>NC_041047.1:16541837-18941837 GCF_900634775.1 Gouania willdenowi | reverse complement strand
CAATTGTCCCCACATCAGCCTCAAACAAGACTGGTAAATGTTGTTTAGCTATTTTATATTGAGCCTGAATGGCATTGGAAACACTGGACATATTTTGTAAAGCTCTTTGACATTAAAGCTGATATCCATAGTTTCTGAGAAATCTATGCTTATGTATGATTCTTTTGAAATGCGAAAAAAAATACCTAGCAACTCATCTTTTACTATGGTCTACTGCCGGTGGTCATTTATTTATAATAAAGTATATAAGTCCCCCTTCGTCCTATAGACCACTATACAAATGGAAACAATTGCCGACTGCACCCAGCCAATAGGCTTCGACTTTATGTTTTTGAGACTGTCAATCAAAGTGAATGCGGAACTGTGCACGGATACAAGGCTGCACGTTACATCAGCAAACAGGTAAACATGATTTTGGCTCTTACCTGACCCATAGACCTATATCAATGCGACCCGATGCGACCTTGTTATGTTCCGCGATGCGCATGCAAAAAAGTAGAGGCGTGGCTTCTGGTAGTTTGGCAGTGAGGCTGTTTAGCGCGGGACATCGAGACGTTTCCAGAAACTCCGGATATCAGCTTTAAGGGTAATCTGAAATCTGTATGTTAAATGATCAGACTTAATGGGCAAAGCACTTAACGCCACCCCACGTTTCTTGTTATAACATTATCAGGTGCGAAGGCTGAATGATTAATTGCATTTGCAATATTATCACGATATCATAAAACGCAATTTTCTAATCGCAAAGGCTGCAATTTTTTTTAATTTTTGGAATAATTTATTTTAAGTTTGTTGGGAGCTTGATTTACCTAAAAATTACCTTAAAATGTATATTTAATTATTATTCAAAGTTTAAATAAATCTGAAATTGTTTATTATGAAACATATTGATTTATTACTTGTGTTCATTGAAAAATATATGACAAGAGGCCCTTGAAAAAAATAATTGCATATTAAATCGGAATCGCAATATTGAGGTAAAAAAAAATCGCAATTAGATTATTTTCCAAAATCGCTGAGCCCTATCGGGTACCATGATGAGGTTGCTCTTTCTTTTTCTTCAGTTGGGATTGTGTTTGGTTTCAGATCCTGTTTAGTTTTAGTTAATGATTTAGTTTATGGTTAACACACGTGTGGTTTAAGCTGCTTTCCCCTGTTTATGGGTTTAAGATTTCAGTTTGTGTCAACACACACTACTCTTGTCTGTATGCATGTGCTAAGAGAGTGATTACTATTAGACCTCATAATGCTTCCACTCAGAAGTGCCTTATGTTCTGATTGCCTCCCACCACTATTTGAGGAAGATTTTTTTTTTTGGAAAATCTCGTTAAATAAAGGTTTTATTGGAAGAAGTAAAGAAAGCTATGTACGTTGTTCTCTCTCTACCATACATCACAACAAAAAGGTGAGTTGTAATAAATTTAAAAATACAACATGTTCCTAGACAGGAAGACTAATGCTGGCGATTAGTTTTTAGGAAATGCTTCTCACTCTCCGACTGACCTTTTTCTTGCTATTGCCTTAGTTTTCACAAACAGTAACCACTTGCTATTCAGTGGACGTCTTTTGCCTGAGGGAGACAGTTCAATGGGTTATAACCACTTATAACCATCACTCTCCCTCACTGGAAACCCTGCTGTACCTGATAGAGCCAAGACTGGCACAGAACAGACAGCAGCTCAAAGACTCTATTAGAGCTTCTGCATATGCATGAAGACCAGATGTGTGGGTTTGAATATTATTTCCTCCAGAATCGTGTGTATAATGCTTGATTAGGTAGTTTTGCAAACTCCACAGTTCTTCTTTAATTGCGCATTTAAGCAGACAAGACTCATTCAATGGGCATAATTTTATTTTTTGAAAAAGGCATCAAAGAAACATTTCTTGAGTGAGTTTAGTCACTTTTATTTCTTCTACAGAGTGGGCGCGCTGCAATTAGGAGTGATTGCTGCTAATAGGCATGAACGCTGCTGCTGCATGTGACCCTTCACCCATCTTTAAGCTCCTTTGTTCTCCTTCGCTCAGTTCGACATTGGTCCTTCTGTAATTGTAATTAAAACCTGGCTGTCGCTGTTCTGTAGAGAAGCAGTGGAAAACAGCCGAGGGAACATCTGGTTGAATGAGTTTGTCCTGTTTCAGCTACTATGACTGAGCTTTGTTATGATCTGATCGATTAGTCTGATCAATATTGTTGACATTTTACATCTATGCACAATGCAAGCATGTAGTCGACACAGTGTAAATTCTCCTCATCTATTCTCCTGGTCCTGCTTTTTATAGAAGTTATCACATGCTGTGAGCTTAGTGCTTTACTGAAACATATTCATTACTTTTTTCACCAGTTATTCTTTTGCAGCTTTTTACAACACCTATGATATCTGTGCAGGACAGAAGAGGATGTTAATCAATTAATACCAGTAGTGACAAACACAAACAGAAATATCAACAAACCCAAGACACGAGTGTGATATCAAACGTCGAAGGTAGCTGTTCCCCGTAATCCTCTTCCTTTATCCCGATAATCGAATCAAGTCGAATTGAATCGAGCTGGAAAAATGAATCGCTAGATTAATCGTTTAAAAAATAATTGTTTATCTCAGCCCTAGTCCCTTTTCAAACACAAAAACAACTTAGTAGTGGTCGATACAATGCTTGATAGACTAATTATGTAAATGATCTTCATTGTCCTTTATTAGGCCATTGTAACATTACAGATCCCATTCAGGCTTTTTACGCCCACAATTAATTTTCACCAAAGTCTCCCCTCTCAGATTTCTTAGCTCTTGTTAGAGTAAAAATGTTTACCTTTGCCGTGACCTCTTCTCACTTCCAATCTCCACTAAATGTTTTTGTGTATTTCTGTGTGTATCTGTAAACCTAATCTCTTAATGACCACAGTCTCTGCCACAAATCCTCTCAGCTACACCTTTCAGCCAACACCTGTTGAGCTCATTTCTATTGTTGTCTTGGACTCTTGCTTGCCCGCCATTTTGTCTGCGGACGCCGGTAACCATGATGAGAGGTTATTGGAAAAGCTGCTGAATACAAGGCTGGTTATTATTCTGTTAGTGCATATGATGATCAAGCAGCTGTTTCTTCTGTTGGTGTTGACAGCTGGAGTTGCTCACCACCAGTGTGAAAGAACAATTACATTGATGTATTTTTCTTACTTTAGTAAGTCATGCTTAATTGTTTAAAGACAGTTGTTCACCCAATTAGATTAGATTTTATTTTAAAGGAAATGTTGTTTGAGATAGACTATATGAGATTAGATAGATTGGTCAGTTTGTTGCCTTTGGGTTTAGTTTTTTTATTATATTAAATTTATCTCAATAATGACCACATAATAAATGAATTATTTAAAATTGTATCAATACTAAATTTCAGACATTTGATTACAACTGATTAAAATTCTATACATTTGCCACATAAAGGGGTCCATTG
This sequence comes from Gouania willdenowi, assembly GCF_900634775.1. Classification (NCBI taxonomy): domain Eukaryota; kingdom Metazoa; phylum Chordata; class Actinopteri; order Blenniiformes; family Gobiesocidae; genus Gouania; species Gouania willdenowi. The sequence goes on along the minus strand of NC_041047.1, from coordinate 18,938,393 downwards.
CTATGTAAATAACAGACAATGATGAGAAGTGTCTCTCTTAAAGGTCCCATATCATGCTGTTTTTCACCCATCTCCATTTGTTCTAAGAACCCCAAAAACACAGTATTTGAGGTTTATTTTCCCAAACTCGCCTGTTTTCCAGAGTTTTAGCCTCTGAAAAGTCACTTTCTGAGCAACTCTACACAAACAGGCTGATTTGTGGCCTACTAATGTATATTCATGAGTGGGCGTGTCTATAGACGGGTCACTGACTTCCTCCTCCCCGCACGATGACGTAAGGCCAGAGGACGGCCCGCCCTCCTCCCACCCACTTTGTAGTCAAGCTCATGCTGCTTTATAAACAGGAGACAGAGCGTGGGGGCGGGCGTTCACCGGCACATACATAGACTGTAGACAATACATACATAGCACTGTGCGAAGGACGCTGAAATGCTCACCTTTGTGGGCGTGTCTGTTTACATATCAATCACGGCAGAGAGCTTCCTGGAGGCGCAGCTTCTCCAGCTCAGTGCCGCATCAAATTAATCGTTAAATTGGACCGAGGTGTTTGGGCTCCCCTGCAGTAAGAAAGGAGCAAATCACCTTCTAACGATTGAGGGAATCAAAAAAAAAAACACTTTAGGCATGTGTATGAAGTCCAAATAGCACTTTTATGATATTTAAGGCACAAAAAAGTCGATTTACCTTAACGTGGGCCCTTTAATGAATAGATCAGTCTGCAAACTTTACAGTTAAATAACCTGCAGCACCTTAGTGATGAAAAGGGGTGGAGACATAACACACTGAACATGTTGCTCCTAATGGAGGGCTAGTGCCTCGCATGGCAGCTCCGTCACAATCAGTGAAACGCGATCCCCCTACGCTGTGAAAAATTCCTGGTGAGAACCCTGTGCAGCATATCCTTGGCCGTTTGTAACAGGAGGAAATATTAAACAGCCTAAAGTTGCAGAAACACCAAATTAGGTTTGATGTTCAGGAGCGATCGCCCACCGGACTCTGAGGCTGATAGAGCGCACAGTAGACAGAACTGACACACGCGAGAGCAGAGCATCTGAGCAGCAGTCTGATTACAGTAGAACTATAGGGCAAGGCAAGGCAAATTTCTTTGTATAGCACATTTCATACACAAGGAACTTACTCACTTACTTTGGCCCATCCCACCCTGCGGAGAATAGGCCATCAATGAGTTTCCTCCAATGTATCAGATTCTGATATTCCTAAACCCTGAAGCTTGCTTTCTAGATCCCTATTCCTCAGGCTGTCTCTTCTCTGTTGGTTTCACATAAGAGTAAGGGTGAGTATTGGCAAGAAAGTTGCAATCACGATGCTTGGGTCACGATGCAATATTATCACGATGTCGTGATATCACAATATATTGTGATGTTCTACCCAGTTAATGTCAAAATTAAACGTAGAGATTAAAAACCAAGTTGCTGTATATGTTCATCAGAAGATATTGATAATTCAGAGGACAAATTGAGTCAAAACTATTTGCTTCAAAACATAGTATTTATGAATATTATTATATCTACGGCGCCATCTACCGGAGTGGAGTTGCGGAAGTGGCACAATTTTCAAGGTTTTTATAGGAACAGGAGCTGGTCTACATGCCCAGTAGTTAGGCTGCTCTCCAGCAGTAGAAAACACACATCCAGGAAAATGTGAAAAATACATTTAGAAAAATGTTGATTAAATATCATATTAAAGAACAAGTTTTATGTATTTATTTTTTTATAACAGTTAAAAAAAAACAAAAAAAAAAAACATAAAATCGCAATACATCGTGAAATTGATTTTTTTTCACACCCCTACATAAGAGCATGTCGTGAGATGTTGTTTGCAGGCTTCAATGGAGTGTGTCCTATTTATCCCCACTTCCTTGTCTTTATCTGTAGTGCCATTGGCTCCCCCTTCGGCAAGCTTCCATAAATCCACATCGGTTACTTTATCCCTTCAGCAGATGCCAAAAATGTATTGCTAATGGGTGTTGACAAAGGTCTGGATTTTGTTCTGTATCTTCTTGGTCGTTCTCCACTTTTCTGAACCATAGAGCAGGACCGACTTTACATTAGATGTAAATATGCAAAGCTTAGCTTTTATTGTGAGCTCTTTTGACGCCCAGATATTAAAGTAAAAACTGAGCATAAAAAGCTGTAAATGGACTGGTATGTAGTCAGTGAGGAGGTGACTTCATGTGTTGATGGAAACCTATCGGTTGAAACTCATCAGAATACATGTGAATTTCACTTAATGGGAACCAGAGTATCAGCACGCCTACCTGCATGTTTTGATTGGCTGAGTTGTTTGAAAGGCATCCTCTTCAGCCAATAGTGTGTGACTTATGTGACGAAGCGTCCAATTCATGGAATTTTCCAGGAACACTGTTCATTTCTCAGAGAGCGGCCAATACAGCGGTGCACTATATACCCGGGATAAATTCATTACTACGGTACAATCCAACTCTCGTAAAACTCAATACATCATTGTGTTCAGTTTGCTAAAATAAACTTGCAATTGAATTAAATAAAAATCCTGTATCAATCCATTCAGAGTGTATCATATTAGAGGATATTTTAGGTTCAACAGGGGCCTCCAAGCGCTTGGAGAAATCTTCTTATGTAAAGTGTATTTACTTTACTGACAATTATTTCTCCATACTCCTATTATTATTATTATTATATTAAGAATTCATAATTCATAGATTTAAACATATGAATAAATGTTCTTCAGCTCAGATTCCCATAATCTACAGTGTGTGTGACGTGTGCATGTGTATTGTATATTGCAGCTGGTAATAGGGACAAATAGATGCGGCAGGTCAGCAGAGGGTCAGTCAGAATTAAGTCAGTGAAGAAAACAAAAGGAAGGAACGGAGACAGAAGGACACGCAGACAGACAGACAGGTATAGACAAGCGTGAGGGTTCACCAGGACAGTCCTGTGACTGCATTATTGATGGACACTTTGGGACGCTGCTGCTCTGCTTTGCTTCCAGGCACTAATTGAAGAAGGGGGATTTGGTCTTTAATCCTGCTGCCACTGATTGGCCCCCAACCAGAAAAACAATAAAACTGTAATGCATAACTGTTAACAAATAAACATGAGGAAGGGAGGGAGATGTTTGGTGTTGTGTGATTAAAAAATTACGGTTTTACATAAAAAGCTTGTTTTTTGTCAATAAAGTTTATATGGGATTTAAGTTGGTGCCGGCTTGCCTTATGCTTTATAGTATCTTTATTTACAAGGGAGATGAAATGTCTTTTCAGGCTGTTAGTTTAATATTATATGATAATATTCTATAAAGTTTACAGTCCATAAGAGCTTTAAATCAGATTTCTGACACATTTTTTTGTTCAGGTTAAGCTGCTGAGTAAATTTTAGGGTGCTTTGATCTTACAGCATTGGGGGCGGGGGCTGTGGTGGATTTAGAGATTGGTCTTTTGATGGGGCTTCTAAGGGTGTTACAAAGAAGGGAACCATTGAGATCAGGGTCAATACAAATCTAAGAACACATTCCAAGGTCGGGAACCAATTGAACAAAGGGAATGAATATTGAAAGCGGTTGAGGCTAATTGGAGGAAAATGATGATGACACAAAGGAACAATTTCTGCTTGTCTTTGCAGTTTGCTTGATTTATTGGAAAACAAAATAAAACAACACATGACGACTTCTGCAAACGGGTACAAAATGGATTTGATTTGTTGGAGAATCCTTGAGAATGTGAATGATAGAAAAAGAGAAATCCTGATGGCAGCAGACAGACAAACAGACTGAGTGGGAGGTCCCTGGGCTCATCTCCAATTCATGCTGCCCTGCATTAGCACTGCAGCCAGTGAAAGAACAGAGAACTGTGCGAGATGCAAGTCTTCTATCCATCCATCCATTATTCATCGCAGAATTAGATTTCGCCTGAATGAAGTGGAGGAGAGGAGGGCGAGGTAGTGGTTTGTTTGGGGAAGGAAGAGGAATCCAATTTTGTGCTGCTATGAAAAGATAAGGAGAGGATGATGATAATGCACTTTTAGCAGGTGTGGTAATATTTTAATTACAAAGAGACTGGAAGAATTTACATATGTTTTTAAAATATTGTGAAATTGGAGATAAATGGAGATGTTAGCTGGGTTTTAGCTGACAGAGGTGATGATGATGATGATGATGATGATGATGATGATGATAAAAGAGAGGTCAGTCATGCTTGGAGGTGTCAAGGTCATCCCATATGGTCTTATGGCTTGTAGGGTTTATGAGTTCAGCCATCCTTTAAATGCCTCTTTATTCAGTGTGTGCGTGTGCGTGTGTGTGTGTGTGCACGTGTGTTGGGGGTGCTGGGGGGTTGTTGTTACTTGGACAAGGACAGCAGTCTGTTGTTGCTACAGTCCCAAAGATATTCAGAAGCTAATTCCTAATCCCACAGAGAGTCTTTATATTTATTCATCTGAAGTTTACCTTAATTGAAATGAAGGTATGCTAATTTAAACTGGTTAAATCAACATAAAACACACTGATTTAATGTGCTGCACGTGGAGCACCAGCAGTGGTTTTGCCGCAATCTCATGCACGCGAGGCACGTGGATGTAATGAGATCTGATCTGTTGATTAGAAATCAGCTGTCCAGGTCTCAGGGGTTTGGTATATTTGTTTAGCATTAGCAGTGCTTTCAAGCCATAATCTAACTTCTGTTATGAGGAGTTATTTTTTAATCGGCCATGAGAAGCTTTGGCCATCAGCCAACAGAGCCGAGCTGTCCTGGCATGCATCAAGCCTGGATTCATTCAACAGTTTGAACTGATTCCTCTCTGCATGGCGAGAAGTCATTGTTCTGATCTGTGATTTTCAGTGTGATTGTCATTAGTAACACTCGTGTATACTATCAATTCAAAGCCGCTACATGATGGGTGATGGAAGGAGAGAAGAATAAAGACATGTGAGCTCGTGTTTGGAGTCTGCTGTGATGTTTTTATTTCCACTATGTGTATTGGTTCTTTTCTACACATGTACAACTCGTTCAATCACGCACACATACACCCTCATGAATGCAGATACTAATGCCAACAAGGATCTGCATGCTTCGTGGCGGGTGGGTGTGATTGTGAGCTGTGGGGTGACGACAGCAGGGCCATATGTTGATGTGTTTCTGTTCTTTTTAAAGCTGTAATTAGCTAGCCAATAATAAAACAATCATAAAAAGAATTTTCAAATCTATTTTTGTGGAGCTACTGAGATATTTTAATTAGAAATTGTTAAGCGATTAGGGCTTGAGAGATGTATTTCTGTTATCGTGTGTGTGTGTGTGTGTGTGTGTGTGTGTGTGTGTGTGTGTGTGTGTGTGTGTGTGTGTGTGTGTGTGTGTGTAGAGCATTGGAGAAGACGCAGTGTCCTTCCCTGTACTGTGTACTGTACACTGCACCGTGTCTCTGGAGATAAAGCTGGTACTGGTACGTTTAGCTCAGGGCCAGAAAAATGTGCTGGTGATGCCCTCGTGATTTAAAACTATTTCCTCCTCTACATTTTACCTGATTGCCTTGTACCTAAGGATGAGGAGGAGGTGAGGAGGTTTATGGGGGTGTGCATTGCCATGAATCTGAGGATATGATACGATTCACGATTTGCTTGTCATGATACCATATATCATCCCCATACTAAACAATACGATATACATTGTGATATTAATAATTAGAAATTTACCCTTTACAAGTGCAAAATGCTATGAAATACAATTTATTACAATTTATATCAAACTGTCAAATTACATTTTTCAAAAAAGTTAAATTTTTGATTCAACAACAGTTTCTGAGTTCTTAAATTATTATTAGGGATTGTCCCGATACAACTTTTTCACTTCCGATACGATACCGATATTGGAGCCGTGAGTATTGGTCAATACCAACATCGATCTGATAAAATATTAGCACAAATTATACATACTTTTATTACTTATTTTGTCGAGTGGAATGTTAGAAAAGGCTTGATCATGTGATGTTACTCAAACAGAGAACAGCAGTCAACAATTCAAGTTCACTTAGTTATTTTTTACTGTCAGTATATGATGGGAACAACTGAGGGCGGAGACAAAAACCACAAAAAGTTATCGGAGCACTTATATCGGAGATTTTAGATACAGTCCGATAAAATCCGATATTCGTTTTCTGGCTGATATCGGACCGATATCAATATCGGATTGGGACACGTCTAATTTTTTTAAATTTAATTTTTTTAAAGTAACCACATACATTTATAAAAGTGCCCAGTATGTTTTATGAAAATAAAGTGCAATCAACTTCCAACTAAAATGCATTGAGGAGTGAGGTAGTTTAACAAGTGTGACCTAATGACCGGGTGTTTTTTTTAACATGATTAAAAAAAATTGATTTGGACATTTTCTGGATCGATATGATAATCGCGCAGTGAAATATTGCAATACATTGCCGAAACGATTATTATTATTTTTGCATCCTCAGAGGTTAATAAGTCATCTTCCTGAGAGTCTAGGTGTAGGTTTGAGTCTTAGTGTTTTCAGGCTAAATGCATTCCTTACTATTTTTGCAATATAATATATTGGTGGGTTATAAACTTTATACATTAAATTGGTGATTGCCTGATGGGTATTTTGTTTGATACCTAGTTATAAATGTGTAATAGCAAGTAAATGAGCTCTTTTACTCTCAAAAACAGTGTATCATAGAATGTATGACTTTTTTCCTCTTCTGTGTTTAAAAAAATCAAACTCATGAAAAATAATTAGCTTTCCTTTAATGTTTGAGGACCTGATTGATTTAATCCACATTCTGCTTGACTATAAAACGAGAAATAAAGCCATTGGGTGACGCAGTTAGTGGGACAAACTTTAATATTTGTTTTTCTAACCAAAAATCCAAGTGATGTTTCATCAAATTGTCATTTTTCCAAGTGAAGAACAATTGTTGTTTGAAATGGTACGGGGTGTTTTTTGTGTGACGGCTATTTCTACAGGGCTATTCTCATTGGCAGCACGAGTGAGACAGCAGAGTAAAAGACAGAATAGTGGGATGAAGAGTGGGCTTAGAATGACTGATAATGTGAAAAACAGAGCATGGACAGGAAAAAAAAGCAAGGTGACATTGTTGGTAATTGGAGGAGAGGAAGTCGAAGCCTCTGGGAGCTCTTCCTCCCAACCGTTACTATTGCCAACATAATAAAAATGTGAAAAGACAAAGAAATAGAGGCTGAAAAGACCCGACTCTCTGACCAAAGCTGCTGGAGATCTTTCTTTATACACTAGATTTGAATTCATTGGAAATTTAAACAACTTTCCATAGGTGACAGTAATAACTTATCATTTAGGGCTGATGTATTTGACGTCACTGGGTTTTTTCTTTTAGCGGGCAGAAGAATATTGGACCAGGTGTAATTCTTTATTATATTTACACTGCCTAATCTCATTCAATAATCCAGAGAGCGAAGAGGAGAGAGAAAGCGATCAATAATTTACAATTATTGTATCTCACCCCCCACCCGCTTGGGCAGCCTGTGTGTCTTTATATTAAACCCTGAATTATTAACCGAGTGTGAAATTTGAAATTGTGTTGACTCTCCCCCTGGCGTGTGAGTGTCTTCAGAAAGTGCCCTGTATCTTTACAGGCTCCCACAAGAGAAACACAACACTTGGATGGTTTCGTCAAGGAAGAATTAAATACGCATTGTAACGTTGATTTTTAAATAGTAAAAATGTTGACGTGAAGTATTTCATCACCAGAATAAAAACTCTACAATGGAGTCTGTTAGTCCTATTGGTCAAACTGACCTGTGTGCACTGGATCACTTTATACACCTGTATACATGTTCCTGCATCAAAGAATCATCTGTGCTGTAAATTATTTTATTTTACATCACTTCTACTAAAAAACATACCTCACTGAAGCTCCAATTACAGATGTAGTAGTTTGCGTATTGGTCTTGACATATTAGTTCAATTCAAAAATCAAAAGGATGTTCATTGTTTTGGTCAGCTCTGTCAAAAAAGAGAAGAAAACACTCTTTTTAACAATACTGAATGTTGCTTTGTGTGGATAAGGCCTGGTTGTTCTCCTTTCTTCCCTGTTTTTCCTATCCAGCCATTCAACAGTGGCCTTGGGAAAAATACAATTTATTTTATGATGTCTAAAACTGCAACTGATGACTGGTAGGACTGAATAACTGGTGATTTGACCGCTGGTAATGTTGAGTCCTCCTCAGTGTCAATTTCTGTGTGTTACACTTGCTGATATCCGCTTACCTACGCATACATGTCCAGTTGGATGATAACAGTGAAGCCCTCCTGTAGGGATTTTCATTAGAAATAACTGTTTGTTTCTGTTTTGCATTTTGTCTTCAGGCAGTTTCTTCTTGACAAGAGCCATCTGATAATTAGGTCTTATAATCACCCCCATTAGTATGCAGCTCAATTGAGCAGAGAGCAGTTTATTGTTCCCCCGACATCAGCAGCAGCCATTTGTAGGAGGATTATTGTTGATTTCTTGTTTGGATATATAAGAATGAATCAATTGTTGAATTTTCTATATCGATTGTTTTTTAGTGTAGTCATCATGCTGAATACAAATTATAGCCGTCGTGGTTTTTGTTAAAGCCCTCAGTGGTTGAATGGACATGGACGATGATGAAATAGTGGCTTCACCATGAAGAGAAACAGCTTTACTGTCTGTACCTTTCATTGTGGACACATAAGGTTGTGCTGAACTTTATCCTTCATGGTTACCATGACGCCAAAGTGAGAGACCTGAATCACTTGATCCTGGCTTTGTTCCTGGACACAAACACCATAAATGAGGAGCTGAGGTGTCAGCTTGAATTGTAATGATGTTTTGTGAAAACACGCAGACACTGTCTCTTGGCATTTTGACAGAACATCTTACAATTAAAAGGAATTTCAAAGGATGAATGGTGTGTTGTGGTATTTTGTTTTGCTTAAGTGTTACCTGTTGCTTAATTATTGTGTATGCGGCCACTCAACTTTCCCTCTGAGTACAGCTTTTGTGAATTCATCCGTTTATTTTTAGTACCTGCTTTGGTCAGGTAAGGGTCCAAGGGTGATGGAGGCCATCCAGGCCTCCAGAGAAAAAACAAAGCCTGTTTATCTCTATAGTACTTCTTAAAGCCAAGGCTTTTCAAGATGATTTACACATGCATAAAACAAAAAGACATTTACAAGATGCACAAAGCTTTTTTTTTTTAAAGAAATGTTAGGATTAGCGTTGCATGATTCTTTTTAGCAACGATTCGATTCGAATCACGATTCATGGTTACCGATTCGATTCAAAGACGATATTTTTAATTTAGAACAATTCGATCTGAAATGATTCAGTGACTTGAAATGGATTCAATAACTTTTTAACCACAATAATCAGTCAACCAGTGTGGGTGAAATAAATACGTGGATACTGGACAGTGCAGGTGAGGTTTTATGGATTCTTGTTGTTTCTTGTAAGGGAATCATCTATAAATTAATTGTTGTTTACTTGTTTATGTCCATAATTAATTTATGGACATAAACAAGTAAACAACATTGACATTCATATATTCACATTTTATTTGAATAAAGTCCAACCAACATCGATTAATGGCATCTGGAGGGCCGACTTGCCGAGCACAGATCAATGTAGTTGGATCGTAGGAATATAAATCGATTCACAATCGTTACATCGTTAGTTATGATCTTTTTGTTAGTGTCTGCTCTAAAAATCGGCATGCTACGTTTGACTATTCTGTATAGAGCCATTGCAATTGAGCAACTTGAAGTTGCAGCATTCTTCGGAGTGAGTCCTTGTACCATCCTTTTACTGAAGGCCATCCTCCATATAATAGAAGATGTCAGAGACAGACTGCAAAGTGGGAGTCCCAAGAAGATATATATTCTTTCTGTCTGCACATAGGAAACCTTGGCACTCTTAAGAGGGTTTGAAATAGACAAAACCTTTTCTGGTGCAGTAAAAGCCAGAACTAAGAGTCATCCTATAATCAGAGGGTTAGCAGATTGAATCCCACACCATCCCACACCATTGCTTTAGGCAAGACACTGTACCTGTATTGGCCTATAAATGGGACTTTATAATTGGAGTCGTTGTACCTTTCCAAACTACTTAACTAAACCATAAATTCATGCTGACATGTCAGTAGCTCATAACTAACCCCATGGTCAGTGGAGCAGTTTGACAAAATAAAGGTTATTTTAAGATGCTTCAAGATTATTATTAAGTGCATCCACAGAAAGTGTCATTCATTCAAACTGAGATGAACATTGGGACACTTGTAACCTACCTTGTTCAGGTTAGAATTAATTTACGTTTATTATGTTAACACAAAAATACAAATACAATTACTGCCAGGATCACTTAAAAAAACAATCAGAGAAAAACTGGGATATGTACGAAAAATTCATGTGTCTGAAAACATAGAATGAACCTTTATTAATCCCTAGAGGGGAAATTCACTTGTCGTAGCAGCACGATTAAACGAGCAGACAGTAAAGAACAAGAATAAATACTAACATAGATAATATTGCCAAAAGAAAATGTGATCAAGGAGCTCGACCACCTCACTACCAACCAGTCATCACAAATGTATACTCTTTCAAATAGTGGAGTAAGCTAAAGAAACAGCTTCTTTAAAGCTGATAACCGGAGTTTCTGAGAGAAACGTCTCCCGCCCTCAACAGCTCCACTTCCTCTCACTGCCTCTGCAATCTACCAGAAGCTACGCCTCTACTTTTCTGCACGCATCGGTCGCAAGGTCGCATCGGGTTGCATTGATATAGGTGTATGTGTCAGGTAAGAGCCAAAATCATATTTACCTGTTTGCTGTTGTGACGTGCGGCCTTTTTTCCATGCACAGTTCCACATTCACTTTGATTGACAGTCTCAAAAACAGGAAGTCAAAGCCTATTGGCTGGGTGCAGTCAGCGATCATTTCCATTTGTATAAGGGTCTATAGGATGAAGGAGAGACTTATATACATTAATGTATATGAATGACCACCGGCAGTAGACCATAGTAAAAGACTAGTTAGGTATTTTTATGAATTTCAAAAGAATCATACATGAACATAGATTTCTCAGAAACTCCGGATATGAGCTTTAAGGATTATGGATATACAAGTGATTCTGGTTTAAACGACAAAGAGAAAGTGATTAACATTTATTTTTACAGAGATGCTAAAAGGTCTTCCGTGTTTTATGGTCCTAGTTATTTAATCTTTGCATCGCTCCTTTTTATATATATATATATATATATATAAATACCTTCCTTTCTTAGTGAATCCTGTTAACACTGTGACACTCCAGCATCCAATGGTCAGTGTGCTTCTAATCAGATTAAGTCAGGAAATGACTCCTAATTGAATCCCATCATGTATTGAATTCCTTCCTGCGCGCCAGGATGGCAAAGGTAGAATGGGAAAATCTGACAGCTCATTCATAACTTTGAGTTACACTGTTAGGATAAAACGTGAGTAAGCTACATGGAAAGTCTGACCTGTGTGACTTCATAACTCAGATGTGATACTGAATTAAGTTGTATTTGATTGTTTTATCACTCGCGGCTCAACAACATGATCCTGTAAATGTTTTCGCTGATTTGCAGCAGATATATGAATTAATAAATAAACAGGTTTTACTGCCAGACTACTTTGTATGGTAGTTACTTACATTTTTTTTTTTACTGTAGTTTCTGTCTGTTTTATGGATACCCCTTTAAACACTCACAGCATTAACAACATACTTTATCACTCAAGTTTCCTTCCTTTCAGGAAAATAATCCCTCTACTCATCTTTCTTTACTTTGTTTTCAACAGAGATAAACAGATTTGATCTTTACTGGAACTTTTAACATCTCATCTGGCACTGATGCATGTAATAAGGTGCATTTAAAACCCTGGCAGAACGCTGTGCTCCAAAATTATGTAAATGTTTTTACATATTTTGAAAAAAGCCTTGTTTTTGTCACTTACTCTGTCAGCGCCTACATGTGTACCTGCTTGCATGCGTGGGTGTGTGCATGTGGCTGTGCATGTTGGTGCACGTGTCAGTCAGTCTGTTTTGATGATGATTGCTCTATATAGCCTCACATTTCAGTTTCATTTTGTCCTCAAAGTGAAGCTGCAGAGTGAGTCTTATCAAAAGGCTGCAGCTGCTGGGGTAGAAACACCACCAAAGAAGGCTGGAAAAACAACTTCACACAAAGGCTCAGTCATTCTGAACCGACTGGACATTTGACCCTAACAAGCATGAATATTAGAAATAAGGATTAGGGTTTTTGCCTGTATTATGTTCATCTTGGGGGGATTCTCTTAAAGGTGGAAAATCTTTCAGTTGCACAATTAAGTTTCACATTTCATCTCTGTCTTTGTAGTTTTGTTTACACTTAATGGTTTCTCATTGGTTTGTATGACATTCATTCATTCATTCCTCTGCCATGGTTAGAGCAGCAGAGCCAGAGCTCTAGTTCCCCTTCGATTAATAGCCTCACCCTGGACTATTGACACAGCACTTACCTTGTTTTTATGAGTCCTCCGCCTCCCAGCTATAAACCTCTGAGGTACATGTGTGCGCTGTCACACACACCGACCCACACCTTGTTAGTTATTGTGACTCCATCTGTAATTTTGTCTCAATCCTGACAGCACGGTCGTCTTAAGATGCTGCGTGGGCACAAACTGCTGGAAAATTAGACTTTTTAGTTTTAAACACCATTACTATTACCATTTTATCATCATTTCTTTTTTCTTTTTTCTTTTTCGCCTTCTTTTCTTATTCTTAAAGCCAACTGAGTTATTGTCACATTTTCTGCATTAATGATTTGGTCATAATGACTGCATGATAAACAACAGCTGTAGGCAAGTGTTGCACAATTACACACGTAAAAATAGACTTACTAAACATAGCAAGTCACTAAAAATGTCTTTTTACATAACTTATGATTACAACCATACTATAGATAGAGAAGTTAAAAGTTAGGCTGAACGATTAATTGCATTTGCGATATTATCACAATATCATAAAATGTGATTTTCTAATCGCAAAGGCTGCAATTTTTTTCAGTTCAGAGAGTGTTTCAGAAGTGTAGTCCACATGTTTAAATGTTCCATAAAACGTGAAGTTTGTTAGACGTGTTGAAGAGGTAAATCCACAGATTTTTTTGCTTTATTGTTGTAATCTGTGCTTTAAAATTTACATTTTATATTTATTTAAAGTTGAAATAAATCTGAAATTGTTTATTTTGAAACAGATTGATATATTGCTTGTGTTCATTGAAAAATACATGACAAGAGGCCCTTGAAAAAAATCGCAATATTCAGGAAAAAAAATCGCAAATAGATTATTTTCCAAAATCGCTCAGCCCTACTTAAAAGTGTGTAAAAAAGACAAACACATAATCTTGTTGTTCACAACAGTTACCGACCTGGTGCACTGAACTCTACGTATTCGTTGTATTTGTATTGTTATGCAGAATGGCATGAGATCAGAGGCAGAGAGAAGAAGAATGAACGGATGTGATATCCCTGTAGGCTTTACTTCCTCTGTATCACAAACATCAAACGCAAAGCGTGAACCAAACATCACAAGGACTGTCGGCCTCAGTCAGGATAACAGATTGCTGAGCTCAAACTCATGTCTGTCAAAGCAAAGTGATCCATGTTTGAGAGACAAAGAGGAGGGAATAGGAGTTGGTGCTGCAAACTATTCCACCTAAATTATACGTGTCCTCTGTCAGCCCATGCTGAGCGTTTTCTGGCAGCAGATATTCATTATAGTGACACGCACATACTAAATCTGACCAGTGTTTCTGTGAGGCAATTATATGCTCTGAAAGAGCTGTTTTCACCTGTCAGATCCACACGAGTCTCACACAAAGCCCTGCTTGAACAAAATGGAAATAATGAAATGTGTATTTAGTCTAATATGTTTTTCATCATCCATTCTACACAGCTTTGGCCCCCTATTTTCTTCATGGAAATTGACAATTTCATGTATTAATATATATAAAGCATATGTAATAGAAGCAACGCCATTAGAACACTGGGGATCTTGAGCTTTTCGTCTGACTAGTGAACACATGGTAACATCAGTGGTTAGATTAAATGTCATGGTCCAAGTTATAGATTATTATTCAGTTCAGGAGGGGCTCTTTATCAGTTTGTGTATAATTCTATTCATTTATTGATTCTTTACTTCCCGTTGAGTTAGGATTTGTTCTAGGGCTGGGCGATTTTGCCTAAAAAAAAACAACTCAGATTTTTTCAAGAAAAATTCGAGTTTTGGTTTGATTTTTCAATTTTTTTTTTTTAATGCACTTAAAAAATCAAAAATCAGATATATGTTAAAAGTCCTCAAGAGTTAAAATGCATAGAACAATCCTAAAATAAAAAGTAAATAAGTCTGTCATTTAACAATTTCAAGCTTTAACCCAAGTTTAAGCAAAAGTCCAACAGCAACTTCACAGAAGCTTTTAATTTTCTGATGAAGAAATCAGATAACTACATATTTTATAACGTTATATAACATTACAATTAAAAAACTAATAAACTATTGCCTTAGCATCTCAGCATAGTGCGAATAAAAAATGAAACATGCCTGTGGCACATATAACCTACTGAAAGGGTAAACACATGTAAACAAAGAGGGGGCTGGCTCACATCGCGCTATGGTAACCCATGAGGACGGAACATGAAAAAGTCCGAAAAAACTGTGGTGGGAAGAAGAACATTTAATTAAATTTTTTATATATATATATATATATATATATATATATATATATATATATACAGTATATATATATATATATTTTTTTTTTAACTTGAATTTGCATAATAAACATTTTTTTATTTTATTTTATCTACAATGTTGATAAATTGATTCAATCTTTTTTTTTTGCCCGGCCCTAACTTGTTCTCTTGGATTAATCTTTAATTTGTACTCTTTCCTTTATTTTAATTATGTGTTTCTGACAATACCCCTAATATGAATATTCTATAACATTTGTATTACCTGTGTTTGGATAAAAAATGAAACCAGTCAAAGATCTTAGGCCACAGGTTGTGTGAGGTTCATGTACTTATGACCTATTAGCACTTTGCTACTGGACAGACTGGTCTTAATAATAAGGTCAGATATTAGCCTGAAAACGAATATCAGATTCAAATTTACAAATTTCCGATTTTATTTATTTATTTTTTTTAATTTTATTTATTTTATTCAATTGTGGAATACTGTAGATATTACATTTATGTAACCAATTGGTTAAAAATAAATGGGTCAGTTTTTCTCATATCTACTGTTGCTGACTATTGTTCTCTGTGTGAGTAATATCACTTGATCAAGCCTTTTCTAACATTCCACACTACACAATATTTATTATTATTGTTTCTATTAAATTATTAATATTAAAGTAATAAAAGTATGTATGATTAATGCTGATATCGGATCAGTATCAGTATCGGCCGATACGCAAGGCTGCAGTATCGATATCATATCGGAAATTAAAAAGTTGCATTGAGATCCCTAATAAGTCTGTATCAAACAGCAGCTGCTTGACATCAGTTATGTTTGGTTGAAGAGGAAATTGATGCTTGTGATTGGTTGACGGTGGTCATATACCAGTTGCCTGGATACAGCCATCTCTCACTGTGTTCGTGGCCTTGGAAAAGTGACAGGCAGAATAAATGCTGTGTTGTGAAATTTGTTGATCTGTTGATTCTGCTACAGACTATATTCATTTTTGATTGCATTTATTAATCTGTCGCAATGATATGGTAATGAAACGTTCAAGCTCTTGTCACACTTTTTTTCTTTAAACATGTTTTCTATCACGGACACGGTTACGATATACAAACTCTGCTGTGTCCAGACTCCAAGCCAACACAAAGAAATGTGCTTATTAAGCCATGTGGTTTAGCATCACATATGAATCAGACTTCACTAATGTCACACTGTTCATACAGACACTTAATAGCACACAGTAACTTGCAATTACCCAAATCATGGAAGAAAAGGGAGGGAATTAATGGAGGGAACATTTTAGATAAACACAAACCCTCCCTAGCAGAATGATGTGAACCTCCAGCAGATGTAATAGTTAATTGAGGAGTCCACTGAGAACTTTTAGTGAAAATACAATTTAATTGTTCAGTTCAGTTTGTCAGTTCATTTTTGAATATGCAACGCAAAATTACAAAAATTGCTTCATTACAGAGGGATAATGGTGTTTTTCCAGTTTTAAATATTCAAAAAAGGGAGAGATAATCCTGTCCTTTTTTAATCCCACCTCTTTTCCCTAAGTAAATCAGGTTTATTAATTCCTAAGCTTCCCAATAAGGTATCTACCCCTGAATAATAATAATAATAATAAAAATCACTAGTATTCTTAATATAAAAGACAATGTTTTTGTTGTAGATTAGCACCCAATTAAAGTGATTATGTGATGATCAAACATTCAAGTGTTGTAAAAAACATTTCTCTGTACTTTTTTTGTTCTTTAATACAGAAAAAGGTAGAACAATAATGGAAAACTGAGGGATCTTTTAGAATATCCGTAACATAATGACTGTCATAATGTTGATGATCTATATAATTTGAAAAAACTGCATTTGTGAAATACAAAGGATTCTGGTAAACATTTTGTCTTCAATCTTTTTGCGTTGGAAGCAGGAAATATGAGGATATGTATGGATGTGAATTTGACCAGGAACACGTTTGACATGTTGGCAATGAGAAAAGAGCATCAGACAGGCAGGTCTTGATGGGTGTTCCTGGTCTTTAGAGGTCAGTATCTAGCAAGGTCTGAGAAAGACTCACTGCTGCCAGTGGGAGGTAAAAACTGGACCATTTATCTCAGTTTGTTGTGACGCGGCAGCAAAGAGCGGCCTACTCAGTGCTCTGTGTCCCATGAGGTTATTGTTTTGGCTGCTTGGGATGTGCAACGCTGTTTATGTGTGAACGTACAAAGATAGACTCATTAAAGTTAATGTGCTCAGCGGTCAGTAGAGTGTCAGGAGGAGTAAAACAGAAACACTGATGGTTCTCTCCTGTAGTTAATTAACCTCACTGTGGTGTCCAGCATTATTGAAATGTATGTACTTCTTGTGTTAGTGCCTAAATGTGTTAGTCACCTTCTGTAAAACAGGGACCAGGTCACTTGCTGGTGTTGAAATGGCCTCGGCTAACTCAGCCACTCCCTCCCGATTGTGTTTCAAGGCCGCTGAATGCTCCCGTTGAACCTGTGCATCAGTTGCCTTGACAACCTCCCTCTCACTGGGCGGGGTACCGCTCACTTTCTCTGTGATGGTACGATAAGTGCAACAATTATGTAAATTCGGTCCAACCAAAGTGTTTTTTTGCACTTGATTAAGCATAGCTTGCTGAAAAGTCACAAGTCGGAGGCTTGTCTGTCGCCATCAATGCTCCAATTCCAGCCTTTCTCTATATCACACCTCTCTCTTTTTCTATCAAGGGAGGAAGATAAAGTCACACCATCCATTTGTATAGCATAATGGACACGGAGCATCGGATCAAAAATGGAAAATTTACACATATCACACATTTATTAGTTGTTATTAAGTTATGATGCACCCAATTCCAATGATTGGTTTGATTAAATGAATAAAGGTTTTTTTATATTAACTTTAAAAACCATGGCATCATCCTTAAAAAAACAAAAACATATCTATATCTTAAACCTGGGCTGTGTTGACTGTTATAGCTTGAGTTTTTTTTTTTTTTTTAACTTGGTAGGATAGGTAAGAAAAATTATTTTCTTTATTTTATTGTTTATTTCAAATTTTTCAGATTCGTATTGAGTTGAAACAGTCATATGTTTGCCCAGGGTTAAAGTCTCATAAAGCCTGGGTATTTATTTTGTACCCCCTTTCCAAAGCATTTGTATTGTATCATTATTCTGAGCCCATTTAGTCATCTATTTTGTCTTATTGTGAGCTCTGTCTATCGTCCACCCCACAGAATAGTCTTGGAATTTATTGCGCTTCTCCCAGTTCTTGCCACGGCTTGAGAATCAAATGAAACCTTGTATGAAATACCGTAAAGTGTGTACAATTATTTGAAGAGAAAAAAAAGAATAGTACTACAAATATTTCCATCTGATGAATGATGACATCTATCAAACAAAGAGCTTCCAAGTCCTGGCGTTGTGCATGGGAGAGCGGACACACACCGGCAGAGGCAGACGTTCCTTGTGTGGATATAATGGACTGGATGAATGGAGTGTTCATTAGAGCCGATTGTTCTCCACAGGGAGGAATGCTGCAGTCACTGAAACTTCACATCTCCTGCCACCTGCAGAGTCCTGCCACTCCAGCTGCTGTGCTGTGCTTTAAAGTCAGCACTTTAATGCACTGGTTGGTGGAAATTCAGACTCTGCAGCTTTTCTGGAAATGTCTAATGGCTTTTTGTGTGTAGCCAATCAGCTGACTTATAAGTTATTACATACAATCTCTGTGTGTTCAATATAAAGTAGCTTGATCTTAAGTGGACCACAGATTTTAGGCAGGAAAATTAGCATTTTCAACAATAATTTCTCATAGTTTTGCACTTATACATATCAGTCCCTGCAGGATTTTCTCTTTTAAATGTAATTGATTTTGTGACTAATTATTATTAATTATTAATATTTTTTAAATTTCGGGAAATTATGAGAAATAATTTCAGGAAAATTTGAGATTTAAAATAATTGTAGTCATGTAATAAAAGCATGAGGAAAATGCCATCCTCCAAATTTTGCACAGTTTCAGTGAATTAGTATATTTAGAATGGCTGAGATATCCACAACTGAAATATTTGGTAATTTACACAATAATTTATGTTTTTTCTGTGTTTTTTTTTTTATTTTCTCCTGCGAGCTGAATTGGATGGTCTAAAGGACCATATTTGCCCCCCGCGCCTTTACTTTGACACATATGGTTCAAACTGTTGTTTGAAGCTCATGAGAGCAATGAAGTTTCAGCCTCTGTATGGCTTTTGGTTTATTTGATAAGAATGAATGAATTTTATATTGATAGTAATACATGTTTAAAGACTTGTTTATACATGCACATACATCAGAAGACGTTAGTGTGGAGGACCTTTTAGTGCTCTTTGACACACAATAAAACCGTGGCATTGCTCCACAGATGATTCAATAGGAATAGGTTTAACGTGTGTGTGTGTGTGTGTGTGTGTGTGTGTGTGTGTGTGTGTGTGTGTGTGTGTGTGTGTGTGTGTGTGTGTGTGTGTGTGTATTCTCACTACAAAAGCTCTTCTGAACTTCTGTCCACTGCTGGCTGATCTTTTGTTGTTTTGTTTTTTGTCGCCCGTGTTTCTCCACGCCCTCTCTCACTCACTCGGCATCCACACATTCATCTCTCCTTCTTCATCATCATCCACCCTTCTTCCACTTTCATGTACTCTATATTGCTTAAAGGACGGGTGTATGTGCTTAGCAGAAACTGGAATCATTAGATCTTGTGTGTCTTTGTGTCGGATTTTTCTTGTTTACATTTAGTTCTGTAACCAATGGCGATGGCTCTTCCTCGTAAACAATGCACATTGAGGCACACACATACTGTGACTTGTTTGGCAGCGATGTTAGATCAATTTTGCCTTTTCAGTAAAGGGCATCAGAATATTAATGACGACCTTTTCTAAAATCCTCCCTGATGAATGTTGCAGCTTTAAAAACAATGCACTGGATTTTCAGTTGTAACTCAAATATTGTCACTTTTAAAACAAGATGCTGCAGTGACATTAGGGGTGTGTCGATCTGATATCGATATTGGATATCGGTCCGATATTAGCCTGAAAACGAATATCGGATATTAGATTAAAATTTCCGGATTCTCCGATTTTTTATTTTTTCTCCCGCATTTCATTTTTTATTTATTTTATTCAATTGTAGAATACTGTAGATATTTTGTAATTTATGTAACCAATTGGTTAATATTAAATGGGTCAGTTTTTCTCATACCTACTGTTGCTGACTATTGTTCTCTTGAGTTTGAGTAACATCACTTGATCAAGCCTTTTCTATCATTCCACACTATAAAATAAGTAATAATTATTTTTTTATTAAAGAAAAGAAAAAAGTATGTATGATTCATGCTGATATCGGATCAATATTACACAAGGCTGAAATATCGGTATCATATCGGAAATTAAAAAGTAGTTTCGGGACATCCCTAAGTGACATGCTTCAAGTACACGTGAACAAAATGCTTCGTTTTATAATAACTACTTGATGTTCAGGGGTTTTTAAAGAGGAAAACCCTCTTTTTGTTTGCGTTTTGTTAATTTCCAGCTCTGATGACAGGTTGACTCCTTGTTTATTTGTCATTTGCTTACTTTGCTGACTTCTACCCTATGAGGCTAAGGTCCAGTCAGCTGTTATCTCTCTCTAGTCTGCCAGGACACACTGGAACTTTGCACCGTCACTGCTACCTCTGATACTGCAGGAGGACTAAGCAAGTTTGGACTCCTTAGAACGGTTCCCATCATACTACAGCAGACAGCTAGCAGAGGTGTTATGTAGAAAATGTCTGGTGAGAAGACTAATATAATTCAGTCTGATCCTTCTATCAGATAATGTTACAAGTGCCTAATGCCTGAGGTCTGTGTTTGCCTTAAGTACCATATGAGTATTATTAGAATAAACGTACCCCACAGTGTAAAATAAAAAAAAACTGTACACTCAGGATCTCACTGTGTTTGTTTATGGTGCAGTTTGACATTTTCAATGCATTGATGTCTGTGTGTTTGTTATGTAGTCCTGGTGTAAAGTTTTACATACTCTTAGTTTTATCTGTAATATGTTGCACAAGAGAAGCTCAGAGCAACTACAGACCCAGCAGTGACCACAAGCCTGGAAACTTTTCTCTGTGAAAATTGAGATTTTTGCAATTTTGCAATTTTAGTTAATAAAAAACAAAATATTGGCGGTCACCCCCTCCAGCTACAATCACAGAGAAAGGTGGGGTGAGCAGAGCCCATGAAGGAGCCTCCTCATTGGCTGCCGCGATATATAGTGAAGCGCCTGCACGGTGCAAACTTGTGTTCAGTCTTGGACTAACTTTGGACGGGCAAGTGGCTGTTTTCCTTCCAGACCGGTCATCTAATGTTCCATTTTCCTATATTTTGTGTGCATCCTTTTGCGTGGAGACGTGTTTTACCGGAGGTGCACGTTCAGCTCTCGTGCGCGATTTTGTGCACTTCCAGAGAGGAGGAGACTGGGAGGGATTATCAGACTGGGGGGCGGGATTTACAGTTCAAATTCAGCCATGCCCCTCTGTCATGGTTCAAGATTGAAGTAGTGCAGCTGTAACATGTAATCATGTATGTAAAGGATTTGAATCATGTGACTGTAGAGAGCTACAGAAGCAGCCAATTTGAAAGTGTATACCTGAGTTTATCTTTCCCTGTTGCACAGCCAGCCGTGTGTGAGATACCTGTTGTAGGTCGCTGCTGCCACATTAATCACAATAAAGGTTGCTTGTGTTGAATACGGCTCTCCTCTGTGGCCTTTTAGGGCCCTTAAAGGACAGTGAAACGCTGCAGTAATGAATAACACATCAGCTTGGCTGAGGCTCCCTGCAGCCAACGGGGCCTGATCTGTCACATCCATCATGAAGTGGTGGGGGCCCATTGGTTTGGTGCACAGTCACAGTAATGGGGTGTCCTGAAGAAGAGGAGAGTGAATGTGGGTGTTAGCTTAGGTCGACCTTTATTATTGCTGCCATTGAGCAAGTGAGGCGATTCTTTAAATCCTGTTTGCTGCTTCGTGAGTGACTGGAGGAAAAATGAGATCAGTGAGCATGATGCAAAGGGAATGGGAATATTGGTTTGAGTCAGATGACTTCTTTACAGGGTGAAGGGGTGGGTTTGTACTGGTCTGGGGGGGTTTGAGAGACACAAAGAGCTCCCATGGGATTTTTCTCCATCAGCACAATCTGCTTTTATTACTGGCCTGATTTAACTCACATGCCAGCTACTAATGTTGCTATAATATATGGTGTCACACACACACGTGCCTCACTGGTAGTTGCTCCTAGGTCACACAAACACAATCATATCTAACAAAGACTGCATTTGTGTAACTCTGAATTGAAGTCTGAATTGTGTTTATTTCATGTACATTTGGATGTTGTTGATAATTAATAGCATTGAATACAAATCGATGAAACTAATATGTTGTGTTTTTTGTACTTCTGTAGCAAGGGGTGTGTGCTAACCGAAGACAGTGAAATAGATGTATTTTGTCATCCCTGGTAATCTTTTTCTATCTGTATCCAACCATCAAGGAAAAATACAAAATACATTTACTCGTGAGTTTCGGGAAGTAGACTTAAAACTTAAATCAATGTATCCTAAAAGGTGAAAGTTATAAAAGAAGATAGAAAACTTTTTTCATATCGATTGGAAAATTGATGGATAGATGGAACAGGACTAGGGGGTTGGAGAAATCCATCCATCCATCCATCCATTTTCTTACGCTTTTATCCGGGGCCGGGTCGCGGAGGCAACAGTCTCAGCAGAGATGCCCAGACCTCCCGATCCACGCACACCTCCTCCAGCCGTTCTGGGGGGACCCTGAGGCGACACCAGGCCAGCTCAGAGACATAGTCCCTCCAGCGTGTCCTGGGCCTTCCTCGAGGCCTCTTCCCAATAGGACATGCCTGGACATTCCTATTGGGAAGAGGGTTGGAAAAAGTGGGAGAAATTAAATCTGAAACATTTAATTGTAGGTGATTCCACAATGAAGCAGCAATTAGTGAATATATTGAATTAATTCAGTTATGTATAATCCTAAATCAATATTAATGAAAGGGCTGTTACTTTACTGGTCTTTAAAATGTAATGTTGCTTTTTCCCAATTTATTATTGCCTTATCTGTGCAACATGAAGTGGGTGGGCAGAGCGTGTGTGACTAAAAGAAAGAAGCAGCGCCACATTTCATTTTTCATGATTCATTTTTTTACACACAATTTATACTGCTTTTTCATTAGGTGGCTGTTAATATAGACTATGGTTTGTTTTTTATCACTATTTGATCAAATTGTTTTTATATCAAAAATGCTAACTCAAGCATTAAACACCCATTCTTTTTGTAGCCTTTTGTTTCCCTTGCGTCATCACCGTTTTATGACTATTACCCTGATTATGGGACGTGCTAATTTTATACACAAAAACAGGCACCATAAACAGTTCCAGGTTTTATCCATTTGACTGTGCATGCTACAATTATGTAATATTACTATGTTATATTATATTATTATGTACTATATTATTATGATATTACTATAATAATATATATTCATCAAAGGCAAACACACAAAATATTGTGTGTTTTGTTGCGTGCTTGACATCCTGATTGTGTGAGGTTTGCAGATGCTATGCAACATAGTGTGCATAGTGATGGTTACACATAGTGCCTCTATTTTTTCCGGAGTTATTGCCCTTTTTCTTTTTTTTCTTTACTCTGTTCGAGGTATCTTCAAAGGGGGCAGCTTTTCTTAGAAATGGTTTATGATAGGATAACCAAATTTGGTGTGTGGCTACAGCGTATCAATACCTTGATGGAGTTCGAAAATGAGAAGCGCACAATTCTTTTTTCTGGAGTTATTGCCCTTTTCCCGTTTTTCTTACTCTGTTCGAGGTATCTTCAAAGGGGACAGCTTTTCTTAAAAACCGTTTAAGATAGTTAGTAATTTTATATTCTGATGTCATAATATTTTGTTAAGTATACATTAGGGATGTAACGATTAATCGTAAGGCAGTTAAAAATTGATTCATAGGTATCACGTTTTTCTATTAGCTCTGTCTGCTAGCATAGCTTCTCTTCTTCACTGCAAGATATCTGCATGCCAGCCGACCACTGTGTTACCAGCGCCCTCTGCTGGTCCAAACAAATATGACGTAAATTTTTTTTTTTTAAAGTCCAATTGTTAAGGCACAAAATACATTTTCAGTTGCACTTTTAAAAAGAAAAAGAACTATTATGCAGTTTTGCATTGTTTATTATAGAGCCAGAATTTAAATTAATAGGCTTCATTTTCATTTGTATTATTCCTTTGTTTATTTCATTCAAGGTTTATTTTTAGTTAAAATGCATTGTTTTGAATAGTTTATCAAGGAATTCTTTTGACAATGAAAAATAAAAGGAAAATAGTACCGTATTTTCTAGTTTTTTTCCCAAAAAAAAAATTTGTCTACAGTCCCATTTTGTAAAATAAATCGTGAGAGAATCGTATCGTGAATCTAGTATCGTGAATCGAATCGTATCGGGAGTTGAGTAAATTGTTACATCCCTAGTATACATCTAAGTTCTTAGATTTAAAACATTTAGGAAAAGGTTGTGAGTTATAATGAGAACCAATCTAGCGGAGGATGTTGATGACTGTCTTCTTGTTTTAAGTTAAGGCAGTCAGAATTTACTCTTCAGTTTTGAGAGTTGACAAATACATGGTTGAAGATTTAAAGCGAGACCGATCTTTTTATGGACACAAACAGTCCCAAAGTGGCTTTAGTATAAAAGGGTTTCCATGTTACTCTGCCAACGAGTACCAAAAGTGTTAAATCGATATGATGTACCTCAGCATCAAGCTACAGTTTAAAAGAGTGAAAAAAAAGTGTTTCTGTGTTCAACTGTCGAAAATCAATGTTTTAAAGTGATCAAAGTAGGAAACTATGGAGAATAAAAATGAGAGTTTAAGTAAATACTCAAAATGCTAGTTTCTAAAAGTCCAATAATTAATTGTGTTTTTTCTTTCCTGCCCTCTCTTAACACTCTTATTGCTAAAGTCTGGCATTTAATGACTGCAGTTGTGTATTTCCACTGTTCTAATCAACAGCAGAGCTTTTAATGGGAAGAATACCCAACGCCTTTTTGCCATCTGAAATACGCTCCTGAGACACCCATTTATGAGCACACATTTAATTCATTTGGTGTTATGGGAATCTATCTAGGCTTTTTAATCGTGTCATCTATCATGGATGATGCTTTATTTAGTCCAGTTTTTACAGTCCTTTGTTGTGTGCTGCTCTCTTGCCTCCACTCAGTGGGATTTGTAGCCCAGCCTCATCAGAAATCACAGTATTGATTCCCGGGCATACAGGGAAAAAACGGGCTGTGCTTTCCATGCAATACAAAGGTACTGAGTAGGCCTAATCAACACCTATTGATTATTATGTGCTGACTGCTTACTGATGCTGTGCAGTTTCCCGCTTGCTGGGTTTTGTGTGTATGTTTTCGCCCTGCTTGTTCGCCAGCTGACTATATAAATGCGATTTAGACATTTGTCTTAATATGGAATAAATGTGGAATAAATGAGTGAGCGTGAGCCTGCGTTTTGTCAGACAATCAACGCAGACCCTAACGTATAGCTATTATATTGTACCATCTGATACAATCACATGCACACGCTCAAACAATAAATCCACACCTGCTCATTGAGATGCATGCACACAGTCGATCAGTGATGGGAAAGAAATTGGCTGCAACACAATGTAGGCTGCGTCAGGACGATGGTTGCTAACGGCTACAGCATCCAGGGGATGGGCAGAGACTTCTGAAGCATTTAAGGTCCTCACAGGTACACACATGCAAACCCACATAACAACGCACTGAAGTGGAAGGGCAATTTTCTTTCGATCACACATCTGGGTGCCTGATGGTTGATTTTCAGACAGCTTTCGGATAAAAGCTTTTTCTTTCCTATTTCTCTCTGCAAGTTCGTTCAACATTTGATTTTCCTCAGTCTCGTCTTCAGGTTGATTTTAGATTTTTTTTTTTTTTACAGCCTTACTCTGCCCTTTTCATCAAGCCTACCCTGCAACTCTGCCATGTGCATCATTAGGTTGACATTTAATTTCCTGATTGCATCCATCAGCAGTGTCATCATTTTCTACATGAATTTGCTGGAACTGTTCATCCCTAAATCATGAGAAGATCAAATGTGTGTATTTGTCATGAATGTCGCTTGAAGGTGTGTTCGTCCAATTTTGTTGTTTTACACAGCACGGAATGACGGTGAAAAATGGTTTTCAGTATGGTCTTATCAGCCATGCCGAAAAGAAAATACATCCTTCTCACGATAGGCTGCATGTCTGCATTGGACTTGCAGATGAACCGGACAACAATGGAGTTGATGTTGATGATGTAAGATGGTGAAAAACAGCCTCTGCTTTTTAATATAAACTGTGCCTGTTTTTGCCTTGTAACGAGTGTTACAAATATTTGAGTTGAATAAACCTAAAGTTATGATTGCAGATGTTTTTATTCAAACATGTAATATCTGGTGTTGAATTATCTTTTGTTACGGCAATTTCTTCCTATTTTCTCAACTGCAAACAGTAGATAATTATAATTAAGTTAATAGTACATTAGAAAAACGTAACTATTTGATAATTGAATATGTCTGCATGCAGCATTTTGATCTTTTTTGTGGGTTCCTGAAGCCTCAGAATGATTGACAAATTAATGTAGAACATTATCTAAATGTCTTCTTGGGTCAACTTTAGGACAGACCACACTTCATTCTTTAACAGAGAGACAAAAAATGAGACATCCCTACACAGCCTAGCATGGAGGATGCTCTCCTCTCCACAGAGCAGACAATACATAATATCAATCATGCTCGTGCTACATGCAGTGCAGAACATAAACCTTTTTGTAATCCTAATGAGGCATGACCATGTGGACCAGCCCTGACTAATGAGTTTCAGCAATGACTTGGTGATCCTGAAACTGATTGTGTGCTGGATTCTGTCATTGATGACACTGGAAACTGCACAGATGATTCTCTGCTTTGATTGTCTCTAAGACAAAGGTTATGAATGTTTATGTAAAGAGGAAATGCTTTTTGTGCGTAATCAATCTTGTTCTGTCCAATTAGCTTAAGCATAATTGTGTCACGGTAATAATAAGCTAATGGAGTGGATGGAATGCACATAGCCTTACAGATGCCCTCTGTCGTGTCATGCTGTGTTTGCGCGACGCTGATGACACCCCCTGACCTCCACCCCTTTCAACTCCTCCCTCATGTATCTTTTACTCCAATATTGTAAAATATTTAGAGGATGGACTCATTAGCAATGTAAACTGACTGGAATGTAGGACAGTCATGTCCACCAATCGATTGTCATTCAATCACAGACTCTGTGAATGGAGTGTTAGTTCAGAATCAAAGTGACATAACTAACCTCAGTGTTAATGCGTGGCAAATTTTAGGCAATGACTTCATAATGTTTTACGCTGAAGTCAAAGCTAAGCAAGAGCTTTGAACATCCTATAATTGTCAAATACAATAAATACCTAAAGCTTAAAAGTTCGATCCATCTGAGGTGTTACCAACTTCTCTCCAAAATAATCTTAAAAGCATTTCATCAGTGTGTCTTCTGATGGAAACGTACCTGATATGTTAAATTACAAATCTTCCATTAGAAAAACTTCCAATGAAATCAGACGCCATCCTTTTAAGATTAAACTTGCTTCAATTACATCTCATTGGACTGTATTGCCAGGAATAAAAGTCTGCTTATTATTGCCTCCTCAGACTGTATACAGAAATCTAATATCAGCATTTACTATCACGTTAAGCTGCGTAATGCAATGTCTTTGACCACAATGAGATTGACAACACTCAGACCAGACTGTGGGGCTCAGACCACCAGAATTGCCTTCTTTGTAGATATTATAATAACCACTCGTGTGAGATGCCCTTCAAAGCAAACATGGCCTTGTTCTGATTGTTTGGAGATCATGCTTCATAGTAGCAGTTAATAAAAAGCAGGAAAGAATAAACAGAGAAGGAGCAGATAATGAAAAGAATACAGAACTGTAAGACAACAAGTCAACAACGAGCGTCTTTTGTTACGTTGCCGTAGCCTAGACCTTTGTTCCATGGTCACTCATCATCTCCAAGTACTTAGGTGGTTTTTGTCTTGTTATTCTCTATTTTACAGGAAATATTGTGGGCAGATCAATATTGGCAGAGCAGCAGACATGTCCCACTTTATGTGGTTCTCAGAAACTTTCCCAGTTAGCGTGTATCCATTATCCTGCTGAGTGTACATTAAAGTTCTCCTCAGATGATAATAGCTTCAAAATGAAATGCTTTCTCTGTATTTAAAGCAATTGTAAGTAAAAGTTTATGTTCTAACATCTGTTTCTTGCTTCTAGCAATAGGAGCAACCATTTTTATATCTACTTTTGACTCAGAAGCAGTTATTACCTCCGCCAGGTGCGAAGCGCAGAGCGGAGGTAATAACGATACTTTAAGTGTCGTGGCTTATAGGTAATGCGGTAGTGGTAGGGAAGTGTATTGTGTGTATGTCCCGCCTGGTACTCGTGCTGGAC
The DNA here is from genome assembly GCF_900634775.1 of Gouania willdenowi. Taxonomy (NCBI): domain Eukaryota; kingdom Metazoa; phylum Chordata; class Actinopteri; order Blenniiformes; family Gobiesocidae; genus Gouania; species Gouania willdenowi. Next base: position 18,910,031 of record NC_041047.1, on the reverse strand, counting down.
TTGGCAGAGGTCTACACTCTCTGAGTGCTCTAGTTTTCAGTCGTTGCTGATCTCTTGCTTTGCTAAGCGCAGCATAAAACTCTCAAAACAAAGTAGTAACTGAGGTGTCCATGATATTTTGATTATATTTTCCCTATCAAAGTGTCTTTGAGGGCTGAGTTCTACCCTTTGGTCTCAGGTGTCATCTCCCGCTCCATCTGATCTATTGCATTGAAACTCTCCATTTTAAGAGCCCAATGTGTGGCTGGTGGTTTACAAATCACACGCACTCTTTACTCTTGACATTCACACTCACACCCAACACCAGGTTTGTTTTTAGACGTGCTTGGCTTGCAGTCTGTCAGTAATAAATAGTACACAATGGGTTGGAGCTACAGCAGTTCCTGGTGTTGCCTCTGGTGCTCCCAGTTTGGCAATGCAACCCTGTGAGTTTGCATTCTTAATGCTCCCCTGGCCTCGATGAGAGAGACGATTGGTAGAATTAATTGTGGCTGGAGGGCTGAATGGGGAGTAAGTGAGAAAAACACTAGAGGAATGGGGGTTGGGGGGTTCGTCTGGCTGGATTCAGTGTTATGATTCCCTGTGTACAGTCTGGTACTGTAGGATGTGGAAACTACTTTAATATACATGTTCTTTTAGTCTCACTAGATTAATATTGGCCCGGAGTTAAGTCGATCCTATTTTCTTTTATGGCTTGGTTTGTCTATGGCTGCGTTTTACACCTGCTGCATGCAAGAAGGTGATAAGAGTGAAGCTGGCACAGACAATCATACCGTAATGGCTTCTTCAGCTCCCCAGACAATAAAGCCATCACAATATACAGTAGTTTATGGTGCACAGGGAGGTGTCATTATGGGGGATAAATGGAACTTCGAATGGGAGGAAATAATTTGTGTCAAAAAGAGTGCTTTGCTTTTTTGTTTTCAGAAAAAAATATATAACTCTGCCCTCTTCTGTCTCCGTCTGCTGTAGTAGAGGACATCCAAGCTCTTAGAATAAAGAAAACCTTTAAAGATTAAGGAAATGTGACAAAAAAAGAACAGAAAGTAAGATGTGAGACGATTCTAAGGTGTGAAGGTGTGAGACATGTTCACGTTGTTCCCTCTGAGTCCTGTTCGTAGTCAGCACATTGGAAGGAGTCCATGAAGGATATATTAATATTATGCTGGTCTTATGGGGCCATGTCACAGAACGCCTGCATGGGAACAGAAGAAGTTGGGGGCAGGGTGTGTGCACATGCATGTGTGTGTGTGTTTGGAGTGTTTCATGGGGTGAACGTAGTAGTTCAGGGGAAGCTGTCTCATCATTTATTTATACAATCTACAGACGATGGGGTTAACTTTGAGAGGAGGGGGCTGCTTGCTTTCAGCCGCCGGGTATACTGTAGGTCAAGAAATGTTTTTCTTGCTACCAGCACAGTTCTTTGTCTGAAACAAGTAAAAACAAAAAGTGTAAAAACAGAATATTTGACGAGTGGATCTGCTGCTAATGCAGTAGCTCCATATATCTTAGATTTTTACTATAATGTTCATACAGGTGCATTTAATCCTAATATCTGAATTTGGAATACGCTGAGGTAGAATTATCACAAACTTTATGTTTTTTTTTTTTTTTTAAACAACATGTTTTAGGTGAGAAAGGTCTTTGTCCTGGTGTCTTTCTAAACACTGTAGATTATCCCACAGACACATTTACTCCTAAAAACACTTGAATGAGAATGTTATTCATGAGGAAACAGCAGCATAACTGAATCATCATGGATATTCATCTGAAAACAGACAGATTCGTCCTATTATCATTGAATTAGAGCTCTCGTTTCCCATGATGTCCCCACTGCAGACAGCCACCTTCTTTATGATCCACTCAGGCTGTAGATAATGAGAACTCATACTGTTTAGCGGGCGAAGGCACTGTCAGATTTTCATGTAAACTGACTCTGCTGATTCAATCACAGGCTCACCCCATACTGCAGCAGTTTAATGAATGTAGGATGTTTCTGTCATAAAAGCATATTGGCATTACAACCCAGTTAGTTTTACAGGTAGGTAAAGGACAAGCATCATATAACTCTGGAGTGTAAATGCACGACTTTTATGTTTCATTTCCTTTCGGTGGGATGTTGATGACGGATTCTTAGGAGCTGTGAGAGGATGACTGTGTTCTCTTCATGTCTTCCTCACACACATGAATGAATTCAAATAGACAGAGAGGCGCTCTTCACTCTGACGTGTTACTCAAAAGAAAGACAGTGAGGGCTGGTTCGTTTCTCATCCTTTGACCTCACATCTGCACTTTGATCCTGACAGCACTCTCACTCCCTCCCTTTGTTAGCCACTATCCAGGTGGGATTAGTTTGTAGGGAATGTATTTCATCCAAACATTTTTACATTTGAGGTTACATGTGTCAAAATTTTAACTGAAAAATAATAAAAATGTCATATCATCTTCTATACAGATATTAATCAGACTAGAATTACACCTTTACCTTAACTCACTTATACAGAGAACACATCAGAGTGCATATTTCTGTCAAATGTAATATACTATATGAAGTGAAAAGCAACTCTAAAAAAATATAGTTAGACTTGTTCATTTAGACCCAATGCAAATCAGTCCATGCTGATCTAAATAAGGTCTTATTCTACAATCAAAACTGTGAAAATGAACTGATATGGGTTAACAGGGTAAAAATGTGAACTCATGACCACCACAAAACCTTTCCAGTTACTTTTGGACAAAATAATCTACATATTTTTGGAAAGTCTTTGTTTCAATATGCATTATTTACTGCAATATACAAATAGGAATCTAAACATTGGATAAAGCCTATGTAAAACATAGTAGAGCCAAATGTATTTACAGGGAATTTTCAGTTTATCTTTTTCTTTCCCTGAAATACAAAATACTGTCAACGAACGGACGGTGCAAGAAGAAAATGTTATTACTAATACAGATATTTTGATTCTCTTTTATTTGAGCCTGTTCACCTGTAATGTGTGATTTTTTTATTTATTTATTTTTAATCGTTTAATGTTTTCCCATTATACCTGTGCAAATTCTACCTAACATGGCAGCTTTTAATTAGCTTATCTTGTAAAGCTGTTGCACCGTAAAGCTGCTACTGTATACATCTTGACCTTTTCATAGCGTGTGTGTACGCGTGTGTGTGTGTGTGTGTGGATGCGGTTGGGCAGAGCAGTGGTATTGGCAGCCTGTTGCCTGGGGCATCTCTTTCTTATTACTGTATTGAATGGAAAGTGGGCTAGACCATTTTCGGCTAAAGGTTATTTTTTTATATAATAGATTTTTCCAGCTGTGTCACCACTGGCATTGACTCTCTGCATATTTTAGCTTTAAAACATACATTTGTCTTTATTTTAATTTAAATTGACATTCCTATTATTTACGTATTTGTGACACAGATTTAGACCAATTTAAATGGTGTGGTTATTACTTCTCTGAAGAGTAAACATGCACAATGTTGTGAGTTTAGTGTTTTTCTGCTCAGTCAGGTGCTAACTTTGTGTGAATGAAGCCCAGCGTTTATTTGAGGCAGCGTCGATGCTGATTGAATTGGTGGATGCAGAAAAAGCTGAGCTGGATTTTTTTTGGCAGACAGACAGACAAGAGACAGAAGGAAGCTGTTAATCTAATTCTGCGTCTGAATGGACGTCTGTTTAGTTTGTAAGAATGAATCTTAAGGGAGTGCAGTTTGATTTTGGGAAGTAAAAAAACTAAACGTATACTAAAACTTGTAAATGCTCCTGCTAATGCTAGCATAAGAAAAGCTTCAGAAGTTATGAAAACAGCATTTTGTTTTTGTTTACTTTAGGTGTTGCTTATTCCCAGTCCAGCTGTACAGCTAAATTATATTTCCCAATTTGTTTTTGGATTTTCACGCTAGAATGGCAGATCTTCTGAAGTTTGGATGAAGCTAATATTAAAAAAACATCCCTGAGTTCTGCGGTTCATCCTTTACAGAGAGCTTTGTCCAGACTTTGATTCTTTAGAGCCTCTTGTATGTAAAGTGATCCTTTGATCTACATTTAACACTAATGCTTTCTGTCTCTCCAGTTACAGATGAAGATACAGTGAAGAGATACTACGCAAAGTTTGAGGAGAGGTTTTTCCAGACGTGCGAAAAGGAGCTCCTGAAAATCAACACATTTTATTCAGGTATTCATTTACTTATGCTAGCATGAATACTGCGTGACATAATGAGGGTTAGTTCAAATGTCATGTGTCATGTTACATAATTGAAGCACATTTATTGAACACAATTTCTCCATTTAAGTCAGAATGATTAATGAATTTTTATCGCAGTGTCAAGTAATATTACCATAACGTGACATATATTGAACCACTTGTTAAATTATGTGATTATTCAGCTGCACAGAGTTGCAGAATTGGAAGTTTGGCTTAGGGATAAATAAGGCAGTCGAGGTGTGATGTGCAATGCGATATGAAAGCCATTAGGAGTGGTGACAAAAAATGTATTCATTTATTATTGACAAGTATGAATCGATTCTTAAATTTCTAAAGAGAGATTATTTGTATTTTTAAAAATGTAATACAAACCAGGCGAATCCTCCTAATTTGGGTATTTCATATACACTATACAATATTGAAGGTGTTGAGGTGTTAAAAAAAAAAGTTAAATACTTCAGAAGCTGACTGATGTTAAATGGAAGATCAATAATCATTAATAATCAGAAATCAGTTTGTAATAAAAACTTCAGTAATCACAATCGAATCCGGATATTGGGCTCATCAACCACACCTAAAAGCCATGATTCATTCTGGTGTTGCAGCAGCAGTGCATTGTGGGTGGAATCTGAAGACAGAAGGTTCTTCCTCCGGAGACAGTTTGAATAAAACAGGTCAACCCTGGGCCAAGGTTGACTCCAGCTCATAATGGTGTATTATTACTGGTAGATTGATGGAGCGGATGAGGATAAATCATCGTGCGCCTTAGCAGGAGGCGGAGTTATTAAGAATCTAAAGGCAGAATAGGGCTCACCTTATTAAGTAGCCTTATATTCGACTGACCTAAACCTGCAGATAAAGATAAGGTTTTGGAAAAATGAGAAGAGATGAAGATGCTCTATTCATGTATGTACTAAGTTTACAGCTAAAAACAGTTTACTCAGTCCAAAGTAAATACACAGAAACCACAAGCATGTCATAATCGCTGACAGGCAAAGCCCAGCTTGTTTGCGCCTGAGAAAATGAGCTGATTATTTGCAGCTGAGAGACACAGGTGAAATGAGTGTGGCTGATTAGCAAAGCTGGGCCGATCAACTGTGTGTACCCAAAGAGATTGTGTTACTTTATTAAATACCAAAAGATTACTCACTGGAGGTCACTTCATTCTGATATAAGTCTACAGGAGTGAATATTTGCATTTATATATATTAAAAACAACATTGATGATCTTGTGTTTATTTTACAGGTGCTCTGAATATGTTATGTAGAAACAGGTGTTTATTTTATCCAGTGACAAATCTGGATCTCGTGATTTTTCTTTGTTGTAAAGTAGTTTCATTCACATTTGCTTTTTTAGGATTGTTTCATCTATCGTACAAGATGTGATGATGAGATCTGCCATTACTACCAGTTATTAGGGAGACAATGTGAAATCAGTCTCAGTGAAAATGGACACGCGTGGTGTAAAACCAAAGCTTTGGTCATAGTCTGCCATCACCCTTAAAGTAAAGTTTAATCCATTTAATCCAATATAAAACTATGCTTTTAACAAAACACTCCCAAAAGCTGATATCCAGAGTTCCTGAGAAATCTATGTTTATGTGTAATTTTTTTTTAAATTTGCAAAAATACCCAACTAGTCTTTTACTATGGTCTACTGTAGGTGGTCATTCATATACGTCAATGTATATAAGGCCCGCCTTCGTCCTATAGACCCCTATAAAACCCCTATAAATGGAAACGAGCGCCGAGTTTGCCCAGCCAATAAGCTTCAACTTCCCTGGAGTGGACTCTGTCAATCAAAGGGAATGCGCGTGCGTAAACTGTGTTCGGAAACGAGGACGCGTGTCACAACAGCAAACCAGTATCACTGAGCAGCATAGCGTCATGGAGGCTCTTATCTCGGAAATGTCCATTGCCACGATGACCCATAGACCTATATCAATGCGTTCCGATGCGACCGTGTGTTCCTTGAAGCACGTGCACAAATGTAGAGGCGTGGCCTCTGGTAGATTGCAGAGGCAGGGGGAGGAAGTGGAGCTGTTGAGGGCAGGACGTCGAGATGTCCGCTCAGAAACTCCGGATATCAGCTTTAACTGTATTTCGATTTGTAAAATAACTTAATTACAGAAGTTAAGAATTTTACTTTCTGGTCACTCAAAGAAAACTTGTTTGTAGCCATTTTGGGTCAGGGTTTATAGGTTGACAAAATCTGACTAGATGTATTATAATACATTAAGGCAGATGTAATAGTAAAATAAGCAATGTTAACTCCAACAGTAACACCGTAAACTAGACATTTATAACTTGCCTCTGAAAGTGATCCAGCATTTGAACATTAGAAAACTTCCTAGGAGAGAACATCAGCAGACCACAGGCCCAGGGGTGGATGATGTATTTTGTCTGAAAACATAATCTCAGTTCTGCTGCCTGGAGTCTTGTTTATACTCACAGGAAAGAGAACCAAGGACTAACAGGCAGCCTTATCACTGTTTGACTATCTTTGTGTGCCTGCATCAATGTGGGAATGTGTGTGTGTGTGTGTGTGTGTGTGGGTTGTTATGGGGGTGGAGGTATATACTGTGTGCTGAGTTGCTGACTTTAGGTAAGGCACTTGCCATGGCTCTATCTGCCTCTGAAAGGGGTGCCTGACCTTTCAGAGCCTTTCTGCTGCATTGCTCAAAAATCCATTCCAGTAGGAAACACTTGTATCCTCATGTAACAAACACTAGGGAAAACATTTTATCAGGTCAGCAGACTGTGCCGGTACTACCTGTGTGTTTTTTGAACTGTAGATAAATAGCAGGTGCTTTAAACCGGTGGGTTTTTTCTTTTTTTTTAATTCAAAATCTCCAAAAAAGCAAAATGACACAAAACATGTCTTGGTCAGTAAGTAATTACACCATGTACTTGAATAAGAGTAAATAAGTAGACTTCATTAAACAGCTTTTTGTCCAACTTTTAAGACACTACTCGTGAAATGAGTAGTGTCTTAATAGTGTTCTAAACAACTCTATTAAACCCAAAGCTTAGGTAGTCTTTATGCTAGTCTAGCCTGTTCTGAGTTCATTATCCACTCACTATTTACACACAGTGTGATACAACAACTTCAATCATAATTTCTTAAGATGTCACATAGGAGCCTTAGCATCACTTTAAGACATTTGTAACTGTTTCTGTCAGATTATAAACAGCAGCTTTAGTTTAAACTGTCAGGGTTGATGAGATACTAGACTCATACTACACCCCAGTGTGCCTTAGTGGACATTTATTACCACATTAAAAATAACGATCCTCATGAACATACAGATAGTAGTTAATATGGTCAACTACTGACCATGGGGAGAATTTGACTACTTATGGTACTTTGTTCTTTCCCGGTTGGGATGAAAATTATTCGATTGAACTGTAAAAATATGAGTAAATGCAATTATATTTAGTGCTATTCCAAGCAGCACATTAACATAATAAGAGGGAAGAGAGTCTGAGGAACAAAATAAATAAATGAAAAACATATATAATTCACAGCCAAACAGGGAAGCAGTGGTAACATAAGGGATACTAAACAGTGTTGAATAAATAAAATCAATAGAGAAATGAGATTGACCTCAGCTAATAAGTTGGTAGAAATATGAAAAAAAAAAAAAAGTAAATGAAATGCGAGTTACTACCCAGACCTTTTCTGCCATTCTGTCTCCCTAGATGTATTAACTTAGATCTGACCCAACATAATGTTTCCTCAGTCTGCAGCATTTACTCTCAGCCTGACGGTCTCCAGGCTTTTATTTCCTGGATCTGATTCAGCAGCGAGGGCAGCCATGTCATTTCCAGTAGAGGAGGATTTTTATAACAAGTTGAACCAGAATGCTTTTATATTTTTAGCTTTGAATGTCTTTCAGTTTTTTGTTTCATAACTGCAGTTCATTAGGGTTTTATTTCCTTTATCAATAACTTTTTCTTTGCTGTCTTTGTCTCCTTGTGGTTTTTGGTCCCTTGTGAACACCTATTTTATTCTCCAGCTTTTTCTGCATACAAAAAAAGGACTTTATGAATTAAATAGCTCCTTTCAATGACATGTTTAATAAAACTCTCGTGTGTGTGTGTTTGTGTGCGTAGAAAAGCTTGCTGAAGCTCAGCGACGATCCGCTACACTTCAGAATGAGCTTCAGTCGTCACTGGACGCTCAGCGTGAGAGCAACGCTCCACCCGGCCTGCGCAAACGTAAGACAGTGTTTCACCTGTCACAGGAGGAGCGCTGCAAACACCACAACATCAAAGACCTGAAGCTTGCCTTCAGCGAGTTCTATCTCAGCCTGATCCTGCTTCAGAACTACCAGGTCCCACACACACACATCCTCACACTCCGCACATCATGTTTTAAGTACATCCAAAAACCTATTGTTTGCTTTTGTTGTTGTTTTCTGCAGAACTTGAACTTCACTGGTTTTCGTAAGATCTTAAAGAAACATGACAAGATCCTGGATACGCCTCGTGGTGCCGACTGGCGCGTGGCTCATGTGGAGGTGGCACCTTTCTACACATGCAAGAAGATCACACAGCTCATCACTGAGACAGAGGTGCACAAACACACACTGTTACAAATACACCTGAGAGGATAAATATCTGTGACACAAAATGTGATGTTTTTCCCACACACAGACCCTGGTTACAACGGAGCTGGAGGCAGGAGATCGACAAAAAGCCATGAAGAGGTTGAGAGTTCCTCCGCTGGGGGCAGCTCAGGTCAGAACATCCACTGATCACAATGGAAATCAATGAGTGCGATGGATGTTATGGCAATGGCTCTCAAGACATGTGAACGAGATTTTTAACAACTAAATTCATCAGCAATCATCTCCTCATGAGAGAGATGCAACAATCTTGAAAATAAATCTTCATAAATATCAGTCTTCTTCAACGTAGACATTTATGAACCTTAGCAGTTAATGCATTTTTATTTTTCTGAACTGAGGTCAGAAGAGAAGTGAAAAGCGAATGAAAAGGAACGGTGAAAGTTGTATAGATGGAGAGGAAACCATCAGCTCCTCTAGTATTTAATCCTGTGCTGAAGAGACAGTTACAGGCACTTTATACTAAGGGTGTAAGAAAAAATTGATTCGGTGATATATCGTGATAGTTCGTCGTGTGATTATCGTTCCAAATTGTTTTTTTTAAATCATATTTTTTAACTTAAAAAACATTTAATTGCGCCAACATATGCATAGCTTGTAAACGCCCAGTCACTAGGTGTCCACATCAGATATCGTTAAACTAACGCTGTCCCCATTGCATTTTAGCTTGGAGGTTGATTGCACTTTATTTTTATTTTATTTTAACACATACTGGGCACTTTTATAGATAGATGTTTTTTTTTTTAAGAATTTAAAAACTTTACAGTATCATAGTCTGTTGAAGAAGCAAAAGTTAAACCTTTAAGAAAAATGTAATTTGACAGTTTGATAAACATACCACTTGTTTTTGATATTGGTACTTGAATTACAGTTAGTTCCCATTTACTTTTAGTTACCATTTACATTTAAAATGTGTTATTGTATGGACAGATTCATGGCAATGGACACCCCTACATTATACTAGGTCTGTTATCTGTTAATATCATTCCAGTAATAGTTTTAAGTATGAACTCCAATTTCTTCTGCATGCTTGTAAATAAAGAGTATACATGGAAGAGGGATTCAGTCACTCAAAGATGTACAATTTCTCTGCATGGAACTCTGCATATAGACTTAAATGTAGAGTTTATCTACACATAAAGCATTTAGTCATTGAAGTTTACTTGGTTTTTCCTGTGTTCCAGCCTGCTTTGGCCTGGACTACTTTCCGTGTGGGTCTCTTCTGTGGCTTCTTTGTCATTCTTGCCATTGCTGCCGTTCTCACTGGTAAGTGACAAGAATGGTTGAAATCAAGTACAGTATTTCAATAATAAATCTTGAATATTTGAAAATGCATTGCTGGGGTATAGTTGCAAAATATCAATAAAAATGAGTAAAATTTGAAAGCATTTCTTTCTTTTCTCCTCACCCAGATCTGTCATGAAGCTCTTTATTTATTTATTCAGCATCAAGTCTGAAGGTTTGACAAGTGTGATTCTCCTGTTTGTCTGTCAGGTGCTGTGTTCATACGCTACGAGAACGTGTGGCCCCTTGTGCGGATCTATCGCGGTGGCTTCCTGTTGATCCAGTTCCTTTTTCTGTTGGGCATTAACACGTATGGATGGAGGCAGGCTGGAGTCAACCACGTCCTGATCTTTGAGATCAATCCCCGAAACAATCTGTCTCATCAGCACCTTTTCGAGGTTGAATAAATACATAAAAAGGCTTTTGTTAGGAATCAGACTTCTGCTGCATAATGAAAGAAATCCAGTTTGTTTGATTTTTTACGTTAAACGTATTTTAGCAAATCTGAGAAATGAACAAATGACAGTGTTTGGTCACATGGGTAATAGATATTTAATTATTACAGCATATTGTTGTCAGGAAACAGCCTCTTTTTATTGCCCATGAGAGACTCATTTAACCAAACACACTGTGCTTTTTAAATCTCACTGCCTTGGTAAATTCTCTGATGTGTCACATGGGTTTCCCTCTAATGAAAGTGTTTGCGTTGCAGGTTGCTGGTTTCCTCGGTGTGTTATGGTGTCTCAGCATCCTCTCGTGTGTCTTTTCGGAGTACACGTACCTCCCCATGCAGGTCAACCCCCTCATCCTCTACGGCTTCATGCTGCTCTTCCTCATCAACCCCTTCAAGACCTGCTACTACAAATCTCGTTTCTGGCTCCTCAAACTACTGGTGAGTTTCTGAATTTTTTCCTTAATTAATCCTTTAAAGTAAAAGTAAAAATGTTTTCACCTGTGACTAACTTTTACTTGCACAATAAGAAAATGAGTGCAAATACGAATTAATATAATGATATTTGTCCAAAATGTATTTATAAAGCTGTAGATCTTTTTTGCATTTTTAAATAGAGTAGATAATGTAGAGCTTAGCAATGCCAGCACACAGCTATGTTGTTGTATTCCAAGCCTTTCAATGATGCCGTTCGTTTCTGCACCATGCAGACTTTGACCTCGGCCCAATCTTCATGTTAATTTGAGGTTAAATAATGAAGAAAAAACATGAAAAATAAAGTAAAATGTAAATAAAAACTGTTGGCCTATGATAGTTAAAATACATAACTCAACCCTTTTTATTTATAGATTTCCACATCTAGGCTCACAATAATAATATACATCAGGGATGTATATACACTTGTAATAAACAGATACAGTCAACAGATACACAACCTTATAAAATGGTTACATATTTTTAAAAACATATACATCTATTATATAATTAGGTTGTTACAATAAATGTACTTTGTTTTACTTTGGCTTTTTTTTTTAAATACCTGCCAGTTTTTGCTCTCTCAGCAAATGTTCTAATCCCTTCAATTACATTAATTTTCCACAATTACCACATGTCATTGTCTGTGTCAAAATTAATTGGTTGGTACAATAATTGTGAAGTTATTGGCCTGCCTATACACAAAAAATACCATATGATTCAGTGCTAATCTACTGTATGTGTGTGTTGCAGAATTTCGTAGATTATTTGTGATAATGGTTTGAGAACAGCCTTTATGACAGCCATATAATTGCATGACACATTTGAGAGTTGTTTCTCTTGTGTTATTGTAATTTTAACATAACCAAATAAAAAAAGTAATGTCAATAAAGCAATGACATGGTAATCTTTGTTTACTTTTGAAAGCTTTGTATTTTGTCACTGCCATACGCCACCCTTTCTACTCTATTATGTGTGTATGCGTGTGTGTGTGTGTGTGTGTAGGAAAGGGAGGGTGATGGGACTGATGCATGCATATGTATCTCACACATTAATGCAGGTACAATTCAGATATCCATCTCAAATCTCATGTTTACAAAATCCTCAGTTGTTATCCGACTCTTTGTCTGAGCTGCACTACTGTCTGTCTGTGTGTGTGTGTGTGTGTGTGTGTGTGTGTGTGTGTGTGTGTGTGTGTGTGTGTGTGTGTGTGTGTGTGTGTGTGTGTGTGTGTGTGTGTGTGTGTGTGTGTGTGTGTGTGTGTGTGTGTGTGTGTGCGCGTGCGTGCGTGGACACAGGGCAGAGGGTTGAGGGATTATTGAATGCGGCTCGTCTCAGGGGAGGTAGAGGCTGTGACTGTGCAATCATTACAGGCGTAGATCTATCAGTATGCTGATGCCCTGAGCTCCTCTGTCCTCCCATTCTCCTCATCCATCCAACTCCTCCCCCCACGTTGTTTCCCTTTAGCTCCCCACGGACCCCCAGCGAGCTCCTCCAACCCTTCGCCTTGCTGTAATTTTCCTTAATATCCATTCTCAGTTTTGATTGTCTCCATAATGAGTCTGTGAAAAAAAAAATGGTGGTTTTACTGGAACAAAGAACAAATTGTTTGCACCGTAATGGTAAAATAGTCGTGTGTGTGTATGTGTGTGTGTGTGTGTGTGTGTGTGTGTGTGTGTGTGTGTGTGTGTGTGTGTGTGTGTGTGCGTGTGCGTGAATTTTCCCTGATGTCAAACATCGGCCATTAGCTTAATGTTCAACCTGCAGAGCTGCCACTCGGATCAGCAGTGTTTGCTGATGAAATGATATCCTGACCACCTAAGTGCACACAGGCCTTGAGTCTGATATGACTGAGGAGCTTTCACGATCAATAGTCCCTGTGATTGACAGCTCAGGAGGAATCCTAATGAGTTCATACATGTAAAAACAAAAAACGATCAATATCCCTTGACATTTTCTGTGAATGTTTGTGTGCGAGTGCGTGGTGAGAGGAACTGAATGTCAGCTATGGCCTGCGGGGGGTTGTGGAGGTGGTGGGGGTGGTAAATGGAAAGTGGCGAGAGAGGCTGTATCACTTTACACAGCGTGGTCAATGTCTGAAGTCCTGCCAAAGTCACATCGCTAATATCAACAGCATAGAAACTGTAGACACAGGTTACACAAAACACATCCATGTGTTGTACACAGTAGATTAGTGTCATGCAAACAACAAATCCATGCACATGGCGATGGAAGTGTGACTCAGCGCTTCCTGTGTTGTTCTAAAAAGCAACTTCAGAGGTTTTATTATTTAGTTACAGATTGATAATAAAAGTTGGAGCAACTATTTAGTTGTATTTTTGTGCTGATTAATCCAGTCACGCTGTTAAACCACCACATACAATCTTAGTTCATGTCCAGTTCATTATATTCCTTTTCTTTGGCGTATTCTGACTTTTCTACTGTCGTCCCTCAGTTCCGTGTGTTCACGGCTCCGTTTCACCGCGTGGAGTTTGCTGATTTCTGGCTGGCAGATCAGCTCAACTCTCTGGTGTTTGTTCTCATGGACCTGGAGTATCTCATCTGCTTCTACATATTTGAGCTGCAGTGGAGCAACAGCAAGGGTCTCCTACCACAAGTTCCAAGTAAGATGTGATGTTTCTGTTATATTTCTAAGGCCCTACGTTTTTTTCCAAACGTGGGGCCTTAGAAATAGGACCCACTTAGGACCCCACTTAGAAAGAGCCCCCCTGGGCTCCAAATTGAAAGTCGGGCTCCGAGCGTCAATGCGTACACAGCTATAGATTATACCTAGCAAATTTCAGACCAATCCGTTCACGTATAACAGAGGAGTAGCGATTTTAACTAGTGTACACAACAACAAGAAGAACAAAGGCATTTTGAGTCTGGTAGCCCAGCCTAAAACACTAATAATGCATCCTATGGATACAAAATGTACAGAAAGTAGCACACAAGCTCAGATATTATATATTATAAAATGTATAGATTATATATCTCAGTCGCCATTCATTAAAGCATCCACAGAGTGTATTTGAAGGTCAATGACACCAAAATACTCCTAAAGGTTTGTCTTTAATACAGTGTTGATGGAAGCTTTAGCCAGTTGTGGTTTTTATCATAGAGTAGATTGTCTTCCACTCAAGGTGTTATTAGTTAGATCTGTGATCGTGGTCTTTGTTTACTTTCTATCGCAGGTCCTGGAGAATACATTTGTCACAGCTACTCCTACGGCCTACGAGCCATCATCCAGTGTCTGCCAGCCTGGCTGCGCTTCATCCAGTGCCTGAGGCGTTACCGTGACACCAAGCGAGCCTTCCCACACCTGGTGAATGCTGGGAAATATTCAACCACCTTCTTTGTCGTCACCTTCGCCGCCCTTTACAACACACACAGAGGTAGGACACAAGATGTGCAAACACACAAAAATCTACAGCTAAAAGGAACCGTGTGGATGTGTTTTTGTGTTTCTTATCACCATCTTATCACTGACGTCAGAGCCTTTTGTGTTACACAATGTGAGCAAACTGGAGGTGACCTTGAATGTTCACCCAGGTGCTGGTTTTGGATTTTAAGGGTTAGGGGTTCAGAGAAAAAAGGTCACAGATTTAAAAAGTCCCAGGGCAGCATGTCTAAAAAAGAAAGAAAGAGATAAAAGGTAATGCAGGAAAAAGTGGAGGTGCAAATTCAAAGCCCACTACTTCATAGTGTTAAATGTCTTTAGGTACGACTGTGATTGACTTTTTTTGTTGATGGTTCAGGATTTTTCATGACTCTAAAGCAGATTCAGTTTTACAAAAAATACTCAGACAGACACAATGATGAAACAGTTCTAAAGAGAGATTAATATTCAAGTCACTCTCTGTCTCACAGCTTCTCATTGAGCCTAAAATCTGTGTGAATCAGAGCTCACATCACAAAGACTTCGACAAAATTCTGCCACAGGGCTGATGTTTTTTCTGCTGGTTTCCTTTAAACTGAGTCTTTCTTTATATAAACCACTACAGGCTTTTTGCTAGGAAATATTTCTTTCCAGCAAATTTCAGTTGTTAAACATCTAAAGGGTATTTCTTGTCTCTGCGTTGTTCTCTAAATCGATAAATGCGCTTCCTTAGCTGACCGCTGCTGATATTGAATGATTCAGGAAGAGAGATGGCTACAGACAGAGCTTTTTTTTTTTCCTTCCACGCAGCAGCAGGGAAGGCGTCCATTAAACCATATCCTCCTTCCTCCTCTGGTCTGAATCCTGTGTATCCTTCCACTAATGGCCTCGCTTCATGCGTTATTCTCTATGAAGCTGTCTTTTATCCTGCTTGATAATGGAGCCTGAGTTAAGTGAAGGAGGAACAGTCAGACAGATACTGATGTACATGCTGAGTGCCCATTTGAGCAAATTGCCTGTTGTGGCGATATTATAAGTGTCTCATTCAGAAATTTGTGTTTTGATACCTGAGAGTTCTTCGATTGGTAATTAAAGACTTGGATGTTAAATTATATATCACCAAAATATATTAATGATGCATAAAGGGCCACAGCTGCATTCAAAAAGTACAGAATTGTTGTGCAAATGAGAGCAGGGTTGAGGTCAATTACATTTTTTCAGTTACAATTACATTTTCAATTTATTTTTTAATTTTCTTTTTTCCCCGATTTTGTTGTTTTTCAGTTTATTTCCCGTTTTTTTTCTTTTCTTTTTTTTCCTTCGTAATTTCCTTTTTTCTCTCTTTTTTCTTTTTCATTTTTTCGTTTTTTACTATTTTTCGGGTTTTTTCCCTGGTTTTTCTCTTTTTTTTTTCTCTCTCTCTTTTTCCTTTTTTTTGTATTACGTTTTCAATTATCCATGTTCAATTACAAGTCAAATATGATTATAGTGATCAGCATTTTTTCCAATTATTTTTTATCCTCAGAAAGTCAATTACAATTGGATTCTCAATTACTTAAGTTCAATTACAATTACTGAGCCTGAAATAAATAACCCCATAAAACGTAACCTTCTTCTTGTATTAGCTTCTCTTATGATAACAGGTCCTAAATCAGCTATAATATATACTCTAAAAACAAATATATATCATTTCTTCCCTATCTATTGGTTTCCTTGTTAGGCTTCCTAATCAATTAAAATATAGGTTTTAATATTTTTGGGGTGGGCATCTTCTTTGTGTCATTTAATTTTTGTCTCATTTAATTTTTTTTATGATAAAATGTGGGAAAGCTTGATATGAAACATTTTAATAATTGTTAACTACATATGTGTAGAACTGTACATAAAACTGTAACGCGGGTCCCCAGTTTTGCGTTAAATTATAATTGACAATTTTAATAGAATTTTCATGGTAATTACAATTACAAAGTCAATTATCTAAACTCAATTACAATTTAATGACGGCAGCAATAGATGTTTTGAATTACAATAAAAATTATAACTACGGCATAATTGTAACTAATTATCAATTACAATTATAATTGACCCCTACCCTGAATGAGAGTTTTCACACTGCTGTGACCACCAGGTTAGCCATAGAGGCCAGTGGGTAGGTGTCGTGTTCACACTGCTGAGTCCAGCTGTTAAAGGAACTCCCAGTGACAGTCAGCAGCTGGCAGAGGTCCAGCTGTCTGTGATTGGACGTTGAGTTCATTGGCAACCTCATCACGACTCCGCTGCTTTCAGCGTGACCTCACTGCCTCACCTACTCACTGATTCCTGGAAGCACACATTTAGCTCCAGGATGGGAAAACACGGGTTGTATCAACGCATCATGTAAATCATGGACTTTTTTATTAATGACTCAATAGTTTTCATTCATGTCCCGAAGTTTAAATGTGCTGATGTAACTCTATGAACTATAGTATCTCCTCTTCCTAAGAAAGCCTTTAAGAATGTGTGGATAAAATATGTTGATTTGAGCTCATGTGTATGAGTGTTCATTTTTAATCTGTTCTTTATCAACTGACAAGTAAAAATGTGATGAAAATCTGGACATTGGTTTTCCTTTTCAATTTAATTTCCTATTTAATTTTAACTAAAACAAAACTAAAAGACTAAATTGTATTTGGTGAGTGACTAAAATGAAAAATTGTCAAAATTAATTGTGTTTTTTAGAGCAATTGTTACACTTTTCTAGCTGTAGTGGGATGCACAAAAAAAAGAAAATATTCTGGGGGTTTTTTCCATTACTTTTTGTTGCAAACGACCATAAACGCTAAAAAAAGAAAATTTTCTGGTTTATTTTTTTCCATTACTTTTTGTTTTGAACGACCATAAACAAAAAAAAAGGAAAATTTTCTGGTTTCTATTTCATAATATTTCGTGAGATGTCTCACTATGGGATGTCTCCTATGCTACATTCCTCAGAATACTTATTTCACGGTTTAACAGCTCTTACCTCGCTCCGCATGGTGAAATGCTGTCCTTCGCTGCCGCAGACAGCCGAAGCTCTCACTATGCTGACAGCTCCGCTGCTAGCTCTGTGCCGTAAGACCAAAACTCACAAACCCCAGCTCACCATAGCTGGCGTCCCAGACCACGGCCCTCGACGCCCCCGGACTCCTGCGCATGTTGGTCTCCCTCCTAGGCCAACGCCACGGTATACGAGCTGAGGAACTTCAGCGACCCAGCTGCTGTTAAGAGGTGATGCTGTCTCCGACGTCTTGGACGCTCCGGAACACGCTGTCCTGCATCCCTGCTAGCCGCCACGTGGTAGCGCTAGCTAAACCACCTGCTATCCTGCATGCATCAGCAGCCATGGAAGACAAGGCTTCTCTGACCGAGGGAAGGGGATGCGTCGTGGCTTGTCTTTGTCCATGCGGTGGAAAAATATCCAGCAAGGACAGACACGAGAACCTGCTCCGGGTGCCTGGGCTTCCAGCATACCCGGATGGCCATCAAATTCCTGGCCTCCTGCAAGCAATGTGTCAGCGCCCGGTGCCTCCACAGGAGACTAGCGTGGCTTCTGAGACCCGAGCAAAGCCCATCTTCCTCCACACACGACACAGTCGCGGTGGACGCATTGAAGACGGTCTGCATGGAAACTACTGCTGTTCACGGCTTCAGCTGGGGCGCTCACCTGAACCTGGCAGTTATCTCTCCCCTGACGAGGATGTCCTTGTTATTGACTGTGGAGAATTTGATGGAACATCTTGGATGCTCCCATCATTTTCGAGGAGATTTTCGGCTCAGCCCTATCTTCCATGCAGCGGCGCTGCGAAGCGAAGAAGAGAGAGGATGAGGCTCTGCACCTGTGCCTCCCTAGGAAACCTCTGCTCATGTCTCTGCCTGTGCGTCCGAGAACGGCCCCACTGCTTCCTCCCCAGGTTCCGCTGGTCAAGACACTGAGACCCTCCGCCCCGCTTCCGCAACCAAAGCAGGACCCGTCTGCCTGGCGAGAGAGGAAATCCTCAGCCCCAGCTGCTGCTGCACCAGTGCAGCAGTCCCAGCGTGCGCAGGCACCGAGAAAGAAAAAATCGGCCTGACCTCTTTCCTCTCTCACCCCTGGATATTTGGCTGCTCCTGGCCCAGTCGGAGCAGAGGCCAGGACGCATATGCGCATCCTGCTGCATCACCTGTCCAATCTCGGATTCATGGTGAACGTGGAGAAAAGCGTGTTATCCCCTTCCCAGGAGATAGTCTTCCTGGGACTGTTCCTGCGCTCTGTGCCTTTCACCGTGCACCTGTCAGCGGAGCGAGTGAGGTCATTCAGAGCGTGTTTTTTTTTTCTGTTCCGACAGAGGTGCTCTGTTCAATTTAGTTATGTCTTTGGTTACTCAGGTTGATGGCTTCGGCCATCCTCGTGATCCATCTGGGCCGCCTGCGCATGAGGAAATTCCAGCTGTGGGTGGCCTCACTTGTGCTGAACCCTGTGCGTCATGGCACACGGAGGGTTTTGGTTATGCCAGGGTGCAGCGCAGCTCTGCTTCACTGGCAGGCGCCCGGCTTCCTGACGGATGGAGTGCCCTTGGACACTGTCACAGACAGGAACGTGATCTCCATGGACGCCAGCCTGTCAGGCTGGGCTGGAGTTCACAAGGACAGATCTGTGAGGGGCCGCTGGAATGCGGCCCTCCAGTGCTCTCACATAAATTACTTGGAACTGTCAGCGGTGTTTCTCATGCTGATCCACTTCCTCCCGTCTCTCCGGGACATCAAGGGCACGCCGATTTACGGGAAATGGATGTTGCATCCCTCCCTTTCCCCAGGTAATGCGAGGATCATTCTGAGACCCAACCTGGCCTTTGTGCCTAAGGTGGTGGGCTCATGTTCTCCCATTGACCTGCTGGCCTTTTCTGCCTCACAGGGTGAGCAGCGGCTTCATTTGTTGTGTCCTGTTCGTGCGATCCGCACTTATATGGACAGGACAAGGGCCCTCAGGAGGAGCGATAAGCTGTTTGTCTCCTGTGTCAACCCGTGTAAGGGGAAGCCTGTCTCAAAGCAATGCCTGTCACACTGGGTAGTGGAGGCTATTGCTTTGGCTTACTCAAGTCAGGGTCTGCAGCCGCCTACGGGACTTGCCACATCCTGGGCCTTGTTCAGGGGAGTGTCTGTCCAGGACGTCTGTGGGGCGGCGAGCTGGTCCTCGCCCCTCACGTTTGTCCTCTTACTGTCCTGATGTAAGCAGGCTCCTGCCCCCTGGGCTGGTGATGCGTGGTAAGCTTGTCTGCACTACGGGAGTTTCCATATCCCATAGTAGACATCTCACGAAATATTATGAAATAGAACTATAAGTTACTTTCATAACCCCGGTTCTATTAGTAATATGAGTGAGATGTCTCACCAGACTGCCCTTCTTTCTCGAACAAGGAGAAGAGGTTTGCTTACTAAGAAACCTGTTCATCCCCTCCTCTTATAGGAAGTGGGAGGTTCTTCTATCGGACTGATGCGCTTCACGGGCCAATCAGGATTGGCAAAGTGAAATAGGTATTCTGAGGAATGTAGCAGAGGCGACATCCCATAGTAAGACATCTCACTCATATTACTCATAGAACTGGGGTTATGAAAGTAACCTATAGTTATTTTTCTCATTACTTTTTGTTACAAACAACCATAAACGAAAAAGAGGAAAATATTCTGGTTTATTTTTTCTATTAGTTTTTGTTTCGAACAACCATAAACAATAAAAAAAGAAAATATTCTGGTTTATTTTTTCATTACTTTTGTTACAAATGAACATAAACAATAAAAAAGAAAATATTCTGGTTGATTTTTTCCATAACTTTTTGTTTCGAACGAACATAAACAATAAAAAGTATGTATGTATATGCACTGTATATGTTTGTATAGTATTCTTACATATTGAAACACCAAATGTGAAGTTTCAAATGTGATTTTGTGAAGGAGTTGTAGGCACCTATAAGTTCCATGAACTTCTGCCTACTCCTTTTGAGCACTTTGTCCTTTCAAACAAACAAACAAGCAGAATTAAGTGTAAAATATGTGTACTTCATTGGCCAAATAAGAAAACTCTACCAGCAATTTTAAGTGACACATGGGATTGTGGGAAGTAAAGGGTATGTGATGTCATGTCATGTCATGTGATAACATCAGGGTTAACACTAAACTTTTTTATGTTAACAAAAAATACCAAAACAATGTGAAAATCATTGCAACAAACTGACTTTGACTTTATTTCCTCGCTGACATCATGATTTGAGTTTAAAAAAATTTCATTGGCTTGAAATTTCCTTATCAATTCTGTGTACATGCAGGGCTTTGGCATTGCATTACTTAGTGATATATTGTTGCTGTCCACGGACTAATGGAGGGTTCAGTGTAGTGAACAACAGACGGGATGCTGTAATGTAACAGTAATATCAGAAGATTCTCTCAAGCCTGTAAAGTGAGAAATGATGACTTCCTGCTTCCGTATTTTCAAATCCAGGAAAATAGGAGTTGAGTCCTGACCCTGAGGCAGATGCTTTACTGTGGATCAATACAGGCTCATGGTAATGTGCAGTAGCTTGAGCCTTAATGCTGTTTTAGATGCAGAGGACATTAAGCTAATTTATACTGTCAACATTAATCTAGTTTAAAAGCAAACGCAGAGTAAAACAGCTTTTGCTTAGAGAATATTTTGTCTGTATCACTTTAACACAAAGACTCAACTTTGTGGATTTAAAGGCATTCTTCAGTGTGTCACACTGATGTCGCTAAAGTGACCCTGAACAAAGAGCTCATTACATTTTATGCTGACTGTGAGATATTTTCTGTTCAAGGCAACGGTATCTGTAAGAAAAATGTGAGGAGAGGAGAGGGCTGGGCTGTAAAGATGAGTGAAGGACTGACATATTTTACAGCTTCATTTCATAAACCGACTGCTCGTTTATCATCATGATCTCTCTCTCTCTCTCTCTCTCACACACACACACACACACACACAAATAGAAGCTCTGAGTCAAATCTCCTCCTCTGACTCCTTGAACTCTATTTCCCCTCTGCTTATGCTAAACACAACACTGACCCTGGATACAGTCTACAGCTAAAGGTCTGTCATGTTTATTAAATAAACCATAGATTTAAAATGTTCGGATGTGGTTTATCAGGTTAAAATAAACAGATATAGTTAGTCATTGACTTTGAATAGCAACGGGATAAACAACATTTTAAGACTGCAGTGGAAATAGCTGTTTTTTATGAATGCACTGCACTACTTAGTAGTTGGAGCTGTAAATTGTGCAGCATTTGAGTCACGCTTGATAGTTGTTTTTTTTCTTTGAACTTCTTGCATTTTATGTTGGAGGTGTTAGAAAAGTTACCACAGGGATAAGCTAAGCGTTCATTCTGATGCTTTTTTATCCTTTGATGTCGTGACTCAAACTCATTTTAGTTCAGGGGCCAAATATGGAGCTTAAGCTTAAGCTTTAAGCTTAAACTTAAGCTTGTATTTCCACTTATAAACTAAGTATAAACAATACATTTCACCTAAAATTTATTTGGGGAATTTATGGAAATTTCATGATATTATTTGAGGAAAATTTGCCAGAGTTTGGAAAAATTCTCAGTTTCTTCAACAATGACTTGTGAAATAAGAAAACTGTAGCTCTGACTTTTTGTATTCTGAGGGGCTGAGATATCTACAACTGAATTAGTTGATCATTTTAAAAATGTTCTATGTTTTTTCTATTATTTCCACCTTCTCGAACGGGCCAAATTTGGCCACCAAGCCTTGAGTTTGACACATGTGCCTTAGTAAGTGCAACAAGTGATTACAGCTTGGATAGAGAGGCAACAAATGCAGAAAATAGTGTGTAA
This sequence comes from Gouania willdenowi, assembly GCF_900634775.1. Lineage (NCBI taxonomy): Eukaryota > Metazoa > Chordata > Actinopteri > Blenniiformes > Gobiesocidae > Gouania > Gouania willdenowi. The sequence goes on along the minus strand of NC_041047.1, from coordinate 18,887,746 downwards.
CATGGTTGCTGTTACTGGCTTCAATCATCTCTTGATTAATTTGGTTGCCATGGAGATGAATGAGTCGTCATATAGATAGCTGAGAGTGACCATCCCTAATTGAAACATTGTTACCGTCGTCAAGATTTGAAGTGTTACTTTTTACCTGTTAGGTGGGTGTGAATATATTCAGTGTGTGTGTGCGCGTGTGTGGTCAAGAGATTGAGTGAGTGTGACAACAAGCAGAAACCTGTACTGAGCATCCAATCAGTGATCTCCTAATGCAGGGGTGTCCAACTCATTTTAGTTCAGGGGCCAAATATGGAGGGGTTTGATCTCAGGTGGGCCATTGATTATATGCGGGAAAACAAGTCATTTCAACACTATTTTGCCTTAGTTTGCATTTTTATGTGTACAGAAAATACAAAATATGTAAGAAACTGACAATATGCAAGCAACAGGTGATAAATATCAGTCCCAACAGGATCTTTACTTTAAATTTCCTAGATTTTGTGACCAAGTTGTATTTAATAAAGGGAATTATTATGTAATCATTTGTGGAAAATTGAAGAATATTTAGATGAGTTTCATTTCCACAATGATTCATGTTTTCTCTGTCATGTTTACTTTCTCCTGCGGGCCGGATTGGATGCTCCAAAGGGCCAGATTTGGCCCCCGAGCCATGAGTTTGACACATATGTCCGAAAGGTCCAGTTACAGACTGACGAACCTTCTTTTTTCCCTAACAAGCTGAGGAATTAACATTAATGGACGGATCATGTGTTGTTATTGTTGTTGAGGACTGAGTATAATCCAGTGCTGTGGAGCTAACTGAGGCCGTAGGGAACACTTCCATGCCATCGCTCAGCTGAAGCAGCAAACAGCACAATGGACGCAGCAGTTAACAGAGCAGTACGGCAGTAATTCTCTGTTAAAGCTGTTCCCGCTCAGAGTCCCTGGCGTCTCGTTGGCTGCGAGCAGGAAGAAGCGGTGACTAAGACGAATATAGAAGCCTCTGTGTGTGTGTGTGTGTGTGTGTGTGTGTGTGTGTGTGTGTGTGTGTGTGTGTATATGTGACGCTGTGAGGAGCCACCAGGCACCCACAGAGAAACAAGCAGATCCCATCACAAAGACATTGAGGCGCTGCTATGGGACTCCTTATCACACACTGACATTACACTAATCAGACCTAATGATCAGCACCGTTATTACATCACAGGTAACATGTGTGCTTTGATCCTGTGCTGAGGTTAGCAACGCTACCTGTTTACTATGAGGTTCTATGTTCCATTTTAAGGTCTTTACCTTTCGGATTTAAGGTCTTTATGTTAGACAAACAAGTTAGACTGATTTTACTTTTGTGGCCTTGTTAGAGCCCGATATAAAAATATAATAAAAACCAAAATGTAAACTGTTCAATATTGTAACAACTTTTGCGAACACTTTACTTGAAGTTTTATTTCTAAGGCTGACATTACGCTGTTATTATCTGTCATTAGCATGAATAAGGTGTCATGAAGGCTGTCATTAAGTGTTGTTTGCTAAATTATGACACCTTTGGAGCCATGTTGGCATTTTTTGGGTTAGTTGAAGGGATCTGGTGGGGTTAGGTATGGTTAGGGGTGAGGGTAACAAACCACACTTAATGACAACCTTCATGACACCTTATTCATGCTAATGACAGGTATCATGTAATAATGATGACAGCGTAATGTCAGCCTTATGTATAAAACTTTAAGTAAACTTTTTGCACAAAATGTAATAACGGACATGTTTGGTTCGTCATTACATTATGGAACAACTTGTTACATTTTGGGCAAAAAGTTGTTACATTTGGGTTTGTTACATATCGATCTCTAAATGGCCTGTAGAAATGACTAAATGATATGGTTTAAGTCAAGGTGCTCATTGCTACTTAATGTACCATATGTGTGCATTTCACATGCACATTGCAGACTTGCCAACATGAATTATGTAGAATTTTAGATTGGGGTGTCCAAATCCGATAATGATATCAGACATTGGTCCGATATCAGTCAGAAAACAATTATCGGATTTTATCGGACTGCATCTAAAATCTCGGATATAAGCGCTCCGATAAGTTCTTGTTGTTTCTGTCTCCGCCCTCAGTTGTTCCTATAACTGAAGTGAACCTGAATTGTTGACTATTGTTTTCTGTGTGAGTAACATCAGACGATCACGCCTTTTCTAACATTCCACACTGCAAAATAAGTCAAAAGTATGAATGATTCGTGCTGATATCGGATCGGATTGATACCGTTATCGGCCAACACTGAAGACTGCAACATTGGTATCGTATCGGAAGTGAAAAAGGTGTATCGGGACATCCCTATTTTAGATGTCACCATTGTGCTGTGTCAGCAAGGTTAATGCAGGAATGCAATGCGTATACCAGCTGTAGTCGTTCACTTAAATAAATTAAATGCAATAAAATTACGGAGATCATGTGACCTCTGACCTGACATGATGACCCTGCTTCCTCCTTCTCCACCCTCAGCTTTGACTTTTATGCTTGACACTGTTTTTAACTGTTAGTTTAAAGACTCTTAAAATAATGTGTGGGGATGGAGATGAATGTTAAAATTATTCAAAGAAAAAACACCACCTGTAAATACAAGGCTGAGGTTTTGTGTGTTTATCAATATTCTGGTTAAAAAGTCAAACTCAATCAGCAAATAAATTGTTATGTATTGTTTGCTTATAAAGAACATGGTGCATTGAGACAGATGGAGGTACCGCGGATGGTTAGTGGTCATAAATTAAACATTAGAAACCAAAAATAATATCCACATTATAATAATTTTCGCTCATTAGTTCAGTTTGCTCATTAACTGGTCCATCAAACTATGTTTATCACTCATTTAATTCAAAATAGTTTTTTTTTAGATTAATTAAGATAAAGAACAGAGAATAAATGAATGCATTTCTCTCCCTGCGTCACTGACATCTTATTTAATACTGGCAACAATTCTTTCAGAGGATTCTAGTGTAGAATATTTATAATTTAGTAGTCTATTTGTACACATGTGCTGATGATTTTAAATGTTTTTACAGCTTATTTTAATTTTCTTATTGATTTTTCGGCTGTTGAATGTTTTCTTTTGCACTTTTTGATCATGTAAAGCACATTGAATTGCCTTGTGTATGAAATGCGATAAACAAATACATTTTCTTGCCTTGATTTATAAGTTTAGAGTTAGTACAACTTTAACATTATTATTACTAATAATAATAATAATAATACATTTTATTTAAAAGTGCTTCTCAAGAAACAAGAATAAACAACAGGAGCAAATACAGTGATGACAACAAAGAAATATAATTCAGAAAAAAATGTAAATAGTGTGAGTGAATACAGGGCATAAAGGTCATATTCTAACACTCTGCTTTATCAAATCATGTGATGATAAGTGTGTGTGTGATGGTTAAAAGTGTTTAAATCTCCGTGTGAATGTGTTGATAACAATGACTGCTGGGTAGTGGTTACCCATGACAACACAGCTCCCTCTAGTGGACAAGGATCAACAGATTTATTTATTTATTTACTGCTACATTCTTCTTTTTCTGACCTGAGCTGAAAATGTGATGTGACTGAGTGGATGTCCTTGTGTTTGATTTCAGAACAAGGACACACAGACGCTGACATGTTCTTCTACATGCTGATCGTCTTCTCCACCATCAGCTCTCTGTACACACTGATCTGGGATCTACGTATGGACTGGGGACTGTTTGACTCTGCAGCTGGAGAAAACACCTTCCTGAGAGAGGAGATAGTTTACCCACACAAGGTGAGACAGACACACGCACACACACACACACACACACACACACACACACACACACAGAGCTTCATCCTGTCTCCTCTCCCAGGCCTACTACTACTGTGCCATCATTGAAGATGTGATCCTCCGTTTTGCCTGGACCTTCCAGATCTCTCTGACCACCATGACAAAGAGCCACTCTGTGGGCGACATCGTGGCCACTGTGCTGGCTCCACTGGAGGTGTTCAGGTTGGTCGACTGAGTCATGAACCCTGCAGAATGACTAAATGAATGGGAGACACTTAGAGGTGCAGTCCATAACTTTCAGATCCCCCCTCCCTCTCTGCTGCTCTCTTGCTCTGCCTCCAAAGTCCCTCCCACAGAGGAGCTAACAAGCTATCATTAGCAGCAACATCACAGTAATATAACATGCTCTGTTTAAAAGCGTATTACTGCAGCGCTTCTCTCTCTCTCAATGTGCACACACCTCAGCAGCAGCAGCAACAACACAGTGTCACTCACAGCAGCCCACACGGAGACTGCAGTGAGAGCAGAGCGCACACGAACAAACAACACATGCACCACAGAGTTCTAGTGTAACAATTACAGATCAAACATAATGTAAATCAAGCAGCAGGAATTACCTTTCAAGCAAGTCAGCAATTCCATCTTCTACTCCTCCAGACCATACATGGTAGAAAAGACAGCGCTCCAGGTACTACCTTGCTGTGAGCATTGCTGTGTTTTGGCCACGGCAGAAAGGGGGCGGGGCCTGTGAGCAACAGCTGTCAGACAGCAATCCTGACTCTGAATGGTTCTTTTTGCTCAGTCGCGGTGCATTCTGGCAATCTGCCAAAGGCTGCAGGAGCAGCAGGGGGGACTCAATGAGTCTGTTGTTTTCACACAAACTACTAGTTTGATGTAAAGCTGTCCTTAAATAGTGACAGCTTTAGTAAATATGACAAAAAATCTCTTTTTATAAGAGTTACGGACTGCACCTTTAAGCCTGGAGAATTCTCCAGATTGGGATTAAATTCACATCATGTGTAAATAGGTCCATGGTATTAACCTATGCCAAGAGCCAAATACCCTATTATCCAGATATTGGCAGTTATCTGGGTCAGTGATACTGATCATGGTACCATTAGGGCTGGGCAATGTTGACCAAAACTCAAAATGACAATAAACAATATAACCCTTGATATTTTTAATTCAACTAAAGTCTTTCCAGAAAAAAACAATTCTGGGTTAATTTTGCTCATACAAAATGCCACACAGGCACATTTATTAACAAACAGCTGCACAATATGTTCCACTTTCAGCTTTATTTCCAATAAAGGACAGCACGTGTGAGTGAGTTCTGTAGTGTGGCTTGTTTTGGCGAAAGTCTGGGTTAGGACGCATTCAGAAATCTATCCAACTGTGCTTTTCATGCTGTTCTGAGGAGTAGTGAAAGCAGCGACGCCTATGACGAGTATTTTAATGCAAAATAAGCTATAAAAAACATATATTGATATAGGTGATATTGTCATTTTCTACCATAATCATTAACACTTTAAAGGCTTGGAAGAAATTTCTGTTCTCTAATAACAATACAGTAGGTCTAAATGTATGAACACCCCAATTTTTGGAGAAAAATCACGATTAAATGCGCAATCCGGATCCGATCCAGATGAAACTTGAAGAACTAGCCAACGACATACAATACATTACAAAATGAGATATGGATTTTTTAATTATTCAAACAGATCCAGAATCAGTATAAATGACTATAAAAAATTACTGGAATCTTCCATGGTGTGCACTCTATCTATACTATTAAAGTTTTGTCAAAGTCTGTTACACACTTTTTACGTAATCCTGCTAACAGACAAACAATAAAATAAACATTTAGTTTGGGACTTTCCTAAAGACGTCACACTAAAGGTCCAGGATGTATTGGATACAGAGTTATTAGAAGTTTTAATCTTCTTGAGTGTTTGCGTTGTAAGACATGTTTGATTGTTGCGTTTGTAAAGAAAGATAAAAGCTTTTAATTCCACACTGGTATAATCTGAATCATTTTAAATTCTGATTATTTAAAGAACACCTTCAGACCACACTTTGTACCCCTTTCTCCAAATCTGAGACTCACAGCTCCTCACTCACGTTTCTTGCCGTAGGCGCTTCGTGTGGAACTTCTTCCGACTGGAGAACGAGCACCTGAATAACTGCGGTGAGTTTCGTGCGGTTCGGGACATCTCAGTGGCACCGCTCAACGCTGACGACCAGACGCTGCTGGAGCAGATGATGGACCAGGAGGATGGAGTCAGGAACCGCTCTGGGAAGAAGAACAGGAAACGGTCCTACAGCCTGACTCTGCGTCGCCCTCTACTGTCCTCCTCACAGTAAGAGCTGACGCACACACACACACACACTTATTAGGATTTAAAAATAGCAGAGTTAACTGTAGAAGTTTGTACTTTTTTTAATGACAAAAAGGTGACGTCATAGATTCAGAAAAGTGATAAAAATATAAACCTACCCATTTCATACTGTGGCATGTTTAACAACAAATTGAGCTGATGTTTTAGGTGAAACCTTGCAGAAGTTATTACTTACACACAATAGCAATAATACACAAGATACAAGATAGTGGTGAGTGTAAAACATGTAGCTGTAGTGCCCCCTGGTGGCTACAGGTGTTTATGCAGCCTCATAATGTGCAGAAGCCCGTTTCCACCACTAAAAAAAAAAATCACCAAGGAAAGTCATAATTATGGGAAACAAAGTCATAATTATGAGATAGAAAGTCATAATTATGAGAAAAAAAGTCATTATTATGAGATACTTAGACACATTTACAGCAGCTTGTTCATGTGGTGAGCTGACACAGAGAGATGGCTGATAAGACTATCAAAGACTACTTTAGACAGGGCTAAAAATGTTTCTATCTCATAATTATGACTTTACTATCTCATAATTATGACTTTACTATCTCATAATTATGACTTTTCTTGGTGATTTTTTATTTTTTTTAGTGGCGGAAAAGGGCTTCCATAAAAACCTGCAAACCTGCTTCTTCAACAAAAAAAAGAAGCATTTTTTTATGTTAAAATTACAACAACCCTTCAATGGAGTCTAAATTGTTTTCCCCTAATTATTATTTGTGGAAAATAGATTAATAAAGTCTATTCTTAATTGCTTTATTAAAAATCAAGACTAAAACCAAATTATTCAGGGACCAATAAATGTTTGCTCTGAACATGTTTAGTCGTTTGTATTTTCACAGTATTTATTAATCAGATTAGGGTTGCATCATTTTTAGTTTTTTTTCATTGTTTATATAGCAGGATAATAACGCTACAACTGTTTGTACCCAAAAATAAGCTAAAGTGGCCAAAAACAGCTACTGTTAATAAACCAGACAAACAAACAATACATTTTTTTTAATAATTATTGCAAAAAAAAATAACAAGGCCTTTATTATGAATCTTTCTTTTCAGATCAAAGAAAGACACAAAGGTTCTGATTGATGATACGGATGACGAGGCCTTCAACTGAATCCATAGTGCTGTCACGCACACACACACACACACACACACACGCACACACACGTCATGTATAAGGACCAGATTCACTAACGCTGAACCTGAATTCACTTTTCTGCTGTTTGTGTAGATTTTAGCTGCAGTTTTAAACTAATCAGTGAGGATTTTCCTCACGTTTCTACAACTTACCTCAGCTTTTCCACCAGTGTTAGTGTGTCTGGTCGTTTTGTAGATAAACACAAACAAAAAACCTGCTGAAGCACAAACGTAGAGTGTTATCATTAACGTCACACAGATCAAAGGAAACGTGCACACTGCCCAGGGATCGTCCTCTCCTTCTTTCAGACGGACTTATTTAGTATTTTTATTGTTTATTTGTTCGTTAATGTTGTATTTGTTTAAATGAAGCTGCGTCGACTGTTTACACGCCTTTAAATCCACACCTGGATCAACAGGAAACAGACAAAGCCAATAATAAGAGACTGAACACTCTGGACTCAGCATATCAAAGGAAATCAACTGCTTTCAACTCGTTGATTCTTTTTATACTTTTTTTCTGGTTTCGTTGATTTATATATTTATGTGCAATCACAACCTTGCAGGGAAATTGCATTTAATACACAACAACAACAACAACAACACAGGAGAACATCTATTTATACTGTAAAAATGGTGTTTTGAGTCAAACGTTTATAGCCTGTGAGGTTTCTTTGTATTATATTAAGATGTGGACGTACTTTATTACTCTACTGTAGTTCTAACATCCTCTCAATGATTGCTCGTGTATTTTGTAACATTTCTGAATGTTTTACTTGTTCAAACTGGTGCCACACTTTAATACGAGAATGATTAGACATAAAGTTCCCGTTCGTTTCATATTAGTGTGAATTTCTAATGTTCCATGTTGTTTCTAAGTGCCCTAATAACTGCAGATAATATGCATGTGTTGCTTTGTTGTTTCTCTTCATGTGACTGTGCGGAGGTTTTCTATTGATCTGCTGACCACTGTGTGTCTGACACTACTTCTCTCTGACGTAGACACACAAACGATCTAAACAGATTCATAAAAGTTTACAAAAGGCAACGACATCCATCAAAGGTCCAGTGTCATGTGACCAACAAGCAGAGGACAAAGGTATAAACCAAAAGCCATAAATCAGCTGATTCTACAGCCAAACTCTGTGTTTTAATGTATCTGTGCCTTAAACAAATATTTGGCTTCAGATATTTCTCTAATATAATAAATTGGTTGGGTTTAATAAAATAAAGAAGAATATTTACATGCACAATTACATCAATAAAAAGTAAAAAGTGTGACACGGCAGGCAAATACGTATCTGTTCATTTTTACCCAACCAGTAATTCATCTGAATGGCATTAACTTAATATTTGGTTAACAATGAGACCCTTAAATTTAAAAAGCTGATTTCAATTTAAAATGTAACCTTTTATCTCTTTTTTTTTTTTTTTTTAAATTAAGTTTTGTCAGTACACTAATTTTTTGCATAAGAAAAAAAGAAACAAAACATTCTAAAATACTAAACTAAAGGAAAATTAAATCACAAAATGTTTCTTAAAGGTTGTATAAACTAAACCGTTTATATTCTTACAGACAGTAAAATGAAAAATTACCATTAACCAAAAGCAGCAAAATAAAAAAATAAAACTAAGATGTAAATATTGTGTAGTTGGAACAAAGCGTGTAATGGACTGAGAGGGATTTTTGTGCTTTTTGAAGTAAATCTTTAATATGCATCAAATATGATGCACTGTAATGTTATAATTAGTGCCACAATAAGAGCTGAGACCATCTGTCAGGTGTGATGTTTGACACCTTTATAATATCTGTTCATCTCCACAGTTTACACGGATATCTCTAGCTTTTTTTTTTTTTTTTTTTAAATCACGTGGGCCTTTGTAAGTGGGAAGAGTGTCTGTTATTTGACAAATGTTTTTACGGTTCAAATAAAATGTCCTTTTTGTCTAATAATTCTGATGTATAATCAACAATAGAAAGTCACAATGACTATTTGCCAATATAAGTGAATCCTCAGAACCCTGTCCAGGCCTGAACCCTAAAATGACTGTATCTCCCTTTTGATTGATGTTCTTGTTCATGGTTTTTACTTAAAAAAAAAAATTAAAATCAAATAAAAACTTAGTAAAACTGATTGTAAACACAGACCTTTTAAATAGAAAGGTTTGTGAGGCGTTATTCTGGATACCAACCACACATTATAAAGTGGTTTGTGGTTTCTGTGCTTTGAACGTCTCAAACAAGCTGAGTTGGCCACATAATTGTTTTTTTTTTTCTTCTCACGGGGACCCATAACACACGCATGGATCAGCAAAATAACGCGAAGAGGAAATAATTCAGTGAACCTCCAAAAGCTACTGCACATACTTTAGTTCTAAGGTCTTGCATGCATGCTGCTTTTATTTTACACTGTATATAGATCCTAATTTATTTGACCCAGCGTGTATAGGAGGAGTAATCCATGTAGCCAGTCACCGACAATGATGGACGTCGCGTTTTGCATTTTGCCGTGTTGTGTAGGCCTAGTGCACCTTTCACCTGTACATGTGTTGAACTGTGCTTGTATAAAGATAAACAAAGAAGAAAAAGAGCCACTGAGAATGTAAATGTATCCTGTTGATTATTCCTGTCATCTCCTAAAGCTTGTACTGTACTACAGTCCAGGCCTGATGGAGGACTGATGGTGTACATTTGTGAATGTGCATGTTGTTGATATTGTGGATGGTTCATGTGTTGTAAACAGACTGAGAAAGAGGACTCACCCTGACGTTGCTGGGTGAACATGGAGGTGCTTCTCTGTGAGAAAATCAAACATTTCAGTGTCCATTCACAGTGTGTGTGTCCTGCTGATGGGAATAAAAACAGGGTTTATATGTACGACGTGTGTGTGTGTGTGTGTGAGGGAAAACCAGAGAATATTTAGTTTTCTCCGCTCTCTGAAGCCTTCAAGATGTTAAAAGTGTTTGACGTGTGTGTTTCCTCCCTCGATGTTCTTTGTACTTTTTATCTGAACTAGCAAAGTATGTGTCTGTAGTTTGGTAGACTGTGGTTCACGCTCAGAAAACATTGAATAAATACATTGCTAAATGTCATTTTCCAAGACATTAAAGTCAAATAATGCTCTTGCCATGTTTTAGGTCCCTTTTACAGAGTAGTTTGTATATGTGGTGTATGTGTGTGTGTGTGTATTGCGCTGTCCTACCATGGCTTTTCTGATGGTATTTGTATTTCTGTGAACACTTTGTTGATCTGTCTTATCTGGGTTTTATAAACCACTGTTATTTTTAAAACTCACTCTGCCTCCTCACTTTGTTCCACGTCGGCTGTAACGAGAGAGGAAATTTAGTTTAACCACAAAGGCACATCTGAAACCCAAGGACCGGGAACAAATGTGGCCCCTTAGAGCAGGGGTATCCAACTCATTTTAGTTCAGGGGCCAAATATGGAGCTGTTTGATCTCTAGTGGGCCACGGATTTTTAGGGGGTTTGCTCTAGTTTGCACTTTCACATATAAATGATACGTAAAGTATGTAAGGCACCAACATAATCCAAGCACTTCCTGGAGGATCTTTCTTTGATTTTTTTTTTAATCCATTTTTATGGAATTTTTGTGAAATACTTTGAGGAAAACGTGTTTTTTCAATTTTGCGATTGCCATCATGTGATCTAAGCAAGTGAAAACTACAGGCGCTGCATACACAGAGGTTATATTGAATGTGTTTTTAGGGAAACATATCTACAACTGAATAAGTAGTTTACACAATGATTCATGTTCTTTGTTGATTTTACATTCTCCCGAGGGGCCAAATTGGATGCTCCAAAAGGCCGGATTTGGCCCTCACGCTTTGAATTTGACACATTTGCCTTAGAGCATCCAATTTGGCCAGCAGGAGAAAGCACAAAAGTTCAGTTGTAGAATTCTCAGTCCCTCCAAAATACACACATTCTATGAAACTCTGCAGTATTTCCCAGGGCTCAGTTTTTCCATGCTTATATCACATGATGGCAGCCGTTTTTACCCTTTAACTGTTAAAAAAAAAAAAAAACACTATTTTCCTCAATTGCTTTTTACACATATTTCTAGGCTCCTCCATGAACCACCACCTTAACGTGGTGGAGGGGTTTGAGTACCCGAATGATCCTGGGAGCTATGTTGTCGGGGACTTAATGTCCCTGGTAGGGTCTCCCAAGGCAAACAGGTCCCAGGTGACGGGTCCGACTAAGAGTGGTTCAATAGCCATATATGTATATTAAAAAACAAAGGCAGTTCACGTCGCCCGGATTGGCGCTACCGGGGCCCCACCCTGGAGCCAGGCCCGGGGTTGGGGCTCGAGTGCGAGTGCCTGGTGGCCGGGGCTTTGCCCACGGGCCCCGGCCGGGCAGAGCCCGAAAGGACGACGTGGGCCCGCCCTCCCGTAGGCCCACCACCCGCAGGAGGGATCATGTGAGGCCGGTGCAGTGTGGATTGGGCAGTCGTCCAGGGTGGGGGCCTTGGAGATCTGATCCCCAGCTACAGAAGCTAGCGTTAGGGACGTGGAATGTCACCTCTCTGGTGGGGAAGGAGCCTGAGCTTGGGTGCAAGGTGGAGAAGTTCGGACTAGATATAGTCGGTTTCACCTCGACACATAACAAGGGCTCTGGAACCAGTCTTCTCGACAGGGGTTGGACTCTCTTCTACTCTGGAGTTGCCAATGGTGAGAGGCGCCGCGCCGGGGTGGCTATACTTCTTGCCCCCCGACTTAGTGCCTGTATGTTGGAGTTTACCCCGGTAGACGAGAGGGTAGCCTCCCTCCGCCTTCGGGTGGGGGGACGGATCATGACTGTTGTTTGTGCCTATGGGCCAAACAGCAGCTCGGAGTATCCACCCTTCTTGGATTCCTTAGAGTACTGGAGAGTGCTCCTTCTGGGGATTCCCTCGTTCTGCTGGGGGACTTCAACGCTCACGTTGGCAGCGACAGTGAGACCTGAAGGGGTGTGATTGGGAGGAACAGCCCCCCTGATCGGAACCCGAGCGGTGTTTTGTTGTTGGACTTCTGTGCTCGTCACAAATTGTCCATAACAAACACCATGTCCAAGCTGATGATCGACTTCGTAGTCGTGTCATCGGACTTGCGGCCGCATGTCTTGGACACTCGGGTAAAGAGAGGGGCAGAGCTGTCAACTGATCACCACCTGGTGGTAAGTTGGCTCCGATGGCGGGGGAGGATGCCGGTTAGACCTGGCAGACCCAAACGTATAGTGAGGGTCTGCTGGGAATGCCTGGCAGAGTCTCCCGTCAGAAGGAGCTTCAACTCCCACCTCCGGGAAAACTTCAACCATGTCTCGGAGGAGGCGGGGGACATTGAGTCCGAGTGGGCCATGTTCCGTGCCTCTGTTGCGGAGGCGGCTGATCAGTGCTGTGGTCGCAAGGTAGTCTGTGCCTGTCGTGGTGGCAATACCCGAACCCGTTGGTGGACACCGGGGGTGAGGGATGCCGTCAAGCTGAAGAAGGAGTCCTACCGGGCCTTTTTGGCCTGTGGGACTCCGGAGGCAGCAGACAGGTACCGATGGGCCAAGCGAAGTGCAGCTACGGCGGTCGCCGAGGCAAAAGCCCGGACATGGAAGGAGTTTGGCGAGGCCATGGAGACCGACTTCCGGACGGCCTCGAAGAGATTCTGGACCACTATCCGGCATCTCAGGAGAGGGAAGCAGTGCACCGTCAACACTATGTATGGTGCGGATGGTGCTCTGCTGACTTCGACTCGAGACGTTGTGGATCGGTGGGGGGAATACTTCGAAGACCTCCTCAATCCCACCGACACGCCTTCCAATCAGGAAGCAGGGCCCAGGGACCCGAGAGTGGGCTCTCCTATCTCTAGGGCTGAGGTTGCCGAGGTGGTTAAAAAGCTCCTCGGTGGCAGGGCTCCGGGGGTGGATGAGATCCGCCCGGAGTTCCTCAAGGCCCTGGATGTTGTGGGGCTGTCATGGCTGACACGACTCTGCAACATCGCGTGGACATCGGGGGCAGTGCCTCTGGATTGCCAGACCGGGGTGGTGGTCCCCCTTTTTAAGAAGGGGGACCAGAGGGTGTGTTCCAATTATAGAGGGATCACACTTCTCAGCCTCCCCGGTAAGGTCTATTCAGGGGTACTGGAGAGGAGGGTCCGCCGGATAGTTGAACCTCGGATTCAGGAGGAGCAATGTGGTTTTCGTCCTGGCCGTGGAACTGTGGACCAGCTCTACACCCTCAGCAGGGTCCTTGAGGGGTCATGGGAATTTGCCCAACCAGTCCACATGTGTTTTGTGGACCTGGAAAAGGCATTTGACCGTGTCCCTCGGGGATTCCTGTGGGGGGTCCTCCGGGAGTATGGGGTATCGAACCTCCTGATAGGAGCTGTTCATTCCCTGTATGACCGGAGTCAGAGTCTGGTCCGCATTGCCGGCAGTAAGTCGAAATCGTTTCCGGTGAGGGTTGACTCCGCCAGGGCTGCCCTTTGTCACCGATTCTGTTCATAACTTTTATGGACAGAATTTCTAGGCGCAGTCAGGGCGTTGAGGGGTTCCGGTTCGGGGGCCTCAGTATTGCATCACTGCTTTTTGCAGATGATGTGGTCCTGTTGGCTCCAACATACCGTGACCTTCAACTCTCACTGGATCGGTTCGCAGCAGTGTGAAGCGGCCGGAATGAGAATCAGCACCTCCAAATCCGAGTCCATGGTTCTCGACCGGAAAAAGGTGGAGTGCCTTCTCCGGGTTGGAGATGAGGTTCTGCTCCAGGTGGAGGAGCTCAAGTACCTCGGGGTTTTGTTCACGAGTGAGGGAAGGATGGAGCGAGAGATCGACAGGCGGATTGGTGCGGCGTCTGCATTGATGCGGAGTCTGCACCAGTCCGTCATTGTAAAAAGGGAGCTGAGCCAAAAAGCGAAGCTCTCTATTTACAGGTCGGTCTACGTTCCAACCCTCACCTATGGTCATGAACTTTGGGTCATGACCGAAAGAACAAGATCACGGGTACAAGCGGCCGAAATGAGTTTCCTCCGTAGGGTGGCTGGGCTCTCCCTTAGAGATAGGGTGAGAAGCTCAGTCATTCGGGAGGGGCTCAAAGTAGAGTCGCTGCTCCTCCGCATCGAGAAGAGCCAGATGAGGTGGCTCGGGCACCTAATGCCCTGAACGCCTCACTAGGGAGGCTTCAGGGCACGCCCCTCCGGAAGGAGGCCCCGGGGAAGACCCAGGACACGCTGAAGAGACTATGTCTCTCGGCTGGCCTGGGAACGTCTCGGGGTCCCCCCGGAAGAGCTGGAGGAAGTGGCCGGGGAGAGGGAAGTCTGGGCCTCCCTACTGAGGATGCTGCCCCCGCGACCCGAAAACGGCTAAGCGGGAGAAGATGGATGGATGGACATATTTCTAGGATGAGGTTGGTCAGTGGCTTGCATATCAAATACATGTGGAATTGCAAACTAGGGCCCAATAATGTTGAGATTGCTGGTTTCCCTAATTATGATCTACAGCCCACTGGAGATCAAACTGGTCCATGTTTGGCCCCTGAACTAAACTGAGTTTAATACATGTGGTCGTAGGCTTCATTAGTGTTTGGGACATCTGCAGGTGAACACTTAGTTAGGACTGGGAAATATATATAGATCAAAGATATATCAAGTTTTCCATCTTGGTGATATAGAGAATTAGAATATAACTTTATTTTATTGTATATTTTGTATTAAAATACTCGTTTCCGGAGTCGCTGCTTCCACTACTTCTCAGAACAGTATTAAAAGCACAGTTAGATGATTTCTCAGCGCATCCTAACCCAGACCTTCCCCTAAACAAGCCACACTACAGAACTCACTCACACGTGCTGTCCCTTACAGGAAAAATAAGCCAAAAGTGACATATTGTGCAGCTGTTTGTTACTAAATGTCCCTGTGTGGCATTTTGCATCAGCAAATTTAACCTGGAATTGTCTTTCTGGTCAGACTTTATTGAGTTAAAAAATATCAAGATTTAAATCGTATATCGCTATTTTAAGAAATAATATTGAGATATTCATTTTATCCATATTGCCCCGCTCTACACTGTTATAATTTGCTACACAAATGTTTTGGTTTCTTCTTAAATTCTTCCTGAGCAACGATACTGACAGTGTTTTGGTGAATATTTCACTCAGAATCAAACTGAACTAAAGATGCAAATGAATCGTTCCTTCTGCACTTGTTCAACCTGTTTAAAATCACAGCGACCTGAAAGAGAAGACAGGTTCAACACTAAATGAGTCACCAGTCCAACATGTGCTCAGCCACTCAGGGAACAAACACAGAGGCGCTAATGCTAACACTAACCTAAGGTAACCTGGATACAGCTGGAACGCCAGGAGAACCTTTTCAGGGAAAAATACAAATTCATTAAAATGAATGTGGTGCCTCACATGTGGATCAACCATCACTAACTGGATATAAACAACCTACCAGTCCGTGTGTAAGAAGATCACAACTAGGTTGTTTATTTTGATAACTGATACAGGATAAATGTTATACATTCTATTTTAACACTGATATTTTACTTTTATTTTCAATGTCAGTATGCAAAAGACAATGCCAAGTAAGCATTTGGTGAAATCATGATATAATACATAATTGGACTCGCTTTAACAATATTAAACCAATTAATTAGGACTCCATGTTGCCCTGGTGATAAATTGTTCAGCTACAACACAAGGAAAGAAAACTACAAAAAATGAACACAGACATCAAGAATTGGCTGACAGCTAACACTTTTAAAGAACCATATGATCTTTAGGTGTATCAATAAACTCCTGTAGATGCATATATAAAAATACAGTGATGTGTATATATATGCACATACAGTCATAATGCAGGTACTAGAGTAGTAGAGCCTGCAGGAGGTCTACTCACTGACAAAATGAAGAAAGCAGGAAACACAAACATCACACACGTTCACCATCATCTCTCCATAGAAACACACAGTAACCAACAAGCTGAAGGCTCTCTGGCTTAACCAGCTAAAAACTACACTTGACCTAAGAAAGAAAAAAAAAAAAAGAAACAGAAAAAAAGCAGACATTCACATTTCTCAAACGAGTCCCATGACCTCTCACTTCTCACCTGATCAACAATCTTTGTCCATTATTTGGAGAGACTTTACCCGAGAAGAGAGAAAGATGAAGATAATGAATTGTGTGGCTGCTGTGGCCCATTTGTCCCAGTGACGGGGGCCCAGTTCAGTCTGTTGGTCCTCATCTCCACATTATCCTCACTGTGGTCTGACCAGTATCTTCATCCAGAAGGAAAAGTGAAAGTGTGCCAGTTGTAGAAAAAACTGCAGCTGGTTGTGTTGCGTGTGCACGTGTGTTCAGAGTCCACGCGCCTCCGCGTGTGCGTCCGTGTTCCTTATGGTGAGGAGGGGGCTTTGCTACTGCTGTAGTGGACCTGGTACCTGTTCACCGTTTGTCCTTTCAGCTCCGTGGACAGACACGTGGTCTTGCAGGGAATCATGTCTTCTTCCTCCTCCCCCATCAGCCAGTTCTGCACCGAGCGCTCCGCCGACGCCGTGACGTGATTGGCCAGCCAGCCCTGGTGCCACTTGTCAAAGCGCTCGTGCTGGCCCGCCGCCACCCTGTGCTGGGACTGTGGAGGACAAGGAGAACGTGTCAGAGCCTCGTTAGTGAGAAACCAGAGAGGATTTGTCACGGTGCTGCTTTAAACACACTCCTACCTTCCTGGCTTTGACCAACGCCCCACGGCGATACATGTAGTCCTCAGAGTTCATCACAAACACCATTTTGTGGGTGTTGAGTTTAAAACGGCAATCCAAGCTTCCGGCACTTTCCACGCCCAGCTGGCGATGCCACTCTCTCCTGCAGCGCATGGCCTCCACCTGACGCACCTGCCAGCGGCGGAAACGACGCAGGTTCCTGAAGAACAAGGCACACGTTTAATATAAAAAAACCATTACAGAGTCACACCAGTTCCTGTTAATTCTGCTGTGTGACACAATAACTGATCTGAGACTTTGAAGCAAAACGTGGCGTTCATAATGCAGTGGTTCTCAACCTGTTCTGGGTCGTGACCACATTTTTAGATCAACACCAGAGACATTTCTTCTCTAGAAATAGTTTTTGATCATGTTTGTTATAATGTGTTACAAATACAAAAAAGTCATGATTAGTGCACAAAGTGACAAGATGCACCACCTCAGATATTTTTAGACTTTTTATTTATTCATTTATAATTTATTTGAACTAAACGATTACGTTCCAACATGCAACACTTTATTTCTCCTAATTTATGCAATTGTTTCATTTTCATTACATTTCACAGAAAATAATCGTCTTAGTATTTTACCAGCTACTAACAAACAACTTTTAACTAATAGTTTAACATTTATAAAATGTGACAATTATGCCATATTTTACAAAAATCTACCTTGTGTTTTTAAAAATTAATTTTATATATATTATATTATTTATAACATTCCACTGATCATACACAAAATCTGCAACACTTAAAACATTTGTCAACGTTTCAGGGAAAATAAAAATTTAAAGATGATAATTTATTACTAAAACTGTAATACGTGCAGCAGTATTTAACTCTATAATCAGCACCAACTACATCAGTCGTACGTACAGTATTTATCTTTGAGAGTTTGAATCCTGGAAGGTAAATCAGATTTTAGATGGAGCTCATTGGTGAGTAGAGCTCCTGAAGGTCCCTCACAAGGTCCATGTGGGCTACCTGGTGTCCACGGGCATCGTGTTGGTGACCCTTGACCTAGATCATATTTTATCACCTCATCAATGAAACATTCAGATTTAATGAATGCAGAAAGGAAATTCCTTGTGCATGGATTCCTGCAGGTTAGTGTGATGTCCTGCATCACATCAGTATGATGACGCGACACCTTTTCTCCATAATGAACTAAACACGGCTTACATATAAACATATGACATCATTAAAAACAGCAGAAATACGTCAGACTAAATTCAGGAGCATTAAAGGAAAGTAATTTTTAAAGAATTGACTTTTAATCTCTGAATAGTAAACCATTAGCTGAGTGAGCTGATGTCTCACCTGGGTAGAAACACAGGTTTAAAGAAGTATCCCTCAGCCTGCGAGCACAGGCTGGACTCAGTTCCTACAAACTGCTCCATGTAACTGGACAGACACTGATGTGAGAGACGGACAGAGCAGAATATTTAATTACACTATTAAACTTTTGTATTAATACTTAATTAAAGAAAGATGCCTTCACCTGAACATCCAGAGGATCGTCTGCCTGGGCCTCCTCAGTGTCCAACAGTTCGATGGTCATGGTCACCTGACTTGTGTTTTGGATAAACATGACCTGATAAAGAAGCATTAACACATCTCATCAAATGAGCTTTGACCTGTGTCACAAAGCAGGTTCAGAACAAATTAGTTTTATTATATCATCACAATAAGTCTTTTCACACTCTGGGGGGTCATAGGTTGAGAGGGATATAAACGTAAACAAGCTTGTTCACTGTTAATATTTCACACCTAACAGCATTTGTAATGTTATACTAGAGATCGTTAGTGTTTATATTATTAATATTACATATATTCAGACTCAAGGAGGGACCAGAGCTTTCTGCTATATATATATATATATATATATATATATATATTTAAAAATCATTTAAATATCTGTCAGACTCGCTGTTTACATCGTCAGCTATGGCGAGTTTATCCCTCTTGCCCTTTGACCTCATGGGCGAGAACTGAACGAGATTTCCGAGTGTGTGAAAAGGCTTATTATAAAGCAAAGTGCTATGGGTAAACAGTGGGTAAACAGTGACGGCATGTATCTCACATATGATCTGGTAAATGAGCACATTTTGCCTTTGAAATGAATCTGTTGTAAACACATGAAGCAAAGAACCAGAGGAGGTTTAACAGATTCAAAGTTGACAAACATAATATGTAATACTCATTTCTACATCATCAGACCCTAATACTACACTTTGCTTTATAATAAGCCTTTTCACACTCTCGGAAATCTCGTTCAGATTTCAAACCTTAGTCCTTTTATTCAAGATAAAATACAACCAAAGTAAAATAAAGATGTATTCTGGTCAAAACAAAGCGTTGAGGCGTTTGTCGCTCACCTTGAAGCAGTTTTCTTCAGCCATGACCCTCTCAGATTTCCACTGGTAACTGGTCTCCCACGCCGCTCTCACACACTGTGACGACAGGTTTCCTCCTGCTGCTCCACGTTTCCTCTCAGCCAGGTAAAGATCCACCACCTGGAGACACACCTCGTCGCTCACCAGGTGCTGCAGCTGGAGTTAAAGAACATGTGGTTAGATCACGTGTCAAAACTCAAGGCTCGAGGGACAAATCCGGCCCTTTAAAACATTCAAATCGGTCCGCAGGGGAAAGTGAAAATGACTGAGAAAACAGTATAAATCACAGATATCTCAGTAGGTTTGCAAAGGGTGTAAAAATATTTTTCCTCTGAAATTGTTGAAGAAAATTTTTAAAATCCTGTTAAATCCTCAAATTATTTGACAAGATTTTCCAAAATCAAATAAATATAGTCACTACCTGTCACCAAATGCTTGGATATTGTCAGTGCCTTATATACTCTACATACATACTTTCATATAATTTATACATAAAAATGCAAAGTAGTAGTAATATTGTAATTTTTCAAATCCCAAACTCTGTTTGCCACTTGAGATCAAACTTATCCTTATTTGGCCCCTGAACTAAAATGAGTGACACCCCTGGTTTAGATCATAGAGGCATGAATCAAAGATGATCTTCTCTCACCTGCCGGATGATGTTGTGGATGACTTTGTCGATGGTGAAGCCGATGTAAGCGTAGATGGTGAACATTTCCCGCAGAGTGTCTTCGTACTGGTTGGAGTCCAGGTTTCCATCCAGCAGGCTGCGCACCATGTCCAGGAAGGCTGGGTAGTACTCCTCTAACTCCACCTCACCTGAGCAGGTAAAGGGACCACAGGTGTGTCACTAATCAGCACATTACACATATTACACATCACAGTTCATCATGAAATGATTAGTGACTGTATCTGGTGAGACCAGTATGTGAACCTACTGGGCTGTTTGAGGCGTAGCTCCATGGCCAGGTCACATGCCTTCTCCCTGCGGCCCTCAGCCATCAGGAGCCTCTCTCGGCTCTGCTCGGCCCGGTGCTCCAACAGCTGACGCTCAGCTTGTCTGTAAACCCTCAGCAGCCGTGAGCACAAAGTCTGATGCAGCCGCAGGAAGAAGTACCAGTTGTTGTTGACGTAGTAAAGGTTGTAGACCCCATCCAGTTCCTTCTGGTGCTCTGCTTCGGGGTCCCGTAGGTCCACCTTCTCTAATGCTGCTGAAGGCCCCGTCTCTGTGGGTACAGGTCCAGTGCTGGAGGCAGCTGGCCCAGCAGGCTGGCTCATGGCACTGGTGGTGATGGTGGAGGAGGCCTCTGGGTCAGCAGGCTGAGGTGGACTGCAGCGCCGCCTCCTGGACTCACCGTTTAAATGCTGCTGTGGTTGTGACTGGCTCTGAGACTGGGCAGACTGGGCCTGAGACTGACTCCCTGTGGCAGCTGCTCCCGATGCATTAGTAGAATTAGCGTTTACGCTCCCACCTGAAGCTGCACCACCTCCTCCTCTTTCTCCACCCTCCTCTGGCTCCGCCTCCTCATCAGTCCAATCTTCAGTGTCACTGAGCTCACCGCGCCGGGAGAAGAACAGGTCGGGGACAAAGTGCTGGATGATGCGTTTGATGTGGTCCTTGTCGTCCTTGTGGATGGTGGGCTGACGTTTGACGTGGTAGATGATGAGCGACGCAGCGTCCTCGAGGATCTGCTTATCCTCGTAAGTGAACACCATGTGAGGCTCACTGGTTGTGGCCGAACCAGAACCGTTACGGCCTTGTTGGCCAACTCCACCTTCCTCTGTGCTCTGCTCCTGACGCTGTGGGGAGAAAAAAACGTAGACTTCATAAACTTGGCATTGAGTCAAGATCCCATAATCTGATCAAAACTAAAATTAGGAAATTCCTTAAAAAAGTTTTAGTTTACAGTATTACCGCCCAAGCCTAGTGTTGACATTTAATGGCAATAGATAAGTGGTTCTTAAACTCGAGCACCCCTAGGGGTACAGGAGCACATTGCAGGGGGTATTCGGAAAGATTTACGAATTAATTTAAAAACAATCAGGAAATATTCCTAGTTCTTTTTTAATGTATATTTTGAACAAATTCACCACAAACTAACAATTAAACCATTGCTTAATAAAGAACTATATTTTCATGTAATTTTTAAAACATTATTATTTCATGCTGTAGAGGCCATTTTACCACACTTCTGACAATAGGAGACAATAATTCGCTATTCTAAATTTGTAGATTAAGCTATATATTAGGGAACCAATGTTGGAGACACAGTTGGGGGTTTGGGAGAAAATGAAAAAGCATACGAAATTATGGATAGGGTACTTATGATATAAAGAAGTGGTACACATGATTTGACCAAAATGCAAAGGGGGTACACGGAAGAAAAAAGATTGGGAACTACTGAGATAGATGATCAGTCCTTTGGATGTTCAGAGGGATTTAAAGTCTTAAAAAGCACTTTTAATTAGACAATAACAATTCAAAGGTTAAACCGTCAGTAAATGCCCTTTCTAGCTGTAACTGTAAATCTGTGAAGAAATGTTTGTGTTTTAACCAAAAACCTAATTTGTGATTTAAAAATGCTACAAACATGTAATATAACATTTCAAAAAGCTTTTACCTCATCGTAAACACTTTCAATCTCATTGAGAAGACTCTTGGAGCGCAGGGCTTTCATGTCGTTCTGTTTGAAGTTGACTCCTTGGTGGTCGAGGGACTTCAGGTAGGCCTTCTCGTACTGCTCCCTCCAAATCTTATTGAAGCCTTGTTGAGCCTCTCTCCACTCCTCCTCTTTAGCTTTTAGCCTGGAGAGAACATCAACAACTTTCATACTAAAACCCCAATATGGTAGAGAACATACATGATCGCATTAATCAGTAATCAATGTGTTTTTTTCTTACGAATGCACATTTTATAAAGCAATACTGCACCCTTTAAATTCAAATCTTTTTCTGGACAACAATCAACTTCATGAATTCACAAACACTTACAAATACTATAGAATATTGTATCGCTCAAATCCCTACAATGTTAATGGAAACACAAAAACAAAGGAGCGGTAGAATTCGTGTACCTTTCGTTCTTTGGTTATTCCGTTTTAAAACCTAATCAATATAACAACAAAGTGGTTATTTTGTTTTACTGATTTAAAACCTAAACAAAAACACAGAAAAACCAGATAAGCAGCGTTTTTGTGTTTTTTTTTGTGGGGATTTTTTTTATTAACTTGTTCTGTTTATGTGACGGGGAAATTAGAGCGAGAACTGAAGTCCGCCGCACCACCTGCCCAGATCTTGGACCAGGTCTCCACACACAATAGGACTGTTAAGGATTTATTTCAGCAGTTTTCTGGTCCTGCTCCTGTTTTCATTCAGTGTGTGGATGTTTTAGCTCGTAAAAAGCTGCTCACATTTATGTTTTGTTTCGCAGTGTTACGGTCCAAATGGTATCCAAATAAACTGGTGACTGACTATAAACTGTGAGGCTGGTGTGAGGAACAATAGATGTTGTAGATGAACTTCTACCATTTGACACTTTTGCAAAAACAATTATAGCTTTTTTGAGGGCAGTAAAATTTTTATTTTGCACATTATAAATACTGCTAACAGCAGCCGTCAACACACAGAAGTTGATCACAAAAAACAAGGAGCACCAGTAGATTCATTACACTACCTCTGGTTCCACATATCATGTGCATGTTTTACGTAACATCCATTTTTTGGTTTTGATTGATTTATGTATTAATAACGTTTTAATTCACCAGTAATGCGACTTATGTGTTGCTTCTTTTTATGTCCGGACAGGGAGCAAAAGTCTGCCCAGTCACCAGTTTATCTGGATACTATTTGGACCATAACACTGTTTGGTAAAGTTTGCAGATATTCACAAATTCAGACATCCAGTATCAATAACCCTTTAATGAAACATCATCGACACAGAAATTACACCTCTGCTAACGGTGTGAGGTGGAAAACATGCTATAAGATCATTTTTTATCAAACGCAGCAGAGTAAAATTCCTCTGTCGGTCATTCTGTGTGCACACATGGTGAGATTAAAACATGAAGCTCTCGTCCTAGTTTTCCCGTAAATATCCAAATATCACACAAACAGAACCAGATTTATTTTAAAACAAAAAAAACGCTGCTTGTTTGGTTTTTGGTTTTTCTGTTTTCCTGTTTCTAAATTACTAAAACAAAAACCAATCATTTTTTAGATTTTGTTTTGAAACGAAATAACCAAAGAACCAAGGGTACACAGATTCGTCGGGCATGTACATTGATCCAAAAACCGTTTTGTAGGATTGTTTTTTAAACTGATCCACTACAGATATTTTAACATTTAGAGCCATAACAAAAGAAAAAAAAATTATGATATTTATCAAGAATAAGGATCAATATCCTCCCCAAATCCTAACAATGTTTTTACAAAACTTTTTACGTCACAATTTAGAATGTGAATCTGTTTATTCTAGTATGAAAAACATGCAGGTTGTATATTAAACAATGCTTTAGCTGAAAAACTTCAAAAATACAACAAATACATAAAAATATTAGCAAGTCCCGACCCCTAAAAGTGTATTTCTTTTAACTATACCTTGTTATCATGTCTATATATGTTTTATTAGCATATAGCGACACTGACTGACTCTATAAGTTACCTTATTACAAAGTTCTTTTGACTGCTCAAACTGTTTTGTCAAGCAGAATAATAATAAGAAAAATAGCAACATTAATGATAGTTTGCCAACAATCCATAATGTAATGTTTTTAAGCTAGCACATGACTTTTTACCATGAAGTAAAACAAATGTTGCAATGTGAGCACATGTACAAAGTCGCACCAAGTTTGAAATATTCTTCCCTCCATTTGCACATAAGAAGAACTTTTTTATAATACAGAAAGATAAAGATCTCACCTCTTCAGGACCACAGGCACAGCAGTTGCAGGACTCCTCTTCAGGCCCTCAATGATCTCTGGGGCCTTGTCGCCATAGATACGATACACAGCCCGGCGCTGGATGACCTCAGAGGTCCCACCCAGACAATCATCTAATCTGAAGCGGCCCTGGTCCTCTGGCGACAGGCGGGACAGCTTCTTTTGGACGCTCTCTAGCACACGGATGGTGGCCAAGTTTGTCTCCAGGACAACATCCAACTGTAATTGTTACAGACAGAATGTTTTCAAGTTTGTATACACAAACATGCTGCTCATAACAGATTAAAAACATTCATGTTAATTAGGATGACATTATGATGTTATTTGCACCTCAAACCGTTCGTCCTCACAGCGATGCAGCTGTTCTTCATATGGAGTCTTCTTAGAGCTGACAAAGGTGGAGTCTTCTGACCAGGAAGGGAATGACACCCAGGTGTCATTTAATACCTACACAACAGCAACAAAATGTAGTTAAATGAGACAGGATTCATTCCACACGTTCAACATATTGACAAGTATATATATAGGACAGAATACAGTCATTTCGTGACACTTCCCCATGGTAAAATGGAAGTGTTCATAAGTTCATACCTCTTTGCAGAGGGCCGTGCGCCCGCTACACTTAGGTTGCTGATAGGTCTTGGGCAGTGCTCTGTAGCTGGATCCAAGGCGCTTGCAGGAGGCATAATCCACCTCCCTGCCTCCTCCCCCTTCCATGTAACGATCCGAAAGCCCCGACACAGCATGAGAGAGCTCTTTGTCCCCCAGAAATGACTTGAATTGTGAGTACAGTTCAGGAAACTTCCTGCAAGAACAAGAGTGAAATCTTAGATCATACAATCTACCAAAAAAGAAAAATTCCCAGCCACGTTTAAATTCAACATTGAAAAGTTCTTATAATCACCAACATGTTTTATTTTGGAGTCATTAATGTACTTCCACTTAGAGAGTCATTTAACGTTCTTCCAAAAAAGTAATTTCACACATTTATTTAGCACACAGATTCCTTTCAATCATCTTTCCGTCCACTCACCCCAGGAAAGGAGTGACGAGCTGAAGCAGCTCAGCTCCAGAAACGACCTCTTGATTGAACAAGGCAATGCAACGCAGGAAGTTCTCATAGACTTCTTGGCTTTTAAACAGGCGACGAACCTAAATCACCAACAGATTGTAAAACAAATACTTAAATAGCATTCAACAAAAGCAAGAAGAGACCATGTTTAGTGACATGTGCAAAGAAAGATTTAAAATGATAAACACTTCACCTTATCAAAGAAGGAAAACTCTCTTAGGACGCCATGTTTGCCGACTGAAGCAAAGGACTGATCTTTGGTACAGGAATACTTCATTTTTTTCTAAGAGAAAGAAGAAACCCATTCTAAACAAAATCCTCTATATTCAAGCGCTGCAGCTCCAAATGTGGAGTGAGGCTTGAACGGATTCATGTTTGACAGAACAAAGGCAAGGTGGGCCTTTACCTTGAGTAGTGGGGACATGTGCTGCAGCAGTATCGGCCTGGGTCGCTTCTTGTTCTGTTTCGCTAAAGCGTCGTCATCATCCGTCCGCTTTAACTGCTCCTTCCCTCCAGTCAGTGAACTCCCTGTGAACTGCAAGTGAAGAAGAGACAAGAAAAACAATAAGAATATTCTACCATCTAAAAAACAATCAATGAATTGATTGAAACTATTTTTGACACGAGAGGTAAAATAATATGTAAATGTTTTAATAGTCCAATGACTATTGTGTTCTAGTCAAATGAGCAGCTGGTCATTGTTGCTCCACATACCAGTGATCGCTTTGCATCAGGCAAGAATTGACCAAACTCAGCCAGTAGGTCTTCCTGTCCCTTAAAGAGGCTGGCAACTTTAGAAAACACCTCATCTTCAGTCATCCCGCTGCTGCCTCGGCTTCCTCGACTCTCTTTCACCTCCAGCTGCTCCTTCTGGAAAAATGATGGAGGAAAAAAATATTGAATGAAAATGATTGTAGAGACGGCAAGGCAAATTTAAATTCAGATACATGTGGTCAGTAACAATGAGCACAAGGACAGGGAAATTGTCCTGTAAAAATTTAGCAATAACTTGTTTTTCTGTCAAATTTGACTTTGAAAGCACAGAAGACACTTTAGTGCAGGGGTGTCAAACTCATTTTTAGTTCAGGGGCCAAAATACAGAGCAGTTTGAGCTTAAATGGGCCACAGAGCAAAGTCAACATTCATGTGCCCTTGTTTGCATTCCACCTATAAATGATATATAAAATGATAAAGTATGTGAGTATATCAGTCCCGGCAGATTTGGGGAAATTTTGTAGAATAATTTCGGAAAATTTGCCAGATTTTGGAAAAATGTAAAGTTCTTTCAACAATCTGAGATTAAAAATGACTGCAGTCATGATATAAGAACTGGAAAGTTGAGCTCTACCAATGTTCTGGATTTTTGTATTTGGAGGGGCTGAGATATCTACAACTGAATTAGTTTGTCATTTACAAAATCAAGTTTTTTTCTGTCATTTTTACTTTCTCGAGCAGGCCGAATCTGATGCTTTAAAGGGCCGGATTTGGTCCCCGGACCTCGAGTTTGACAGATTGCTTAAGAGACTATGGTGATTCATTCTTGCTAAAACAGTTTAGCTTTAATCCACTTGGTGACACAGTACCTGGTATGTATGAAGGATTTCTAGGAAGGCTCTGTAGATTTCTGGGTGATCCAAAAATCGGTTTTTAATCTTGTTTACGTAGCTGATGGCACTATCAAACTCTACGGGGCTGGTCTCTGAGGCTGGGGGCGACACGGAGGAGGAGGTGGTGGCCTGGTTCTGGCTCTCTCTGCTCGTCAGAGGAAGGGAGAGTCTGGGTGGGGGCTCTGGAGGTCCTGCTGAGGTCGAGGAAGATACTGACTCTGCTGAGGCTCCCCTGGTTTCACTGGTTTGAGCAGATGCTGCTTCACTCCGAACAGCAGAGGCACTACCAGAGGACGAGGCTACTACAGGGGTGGTGGGCGTCTTCCCCAGCAGACCCGGGGACACCTGTGTACAAGAGCAAAGAGATGATCAATGGATGACCAACACTGATGGACAAAATGATGGTTTCTACAGCTTCTGCATTTCATTTAGTCCAATGTTTGGAACGTGCTCCACTGCAGCATAGAACATGGATTGCTGCAGCACAATATTTGATGTGTTGCCTTTCAGCAGCCACGCTCTCTTTTTTTGTTTGCGCTCAGAAATTGGATTCTTTGACCCTCAGGTCTTTTATGCTAGCGTTTAGCTACACTGCCTTTAGTCTCCTCTTTAACTTTTGTTTTCTTATTTCTGTACAATGCAGCCAGAGACCAAGAAGCAAACACACTTCCACCAGAGGGCTATAATGTGCATGTATATTGAAAGAGAAGATGAAAAAGTGGGACAAAGAGAGTAGTTAAAGGTTATTTACAGTATTTTGAAACACCAAGACATTACTTGTTGAATGAAATGTTTCTCAATTTTATCATATTAACCTTTTATGAAGCACTAAATGGCTTAATCATACTTACATATTACAAAAGTAAAAGTACCATCATAAATACTGTGTATAAAGTTACTGGCCTTAGTTACAACAAATTCAAATGTAATGAAAACCTTCACTATCCTATAGGCGTGAAATGTTGCCAATCCCACATTAAAAATAAAACATTTTAATTTACAGAACAGCATAACATCACATTAAAGGAGAATCATTTGAACTCGATGACAGCAGTTACAGATCAATTATGGTACCGACACAGCACAGAATATAATGTAATATAAAACTTAGGGATAGAAAAGTGCTGAGCGTTCATTAATAGCAGACAATTATTCTATTTCAAATCAATTCACACTCAATAAAGCGCAAGAAAATTGCTTTCACTCTTTTTTGACTTAGTTTATAAAAATGACTAAGAGACACCCATCAACTCAAAGGTCTTTAAAGGGGTGATGGGAATTGAATTCCTTTTACCTTCACAAGAAAATCAAACACTGAATAGTACACACAGTTGGCATCAGGTGTTGGATCCTTTATTTAAAGAAAAGCTCTCAGGTCTTTAGAAAAGGAACTATATCTAATATAATCATTTACTATAATAATACGGCTTAAATAATCATCCAACGAACACACATCCTACACTCTAGTCAATTTAAAGCTCAAAGTCTGCAGACCACAGGGCTTGACATTAATGCTTGCTATTGGCAGTTTGAAGTTATAGTGAGGAAAGCTATCATTGTCCTCAACTTGGCCAAAATAGCAAGTCCAACAAAAATTATCATATTGATACCTTGGTCGGAGGGGAGACACCGGGCCGGGTTTAACCCAAACGCTGTCTGTTTGCCACGCCCCCGGCTATGAGAGCAGTGTGTGTGTGTGTGTGTGTGTGTGTGTGTGTGTGTGTGTGTGTGTAGGCGCTTGTTTTGTTGATTGGGCCGGTGCAGCCGGGTGGTAATCGAGAGTGCATTTGCAAACATACTTGTGAACTAAAGCAGTGAACCCTAGGCCTTACGTGCCACAAACTACTTTTACACACATCACTTTTTCTGCAAACGCAAAAAAAAGTCTGAGTAAAGAGCCATTTGTTTCATTTAAATTTGATTAATAACTTCAGCGATATGCTGTCTGCAGAATTACTTTTTTATGAATAAAATAGACGACTCCACATTGTGAAGCGCTGAATCAGCATTGACCCTCAGAATATTCTAGCTGAGAGGTGACATGGCTTTGAAAAATGTCTAATGATGTTCAGTCAAATAAATCTATAGATCATCTATAAAGAGGACCAAAACATCTGCTTCAGCTGCAACGCTACTTACCACTGTGGTGAACGGGGACTGGAGGAAAGCAACACCATTTTTTGGGACCTCTATCCGATATCCTGGTGGTAGGAAAGCATTGAAGCCCAAAACGAGGTCTGGGTGACCATGAAACAGCTGCGACACGCGGTTTATCACGCCAGGTGTGTCAATGCTGTTGGGAAAACAGAAAGTAATGCTTTAGTATTGCAGTTGACAAAGAAAGTATAAACCAATAGAGTTGAGCGATATGGCCCACAATTCACATTTCGATATTTTTTCTCGAAATATCGATATATCATATGAATCTCGATATTTTTAACTCAATAAATTCTTACCATAATCAATTCTGGGTTAAATTTGCTGATGCAAAATGCCACACAGGCACATTTATTTACAAACAGCTGCACAAAATCAGCCACTTTTGGCTTTTTCTACTGTAAGGGACAGCACGTGTGAGTGAGTTCTGTAGTGGGGCTTCTTTCACTCAGAAATCCTGCTTGTCATACTGTTCTGAGAAGTAGCAAAAGCAGCAACTTCCAAAATGAGTATTTTAATACAAAATAAGCATTGTAATAAAAATATATCAATATTGTGATTTTCTATACCGCCAAAATAGAAAACTCAATATATCTTGAATCAGAATATGTATTAGTGATGTCCCAATACAACTTTTTCATTTACAATATGATACAGATATTGCAGCCTTGCGTATCGGCCGATACCAATACCAGCATGAATCATACATACTTTTTTTTTTTGTGGAACGTTAGAAAATAAGTAACGCCATTTCAAACAGAGAACAATAGTCAGCAACAGTAGATATGAGAAAAACTGACCTATTTATTATAAACCAATTGGTTACATACATTTAACCTTCAACATAATATCTACAGTAATCTACAATTGAATAAAATAAATAAAAAATGAATTGGGGGAAAAAATAATAATAATCAGAGAATCCGAAAATTTGAATCCAATATTCGTTTTCAGGCTAATATCGAACCGATATCCGATATCAATATCGGATTGGGGCAGCGCTAATATGTATATATATTTCTGTTGGAGGCACTCTCCCATGTGGGCCACGGCCCCAAGTGCTCTTACACACCTATATAACACACACACACACACACACACATATATATATATATCATATGTATATACCTCCCAGGCCTCTGGTAGAGGTCTAGTAATATGATATCTTACATACAGTACCAACCCCAAGATTGTGGGACGAGGAAGGCTATGCTATAGACAATAAAAACGGTTAAATTGTAATTACAAAATTATAATATAACCTAATGTAATTACATTAAAATTTTGTACAAAAACAATGAAAAATGAAAAATTAAGGTCGCAACAACAGCAATTTTCCCTGCTGTGCAATTCAATAGGATTCTGTTCAGCAACTGTGATTATTGTTGACTTGCTCATTTAAATTTTAGTTAGTGCTGTTGTACAAAGTGCAAATATAGCCTCATGAACAGGACAAAAAGGGATATATTGTAAAAACACAAATGAAAGTTAATATTACCTCTGTGATTTAAACTCTTTCATGATGTCGAGAAACTTGTTGTATATGCCAGGGTCATTGGCAAAACGAATTTTGACTTGGTCGAGATATGACAGGGCATCTTCAACCTAAAACACAGAGGAGACAGAAAAACATTAATTACAGGACAAAGCAGTTTCTATAAACATGAATCCTGACATCCTGGTGTACTGCTGATGAAATTGGACATTACAAAAAAAAAAAAAAAAAACTGTTTACACATCAGAGCTAATAATAACTTTACCAATCTCTTACATTTCAGGCTGCATCCGATAAATTAAAGGAAAGAACAAATGATTCTCAGTGCAGTGATTAGACCAAGTCAAAGTATAAAAATCTCTCGTCGTATTTTTTTTATGCCTTTAAGTGCCGAGATAACATTCAAAGTTACTAATGAATGACTAAAAGTGAGTCAAATCTTCTTACTAGCTAGTGGAAGTACGGTAAATAGCCATTCAGTTGGCTAACTAGCTACACAGTCTGTCCTTTAGGTCATAATAACGCAGTATTATCTTTAAGTGTTGCGTCTATCTAATATCTGACATACTCCAAAAAGGGCCGAGTCTGCTCAGGATTAATGACAGCAGGCCACCCTTAGTAAACAGGAATTCAGCGAAGCAGTAACCCGAGTGTAGGAATACCATGTTACATTTATCATGTTACTGCAACACTGAAGGAATGAGTAACTGTTTGCTTTGTGAAAGTTGTAACGGATAACTCAAAGTTTAGCAGGATTGTTGCTAGCTCCTTTGTTATACAGAACTACTGTAGCATTACAGCACTGGAATGATGGTCATGCATTTTCTTTAGAATTATAATTACTGAAGACTTTCTCACTGTACAAAATGCAGTGTCTTTGTGCTAAACACACAGGGCAGTGCACTGCATGCTTGCAAACAAATCCTATTTCAAAGACTGCTCCTGAATGTAGTATTAAAATCTTAATTGTTATAACAGCTTCAATATTAGGGACTTTGTCCGCAATGGCTCAAGTTTTGATTTAAGTGGTGGTAAAAATGTGAATGGTGTTGTAACCACAGTTGAGTATAACACTTATTGTGTTATAATACCTAAATAGCGCTGTCAAGAAGGGAGTCGAGGCAACGATTGCCACTAATTTGATACATTCTTTTATTGCCGAATTAATGGATGTTAACCATTAGCAAATTCAAACCTGGCCCTGATAGGTTGACAGAAACCATTTCAATTAGTAATAAATTGGTGAAAATGTTTTTAATTCAATAACGTTACACATTAAGTAGTGTGGCAATGCAAAAAAACTCAGTAGGGATCAGTGGATGCTGAGGCATACAGTGTGGGTAAGGAGCTAAATTTCTGCTGAGTCAGTAACTACAGATATCCAAATTGAATGTGGCCTTCAGATTTGCAAAATAAAAAATAAAAAATTGAGAGCTTTACTGGCGAGCAGCAGCATCTAAGGTTCATCTCACCAAGTGCAACGTAAAATGTCAGTTTCAGCAGTGAGAAGCAGACAAATGGCGGTATGAGTTTGGTCGTGGCCATAGAACAGTGTTTACCTGACCAACACGCCAAGTGTAAAAGCTGAGTTTGTTGTATCTAAGACGACACTACTGTTTTTGGCTATATGTGCTTTATTACAGAGTGGACATTTAAACCCTGGTTGAACCTAGCGACCGAGTCCACCCCTACATGTTGCCAAGCACGGCGAGTAGAGTCAAAAAACCCACAATATGGTTTCAAATCTGGCAACCCAACTCATTCCTGCAAACTGTTGACAAATTTTGGACAATTTCATACCACCAACGTTGTGAGAGAAGTTCTGAGATGGCGTTTTCCTGCTCCAACATTACTTTACACAAGAACTGCAAAGTAATGTCCATAAAGAAAAGGTTGAAAGAGGCGTTGTGGACAAACTTGAGGGGGGAGCACAAAATACATCGAGATATCGCAAGTTAACACGTTTGGAATTACTTGGAGCTGAGATTAGAAGCCAGGCGTAGATATTTAACACCAATTCCTGACCTAACAGATTAATTTTCAGATGATTTGGGAAGTAGAGGCTATGTTAGAGGGCAATTATTAAACCCGTTGGACAATGAAATGCATGTGTTTTGATAGGTGTGGAAAAAGGCTGAGGTTGCAGTAGCTCATATGTGGTTACATATGGGAATGTACAGGTGAGATAGTTATTATCAGAAAGATGAAGCAACATATACATTCACGCTAGTCTGTTCAATTCTCATGTAGTTGATGGGACTCATTGTCAGTACCAGAGCTCAGTGCCATGTTGGGGATAATAGTGGGAGGACGTAGGCAGGACAAGCACACGAGCTGCTCCCATGTACGCCAAAAGTAACGAGTAACGAAACTACTTTTTCCGCCCGCGGTGAAAACGTAGCGTAATGCGTTACTTTCCGCGTTACTGGTAAAGGTAATACGTAGCAGTTACGTATTATTGGCTACACCGTAACAGTTGGACTGGTAAAGGCTGCGACAGAAAGACTGCACACACACACACACACACACCATTGTCACACACCGTCAACATGTAAAGAGGGCTGTTGCAGCTAACATTAGCCAACTGACGACAATATAACTCCAACACAACACTTCCAGCACCTACCCGCGTACGGTTTTACACAATATGTTCGCTCGCAGCTGGTCCCTGGCCAGCAGTGTCGCGTTGGCACAAAGCACCACGGTGTGTTACTGCTCTGCGATAACAAAGACATGTGTAACCAAGCTGCTAATCAGCTGAAGTAGCCGCTGCGCTCCGGGCTAGCCTGGCTGACGTCCTCCACTTTGTTCGGGGTGGCTGTGAAAAAACAGCACAGGAGGAACTTCCCTCAAGCCCAGGTCTGACTGAACGTCTGCAGCTCCGCTTCACACCGTAAATAGGAAAGTAACACAAGCCCCGTGACGTTCACTATCCATTGACAAAACACATCCAAGCTTACATTTTAGTACAGGACTGGTCAGCGGGGAAATACTTTTAATAGATCGCCGAGCTAACTAACGTTAGCCAGCCGCTCCTTTCACAACTCTCGACGGCTTCAGTCACCCGAGCAACAAAATGGTTGAGACTCGCAGGGACTTTTCCCTCGTCCGCTTACCTTCAGTTTCTGGAAGTGCTGCTGCTGCTGTTGTTGCTGCACTTGCTTTTGTGTGATAACATAAGGCTTGTCTTGAATTGGGTTTATTTGCTTGGCGGTGCTGTGCGTCTGGATCTTCGCCATTATCCCGGAGACGGGGGGCTTGAGAGCCACTACCACAGCAACTCAGAAGAAGGGAATCCGTTGCGTGTCCTCCAGTTTTGTTGCTGACCGACCAACCCTCTCTCACGGTCGGGAAGCCAGCCTGGCTGGCCGTGAACCCCCTACTTTGGCTGGCTGGAGAGAGTCGGTGGAGGAGAAAGAAAATGACGGCGAGTCCGGCAGAGTGCAGGCAGATGACATGCACGCTGCTACCAACTACGATCCCGATCAAACATTGCCAACGGGTTTAACAGGGAGGAAAGAAAAGCGAGCTCGGGGACAATGGTTGCCGTTTATCGTATTTAAAACAACTATGATCTGTCTCTTTAAATTCGGCGGCGGCGGTCTTCTGCTGGCGTCCGGAAGCTGGAGTAAGAGTGAAAAAAAGCGACGATTGCTGGGACTGCGCATGCGCATGGATGGGCGGAGCTGCGTTCACAGGAATCAGATATCTGCACTCCCCCTTCACTGCTACAAAGAAACAACGTCAGCCCACCGACGGCTACTCACTCAGATCACCGACACTGATCAATGCCGAGACTATTGATACACCTCTACCATCATCTATAGAGGTACATAACATGTGCAGCATTGATAAAGCTTTGTCATTTACAAATTCTGGAGAGTTTCACACCACCTCCGTATGTTTTGGAATGCATTTCGATGAACACACGAGCAGTTGGAGAGGGGTGGGGTGTTAAGATGATTTATTGATGAGAAAGAAACACAGGAAGAAAACGGGTGTAGCATATTTTCATTTCTAGAGCAAAACAGTGCAGTAATTTAACCTCCCCACAGTGGTTAGTTTAATATTTGACATATTGCAAACTGTGGCTATCTATGAAGGTTTGGCTGCGATTTTCCACCGCTGTAGCCACTGCTGAAAGGTCAGACCTCCTCTCACATCCTCAGGAAGAACATACTGGGCAGGTTTATCCCACCTAGGACACACACAACAGAAAAGTCAAAAAAAAAAAAAAAAATGCGATTTCAGTTCTTTATAATGCTATGAATTCAGCCGTAACACTCTACAAATACTCCAACTTAAGATTGGACCAACAATTAAAAAAATAATGAATACATTTTAAAATACATATATATGCAAAGTGAAATACAAACTGATGGACAAATGTTAATCTGATCTATATTATGTGTATAGAACCGGTGCAAAACGTAGAGGGTAACTTCACCTTCTCACACTGGTATTGTGTATTAAACTGAATGTCAAATCAAACAGTTAAATTGTCCAAACTATCCATTTTTAGGCAGATGTGATGTAAAATCACCCTGTTGCTTATTAAACGCTTAATAAGGAACTGCCTATAAAGCTATATAAGCTTACTCATGGGGAAAGGCAGGATACAGCAGGTTAACCTCACATAAACAGAATTTATTTGGAAAACAGTTCAGCATCAATTCTGAAAACTTACAAAGTGGAGATAACAACTTGGACCCAGAGATTCAAATAATAAGAGGGTACTGAAGATGGATGGATTATTGTTAATTATCAGTAGTTTAATTTAAAATGGAATAAAAACCAAGCTAAACAGAAGTAGACTGATCTTCAGAAAAGTTTAAAGATACATTTCTAGCAATAAAGACCAAACCCTTACATTTACCAACAGTAGAACCACAAATACCTGTTGATGAACTTTTTTAGAAAACGATCAACTTCTTCAGAAAAGTGTCTCACCAGTAAGAAATGGCAGTTTTGACTTGGTCCCCATAAGAAAGCCCTTTTGAACAGCGGTGTGCGAGGCTTCTGACTCGAGGTACCAAAGACACCAAGAGCTTTTGATCGACTGCCGTGATTCTGGACAACAAAGCTAAGAAAGACGGTGAAAACAGACAAGAGGGGTTTCTTTTAGTAGCTAATGCAGCTCGCAATGCATTAAACATTCTTTCTGCCTTCCTGACTGTGTACTTTAGGCATGATGAATGCTTGCTCTTCCTTAGCTATCTTGTTTACCTTTTTGATCAGAGGCATGCAGCTGCTCTGTTTCCTTCTGTATTTTCTCAGTTGTAGCAGAGTGAAGCTGCAGCATCTGACAAAGAAAGCGCAGCTCAACCTGTTGGGAGGAAATCAGAAAGCAAAGCTCCTCTGGTGCCTGGGAAAGATCAAGAAGAAAGTTTGCATCAAAGGGTAATTACAGTATATGAACCTGGTAAGATTGTCAGCATGAGCCTCAGATACTGATGAAAAACATGGATATTTACATTGAATGCAGATTTTTGTCGAAGTTTAAAGCTGCTGGAGATTTTGTTAAGCGATAAAGACATGATGTAGGCTTTATAGGTAGTTTGCTTAAAAAAAATTGTAAGAGGTTAATATTGCCACTCAAAAATTAGTCTATTGACCATGTCGAGAAAGTTTCGTACAATACATTGTGGGATGTGGAGTCCCATAAACTGATGGATTGTAGTGTTTTTACTTCATTCTTATCGTGATTTCTTGCATTCACACCAAAAACTCTTCCAAAGTGACTTCCCAACACTTTTCTGGTGTTTTTACAAACAGAAAGTTGTGGCAAAACAATGGCAGATGTTTATTTTGGGGTTTACCCTGTAGTACCCAAACTACGAAACTTACGTCACAATTGAGGAAAAATTATTTTAAAATATGAAGAATTAAAATCCATTATTCAGACCAAAAACACTGTTGCTGCAGAAAAAGCAGGAAGGAAGGAACACAACCAGAGAATAGACAACTGCTAATTGGGAGTGTGACAATATCTCGATACGGTGATATATATCGCGTCATTTTTCCGCACAATCGATTATCGATATGCTCCCGCTAAGTATCGATTTTTTTTATTTTCAAAACCTTTTCTGCTTTTTCACTAAAATGCGCAGGTACGTCTTCACATAAATTTTGTCACTGTTTGTTGAAGGAACCAATATATTGTTTACTGGAATATTGCACTATAATAGTGTCACTGGGAAGAAAGACCCTATTCTTTGTTCACAGAAAGCACTATTGGAGATACTTATTTGTTTACATTGGTATGTTGACACTTATTTACAGAAATGTTGCACTAAAATAGTGTCACTGTTCATAGGACACTTTTTCAATTTATTGTCTTTCAGAGATGTAATATTAAAATTGTATTTTTTCACTTAATCTTTTTTTTCTTGTAATGTCAGATTATCGTTGATTGATTTCTGACCAATATATCAATAATCGCAGAATCATCATATCGTGAGATAATAGTTATAGTGAGCTTTGTATCACGTATCGTATCGTGAGGTACCCAGAGGTTCCCACCCCTACTGGTAATTCGTAAATTTGTGAGATTATGCAATGTTAATTCATGCGAGAATAAACGGACACGGATCAGTTTTACTTTATTAAGGCACGGACGTGCTTCTATTTATGTATTCGCCTCATTTTGGGTGCAGTCTGTGGCTCTGATGCTGCTTAAGCTCAGCTGACATTATAAGGTGGACGATATTTGTATTTTATACAGAATGTATTATGTTATAGGACTGGGGCTCTCTCGGTCACCACAGTGTATATGAATACAATAATTCATTTATTTATCAGTCAGAAAGCATCCAACGCGCACAGGCTTTATCAGATGACTAATATAGGTCAGTCCATTAGATAAAAGAAAGAAATAAATCCCGGAAGTTAGCACAATAAGAGGAAAACCAGCTTTGTAGTACAGGCCCGAAAAGATCGGAAACCAGCCAAAATTTTATGTCTCATATAGCGAAGTGATATCACGGGAAATACCGGGAACAAACTAGAACAAAAATGGTGTTAAATGAATCACGGTAGGAATGAAGGAAAAACATATCTATGCATCCGGTTACTGGACTCCAATTCCTGCGATGTGTGAATGTTTTCAAAATATGTCAATACAGTGTAACGGTAATTTCAACCTTTTAAATATTTTTTTCAAGCTAATGATCTTTGCTTTATTGATCTATGAGGCCTACATTATGGATTTATCTGATAAAGGTAATTAAGTCTCCAGCATCTTTAACTATGTCTTGAGTTAAACTGGGGAAACAACTGTGACTGTGAGCCAGTTCATCAATTCCATTGTGTTCTCAAAGAAGTTCCTTCCCCTGATGCAAAGAATTTAATAATGCTCAAGTGAATGTCATTTGTATTTTAAAAGCTCTGAATGAAAAAGATATTAGCATTAATATAAGAACAGCACAGTCATTTCCTAAAACAAAGGACAATATCTTGTCAGACGGGGAACCAGCAACTCACGATTTTTTTTTACATTTTTAAGTGTAGTTAGTATTGATATACAGTACGTTTGTATACAATTTAATGATTATTCTGACAAAATGCATAATGTCTAAAACAAAAGTTTTGGAAACATTTGGTCTTAAAATAACACACCAGGACCTTGACAAAAAATCTTTATGATATTTGGGATTGAGAATAAACCATGGCACAGCTCAAAATATAGTGAAATATAAGATTGATAGGGAAGTTTACAAAATTTTCAGGGTACATATTCAATCAAATTTTGACACAGCATTTAAATAATCTTGAGAACAATAGTATGTATAATTACCTTATACATTGGGAAATGCAGACTGAACACTGAGGAGTGCAAGCGATTGATGGACAGCCATGGCACAGGAATACTTTGTTCTCTATAAATCAAAGAAAACTACTTTTTTTAACTCAGAAAAGAGGTATTTCACTCGATGAGAAGAAACAAATGTTTTAGCTGATCATGGCAGCTGCTACTACAGATGTCTCACAGATGATGAATGATTTTTTCCAACATGTTTTTCCCTCCTTGTGTAACAATTCATCAAGTAATATTCCATAACTGAACTCTTCAGAAAACATCAGAGCAAATTTATTGTTTCCTGCGATTTACTGGAAAATGTGTAATTTTACCAAACCCAATTTAGGTCTACAATCCTATCAAAACAATAAGCAAACAGGGATATAACAATGTTAGCAATCAAAAAAAGGTATGCTTACCCTTCAATGTTCCTGCGGTCCAGAGAAAGGAGCGAAACTGTTCCGAGTTGCTTCGCCTCTTTAGAAATAGCGTTCCTCGCACAACTGGCTGCAGTGATGACACAGTCGAACTGTGGCACGAGCTTGCTCTGGATGAAATCTTGTAACTAAAACCAAAATCCATATTTAGGTAAAAAAAACAAGGTGCAAAATCTTTACTATTATTAATGAAGTAGCACAACATTTGTTTCGCAGGTAATCACATTATTGCTTTCAGTAAATAATCTGTATTTTATGTCCCTACCTAGGGCCTCATTTATAACCATTGCGTACGCCCATAACGTAGCCTGAAATATGTGCACAACACTTTCAATGCAAAAGTTGTCATTTATAAAAATAAACGTAGCGTGAGATTGTGCACACCGGTATGGTAACTCTGAACGAGGCACACAAACATTTTGTAGACGTGGAGAAATGACGTCGCTGGTGAATTTAAGCTAGATTCACCTCATACATTTAATGTCCTCACATGAGACTAATCGATCCACGTAATTATAAATATCCAAGCCTGTAGTGTTATAGATGTGAACAGTGAACCATTAGGTCAATGTACGTTATTCAAATATGCTCATATTGAAGCTCTGAGTGAAAATAAGTGCAGGTACTTAAAGGTAGGGTGGGCGATTTTCAAAAGCTAACATGATTTTGAATGTAGCCTCCCCGACGGCTCCGCCTTTACTCTGTTTTTTATCCACTGGTTGAAGTTATTACAGGTTTACAGCTGCTACAGTTGATGAATTTTCTTCATTCATTTTTCAGAGCACATAAGATCCTAATTTCTGTCAGGACATAAAGACAATTTCAAACAAAAACTTGAAAAGTGCATCTGGAGAAAATCGCCGACCCTAGCTTTAAACTTTGAAATCAGACAAATCTGGCACACGGTGGCATTGACGCATGATTCATTCATCCTGACACAGCAGTGTCTGCTCAACTGCAACAGAAAGCTATGCTTCACATGGCACGGAAGACACTCTGCCTGCCTTTGTGCGCGCTCTGTTGTGGACCTACACCTTCAACAAAATGTTGAGTTTCAACTGTAAAGTTGTGACGCAGTATTGGCTCAGCCAGGTGTGTCCTGTAGCAGACGCTTATTTAAGGAAACTCACTTTAAGTACAGGTGAACGATTGCGGGACCCATGCAGCATTCCCGAAAACGAGTGGTCATCCAATGTGCGCTCCTGGCCCGATGTTCACTGGCCAGACATTTATACATATCTGATAGAAAAACCCAGTGTATATACAAAAGAAAACCTAAAAGCATACAAGTCTCTAGATGCTTATAACTACTTATACTTATAAACTGGCATGTAGGATGGCTGCTGTACTCCTGTTAACAAAGGTTTTCTGATCAGTTTCAACGGATGAGTTTCCATCTCTACATTAAGTCTCCTCCTCACTGTCCCACGTCTGCCTATCAGTCCATTTACAGCTTTTTATGGTTTTTACTGGATCCAGAATGAGATAGCGCTCGATCCGTCCGCTCCCGTGAACCATCGCCTCAGCAGCGATTATGTTGACACGATCACTTCTGAACAAACGTAACGTGTTATTTGGCCACTTTATGCTGTTTATTTTCTAGCGCACCACATTTTCATAATTTCCAAGCATGCACACTTTTAGTACAGATTCTACACATTGTTTTTGAAATGAGGCCCCCTACTAGGGTTATAAAATATCTCATTCCTATGACATGTAACCATAGATCATGGCAGTACAAATGTTGTAATTGACATGGTTTTACCCATGTTAGTTTTCTTGGCACTTTAAAGTTTGAGAACCGCTGCAAAGAAAACATTCTGACCTCTTTGTGAAGACGAATCAGCTCCGTCTTAGTTGTTGAGTTTCCTTTGATTAAACCTCTAACTTGCTCCTGTCTGAGAACCTGCAGCGACACACAAAAAAAACAATATTTAAATATACACGCAGGTAGTAATACTGTAACAGTTCAAGTTACTAAACAGTAATAAATCTTTCTCTCTCTCTAAATGATTCAAAGATGTATTTTAGTCAATCTCACCACAAGTTGTCTGAAGTCCAAGATTCTCTGCCATTGGCTGCGAAGACTTCTCAGTGCTTCTCGTCGGTTTTGAGCGTGCTGGTCAAGTTGAATGCAACACTCCCTAATATGATCTCTGGCGGCAGCCTGCATCACACACTGCAGCTCCAAATTAAAAGCTGATCTATACCAAAACACAATGTGCTATTAGTTAAACTAATAAAGTAATGCTGATGAGAACAAGCCAGTAAAGACCCTAAAACACACTGATAACAAAAGGCTACTAACATAGTTTCTCGATTAACAACAACAACAACAACAAAAGATGAACATATTTGGTCCATTTGCACATGAAGAAAAAACCCATAATTTGAATGAACGTACAGTGCTAAAGTGTCATTGCTGAGCTCATCTGAAAGGCCCGACACTTCCTGCAAAGCCTCCGTCTTACAGCCGTCCAACTGCTGCTTAAGCTCCTGAACTCTGGAGCGAGTGTAAGCCAACTCAACCAGACTCTGCCCCACCTCTTCCCAAGCAGCCTGCACAAAACAGATATTCACACAAATCAAAGTCAGTGTACATTTCAAAACACAGGAATTTATTTTTAAAAGAAATAAACCACACAAAAGATAATTTAATATGTCACACCTCCAACAGGGACTTGACAGGTGGTAGCTCATTGTTCTCCTCAGCAGACATGTCGAGCAGGTGATCACTTTCATAACGGAACCTGGGAGAGGCATGAAAAACTGTCACATGGAAAAAATATCATTCTACCTCATCTTTGCCTTACCGTAGAGCCGTCACGTTTTGGGTCACATCCAGTGAAGTTGCTTTTTCCTCCAGTTCCTTTTGTTCTCTTGAAGCCAGATAGTGTAAAGCTGACATGACATGGTTTGGAGGGAAATTATTCAGCACATTCTGGTGACAAGAAAAAATAAATTAAGAAAATAATGATAATGAAGGAGAATTTGAGAGAACTTAGATGAGCACAAAAAACACCTCCACTGCACTCAGCCAGTATTGATGCACAGCTGCCCTCTGTTCATGGGTCATACTAGGGGCAGGGGAAGACAGTATGATTGACAAAATAAGGAAGAAAACAGGTATGTTGATGAATAATTAAATAAACTGTAAACTACACTATCATTCTTACTGTTTCGCAGTAGAGTGATGTTTCTTCAGCTCATTCTCTTGTAAAGACTGATAAAAGTGGACTCGATCATCACACAGCTCCCGCACTTCACGCTGGCAACAGAAAAGATAACTGATTAAATCCTTAGAAATCCAATTAATGTTGCTAAAAACACAAAAGAAACCCCAAATTAATGTTAGCAATGGGAAGAAAGAATATTCAAACAGTAGATAACTGATCAACTTTATGCATGTCTTACCAGAACTTGTGTTTCTGCTGCAGTTTTAGAGTTAATTTGGATTACATCTCTGTTGTTAGGTGGCGCGCTATCAAAAAGCACATCAGTTTCTGCCTTCCTGCAATACATGCATGTGTAAATGTTGCTACAAAGGATTCACACCAGGTGTGAAATGGATCGCAATTTAAAAAAGGACTATTGTTTTTACTTAGCCATCTGTTCCAATGCCTTGCAGTGGCCACTGATTTTGTGTGCATCGTCCGAGAGCACCTTGCGGCCCACAATGCAGCGCTGCCTGAAAGCCTGAAGCAGGAGCTCTCTGTGTTGGCAGTCCTCCACTTGGGCCCATGTACCGCTGATAGACTGCTCTGTATAATTTTAATAGAAAAATACATCATCAGGCACATCAAACACAGGAAATTAACACCAATGCAAATAATTATCAGCTTCATTTTGACAAAATGCAATGTATAATTTAAATCTATTTAAAAGATACTGGCATCGTGCAATAAAATTAATTGGGCATGTACACCTTTTGCTAGTTGACGCACTTTAGCTTCAATTTTGACATTTAGGTGGTGATCTACCTCTCGGAATTAATGTATGTCTGTTGTACTGCTGGGATGCCTAAATCTCCTGTTGAGTTTAAATGTTTTACACATTTTTTTTTTTTTTTTTACCAAATTCTGTTTTCTGTTTTTTTTTAAATTCCATTTTTTTTTAGAAATATTAAACATTTCTTTCAGAAAATATTCGTTTTTAACTCATGTGAGGAAACAAATTAAATACTAAGAAATAAAAAACCCATAATTAAACAAAAAATGTATGTCAAAAATACAGTAAGATACGATTAAAAGGTAGATATAAGTTGTACTGTGAGGAAACATAATAAATTCTAATAAAAAGAAAACTATAATTTACCGAAAATGTATGTCAAAAATAAAAATGTAATTTAAAATAATGAGTAAGATACAATTAAAAGGTATATATAAGTTGTACTGACATTGATTATGCTGACTGCTCCTTGTATA
Organism: Gouania willdenowi; assembly: GCF_900634775.1. Lineage (NCBI taxonomy): Eukaryota > Metazoa > Chordata > Actinopteri > Blenniiformes > Gobiesocidae > Gouania > Gouania willdenowi. The sequence goes on along the minus strand of NC_041047.1, from coordinate 18,844,349 downwards.
TATTTGACTGCTCTGTATATATAAGTCAGTGATGATTTTCGTAGTTTTTTGGCAGTTTAGGCGGTGTTTCGGGTGGTTTAGATGGTGTTTGAAGCGACCAGAATGGGATAATAAGCGATCTCTAGAAACATTTCACCATAAAAAAGTCCTTTTCCTCACGGTGATGGCGTTTCAACCCGATTCTGTTCATTTCCACGTTCAACGGTCGATTCCGTTGTCATTGGTCGATTCCGTCCGCGATTCCGTTAACGTGGATTTTATAGGGCCCTAGTGTAGTTGTTGTTCGCGCACTCAACTGAGGGGTAACTGAGACTCGCTGCAGCGCATACAAGCTTGTGTCCTGTAACCATCTCTGATTGGCCAGCAGCCCAGGAAGGCGGTTCTCGGCAATTCTGATTGTGAACATATAGTATATCACTCAAATGACGGAGAAGGAAGAAAAAACCTCGGCATCTGAGGTTACATTATCACAGTAGTGAAAACCTCAAAATCGAAACGATTCAGGTTAATCGTTCAGCCTTAGATCCCCGGCTGACATTTCTTATTCTATGTATGTTATTGTATTTTCTTTTCTCCACTTTTATAAATGAAGAAATCAGAAACACAACTTTTCCAGAAACAAGAAATCCCAAATAAATAAAAGATTAGGCTTCGTAAACACAGTAACTACTAAATTCAGACGAACCTTGCGTGGCCACCTGCTCCTCCGTTTCACGGATCTGAGAGTCCAGGTGACTGATCTCGACTCTCAGCTGCTCTACCTTCTTCTGAAGCTCTCTTCGCTTTGTTGCCTCACTTTGGTCCTCAGCCTGCTTCACCTTGAACGTGAAAACATACCAGGTAATACCATTATTACAATTACCGTAAGTCAAACCTTCTCTTTCACTCCAAAACGCATTCACTGCCATTGTTTCTACAATGTCCTGAGCCTATTGAAACACATTTTGTTATGTTGAAAGTTGTTTACAATAAAGAATAACTTGTGTGTTTAACTGGTGTGTAAGCAGCCTGTAAATAATTGAAACAAACAACATATGAACAGCCATACAAATAGTACAGGAAATATTCATCTCAGAATGTCCCTTGGGAATAAAACCAGAAGAGGAAGAAATGTTGGCCAGGAATTGTGCAGTAAGAAGTTTGCTAATCCCAGCCTGGCTGATGGCCCCCACTTTTTCTGCAGTTTTTACATTCTATAAAAGGACCCAAAGGCAACCCAAATCTTCTTTGTTAAAATCATTATTGCCTCTAGTTTGAAGCTGAGGATAAAAGTTTGAAAGTGTCTATTTGTTTGCCGTACGAACAACCCCCGGTGCTATTGGCACAGTTACCAAAGTACAAGTACAAGTAGCGTTTTAGGGTTAGCTTTAGGTTATAACCCAATATCGCAACAATTTTTAGGGTTAGGTTTAGTCTTAGTCACGTGACCTTAAGTGGCCAATGACTGACCTGTCACATGACCTAAATTGGCCAAATAGGGGCACTGCGTACGGTTAGCCACTGCCTAAAAGTTTGGTTAACTCCAACTCTCTGTTTTTGTTTGAAATGTACAGACAACCTGTCCAGAGTGTGGCCAGGCCTGCCATGTGAGATCTCAGTGAACTAGAATCAGCTTAGGTCAAAACACAAGTCTAGAAGGCCACAATCCTGTAGGTTTTACATTTGTCCTTGCTGTGACTCACCATAGTTTGTTTTGGATTTGCTTAAATATCGGCAATAAGCCTCTCCTGCAGGAATGTGGCCCTCCCAAAGTAAGTTTGGACATGTTTTGCTATAGGTGGATTGATGAACGGAGGCTGTAGAAAATGTCTCATACACAAGTACATTTCAAAAGAAAGCCAATGGACCAAGGCAATTACATCACGTTGGAAAAGTCAAACCTCCAGTATTGACGTGATTTCACAAATCAAAGTAGATGAATTTAGATCCCAACAGCATCTTGATTCTTGCATATATCTGTACATTTGTATTAATTGTATTTATTTATTTTATTACTGTAATGTGTGGACTTGTCTTTAATCCTTATCTAATTAACATTATTATACTTAATTATGTACGTTGTCTTTGTGTAGTGTTTTTTCTTTTCATCTGCAATATTTCTCGGACCTTTGTAACAAAGTAATTTCCCCCTTGGATCAATAAAGTACATCTGATTCTGATATTTTCTATTGCTTTTGTAAAATCAGAAAATGGTAAATGGTGTTTTGCAAAAAAAATTAAGAAAAAACTGGAAAGAAAATAATATTTTACCTGTTTGTTTTGAAGGACTTTATACCTTGGAGATTCATATGTTAAGAAGTGTACAGAATTCTACAATACAGATCAAATATTATAAACAGCAATGCAAAAAAATATGCATGGAACAGTTGTTCTTAGATTACAGTGAGTGAATAATTGATGAATAAAAGTGGATACATATAACAATTAAAGACTCCACTGAGTTTAAAACTACAAAAGGAAGGATACCACTGAAGATTTCCACGCATCATCCTCACATTTCTGCAAAAAAAGTGGGGAAAAAACACAAACAATAACACTATTAGAATATGGTCATAAATATAGGACTTGTTTGAGGATAATATTGAGGCTTAAGAATGACAAAAGACTTGAAACTCAATTGTTGAGACTAACCTTTGCTGGAAAACATGATGAATCATATACTTCCATATTGACTTCCCTGTTCCTACACAGAGCCTGCAATAGATAAACCTACATTAGTTCATTGATAACCAAACCTCCGCTTCTAGTTTAAACTAAGAACACTGCTTAGAGCTGTCACAACGTACATTTTTAAGTAGCTTTCATTGGGGAGGCTTTCTGGGGGTAAACTGAACTCTTCTGTCGCCCAGCGTCTCAGATCCAGAACCAGGTTTCTGTCCGCCATCCTGGTCCCGGTTAGCTTCAGCTAACGTTAGCGTCAGGCGAATTCTCCGTCCAGTTCCACCCGTTAGCAGTATGTGTTACTGATATACCCTTAAATACAAAACTATCAATCTATAAATATATATACAAACTCCAAGGAAGAAGTCATGGAGGCAACAGGCACTGTTTTGTTTTGTTTTTCTCCAAGAAAGAATCAAATCTCAAAGATCCCGCCCGCTGTCGGTGTTTCCGGTGTCAACTTCCGGGAAAACAGCGTCACCTTCGCCGTGGATGAAAAGTAAAGGTGAGGAAACTAGTGAAAAAACAGAGTTACGATGAAACCAAGTCCTATATTTTCATGTAAGTAGGAAAATATATATTTAATGCGTCAGTGAGCTGATTGCAGCCAGATTGTGTATGATAAATTGAGCAGATTCATTAATTAATTGGTTATTTGGACTATGCCTAAACTGGCGTATGAACTGTCAAGCAGTCAACTCCCACCACAAGTTACTATTTCATAATTTATATTTATAGCATAATCTGCATGAATGGTGTCTCTAATAAAAAAAAAAAAAAAAAAAAAAAAAAAAAAACATTTATGTAGCATTTACATCCTATAAAATATTGCCCATCACATGATATTGTTTAAAAAAAATAATCAAATAAAACACTCTGAGCACCTGTAATATAGCTTTTTTGGTGTTTTCCAAGCTTCTGTGTACCAAAGTAAAAAAAAAAAAAAAAAAACGTTCAAGGTTTTACGTCGTTGTTGTGTCCAACTTTCACCGATAGAGGGCGCCAGAACTCTATTTCTCTGACCTTATTCACACAAGCTTGATATCTAAACCTGAAACAAACGTTTTACACCGTAACGTTGTCATTATCAGCAAAACCCTATCATTTTCTGAGTTAAAATATGTTTTGTAAATGTTTTTGTCGATTAATTTTAAAAATAGTAATAACAATAATTAAATGGTGGCTGTAGAATAATAATGAGTGATGTTAAAACTTAATTAATTCACACTAACCAAACAGAATAGATGCCATTTCACCAAAAAATTAAGACATAATGATATATCAATTTATAGATATAAAGTAGTTTGCTGCAAACACTTTTCTGCTTTTGTCGTCTGCAAAAACAATTGAAACAGTGATACATTTGTTTAATGGTTATGCTTCTTTTAGGTTTGTGTAGAGTTTCAACTGGAGCTTCCATCCAATATTAATTCAGCCTTCATGTTTGCCAGATTCAAAGAAACCTATCAGAGGGCCCATAGCCAGCACTTTAACCATCTGAATACAGGATAAAAGAGAACATGTAGTTAAATGCATCTTAAATAAAAAAATAAAATAAGATAAACTAATGATGCCTTATTGAAAATGAATTTGTATCATTCACCCTTCCCTGAAACTCCTTCATTGAATATCTATTTGACTCTCCGTCCATTCTTGTAAGACCTTAATGTTATATAATAATAATATTAATATACATCATAATACCATAAAATGGATTATTACTTTGTGCTTGAAAACAAGTGATTCAATGGTAAAATGTACGTTAAAACGAATTATTTGACAAGATATTTAAAGCTTAGTAACTAAAGCAAAGGAGAAACTAAAACGCAACAAGTCTCAAAAACAAAAATTACGCTCATTAAGGGTGTTGAAAAAAAATCCATTTGGCGATATATCGTGATATTACGTTGTGCGATTCTCGGACCGATTCAAAATGCATCAATGTGATTTTTTTTCTTCTTTTTTTCTTTACCTTTATATAACCAGGAAAGTCTTTTCCACTGCAGGAGACGTTGTATCTGCACAAATAAGTGCTCTGAAACCTGGGCATGTTGACCAGCTTGTGTTTATTCAATAAAATCTAAAAAGAAAGTACTAACTTTCTGCATTTATTTGTTGTTGTAGGCATATACCTCAGTTAAGTTGCACTAAAGTCAAAGTTGGTTTAAAAGCCACAGGCAGATTATAATATGCCAATAAAATATATTTCATACATAATATTCTCAAGGTGTACAAATTTACAGATTAGTTGTTTCTTAAGTCATATATATAAAAACAAAATTGCAATAATCACCTTATACTTACATATCGCGACATATCATATTGTATTGTGACCTACATACGTATCGGGATAGGAATCGTATCGCCAGATGCCAGGCAATACACACCCCTAACGCCCATATTTGTTGTAAATCCTGTTTAAACTGAAAGCTGTGGGATCACATCTCTGTGGGGAAAACTACTGCAGGTGCAAAGCTCTGATGAAATATTTCATAATCTACTCAAAAGGTGAAAAACTGGTTCTGGTTTATGACGGCTAAGGTGGATTTTTAACCCCCGGATTATTGTGTGACAGGATTTCACATTCAGAACTTCAGTGTGTGTAACAACAACAACTTTGAATTTTGGGTTTGTCTAAAACAACTGATGAATGTACTTTTCCATCCCGTCTATACAATTAAGCGGTCCCTGAAATGCACAGCTAATGACCATGTTGCAGTAACAAAGGCCTGAGCGCTGGACCTTTAATGCCACCATTTGTAGTGATAATAATCGCAGGCTGAGGGCCCCCTGTGAGCTTCACTGTGTGTTTTCTCCTGAGCGAACATATAGAAATTTACCACATCAAACACAGAACCCGGCTCCAAGTGTGAGGGAGGCAACACACGCACACACACACATACACACAACCTTTCTATCTGTCTGTCTTCTTTCTCTCACATCCTCACAGCTCTGGCGCCAACACATAACCCCCCCCGTTCCACCACCACCCTCCTCCTGACCTCTAATTATGTCATGCGAAAAAAAAGCTGTGTCCCATTGAAAAGCTCTCTTAATCAAACCCAATTAATTCCGCTATTTTCCCTTATTATCCTTAGCAAAGAAACGCGTCCTTCCAATAAGACTGTTAACTCCAGCCGGGGCCTTTTAAAATCTTTAGCTGTGCAGGAGCAACAATAATGGACCGCACAGTTAGTGAATTAGTCTTTAGGGCCTCAGTTGTTCCTAGTAAACACAGTTGACGTGCCGTAAACGTTGAGTCCTAGCTCCCTCACACAAGGATTTCTTGTTCTTTTTGCAGTTCCGACAACACTTTGCGTTCTTCAGCATCTGCATCTTTGACAGAACTGCAACCGCTAAAACTTTGAAACATTTTGTCATACAGTCCCATTTTTAAAAGTGTTCTACAGATCTACAAATGACCATTTATGACTTTTAGTGATTAACGTATTAATTTTATTATATATATATATTTTACAAGCGACTACTTGTGTGAATTGGTTTACACTTGTTTGCATTGTTTACAACAGTGATTCTCAACTGGTGGGTCGCAGACCAGTACTGGGTGTGTCGCGGACAGCTGGTTAAAAATAAATAAACACTTAATGTCTCTCATGTTGGACTTGTCTTTTATTTTGAAAGAAACTTTTTTTCACAGGCATGCTGTGAAATGCACGTTGCCCACAAATATATATAGATTTATGTTTTAAAAAATATTATGTATGTGTGTTTTCAACAGCTGCTTTTGAAAAACTAAACTTGGTCTGAAGAATTCTGAAAAAAAAAAGAAAAAAAAAGAGTGGGTCGCGAATTAATGACCGTGACAAAATGTCACCAGTTGAGAACCCCTGGTTTACAACATGCTGCAAAACTATAGTGTTTTTCTTAGAAATAAGTTTAGGTTCAGGCTTAAATACCAATGTTAATGACAATCGTATCAGAGCCCAGATCTGACCATGTTCTTACACCACTCAGCCTTTAAACAATCAGCAACACCAGCAACTAATGGGAAAAAAAACTGTTTTCATATGGTTTACTTACTGATTCACTACCCTCTGACAAAACAAAGTCTTCTTAGTATCCAATACTACACAATAGAATATGGATACTGCTTCTTTCATCTTCTTCTCTCCACCTTGTTCATATAAAACAGGGGCAACATTCACCTATTGATCTAGTAGTGTGCAGCCTCCAAACTGATCACACAAAATTACTCCAAAAGCATGCAAAACAACAACAAAATTACTCAAAAAACTTCTAAATGACAGTGAAATACACAAAAGGACAACAAAGCTACACAAAATGGCTAATAACACAACAACAACAACAGAAATACACAGAAAATGTATGAAATGACTACAAAAAACACATAAAATTGGAGAAAAATATACATAATGACTACACAACAATAGAAAATTACTCCAAAGCACACAAAACAACAAAATGAGAGAAAAATTATACAAAATGACTGCAAAAATATAAAGACACTCAAAAACCTTTTGTTCGTTTGTTCAGATAATTTAAAGATAAACACCTAGTTTTTAGTGTTAATATACGGACTGACTGGCAGTAATATGTATTGTCCTTAGCATCAGGGTCAGCTAGGATTAAATATCATGTACTTGCATGATCTTAAAACCCCAACTATCGTCTTTTTTTTCTCCCTTTTTTAAAAAAAATTATATTGTGAATTAGTGTTTTACATCAAGCAATAAATGGGAAAGATTACACATCTGTAATATCCAGATATTCAGATTAGAACTGAGGTTGTGTTTTGCACAACTGTGTAAGACAGTGATGAAGAATCTAAAATGCAAACACTGTGAGAAGATGAATGGTGTGTGGACTCAACTGTATGTTTGGTTTGGCTTGTAACATATTCAATCATTTAGTGTCTTTAGGTCAAACATGCAGTTTGTGGTGTAAAAATAAGAGTTCTCACTTTGCCACCTTGGACCACATACAGTTGGCTCAGCTAAGATACTAAAATCACTTCCCCTTATTTTTCTGCTGCTGTTCTTTTTCCCATGCTTTGCTTTGTGCCACTCGCACGGCTCAACGCATGCCTACCCCGACCTGGCCTCAGCTGAGCACTGCCAAGGCTTCCACCACTAACTTAGAATCTGTGCAGGCCCAGCTCTCCCCTGGGCCTGCACAGAGGACCCCGCTCTGAACTCATCCTGCAACACAGCAAAATGCTCTAATTGGAGGATTTTCTACATCATTAACTCTGATGAGCAGCCATCCCACCCTTTCTCTCTTACCCTGTCGCTCTCACTGTCACACTTTTTAACAACTCATCACTCTTACAGTCCCTCTTTACATTTGATTTCCTCATATTCTCCTCCTCTTTTATTCAATACAATTCAATTCAATTTATATATAGTGTTAATTACAACAAAAGTCATCTCAAAGTGCTTTCAAAAATACAGAAATTGTAATAAAAACGAAAAAACCCAACAAATCCACATAAACAAGCATAAGCAACAGTGGGGGGAAAAAACTCCCTTCTAACTGTTTTTCTTTAACAGGAAGAAATCTCCAGCAGAACCAGGTTCAGACGTGGCAACCATCTGCCTCGACTGGTTGGGGTTAGTGGACAGAAGGACCAACAGAACAGGATAGAGAGAGAGAACATCAGAGTGTCCCAGACTAGTTGAGCCGTGAAGAAAGAGAAGGGCGAGGAGAAGGCACAGACTGCAGAAAAACACGATACAGGAATACAGTGGAATGAGAATGAATATGGGGTGGACATCAGTGTAAATGGTGTGTGAGCAGTGGAATGGGTGTGCAACGAGGTTCAGAAGTGGGTGGTTGGCTACAACCCGGCACAACTGTGTCTTTGTGGACATCACACATTGCAACCCATTAGAGCGATGTGTAGATGGTGGATTGTGTTTGAATATAGTGTTGGTGTTCTACTATATAATCTTAGTTTTTAGTTCCTAATTTTTAATTTTTTTTTAGGTTTAGGGCTTTGTTCCTAGTGGTTAGGGTAACGCTATTATACAGTATATGCTTTAGCAAATAAGTAGGTTTTGAGAGTAGCAGCCTCCCGTACTAAGACTGGGAGCTGGTTCCAAAGGCGAGGAGCCTAGTAGCTGAATGTTCTGCCTCCTGTTCTACTTCTAGACACTTTAGGAACTTCCAGAAGACCAGCAAACTGAGAGCGAAGTGTCCTGCTCGGACAATAGGGCACTAACAGGTCTTTAAGATTGTAAGGAATATTTTATTGCGTACAAAAGTGTTAACACCCATAAAATCATTGTCCTTTTGGTCAAATCTGCATGATTTGTTTCTAGATCACACATATCAAACCCAAGGCCCAGGGGCCAAATCCATCCCCTTAGACCATCCAATTCGGCCCGTAGGAGAAAGCAAAAAAAAAGATTTTTTAAAATTACCATATAATTTGGTTGTAGATCGACCAGCTCTTCTAAATGCTCTAATTCAATGAAACTTTGGTGGTAATTTTCCCATGCATGGCTGCAGTCATTTTGAATCTCAAATTGTTGAAAGAACAACATTTTTCTGAAATTATTTCAAATAATTACTCCCAAATTACATAAAAATTGGTCACAAAATCAATACAATGTAAAGACAAAATCCTGCAGAGACTGATGTTTGTCACTTGCCTGGATATTGCGCTTTAAATACTTTATGTATGGTTTATACATTGAAGTGCAAACTTGGAGAAATTGCTCGTTTTCCCACCTAAAATTTGCGGCCCACTTACTATCAAATTATTTCGAATTTGGCCGTTAAAATCATGACATAAATTACATTTAAGGGTTTTTTTGTTGTTATTTTTTAGCTTTTACTTATAGGTCATGTGAGCAAAATAAGCAAGCAAGGCAAAAAAAAAAAAAAACTACAAAAAACTTTTAATGTACTTTTTAAGAATTTAGGAGGACTTTATAGTTTGCCGTTACAGCATGAATTGAAAACAAATTCACGGATAGAATAAAAGCATTGTTTAAAATATCTCTACTATTACAAAGTGGTTTTGATTACCACTTTACAATTTATTTAATATATGTGTAAAGCTCTGGGTAGGAGGGTTGTTATATGTTACCTAAAATTAGGCTTTAAAATTAATCAAAAGAAGGAAAAGAAATAAACAAATCTGGGGAGTTTTAGGAAATATTTAGTGTCACAAGACGACATTTTTTTTTTGATTAATTGGATTTTCTGTGAAAATGTGGGCCTTCAAAAATCCCAATCTAGGTTTCGCTTTTATGCAACTATTTTCTGTGAATCCTATGAAGAGCACTACTAAATAAACAGAATCGAAATTGTGTTTTTCAGTGTCTAATCACTTGTGGACATGTCATAATCCATCCAAACATGGCCCTGTTACATATAATGGCGTATCCATATGGCTGTTGTACTGCAGTCTGCTCAGGCCTCCATCTGTCCTGGAAAGTGATTCACACACTGGGGAGGCCACCGAGCATGGCGGCGCCGGTCCCTTTGTGAACATGTGTTGCAGCGCCTCGGCCTACCGACCTGCCCTGCCAGCCTTGGGGCAATTAGTGAACCGGGCCCTGAGGTCGGAGGGCCCCCCTGGGAAGCCCTGATTGATTGGAGTCTCATCTTCCTAACGGGCTGGCACACTGCCACCAATGCAGAGAGGATTGGGAGCGGTAACAAAGAGAAAAGAGCCGGTACATGACAGGGCGAAAGACACGAGGACCACAAGTGTTAGCAGGAGAGAAAGAATGTCTCTGCCCATGTATGTCAGATGATCCTGATTATACTCTAGTAATCTTGGATCACTCTCTAGTCTGGGCACAGTAAGAAAGGGGAAAAAAATCGTGGGAATGTGTTTTGGTCCATGTAGTGCAGAAAAATAAGAGAAGTAAAAGTTTCTATCAAACTACATTTATTTTCAAAAGCTATTCAATTTTTTTTCTAAAAGCTGCACATCAAATATTCAAAGGATAAAACAGTACCACTATGACAGACATACGACACAAGAACACGTACAACATCATCCATTACCAATACAAAAGAAAACTAAAACTAAAAGAATTCTAGTGCAATTTTGTCCATTTTTAACCTTTGGCTTATAGTTGGCCTAAAATCATGTTTGTGTTACCATTTAAAGTAGCTTTTATTGTGCAAGGTGACCTTTACTTCCTGGACCTCACAAGGTCTTGACAGAGTAAAAAAGAACTATAGTTATAACACAAATAAATGATAGTAGAAAATGTTCTTATCAGAGCGGTTTTAAAAGTGGAGTATTCCAAACAATAATGGGTATTAAATGAAAAAAACATTTTATTTAATTTTATTTTTTAAAGACTGTTCATACAAACACCAACAATGATTCTGAAATTGCACTTTAAATGGGAAAACATAACAACATGTGTGAGAAGCTTTAATATCTCAATGCAAATAATATTTTTATCCAGCCCTGCTCCAACATTGTCTTTAGGTTTTAATGTTCCTTTAAATGAACAAAAGTCTTTCTCACTAACAGATGGTAAAAGGCCAATGTTGTTCTTTTAATGATCACAGAAGCAGCAGTCCATATTTCCTCTCGTTTTGATGAAAAAAAAAAACAAAAACCCATCCATAATAAAACGACTACAAGGGCCTATTTAGCACAGCCTGAGACCGTTTCTCTCCCTTCAGCTTCAGACAATGAAGATACACTTGGATCAATTGTGTCAAACAAAGAGTAAACTATGTGGGGTGACGCATCACACAGGGCTTTTTCTGCTGCCCTGCACGTACACGCAGTCACCCAACACTGAGCTGCCAACAGGTTTTCTCCTCCAACAGCCACTCAAGCAAAAGGAGCGTTACTCCCCTCAGCAGCCTTTTCTGTTTTAGCCTCGTTTCTATTCTCCCTGTTTAAAGCATTTCATTTCCCACAAACAATTATTTAATGTTTGTACAAAAGTTATTTTTGGTATATTCGTGGTTCCTGTCCACAAAGGTGCCACTTGTTCTCAATATCATTTCACACCAAAAATGTATTTATTTACACTCTGTTATCCCCATTATGTAGCGATTCCCCGTGCAACATAGACGGTCAACGGTCCACTGCCATCAACACATATCTACACAGGCTGGCTCTTTTATAGCCAAAAAACCAGAAAGGAGCGATGAAAATAGTTGTATGTGCCTTGTTTTTTCTGTAACTTAAGAGAATATCCTTATCAAATTAGTTTGGGACACAAGAACATTGAAAAACTGGACTACGGTATTCAGTGAGTCCAAAATCTGAAGTAAAAAAGAAACTTGAAAAAAAAAAAAAAATATATATATATATATATATACCAGCAAATGTATTTCTCCCAAAACATTGTCATCCACACCTTTGTTATATTGTGCGATTAGGAGTTATTAGTTATTGTCAGCTAGCGTCAACTAAACACGAGTTGTATTTCTGTCAGCACTTCTGGTTATTTAGAGTTGATTTGTAAGTATAAGCTAGTATCAGTGGATAGACGGTGACTGAGCATAGAATTGGTTTAATTTAAATAAAGAGATGAAACCTTTCCAATAATTGTTGAATTATTCATCATCATGAATGCGGTGCAAAATGATATTCATAAAACATGATGGATTTGTTTTTAGGTCGACGTTCAAGGCAACATTCACCACCTCAGTCAGTCACAGGAAAAGATGCATCCCATATTTAAAATGCCAAAGTTTTCATTCTTCCAGGTTAACTTCCTTTACTTTGTTGGTCAACAACAGGTCCCAGTTATTCTCTCCAGCCAGCATCACTCTCATGACCTGCCAGATTTCTTAGTCACATCGGTTGCCAGGTTTTGTCCATTGACTGAATGTGTTCCTTGGCTTTCATTCTCAGTGCAGCAATACTAGAGCTGCGCTGGTCCACATCCTCCAGTGGGTATTTCTCCTGGTACGGTGCGGGACACTGGTATGGAGGAGGAGCCATACTCTGCATCCCCTGCCCCATGGTGGGATGAGAGTGAGAGTGGGGGTGAGGGGTGGAGTTGAGGAATGTGTGGCTGGGATAGCTGGGTTGAAGGCCTTGAGTTTGACCCATAAAGCCTGGGATGCTGTGGACAGGCGTGGAACTGGATAGGGGAGAGGTCAACCAGGGGTCCAAGGGTAGTGCGTTGGTCATTGGAGCCATACTGGTGTGCACTGGTGGTGGTCGGTTAAAAGAAAGCATGGGCGGGTCATGAAGCTTCATGGTGCTAGCATCCAGTTTCTCCTGACGGCGCCATTTAGCTCTGCGGTTCTGAAACCACACCTAAACAACAAAAGAACACACCTGTTTTATTTCTCCCATTATTAAGATACTTTATATGGACTGAAAGGAGGGTCATTAAAGGCAACATTTAACACATTTATTTCATTGTAAGCGGGCTTATTGCTGCAATATGTTACAATTTTTTTTAATTTGTTTTCAAGCAAAGCCTATTATGGCCTTTCTTTGCACCTTTGAGGTAAATGGTAAATTGACTAGATTTATATACTCTTTATATAGATTTATATAGATTTATATGGGTGAATGAGCTTTACAATATCAGCTCATTCACCCATTCACTCACCATGGGACTGAGCTGCCATGCAAGGCACTAGTCGACCACTGGGAGCAACTCAGGGTTCAGTGTCTTTGATACATTGACAGGTTTAGACTGGGAATCAAACCCCCAACCTCTCAATCAGAAGACGACCTCTCTACCTCTCTAAACTTTGTGGGTTAAGTGAACTTGATACATTTAAAAGGGTAATACAAGTATTGTTAGTTTCAGGACATGCTCAGTGCAGCTGATGTCAGACCGATATAGGATAGGACCGATATCCTATATGAAGAAAATCGAGTATCGGATCATATCGGCCTGTATCTAAAGCCTCTGATATGTTTATAGTTTTAATTGGATTAAATTAGATGTCTTCTCATTTTTTTACGTTTTCATTCAATTGTAGAATATTCTTATGCTAGAGGTTAAAATGTATGCAACCCATTGGTTAATAATAAAAGTCTGTTTTTGTCATACCTACTGTTACTGACTATTATTATTCTCTGTTTGAGTATTATCACTTTATCAAGCCTTTTTTAACATTCCACACTACAAAATAAGTATTAAAAGTGAGTATGATTCGTGCTGATATTGAATTAATATTGGTTTTGGCCATTATATACAAAGCAGTATCGTATCGGAAGTTGTATCGGGACACCCCTAATTTTAAATCTGTTCGGTAACACTTTACTTGAAGTTTTATACATAAGGCTGACGTTACGCTGTCATTGTTATGATATGACACCTGTCATTAGCATGAATAAGTTGTCATGAAGGCTGTCATTAAGTGTCGTTCGTTACCCTAACCTTAACCCTAACCCTAAACATAACCCCTAACCCTCCAACCCCAACCCTACCTAACCCCACTAGATCCCTCACCTAACTCAAAAAATGCCAACATAGCTCCAAAGGTGTCATCATTTAGTGAAAGGTTCATAATTCGTGACACCTTCTTCATGCTAATGACAGATAATGACAGCGCGATGTCAGCCTCATGTATAAGACTTCAAATAAAGTGTGACCATCTGCTCTAATGCACATTGATGCCATACACTATTGCATATTGCATTATTATAGCAGAAGCTAAACAAAAACACTGATGCTGTCTTTCTCATATACCTGCACTCGGACTTCGGGGAGGTTGACTTTCATGGCCAGCTCTTCTCGACTGTAAACGTCTGGGTAGTGGGACTTCTCAAAGGCACGCTCCAGCTCATGCAGCTGGTATGTGGTGAAGGTTGTGCGATTGCGCCTGTGTTTCTTCTTTGGCTGATCATCCTTTCCAGGCTCTGGAGACTTGGCTTCATCACTTTCAATGTTTGTTCTCAGCTCACTGAGCTCCTCATCACTGTTGTTTGTGAATATTTCAGTTTCTGTCACGGATACAAGGAAAAAGTGAATTGTGAGTTTGTGTTTGTTTTACTGACTGCAGTAAACACGACACATAGAAAGAAACATGCCATGTTTTATGGAACAAGATAAAGAAAATGTTCACAATGAAAAATGAAGAATGTATTCCCACCTTTATTTAAACATTATTGTAATACATGCATTAATAGGCCACTGTAAGTCAGTGAAGCAAGCAATCCCCTGTACGTCAATGAAGCTCTGAGGAATTTCTAATCGGATTTTGAGGCGTTGTTTCCAGTGTTTATATCTGCTTCAAAGGTAAACTGTTTTTCAAAAGATATTCAGAAATAAAACCTTTCCATCCTTTTTTGGGACTGAAACTTCTCTTCCCATCCAAGTCCTCATGAAGATTTTGTATTGGTAATGATTTAATTGTAATTTAAAACACTGGAAAATATCCAGAACTTTAGAGGTATTTGGAAACATTTTTATGAGCATGCATCATTTTTCCTTTGGTATTTATGGTAAATGGTAAATGGACTAGATTTTATATAGCGCTTTATCACCACACTGAAGCAGTCTCAAAGCGCTTTACATATCAGCTCATTCACCCAATCACTCTCACATTCACACACCAGTGGGACAGGACTGCCATGCAAGGCGCTAGTCGACCACTAGGAGCAACTTAGGGTTCAGTGTCTTGCCCAAGGACACTTCGACACATGGTCAGGTACTGGGATCGAACCTCCAACCTCTCGATCAGAAGATGACCCACTACCACCTGATCCACGGTCGCCATTTATCCGTCCTTCTTATGACTATCTGCTCTTCAGTTTCTCTCATTCTTTCCCACCTTCACTGATTAATGTTCACACAATAACAGCTGGAAACAGGTCAGTTTTTAAGTTAGCAAGGATCAGTTTGTTGGCTGGATTCAAACTAGCCACAAATGAATGTAATTAAATAAAGGCCAAAGATGATGATCCAGCTATGGGATTAGTCACTCTTGTCAATCAGCACCTCTTAAAGAGCCAATACTGGACTGGAGTCAAAGACTTCTCAAGTCAGTCTGCGCTGGGTAAGCTGGCAATCCCAGGAAGTAGGTTGACTTGGTATAAATACTTCATACTCTAATACTGTAAAACGGACTAAATTAGCAATTAAGTAAGTTTATTCAGATGTTTCATGTTCAGTCTGCTCTTTGAAAATAGTTTTGTTTTTTTTGTAAATTCATCATGCATTTGATCATTGGGTAACTCCATGTATTTCATGTTTTTGCATATCGGAAACAACATTGGGAATCTGTGAAAACGGATACAGTACCAAACTTTCCATGAATGCTACACAGCAGTACAGTAACTCTTTCCCGATGTAAATTTTATATTTTTCCCCCCTTTGAATTTCACGGCATTTCAATACATTTAGTGCACCCTGGAATGACCTGTGCATGTACTGCATAAAAAAAAACACACAGCTAACTACCGGAAGTGGCCGGGCCATTAAAAATGTATGAATGTTAAAATTAGAAAAATGTTTCCTGCTGATTTTACCCTTATTCAGTTTTGCCAAGGAGGTGATATTTTCACCGGTGTTTGTTTATGTTAGCAAAAAAAATCCCTATCTCTCATTGTGGACTAATTTTTTAATTTTTTTTTTACCAAATTTGACTTAGTTATGTTGGATTGTTGCTCAATTACCCCCACCAAATTTAATCTGGATCGGATCTGGATTGTGCATTTCATTGTGATTTCGTGATTGCCCGATACATTTGGACCTACTGTATCATTATTAACGGGAATATACATTTTTTACAAGCCTTTCCAGTGTGATTGATCATGGTACCATGATCAGGGTCGCTGATCCAGATAACATCCAATATCTGGCAAAGAGGATATTTGGCGCTTGACGGAGGTTTGTGTGCTTTTGTTTGTATTTAAACCTTGTGCTTGTCTCTTTTTTAGCATTTGGACAATTTGTATTAACCTATTTAAATTCATATGGAATAAAATAGATCTTTGTTGTTGCTATTTTGACCACGGCGAAACACGTTGATCAGATCTCAGGAATAACTCTATTTAACAAAGTTATCTTAATGACTAAGGAACTTTACAACAATAACACAGTCAGCTTAAATTAGCTGACATTTTGAAATCAGCAAGACTCAAGACCAGGGTAAAGACGAGGGCTGGGCACTAGGTATAGCAACTTTACTTTTGCCTTTTGTTACTGCACTTTACATTTGCTCTGTATGCCAGTTTAATTCCTGGTGATCCCTAAATGGCCTTAATTGTGTCAAAGCATCATTAAAACAACAGCCAGTACAAGAGGCTAAAAGGTGACTTGATGACGTGGAGGATGGACATAAAGAAGAGGTCATCGTGGTCTTCCTCTTTGCTAAACAGGAGCAGGGTTTTGGGGGAGTTCATTTATCGGCCTCTCATTAAGCAGCTATGACAAAGGCCAGACTCTGACAAAGGCAGAGGTCAGGTGTGGTTCAGTGACCAGCTCTTGGCCTGTCAGCTCATCGTCGCCGCTAGTCTGAAGCCTTCCTGCTGTTTACCAGCCAACAGAACCTCTCAGCACAGAAAAGTTGGGGGGTAACCCCTCACTGGACTTTGAGGGGGCTGCTCATTCAGAAGGAACTGAGCTAACTTCACTGGACACGTATTGGTGTCATTTCTGTTGTACTAAAATGAAACACATGGTTTTCGTCTGAAATAATTCACCTGGAGGCGACAGATACCTAAAGGTCATTGCAGTTGTCACAAAATCACAAACCACCTGCCTGATCCAGCATGTGAAATAGCTTTGGATTAAACATGATAAATTTGTTTTCGAGACCCAATGACAACAATAATGCTTGAATGTACCACTGTAGAATGTAATCTGTCCAGAATAGAAGATTAGGGGAATTCACAAAGGGATAGGATTGGTCTTGGGTACAAAACCCCCTGTAACATCTTGTCCTGTGATTTATCTCTCAATCTCAACATGGTCCACTTAATGCAACAGGCTCTGCATGTGTGCACCACACTGACCCAAAACCAGCCTTACATTGGGAGAGATCTGCAGAATAAAACCACAACATTCTACCATAAAGTTACTACAGGAGCTTTAACATTTCCTACTCATAAATGATTAAGTTAACTCATTTTAATATCAATATTTTTTTTTTTTTTTTACTGTACGCTATGTTGTTTTTATGATGATTGTGTCTGTTTGGCTTGAATCTTGAAGTGAAGTTGAATGTTGTTGGGAGAGGCATGCACAATTTCATTATACTTCTATAATAATTATTAGGTTCTACCTCTATTACTTCTTGATAATAGAGAAATATGTCAATCTAGAGTGTAATAATCAGTTAACCACATTCTTACATGTTGCAATGACTTGATGTGAGGATTCAACGTCAGATTGAAGAATTGTATATGCATATATGTGTGTGAGGGTTACATTGAGAATTGTCGTGTATGTTTGTGCATGAGTGTCCGTGTTTCCTGAACAAAATATTCTGTGTCTCACAGGATTGAAATATTACACCCAAGATAAAGTTCAGTCTGGTTCAGGTGTCCTAACACTGAAATGGGAGTGTTATCACTAAGCTGATGATTATCTGATCATGCACAAACATCCCCTTCCCATTTGATTCCACAGCAGATTTGCTTTAACTTTAGAGTCTATGGTTTCTGATCCCAGCCTTAACTCACCATGGATTTGCTGCTGCATCTGCTCTGTGCTGCTGTTTCTGAGAGCAGACACTTGTCCACTGTAGGAAGGGTGTGACAAGGACTCCTGCTGTTTCCTTGGCTCTAGCAGGCCTTCTATCTCTGTTTTGTGGGGACCAGGTGGACTGAGCAAGGGGTCCTCATGATCCTTGCTGAACCCCAGGATCACATCGATGCTGTGGACTCGGCCTCCCGCTGCGATGCCCCCACCTTTCCCCAATTCGTGGAAGTTGCTGGGTGAGAGGCAGCTGTCGTCCACCATGCTCATGGTATCCAGTGATAAATGCATTCGAGCGTCTGGATGATCACACGGACCTGTGGACAGTGGACGGATGGAGGATGATTGGGTGGAAGGCTCAGAGTAGAGATAAAGGAGAAAGAGAGAGAGATTCTCTTTCTAAATAACCACCATCTGAACCTGAACACTGTCTTCATGGCTAAAAACTATCAAATGTTGTTTTAAAAGGGTTGTGCTGCTCATACTTGTTCATCTGAACATACAAACAATTTTCCAAAGACCTAGAAAGAATATTTTTCCAAAACAGAGAACTTGAAATTTTGAGTCTTTATCTAATTTGGATCAACTTCATCAAAAACCTTAAATGAATAGAAACATGATTGTAAAGTTATTTAAAGCTTTTGGAATCAAAATCATGTTCTTAATAACCTGCACTGACGACATGTTTATTGTATATATTATTATATTATATTTATTTAGTATATGTATTATATTATTATCAAGAATGTGCATGCCTTATTCTTATTTTATTTTATTTTATCCATTCTATATCGTTTTCTATTGCACCTTTTTTAAGCACCTGTAAGCCAAAGCAAATTCCTAGTTGTGAATTCTGTTCATCAACAATGGCAATAAAACATTCTGATTCTGATTCTATGCATTCGTTCATGTGGTTGTTCGTCAAGAATGAATGAAATCATTTAAGATCATCAAACATCTTTTCCCCTAATAAATATAGATAGATTTACACAACCGACTAAAGTCTAAATTGTCTGACACCAAAATGTTTGTTTCATTATTTTCTAGTTCTGACATTTTTTTTACTCGAGTCTCGACCATCTGGTTTTACATTATGTCACACCTTCATTGTCAGTTTAATGTATGAAAACATATTTATAAGCAGGCTTACCTTATGGAAGTTAATGTTTCACTTGAAGTTACTGATGCCAGAGCTCCACCTGCCTCCAACTTCCCTCCTTTCAGACCCGCCTGCTGCCTCTTAGTGGCTCAGATTGCATCTCAAAAAGAGGACTTTTATCTTTATATGTGTTTTAGGAACACTTCTTCTTAATCTAAGGGAGGAAATCCAATGAAGTACAACAAAGTGAAGTGCCGGCTTCTGAGTTGGTGCACTCCAGCTTGGTGGGATGGGTAGATGAGGAATGAGGCGGAGAGTGGAGAGGTGGACAAAGCTGAGGAGAAGTAGGAGGTGAAACGAGGGGATTAGGAGAGGGTTGTTAATTACAATCCTTGGCCTTAAAAAAAAAGCTCAAGTAACTGTTTTAAATGTCATCCCCATTCACCCTCAATGGAAAGGGCCAGGCTAATGAAGCAGGGGCCAGACTTTCTTTTATGAGGGTATTGTTTTAAAAACAAAGGAATCACTCAGTGTTTTCACTAAGCACTACACCAAGCCACCGTCACGCTGGACAGTGAAAAATAAGAGACTTCAAAACGACTGTGTGGCACGTGACATTTATTAAATACAAGATAAATCTACTCCCTATTTAAACATACAGCTTCATTTGTTGTGCAACCAACTGAGACAATGTTTAATCTATCACCATACGTCTGTGTGGGTCCTGTTGGTTATACTTAACTGGACTTTCTGTTTAATAGTGCATGTGGCAACCATTAATAATCAACTATTAAATGGAAGACTATAAGTCACCAAAAACAGACACATGTCAAGAAAGATTTGATCCCATGAATGTGTGTTTCATTCATTCTCTTTTTTGCTGGTCTATCACCAGTTTGTAATATTTTTCTTTATGTTTTTGTGTTGTTGAATTTCTCTTAGGATCATTTAATCATCCATCCATCCATCCATCCATCCATCCATCCATAAGTCACCCAGTCAATTGTAACAAAAACAACGTTGAAAAACAAGTTGAACATTTATTTTGATCAACAGTTTACCTTGATATACTATAGCTTTAATTAAGAGTGGATGTCTCAGAGGTTAATATTTACTATAATGTGACAGATGGTACTATAGGGTTAATATTGATTGCATTGTCAAAGACAGTAAATGACTTCAGGACTGGTTCGGTTCAACAATTGCCTGTGGGACTTGAGCTTCCCTAAAATAAAGTCAAAGTGGGGCATTGTTACTGTATAGCCGATGTCTTTTACTGCATTGTTTCTTTGTGCATTAGGGCCCCAGAGTTTCCATGAGCTGCTGTAAATCAGCGGAGACAACAGCCTACGAAGCTAAACCCGGCTTAGTGTCACGGAAATCAGCTGTGACTCTAAAGTCACTAAAGAGATTTCCCCTGACCTCGAACATGACAGACGGATTGAAAAAAGACTGATGTCTATGATAGAGAGTTGTTAAAGTTGTGTATTATCTCAAATGAAGAGAGATACAATTAACCAAATCTACTCAAGATCTACAAAGATATTGTTCCTTGTTCATATTGTGCATCAAATTCAATGCACTGTATGCATTTGATTTGCAGCAAAAAAAACTGTGAGAGAAATGCAATTTATTCATTATCACAGACTGTTAATCTTTACAGGTTAATAGCTGCTTTTTAGCCTACAGAAGATGTTATTACACACTATATACTGTACCTATACTTATTTACCTACTTTTTTACGTGTTATTCTTTTATAAGTTATTTAAACTATTTATGTCACCCACATTCTCTTTGTCCTAGTTATAAAAACCATGTTTTAACTATTCTGAGATATTATTAGGCAGATTAAAGGATTTATTGGACATGACAGACAAATTATCCGCATGCTGAAAAATGACCATCAGGTTTTATGGTGGAAGTGTGATCTTTCTAAGCTTTTGTTTACCACCAGTCTAATAGAAGTCAAAATAATTGACATTAAATGTTTTGATTCATTCAAATAAAAAGGTGAAGAAAAAATGTCTGGTTTAATTGTAAAGAAATGTTCCAAAGAAAATATTGAGCTTTTACTTAGAGATGAGGGTTTTTGATTGACCTCAAAAGTCTAACAGTCAAATAATATACAGAGAATATGAAATTGGCATTGAATTTGGTTTCCTATCCATTTTTGGGCTCAAACATGTAACGAAAATAAGTGAAAATTGTGTAATGCTCTGAAACAGAACTAAAAAGTGTAAATTCAGGAGCACACTGTGTTCTTAAAGTATCATTTCAAGTGTCATGACTTTTATCAATAATAAATCATAAATACCTATTTAGTAAAACAACTCCATGAAACGACAGATAAAAAACAACAACAGGACAATAGTAAGTCTGAATCTCAGTCCAAATAATTCTAAATTTAAAATATCAAATAATTAACAATTCCATGATTCCAGCCTGAAAATAACTATATGAAACTATGAACTTTGGCAGTGCACTTAATGAAAGGTATCTATGCTGGACGGTATTCCTAATTTATTATTTCTTTCCATCTGCAGTTTCTGTGTTATCGTAGTTGAGCATAAATTGGTTAAGCAGTGTAGTTATCAAGCTGCTTAGTTTCATCAGATGACAATGTAAGTCGTCCTGATCCTATTAGAGGTAAAAGCAGCTAATGTGTAAATGCGCAGTGTCAGCTTAGGGAAGAAGGACCATGTAGGAGAACCATGAGGGAGGGGATGGGGTGGAGGTGGAGGGGGTGGGATGGGTTCTAACTCATGTGACTGTAACGCACACACATTTACTTACTCCAGCAAAGTCACATGATGATGAAGAGTAGACATATTTTGAACGGGTAGTGTGTACAAGTTGTTCTGTTTCACACATTCACACGATTTATGGGCATCTATTTTTATACAAACGTGTTAACATTGAACATTCGTGTATTTTCATATCATTCATATACTCATCTTTTTTTTTTTTTACACTATTTCATTTTACACTATTTCAAAACACAGAAAAGTTACTTTTGACCAGATTTACAGCAATTTTTTAAAAAAAAATATTTCTCGTGAAAATATGTGAATGTTAAATCTAAATCTAAATGTTACATATAAATATAAATGTTGAATCTAAATCTAAATATTAAATCTAAATCTAAATGTTCAATCTTAATGTCATGGGTGAAACTAAATATATAGCAAATATGCAAATTCACCATTTAGATTTAGATTTAACAAATAGCATTTACAATTAGGATTTAACATTTGTATTTAAATGTAACATTTACGTATATTTAATATTTAAAATTTTTATTTAGATTTAACATTTAGAATTACATTTAACATTTAGCATTTAGATTTGGATTTAACATTAACAAGACACATTTTACATGCAGAATAGTACACATTGTCTCAGTTGTGTTGTTGTGTGACTGTCACTGTCTCTCCTATATATCTTCAGACACAGCTACAAACAACAGCTAAAACTACAGCTGAAAAAGTCGAGGCAACATTTTCCAATCGTAGTGAACTTATCGTTATTTTGTTATTAAGTTGGTAAAAATGAGTATGATGAAGTAGATGAAGTTCAACAAACATGAAAGAAGACAGCAAGATATTTCTACCAGACTTTTTTTTGTTTGTTTTTTTTTTTTTAATAATAAGTCATATTGAAAATAAAACCAATAAAAATAATTCTAGATAACTGACATATGGGTGCAGGGATGAAAGTTTGACCACATTTGATGACATTTCCCCACAAAAAAAAAGAAGAAAAATGATGTGGAATCCAACTTCACATAAAAACAAAAAATCTTTAAAATGTATTTCTTTCAATTTAATTTTCCATGTGCCTTGTTCTGCAAATCCTTGCTTCAAAAAGGGTTCAACACAACAGCGCACAGATTGAACAAATCATGTCGGACTCTCGCCATCACGGAATGATAAGAAGAGGATAAAACCTCAATCTGACTCCATCTCTTGGGATCCTGACAAATACCAGGCTTACCTAGACTTAAACCAATGACATCTTTGATTTAGTCTTTGTGACATAACAATAGACAACAATGTTTCTGTGTTGTTAGAATAAAATAAAGCAGGATGATTCAAAAATATCAGTCAGCTGATGATATTTCTCCTTCAAATCTAATATATATTTACCTGTAAGGCACATCAGGAGGGAGAGATTACAGTCACTCAACAATAATTTACACACAAACCACTTCTGCTGACAAGGAGTAATCATGAGTATGAATAAGTATTATTATTTTGCACAGATGTTTATTTGTGGAATAGTTGCATCCAGTGGGGTGTCGCGAGAAGAGCCTTAATCTGCAATCTCCATGGAGATGCATGTATATTATATGATTTAAAATTAGAAAGTGTCTGTTCGTACAGTTGCTGTATCGACAAGCCCCGGAGCTATTGATACGGTTACGTAGCGTCTTAGGGTTAGGATTAGGTTATAACCCAATATCACAAAAATTTTTAGGGTTAGGGTAAGGTTTAGTCTTAGTCACGCGACCTAAACTGGCCAATGACTGACCTATCACGTGACGTAAACCGGCCAAATAGGGGCGCTGAGTACAGATAGAATGTCGGTATATTGATAACCGTAAGGATAGCCACTGCAATGAAATTAGGTTGGGGGAGGGGTCTGCGCATATATCGGTATTGGTAAATAGCAGAATTCGGAAATTTAGTGTTGGACAATATCAGCATATGCATATCGGCAAACAGCTAATATCGAACGTCCCTAGTTGTTTAGGTTACGTTAGTGGTGGATGCTTTAAGGGCAATTTATAGCTGTGTAGTATTTCAAAATGATTGACAGCTCTGTCTGTTCTTGTGTCAGGTTTATATAGTCCTATAGCCACAAGTTGCTCCCAATGGGACTAGCCATTAGACATGTCAACTGTGATAGGCTGTGCATGTGTGACAGTGCTAAGCCATTTGAAAAAAGTAGATTCAATTACAAGTTCAGACTCTTCATGATTTTACACACATGCAAAAATCACCGTTACTTCTTCTTGTATGCGAATTGTTGGTTTTCCTGGTTTTCTGGTGCCAGAGCAGGAGGTGTGAGGTTTACAGTAATTGAGAGGAAAACAAACATGACCCACATAAATCAACAGGCGTCTTTAATAAACAGGCAGTAATTGAAAGCTAATCATGTGCATTTAAAAGGACACCATCTAAACTAGGGTGCAAAGAAAACTCTGAAGCCATGTGGCACTACTGTCCCTTCTTCATTTAAGCCATGCTCGATCCAGTGATCCTTTCATCTTAGCAAAGTTACAACTGGACTTGGAGGACAGATTACCAGGGCTGAGCTGTAAAGGGCCAGTTTGGTTCTTCTCACCTCCACCTCCACCTGCGTTGACAACTGCAACACGAGCAGAACAGAGATCAGCTTCCCTTCTCCAGCACTAAATGTTCAGGAACCTAATCTGTGAACAGTTGAGATGCTTTAAAGCTCAACCACAGACACACAAACTCACTGTCATAATGCTTGCCATTGACCGTCACTAATGCACCAATCGGCTTTTGTTCCATATCACGGCCTGTAAAAAGACGGGTCCCATCTAAGCCAGGGGTGTCAAATACATTTTAGTTTAGGGGCCAAATAGAGACCAGTTTGATCTCAAGTGGGCCACAGATTTTAGGCAGGAAAAAAAAAAGAGTAATTTCAACATCAATGTGCCTAGTTAGCACCTCCAGGTATAAATTACATATAAAGTTTATATGAGACAAACAAAACTTAAATTCACTTACATTTGCACTTATTTAATTTAGTAGAATAATATGAAGAACTGTGCAGGATTTTGAGGTAAAAAAGTTTTTTTCCCATCAATTTCAGATAAAAAAAATATACTGCCATGTGATAAAAGTGTGGGAAATTTGTACATTTCTATCCATGTGTATTTGAGGAAATGAGAAATCGACAACTGAATTATTTTGTAATTCATACAAAGATACACATTTTTCCTGTCATTTTTACATTTTCTCCTGTACCCCAAATTAGATGCTCTTGAGTGTTTGACACGTGTGATTTCAGTGGACCGCCTGTCCATTATAGAGTAAACATATTCCCATACACTCATATAAATATTATTGAAAATATATGTGCACTCGAGAACATGCAAACTCCAGCCTGAATTAAATTGTACATCATACAGATTAAATCTGACTGGCCTATAGATTGATGCATTAGGTTCTTGCATAAAGATTATGTTTTCCTCTCTATTGTCTCATCTATTTACCAACGCATTTCTATTACAAATGCTACGTTAGATTATTAGTTGACAAACTAAACATTTTCTATAACTTTATTTTCAACAGGCTTCTATTCATTTTAAATAACTATCGAGGATTGCGGGAAACCTTTAAACTTGTGAAAATGTTCTGATTGTGTCCTTATATCCTTACTATGATGTATTGCAGAAAGGCCTGAGACATGACATTTATTGGTCTTCACTGCCACCGTCTGGACCACATACTCTCAGACATAAGAAACGCATACCCACACATACTTAACAGACACGTATGGGTTTTTTTTTTCTTCCAGTCAGTGTTTTAAAGTCACTGTGGATACAAATAAATATATGACCCTGCAATCTAATCAGAAGCATTTCAAGAATCCAAAAATCACATTATTTTATTATTCCCGTGGCATTCTGGTTTTAAATTCAGCCTGGGATTTCCAGCTTAATGCCAGCCATGAGGAAGAAAATAAAAAAGATTATTTTTAAGTATTTAAAAAATAAATGAATAACGCTATCTAAGAAGTGTAGAGTTTTAGTAAATTTTGTTACCGCAATGATAAAATCTCCCATACAGCACATGGCTTAAAAGAGTTTATTCTCTCTCCAAGATTTTTTGCGCAACACTACAAACACATTCAAAATCAGGGACAGCGATGTTCACACATCCTGTTTAAACAATATAAAATTGACAGAAACCTCCTCCAGCAAGGATGTAGGCAACATTTATTTAATGTGGTTTCTAGTAAATGAACATTTTAACTAAAAATGTGCACCTGTCCAACATCTCACATTAGAGCATCACAACAATGGACTGACACCTCATCAATGTTCACCTTCACCCACTGGTCTGGAACTCAGACGATGCAGGCACAAGAAATTCAAAAAACTATGAATCAGTTTCATTAGTAGTAGTTCTTCAGTCTTAAATAAAGCTTCTTCCTTCTGCTAACTTTACTCTGGAAGTTAAAGGATTACTCTGCATTTTATTCAAATGATAATCTTACGGCTGCATACATTGTCTTTTCTTAAGTGCTTCATTCCCTCAGCATGCTATTGTAACATACATGACCTCCGTCAGCGGGACCTCACACGTGATTTCTCACAAACCAGCGTGACAGATTTTCAAAAAACCACATTTTAGTTCAGTCTGGATTAAACTTTGGTTGGAAATAAAATGTTCTTATTCTAAAAACAAACGAGAGCTTTTCGTAACATGAACTGCCAAGGATTAAATGTTAGTTTGTTTACCAGCCTCGCACAGCTCTGTTACTACTGCAGTGTCAACATTAGGCACCATGAATGATCACAGTACTGTGCGTATTTAGCTTCTCAAACTCCTCATTTTCCCCCTCAAACACATTTTAGCAGCTATTATCACACATCTTCTGTTTAGTCCTGGTAACATCCAACTGAGCTAAACAGCAGCAGAGTTGAGCTCTTCTGAGAAGAAAATAAAGCAAACTAAAGTGATGTCTCAGCTCTTCAGCAGACAACACGTCTCCATGTGACAGCAATGGTTCCCCGATAATAAACAAAATGAGCTTGGTCAGTAGTCATTGTGTTTTTTTACTGAAACGGAATGATGTCCTCAGTAATTTGTCCTTTTCACTCTGCTAACTGAAAGCTGAACTACATCCACATGAAATCACTAAGCAGGAGAAATCACAGCACAGATCCTCAAACCTCAGGCTTCACTCCGCCCACTTTGCCTCTCTTCCTTCAAAGTCAAACATGTAACATGTAGTCTGGTATATTCACATGTAGAGCTGCGTGTTAGGGTGGTTCTAATTGTAGAAGGTTGAAAGTTGTGACATTCGAGCTAATGCTAAGTCAAGCACTCGTTGCCTCCTCCTTCTTGTCCTTTTTGCCCTCTCCCTCGCCCTCGCCCGCCTCACTGATGTCACGTCTGCGTTTGCGATTGCGAGCGCTGGCCTTGGACGCCGGCAGAGAGTCCATGCCCAGGACCTGGTGGATATGACGGAAAGCGAGCAGCCGGAGAGCATGCTGCCGAAAAATATACATTTAAATCTTTAGTTAGTAGGAATGCTTTAAGCAATGCTGTCTTCCCTGTCATGTTTGAGATGAGTACCTGAGCACTGGCTGTAATGTCCTCCCTGGCTTGACGCGTTACGCTCCCCAGAGCGTCTATTGGATCTCGCTCACAGGGGTCCAACAAACCTGGTCCATCTATGTGAGAAATAACAGAAGACGTTGCACCCAAAGGCAGACAAATTACAATGAGGAGTGGATGTTTCCAGGTTTGTTCAATCATTGCATCTTTAGGACTATTGTCCTGTTTTAGTTTGAATGATTTCTCATTAAAAAAGTTGAAAGCTAAAGCTGCTGCTTTTTCAGGTTTGCTGTTGACGTTGTTGATATGCGCAGTTGCGTTTTGAAACCCGCAAGAATAATTTACACAAAATTTCAACTTTTTCCACATGGATCATCACTGACCTTCTTTTAAGTGATCATACAGATATGTAGTATTAAATGCAAAGACAGAATCTGAGGTAGAGCTGCTGGTGCTGCAGTCTGCTGCCCCCGGCAATGCAACTCTGTGGTGGTTGCCAGATTTGGTGTTTTCCCAATACATTACTAAAGCCCATTTACCACGTTTTTTAATGACGCGTTCAGGCACAAAACTGGAAGCAGGTATGGCAGACGGGCCTTATAGCAATATTAAAAAAACAACAAAGAAATGTTTTAGAACTAAACATGAATCAAAGAGGTATTTTTTATTGTTGAGGTGTATTTTAACTATTCAGATATTTGATTTTCATGACTTGTCTTGCAGCTCAAATGATGAAACTATTAAATTAGATAGGACAATAATGATATCTGAACTTAGAGTGCAAAATAATTTGGGTTTGGGAAAATAATCAGATTTTAAATTTGGATTTATGTTAACAGATTGTAAAATCTGCCCTCTCGGGGTCCATGCTGTGTGTGTGTGTGTGTGTGTGTGTGTGTGTGTGTGTGTGTGTGTGTGTGTGTGTGTGTGTGTGAGTGAGAGAAAGACCTGGCAGCAGGATGCCTGTAGAGAGGCACTCGAGCACTCTGCGCATGGCCTCTCCAGGGCTAAGCGGGCTGGTGGCGCTGCTGATCACCTTCTCCACGAGCAGCTCCATCGCCTGCAGGAAGAAACACAGAGGGAAATGCTGCAGAAACATTTTCAGACCCTCTCTAAGGCGACACGTAAACTTAAGCAAAAAATTATTGTCACGCGTACCCAGGAGGGCATCTTCTCCCAGGTGGGAACCCGCTGACACAAATCCCTCAGCACCCGAATGATGATCACACAGGACTGCAGTCCGTTTGCCCGAGCCTACCAAGATACACAGATGAATGAGCAAGTTAGGGAATGATTTATTTTGTAAGACAAGAGTAAGTCTAAAATAATATTTTAAAATAGCATGTACTTAAATAATAAATAATATTAGGCAAAAACGTTGTTTTTTCATCTTACGTCTTGTGCCTTATGGCATTTTCTATATAATAAATGTTTCTGGTCAGAGACGCTGTACAAGTAAGGACTCGCTCTCCCCTGCAGCACACATTCACTCACACGAGGACCTTCAAATAATTTAATCACAATCCCAAATAGTACATCGGAGTTAAAATGAAAAACACATTTGTGAATCATTTGATCCAATCCCGTCTCTAGTCTATACGACCCAGCTATGTCAGCACAGAGGCCACTGAAGCCCATTTTCCTGCTTTTACCTGAAACCATTTGGCGTGACGGAGAGCAGCGAGGTACTCCAGACATTTCACCTCATTCAGAAGATCAGGAGGATTGCTCTCAACCTCACCTGTCAAAGAAAATACACAGCGGCTCATGGTTTATGTTCAAATGTATAATATACACCGGCTGATTAAGCATAAAATCACAAAAAACTGTTGTTCATCATGACTTATGAACTCAGTCTGGTTAGTTTTAAATAGTGAGTGGTTGTGTAATCCAAAACATGGCTGAACAGTGTGTTTTTGTTTCACATGTCGACAATGTCATCAAGGTCAAAGGTTTACAATCATTAGCAAAACAATAATTAAGTCCAGATCACGCTTAGGGCTAGGGGTGTCCCGATTCGATATTGATATCGGTCCGATATCTGCCAGAAAATGAATAATGGATTTTATCGGACTACATACTTATCTCCAGCAGACTGGACTATTGTAATGGTCTTCTGACAGGAATCCCCCAAAAGAGCATCAAACAGCTACAGCTGGTTCAGAACGCTGCAGCTCGGGTCTTAACCAGAACAAAGAGGTCAGAACACATTACTCCAGTTTTAAAGTCTTTACACTGGCTCCCAGTCAGCCTCAGAATAGACTTTAAAGTTCTGCTACTGGTGTATAAATCTGTGAATGGGTTTGGTCCAGAATACATCAGTGACATGTTAGTCAGGTATGAACCCAGCAGGTCTCTCAGCTCTATGGACACAGGTCATATAGTGGAGCCCAGAGTTCACAGTAAACATGGTGATGCTGCTTTTAGTTGTTATGCTGCAAAGAAGTGGAACAAACTGCCAGCAGAGCTGAAGTCAGCATCTAATGTGAACATTTTTAAATCAAAGTTAAAGGCACTTTTTTTCTCAATTGCATATGATTGAGAGAGAGATTTGGTCATGTTGTTGATGTAATTGGTGATGATTTTACTGATGATTTTAAATGTTCTTATTGATTTTAAACAATTTAATGTTTTATCGTGTAAAGCACATTGAGTTGCCTTGTGTATGAAATGCGCTACACTAATAAATTTGCCTTGCCTTACATCTAAAATCTACAATATATACTATATTTATTCAATTGTAGAATACTGTAGATCTTATGTTGAAGGTTAAAATGTATGTAACCAATTGGTTAATAATAAATGGGTCAGTTTTTCTCATACCTACTGTTACTGACTATTGTTCTCTGAGTAACATTATTTGATCAAGACTTTTCTAACATTCCACACTACAAAATAAGTCATTATTATTTTTTTATTAAAGAAAAAAAAAAAAATAATAATAAATGTATGATTCATGCCGATATCGTAGCAATATCAACCAATACGCAAGGCTACAATATCTTGTATCACATCGGAAGTAAGAAAGTTGTATCGGGACATCCCTACTTAGAGCCACTTTACCTTGTTTAGTTGCTGATTTTTTTTCTTCTGAAACTGAAACTAATGTAGTAGACAGACTAACTATGAATGCACTCATACTTCTAGCTTCATGCTGGAGTTCACAGGATGCAAACATAGTAACCAGACCTTAAGTTAGTTCTTATAAGATGCTAAACTTGATGCCTACCAAGTACCAACCGTACACCGTCACAGAGTTAGCGGTTAACATTGTGCTAGCTACAATCAGTGCCTCCCGTTTGGGTTCTGACAGTAATCTTCCCAGGCAAAGTGTCCTCGAAACAAGAGCTTTTACAACAAGTGAAACTATCAGAAGCTTCGAAAATATAAAAAAAAATAAATAAAAAAAAAATCACATTGACTTTGGTATGAAGAGCGTAATGATGGCGATCACAAAAAAGACAAACAAAGCCACAACATCCAAGAGTTTGTCAAAGTGGCGAGCCTCATTCCTCTTCTGAGATCAGGCTTCACTGGTTTTAAATTATAACCTGGGACGCCTGATCAGAAAACTTCTACAAATAAAAAAATAAACAACATCCACATTGTGATGGATCACAAAAAACACTGAGCTGCAGTTGTTCACTGAGATCCACCACAAACTGATGCTATTAAAGAACAACATGCAAACAATGTGTGGTCTTAAACATGTGCCTCGACTTATCTTAGTTTCAGAATTGATAAAACAAGAATTCACATAAAAATGTGGAGGAATTTTATTCACATCCTTAATCTCATCTTTAAGTAAAGGGAACGTCCTCTTTTCTTACAACACACAATTGGATACTGTCTCTGTGAAATGTTTGAGTTGTAGGACACTTGCATAAATCTGTATTCCTGAACTACATTTTCATTAACTCTGCCACATTTTTAATAGAAAAATTGTGTTTGACAACCTGAATGAGGCACAAGTGATACAATATCAATGTGCTGTTAAACCATTTAAGTGACATTAATGGGTTTCACTGCAGTTCGTGCATGGGAGTCAAAACTCTATTACAAACCCTGGCAAAAATTATGGAATCACCACTAGTCTTGGAGGATGTTCATTCAGTTCTTTCATTTTGTAGAAAGTAAGTAGATCACAGACATGCCACAAAACTGAAGTCATTTAAAATGGCAACGTTCTGGCTTTAAGAAACATTAAAAGAAATCAAGGGGAAAAAAACTGTGGTAGTCAATAACAACTGCTTTCTGAGGCATGTCTGTGATCTACTTTTTTTTCCTCTACAAAATGATACAACTGAATGAACATTCTCCAAGTGATTCCTGGTGATTCCATCATTTTTTACCAGGGGTTGTATAAACGTCTCACAGCAGAGTTTGGACCTCCTGCGGCAATTGTTTATAAATGTAATGATGACCTGATCAGAAGGACTAAAAGGGTGAGTAAAAAACCACACACTCACATGTGCATTCACAAAGTCAGATCGGACGTGAGATCTGATCGTACCGTACGATCATGTTAGAATTGATTAATACCGGAGCTTGTGTGAATGTGGTTGAACGCACGTGGTACGAACGGTTGATAAATGAGGGCCAATGACACTAAAGGCCATCTCTGAAATACCACAAAAGTGATTTCTCCAAATCAATCCATGTGGTCACTGCCAGGTGAAACGGCAGTAACAGAGCTGCATTTTCTAACCAACATTCATCACAGCTCTCAGAGCTCAAAATCTTTCTTTCAGCCATTCTGATGAAAGCCATTTGAGTGCGGAAAATGCTCTGCAACAAACTGGGACAAACTGGTGGCGTTTGTTCTTCTCCTCTGTGTGGTTTGGGCATTTTTGCCGTCTTTAGGTTTGTTGATACAGAGTAAAGCATCTTGATCAACAAACCCAAACACGTTAAGAATAAAACTAAAGAAAACTATTCTTACATGTTTTCCAAAAGCAATACAACTTTACAAAATGCTGGATTACTGGAGTAGGTGAAGGAGTGTTCATGACACAGTGATAGGAATTAGCATATATTCAAAATAAGAGAAGTACAATAATTCACAATAATACATGTTGGCTTTAGTCTAACTGTGATCATTGTGATGACGACACTCCAGCACCTTAACACTGAGAATGTCACACCATAACGCCGGGATGATGTATGAGGGGAAAAGAAGGTTGTTGCATGACAAAATTCTTCCAAACAACCTGCTGCAGAAAAGGTTACGAGAGACAAAACATTGCCGAAGCAAATAATTGACAATCAATTGTTAAACGGTTTCATCCCTGGGCATTATCTAGACAGTGTGAATCCTACAGCTACTCAGAGGTTTAACTGAGCATGTGTTCAGTGAATAAACACACACCCTGGTGGCACAGAAAGGTCGGAGAGCCCGGCTTTGATTCCCAAGTTGTGAATAGTAAGTAAAGGACTTGCTGACCAGTGAGGCAGCAAAATAACGGGAACATGGCAGGAGTTAGACAAATAAAAAAAGCTTATTTTTTTGGGGGGGGGGGTCAAAGAAAATAAACCTTAACTGTGAGTCTTGGTTAAAGTCCCACAAATACGTTTGTTATTTTCCAGCTAAAATTCAAGCTGCAGGTGGAAAGCTGGAGCAAAGGAGGCAACACAGTATGTGTGGAGGTGTATTACACACATGGTTGACATTTGGTCATCTGGTACTGAAAGCTTTGGCTTCTCTAACCTTTCTCAGCCGCTTTTCCTCCTGCCTGCTTGTCCTTCTCAGCAGCTGTGTCCTCCCTCATCAGCGGCGAGGTGAGAGAAATGGTCACCTGCATTTTGGGCTCCTTTGTTGACATTATGACGATGTTGGCCTCCTCAGGGTGAGCCTGCACCTCATACTGATCTTCAGAAAAAGTCTGCCGGTTAAAAGGACACTTGGGATTACTCTCTACAGAGGAGGAAGGATGTATAGGGGTAAATAAAAGAAAGTTACCAAACATTATGGTTTTTTTTTTTACTTTGTTAATTTGTCTTTGAAAGGGATTGGAATTGAATCCATTAATTGAAAAAAAAGCCAAGGAGACAAAAATTCAAAGATTGGTTATTAACGCCATCTTTGTTGTAGTGGGATGGAGTAAAACGTGAGGGCGGATAAACAGTCCCGTCTCACTCTGTAGGATTCAGGTGTCATAACCAGGCAGTAAATCTAAAGATCAGTGAAAAGCACCTTAAACCATACACTCGGCACCACTAAAGCAGGAGGAAGAAAACATGAGGAGTTTCAACACATTAGAAACTGATGTTCTCTCACTATCGGAACAGTTTGATCATTTGGGAACATGAATCCACACAGACAAGTGAACTAAATCTAGAATAGTGGTTTCAAATTAATTAAACCCCCCCAAAAAACAACAATTTAACTTAGAAAATATAAAATAGAATTTCATAATGTATACAGTATAAAACTGCATACATTATTTCTCTCCTTATTTTTTGAAAGGAAAAATTAAGTGATGAAATGTGTTTATACATTTTTTAACAACTAGAATACAAAACTAATAAATTGTGAATTGTAAATGAAGGAGTGAACTTTTTCTGCCTGACCACACCTGAGTCTGTGGTGGCAAATCTCTCCTGTGTTGGCTTTGCTGTTTGAAATCTTATTGTGTAGTTCCTGCTGTTGTCTGTGGCCCTAATGTCTGTGCTTTTGATGACAATGTCTTGCATGTTTTTAATGCTACCATCAGCCTGTCCAGGGAAAATAGATGGAAATTAGCATGTGGCTAAAATCTGACATATTTACATATGTTTTCTAAATAAACAAAAAAGAATAATAATAATAATAATAATAAATAACTTGAGTGTTTTAGTGGCATACACCACAGCAAATAGAAAGCTGGAAAAAAAAAAACACAAACTAAATGAAGAAATGTGTGGATGACAAACAGCTGAACATAATGTTAGCTGCTCCTATCAGAGATTAATTTACTCTGCTTTCAAATTCCACTGCTCTTTTGAAATATAGTTTTAAGACATTTTTTTTCAACAGAACAAAAATTATTAAAGCTGCAAAAACAATTTCCAGTAAGACAACTGAAAAACTTCTTTGATTCTTCCTGATATCAGGAACTCAAAGGTTAAAAGCAACCACCAAATGTATTTCCATTAGCAATCTAGCACAGCTGGAGAAGCTGCTGATTATATTTTTTATTCATGTTAGCCTTCCAACAACCCGACACACAGCTTTATTTGGTAAAGCGGTATCATTTCCACAAGTTTCCTTACCGCCAGTTCCTTTGGCAGCTCCTTGGCGATGTTCTGGAGCAGTGAGACGGTTGGTTTCTTTGCAGTCAGCAATATGAGCTCCACGTTTCTGTCTCCACGAAGCAGCAGACCTTTGGCCAGAATACCAACCCTCATCACGCCTTTCAGCAGCCGTGATGAACTCTCAGCTCTGTCAGAGATAGAAATAAAAACTGGAGGAAAACCTGTTGGATTTCTTTTTTAAAGTTTGTTTGGACATGAAGGAAAGCTAAAGCTAATGGTTTCCAGATAGTTTCTCAATTTTATAAAAGGAGGATTTTGTGACACCTAGTGGTTCTGTTTTGAATCGCCACCTAGATTTCATCCCTAGAAAGCAGAGATGTCCACCATACATGGTCCTACATGCTTTGAATGTCTCACATCTGAATTCATGTATTATCATATCACTCACCACTAACATGGAGGATGGCAGCTCTTAATGACTAGGGCTGGACATTGTTACAAAAATCTAAAGTACTCATGAAACATTCAGCTTTCAGGAAGAGCAAAATACTGTTATACATACGTTCAGGTCATTTGAAACATACTTTTACTTTATTTACTTTGTATAATGATACTGCTAAACATATGATTAAATGAAAAAGTCATTTAATCCTGATAGTTCCCTGTCCTGAGGGGAACAAACAGTGTTTCCATTTACCCTTTTTCATCCTCATCAGTAGCAGCAGCCCCTGGACTCTCCTTCTCCAGCAGAGAATCAGAGACCAGCTTTAAAGCTCTCTCAGAATGAGAGACGATCCTTTGCACTGCCTGGAGCTCCTCCTCCACAGGATAAATGGCTGAGTGTTTAGCCATGATGTGTCGATCATCAGGTGAGTCGGGGCGACGAACACAACTCTAAAGGAGGAGGGGATAAAAAGACACTCAAATGTGAGCAAGACCCTTACAAAGCCTCAAAAACAAAAATATTTGTTTTATTGCTCATTTCCAAATGGAAAAACCCATAAAAACAGCAGTGTGGAAGCTCACCAATAGAGGGGGCACAGGCATTCCAGGTCGGCTCATCAGAGGTGGAGGGGCAACCCGGCGCCTGACATCACCCCAGTACAACTGCTCCTCCTTCATCCTCCTCCAGTACATGTCTTCTTCATAGCGCCTGCAGGAGACGGTTAGGTTTGAAAAGTCATTTATTCTGTCTGACATGTGAGACACTTCACCACCATCTTTCATTGATTGGATAAAAACACACCTCAGGCAAAAAAAATACAAAGTTTTAACACAATAGAGCAGCACAGCTTTTACAACAATATTCTTCAGAGCTGCAGCAAAAAGATCAGTTAGTTCAATAACAGATTTAAAAAAATAAAATAATTGATTGTAAATTAAGTAAGTTTATGGTAATATATATATATTATTCAGACAAGTTCAATATTGTTTATTTTTCCTAAAATAAAAAAAATGTGAAAAGAATCAAGGCTTATCTTTGTTCTTTGGGGGATATATTTAGAGCAAAACACTAAAAACTAAAATAAACATTGTTTAGGCCTACTTGAAAACCTTCAACAAGTTCTTTAATTTATTTTATCGATATAAAGTAGCACAATCAACTGAACTAATACAAAGTGTGACCTGAGGTTATGTCTGACCTGCTGATCTCCATGTGCCAGCGCTGCTCATCGTCTCTCTGCCTCTTCAACAGCGCTTTCTGCTTCTGCTTCTTCAGCTTGCTCTCTAGAACTTTTTTGGCCCGGTTTGTGGGTTTGTTCTCTACGGGAAGCTCAGGATTCACTTTTTTCTATGGGGAAATGGTGAAGAACAAACAGGACATTAGTAAACAGGTAATCTAGGAAATCTACAGTACCTTTAAAATGAATATATTCCTCAAAAGCCTCACTTTCTTTTTTCTCAGTGGTAGGTTTACATTACATTCAAAAATGTTCCTGACCTTGTACTGCAGCCGGTGCCTTCTCCCCTTCAGGTGCATATCTTTAGCGTTGGGGTCGTTAAAGCTACACTCACACAGTTTGCAATGGAATCGAATCACTTTCCCATCATCGTTACGAACCTGGAAAATACAAAAATTACAGAGCGAGCCATCAGGAAGAAAGCTTTTACTTACACTTAGCTTGACTACAATTCTCTAGTCAGGGTTTGTGGGTTATTCCTAAATATATATAAATCATGAACTCTGAAAAGAATTCAAAGCTAAATAATTATTTTGGCTCTGAGCTCCTTAAGAAGACTTTCATGGTTGTTTTTTATTTATTTTTTTGAGCAAGAATTCTTTGAAATGGAAACAAAAAGGTCCACTGTGCCGGATCACCTCTTCTACATAGTCATGTCCCACTGGCTGGATGTCTCCATGGGGTCCGGCTCTGTCACCATCCTCATCCTCACTCTGTGGCTCCATCTTTTCAACTGATGGCTGCACAGGTTCCACTGTCTTGGATGCCACCACTGCTGCAGGAACACTGGTTGGTTTATTGGCTGTGGAGCAGTTCACATAAACCAGCAAATGATAACTAGGATTAGTAAAACAATAAGTTCCACTGTAACAGTTTGACACTACGGGCTGATGGATGCTCTTTTGAACATAATGGACATTAATATATTTGCCTTTGTTGGGAAGTTAAATTACTTCTTGTGTTTAGAGTGTGAGCAGTTTCTGAATCTTGTAGTAACCGACTTAGCCCTTGTGTCAACTGGAATAAACTATAACCACTTAAGCTAGTGCTTCTCTAAGTGTGTGGCGATTTATTATGAAATTACTTGTTCCCTGTTAGCTCATTAAACTTGAAAATGTATGTACAGAAGATAGTAGCATGCAACTGTTGTGTTATGATAAGAAACGTTTGGGGACACTGGACATTGTGCTGTACACTCTTTATACACAGTGAGTGAATTGGCAAACTTACAAATAATGGTGACTTTAGGAGCAGGTTTCTTGACTAGGGGTGGTGGTGTTTTAGTCGTAGTATTCAACACCGCCCGTTTGGGTGTCAGTGTAGCAGTTGATTTGGTTGAGACTATGGAGGGAGCAGAGGAAGAGGAAGACGCTGTAGGTTTCCCGACGTTGGAGGTTGCGACGACTGGGGCCGAATTCACCAACACAGGCTCAGTGGAAGGAATGGGTTTTCCAAGTCTGGTGTGAAGTTTCACCACCTTTTCAAAGAGAGAGAGAGAGAGCTGAAGTCATGTAATAAAGATAGTACGTCATCCCACCCCACGTCCCTCAGGGAGGATTGTTTCTCTGACTTGGCAGTGCAGAGGGAACATCACTTGCATAAAGCACATTCATGAGGGGAGATCAGCAGCAGACACTGGCTTAAAAGAGAAATCCTGACAGAGGACACAGAGTCAGGTAAAGGGTTGCCTTGCTAACCTTCTGGTGCTTGGCTCCACGTATATGAGCAGCGTAGGCGTCCACCCCAGTGCAAGAGACGTCACATAACTCACAGCGCAGCTGAGTTTGTGCACCTCTGGGCCCGTTGTTGGTCCCCGTCTGACTTCCAGCTTTTAAAGCTGCTTCTTTCTTCTTATGCTTCTGACCCTCGAGGTGCTCTCGGTATGTCTGATTCAGCAAAAAGAGCCGAAACAAAATGTTCCATTTATATATACTGTATGTAGGCTGCTTTTAGAATTTTGCATGCACATATTAAAGCTTTGTCACTGATAACCTACTTTTCCACTCTGATTTAATTGCCTACCTGAGGTCCTGCACAGCTGATCTTGCAAATGTCACAGTAATGAAGCTGCGGCTGTTTGGGAGGCCTTATGGGCTTCTGCAGCTTGCTCTGGTGAAACACTGTCTTTTTGTAGCTGTTTCCCGTTGGAGCCGTCACCATGTTGCTGCCTGAGTTACTCCAGGATGAGCTTGTCAGTTGCTTGTGTGCGAGCTGGACGGGGGGCTGGGACTGCTGAGGCTGCTGCTGCTGTTGCTGCTGCGACTGCTGCGGCGGAAGCTGGGAGATGGTCTGTTGGGCCGGTTGGTAATAGGGTGGAGTGGATGTGGTGGTGTAGCCGACTGAATCATAAGTGGAGTAGTTGATGCCTGGGGGAGAGAGAAGGAGAAAGGAGAATAACTAAAAGGATGAACACCAGCAGAATATGGGTCAACATGAGCAGTCACACAAGCAATAAGTACTGAGTAGACAACAATTTTACCAGAGGCAGCAAAGAAAAGACTATTGTGTGCACGTAATTATGCTGCTTTTTTTTTCTTTAACCCTTTTTACTGGAGCTCAGTCAAATGAAAAACATTTTATAACCTCCTTGTAATCTGAATTATCCATCTACATTCAAAACACAGCTATATTAGTTTTATTTTTATTACCAGTCTGAACAGAGCAGAGGTTTGTAGCACTTACCACAATCCAAAAACTAAGCATGAAAAAGCATCAGCATTTATTAAACCTGATTAAAATAAGTGGATGAAGACAATGAATGGATGGATGAAAGGCATCACTTAGGGCTGCTCTTCAGAGGCAAACGTAAAGAAATAAAATTGAACTTCACTTATAAGCATATATGAAAACAACTACCGGTAAATATCTTTCAGATATAACTTTGAGCAAAGTTAACTTTAAGAAACAGCTTTACCTGCAGTGATTCAACATACAAAACCAATGACAATAAGTATTTTTTTTTCAAGTTCTGCAGCTCATAAGTGGGCAAAAATCGGAATACATATTTGTGTCAGGACTGTTGATAAATATAATCATATTTGTGTCACTCATCATGACTATAGTATTCAGATTATGCGTTTATAGTGTGATAGTCCTTTAACTTTGTAAGCCATTTAGTGTTTCGCTTTGAAAATAAATGACAAAATAACCAGCGCAGAATCAATAAAGCATTGTAATCCATAACGAGAACATTCTTATCAAATGTTGAAAAAAAAAAAAAAAAAAAATTGCAGCGATGATAAACCCCTCCATGGATTTCTACAGTACTCATCAAGTGCCAAAACATTATAATGTAATAAATAGTACAATATAATAGTGTCTGTTGGCTGTGTATTCTCACCAGAGTATGAAGGAGCAGAAACGGTGGAGCTAAAATTGGAGCCGAGGGTGTAGGATGAGATGGGAGTTGGAGGTTGCTGCACGCTGGTGGACACGGGGTAGATGTTGTAGCTGGTAGCCACAGAGCTTGGAGGGGTGAGAGGCTTTAAGGTGGTCACCTGCCTCTGAGGCGGGGGCTGGCTGTACACAGTCGTGGGGGCCGGACTATAAACACTCTTTACACCGACTGATACAACACAGGTGAGGGGGAAGAAAAGATGACATGTCATTACTAAACAGCACAGAAATCATTCATTTTTACTTGTCCTGCAAAGCAATTAAATGGGAGTGTAGGATTAGTTTGTATTATTGTTGGATCTGCACTTTAATACACCACACTTGTTTAGCATAATTTAAATAAGTTGTTGTGGTAAACGTTTACAAGACTGCAAGACCAATTATTTACTAAGTTTACAATTGTACTTGAAGTAGATAAATAAACCATTTTTGATATAAATTCATGCTTCATTTGCCTTTATCTTAACATACGCCAAACAATAAGAAAGAGTTCATGTACAAGTCTGATATTGTTTATTATAGAACAAATTGATTTATTGCTTGTGTTTGTTATAAAACACATAAATAGAGGACCTTAAAAAATATCATAATTGCATATTTATTCACAATATTGACGAATAACATCCCAATTACATTATTTTCCCAAATCGTCCAGCCCTACTATCTACTGGTACCTATTGACATGGAAAAAAAAAAATAATTGAAAAAACATCCTTAGACCTACTGAGTACGGACACTTATATAATCTCTGCAACTAGTGATTGCTGATGATCACATCAGTGTGCTACAGCAGAGTGTCTCAAAATTAGTCATTGGAATGGAAACAAAAATATCATCAATTGCATTCCTGGCTCAGTTATCTGAATTATCTACAGAAAATGTCAGAAAAAGAATGTCTAATGCTGAAAAACACATTAATTCCATTCCTCTTGTACAGTGGTTCCCAAACTGGGGTACTTGAACGCCTCTCAGGGGGTACACAGAAACATTTGTCGGCTTATTTTTTAACATTATAGATTTTTTTTTTTTACATGCAAACAGACTTTTTTTCTCATCCATCAATAACAATTTGTGCCACAACTCTATAAAATACACCAGAAAGTGTAATTCTAATTCTATAACGAGAAAAACATCAGAAATAAATTAATAAAAAGGCCTAAATTCAAGGTTAATGTTTGATGAGACACAGTAAAGAGTTTAGACGAGCCTGCAGAGACAAATAAATAATGTATATATAACATGAGCTAAGGGGTACTTGTGATAAGAAATGAAGGCTAAGGGGTACATGGGGCAATAAAGTTTGGGAAACACTGCTCTAGTAAGTGTAACTTAAAGCTGTCATGCTATATCTGGTGTAAATAGTTCTTTAAACGTTGTTGAATTACTACATTAATATAGAGTCTTGTAAAGATGTTCATATTCTGTTTTGCAGCAAAACAGTACAGCATTTAAGTTGAATCTATAAACCTCGTTAGCTGTGAATAAAAATCCAGACTCACCAGTTTGATAGTAATTCTCTGTGGGTGTCCTCTGAGTTGAGGCTACACTTGTTTGGTAGTACTGCTTATTGTCGTAAGTCGTCACAGCAGCAGGGCGTCCATAACTGTAGTTTTCCTGTGTTCAAATTCCCCACAAGTCAAATTAGATGATTGCAGAGAAGTCGGAAAAAGGATGATCATGAAACCACAACAGCACAGTGTGTGTGTGTGTGTGTGTGTGTGTGTGTGTGTGGATAAGGAAGTATGAATGTCAGACATAAAACTAAAAAGTCAGCCAAAATAAAAGCAACATGTTCTTTGACAGAGTGAAGACTCTAAAGGAGAATGAAAAGGGGACTGACCGTGTCAGAGTATACCTGGTACGTCTGAGGGGTGGTGGTAGACTGCGGGGGGTCAGGCTGCCTGTATGTGTAGTCTGGAGGTGCCTGGTGGCTCTGATAGGCACCGTAGGGGGCTGTGGCCACGGGCCGGGCAGCCTGGACCGGTGCCGGAGAGTAGGACGCAGTTACTGCGTGAGCCACAGCTGGTGCCTGCTGAACGCTGTAGCTGGCTGTGGAGGGGTGGGAGTAGGCGGGGGGAGGCTGGGTGCTGTGGAAGAGAAAAACAGGTGTGCCTTGAAAGTATGACAAGGAACACGCTGCGAGTGTTTTCGTAGAACTGCTGCCTTTGTGTGGCGTTCTACTTCCTAGTATCAATCTGTCAGTCCATCACAGTAGCTGGGTCATATGAGAAAATCAATGAGTATTGATGCTGGTGAAGTAAAAGCTAGTCGAATCCAACAGACCACAAACTGTAGCTCTCCAACTAGTGCAGAATTTCATGCTGGTTGTGATATGGATGGATCACAGTTTGTTGTGTGTGGAACTAAAGAGAAGCAGACCAATCACTCTGGCAGCTAATTTCAAAGCTAGTCCACTACCTAAGTAACGGGACGATTATAGATAGAAGCCTGGTTACACTGGTTTACAGTGTAATAACTAATACTAATCCTGTGTCAGCACAGCACTTTATCACTGTTTTAAATGTGTGTTTTTATGCTTTGTTTTTTAAAGCCTAGAGTCGAACCTTGTGTGGAAAACTATGGTATATATGTATGAATGGCAATAAACTATATCTATCTATGCATCCCATGGGAAGGACGTAAGCATGCTTTAGGCAACATTCTGCTGGGAAAACATCTAATTTTGCCATCCATGTGTTGGACGTCACAACTTTTTTTTTACTTCCAATACAATACTGATATTGCAGCATTGAGTATTGGCCGATACAATACTGATATTGCAGCATTGAGTATTGGCCGATACAATACAAGTATCAGTACCAATCATATCATACGTACTTTTTATTTTTTCCAAAACACTTAAAGGGCACATCTGTCCGCTCCGTGTCAAAAAGTGGCACCACCACACGTTGTTTCTACCCTGGATGAATAGCTTTGTTCTACTACAGCAGTGGTTCCCAACCAGGGGTACGTGTACCCCTAGGGTACTTGAACACATTGCAGTGGGCACTTGGAAACATTGATGAATTTTTCCAACATGCCGAGTCATTTTAAGCCTATTTCAAACACTGTACATGCTGCTCATCCAACATCTTTTCCACCCATTGACAAGAAAATGGCATTAATGGAATGAACAATATTGTGGCCTTAATATCCTACTACATTGTTACTAATAGGGGTGTTCAAAAAATCGATTGGGCAATATATCGCGATATTACATCTCGCAATTCTAAATGCATTCATCTTGATTTTTTTTAAAATGTATTTCAGTTAAAAAAAAATTCCTTTTTTAAACCAGGAAAGTTATGGTTATTTATATATATATATATAAAACCGCAATAATCGCCTTATACTTTAATATCGGGATGTATCCTATCGTGACCTATGTATCAGGATACGAATCGTATCGCCAGATGCCAGGCAATACACACCCCTAGTTATGAGAATGTTATGAACACTACAAAAAATTGAGGTAAATATATTCTTTGATATACAATAGTTGTAATGCACAAAATTTATATTTAGTGTGCGTTAAACGTGTACAGGTTGACATTTTCAAGCTGTAGGAGATTTCAGAGGCCAACATGTCAACAACATGTAAACACACACTTTTTGGGAAACAATTTTTTTTTTGGTTTGCTTAACCAGCTATTATATTTGAGAAAGATCTGCATTGAAAACACAACATTAACCAAAGCAGAATACTTCAGTCGTTGTGATTGATATTATGTGAACAATCAAAACGTTTGTTTTGGCAAAAAAGCATAAACCTTTCTGCAGCAGGCTGATATTTATTCAGAATTCATGCATCCTATTCTTCTGCCTTGGTGCAGTTCAGGGACATGAACATCTAGATCAGAGGAAAAGTGATCCCTGAGCTGCACAGGCAGCAGACACAGTCATGTTTACAGGGTTTACACAGTGACCACTAACCATTGCTTAGGGTTGAATCCTGTCAAATAAGACTAGCACATGATTATTAAATTACTCAATACTGACGATGGCTTTATCTGACACCAATCTACTCCTGGGTCTACAGAAAAAGACCCTAAACTATTGCTTGTTATGCTATGGTCTCATACAGAATCGCACTGTTTGCAGACACAGGTCCCTGAGTCAGTGGCTACAGACCAGGATGTGAGTCCTGCTGCTGCCTAAAGATGTCCCACTTAGCTTCAGCAGCAAAACGCCATACATGACTGTGATACACTAAACAGTATCT
Source organism: Gouania willdenowi (assembly GCF_900634775.1). Lineage (NCBI taxonomy): Eukaryota > Metazoa > Chordata > Actinopteri > Blenniiformes > Gobiesocidae > Gouania > Gouania willdenowi. The sequence continues at coordinate 18,800,147 of NC_041047.1, read as the reverse complement.
GCTGTCGTTCAGGCCAACAAGTCCAAACGCGTCAACAACGCTAATCCCTCAAGCCTTTAGCAAGGTCTCATTTTGTCAACCTTCACGTGAAGCAGCGGTGGCCTGTCAGGCTAAGCTGTGCTAGCAGCTGTTAGCTTCCAGAGCAGCGGCTCAGTCCGGGTGTACCACCGCTCTCTGCGCTTCACTGAGCGGCTATACCGACACCATAGAGCCGCTAACCACCATGACAAACAGTGACACCGAGCAACACGGTGTGTCTCACCTGTACTGTGGACCGGCACCACCATGTGTGAAGCCGAAATAGTTGCTTGCTGCCATCTTGGCATCTCCGGTACAGTGGAGGCAGAGAGCAGCGAGGCTCCAACAGGCAAGAGAGTTCCCCCTTGTCCACCTCCCGTTAGTCTGCACTCTAGTGTTCGGTTACTTCACTTATACAGAGCAGGCATTTATTAGAAACATATATTATTTCATTTATGAACCGTGATATATTATACATAAAGTAAAATAAAACTAGAGCCCGACCGATATGGGATTTTTTTGGCCGATATTGTGTTTTTTAAAATCTGATATCCAATGTATCTGTCGATAACACACACACACACACACACACACACACACACACACACACACACACACACACACACACACACATATATATTATTGGTCGATATATCGGCAGGTATATGAAATAGGAACATTTAGATACACAGGATATATACTGTACATGAACAGAACACACATTCTTATAATACCAAAAAATTATTTAAGACTAAATTAAAATAAAATAAGGGACTTTAATTATAAACGCTGTGAACATAAAGGAATGTATAGCCACTGATAAATAAAAGGCAAACTTACACAAACTATTTCTGGGATAAAATGTAAAAAAAAAAAAAAAAAAAAAAAAAAAAAAAGAAGTTGCTCAAAATGCAAAGTGTAAACATGGATAAGTCAAGAAAGGGAAATTGTAACAGTAAACAATGAACTACTACACTTTTCCCAGTGTTTTAAATTTGAAATCAATACTGCCGATTGAAAAGTAGCAGCTTATAATATATAAAGCACAGCACAGAACCACAGTAAATCTATTCAGCAAAAAAGTTAATACCTCACTCACAAATTAAAGCCCGACAGATTCATTGGCTGGGCTATTGACCGATGTCGATTAATTAGTTAATAGCTCAAATCTGCTCAATCAATCGACCACACCAATTAATCTGTCACGCTCGTGATAAAACTTTTTTTATTAAGGAATTAAATTGTACATATGAGTAATTGTATTTGCTATATTTTTCCCCGAATACCAATGCACAATTTGGACTTTGCAGCACAAATGAAATGCCACATATCTACACCCACATTAAATCAATTTTTGTTTCACCTTCCCACTTTATCAGCTCCCTATAATGGTAATCACGTCAGCCATTCACACAAACAGCCACACAGACACATATATATCAAATGTCTGACATACACAATCTATGTCGAAAGTCTTCTTACAAAATAAATGGGGCAAAGAAGAGTGTGCTACTTTGTTTATAAACGACAATGAATAATATGAAATGAGATTCTACATTATTTCAATTGGCTTTCTTATTTTAGTCGATAGAAGTTATTTTTATTGGTGTTTTTTATTTTTATACTACGTATTTCTTTGATTTAGATTTTCTTTCACACTAAAATTTGTTTTAAGTTACATTACTTTATATCATTTTATTGTATTGTTTTTTTTTATTATTTGTATTATTTTATTTGTTCTAATGCATGTTTTAGTATGTTGTGTCCTCCTTTTGGCTTCGTTATGTCAAACAATGCAATTTCTTTTTACTTTTACATTATATTGTGTTAATGAAATCGTTTTTGATTTACCGGGACACTGTACCTATTTCAAGGTTTAATTAGATTTCCTCTTGTTGGATTTTATTTTGAGATAATCTGCATTTAAAAACATATGGAATCTCCATGGTCATTGGAGAAATACTAATACGTGACAGGTTTTCTAGCTTTTGTGTACCTAATTGTTTTTACTATCACAAACTGAAGCATTTGAATAAAATAACACCTGCTGTACCCATGATTTGTGCAACCTCACATGATCCGAGTTGGTCTCAGAAGGAAGTGACATGGAGTGAAGGCTCTGGAGGATGATCTCCTATAGTGTCAGCTGAATGTCAGAGAGTTAAACTTGCCCAATGACTGAACAGCAGTCTTACAACCAAACTACAAAGCAGTGTGTCAAGACAAACTCTTCAGAGGAAATCCTTGTGCGTAGGTGATGGAGGGTTAGAGTGTGGGATTCTCCACTATGATTGGATAAAAATGACCTTGAATAATTGAATTGAAAGGTTTTATCTAACTGTGATGCAAGTCCGTTAAATAATCATCTTTCCTAAATGGATGTGCTGTAAAAAGGGAAGGTATGCGTTTGCTGCTCCTGTGGACAGTGCAGAAGATAGAGGACTGATATGATTGGTTGGGTTTGTGTGAAGTAAGAAGCTGAATTGTCTGCAATGTGATAGGGGATGTGCTGCGGTGGGCATGAAGGAGGCTGGGCCATAGGAGATGTAAAGGGAGGAGAGATGGAGAGTGATGCTGTTGCCAGGGAACAGCAGCCACAGAGAGGACCACTGAAAACAAGGACAGGATTATCTGAAGGAGTGAAGGCTCACACAGGCTGGTGCTCAATTCTCCCCTGGGGTGATGCATGATGGGTGACCAAAGAGATTTGGATTTAGAGAAATTTGGACTAAAGCATTGGAATTGATGAGTGAGAGAGAAAGGGATACTTTGGAGGGTTTGGGAGAGATAATGGTGCCAAAGCAGGTGCATTACTCTGTTACTGTAGGGGAACTGTGAGCCCCTGCATGTGGACACAGAATCTGTGAGAGGCGTGCTGTCGTTTCACTCTTCACGGCCAGTCTTTCCTCAACAAAGGTGGTCAGAGGCAGAGCAGAGGAGGGGGGCTTCAGAACAGAGGTGCCCCCTGTCTTCAGACACCTGCTGCTGGTGAGCCGCTGCAACCAAGGACACTGTATACCACTGTGTCTGTGCACGGACGACCGTGTGCATGTGGATTAGAGAGACACAAAGAGGAGGAATTTTAACCTTGGTTCTGCAATTCTGTTCATGTGAGGCTCAGGACTGGTAAAGCTGCTTCTGTAATTGAGGTGGATGAGGACAGTGGTCAGCCCTGAGAAAAGAACTGAGAGATAACACCAAGTTCATGTGAGTATCATCTTAACAGCACAATGATTTGTCAATGTCCTAACATTTGAATTGAACTGGTCCCACAGATCTGCCACTTGGTTGACTGTGTGGACTTTAAATTGTGTGAAATCCTAGATTTTGTGTTGAATAATTGTGTTTTCAGGTGACCCAGAAAAGCTGTGCAGCCATTTTACTTCTTGATGGCTGTGCAATTTATTGAAAAGTTCATATTTTTAGTCGAGTGGGGAGCAAGTGACTCCAGGGCTCAGCAGCTAATGCATGTGCAGATTAAAAATTTAGAGTGTTTTTGCATTATTTACAGGATTTTTGATTCCTTATCAACCAAACCATGTGACATATTTCTTTGTTTTCTTGTTTTTGATCCTTTCTGAGTTTATCTGATTTAATTACTTTATGCAATTTAATATATCTTCTTGTATTGCCATATATGACCAATGGAAATAGGTAAATGAGACTTAGCTGCATGCCATATATTATATAGCAATTATTGTTAAAACCACTAAAACTGCTCCCTGTTATTACATCCCACTCACCGATGTTGCATTTCCTTGTATTGTAAATACAATACTGTCAATGTCATACATGGTTGTTAGACATTACACCTCTGGCACTGTGCTGTTCAAAGCATGCACCACTTCTAATTGGATTCCCTCCAACCTCTGTTGAACAAATGAATGAAAGTCATTGAAGTTAGTGTGAGTAAAGATCTAAAGGCAGCAGTGAGAAAGGATTAATTTGCAGAGGGTGAAGGATTACGCGCCTGATTGTCGAACTTTACTTAAACCTTTCAAAAAAAAAAATTATTCTCTTTTTAAATTTTGACAATGAGGGGACCCAAGCTCAGAACAACCGGATCTGTTGAAGTCACATGCCTCTCACATGTTAACTTAGAGCACTAGGGGATAATTGCTCACGTGGACCCCTGCAGTCAGCCCCTAAATTGTAATAAAATAGTCAGTTTTTCTATCAAATTTGCTCACAATGCTGCTTGACAGTACTTGTGCGAGCACTGTGGAAATGGACAGGACTGGTCAGACTTTGATACGTTGCTCTATTCCGTCAATGTTGTTCACATGAACATCTATTTGTCCTCCCTCAAGCCCCCTGTTCTCCTCTTTGAGGAATGGGCACCACAGAAGCCACTCTACGAATGGAGAACATGGAAGTGAGAGATGAGTGGCAGGATGAAGATTTCCCAAGGTAGGCCCTCTTACCCACGGATTCATTTCATCATCAATCATCCGCTCACACTTTAGATGTGACATCAATTTCATTAGTGGTTGTACAGTATATGTTAAATATCACATTATGACATGTTTCTCAGCTAAACATGTCATTGCATGCCATTCTTAAAAGAAATGACTAATCATGTTGCTTCACGTGTAACATGAGTAAACTATAATATGCATATAGCTAAACCAAATATTCACACTTTCTTTACAAAATTAAGTGATCTTTTAGAGATAAGTTTAGAAAATTCAATTATTTGTACTCTTTTTATTTATTTGAACTTTATAAAAGACTTACTTTTACAAATGTAATGTGTTTATTTTAAATTCTAATTTTAATATTATAATAAACCAATCTTTTTAATCAATTAATCAATAAATAAATCAACTTTCTTCAGTTTATTTCCCTTTTTTAATGAAGTATTTTTACTGATTCACTTCTTCAGAGTAATCCCCTTTTTATTCTTAATGGCCTGTTTATACTTACTTCACCCATTTTCTGTGAAACGTAATGTCTTATTCTGGCTGCAGGTTTCTCTGTTGTTTGAAATAATGTTGGGTCAAATACTCACAAACACTGGTGATCAGAGTTCCTCAGCATGTTGTATTGAAAGAATAAAACACAAGGAATGGATTATAATGCTTATTTTCAAAGCCATCCGAGTCAAAATGAACTCACAGTGGTTTAGAAAATAGAAAAATGTGCGGTGGAGATGTTGGAATGCAGCAGAAAATGTGCAGCAGATCTGTGTGATGAGCAGCAGCGATGCGCTTCCTCCTCCCTCTCCTCCCTCCCTGCTTTCATTGGTCTTCATCAAATGGGGAGGCAGGGAGCAGGTGCTGCTCAGTCTGCAAACCATCTTAGGCTACGTCATGTGACGTTGCAGCGATCAACAACAACACCACGGCAAGAAAATGGTGGCAGGTTTTGGATGAGACCATTGGAAGATTTAGTCAAACTAAATAGTGCCTTGATGAGAGAGTGAGAGAGGGTGAAGCAGCGTTAGAGTTGTATTAGGTTACTCAAGCTTTAACAAAGGCAGCACGTCGATCCCTCCTAAAGGTAAGCATCACAGGTTCCTTGTCCTGCTGACATTTACTGAACAATGCACACACACACACACACACACACACACACACACACACACACACACACACACACACACACACACACACACACACACACACACACACACACACACACACACACACAAATGAGATGAGCTTGCTTTGGTTTAGAGACAATTGCCTGCAGTCAGTTCATATTATATAAACATGTATTCACTCAGGATAAAGGATGCTTTGGAGCTGAGTTCCTCTGAATGGAGTCTGGTTTTCTGTTTCTAAACCGCTCAGGAGAAGCCAATCCTGTCACACAGTGTCCTCTGGCTGATGTTGGCTGACACACACACACACACACACACACGCACACGCACACGCACACACGCACACTCACACACACACACACACACACACACACACACACACACACACACACACACACACACACACACACACAGGGATCCGACTCTTTGCATTCTTTATTATTCAGGCTCACAGCTACATATTCATTGTTCACAGCTGATATACCATCAAAACATAGCGGTTGTTAGCAGCATGTTTGACATATCATTATCTTGTATAATGCTTTAGCTTAAAGTAAACACAGATCTAGAACTATAAACATAGATATGTGGGTGAGTCCGATTTAGTCCCATGGTTTCTTCTATTTCCAAGCTGGAAGTCAACATTAAGAACATCCCATGTAAATAAAGGAAAACACAAATGATCTGCTTTGCATGCGGAGACATTTGCCTCCCCCCCCCCCCCCCCCTCCTATTTCTCCTCCCCTCTCTCTTTGTTCTGACTCACAACCTGCAATCTGGATCTCTCCACAGAGAGAAGTTAATAACCGTCTCATCCTCATCCGTGCACTGTTTTTCAATGCTTCTCGAGATCAGTGTCAACACCCACGCTTTAATGGGCTGCTTTGCTATCCTAATGTTACACTTTATTAAGAGGCAAAAGCAGTAGAGTTGCAATCTGTTTTTCTTGCTCAATTTATTTATAATAATTAGGGTCTGGGTAAATTCACAATCGCACATCTGCTCTTGAACACTGCCAGTATCTGTTTTTTAGAGACGAAAAAAGGATTTTATTCATTTAATTGAGTTTTAACAAAGCATTTTCTCCCAAGTGCTAAGTTCGTGAAATACTTTAAGGTGAATTTTAGCCACCCGAATAGGCTCCAACATTATGGGTAGGGATGTAGCGATTAATTCGAAGGCAGTTAAAAATCGATTCATAGGTACCACGGTTCACATTGATGCTCTGAAAATTGAATCGCAGTACTTTTTTTAAACAGCAGAGGGCGCTATATATTAATCCTTCCAGAAGCGGACGTGACGGGCGGAATCTGCTACTATTTTCTTTCTGGCCGCCATTTACTGTTAAACATGCTCATAAATGATTCTTTACTCCTTTAGCACCGAAAGAATATCTGTAATATTACGTGAATATCTGTAAAAGTCAGGTTTTTCTATTAACTCTGTCTGCTAGCATAGCTTCTCTTCTTCACTGGTGGAATAACTGCATGCCAACCGACCACTGGGTTACCAGCGCCCTCTGCTGGTCTAAACAAATATCTGACGTAAATACAGTAAAATGACTGTTTTTTTGTTTTTGTTTTTTTAAAGTCCAATTGTTAAGGCACAAAATACATTTTCAGTTGCACTTTTAAAAAGAAAAAGAACTATTACGCAGTTTTGAATTGTTTATTATAGAACCAGAATTTAAATTAATAGGCTTCTTCATTTGTATTATTCCTTTATTTATTTCATTCAAGATTTATTTTTAGTTAAATTGCATCATTTTGAATAGTTTAACAAGGGATTCTTTTGACAATGAAAAATAAAAGGAAAATAGTATCGTATTTTCCCCAAAAAAATAAAGGAATATTTTTCAGTCATTTGTCAACATTCCCATTTTGTAAAATAAACCGTGAGAAAATCGTATCGTGAACCCAGTATCGTGAATCGAATCGTATCGGGAGTTGAGTGAATCGTTATATCCCTAATTATGGGTGTAGAAAGTACGGGCAGAAGGAATTAGGTTGAATAAAATTAAAGGGACATTCATCAGTGTGTGTCTTTGTGCTGTGCATGTGACGTCTACTTATGTGTCTGTCACAGAGCATTCACAGGTAATACACAATTATAAATCAGGAAATTTGCAAAGTTATACAAAGTAATGCTAAAGCAAATAAAAGGAGGTATACATTCCTCAACCACTGCACTACTAAGGTAAAAACAGCTTCTATGGGAACAAACCTCTGAAGGAAACTTAATTTACTCCTGAACGCACTACTACATGCTCATCCTTTGTGTGTCTTTCTGTTTCTATCTAGACCACTACCTGAGTACGGAGACATGGACCTCTCCTGTGGTCTCACCGACAATCGAGCATGTTAGTATTGATGCACAATCCACGAAAAGTAACACAAATAACTCATGATCATGAGAACCTGATTTGTTGCCCCTGCAGCTCCTCATGACTCTCTGACTGTGAACCCTCCTGGAGGCGGCGATGGCGTCTCCTCATCTCACCGGAAACGGCGCACATTGGTCGCCCCAGAGATGAGCCTGTCGTTGGATCAGAGCGAGGGGTCGCTCCTGTCAGATGACTTCCTGGACACACCAGACGATCTCGACATCAATGTGGATGACATTGATACGCCTGATGAAACAGACTCGCTGGAGTTTGTCACCAATGGCAACGATTTGGAGTGGGAAGGTGAAGGATGTCCTAATCTTTGCCTTTTATCCTTGATGATCTTTGTGTTTTCAGCATTAGTAGAAGGTTGGAACTTGGCCTTGTACAAAGACAAGTAAAGATGATGAAATTCTATCCTGATAAGTTGATCCAGATTTTTTTTGGTGTGTGTGTGTGTGCCTGTGTGTGCACAGATGACACACCAGTGGCCTCTGCCAAAGCTGGTCCTGCTGATGGTGCAGGAGAAGTGGGTGATGATGGAAATGGAAACAACGGACGCCTTTGGAGGACGGTGATTATCGGTGAACAGGAGCACCGTATCGACATGCAGACCATTAGACCGTACCTAAGAGTCATCACACACGGAGGTCAGACTCAATAACATTTGGTCAGAGGATAGAATCTACGCAGGATGAATTCAATTTATTGTACATACATTATTTCATTATAAAATATCCTTACTGCACTCGGTAAATTATGTTGTTATTGTGTCTTGTCAGGATATTATGGGGAAGGCCTGAATGCCATCATTGTCTTCTCTGCCTGTTATCTGCCTGACAGCAGCTCTCAAGACTATCACTACATCATGGAAAACCTCTTCCTGTATGTCCACCTGTCACACCTGCCTCTAACGTTTCACAGATGAAGTTGAAAATGCATTTGAGGTGAATTTGTAAAGAAATCCCACCCACCTGCCTCCTCTGTTCTCCAGGTATGTGGTGAGCAGCCTTGAGATGCTGGTGGCTGAAGATTACCTTATCATCTACATGAATGGAGCCACACCTCGCAGCAGAATGCCTGGGATCAGCTGGCTCAAGAAGTGCTACCAAATGATAGACAGAAGGTAAAGCGACACTAATGGTCCATATTTTGTGTGCAGAACACTTTTTACTAACTTTATTTAACGAAGCTCGCTCTGTTAAAGTTGACTCTTTAAAGCATAAGGACTGCTCCTTTAGGTCATTTCATCATGTTTACTGTTACACTCTGTTAATGTTTGATTCCTTTGTTACCCAGTTTTGCAGCTTCTTATTGATTGAAGCTCATCTAAATCTATATTTTGATTTATGTTTGTGATAGACTGAGAAAGAACCTGAAGTCCTTGATCATTGCTCATCCCACATGGTTCATCCGTACAGTCCTGGCAATATCTCGACCTTTCATAAGGTACAATGACACTTTCGCTTGCTTTTAGGAAAAGTGACAGAAAAATAGAAAAAAGTTTAATTTAATTTGGTGACAAAAAAGAACACAGAATGAGAAAAATTAGTCTAAAGAAGATGTCCTCTACTAGTTTACTGGCCAATTTCTGAGATTAAATTTGACATTGACATAAGTGGACAGCAAAAAAGCTATTGTTCACAGTGCAAATATAATAGGACAGCAGGCCAAATTCTCATTTTGTTGTTAGCATGCTTGATTAGAAAATCCAACACTATTCATTGTCCTTACAATTGCTACTTTTGAGTGATTTTCACCTTTTCTCTTGTTGTCTTTGCAGTGTAAAGTTCATGAACAAGATCCAGTATGTCCACAGCCTTGATGAACTAGCAGAGATTGTTCCAATGGAGCACGTCCACATACCAGAGAGTGTGGTGCAGTAAGTACCAGCGACCACTAGATGAAGAATGAGAGCTACAGCAGTAAACATCAGCTTCAGATCAGTCCTAAACTTATGAAGAACAAAGCTGCAAACAGTTAATGCGAGAGTTATAAAGTTTGTTTGAAAAATTAAATCAGAATCTCATTTTAAATTCCATATCTTAGTGTTTTTATTAATCCCAAACAAAAGCTATCTGTGAATAAACTGAATTCCCAACATAGAAAAAACTAGGTAGACCTCTTTGCAGATGAGGAGAATACTCACTGACCTCTGTGGCTGTTAATGCACCTGCCTTCCAGGACCGCTTGGCACGTAATGGCCTCCGATGAGGCTATATGGCATATGCTTTTCCTCCACTGGCTCTCCTTCCAGCTTTCCTGAGAAAGGTGAGGATGCAACATGCCAAGGTACTCTTGGTGCCACCAAACTGCCCACAGAGACCATGGTTGGTAGAGATCCACGAGATACTGGAACACCAACCATGGACTCTTCCACTGAGAAGAGCTGCGTTCTCCTAGGTGCATGGCAAGATCTGGCACCCATACTCATGTATTGCCCTTGAACGAGCATTTGCAATCATTCAGCCTTGATCAGGAAGTGTTGAGCACTTTCAGGCCTCACGAGCCCCCTCCACTCAGCAGCAGTATCGTGCAAAGTGGAAGGTATTTAGTGGCTGGTGTCAGGGTAAGGGAGATGTTCCCCTGACCCGTCACATCTCTGTTATTTTGTCCGTCCTACAACACCTCTTTTCCCTGGGCCGGACAGAATCAACAGAATCAGAGGCTACCTAGCAGCGCTTTCTATTATCCATAGAAAGTGATGGCTTGTCTTCTGGTTCCCATAGTCCGGAAATTGGCCTTCAGTTTCTGAGAGGTGTAGCATCTTTCCTGGGACGTCCAGGTGGTTCTCGTGACCTTTTGCTTGCCTCCCATTTGAGTGGCTGTACCGTCTTGAGCTTTGGCTTTTCAGCTGGAAGAAGGACTTTTTTTTAGTTATTGCATCGTTGAAACGAGTAAGCGTGCTATGCTAGAGTAATGGCAGCTACCTGGGCACTGTTTTAAGGTGCATCCTTGGAAGATGTATGTAATGCTGCTGGTTGGGCCTCCTCAATGACTTTACTTACTTACTTCTGCCCATCGTTCCACATAGAGCATAGGCCATTGACGACCCCTCTCTTTTGTGCACTCTGTTCTGGGCTGTTCTGGCAATTCCTGACCAGATAGTCCCTTGTCATTGATTTTAGTAGGTTTTATTGGTTGAACATTGTTAGGTCTAGTGCCCATGCCTCAATCCTGGGGCCTGTGACAGACCCTTAAGTTAACCTCTGTTTTCCTTTTATTCCCCTGCCTGGGTGCCATTTGTTTGGCCCATTTTCCATGATGTTTTCAGTTGATGTTTTACATTATCAACCTGGACGCATGTCTTCCACATCTTCTGATGATGACAATAAAATGTTTGAACTCCCTTATTTGTTTTCATTGAGTGCACTTTTACTGGTTTTTGACCTTGATGTGATGCCAAATTACTCTCCTCGTGACTCATTTGGATTGTAATATAGTAACAGGTTAGATATGATATGAATGCCGGTGAACCTGTAACCATTTACTGTCACTCGGAAGTGAAGTTGGCCTTGTAACTTCCTTCCCAGTCGAGAGAAAAAGAGAGAGTGTGTGGGTGCATGGCACACATAATAGTATGCAGGGCGTATCACACCCACACGTGCGGTTAATTTGGTATATTACTCCTGACCACTCAGGAGTAGTGCCTCCGTGGTAGGTACTAGTCACATGTCACATTTGTTTAACCAAGCTTTATAATTGTAAATATGCAACCCTTATAAACAAGAAATATGCATACAACTGAAAAAGTACTTACGAAAAAATAGCAATATAAGTATATTTTCACTTACTGAATTAGACTCAGGAATGATCCCCATTTTGCTTGTGAACCAAATGTTTGACATTCCTAGTGTAAATATATCAAAAAGTGTTAAAAATAGACTTTAAGTAGAATTTTTTTTAACTTTCAGATTTGATGAAGAACGGATTAAGGCACGCAGAGAAAGGTAAAATGCATACTTACAAACTTAATCTGAATCTTTTCGTAGCGCAGTAAGACTATTGGGATGTATACTGTAAATGATGACACTTTATGTGTTGTTTGTGTGATTGTTTGAAGAATGGAGCAGGAGCAGAAACAGCAGGGCCAGCAAGATTCCAACAAAAAGTCTGAGAGGTAGTTGGTCTTAACGTTTCGATGTTCAACCTATAACCACTGTTGAAATATTGTGCATATCTGTAGCATTTTAAAATCTTGAAATGCATCTTTTTTTTCTTTTTTTCTAGGCCAAAATCAATGTTTGTGGATCACTGACCAATTTTAAAAGCAAAGGTAAATCAACATGTATTAATTCTTCTGTCCACAAGAGAGCAATAATAAATACATCACGCAGAAATGAACAGTTCACACATTTTAGTTGATCGTTTATAAATATTTCAGTATAAAAATTTTGAATATTTCAAATATGAAATGGTTAAATCAAAGTGTGTGTGTACTTCTGGTTATAATAAGATAAAGATATCCATAAATTATTATTTATCACTTGTTAATGATTTATGAACAATTATCGCAGGATCTCATTTTAACATGTTTAAGAGAATTCAATGTAATGTAAAGAAATTTATAACCTAAGACTCTTTCCATAGTTTTTTTTATTTATCTTTGTATACTTGGTTGTAAAGCAGATGGTTTTATTTTTCAAGCCAGTTCTACCAACTTTATTATTGTGCATCAGTGCGTCCGAAATTGCGCTTATGTTTATATTATGTTTGAGACTTTTAATTACTTTTATAAATGTAACTTTTTTTTAATGCAAATAACAATACTTTCACTTAAGTAATATTATTATTTTAGTTTGGACTAAGCTACTTTTACTTGAATTGAAGTAGTTTTTGATAAGGAGTATCTCATCTTTCCCTGAAGTAATAAAGTTGAGTACTTTGCCCACCTCTGGCTTTTCCTGTTTATAAAGTTTAAGAAATTTCAAATAGCTGACCCGATTAATCATAGATAAGAGATAATGCTTCACGTGGCCAAACAAGTCTTGTTCTTCCTGGAATTTGCCATTGTTCCATGTCTAAAATGATAATTTAATCATCTTTATATGTGACTTAAAATGCCTAAATCCACAACATTAAGCAGGTAGTGAGAGATTAGGAGAATACATTATATATTCTATATTTCAACCAGGCAAACAAAATAGAACCAAACTCATTTAACAAACAGATACCCTTTAATTAATTCATTCATTTTTATTTCACATAATGGTATGATCCCGGCTCACTGGGCTTCTCTGAGAAGTCAGAAATGTATCATGCATGACATTCATCCATTAAAACAATTTTTTCTGTTTGACAAAAGTTATTGTGCTTTACTATTTTTTCAAGTTTTTCTTTCTCTTTATTGAACTATATTTTTGCATAAATAAACCCTTTTGGTTAAAGACCTTCAACATATTGGTGCATTAACCATTGCAGAAACATCAAAAATAATTTAGGTAATTACCAATGATGTTTATTTAAGGCAACATGTTGCATAACCTTACTTTAGGTGCTTTGTTAAACACTGTACAACTCAGAGTCGACTCTTTTGCTCATGACACTATTTCCTATGGTTTAGAGGAGGGGTGGGTAGCCTATACCTTTCAAAGTAGCATCGAGTGGCGTCGATTGACATCTTGATAGCATGAATACAACCACCCCCTTTAACAATAGATGAAAGAAAGAAAGAAAGAAAGAAAGAAAGAAAGAAAGAAAAAAGTTTGCTAATCACTACATTCATGTCTCATATGAGACCAACAGTGTGACTCAATTTACTGATTTTCCTATTGTGTGAATGTTAACACCGGAGCCTAACCATAAAGAAGCAGTCGATGCTCCCATTGCATCTAAACTAGAGGTTCCACACTGGTGGGAATAATGAACATTTGCAAATCTTGTTAGAACGTCTGTGCTTTGTCTTTGAAGGATAATTATTCATACAGCAGATTAAGTGTTTCATATTTGAAGGCAGTTATTTAGTAACCTCTTTTGTTTTCACAGAATATTCTTTCTTATCTCTTTGAATTTTACATTTTTGGATGTCTTTGATGAACTTTGATATTATGATAAATGTATTTGTATATATTCTCAATGATGCTAAACTGTTCCACACTCATTCAACTCATTATTCATGCACTCTTTTTTTTTTCATGCAGAGCATAACGGAGTCGTAAGGCCTCAAATCTTCATTATATACCTGTGGGAAGAAAAGTTTCTCTGACTTATTTCACCACTTTATCAATGCTCCTTCCTTTTCTGAATAATATAAGGATCGGTGTGCTGCATTTATCATGCCTTGCTTTTGCTTCCTCCTCTCGGTTTCCTCTGATCGTATCTCAGATAGAAAACAGAAAACAAAAGCTCTGCAGCTCTGTTAAAAGAGCTTTTTTTCTACTGGAAACTGTCACTAATGCATCTCTTTTAATGGTGAAGCGGTAATGCAGCTTATGGCAAAGCAATGGAATGTAAGGACAGTTCTCAGCTGGTTCTTACATGGTCACTGCACTGCGGACTGAAGAAAACCAACGTTGAATGCCTTCAAAGATCTAATATTAAAAGGATCTCAGATGTAGCAACACCATCACTACAGTGTTTTTCAATGTATCAGATGCCTTTATCTTTATTTTGATACCTCATGCTATATATTTACTCCATCATGAAGCCTTTTAAAGGATTTGTGAGGTTGTCCATAACACCTGTGGGGATCAGTGTCCCTTCCTGGTTCACTTTTTTTAAATATAATTTTATTCCATCTTCATCCAATCTATACGTCAGATTGAAGAATTGATGATCATGGTAACAGAGAAACGTTGTGGCAACTAGTATCTTGTAGCCTAAGCGATACCGTAAGAGAAGATACACTGAAATGGCTCATGTAAAATCAATTGTGTGCATTCGTTCAAGCAATGCTTTGCTTTCTGAAGCCGAGTTACTCGTTTTGTGTGGATAATTTTGCATCACTGTAACATAATTTCAGCACTTTCTCATGTACCCCTCGTTTTCCATCATGTCTTCCATATTTAGCATTTTTAATGTAGTAGGATGTTAGTCTTGTAAATTATTGTTATTTGTAATCTGTTACTTTTTAGCTGTTGGATTTGGTTCTAATTGTGGGTTTATTCAAAGAGAATGGGCCAGAAAAATGAAATCTATTTTTTTGTAATGATCAGCATGACTCCTGTTGCTGATAGTGGTTGATAAATAAGTTTATGCACAGGTCTGTACAGGAAGGTAGCATTTTAATTCTGAAGTTAAAACTTTTTATATTTTTCTTTTTGATCCAAGGAAATTGTTTTATATGATGCCATTTGAAATTTTAACCATTATCCCTGATGCAAAAAGAATCCCAATTTGTCATTCTGTGAGCTTCTCCTTTTATATTGCTGGCTGAAATAAGTTGTCTACTGCTCATTAAAGCAAATCCAGAAACACTGTACGGATGTTTGGACTATGTTGCCTGCATTTTGTCATGCTTTAGTAGAGTGATTTGACGTTTTCAAAATAAAATGTAGCATTCTGAAAAAAGGAAAAGCACAATACACTCAGAATCACAAACACTGTACTTTGCATATACACCTTCCTGCTTGTTTCCTGAAATTCAAACAAAGTATATGCTTCTCTGTTTGTAAATATGTCCAAATAAAAAGGTTCGGTCTGGAATTTAAATGTCTTCAGTTTTTTTTATTAGATTGTGTTTGAAATGATTATGAAGATGTACATGCAACATGTACCATGTAGTGTTGAAATACCTAATGTCACAGCTTGTACCCTTTTAGTACAATTCCTTCTGTAAGAACACTGGTTTTGTGCACATACTGTGATTCTTAGACTCCTTTTTGTTAATTAAAACAAAAATTAAAGTTAAAATTAAAGTGCCGCAACATCTTGTTTCTTCAGCCTTCAATTCATTGATTAAACAAAACCAGACAAGGGTCAAAGGTAAATATATCCTGGTTGACACTGACAGGAACCTTTAATGGTTTCCCCACAAGCCATGCACATATTTGATTTATCAATATTTTAGCTAATGTTTGAAGGACAATGTGTTTTAAGTCATCTGGGACAAGCTCTACTGTTTGGATATTTGGTCCAATTTGGAGAATTGGAGGGGGGCGGGGGGTGTCTTAGTTTAATTGAGCTCATTGGAATTATCCAGAATCTTAAATCCTGGAACATTGTGTGAAGTTAAGCATGGGGGGCCTTTGTCTAAAAACTGTCATACTGCGGTATATTCATACTCAGGCACTTGACCTAAATTAATGGAATTATAATTGCCAATTCCTGTTTACTCACTCTAACCTTGTTCTGGTATAATGTGAACGTGACCATGTTGATCCCTTTGGATTACTGTAGAGCAGCTGTGTAAAGCAAGCTCAGCTGTTGGTCCGTTACATCCATAACTCCACTATGTGGACCGTCTTTAGCCCTGGTCAGCCCCGCACGTGGTCAATCAAAAAATTGTCGGAAGAAAAAAAACCTTCACGACATTTCAAACATGGATCCTTTTCAAAATTTGAAAAATTCTCATCATTGACAAAATAAATCTGTTCGTAATTGACCAATCCTTTTGACTCTGTTTTTTTTTTCGAGTTGGTTCTTTCATCCGATTCGAATTTGGATTACTCATTTTGGGATTGCCATTTTTCAAAAAAATAGGGATGTGCATACATTTGGACCTCGTTATTAACAGGGATGGAAATGTCTTAAAAGCCTTTAAATTTGGATTAATTGGGTATATTTCTTATCAAATAGTTTTTTGAGTATTGCTTAGTATACATCGTTCACTTCTTCTTTTGAAGGTTTGAAACTGTGTTTGATACAGAGCTGAAATGCCTTCAAAGGTTGCACTGAGAATTCAATAATTAAACCAATGACCACATATTTCTCCCATACCCGTCACAAAAAACAAGGATTTGTTGCGATCTAAGATGTATCTATTGTTCCATAGAGTCACGTTGTGAGTTGAAAAGTTTACAACATTTTCCAGAATATCAGTATTTGTTGATGAAACTCTGATAAGGCTATCAGCAGTTTATTGATGCCAAGGTTTGAGGTGAGGAGGAGGAGTCGAAGTCCCCCCATTGTATCGAGTAAGTGAATTAAGATGTTTAACCAGAATGAGTCGCCATGCTTGAGCCAAGTTCTGATCAAGTTAAAGGTTAAAGTTACATTGAAGGAATCAATTATACAGTATATCGAATTCATTTCAACTTTATTTTATAGCGCTGATTAGAACAAAAGTCATCACAAAGCGCTATCAAAATATAAAATTTGTAAATAACCCAACAAATCCACATGAACAAGCATCAGCGACAATGGGAAGAAAAAACTCCCATTGAACAGGTAGAAATCTCCAGCAGAACCAGGTTCAGAGGTGGCAGCCATCTGCGGCGACTGGTTGGTGTTAGTGGAGAGAAGGACCAACAGAACAGGATAGAGAGATAGAACATGAGTGTCCCAGACTAGTTGAGCCGTGAACCAATGATCAGGAACTGCCATCATCAGCTTCACGACACCTGAAACAGAGCAGAGAGAGAAAGGTGAGGAGAAGGCACAGACTGCAGAAAAACATGATACACTGTTATCAGGTCTGCCTGCATGGTTCTGGGCTTAGTTCCTAGTGGTTAGGTTAACATCTAGCGGCGTCTGCATGGTCTGGAATGCCCATCTGACTGTTTCCAGTTTAGATCACCATTGATGGGATAATGCCCCTCTCTTTCTTTGAACATATTTTGTAAGTTAGAGGGAAGTAAGTTATTTCTTGTTTTGAACATAATTATTGCTGTTGTTTGATCCACCAGGTCCATTAATGTTAGTGCCTTTGATATTATAAGTAATGCATTTGTATGTTCACAAAAATCCACATTGTGCACCATTCTTATGGTACGTTTCTGTATTGTGCAAACTGTTTGTAGACACCATGCTTCAGCACAAAAAGTTAAATGAGGTAGTATCAGTGTGCAGTAGAGGATATTCACAGACCTGAAGGTTAAAAAGTGTCTTCATCAGAACATTTGAATATATTGCCCTCCCTGCCTTTTAGCATGTATGTAGCTGCTCATCATATTTAATATTTTCAGATTCCTAGACAATTTCAGTTTTAAATAGACATTCACGATGATGAAGCACCTCTTTTGATTCGTCAGTATCAAACATTACACTGGTACAACTACGGGACTGACATAGCAGCTGTTGGTACCGGTGTCACGTACTGAATTTACCTCCGTACTGAGATTATAAGTCTAAACTAAGCCTAACCCTAACCATGTGTCCATTCACTTTGAAATGAAAAACAAACAAAAGAAAATTCTTATTTTTTTTTGGCAAAATTCATTTTCCGGTAATGTGCATGTGCGCGCATGCGTATATACAATCTCAGTACGATGTGAACTCAATACACGACACCAGTTCTAACGACGTCTTCAAAGTCCTTAAAGAGATTACAACGCCGTGTTTACGAGCTAAAAGATAAACATTTTCTTTGTTATTAAACCCAACTTCAAAGTATAGTTTAATGTATTTATTGATACACGACCACAATCTGCTGTTTGTCGTCATATGGTGAATTGGCCCAAGTCCGCTTCCAGCTTTGACATTATTCTCTAATTTTCTAATTTATTCTAAAAAATTTCTATTTTATTTTCAAAATTTCCACTTTAATCTAAATAAAATATTAATAAAAATTTCAACTTGATTAAAATTATTTTCTCCATCAAAAATGGTCCTAATCCTAATTCCGTACCTCCAAATAAAATGTAGGTTAGGGGGCAAAAATAACTTCTTCCTGGTTTTATATTAATGCATTTTGTGGTATTATTGAACATTCTCCACAGTAAAACTATATAATGTTGTTTCCCTCTAAGAAAAAAAAAAAAAGAAAGAAAAAAAAAATCCTTTTTTCAATTCATTTTAATGTATAAAATACATTAGTACTGACTTGGTACCTCTTATTGGGTATAATCCATCCCTACTCTGTTTGTTTCCCTGACAGACGTGTATTTTTCCACGGTGGGACCATGAGTGGAGTCTGTACTATGACGGACAGGAGCTATATGTGTATATATCTATGTGACGCTGAGGCTCACTGACAGACACCCACAGCTGCTCGTGTCCGTATTTAAGAGTCACACTCTTCCGCGGTCTGTGATTGGCTGCTACCAGGACGTCTCTCAGCACGAGGAAGACAGAGGCACGTCGACGTGATGTGCGCGTGCCTGCCCATGCTGTGACGCAACCTTACGCTTACGCACGGTGGCTATATAAGCTGAGTGCATCCGCTCCCGCAGTCAATGGAGACTGAGACAGGGTCGCTGTCATAGAGAGATTCACTAGCAAAGCTTTAGACTTTTCACTGTTGGACATTTTTGTCTTTTACTCTAAACTTTATTTGAGAAGCTGTTATTTTATTTTTTTAACCGCCTGACGTTCACAGGACTGTTGCCTGACGAAGGACAAGATGAAATACATTATAGGAATTGGCGGGTAAGTTAGTGTGTTCAACTTTGTTTTAGCCTAAATAATATGTTATTCGAGTACGTATTTCACATATATGTTTTGAATTGTAACTTTAACAGTGATGCTACTTCCACACGCGCCCCCTGTGTTATCAGTCGCCTGTTCCGCCCATTCTGTTGTCATTAAACGAGCGGGACATTTGAAATGTGATGGCGGGTCCTTCTCTGCCTGTTCAAAAATGGAGGGAATATTTATTTGATGTCGTTTCCGGTCCTGTATCAATAATTAGCCTATTACAAATAATAACATTCTTGCACTTTATAATACATATATTCAATCATGACTTTCTTATATGGGAAAAATAAAATGCAACCTGTTCGTGAATAACTTCTACACATATTTACTGTATTTTTATAGGTCATGTCTTGTATTACAAGTTTTTTGGTTTGTTTGATTAAATAACAAATTATGATACCGCTTAAATTATAATGTTTTAGGGGGGGAAAAAAATCCTCTTAAGCTGCTCTGTTTTTTATTTCCACACAAATTGCTGTATAAATTTGATGAATAATGTATACTGGCTGCAGCATATTTACAATGATAGAATAAATGTGATTGCTTTCCTGTTTTTGTTCTCAGGATCACCAATGGTGGCAAAACCACGCTGACAAATAACCTGATCAAGACGTTGCCCAATTGCTGTGTTGTACATCAGGATGACTTTTTCAAGGTGAGCATGACGGGGAGGATTGTTGAAGTGTGACTCAGTGTCGTTGAGCTTTGTTGTTCTTCTAAAGCCTGCATGAGCGCCGCATGGTAGTAAAAGTGGAGGATGGTGCAATGAGTAACACCCCCCACCCCCACACGTATTACAAGTTTCCTTGATTTCTGCTAAAGCTTTTATTAGTCTTTTTTTCTTTTTTACTAAATTTTTTATTTTAATATTCTAACACATTTTAAGTTTACCAGCTTTAGGCATATCTGTATTGAATTCTATTATTTTGAGCTCAAACATGCCTTTTTTTTTTTTTTTTTTTTTTTTTTTTTTTTTTTTTTTTTTTTGCTGCAAACTGCTTAGTTTTGTGCATGCTGCTCTGCTGTCTGCTACTCCCTGCTTTGTGTCTATCGCTTTACTCTGACATGTGAGTGAGTGGGATCTGCTCGTGTTCAGAGCTGTGAGGTTGCAGCACTGTTTTATTGGTGACTGTTATTTCAGAAACCTGATCAGATAGAAGTCGGGAAGGACGGCTTTAGACAATGGGATGGTAAGACTTCACTGGAGCCTGCCAGTGACTCACTGACAATATGATTTCACCATACTTGTCCTCTTAGTGTGGTGCACACTGCCACCGTTTATAATTGCACACATTTTTACCTTCAGTAACTAAACAGCAGCCAACACAAACCCATTACATTACATTTTTATTGTGTATTTATTCTAATCCGCTGTTGTCCTTTCCACTTTCTCTCTTCCTATTACTCTTTAATGAACAGTGGTTACAGCTCTGGATATGGAAGCCATGACCAACACAGTGAAAGCCTGGATGGAGAATCCAGTGAAATTTGCCCGATCCCACGGTGTGACTGTGTCGCCTGCCTCAGACGTGTCGGACCAACTTGATCACATCCACATTCTGATTGTGGAGGGCTTCCTGCTCTACAACTACGAGTATGTGTACCTTTTTTTGTTTTTTGGTTTTTTTTTGTTTTCTGGTACGCAAATATTTTGATTTGATTGATGTCTTTGTTTCGGACATGTAAAATGATAAAAGAAAAACAGTTTAGAAAACAAAAAATGAGGAATTACAACAACAGAAATAGACAGTTTATATGATCCACAAACGCTGAAACTTACATGTGCAAAAAGGAGTAGGAAGAAGGGTAAATCTATTTAATCATACCCCTTTAATCACTACAGATTTTGCTTTTTTTAAGTACAACTAATAATACAATTAATTACCTATATATCATTAAACAATCGACATATTCACAAATAGTCCATAGCTAATCGTCAAAATAGAAAAACAGCAAAAGTGATGTGTTTATGTTACGTTTGAACATTGTTTTAGCTCCACACTCCTTCTGTTCCACACTTTTACCAAATACACATACAAAGTTGTTTGGACACATAAAACCTTTAAAATTAACCCAAAAAAGGGGTGGGAAGTAAATTAATTATATATATATTTTTTTAAATTAATTTCCACTGACAAAAGTCCCAAACTTACCCACCGCAATAAACATACAATGCTGACATTCAAGGCCCACTGTGAGCAACTTAATTTAACAATTTTTGAAAAATTACATATCACCTCCATACATTGACATTTTAAATGATTCTCAAGCCATTTTAAAAGCCTTGTTGTGTCAATAGCTTTAACCCTGCCCAAGTCATGACGTTAGCTCATGTCAGATTGTACATTCATAAGTGTACAAGCACACGCCTGTGTGCAGATTTTTTGAACATCCTTGTGGTCCAAGATAAGGACTTTGGTCCTTTACGACGTCACCACTGAGTGTCTGGGTCTGAATGTACATTCAGTGAGTGGCGAGCGTGCTGCGGCGATAGATAAGGAACAGGGTGTTAAATGACGCTGATGCTTTATAGAAGACGTTAGATTGCGTCTAATGTATTATGTATTTTCCCTCCGCAGGCCTCTGCTGGAAGTCTTTGACAAATGCTACTACATTGAGATTCCTTATGAGGAGTGCAAAAGAAGAAGAAGGTGAGGCAAATTTGCTTTCAAATTCATTTAGATGAGATGAAAATTATGTACTGAAATACAGGTTCTCAAACACTGTTTATTTTGATTCTTTTCAGTACAAGACAGTACACCGTGCCCGACCCCCCTGGTCTGTTCGATGGTCACGTGTGGCCAATGTACCTGAAACACAGGAAAGAGATGGAGGACAGCGGGTTAAATATTGGTACGTTGGCAACTGTTTTTTGCTATTTGTTTAAAGTCCCTCTTAATATCTTACCTGAGGGTAATAATGGAATTGGCACTAATGTTTCAATTCTGATTCATATTTCTATATTAGTAATAAAAAAAATGATGAATTGTTGCAGAATGCCTGAATGGTTTGAATTCCAAAGAGGAGATCTATAACCAGGTGTACGAGGACATTCAGAACAACCTGCTAAATCGTTTATAGGTATGTAACATTAGATATTTATTGTACCGTCTGTTAAGCATGCAGTGCAAACATCAAGTATGAATATTTGTGTCTAAAGAAATGTATTTTCTATTTTTTGCAGCAGGAAGACTCCTCTTCACCTGTACAGTCTTTGTAAATAGTACTTTTTTTATAAGGTTTTTCCTGTGTGTGTATATATAGACTAAAGCAATGTTAATTTATCTTTGCTGGGATTTTTACTTTGTATGTGATGGTTGAACTGACCAGTTTTGAATTGTGATGGACCATTTGACTCATTTATGTCTTTGGACAAATAAACAATGTGGTACATCAAAGCACCTCTCATTCATTGCTTCATATGATTTTTGTTTTTTGTACCAAATGCAACACAGTTCTGGTGTATAAAATAGATAGTAATTTATTTTGAAGAAATTTTTACTTGTATCTGCAACTTAATTAAAGGTCATTACCATGCTGTTAACAAACACATATTTGCCTTGTCAATGTCTTAATAAGTCATTGATCATCCATAAGATATAGACTATTAGCACTGGGTGCTCATGCCGATATCATGTTTTCACATTCAATAGTAGGATGGATTTATTTCCAGAGGATGGACCTCATCCTGTCAAAGGTTGGACTGACCTTCAGACATTATTGCAACAAGTAAATATAGTACATGGCAATTAGCTGCAGTTATTAATGCATCCTGGAAGTAAAAAATAATGCTTGAGTTGGATCTTTTTCAGCTGGCATCAGGAAAAAAAAAACCTCTTCAGTGTCATTAATTTTATTTTCTGCATCAGTTGAAGCTTATATTAAAATAATTCTGCTCACTTTTTGTTGACACCAAAAGTATTACAGTGATAACTATTCATTTGTGCACTCGTGACATCAGCTGTATGTGCATATAATGTGTCAGATGGAAATAGTGACACAGATCGGTGTGAAGCTCCATCATGTGTTTGTAGATGAAGTCTATGTAAGTGCTAAAAATAACAGTGTGTGTGTGTGATGACAAAATCTGCCCGTGTAGGAAAAGAGAACTTTGTGTTTGCACATGCAAAGGTACAGCTCCCGCACGTAACGCCACACTTCAGTGGTTTACAGAGTGCCTGTCAAGGTCAGAGGTGTGGTTTGTGCTGAGGGCCATGAACACCTGCATGTTCAGCTCCACACAACAGGAAACACAGGTTGAAAATCCAGTCTAGACCCACCCATTGTGACCTCGTTACTTCTCAGCGTAGTTTGCTCATGAGATTGGGACACACCAACGCTCAGCCTTGATGTGTAGCAGCAACCTTTGGATCTGATGTAGCCCTTGTCACGTTTTTACCATGTTAGTGGGCTATGGGAGATTGCATGCTTAGAATGTGGGATTCAAACTTTGTTCTCCTGGATATAGAAGGGGATATAGAAAAAAATTTAATGTCTGAAGGACAAAACATTTCCTTCTGTTTTCTTCTTTTGCCTCCCCAGACAAGAGATTACAGCACTACTGTTGATATTTTATTCAGTTTATTATTTGATTTTATTTGAACGCAGGATACAGAGAGGAGAGATTACTTTAATATACATACAACAGTCAAGTTATGTCTGTCCCTCTGTTCTCAGTCATTACACCACAAGGATGTATAGAAGAAAAGTAAAATAAAATACACCCCATCAAACCAACACCCGAGGACCCCTGGAATAAACCCAAAAGAAAAAATATAATAAATAAAAGTAGTAATGCTGTTCATAGTAAGGCTTTAAGCGTTCTTATGGTGTCAGACCAAAATGACACATTATCAGGTTTAACCTGGTGCATTTCAGTTCCCCAGCATTCCATTTTTACAATATCAATAAAATTCAGCAACCATTTCTGCACAGATACTATATAGGAGTATGTGTTTCCATCTACATGCTAGTCTTTTTTTTTTTTTTTTTTTTAAAGAAAAAGAAGAAAAAAGACACTCTTTTTGCCCTGCAGGCCAACCTGATTTCAAACAGCAACAACATTGCCCCAGAACTAACATAATTTGACACATCGTTGCTGTAGCAAACGGCTGTTGTATTGTTTTCATATAGTAACAGCAATTGAACGGACGTAACAGCCAAGGAATCCTGTCTCATTTATAATATTTTGCACCAGCTCTATGCTGTAAAAGGTGATAAGGTTCTTCTGGTGTTGATCAATCCCAGTATACATTGGGCACAAGGTCACCTGTCCAGTGTGTATTTCAAACAGGAAGGTCCAATGGTTCCCTATGGGAAACAAACTCAGCAGCCAGGACCTTCTTGCAATAAAGTTACAGTAGATTTGCTAACCACTGACCACACCACTAGTGGTGTGGAAAAAAAAAAAAAAAAAAAAAATCGATTTCACGTCGCAATTTTTTTGGGTGCTGATTTTAAATCGTTTTTTTTTTTTATATATATATCAGTTTTTTTAATTATTTTTTTTTCTTTGATATTTCATAAATATTTTTCTTATTGTATTTTTCACATTTTCGTGGATGTGTGTTTTCTCTAATCAAATGCTTTACAGCCTGTCAACTAAACACACACACATTTTTTTAATGCCATTCAAGGGTTGAAAGTCAGGAAGTGCTTTCCTGTGTGTGGGTATATTTGGAGAGAAGCTTTTGTCACGGTCATACAGAAGCAGTTGAAAGGAGTTTTTATGGGTTGTGGTCTCCTGCAGGCTGGATTCCTTCATCTGTGTATCCTGGAGGCTGCACGTCTACATATAACCTCTATTACCAAAGATGTACAGGACTAAACAAAGGCAAAGGTTAGAGAATAGGCATGCACTGACTTAGATGCTAATAACAAACACATCATGTGATGTCTCTTCTGCTCGTCTGCTTTTTGTGTACACAGACTGGATTGTTTTTAATGTCCGTGTTGAAGGATACAGGTAAAGTTGTTAGCTGTAAGAAAAGAGGAAAAAGCAAGAAAAAACAAACATAAAAGTGGAAACATAACCATGACTGATTTAGCTTATACATCATTACTCTGGTCAGGCATAGCTGAGCTTTGCTGAGTGAGATTCAAGCCACCTGTTAATGGATGCTTTGCTATCCATCTTGAACAAGAGTCCTAATAATCAGTGTGTATTTATTGATCAAATTTTTAAAAAAAATAAAAATAAAAAAAAATCAGAATTTTTGAAAGATGCACAGTTGTTTGTCAATGAGAGAAACCTCCAAAGAAAAGTGGAGGGATTTAAACCTGGTACATACGTGTAAACTCACCTTGAAAGTTAATTCCCACTGAGGACCTGATTGGCCATCACTTCCACCTTGTAATTGTATTACAAACTAATGGCTGTTAGTTTGTGAAGCTGGGAGAACAGTTTGCACATCTATCATCAAAGGACAATGTTGACTCTGTCATGGCCTCCCTCTAGGATGTTAATCAAAGGCTTGAGGAGCCACAGAGAAATAAATAAAGAAATAAAGTTCATTAAATCAAAGTTACTACGACTAAAAAAAAAAAGCAACGGAATAAAAATGTACCCAAATAAACAAAAGGGACTGGAGACCCTGGCCAAACTGAAGAAAAGTATAGGACACTGGGCCAACCCAATACCCAGCATCCAACCTCTAAACTACAGAAACCTACAAGGGCTACCAGTAATGTCCAGCTCAAACTAAAATAACAAACTCACAAACATTTTTAGTGAGGCACAAGAAAACTTCCCAATGTGTGCTGTTGGTCAATGGTGTTGTGCCTCCTCCCTTTATACACCCCCACCTTCTTCCTTCCATCTGATTACTGATCAGAATCAGGTGTTTAGCTCCTCAGACCTTGGTACACCATGACCCTGATGACATGCTGAAGGAAGATTGATGACAAAACCTAAAGTTTAAATAAGGCAGTGCCAGTATACCGACATTCTATCCGTACGCAGAACCCTTATTTGGCTAGTTTAGGTCACGTGATAGGTCAGTCATTGGTCAGTTTCGGTTGACACTTTTAAAAAAATTATTAGACATTTGCATAACTAGTGTTTACACTTTAGACTCAGATGATTCGTGCTGACCAGAATAAACTACACTTTTCTGGACTGAAAAATAAAAAGCCATTATCATGGCGCTAGAGATGGCCAGTGACACATGTACCAATTGGCACATGCTTTAGAGCAGGGGTCTGCAACCTTTACTCTCAAAGGAGCCATTTTGCCTAATCTCGCCAGGATTGAAGTCCTTCCGGAGCCGTAAAAAATACCTTCTCAAGGAAAACAATAGTGTATAAAATGCTATGCAGTTAAAATAATATCGAATAATTTTTAGAGTTAATGGTTTGAAGGGCTACAAAAAATAACTTGATCATGTCGGTCAACACATGCTAATTGCTAATTTCTTGCAGCATTTCAAGCATACATAATAAGCTGGCATGAAATAAATCTTTCCCCACACAAATACAATCTCTATTTTCTTTCAGAATAGTCTTTTTGTTAGTTTAGTTATCTTAAAAGGAATTTAAAACCTAGGTTAGCCACAGGGGCAATGAAAGTTGATGGTCTGTAGTGGATGTGATTTATTTTGAGGTTAAACAACTGTTTTATCAGATTTTTATTTTAAGTTAATGGCATTAATCATCAATACCCTCTGTAAGAAATATCAATTTATTGTTTAAATTTTTTTTTTTTTTTTTTTTTTAAAGCTATAGGGAGCCATTGCAAAAGAGTTAAAGAGCCACATGAGGCTCCAGAGCCGCAGGTTGCAGACCCCTGCTTGAGAGGGTTCCTTTATGTGTGATATAGTTACCCATGAAACCCATGTACCGTAAATAGTTGACAATAAAAGTTTGGGTTATCAGGTCTGAAATTTAACTTTCAATATCTAACCTTCAAACTCTGCAAAACGAGGAATCTTTAAGCAGAGGTGAGAGTTTACTGCCATCCTGTGGTAAGATAGTGCTGCTATTATTGGTATTTTAGCTCTGAGACCCAATCAATACTAAGATAAGACTTTTTTCCCCCACAAGGACACAAATTATCCTTACATCAATACTCATGTATTATAATCTTTAATCTGTTGTCATAACTACTTTTAATTTATTTACCAAAAAAAGTTACTGACTGTGGATGAAGTAAAAAGCGTAGAATAAGATGTCCAACCACGTGCACGTTTTATTATAAACCATCTTTTTTTTTTTTTAAACGTTTCCAAATTGTATTGCAGTTAGTATTTACGCATCAACCCATGGCAACTATGAACCAGAATAATCCTCTAATTTATTAGTGAGTTTTCACTAAAAACGAGGCTTGAAAATAAAAGCAGCGACTTAATTTGATCATTGTTTAAAATTGCAAAACACAAACGGGTGGAGAAAGTATCGTGTAAGTATGTTGAGCAGAAGCAACTTCTGTGTCCCAGAAGCCAAACCTATGAAGGTAGATTTGTGTCTTTCAAAAAAAATTTTCAATCCAAAAAACAAAATAAATAAATAAATAAATAAAAAATTAAATAAAATTAAATTAAAAAAAAAAAAAAAAAAAAAAAATCACTTCAATAAAAAAACAAACAAACAAAAAAAACTTTTCAATCTAAAAGAAGTTTACTTCAATCAAAAATAAACGATTTCAATCAATGAAAAAAAGTGTTCAAATAAAATGATTAGGGTCTTTTTGCGTTTGAACATTTTTTTTATATTGATTGATTGATTGATTGATTGATTGATTGATTGATTATTCCGAGTTCATTGTACATTACATATACACATGACTCTCATACTTTCATATAAACATGATTGAAAATATTTATTTTTCATTGAAGTAAACTTTTAAGATTGAATTTTTTTTTAAGTTTATTTTTTTATTTTTATTGGAAATGATTTATTTTGTTGTTGATTAAATAATAAAGACACAAATCTACCTCCATAATCTACCTCTGTACACATCCCTAGATTCCAAGGATTGGAACCCAGAGTGATCCGAGTATAGAGCAAATAGTAAAGCCATATAACACTGCCCTGTGAAGGCTGCTGGTTGGGGCACCATCGATGGATGCGTCAAACCAAATCCTTTCCTCTGACGGTGCGTAATGACGGAGAAGCGGTCATGCAAAGCGCCACCTCACCACCCACCATCTAGTCCCTTATGTCTCATTTTTCTGCTCTTCACACACACACACCCTCACACCGAGCCATGGATATGCTTGTATTACTTCTCATTTGCCTTCTTGATTCTCTGGTGCATTTTAGTAGTGGTCAGCACCATTTACGCACACGAGATGAGCCGTGGAAACACCGGATTCAGTGGGAGAATAACGGACAGGTGTACAGCTTACTGAGCACCGGGACTCAGTACCGTTTACCACAAACCAGGAGACGAACCCAGCTCCTACTGACCAACAGGTCACTGTTCAACCGAATCATTCCACCTGTTGCGCGCAGTAGACCCACCAGGGTTAGACACGGACAGCTCCAGGACGCACCCGGAGTTTCCCCTCAACAAAATGAGCGCAGTCTAGTGGGCAGTACCTCCTCGGTTCTTGGTGCAGAAACAGATCAGTATTATCTTTCACCGGGACGTCTTTCCCAACCGACCAGGGAGTCCACCAGTGGGGCTGAAGGCCACAGACCACACCAGGCACCATCAAACGGCAGCGTCATCCAGGAGTTCTCCGGCAGCGGAGTCCCTAGAGGAGGCCGTAGCACACCTGGAGATGACGCCAGTTCACAACCAACCAACGCGGCACCAACATCTCCGCGTTTTACGCACAACCGGACCAGCAGGATCTGGCCTGAGAGGCTGAATCCAACAGTTGAGTCATCTCCACCTGGGGTCAGAGGGACTTGGGGAGATGGAGTGTCACGTCCTGTGTCTCAACAAAGCAGTTTAGGGGATACAAGGAGCTCACAAAGTGTGTCATTAACCAGACCCACAGCGGGTTCAAGCCTCTCTCCTACAGCTCTGTCCAGTAACGCAGTAGAAATACATTTCCCTCGAAATACGCACAACGTGGACACGAATCATCCAAGAGATCCACACAGCATTCATCACAGGAACTCTGTTCTCTACAATATCTACTCTGCAGACCGCACAAACAGCATCAGCGCGCGCCCACCGGGGACCGGGTACGGTACCAGCTTCTTCCACAATGGTAAGAGATGCAGAGGATGAAGTTGAATCAAAATATGGGATAAGTCGTCACTATATTTGAACTATAATGCACCATCACAACCACCTTCTTAATAGATTGGGAAAACTGAACACAATCTAACATCTATGACAGATTCTGTTCAGTTTTTGTTCCATTTTAGGTAGTAAAAAATACACTAAATTCACTTCCAGTTGAACTTTTTTTTCTTCTTTTTTTACAATTTAATTAATAGAAATATATTTAGTACCAAAGTAGTTGTTCCAAAATAGCAGTCTTTAAGTTAAGAAGCATAGACACAGTTGAAGTATATTGGTGATTAGTGTGGCTTCAAGTACACAAGAGTGTGCTAAAATTTAGTACACGCAACACATTTATTTTTCACCAAGGAATGTATTGTATTGTGAGTCATTTTTCCCCCCAGACGTCCATCGTGTAAAATTCAAGCTGATCAAACATTTGTATTCCCACAGGTCTTCCAGACTTGGTTCCTGACCCTTACTACATCCAGGCAGCCTCTTACATTCAAAGAGTGCAGATGTATGCACTTCGCTGTGCTGCTGAAGAAAACTGCTTATCACGGTACTTTAATGAACACTACACTGTATTGTTCTGCCAGTCGGGTCAGAAACAAATAATGAAACCAATACATCAAATTAGATTAGAAGATGAAACTGAGGTCACATTAGTTTTCTGGTGAAAGCATTAGGGAAGCAGTTATCATAATGTTTATTATATGTTATATTCTGCATAAGAAAACAGAGGGGCCAAATCCGGCCCAATAGAGCCTCAAATTTGGCCCGCTCGAGAAAGTATAAAAATGATAGAAAAAAACTGTAAATCACCAACTAATTCAGTCGTAGATATCTCAGCCCCTCCAAATACAAAAATTCAAATAAAGCCCACAATATTTGCAGAGCTCTGTTTTTCAGTTCTTATATCGCATGACTGCAGTCATTTAAAATCTGAAATTGTTGAAAGAACTCTCAATTTTTCCAAAATCTGACAAATTTTCCTCTAATTATTCCTTGAAATTTCCCCAAATTCCCCAAATTGGGGAAATTGAATTGAAGAACCTGATATACTCACATTTATACATCATTTATATGTGGAAGCGTAAACGTGCTTTTAAATTTTCCCTTCTAAAATCTGGCCCACTAAAGCTCAAACTGGTCCGTATTTGGCCCCTGAACTAAAATGCGTTTGCCACCTTTGTTTTAATGCATGAAAACAACTATATACAAAAAGGGTCTGTCCTTAGGGGCTCCTTTGACATGTCCACATCAGGATGTGTCTTGGCCATTATCCCAATTGTATGCTGAAGCTGAGCAGCAGGGCATAAACCTGGCAGCCATGCAAGATCCTCGCCTCTGATCTGACCTTCCACTTTGCCAAGTAAAACATAATTATGATCTCCGATAGGAATTTAAAAGACAAATAAGGAATGAGCAGAAGCCACCTCATCAGTGAGCCTATAGTCATACTGTATGCCTGCTGGTCAGTGAGCTGAAACTACGAGATAGAGTGACAATGAAAATAACGTGACGTAACTTTCCTGGTCCTTCTTCTACAGGTCTGCGTATCATCCGAGTGTGAGTGACCTCAACTACCGAGTGCTTCTGCGGTTTCCTCAGCGGGTGAAGAACCAGGGAACAGCAGATTTCCTGCCAATGAAACCCAGACATGAGTGGGAATGGCACAGCTGTCACCAGTGGGTTCTCTATCAATGCATACTGTACATATACAATGCAGCTATATCAACAGTGTGAAAGGCCTAAAATGCATTAGTCTATACCACGTCATTGACGTTTTCTTAATCAACTGAATTCTTCCCAACAATCGATGACAGCTTTGGTGTCACACACGTTGTTTTGTCATTTTTGTGTTTCTGCAGACATTACCACAGCATGGAGGCCTTCAGTAACTATGACCTGCTGGATGTCTCCACTGGACAGAAGGTTGCTGAGGGACACAAAGCCAGTTTCTGTCTGGAAGACACGTCATGTGACCCAGGCGTGCGACGGCGCTTTGCATGCACCGCCCACACACAAGTCAGTCTGCAATCGTATGCTTTTAGTTTCTTGTTTTGTTCTTGAATTTCACGTCAAATGCAGATGACATTATGTTATGACATATTTCATAAAAGTACAAACTTTTCTTAGGGGCTCAGTCCTGGTTGCTATGATACGTATCACGCCAACATCGACTGCCAGTGGATCGACATCACTGATGTTCCACCTGGAAACTACATTCTCAAGGTGAGAATAAAGATTCTATTAGAAATATTAGAAATACAAAATGTGCTTCATAGATCATTATATTATATGTATGTTTTTCAGGTGACAGTGAACCCCTCTCAGCTGGTTCAGGAGTCAGATTTCTCCAACAATGAGGTCAGGTGTGACATCATGTATACAGGGAGTCATGTCCAGGCAAGAAACTGCAACATCGTTACGTAAGTTGGACAATAAATGTCTTATTTCTTCGTCAAAAAGCTCGGTGTATGATATTCTTTATTTTTTTTATCTTTTAACAGGAGCTCACCGGACTGAAGAAACAGTCATCGACGCAGGAATTCTTTAACATGTATTACCCTATTACCTTTTAGTTGCTCCAAATGTACAGCTGCTACTTTGTTGTTTGTAAGATTTAGTATTTTATTTATGCCGTATCATTTTAGTTTACGGTATTTTAAAATGCCAAATGTTAGTTTGTCTTATTTATACAAATATTAATGTTATTGAATTGTCAAACCAATGCAACACTGTACGGCAAAGAGTGTGTGTTCAGTGAAACTGAGGAAAAAGTGTCGTAATGATTCACGACCAAGGTACTTTTTATTAGTTTGACTTGTCGGCAAAATCTACACAATCAGAAACAAAAAAACGGTCGTTTTTTTTCATTTTTTTTGTTTTTCGAACACAAAATGAAAAACAAAAATTCAACTCATTTTTCTAGTTTTTTGTACACAAAATGAAAAATGGAAATGACCTGCTGTCATTTATGGGCGGTGCTTCAGTGCCCCTTTGATTGTGATTGGTTCATGTTTGGCCAGTGCTTTTCAAAGTAAAACCACATTAATACAACCTGTTTGGTTGAATATCACTGTAATACAGACTATATTATCTCTCTGCACAAAATGTTTTCTTTTCTCTAACAAAAAGTACCTTGGTCACGGAGACTTGTCGTGCGAGGTGACTAAACTGGTGCTTATTTTGAAAATACAGTTACCTTTTGCATAATTGCTATTGATTATTCTATTTAAATTTTATGTTTAAAAAAAAAAAAAAAAACATGAGTCAATAACAAGTCAAAATGTTAAACCAAAGATGCAAATAAACAAATAATTGGCTTTTACCTTGTGGGAAAATTAAGTCTTAATAAATGTGTTTTGTAGGATTTGATGATGAGGTGTATTTTTAGACACTCAAACAGATTAAATTTTTAGAGAGGGATATAGTTATAGAGAGTCATTGAATTCTGTAAAATATGAAGTTGTCAAATCTTATATTGATATGCATTTATTAGCTGTATTATCCTCCTGTCACAGAACCCCACGTGTAACTTTAAAAATAGATATTTATTAGTGGCTCATTAAATATCATGTCCCACCTATTGATGTTAACTTCCCCATTCAAAAAATAGCAAATTATTAGACAATGATTTGTCCTTCTAGATTTTGCCCTTAAATGTATGATTATTATTATTATTATTATTAATAATTTATTTTTACAATTTTTGGTGAACTTTTTAGTTTATGATGAAAACATCAATCAATCGTGTCGTAGTTTTAGTAAAGTTACCTTCATTTACATTTAGTCTTCGTTTAATTTAGTGTAAAAAGGTGTTGATTATTAAATGATCACATTTTCATTTTAACATCTTTAGGAATAATTGCATTAGATTATGAAATTATTGGTATATAAATAAACAAATATAAAAAATAACTGCAAAAAATAAAAATAAAATACACAAGTACAGTGATGGACAACCTGTAAAAACAAATCTACACAATTGCTATTAATGAGGTAATTGGATCAAATATTTGGGAGGATGAAATCACCCCAGTGTCCTTTCAGTAGCTAACACCAGCTGAGCACCATGTGGGTGTGGAGGAGCGTCACATGTCTTAAATACTTTTGGCATAACACTGCTCAGGGAAAGGCCATGAGGCACCATTCCTATTTGACTGCTGGAAATGTCAATGAATGAAATATAGCATCTAATAATAAGTCTGTGTTTATGTGTTTGTTGTGTTACAGCATGGTGAGTGATTGTGAAAACATTTACTTAGCTGGCATTTGGATCTACGGTGTCTGGGAATGTACTTCCCTGGACACACAAATGCCTTCTGTATTTAACTTTGTCCATTGATTTAGTGGAGATGGTGTCAGCACGAATACTTGCACGTGTAAATAATCATTCAGACTCATTAAAACTAATGACGGCCTCTAAATGAAGGCCTTCACTGTTACAGGACTAATGCATTACCTCATATTATTATATGATGCCCACCAGTTCTTCAGCAAGGGTTGAAATCTAAAAATACATATTCATGTTAAAGTGCTATTATTCACTGTTTTATATTTTGACACTTATGATACAAAATAATTATAATATTGTAAGTGTAATAGTCTTTGGTTTTATAAAATACATTTTTAACAGTCATTGAAATTATAGGAGTCAGAGACAGAACAGTTTGAGCTCAAGTGGGCTGCAGATTAGATAGAAATAAAGTGCAGGTTTTACACTAATGTGCCCAAGTTTTCATTCCCACGTATAACTGAATACAGTTTGAAAGGTGGCGACAATATCCAAGCAATAAGTGACGGATATCAGTCCCTGTAAGATCAACACTTCAAAAATCCTTGATTTTGTGACCATTTTCTTTCGTAAATTTAGAAGCGTTTTGTGGAAAAATGCTGAAATTCAGAAAAATTGGGAGTTTTTGCAATAAAGTAAGACTGTAGACGTGATATAGGCACAACAGCCCCTGCAAACAATGTGTCTTTTTATTAGATGTGTGTATTTGGAGGGACAAAGATAGCTACGACTTAAATATTTGGCAATTTATTCAATGATTTAAGTCATTTTGACTTTTTCCTGTGGGCCAACTTGGATGATCTCTAAAGGGCTGGATTCATTTGGCCTTGAGTTTGACACACGTGCATTAGAGACTTTTAAACTATTAAATCCCTGTGCATGCATCACTTCCTGCCCGTCACACAGGGTTTGAACTCATCTCATTCCTCCAAACATGGCCTCGCTGCAGAACCCTTACCATCTTTGGCCCTGCAAACCCAGAGTTGACCCATTGATGTGAGCGCAGCACGGAGCCTCCTCTGACTCTCCAGCTCCTGTTTGTACAGGGCAGGCTGACGTGCTATAGTCAGCAGGGACTGCAGGATGACCAGGGCTGGCAACTAGCCCTGGTGGAGATGACATGGAGGGGAGAAATTCCACAGTTCCAGTGACAGGCAGGAAAACTGACTTGCAAACTTCATCAGCGGCTCCACCACTGAACCAATGTAACCGTGGGCTGACCGTCTGAGGGTGAGGCCTAAGGGCTGATGGTCAACAAGAGGGAGGGAAAGCATGAGGGGAAACAGGATGGTGTTTAGTTTGCTCAATAAACAGACATTAAGAGACGACACTCAGGCCAAAGTCTCATTAATAGCATAAATAAAACACATACAGAGCAATGGAAAGAGGAAAAAGGTTTAAAAATGAAGACATTAACACAAAACTTGGTATAACCAATATGTCACTAACATCAATCTGGTTATTCATGTTCACTTTAGCAAGATTTTTCCACTTTTCCTAAAAGACCATATGACTCCTTGTGAGCTTTGACTAATATTTGATTTATTACTATTGGCAACAGCTGAAACAGTTGTTTTATTCACTGTTTTATTACAAATATTCATATTTAAATTCCTTTTGTGGCTTTGCAAAAACTTTGCAAATAATCACTGCTAAAGAGAAAATTAAATAATCACTATAGGCCTTGTTTTATAGGTGCTTTATTACTTTTTTTTCATTTATTTATTTTTTACAAAGTAAGAAATATTTAATACAGTGGTTTCCAACTTCTTTTTTTTTTTTGGCTCGCGACCCCATTATGATATTAATAATTTCTGGCGACCCCAAAGAATTTTTTTTTTTTTCTCTAGAATTAGTTTTTGATCCTGTTAGTTATACTGTGTTACAAATACAAAGTAGCTACGATTAATGACAAGATGTGCCAGCTCTCAAATATTTATTTTCTTTTACTACATTTTATTTGAACTAGATTTATGTTTGGCAAAGTACAAGTATAGAATACATTTGTTGAAGATTGTGTTAAAATAAAAACTTTTTTTTTTTTTTCAATCACTAGACATTTCAGGGGACCCCATCTAAACTCCAGGTGACCCCACATGGGGTCCCAACCCCAAGCTTGAAAAACCCTGATTTAATATGTGTTCTGAAAAAATGAATAATAATGAATTGCACTGATAGTAAAAAAAATAAAAATAAAATACTATCTTAAATTTTACAATTGAATAAATATAGTAGATTTAGATTATAGATATTTTCTGGATCTCCATATATGGTACACTGTGATCTCTTTTTACTTGCCTCCAGATTTACTAGCAAGATAACTGACAATGACAATAATAAGCAAAAAAGAGACTGATTTGTAGGGCTGGGCAAAACAATCAATTTAATCAATTAATCGAATTTGTAGTTAAAAATGACTTTTATTTTGCAAATTCGAGTTTAAAAAATAATAAAATAAAATTACATTGTACAATTGTAATATTTAGTTATCTGATTTCTTAATCATAAAATTTAAGCTACTGTGTAGTTGCTGTTGCTCTTTTGCTTAAACCTGGGTTAAAGCTTGAAATTGTTGAATGACAGAACCTCATTTACTTTTTATTTATTTTGGGATTGTTTTATGCATTTTAACTCTTGGGTACAATCACAGCAATAAAGTTTCATTTTTGACAATATATCTGATGTCTGCAGTCATTTTTAAGTGCATTAAAAAAAAAAATCTAAAATCAAATTTTTCTTTAAAATAATCTGAGATTTTTTTTTTTAAGCAAAATCGCCCAGCCCTATGATTTGTATTCAGCTGTGAAATCATTTTTAACAATTATCAGCTGTTGAAAACCAATATAAGCCCTAAAATAGCTGGGAATTACACACAGCTATGTAAAAAAACCATCACCATATTGAAGTGCTGCATAGTTGTGGCTGATTACTGGTGCACAAAGTCTGAAAATAAGCTTGTACAATTAGTCAGAGGATTGAATTGTTTGTCTTCCAGTAAAAGGTGAGCCAAGTAAGCGAGGAAAGGGAAATTGACTGAATATTATTTTCTCTCCTGTTGGCATCGAGAGGAAATAATATTTAGCTACTTAATAGGACAAGAGCTATTTGCACATAATTAAAAACCCAACACCCTTTCTTGTTTGAAGTAGAAGAATAAATTGTACACTCAGTAGTATAATTGTCACACATTTCCTCCTGGAGTTACTGTGCAAACAACAAAATGCTAAACAGTTATTGTAGTATTTGGATGACGGGAAGTGAAGTCGAACATGCAGCCAGTGCAAAAGGACAGAGAGTGCAGACATGTTATATAGTATAGCTGGAGCTGTTCCATTATCCTCAGTTTGCATTTAGCTCTATGTTCACATTGTTTATGTGGTTTTACACTTGAGTGTTACACATGTTGGAGTGTCTCCTTAACATCTGCTCACCTTTCACACTGTACATGAGACGGGCAGGCACTGACCAGAACATCATAGACATGAGCAGACACAAGGCTGCTGGTGTCTCCTGTTAGGCCAAGTGTTGCTGCTGTGTGAGAAAGATAAGAATGTACCGTAAACATGAACTGCACACGTTATGAATGTATGTAACAAGGATTTTTTGGCTGACCACGTGTTTGCCTCGGTGTGACTTGGTCTCACAGTTAGTGTTGAACCCTCAGCCTAAATGTGGAGCTGATTCCAATGTTTTTTACATCTGTGAGAGGGAGACATTTAACAGTCAGCTGATAAAAATTTGATTGATTTTGTTATTTTTAAGAGAGCTTCAACGAACCTATAGCTCGCCTATTAAAATGCCTTTAAAGCTAATGTTGTTGTTAAGGAGCTGAATGAACATAATAGTTTGCAGTTGGTATTCAATATCAAATAAATTAAAAAAAATTAAACAAGTTCTTTGGATTATTAATTCCTAATAAATATGTATTAATCCTGCCTGGATTGTAAAAATGGGTATGTTTTTATGGTTTCGTGCAAGACAATAAATTAACTGTGTTCATAGATATCACATCAGCATGGGGGACCAAAAAAAGGACATAATTACAAATAAATAAATAAATGCTCCATTAAATGAATAAATAATTAAATGTATAACTGAATAGATAAATATTTGCAAAACTAAATACAGAAATTAACAAATAAATCGTGAAATACTTATTTTGTATGTCTTTGTTTCCATGTTTTTATATTTGCCAGTATTTATTTATTTATTTCTTCATATACAGTACATGCTTTTTTTTATATAGGGTTATTTTTTTATTCATATATATATATATACAAAATTGCATTTATTTATTTATAATTTTGTAATTTTTGGTCCCCCATCTACATCAGTACTGCTGGTCAGCATTAGATGATGATGTTAATGTGTGCATGTTTTTTTTTTATTTTTGGTGATGTTAGAATTTAGAATGTAATATTTCAAAGCATCCTCGTCATGTTGACAAAACATGTTGGTTGACAGAAAAACGTGATCAGTGAGAAAAGTGTAAATAAATCAATTTTTCTCGGCAAAGTTACTGATTTTAGATCATGTGTGACTTAAAATGCTACTGAGAGTGATAAAGACATCTGTAAACTCTGCTGCTCGAATCTTTTTTTCTGCATCAGTTAAACCAGATAAAGAATAGTGACATATTTATAACCCACGCAGTGTCTGAAGTTATTGTCGACATTTAATTTGCCTCATGAAATTTGTAAAATGAAATGAGGCATCATTAGGCCAGGTGAGGCAATTTTGTTTGTACAGTGCGCATTTAGTTCACATAGCAATTAATATGATTAAAAAGTGCCACAGTAAACATTAACAACAATTGAAAACATAGCATTACAAAAACTTTGAAATCAACAATCAAAACAATAAATCAACAATAAAAATGACTACAAATCTCCCCCTCGGTCATAAGCAGTAGAGGAAAGCAGTTTGTTCTACTTCTTTGCAGCATAACAACTAAAAGCAACATCACCATGTTTCTTTTGTTTTGAAACAGGCGCACAAAGAGCCATTTTAACCATATGTTACATGATTTGTTCCCTATTGTCATGCGTTGATTTGATAAATGAGAAACATGGAATTACATTGAAAACTGATCCCTAATGTTACTTGTTGTAATCGCTCTTTTTATTTATTTTTTTTAAATTTGTGTATATATTTTCACTTTCAGACGTAAAACAGCAGGTGGGATTAATGCAGGGCTTTTCAACCTTGGAGACGTAACCCCATGTGTGGTCGCCTGGAAATTAAATGGGGTCGCCTGAAATGTCTATTAATAACGAAATTTAATAAAAATACTGATTCAAATTAAATTTTATAGTCTTAATTTGTTTTAGCTGTAATTTGTATTTATTAAGTTTTTTTTTCATTTATCTATTTTGTGCAATAAAAAACCAGACAGATATCACAGACAAAGACATACAGTGCAGTAAGAGGCAGAATGGTCAAATTAAAACATCACAGATTCACACACAATCTCAAACAACTGTATTCTATACTTTCACTTTCTCAAATATAAATCTAACTCAAATTAAATGCAGTGTAAAAATATCAGAGCTGGTGCATATTGTCATTTTGTGTTCCAACCCAGGAAACTGTGTATTTGTAACTCATTAAAACAAACATGATTAAAAATAATAATAATTTTAGAGAAACAGAAGTCTCGAAATTTTTTAAATTATAAATGGGGTCACGACCCTAAAAAGGTTGGATTAATGTTTTAATTAAAGCTATTTTAGCGCAACACAAGGACGACACTTGGTGGAAAGAAGGTTGAACTACTTCTATTTTAATTTTTAATAGGCTTTTTTTCTTCTTCTTCCAACTCTAGATTAAAACAGATTAAAAATCACAAAAGATATGTTGTTTAAGGGACTTTAATAATTAGTTTATTAATAAATATCTTGTGCGCTCATTGTGGGATGTGACGACATAAACAGTGGACGGGTGATCATGTTTTTTTTTGGACGGGTGATCATGTAGCAGGGTCGTGGTTGTGAGCGTGACGTCATAATATGTAGACGTCGCATCGACTGCTGCTGCCCACTGGTGGTGGTGGAGGCAGCAGTGCATTGACATTACGACAGAAAGAGGTAATTCTCAATCTCTAAGTAGAATTATTCGTCGAATTTTGAACCGATTTCCAAACTGTTTTTTTTTTTTTTTTTTTTAAAAACCGTCACACATGTAGCTATGATACAAGGTGCTTGGATATATTTAAATGCTGGTTTTACCATATCAACACTTAATTTCCACACTGACATTCTTGAATATTTCAGTTCTTTTAATAATAATAATAATAAAAACAATAATATTAACAATAAAAATTTTTTTTTATTATTAATAATAAGGTAATATAAGAATGTAATGTATTAATAATAATTATATAGCAAGAATAATAATAAATAATACATCAATATGATAATGTAATGATATTTATAAGAATAGCAATAACAAGAATACAATAGTAGTACCATTATATAATAATAATAATTATAACAATAATAATAATAATAATAATAGTAATAGTAATAATAATAATAATAATAATAATAATAATAATAATAATAATAATAATAATAATAATAATAATAACTGTCAAGCGCAATCTATCTATCATGTCTGACGTTTGTTACAAACAAAAAAACCGTGAAAACTGCATGAGAATTGAGTGATTTACGACAACTTTAATAGTGTAACACATCATTCCTCTATAGATGTAATGCAATGTAGGAGTGATTGCCACCGGGCCAAGATGGCCGCCCTGTAGATGCACAGCTCTAGTGGGCGGCAGCAGTCGATGAGGCGTCTTATTATGATGTCTATGCTGCTGTGAGCGTCACACTGTCACAGGAGCTGATACAGACATGGCTCGGTTCACTGACTGCTTTGTGTTGTATTCAGCGGTTCTGCTCCTGGTTTCTGTGTCTCCGACAGACGGTTCCTCTGAACGGACGACGACGGTGGAGTTTGACGTTAAACCGGGAGGAGTGGCGCACAGCTTCAGCCAAACCATGGTAAGTTCTACCGCTTCTACACGACAGCTTTACAGTGTAACTCCATACCAGGTTGAAGTTACCATAAAACCACTTCAGCTTATAACTGTTAAACCTTTCAGTGTGTCCCTTTTTAAAAAAGGAACAATATTAAAAAAAAGAGGTAAATTCATTTGTTAATCATTAAATTGTCCTTTGGGGGGGAAAAAAGCATAAAGTAATGACTTGAATTATTTAATTCCATAATATAACTATTTTAAAAATGAGTTTCTATGATGAAATCGTGCTTTTTTTTTTTTTTTTTTTAACCAATTTTTACAACAAAGGCAAACATTACAATTGGGGTAAGAAAGAGTAGCAATTTCGTAATAAAGGCCCTGCTAATGACTGCCACGTAGCTAAACTGACAGTTCCACAGTGGCACTTTTAATTGGACGTTCCCTTTACTGACTCATGATGAAACAATTGATATACATACTTTCAGTTTTATGAAAAGCAGAGTCCTCAAAGTTCTTCCCAAACTTGAATGCGATCAATTCAATGTTTATATAATATAATTAATGTACGTTCAACCATTTAACAAAAAAATATGAACGCACTTTATCGTTTTACACTGATTTATTTCCTGCAACTGCCTATTGTCTTACAGGTGTATTGTAGAATAAACCTGAAGGTTTACTATCTATGGTAGACAGTGGGCATGCGCACCTGGAAAACTGCGCATGCGCGTCATTCAAAAAAAAAAAAAAAAAAAGTAATAAACTTTCCTTTAATTTGTATTGTTAGGGTTCGGGTTAGAATGAGGGTTTATCATAGCAGTAAACATTAAGGTAGCAAAATATTGTACATATACTACGTTATTAGTGCGCATGCGCCAGTAGGATGCTTTTCTTCCTCTTTTCCTCGTGTGTTTCGTCAAAACAAAGCCGTATCTTTAACGATTCTGTCACGTGTGAATAAAATTACCGTAATGACGCCAAAAGAGCAACTCATTAGCTTTATATTATAGGAGTTACTGTCTTTAAAATCATCATGGTCACGGTCTGAGTTTACTTCGTCCTGAGATCGATTATGAGCATGCGCACTACCGGCTAGTTTTGCTACTTCCGTCATGCTGAGATTGAAAATTCAATTTCAGTGCTAATGTTCAAAGCTAATGTTGAGTGGCTCCTTTTCTTGGTTAATATACTTTTAAAGAATGTTTTCTTACGTTCACTAATTTCCCATTTTTCAATACAAATAGGAATAATTTATTTTCCAAAAGAACGTGATTATAATATACATTGCAATAAATAACAGGTAACCTAATGTAACTTTACCATAATAAGCTGTTGTATTCATATAAAGTTGATCGTGACAATCACATTTTTTTTAATAATTGGTCATTTTTTAATTTTTTTTTTTTTCGAT
This sequence comes from Gouania willdenowi, assembly GCF_900634775.1. Classification (NCBI taxonomy): domain Eukaryota; kingdom Metazoa; phylum Chordata; class Actinopteri; order Blenniiformes; family Gobiesocidae; genus Gouania; species Gouania willdenowi. The sequence goes on along the minus strand of NC_041047.1, from coordinate 18,757,808 downwards.
GGTCGACTGATGTGATGTTTTAAGCATTTTTTTTTTTTTTTTAAATCAGTAAAACAGTCCCTGTGCATGGCTAATCCAGCACGTGTACTTCTCTGTATGTAGCGGTCATGTACTGAGATTATAAGAGAATCTCAGTATGGAGGTAAACTCAGACCGTGACACCGGACATCACGGATAAAACAGGAAAAGAGGACAAGTCTGGGTAAAACCAGCCACCCTAATTGTATGCGTATATTTTAATTTCATTTAGAATATCGCTTTTGTTCAATGTATACTCTAACTAAAATCACTTCTACTATCTACATTTTACTACCAATGCTCTGACTTTTGCAGGGGGATCATGAATGCACCTTCACTTACGTCTCACAAGGGGGAACCAATGAGGTGAGGGCCTGATTAATTGCATTGGTTTCCATGGATTAATAAATGTACCGCTGAAACACATTTTCTTTTGCACAATAGCAATGGATGATGAGTGTGGGCCTAAGTGAAGATGACAAACTCTTTTTTTGCTCTGTGTGGAGGTGACGTATGCGTGCACACACACACACACACACACACACACACACACACACACACACACAGGAGGATGATGATGATGATGCCCTCCTGCTCAGTCACCCTGAGTTAAGGTGTGTCATTGTTGCTAATGAGCCCAGTCTGTGTCTGCGCTGAGTCACCTGATTGATCTTGGTTAACGGTGACAGTTAGAGGAGGAAGGAAGGAAATCAAAGCCACAAACACTCCCATGCTCCGCTGTGTTCTGGAACTAATATGTGAATAAAAGTATCCAAATGCACGAATGTTGACAACACTTTCTTTCTTTCCCTCCAGGCCTCAGGGCAAATCCTACCTGTTTTTTACACAGTTCAAAGCTGAGCTGAAGGGAACCGAAATTAAACATGTCAATGCTTATGTAAGTATAACCACTGACTGTACTTTACTTCACTGACAAACTGATGTTTCTTCTGAAACGTTCTCTTCCTTAGTTGTAAAAGCTGGTAAATAACCTTTGTGACCTGGAGCTTATTCAGTTGTTGTTAAATAGTATGAAACATATTACGATGCACTTCTGAAACTGAGCTTTCAGTCTTTGTCTAAAGCTAATGATATAAAGATGTAAAACCTCGGACAATAAGAGATGTTTAATCTTGAAGATCAAAATGCAGCATTCAGTTTGTGTTCTTGAGCTTTTCTCCTGTAAAATTTAATTATTTTTTTTTTTTTTGCTTTACCAGACAATTTTTTTGTGTATATATAATCGACATAAATGATAAAAAAGAAAATATTCTGGGTTTATCGTTCACTTTTTGTTACAAACAATGATTCATTTTGTTACAAACGAACATAAATGATAAAAAAGTAAATATTCAAGTTTATGTTTTCCATTACTTTTTGTTTTGAATGACCATAAATGATAAAAAAAATAAAAAAAATATACTGGTTTATTTTTTCATTACTTTTGTTAAAAACAAACATAAACGATAGAAAATAAAATATTCAGATTTTTATTTCCATTGCTTTTGTTACAAATGAACATAAATGATAATAAAAAAAATATGTGCAAATATGCACTGTATATGTTTGTATTGCAAAACCAAATGTGAAGTTTTAAATGTTATTTTGTGAAGGAGGGGTAGACACCTATAAGTTCCTTGAACTTCTGCCTATTCCTTTTGAGCACTTTCTCCTTTAAATACGTGTTATGTTTTGTGCAAAAAATGTGGTTTTTTTTTTATGTTGCTCAAATGAATAACCAACAAAAAACTAAACTAAACAGAAATGCAAACAAAAACACGATGAGACAACCTATTGGGGAATTGACAATTTTATCAAAAAACAAACCAAGAAAAATACAGGAAGCAAGCCTTTCCCTCAAGGACAAAATTTAAACAAAACTGCTTTCAAAAGTTATTTATAGGGCCAAATAAGTGTTTACTAGAGTGACAGGATGTTAGAAGTCATCTCTGTGTGGGGGTTGGTTTCAGGAGGATTCTACCGCTTAATACATGTTATTAAATGGAATTATTAGTCGACTGAATTGGCTGCATTTTTAGTCAATCCGTCTTGTTGATTGAAACAAAAACTAATTATATAATAGTGTAAATGAAAATGAAATAGAAATTTACATTTGAAAAGTAAATCTAAATTTAGTGCCAGAGAGCTTCCTGTCTGGTATGTTCTTGTTAAATGATTTGGTGGTTCTAAACTCATGGGTTGGGACCTGAAAATGGGCTGCAGACTTTTTCTAAGAAAGTTTGATCATGGGCATTTTTACGTAGATTTAAAAAAAAAAAAAAAAAAAAAGGAAAAACATTTATTTGTATTTGAAGGAGATTTATTTATGCTGCAGACTGCTGACTGTTCACATGTCTGACAGTAGGGGGCGACAGTACGCAGGAGTAAATCTTTTAGATAGCTCGTCTCAAAGTGATAATGAGTACATTTAAAATATATTTTAAACTTGGTTATTTTCAGCTGTTTAATGTTATCTATTGTCATTCCTTCTGGTCATTGCATTCCGATTTCATAAACAGTTTTTAATATTGGATTACTGTGACGTGATGCCATACTATGTTGAAGTGAAACGTCTCTGTATTTATTTGATTTAGAAAAGTAACAACTTTTCTGGAGTAGACACCTTAGATTTTTTTTTATTTTATTTTTTTTATTTTGTCTAACATTTGTAACCCAAAGAAATGGGTTTTTAATGCAGCAGAAAAATCACTAACAACCATAAATATGCTGGTTTATAAAAACAAAGGTCCACACAAAGATTTGAATTGCTGATTTATTTAGTGAATGATTATCTTCGCTTTAAATAATCACCTGAGTGGGCGTAGGTATAACCGTACAGTCCTTGATGAGGAATATGTAAAACCCAATCTGATTCTTCTTTTTTTTTACCTAACCAAGCCTTTTCTAATTATGAGTGCTTCCATGGAAACTTATGTGCTCCGTGTTCTCCCGTACACTTTACATCCATCGTCATCTTAATAACTGCCAATGCTGCTTCCCAGCTGCTCCCACCTTTGACAAACCAGTGTCGAAAAGTGAAAGAGTCGCGACAACTATTTGATTCCAGAGTTCCACTCGGGGTCCATGTTTTTGTGCATCATGTTTCCTGGATGGGTAAAAAGTCTGGACCAGTGTGGGTGTGGTCACTTGATTGTAGATCAGCTGTATTTGATGTGTTGATGCACATCTCAACACAACGCGGCTCTTTCCCTCAGCGAGGACAGCCCTGACACTCTGTCATTAGTGCACGTTTCCTCCTCCTCCGGCTCCGGCTTTATGTCCTGCAAGCAAAACAAACACACGAAAAATAACTACCGTACTCCAAAAATAACACACCTGCCACCCAGCACAGCATCTCCTTGACCTTGTCATTACATCCTCCCACCTCCTGGGCTGTCGGTTGTAAAGTATTGTTGTTTTCTCAGCCTCCTCACGTCCTGTTTTGTTTTTACACTGTTTTAATTTTCCTCCCGTCCTGTTTGTGGCTCTTTTGTATGATTCCAGTCCCAAACAGCTGCAGGAGGACAGAAGAACGTGTTTTTGCCAGCAGAGGAATATATCATTGATAGATCAACAGGTGAGAAATGTATTGTGTTCAATCAGCTCCCTCAGGTTGTCACGTCATTGTCTCTCTCTCTCTCCACCTCCATCCTCCCCCGTCACGTTGCACGTTCCCAGCTGACTTCCCTTTAAAGCTTATGTTCCAGCTGTGAGTGGGTTTTCACTGTGTCCCTGTAGCATTACTGTTGTTATTCAGTTCCTGCACCAAAATCCCCACTGTGCCTCCAGTTCCAGACTGATATTAGCAAGATCTGACAAGTCACGGCGACCTGCAATTTACTGTAACTGTCACTCTCAGCAGATTAGTCCCCCACACTACAGAGGCTTACAGGCTTCCAACCCAGAAACCATCACAGATTTCAGGATAATCCCATCTTTGAAAAACGTTTTCAGTCATGATTTCTAGGGACACACTGTCTAACATTGTTAGAGTTTGTAGAAGTATTTTGCTATGCCTCAGAAACTCTACAAATGTTCATGTTTGCGCTGGTATAATATGCATTAACTCCACAGGGTGGAAGTGTTTATTCACGTCTTTCTATAAACTTCATAGGTAATTCTATATAAGACTGTCACTTTATTCACACATACTTTTTTTTGTGGAGCTTCGTATATTTGTACCCAAGTGTTATACGGAATCTCCATTATTTATAGATATCTCAGATCAAACTCATTGTTATGCAGTTGAAGAAATCCTTGAACAGAAAAGGTAACTATTGTAACTATAAATCATTTCTTTGCACTTAAAGTGCAGAAACTGTAGCTATTGGAGTTAAACATTTGTACCTTTTCTATACCTTGGAGGAGATCTTGTTTTTAAGTGACCTTTGCTTTACATAGATTAAATCAAGGTTAACACAAAACAACAGTTTGAAATGGATGAATTAACCCCTGCAAACAATTTGATTATGTTTTCATCAGCGTTTGATTGTTAGCGGGATTACGCCATAAATACTTCACAGACTTTGACACATTTTTAATAATAATAATAATAATAATAATAATACATCAGTTTTATATAGCGCTTTATCATAGACACTCAAAGTCGCTTTACAGAATTAAGGCATTATTCTTTCACTCCACACTTAGTGGTGGTAAACTACTATTGTAGCCACAGCTGCCCTGGGGCAGACTGACGGAAGCGAGGCTGCCATAGTACGCCATCGGCCCCTCCGACCACCACCAACACTCACGCACACACTACATTCATACTAGGCAATGTAGGTGAAGTGCCTTGCCCAAGGGCACAATGACAGATACCACTGGGTGACTGCCACCCCACTGTGGCACCTGGATTCTCCCATCCAACTACTAACCAGGCCCAGACCTGCTTAGCTTCCGAGATCTAACGGGATCGGGCAATGACAGGCTGGTATGGCCACAAGATAGACCATACACCATGGAATATTCCATTACATTTTGGAGCGGATGTGGCTCAATATACTGATTCTGGATCAAATAATCATATCTCTCAATATTGGTGACATTTCAAAAATTCATATCTGGCTTCGAAATTGGCCGATTGTTACGAAATTTGACTCTGTTATGTTGGGTTGGTTCCTCATTTAGTCCACGTAGTTTCATCTGAAACAGATTTCATTGCGATTTTCCATAAAAATGGGGCTTCCAATACATTTGGACCTACTGTATTGTTACTAATGAGGATATACATTTCTTCTAAGCCTTTTAAGTGTGAATGGTCATGATTCTGTTATTAGTGTCACTGATCCAGATAACTGCCAATATATGGCTCTTTCTGAGTGCTCTTGTTGTAATTATTTGGTCAGACTGAGTGATAATAGTGATGCGTAGCATTCTAGAATGCCATCCATCCATTTTTTGACCCGCTTTGTCCTATTTCAGCGTTGCAGGGGTCTGCCGGTGCCTAATTCTAGAATGATACTGTAAAAAGTGGTAGTTAATGTGTAATCTGATTATTGTAACGTGCTAGCCTTGCATCTTAAATCAGCTGGAAAAGTCTCTCACACCCTTCAGGCCCACGTTCAGTCAGTGTCGTCAACTTCAGTGACTAAGGGCCAGAAATGTCTGAACTCATACCGTGATGGCTGAATACTCTCATGAAATAAAACTCATGGTTTCCCTTCAACGTGTATGTTTTTTTTTTTTCCATGTTGAATCTTAAATTAACAGTAGTATAAGGCTAACCACTGTCAGACTGTATATAGTTATATTCTGCATTGCATTACGTGTGACCTTTTCTTCTTCTAATGTAAACCACAAATTAAATTTTACTTTCCAATCCACAGTGACCCACAATGAGGGGAAGTTCAACGCACAACTCTCCAAACTCACAGTCATTGGACGGACACTACATGATGAGCTGTGATTGGTCATGAGTTAAGGTTGACCAATGTGGGCGCTTTCATGAGCTTATTTCCTTCTGTGGTTAAAGAAGAATGGATTTATTCACAATGACAACCAAAAAATGAAGTGGGATTATAACGGGAGCACCTCGTGTTCCAGTACAATAGTTGCGTGGGATTTTCCTGTTGTGGTGGGTTAATGGTTATAGGAAAAAAGAGACATCTGTTGACTAGATAGTGTTCAGTTCTGCCCTTGGTTAAAGTGCTTCTATTGTAGCTTCTGCGGCTAGAGAGAATAATACCCTTCTAAGCCATCAGGGTTATAGATGAATGAGTATAGATTATTGTCTGGGGGCTTGTCACATATATATATATAACATACTTAGACTGGTGGAGGATTTATTTGTCCCATGTAATCCTGAGGGGAAAGTGAGTAATCCCCTCACGCCAGAATTTGTCCTGCACGGTGGTTTGAAGGTTCAAGCAATCTCTTATGTGTTTTTAATTTGCGGAATCAATAGATTTGCTCTCATATAAGCATCTACCAATCTGTGTCCCCGTCGTGTAATTTTGTACGTTTTTTTTTTTTACTATACGAGATGCCAACATTTTATGAATTTTGTTATTTTTTCTGCAAATGTAATTGTACTTAGAGATGCAGCGTTTCCTTCTTCATCTGACAGAAAGTTAACTTCAAAAACCCGAACTGCTGGCGTGCAAAGGCATTTGGATGATAGAACCAAGGCAAATGGATATCTGCTCTTACTCCTGAGAGATCCTCGCGCTCATTACTCATTCAACCCTTTTCTTTAATCTTTTAGTGGCATGTGTGTGGATCAGTTAGCATCCGCCAGGCTCCAGAGATACAGCATTAATACAGGTCCCCCTCCCTCATCTGCTGTCACCACTCTCTTATGTTGCTTATGCTCTTAGATCCACAAGTTCAAAACAAAATTCAAGAAAAATAAATTTTCCGCATTAATATCAGATCTCTGGCTTATGGGGTGTCTGGAGTCATGGTTGCATTACTTGTTTATACCTTGTTTGGTTTCTTTCCCTCGAGGAAGTGCTCAGCAGGATGCATTTCCCCCTCTGTGTTCGATTGTCACCATTGAAGCTTCCTCCGAGGTCACAACAGGAAATGATCACATCAAGATCCTGACTCAACAAATGGAGAAATAAACACGCGGTGTTACTGATTTACTTTTTGTTTGCTTTTTCGGATCAGTGATGAAATGGGATTCTAGGTTGTTTCAATAAAGAGTTGTTGTTACTGTTATGGAGATGGCTCATTGTGTCAGTCGTGAAAGACATTTAGAAAACTGAACAAAAGATAGCATTTATGCAAACCTCATAATGCCTGTTTGAAAATATACAATTTATGTGAAAATCTGCCAAACATAGGGGAACTTGGGTCTACCTCTGAGTTCTTAAAAGTTGCAAAATGTAGACGTTTTTGTCACGTTCACATCTTAAGGCAGGGATGTCATACTTGTTTTAGTTCAGGGGAAAAATATGGACCAGTTTGATCTCACTTGGTCCACAAATTTTAGGTGGGGAAAAAAGAATAATTTGAACATCTATTGTGCCCTAGTTTTTAATATCAGTCATTGCTGGATCTTCACTTCAAAAACTGTTGATTTTGTAACCAATTTTTGTGTAATTTAGAGGAATTTTGTGGATTTTTTTTGTGAGAAATTGCAAGATTTGTCGAAAAATTGAGTTTTTTTTTTTTCACAATTCGCAATTAGAAATGACTGCATTCATGTGATATAAACAAAGGAAAACTGCAAGAACCTAAAAATATTGCAGCGTTTCATTAAATTGATGAAATTTGTCATATTTACAACTGGATTATTTGGTAATTTTTACAATAATTCATGTTTTTTCTGTCATTTTTACTTTCTCCTGTCAGCTGAATTGAATGTTCCAAAGGGCCTGATTTGGTCCCTGGGCCTTGAATTTGACGTGTCTTTAGCCCTTTTAAAAAAACACAAAAAAAATAGAAATTGCAATAAGGATTACATTTATATACAGTAAGTGTTTCCAAAGCTACAGTTAGCTCTACCCTGTCCCAGTGCAGTGTACGTGACATTCAGAACTGATGTAAGACAAAACTGAAGCCAATTCAAAGCACTTGTCAACCAAAGCTTTATGAGAAAAAAAAAATGGCCTCAGATCTACAGTGCGGTCAATTAACATATATTGTGCTTGAATAAGTGTGTCCATGAGATAAAGGACCTCCATTGTTTCTGTTAATTTCTGGGTTAGGAAAGCTTTTCAGGCAGGATTGACTAAATCCAGAGGCCCATATGGGAATGTATAGAGTTGATCTATGAAAGCTTACTGAGATACAGAGTCATGAGGGATTTATTCATCCAATGTTAAACCTAGAGCTATTCGGTAATCTAGATTTTCCCCCAAATTGGCCTGTTTTTCACCAAAGCCACGGCCACACCCATTGGCAGTGCATTAATGTGAAGTACGGCAGCGATTATGAAACACCTGGACGCTTTGTTGGGGGAAATCTGTTGTGTGGCAGCACTTTAGCAGAGCTATGTTTCATCAAGACCAATGCATGCTGTGCACTGAGACTCCCACAGAGTCTCCTCGTTGTAATTAAAGCAGCTTATGGCAAAGCTGGGACTATTTCAGGCTGGTTTTCAGTTTTGTTGCCTAATGGGAAAGAAAGAAAAAAAAATAAAACGTTAATTATCTTCTCATGTCGATTTTTCCATCTACGGTTGTAATAAGTCTCGGTTGCACAAAAGCTTTCTGTTTACCATCACTTTATCCTATGAGACTGGAAGCCGTCATCTTATAGCCTTTAACAAATATCCCTGGGGTTTACCATCTGTCTCCTGGAAATATGTTTGTTTATAATGTTTCTCTTACAGTAAACAACCATCAGGATAATTCACACACCATCTTGCCAAAGACTGGCCCAGATTACAATAATGTGCATTAAAAAGATTTGATCAGCATGTTTAGCCAAGCTGGCAGTGTATGGACTCAATCTGGAGCGGTTGAAACTGAAGTATGCACTAATCCTGCATGAGTTTCCAGGATGAACTCAAACAACTTTGTTCACATCAAGAGTTTTCAAGTCGAAGCTGAAGAACATAGCTTTTCCCCATCATGTAAGAAGTTATAATAAAGCAAACTGTAGACAGGCCATAATTGCTTCCATTGAAGAAGTGATTTGTTTCCTAAAAAATGTTTCTTCTGAACAGTTCATTCAGGGCACAGAAAACGACCTGCATGCCTATTCATTTGGCTGTTATCACCGAAGTTGAGTGAATGCTTAAGGTCTGTTGCATTAGCGTCTAAAGAACAAACAAGCACACAGTGAATGGCCAAACCCTGATAAAGAAACCTCATTAAAAGTCTTTCAAAATCTATTAAAAATGCATTACTAAGTCACAGAGCTGCACTGCATTTCTTCCACAACAACCTTGAACACTACAATGTCTGTGAGTTTGTCCCAAACAGACTAAATAACAATCAACAGCACTGAATACATTTTAGTGTAAATAGAGCCTGACAAAAAAAACGGGTCTCATTTCTGTTTGAATGAGATTTTCTAAATCCCACAATGCCATGCTGCTCGGGGAAATAGATCTGTCTTTCATTTAGCAAATAAACCAAAATAATCAAAATCAGCTTTACTTGTTAAAAAAAAGACTACATGGGTGCAATGAATAGAAAATATCAATTCAAACAGGTCAATATCTGATGACCCAAATAAATGAGCCATTGATTTGCTGAGCTGTATTTACGTAATCAATCCGGCTCAATATCCTGTTTTCCCCTCGTTTTCTCTCCCAGAGTCCTCCATTTCTCTCACTTTGCGTCTCCTGACATTTGGAAGGGAACAGATGGAGATTGTGGCCGGGTCGGTCAAACCAGAGGCGGCAAAGGATATGGGATTTTCGTAACACCAGGGGCTCAGTGAAGGGTACAACGAATGGCCAGCTGCCCTCTGTCTCCTCTGACACGCACTCCTGCGTCAGGCGGGCAACTTGCTTTTAAGTACGTAAGAGAGATATATTTGGACTGCAGAGAAAACTCACAGGAGTTTTTTTTTTTTCAGGTGCTACAACCTCAAAGTGTTAGTAAATGCAGTTTTTTTAAAAAATGCAAATAAGTGTGCTCATTAGCAAGAGTCACATTTGCAGCCCTGTGAGTGAGAGTAGAGGTTGTAAACTGACTCTACAGGCAGCAGTTGGGGCCTGTGCAGAGACCAGAAACATGAACGTGTGAAACCAGCAAGTTGTGCTGCAGCAGCGTTGTGTGCACTAAAACCACACTGAAAGGAGAAAACGCTCATTTAGCAGAAAGTAAAAAGGTATCATCGAAATATATTTTAGATGACAAAAGAGCAAGCGTTGTTTTGACATTGACTATTGTTTGGCTGGACATTAAAAATAATGCCTTGATTATGGGCCGGGCTCCTTGAGAGCAGTTAGGACACACCCAGTCTATACCATAAAACATCTTAAGAAAAATGTAACAACCACCAATACAATACTCACTATACCTCTCTATTCTCAATCCAACCACAGATTTCAGTCTACGTGATAGTTTTTATAGGAGGGGTGGGGCCAACAGTGGTGGTTCATGACATAAGAAGCCACCAAAACCTCACAAACCACCATACTCAGCCAATAGCAAAAATTCATTTGTAATACCCGTGGTTTCAACCCATACAGGGCAGTCACTCTTACATTTTTACAAGAAACTACACCAAATTGAAATACTTTGACTAAAATGTCAAGAGTTGCACTAGAATCAATCAACAACACTACTTCATACCCAATAGGGTGGCCATGGCTCAGGTGGTAGAGGGGTTGTCTTCTGATCCAGAGGTTGGGGATTCGATCCCATTCTGTAGATGTCTATGTGTCGATGTGCCCTTGGGCAAGACACTGAACCCTAAGTTGCTCCCAATGGTGGATTAGCGCCTTGCGTGGCAACTCTGTGAAATGCTTTGGGACTACCTCTGCGGTTATAAAGCGCATATAAATCATGTCCATTTACCAAATTTGTTTTCAGTAGAATAGTGGTTTTGGGTTTTAGTTGTTCTTTAAGTCTGAGGCAGATTCCTGACCTTACTTCCTCCATAATGCAAGTGACACAAAGCAGAGACCAAACAGTCTTTTCCTCCACTGATAGTATGAATGCATGTGAATGGACAGATCTGTCTCACTGTGTACAGTAAATTCCTGGTTCAGACAGATGTTATGACGCCTTCCTTGTATTGGTTGGATACAGCTAAGAGAGATGAATGAAATGGGGCAGTAGCAGAACCAAGCTGTCTGTTCTGATATACTCACTCCAGATTGTGTCTGCATGCTGAGTTCCCTCACTCTTGCTGACGTGTGGCTGGTGCTTTGTGTATGTCTCTGTTGGGTCAGCCTCCACCACCCGCTGCAGCGTCTCACACCGTGGTCGAGAGGAGCCGTCTCTTCTCGGGATAGGGAGGAGCTTTGCGAGGCTCCTTCGTTTTCTTTGACTGCTCAGAGAGCCGGTGATGGGGGTATGGTGGGGGCTTGCGGCCTCTGCGACCTTGTCCTGCAGGTGCTTTAGCTGTGACTGAAGAGGTCACATGTGAAGGCCCCGCTGAGGACGATCGCCCTTCTCTATCAGCAACAGACACAGTTTGGGTTTCCGAGTCGATAGGTGGGCAGCTGGCAGATGAAGGCTGGGTCAAAGATGGAAAAAATGGACTGTCAGAAGGAAAGTCACTCCGAGGACTCTGATAAAACCCAACTCTGGTTTCTATGAGCATTGAGGGCCTGCGAGGAGAGGTTGGATGAAGCTTTGGTGACAGAGGAGAGGGAGGGGATTCAGGGCTGATCCTGGCAGAAGATGAAGCACCAGGAGACTGAGGCTGAGACCCCGGGCTGCCAGGATGTTGTAGGTTCACTGTTAAAGGGGAAAGACCCGGAGTGGGAGGCCGAACTGGGACGTTTTTTTGGGGAGAGTGAGAGATTTCCTGACAGTTTATGTTTGGAGGTTGTTCAGATGAAGAAAGGATGTTTGTGTACATTAACGGACCACTTTGTGCTGGAGGCGACCTGAGGCTACAAGTGAAGCGAAGAGTCCGACTTCTCTCCGATAAAATCCCAGAGGTGACTGGGAAAAGCTGTACTGGAGACTGACTCCTGGGGTGACGGTCCCTCCTGAGGGTGCCACACAGGTCCATGGGCGCTGGTTGGTGTCTGCTTTCTGACAGCTCATGATTGGTGCTCCCCACTGTCATCTGACTGCAGCCTGAACTGTAGCTGCTATCATTGGGTGGCTTAGTACAAACCCCCCCAGGGCCACACTCCTCTTCCTCATTCAGATCAATAGTTGAAGTTAGATAGTCAATCTGTTGCACTACCTGGAAAACACAGCCGAGATGATATAAAAAGTCAAATTTCACTTTTAAAAAAAAAGGTTAATGCAAAATGTGGCAAAAAGTCAAATGTTTTTCCATTCAAATTGTATGTGTTTTGTGTGATTCTATGTCTTCTACAGTCTTAACGTTGTATATAGAAAAAAAAAAGTTTAATGGTGAAATATGACGATAAAGTAGAAGTACAAGGGGGAACGGTCAAAAATATCTTGAGGAGCATCAGCATGAATGAATGAATTAATCTTTTATGGAGGAAGATTTGTGTCTTTATTATTTAATTAAAAAACATAATCTTTTCAATGAACAAAAAAGTTTTCAATCAAAAAATAGTTTACCTCAGTCAAAAATAAATATTTTCAGTCAATTATTATTGAAAAGGGTTTATTTTTTATTTTTTATTGAAGTTATCTTATTTGTATTTGGGTCATATCATGGGTAGTACATTTGTTTCTTTATTATTCAATAAAAAAAAAAAAATTAACATTTCAATCCAAGAAAAAAATGGAATCAAAGAAAAAAGTAGCCCCTAAAACTTGCGTATGAACACCTTTTTTCTTTGATTAAGGTGAAAAAAGTTTTGAAGCTCTTCTTTTATCGAATAACAAAGACACAAATCTACCTGCATAGTCTTTTATCATTTCAACTTTTGACCTCAAAATGGACAATTATTTTCAGTCACTTTAATATTTTCTCTCTTTGTGAGGCATTGCTTGTTCTCCCAATATATGAGGCTCAAACCAGTGATTCCTGTTCCCGCTAACAACCCCAAAATATGCATGTTTGGTTCAATGGAGCTTCTGATGGGATCTGAGTGAACCTGTCTGAGTCAGCAGCAGGGATGTGCGTCAGTACCCCAGTGATCCTTTGCAGGATAAATATGTTAGCTTACTGTGGCTAAGTTTTTATTATTCAACAGAAATTGCAGCTTGTGCAATTTGTATTGATCACAACAGGTGAAATATATTCCTTGTCAGGCACATAGAGTTTGGATCCACTGTCTAATAGCTTTTGTGATGCAAAATAAGGACTCTTGGTGAGACAAAACAAATCAATTTAGTCCCATTAGCTTGGCCTCAGGGAGTAATGAGGGATATTTTTCATTACCTTGCTCGTATGTCATTTATTTTGCACTCAGGAGTAAATCTAATGGTTCAGGTTCTCCCAGAAGTTGGATGCTGAGCTATGCAAAGACCACAAATTCAAATTTTCACACAGGGATTCTTTAAAAAAAATCAAGCCCATATGGTTTAGGTTAGAGAACCTGCACTGTTCTCTGGAACAAACCCGCCTTACGATCCATGTGTGCTGCGGAATGAAAAAGGAGGTGTAAAGGAGTCCAAACAGTGCACCTCAGTGTTATTGTAGATCAGTGCACCCCAAACAAGGAGCTGTAGTGCTAACCAGGCTGTAAACACTAGACTCACCCTGTGAAAACTGATGAAGTCATCAGAGTTGCATTTTGCCTTTGCCTTGAGTTGGATTCATTCAGCATCTGCTGCCCCTGTTTGGATGCTGATGAGTTTGTGAGCCCATCAGTTTTGGAAAGCACTGCAGGAATGTGTTTTTTGTAATTACATCTTGATTGTTCTTTGTGAAATCTACCTTTCTAATAACTCAGTTTGAGATGTGCAAATAGCACATTTGTCCTAATGACATCTAATTTTGAAATATCTGACTGAAGAATGTTTCTTCCCCTCTTTTGAACACTTTGCACTTCAAGGCCTCGCTTTTAATTACTTCTTTTAATCAGTGTAATCAGTAATTGATGATGGCTTCTTATCACAAATAGCAGAGCGAAAACTGTGGTGACACAGAAGAATAGGACAAAAGGCCGCAGAGATCCATGGCTGGCTTTGCAAAGGGTGTGCAGTGTTTCTGCAGAATCCTGAAAGCAGGACATTTGGCCCATTTCTTTTTAATAAGAAAGAAACTCAAATAGGAAGAGTTTGATCACAGTTTGATTCGTCTCCTTTTAGGAACGTATAATACAAGATGCTAAAGCACCTTTTTAAATTAGGAAGAACTTATTAATTGGAAAAAGTCAGCATCCAATGTCAACATTTTAAAATCAACGTTAAAGCCACTCTTTTTCTCTACTGCGTATGATTGAGAAGGAGATTTTTGTTCATGTTGTTGATGATTTGAAATGATTTTAGTGATGATTTAAAAACGTTTTTTTTGCCGACTTCAATTAAGCTGTTGACTGTTTTCTGTTGCACTTTTTGATCGTGTAAAGCACAATGAGTTGCCTTGTGTATGAAATGCGCTGTACAAATACATTTCCCTTGCCTTGCCATGTATTCTAACTGATGTGGTGATACATTATATTGTACTTTTTCATACTTGTCCAGAAGTAGTTCTACAAATACCTTCAGGGATTAAATACACAGTGCATATTTACACATGTATGGATTATACATAGACACTGAGATGTTGGCTGACACACACACGACCCCTTTGATGATGGAGGCTGGAGAGATTGGAGGAAATTACACTAGGGAACAGGTTTGACCCATCTGACCACCTGCTCTGCGTGCTCAGATAAATCCGCTTCCCTTTGCTAGATGAGGCTTTGTTTTTGCGCCCTGTGTTCATGCAACAACCTACTTGCTGTTGTCAAAAGATGACCTGGTTTGTGTCTTTTATTTTTTCCCCTGATGTGATGCTGCAGCTCTTTGAGCGAAACGTTTTATATTACTTTGAAGTATGGCGGCGCATATATGCACATCAGCTGACTGTGGGTAGGTGTTGCTTGTTAATGTCAGAAATCAGAGGAGATAAAAGAGGAAAAGGACTCTGCTTTTTATCTGCTGCTCCCCAGAGTTTTTAATCAAAAACAATCTCCTTTGGCCCCTCAGGTCTTTACACACGCCGCGCTGATTAGTGCCGAGCGGCGTCTGCTTTAAAGCTCAGTCATTTCACTTGGTTGAGCACTTTGCATTCAGGTTGCCTGATGTTTTCTGAGAGTGAGTCATCAGGCAGTTTTTTTGATCTGCCAAAATGTCTTGGCACAAAGACACAGTCATAATGTCGGAGTTTACTTTGGGGATAAATGAGCTTTTTAGTGTCGCTATAATATTTGTACTATCTCTAAAGAGCTTTAAAGCTTCGTTCCCCATTCTCTTTAATAACAGTGATTGAATATTAGATCAATCTGTCAGTTGCAACAGAATACCAAAACAAAGCTTTGAAATAAACATGTGACCAAAGTCGACTTTGGTGCCTCTCCTCCTTTGATCTGACATCTTTGTTGTAATAATTTAAGATTTTTCTATTACTGCGGGATCTTGGTGTTTATTGGTTTATTATTAAGAACACTGTCTGTCACACGGGCAGGATGATGAGGTCAGTGTTCCAGGTTTAGCCCTGACCTCACAGATGCTGACCAAAATACCACCATCATCCATGTATCAATTTTACTGGATGAGTTGTACTCAGTCATAAGTGGATTATTAAAAAAGCATTCCACACTATCCAGCTGTGCCGGGAGCAGCATCTGTCCATAAGGGAGAGGAGTGTGAGGATGATGATGATGATGATGATGATGATGATGATGATGGAGGAAGGCTTTGTCTAATGTCCCACAGCATCATCTCAGCAGCCTCTGAATACATCAGGCAAATGGAGCGTAATCACAATCTTGTTCACCTCCATGAAAACACAAGTGGCGTGTGTGTCTGCAGAAGGATGACAGGGGAGAGTTGGAGAAACAGTTTGTAAACTGAGCTCAATTCATGAACTTTTAACGCATGGTAACTTTCGCTGAGGAAATGCGTTTGCAGACCAGCTTGATATCTCTGAGTGCAGAGTAGACACCCTGAAGGTTTTTGGCACAAGCATGAACACATTCTGCTGAGGAATAATGGCTAAACCGAGACGGGAAAGAATGCAGTAACTCCTGGTAAAGAAAAGTAATGAGTTAATAAATGAAATTGGTGAGTTGGTAGAAGAAGAAGTAGTTTGTCACCTCTCTCATTTCCTGATGAACATCCCTCAGTGCTTTGAGAACCTGCTCCAGGTTGTCCATCACATTTTTGATCTGATTTCGGACCATCTTCCTGCTGCAGCCTGCAGGCTTCCTCTGTGTCTCCCCGTCACTGATAACTCTGTGAGGGACCCATTTCACACTCTGATCCCGGATCTCTATCCTTTCAGAACTCGGTCGGGGTTTTTTGGGTCTGTGTAGAGTTGCTGTGCTGCCCAGACCTCTGTGAGGAACCTCTGTAGAGAAGATGACTTTGCTGAGGGGCCCGTTGAGAGCCTGCACAAGTGGCTCTCGTAGTGATGTGAGGTCTCTCTGACTCTGGGAGTTCCTGCTGTGTTTGTTGATGTAGGTGAAGCTGGAGCTGAATCCGTGCAGCTTCTCTGTTCGTTCCTGAGCATCTGAACCCAGCCAGCTGGATGAATGAAGCTCTCTCTGATGGTAGCTTGTAGCATTATCCCACACCTTCTCTCTCTTGTCCTCAATGCACATCTCCACTGGCTCCTTATAGTCGCACTCCTCGGGGAGCAGTCCAGAAACAGGAGTAGGAGGGGGCCCCACGGGGGGCCTGTAATTCCTGACTGCCGTGCTGTTCCCGTCAGTCTGTGAGTGACGCAGGCTGCGATGGCTGCTGTGGTTCCCTATGGAGTGATTGTCTTCAGCGTTGGAGGAGCTGTCACCCTGGTCCTTAGGTACATCCTCTTGGCTGGTCTGTGTGGTCAGGTCTGAGTCCAGCTCATTAGTCTGGTTCCACCTGGAAGGACTGCCTTCCTTCTGCTTTACTAAAGTCCCTGGCAGTATCTGGTGGCCCCTCAGCACCACTGGCAGCATCCTCGCCATTCCCACTCCATTGCACCGGAGTTCACCCTTCTTTGCTCTATCTTTTCCTTGGATGGAGAAGAAACCGATGCTTTTGGCTTTCTCTAGCGGTGCCAGGCTGTTGCGGCCCTCAGATGTAGGTTTGAAAGGTCCATTGAGCCCCAAGTCACTAGTTTGGTGGGACTTTAGACTGTTACGCAGCCAGGGGAGGAAGTGGGGAGTGTGGGGCTTGAAGCCTTTCTGCTCTCCAGGTGCTGGAGCGCCGCTGTCAGAGAACATGGTGATGGATGATGTCCAGCAGCCTCACAGAATGAAGAAGTAGCAGGAGAGGACTCCTGAGACACCGCCCGTTTCATCCTCTTCTTCCATGAGTCTCCTCCGTTCTTTCCTTTGAACACCGACTCTGCCCGCTCTGATGCTGGCTCTCATTTCCACAAATTTGTCGGTCGCAAAAAAGTTTGAATATCAGAACCCACCCACTCACTTGCTCCCCTTTCCCTGCTGGAGTGTGTTTCTGATTTGATCACCCCACCCTCCTTCGTCTCCTCCCACTCCACTCTCTGCTGTAGTGCCCTTGAGCCCCTCTCCTCCTCACTGGTCCAGCCCCAGAGATGCAGAGAGCCTCCGTCTCTATCTTCTCTCGCTGCCTGCGTGCGTCTCACTGACTCTGTAGCAGTGGAGGCTTCCTGTGTCTATCTCTCTCCCCCCGCACTGCGCTGTGCTGCCTCCTGTCCTCGCTTTCTTCCTCCCACTCCCTCTCACTGCTCTAACTCCCTGTGTCTACTCCCTTCTTCTCTCCCCATCTCTCATCTTATCCTCACCTCTCTTCTCCCTTTCTCTCTCTGTCTTCCATCCCCTCTTTGCAACTATTTCTCCCTCCCAACAGCCCCACCTCCAATTTAACAGGAAGAGCAGTAGAAGTTCAATCAAGTCGCCAGTATTATTAATCCCCCCGTTAGCAAATGTGTACCCACGTGACTCCCCCTGCCTCCGTTTTTATCTGATTACTCCTTCCCTGGCTCAGCCCTTCACAATTAAATGCTGCTTAGGACACCAGTGGGGGTTTAAAGGAGAAAGGGGAGGATGGCAGTGGCAGCAGGAAGGGATGAAGGCAGTGCTGTTGGGAGGGAGGGGGGAGGGGGGGTTTAAGGGGGCACATAATTGCAACCTACAGGATCAGAGATCAGCAGCAGTTTGACAGAAACTATAAGCAGCCCGGTTAGATGCAGCAACCCTGCTCGTTTTTGCAACTCTCAGCAAATTGTGTCACATTACACGCCGCTTCTTGTTTTTTGTTCTTTGTTTACTATTATTTTCTGCAACAACTTCTATTTGCTCCAATTATGTAGCGACAGCTGCTATTTTCAGGTTACTCATTTACGTTCCAATTCTGGGCTGTTTGGATTAGATTTCTGCTGTCAGACAAGCTCCGAAATGCCTCTGAGGTGCTTTCTCACTCATCTGCTGCTGCATAGATGGCTACCTTTCACACTGGCAGCATCTGATATTAAAACACAAAAGCAGAGAGCGACACAAAAGCACGACAGTTTGCTGTCACTCAGCAACGAGGCCCTGAAAGCCTCTGTCATTCAGCTCTTGTCCTCTGGTATAGCGCCCTGGTAAAGTGTGACTTCATCCACAGGTACAAGCAGGGTTGGTGTAATACGCAAGCGAGAAAGACTCGTGCCAACATGTGGACAGACTGTCATTCTGTAAGGACCATTAGCGGAGATTTAAAAATCAAAACACAAAAACCCATAAAGAATTGAAGTGATGGAGCAGCTGTGATTAATCCGTCAGAGCTCCTTGTTCGACACGCTGGTCTGATTCTGTGTAATGACAGGAGATCAGGTTTGTGAAGGAAAATTCAACGTATTCTATCTACAAACGCACACACATGCTCCTTTAATTGCTCCTTAAGTCGTTTGGAAACAATGGTTAAACGTTCACATAAAGTGCAGTGCCGAGCCTTCAAAGTTACAGATGAATAAATCAGAATCACACACTGACTACACACAAACACAAAGCCGAGTTAAAGATGAACTGAGAGCACTGGAGTGTTCTCAGCACTAGTGAAAACCTGAGGCAGAAGCAATTTACCGTCACAACTTCCAGGCAGGTTGTAAATGGTGCCATCACGCTGTTTCACAGTTTGTCATATGCAAATTAAAGATGAAATTGCAAGTTTTGCAGTCCTGCAGCTCGTGCATGACTCGTAATTATGATGTTTCTACTAATGAGCTAAAAAGCTGAGGAAAGTTCTAGTTTTTTGCAGAATGCATGACCTTGAATCCTGAAAAAAATATGCCAACCAAGATTATTGAACAAAGCTGATAATAAGCTGTCGCTTTAAATGCGTTAAACTATTGATTCAGAAGAAGAAGAAAAAAACACCTACAATCTAAACCATTTATTTGAAAATGTCAAAAAGAATCTCTTTTATTATTTCACATCTAGAGTGACCTTTAAGGGAAAAGTGTCGGGTGTTTCTGGCAGCCTGTGATTTGTCACAGTTTGAGGAAAAGATTCCTTAACTTTTCCAATGATCTATTCTCATCTAAAGAAGGAAAAACAGACGACAGTTTATGAATCAAATTATTAATGAATGCTAACTTATAATAACCAGTGACGTGCAGTCAGGGTCGGCAAGGTAGGCAGTGCCTACCCAAGGGTGAATTGTTATTTTGATTATTTGTTTTAATTATAATATAATTGTAAATTATTAAATTAATTAATTTCTGATAGCCTACAGTACCTATACGTTTGAAAGTGTCAGCATTCTGTGCATTTCTTAGCCCAAATGACTAAACAGCGCTATTTCCTGGTACGACAGAGACGATGCACAGTCTCACTCCGCTGTAAGGCAGGAGGAGGCCACACCCCCTCCCAAAAGCACATTACTGCTCTACCTCTGGCTCCATAGCGTGTTTTTATGTGTTTGTGCATGAGCAGTCAGTTCCCCAAGATGACAACCATTTACATAAAACGGCAGCTCTCTATGCTGCCTTTGGACGTAACCGTGCTATGCTAAATGCTATACGCACATTCACAGTGCATTGGTGAATTGACACAGCGTGGCTGCTACAGCTGCTACGTTCTCTAGCTAGTGGGCGGGATAACACTGAAGGCAAGATGACGACCCGAGAGACGATAAAGAAACTTTCTTTTGAGGGAAAACTATGGCTTTTAAAAGATGGGAGACCAACACCTGAGCTACCAGACCTTCAGCAAAGGTAAGGTCAGAAGATTGTTTGTATTTTACACAATGAATGGTAGGATTGACTTTGTGG
This sequence comes from Gouania willdenowi, assembly GCF_900634775.1. Lineage (NCBI taxonomy): Eukaryota > Metazoa > Chordata > Actinopteri > Blenniiformes > Gobiesocidae > Gouania > Gouania willdenowi. Next base: position 18,737,411 of record NC_041047.1, on the reverse strand, counting down.
ATGCACCTCACTGAGGCTGTTCTGAGTTGTTGTTGTTGTCATTTTCTCCATGTTTCTGTGTTTCCAACACAAACAACAGATGTGCTGCCGTGTCATGAGATATATCTTGTTGGGAGAGTATGGAGGCTATATCAAATAATAGTTTATGTTTCTTTAATGGTTTTTATGATGTTGATTTTGTTAAATGCTTGTTCATGTGGATCTTGTTGGGTTTTTTCTTTCTTATAATGAATTTTATATTTTGATAAGCACATTGAGATGACTTTGTTGTTAATTGTGCTATACAAATAAAGTGTAAATGAATTGAACTGAATTACCATTTGCCAGCAGAAATGTATGAAAATGTCATTGGTGTCAACATTGGTGGTCTCGATTTGCAACGCCCTGCCTACCCAACCCTCGTGCTCACGACACGTCACTGATAATAACTGAGGTTCCCAGACCCCTGGGGGTACAATGAGCTAAAGGTTCAGTAAAAAAAAAAAAAAGAACAGCATAGCTCTCATCTAGATACATTTTTGTATTTTGTTGGTCAGTATTGCTCTAATTTGAGAGCTTTTAATCAAGAAATGTAATTAAAAAAGCAAATAATGCATAAATACTGAAACTGATGCACATTTACTAATGTGCAGTACATGTTTCCACATTTCAAAGACCTGACTCTGTGTGTGTGTTCCTGCATTTCTCTCTATATGTGTGTTCAGTAGATGGTTCTGTTAAACTCTCCAATCAGGCTCCCACTTTGTGGCCACCATAAATAACAACAGTCAAACACATACAATCACTGCTCATTTTAAAGTCAGTGTGGAATAATAAACAGCTGTCAAAGTTTCTTTCAGTTTAAAGCCGGGCAGCATACTTTTCTTTTTTCTCATGGCATGATATTGATATGCTGACAATGTCTGTGTGAGGGGTTGAAGACACATAGCAGGGGAAACATTTCACTCCTTCAGTGTTTCTTGCATCTCCTCTGCCTCCTGCCTCCACTTTCCAAGCAGGAGGTTTTGTCACCAGTGTGCTTTTTTTTTGGGAGAAGACAGACAGAAGCCACGGTCTCCTCGTAACCTTGTCCACAGCCTCGTGTGGTGTTTCCGTCCGTGTTTTGAGTTCTGTAACAGGCTGACTGCACATCGAGAGGCAAAAATGTGTGTTAGCTGAACCTTCACCGCCACCGTTGTTCAATGTTTCTGGTTTCTGGACAGAAAGCTAGAAATAGAGCACACAAACAAAAGGTTTGCATCTCTTGGTGGCAAAGACAGATGTAAAAGCAGCGCTGGAAAAGGCAAAGGTCCCGTGCCTGTCAGACTTTCCTCTGCAAAACATGGCTTTTTAGTCACAGTGTGAATGTCTCCAGGCATCTGGCAACCCTCCACAGCCACCTGGAGAGCAGAAAAGAGCAGCAGAGGGATGCTGAGGTGTGTTCACTGACTCATTCACACTGACTGTGTTTGGGTGTGCATTAATACTGGGGTGGAGACGAGGTTTTATAGAGCACAATGTTCCTTTTTGCAGATTTAAATATGGAAGTGAGCAGATGCTGGCTTCCCTGAAGTGTCCAGCATTGTGCTGCTGATAATCCTGAGGGGTTCAGCAGCGAGCTGTGCACGTGTGCGCCTCCATCTCTCTCTCTCTCTCTGTGTGTGTGTGTGTGTGTGTGTGCGTCTGTTGCCTCGTCATTGTCATCCTCGTGTACATATTTGTGTTGTTTTCTTTTGGATTCCCCTCCACCATGCTTTTCACCCTCGAACAACACGTCAGTCAGGTGCTCTCCGAGGACTCGAGCAAGAGAAGAAGAGAAATGAGGGGACACAAAGAAAGAGTGAAAGAGACGCACTGAGAAAAAGGGGAAGGAAGAGGAGTAAAAAAGAAGTTTAAAGGACTCCTAACTTCCAAGCTGTCATAGCCGTGGCCGCCCGAGGGGAGAGCACCTTTAAGCATACTGGATGAGTAACGATGTGGAGGGACTACAAAAGCAAAGTAATACATAACAAGCAGCAGTCACTCTTCACTACACAGCCAGCTAACCTATGAGATTGATGTTGAATAGAAAAGTCAGGAAGAGTTGAAAGGGTCGGAGAAGGCCTGACTTAGAAAGCGATGCTCCTTTACCACCGTGCAACGCTGGAATGAGATTTAGAAAGTGTGGATGCCATTGTTGGATTGCGGCGTCGGCCTTGACACGTGGATTTCCATAGAAATGAAGGACAAACACAGAGAAAACCGGGCCTTATTCAAAATATGGCAAAATGTTTTCCATATTGTATATAACCTCAGCTGCATAAACACAAGTATTCCCTCGTTACCGCTTCAGGTATCTGCTGCTGGCAATGTAACCCGGATTCTTCATGCACTCGCATAAATCAGGTAATACATATTTCACGGCTGGCTTTCTTTGAAGACTATAGCAAAGTGAAACTTACAGCGAAAGGCCGGATCACTTAGAGATTTGCTTTTTAAGAAGCTTATCTTGTGACTGACGTGCGTACTTCCTCTCACTCATGAGTGCTGAAAGTCCTTTTTTTTTTTTCCCCTCTGAGGTTTAAAATGGAGGCCATTGCCTGTCGTTTGAATACAATGTCCTTTAGTTGGTGTTTTTGCACCACCCACAAGTCAAACATTACGGTGTTTGCACCCATATTGATATGCAGCCAGACTTTGCAGTGCTATGCCAAAACTAACTGCCCTTTGCAAGGATGGGGTGTGAAAACGCAGCTAAGTTTGCCCTTCTTCACTGACGTGTACGTGTTCACCATATTAGCAAAAAAAAAAAAAGTTGATCTTTTATAAATTCTGATCTCAGAAGAAAGTGTGACGCCAGAGATTTTCCCTTCGGCTTTTATTTTTTTTCTTTGTGAACACACTTTGTGAGTCAGTTGTCGACGTTTGAACATGAGTGGAAAGAGTAATGGATCTTCTGCACGCCTCATCTTCTGAGCATCCTCCTTAACATGCAAACCAACTCCTTCGTAGTCTCTTCATTATGTAGAAATGATAATTGTGCCCCAGTGGAGGCCAGCTTCTCCAAAATCTATTAGAACCCTCGTTCACATCCACTGATAATCAAGGAGTGGCTGTCGTTTGAAAAATAAAAAAGTCATGTATGTTATTCGTAGGTTCTTAAACCAACTGTAATCTGTTCAGAGTGTTATTTGCCAGACGCGTACTAGTCATGTTTATAATATCAATCATGTTTTATGTATTTCCAATAAACACATTGATTTACAAACGCTAACCCTTGACAATTTTATTCCTTGAAACAACCAATAGGAAGCAGCCATCTTTGACTCAATGTGATTGTTCAGTTGATTCAGGGGCAGCGTTTTAACATTAGCTCCATCGTTTTTACATTTTTGTCTATATTTAATTTTTTTGTAGATTTTCTTTAATGTCATTTGGTAAGACTTTACTTTAGGTTTTATACATAAGTACTTCTGATTCTGATAAGGCTTATTATCTGTCCTTATGAATAAGTGAAGGCTTTGGCATTTTTTGGATTAGATGGAGGGATCTAGTGGGGTTAGGGTCAGGGTTTAGGACAATTATAATTGTAATCATGTAATTGATACTTAATTACAATTATGGCGTGATTATATTGTAATTAAGTTGTAATTGAGTATAGATAACTGACATTGTAATTGTAATGTTCATGAGAATGTTATATTAATTGTCAATTATAATTATTTGATATTATAAGGAACAGAACAGAACATTGCACCCCAAATCATGACTGACTGTGGATATTTCATGCTGGACCTCAAGCAGCTTAGGTTCTGTTCCTCACCCGTCTTCCTCCAAACCCTTGGACCTTGATTCCAGAATGAAAGACACACTTGACTTTCATCAGAAAAGAGAACCATGGACCACTGGTCAACAGTCCAGTTCCTCTTTTCCTCTTTGTTTCTGCAAAAACTGAGAACTAAATGGTGATTTCTTCACAGTATTCTATTTTTTTTTTTAAATCTTGTTTTTGTGGGTTTTATGAGCTGGAAGCCCTAATTATGTAAAAATAAACAAATAAATACTTGAAATCGTTTAAATTGTGGGCCCCGAATCTAAAATCTATGAACTTTTTGTAATTTAATTGGAAATAATGCTGGTCACTGTCATCGTAATTGAAAATGTAATTGTAACTGAAAAATGTAATTGAGCCCAACTTAATGACAGCCTTCGTGACACTTTATTCATGCTAATGACAGGTGTCATGTCATAATGACAGTGTAATGTCAGCCTTATGTATAAAACTTATAATGTAAAGTGCTTTTTTTTACTATGGACAACACAAGGATGTGTTTTGGAGCTACTTTTATCCTCAGCCGTTATTACAACTATGCATCAGAGCAGCTAAAGCCTGCGGTCAGCAGGATTTATTTACTCTTGGGACCCGCTGCAGATCGCTCTGCGTGACAGGAGAGAGAAAAAAGGGCCTTATATTGATTCCAAGGATGAAAATTCTGCCAGAGACGTGCGTGAACGCCATGTCACTGCCAGCTCGTGAGGCCGTTCCTAGTAAACACAGTGTCTTTACAAGATCTTATGATGATCGATGACTCTATTGGATTATACATAATCTTTTGATAGAGCTTGAAATTAAAGTTCACAATAGGTACCCTTTAATCCAGAGGAAAATATAAAACCATTGAGGGTGTTTTTTGTCCATTACTTTTATAATTAAAAGAGTCATACCTCGTAATGGGCTGCCTTCTTTTGGTTGTTTAATAAACCTGAAATCCAGCACATTTTGGCTTGGAGCGATGGCGAAAAACAACTTCATGCATTTGTTGCATCAAAACTAAATTGTTGAAAATCTATATTGCTATTACGTTTATGTGACTTATTGAAAAAAGCCTCTAGAGTTGAATAGAAATGCTGCAGTAAGAGTTTTACGAGGTGAAAGTAGGAGATCTCAATTCTCCGTATTGGCTTCCCGCACTATAGGAAAAAGGAGAATTTAAATAGTTCTTTAAAACCCTAATTATCCTGCTGCAATATAAATCCGATCTTAGTCTTCCCTAAAGGATCATTTGCTCTGAGTGTGAAGTTTTCCTGGATGTTCCCAGATTTTTTTCAAAGCAGAAAAGGAGACAGAGCGTTCAGAACAGAAGGGCCATTACACTCCACTATTAAATTTGGGCCTTCGACTGTTTCTGTTTGATAAGCCATAAAGTCCAGGCTTGTTTGAGAGATCATAAACCCGTTAATGTAGATTGAAGATGCAGAGGAAACGTATCTGGTAAAAACCTGATTCTACATTTCTTCCCTGTTCTTTAAATCCTCAGATTACATTTCTTAAGTATGTCACTATATCATTCAGTCTTTTGGCGTATCTGGTTCCAACTGCTCATGGTCTCAGACTCAACAGACTCATTCACATGGCCAGTGACGTTGTGGGGATTAAACTGGACTCCCTGACGGTGGTGACAGAGAGGAGGAGCCGGTCCAAGGTGAAGGCCATCTTGGTCAATGAGTCCCACCCACTCCATGATGTGCTGGTCAGTCAAAGGAACACCTTCAGCACCAGGCTGATCCCACCACGGTGCTACACAGGAAATCATTCCCGCCTGTGGCGATCAAACTGTATAATGCATCACTGTAACCTGAAAGCTTAATTGTTGTAAATATCTGTATTATATTTCAATAATAATTATCTCTCTTTATTTTTTACTACTGTAATGTGTGTGTATCTGATCCTTATTTTTAACAATCTTTTACTTAATTATACACTTATTTAACATTTATTCTTTCTTTTGTCTTTGTTAAACGTTTTATTCTTTAATTTGTGATCTTTTTCTTCTTAAGTAGAGGTAACAAAAGCAATTTCCCACTGGGATTAATAAAGGAATTTGGATTCTGATGATGGCAACCTGTTAACCACGTCGTCATGCGCCGACTGAATTAAAGCACAACTAATCTAAGTACATTGTCATCATTTTGACTATTATTAGCATGTGTGTCTGTGTTTTATGTGGATCAGACTGTAGTTTATCAATCATATTTCACTCTCCAGAGACAAAGGAGGAAAGGAGGTTAAAAACTATTTTTTTATGCTCCATGTGCCCCTTTATTTGAGCCCCTGCCCCTTCAGAGGTCTCTGCACGGCCTTGCTCTAATAAGTTGACTGAGGCTTCTTCAATTGTTTTTTGTTTTTGTTTTAGAAAGCTATGAAATGATATGAGTGGCAGAAGATTACAGTATTGCTACACGAATCAAAATGGGATTGTGAGTTTTAGAAAAGGTTCAAGCTTCTCAGTACTTTAATATAAGAAAAACATTTTTTTTTTTTTTTTACTGACAGTGACTTTCTTTTAACCTTTACATCTGCAGGCGAGCATCTAAGGACAAAGTCGGTTTTAAATGTTACAAGTGTTAAGATGCTGAATGCTTTGTGCAAATGAAAGCATTTGAGGTGAGCTGGAGTTGAGGCATTCCGAGATGTGCTCATTTGAATCATTTTCAGGACGTAAACAGTAAAGGAGCCATACATAGATGCAGTATTATAGATGAATTACTTCCTTTGACCGTTTTAGAAAATTTATGTCCAAGAAAAAACGAGCACCCAAGGCTGCTGCTGTCGTTTGACGGAGTGAGATCCAATCTGAGAAACAGAGTGCATGACGCATAAATAAGATCAATGTGCTATAGTTGGTGTAATCACAGCACAGTTCACTGAAGGAGAGTGAGTCCACACTCAGGAACAAAATCATTTTGTGTTAACCACCAATGAAATGGATGAATAGGCACTCGGTTCTGCAGTCGTCTTTCGAGAGAGCTACAGGAAGGATCAGACAAATTATCATTCAAAAGTTTAACAAGTAGAAAAGTCAATGGCAGATTAGACTCAATCTAAATTCACACAGTGCATCTCACTCATTGCTTTCAACAGCAGCTCAGTTTAGGTTTCCAAATCAAGAAACACACAGTCCTTCTGTGTTGCTCATTTCCTGTTCTACGTTTGACTGAGGCGTGGGCAGACAGGAAGTGGAAAAAAAAAAAAAAAAACTTGCATTGTTTGTTCATCCGATGGTTTTGTGTTTGGTTTAATGATTTCCCAACAATGCTGTGGGCAGGATGGAAAGGATTTGCATGGCCGACCAAATCCAGGGCAGGCAAAGTCAGATTACCCTCTTGATCTGGCTTCAAACTTTTAACATCAGGCACAGGCAGACATTGTGTATGGTTAAGGACAGAAAAAAAAAAAGACATTTACCCCATTCAAAAATCAATCTGTATTTCATTTATTGTGTTTGGATAAAATACAAAGTGACAAAAACAATCATATGTACAAAAGAAGAGAAGACAACAGTAAAAAGGCAAGAAAGATCATTTCCTGGCCTTTAGAAGAATGAGAAAAGCTGTTACAAAGCTTTGTGTTTGTTTTGGTATGAAGTCTGGACTGACTGATTTACATGAACCCTGAGAGCTGGACTGATTAGAGAAAAATCATTAAAAAAAGAGAAATGTAAGTATTTTGGGAGAAAGCATTTCACTTTTGAAGCTCTGAAAATAATGACATAACTTAAGTGGGTCAAACAAATGAAAAACACTCACGTCACGCATAATTGAAAGAAAAGAAGTGCTGCATTCAAAAAAGAGAAATTTTAATAACAACTGCCACCATCTTTGTCTTCATTATCCCGGGGAGCAGGATTATAACTATCAAGTGCATACAAATGGCTAAAGTGTTCCCCTGGAAAAGCGGCTGATTTTCCTACAAACATCCGTCCTTTTTTCTTTGGTTCCTTTGTCCGTACTGCTAAAAAAAAAAAAAAAAGTAAAAGTTTCAGCAATGCTATCTGGGAAAGCACAGCGCTTATTACACGGCTCAAGGTACGCACGCACACACGCATGCATGCACGCACACAGAATACAAAATGAGGCCGCAGCACAAAACAATCTCCCTGACAGGCTCAGTGACACACAAAAGAAAGATGCCCATTATTTGAGGCTGGAGTGGAATTGTAGAAACAATGCTGCGTTACAGGGACAGAATGACATCTTTCACTCCGTTAGAAGACTTGCAATGCACAAATAGACGGTGATCCATCCATCACTTTACATGGGGTCTGCGGCGTGAGATGGAGTGTCAGCTCCGGTCCATTTCAGCAGCCCAGAGTGGGGAGCAGTAATTGCAGAGGAGAATCAGGTGCTGCGTTTGTCTCTGCTCTAATCTCTATAGCCTGCTGCTCCTTTTCAGACGCAGAGCTGCAGCTTTTTTTGCCCCGCCATTCATTCAACTGCTCAAGGGGAACCTTTTCACTTCAGATCAGCCAGAATATGAATCAGAGTTTCTTTTAATATTCCTCCTAAAGGAAACACAAACACAAAGCCGACCCTGCGCATCAACACCCATTGGGACAAGAAGGTGAATGGCAGCCCATTGTTTATCACCTTTTGAGAACACAGACCTTTACACCTGGTGCACGTTGCGCAGCTCAAAGCTAGCCAGACATGCAAGTCATTACAGAGACCGTTAAAAATGCACAACACAGACACATTCCTTCACGTTTAGGGTCCCCAAATGACCCAAATGCTTCATCTTTGTTGTGGCAGCTATAAATCAGACTAAACAACTGGTTTTATACGTCCAAACTAGAGCCTGGATTTCCCATTTTGAAACAGGGTTCAGTGCAGGATGGTAAGAGCTTTAAAATACAGACTAAGCAGGATTAACAAACTCCTGTGCTTCACATAAATTCACTACTACAGGAGTGTACAGTACAGCGCTTATTCAGATTTGAGTGCAATACTACTTTCAGTTCATTTTATCTTCTGGCCTCTCTGGAATCACCTTTGGCCATTAAAGGCATAAAATGAGTAATAAACGAAAGGCCTGGTCAGTTATACTAAGAAGGAAAGCTCTCGGAATAGGGATAAATACTACTTTAAGGCACAGTTGTCAAAGCTCTTACCCTTGCATAACCTGATTAGAGCATTAACTTTTCCATTCAGTCACAAGAAAAGAAAAATAAAATACAAGGAAATGCTGGGTTTGAAAGCTATGGAGTCAGGCTGTGAAAGGATGGACTTTGGACCGTCTAGCCAAAATAAGTTCAGTGTTTGAGTGAAACGCCCACGAGGCAAAAACCAACAAAAGTTCCCAATTGTCATCTTAAAAAAGAAACGCTGCAGGACCGAAAGCGAAGGATGACTCGAGGTAAACGAGGACTTGTGTGGACGTAACGTGGGTCAGAGATTTCCCTCATCTAGCATCTTGTTGACACCATTACAGATTCTCTCCAGGTGAGCGCGATACACCTCCGACGGCCCGTACAGAGCTGCCAGGAAGTCACAATCGGCAAAGTGATTAAAGACGTGGTTGACCCGCGAATGGCTCTTGGCTGTGAGGTGGCGTTTGATAGCCTGGTGCAGCAGTTCGCGGCAGTCGTTCAAGATGGCGCTCATGACCCGGCGGTCGAAGGTGAACTCGATCTGGTGGAAGCTGACCGTCGTCATTGCCAGAGTGTGGACTTTCTTCCTGTGAGTGGGTAAGAAAAAAAGGAGAAGCTGTAACTTTTTATTTCTGACTAAAGCAGCAGAGGTGAATCCAAATAGAAACTGCTGTCTTTTCATTTTCTTTAGAATCCCTGAACACATAAGTTCTGCAGCTGCTCCTCAGAGACACATCTTTGCTTTAATAGAAAGACCAATATCTCAATACCTAAGCCATCGAATAAAAAAATGAAAACCTAATTTGTTCATTGTTGGAAATCAATAGCCAAGCGTTCTGTGAGTGTGCACTTCAGAACAAAGTATACACCAGCACAAAATGTCTTTTAGGTCAGGGGTTCCCAACCTGGGGGTTGGGACACAAAAAGGGGGTCACGGACACATTTTTATTAGATTACCTGGGTTAAAAAGCACAAGTATATATTTCTGGTTAAATGCAGATTCAATTCAGAAGAGCATCTACTTACACTTATTATAAATTATCTCAATGTTCGTTGTCTAATAAGGTTCATTCAAAATAAAGGTAGACTTTCTTGTTTTGTTTTTTTACTCTTACTTTTCATCCCTTTGACTAATTATTTATACTGGTCCTTCTATTATCTTAAGATCATGGCGATCAAACTTTTTACGTTTAAATAAGGGCCATGTTTTAAGACTAAACGGTCATATAAAGTAAAGAACCACCAACCTAAGAGTGATTGAGTGAACACTGATGAGAATGTGACAGTAAAATTACATAATTACATAATACATAATTTTAAGTCCACCTGAAGTTCTCCACCAGGATCAGCTCCTCGTTGCTGAACTGGTTGTTTCTGTAGAGCACGCCCAGCTTCACTACCATCTTGATCAGGTTCTTGATGATCTTCTGAGACTCTTTGCGGTTGCGAGTGTATTCCTTGGTGACGCGGTACAGCTCATCCAGGACTTCACTGCTGGTGTCGTCGATAAAGAGGTTAGCCATGCTCTTGGTGGCCATCTTGCTCATTAGCTTCTTCTGCGCCTGCAGGGCTAAGTTCTTGGTGCTGAAGGAGTCCATGTTGAAGTCTGGGTAAAGGGGCGCAGAGGTAGAAGGTGTTTATTTGAATGGTTACACTTGATGGAGACACATGAGATTGGATATTAGATAACATAACCTCAAAACTCTAAAAGCTCAAACACAGGAATAATTCAATTCTGATCATTGAAGAAATCTACAGAGTGGAACGGTTATCACGTCACTGTAGAAGACAAGAAGCCTAGTTGAAGGACAAATGGTAAACAAAGTCAAACAGCAACATAATCTAGAGACAAACGTTTTGGCTCAAGGTGACATTTGGCATTTTAAACTAACTTATGTTTTAGGAATGAAGTGAAGCTTTTACTTTCATATAATAAGTCAACTCAAAACCAATAACAATCTGCCAATAATGGATTTATTGAGAACAGCATATGTGGTCATGAACCAAAATGTTCAGATTTATTTATTAATTATTTAAGGAGGACAGTAAGCACACATTAATGTGCATAATGCATGTAAATGTGTAGGATATATATATAGCAATAGCTCATTTCCAACCGCTGTTCCCCGTTGAACCAATGCAGCCACATAAAAACAACACAATACATAAAAGCACAACAGTGAAAGTATCTGCAGAAGCAGATTCATGCACCCAAGCAGTAAAACACACACACAATAATTCCATAGCAGAGATAGATCACTACATATGACCAGAAAGTCAAAATTAAAGCTAAAATGACAAAGTGAGTTAACTAGCAAAAGAGCATTATTAAATTGCAAGCTGCCAAAATGGTGTTATTGCACATTTCTCTATTGTTAAAAAGATTTAAATTAGTTCATTTCAGATTTCCTTATTGTTACACTAAAAAAAAAAAAAGATCAAAATAATAATAGTTACTTTTTTATCAGATAAAGACAGTGTCGGCCTCATAGATCATCAATAAATTGACTATTATTTGCTCAAAAAAGATGAGATTGTTTGTTTTGAGCTCCAACTTAAACCCTCTATTATTGACATTGTAGGTAAAGTTTTTGCGCATTGCATTATTATTTCGATTTCTAGTGTTTTCCCCCCATAACTCTACCAACATAACTTCCCAACACTAAAATGTATGGTAAGAAATAAGTAAAAACACTTCTATGCATCCGTTTACGGGACTCCACGTCCCACAACGCAATGCGCAAAAACTTTTCCCACAATGTCAATGTTCCAGCAGCAGTTTCAATCCTTTCACATCTTTTTTTTTTTTTTTTCTGAGCAAATGATCTTCGATTTATTGCTTTATGAGGCCTACATGATGTCTTTATCTGACACACACACAAAAAAAAAATCATTGTCTCGAGCAGCTTTAAAAATAGATAATGAAGCGTGAAAGCATGAAAATTGTAGTTTATTGTAAGTCAGGAGACCTGCCAAAAGGTAGAGAACAACAGCAGTGTTTCACATGTTTAATAACATACATAGACAAAAGCAAGGAGAGGAAAATATTTGGCAGAGGACAGAAGGAAGTCCCCTCACAATCGAACACTCCTGATCTGCTCTAAAAACATTTAAACTGAAGGGCCAAAAACAGTCTTCCCTATCAGATAATAAGCTATGGCAGCTGTCAAATTAGTCCTTCCTCAGACTCTGGCTTGGAGCCTAAAAGATATTTAAAGGAGTACCGAAGTAACATTGTGTGTTGGATTAAAATCAGTGACAACTCAGCAGCAAATGTAATCTGCATGTTTCATCGGCCCGAATGCATTTCAAAATAAAGCCAAATTGCACAGGACAATGAGAGACATCTCAGTCGCTGCACGTTTGTCGGGTGTTTCATGTACAATGGTGTTTCTGAGTGTTTGTTTGTGTGCTAAGTGGGGTGACTCAGTGAAAGGCTAAACCCAAGATAAAGGCTCATAAATAGTGCGGACCACAGGGGTCACCAGCTTCCACACAACCCCATCAAATGAGGCGGGTCTGTGCTGAGACACATGGCTTCAGCGGCTGAATCCCAATAAGCTCCACAGGTCATTTCTTCAGATTTCTAAATCATGTTTTTTTTAAAATAAGAAACAGAATGATCTGTTTTTCTTTGCTTTGACTGCCCGACCTTCATAAATCTCCCAAGATAACCTATGGGTGCCTGAGCATAAACAGGCAACAAATAAGCCTTTTTTCCACGACCGCCTTTCAGTAGCAGAGCAGCAGAGTACAAAAAAACAAGATAGAGGAGACTATATTAATAGATTTCTTTTTAGAGATGTGTAGGTCACAAAGATGTTTTTGAATTATGTTAAACGTAAAAAGGATATTTCACCACCACCGAAATATAAATATATATATATATACACACAGTATATGTAAAAGCTATATACGTACATAGTTACGAGCATAAAGGCTAACAATGGTCCAAATATTAGAATAAAATAAGCACTTGAATTGGTCACTCGTAAACAAAGTGTATGAATTTTCTCTACTTTTTGTAGCATTTTCAAACCAACAGTAAAATCCAGTGTTTATGAAAGGCCATTGTTCTAAAACACCGTTTACGTCATGTCATCCTGAAAATTCGTCACATAAAGATTCGCAAATGTGATTAAAAACAGTGAATAAAATGAAAAATGCATTTGCAACTCAAGGGCTCTCATGGAACAGCTGATTAGCTGTCATATTTGCCCAGTTGATTTCAGCTCGACTAAGCATATTTACCTTGTGGGCATTACTCTCTGCCACTTGCATGTGATAAACCTTTGGTCAGCACTGCAGTTACGGTAAAACAAGAAGTTACGAGCCTGAACCGGATGTGATGACCTGTTTGTTTAAAGTCAAAATGACATCAGATATAATATTAGAGTCACTTAGTCGTTTAAAAAGGATGAGATGCTGAGACACCGCCTATGATTCAGATCAGAATGGAAGTAGGAAGCACAGATGTAGTGACAAAATGAATCACTTATATTAGTCTAAGGCTTTATTCTTAGACAGCCAGAGTGCACGTTTTAGATCTTGCACTAACACATCTATCTAATGCATGTGTAATCATCTGGCTTTGCAGAAGGTCTCAAAATACACTAAACTAAATATTTATACAAAAAAAATGCACTAAAATGACAACAGAAATGCACAAAACTACACCAAAAAAAGACACAAAAATACACAAAATGACTCCAGAATCACACTACAAATACAACAAAAAACTATAATTATACACAAAATGCACAACAATACGACAGAAAGATACAAAAATACACATAATGACTCCAAAAAAAAACATACATTACAGAAAAATACACCAAATTAAAAAATATATATAAAAATGAGTAAAAAAAAAACAATTTATCATGCACATGTTCCATAGAATTAAACCAGTGAAATTGCACACTCTATTTTACTTTGCACCTGCAAATACACCCCTTTATATTTATAATGCTACAGAGAATGTTGTTATTATTATGCCCATAACTGACAACTCTACTTAAGCGCCCACTATATGAATACATATACTTCCGATGGGCACTGTACTAGTAAATATAAATCAACAAACTGTGCAATAAGAAAACAAGACATTTGTAGATGTCCGGATGATCCATCTATCCATTCATTTTCAGACCCGCTTTTTCCTGTTTTTCAGGGTTGCTGGTGTTAGCCAGTGCCTACCCCTCCGGAGATGTCTATACAATATAAATATAAAGTAATAATAGGTATAAATGGAATTAAAATGCAAGTATTTACAGTGGCAGCAGAGATATCTGGCAAAACATGTGATAGATTGCACCTGAGTACACATGATATCTACAACTGAGAGAATACTGAAGTGGATTTGCAGGAATGATGATGGGAGTGGAATGTGTTGGTGCTGGTGGGAGTTCAGGGTGGTTCTGGTTTATGGTTTAAGACAACAAGCATGGCAGATACCTCTTCAGGACTGCAATTGGTAAAAAAAAAAAAAAGGCAAGCTTTAAATAGTTAATGATCAACTCCAAAAATCATATTTAAAGACCATCAAACCACAGTTTGGCTGAGAGGGAGAAAAACAAAGAGGAGAAGCCTCTCAATAAAACATCCAAAGTGGTATTCAACAGCTACAACACTTGTCCCGATTTGTCAGAGAGGCTACTGCAGCTCATTTAGATGAAAAAGGCAGGATAACGTTTGGACAATTTGCTGTCACGGTAACGGAAAATTCATACCAAAAGTGGATAATTGCTAAATTGTTGAAAAGTGCTGAAATAACAATACAAAGCAGGCCCGGTGGTATTAGAGCAGCAGACAAAATAGGTGGTGACACGTTCCTGCTGGGTAACTTGTGATTTCTACTGTTGTTGTTACAAGAAGGCAGAGTACTGCTACAGTGCATGACTTTCATTCCTCCCGCTCTCTCCTTCTCCCTGCAATGCCTCTCTAAGAATATCAATAGGACTCCTTGGAGATAGTGTCAGCAGGATGCTTACCAGAAAGGAGACACACAAGGAGAGGGTGAGCAAATACAGAGGCAGAACGATGAAGAAGAAATGCTGGCAGAGGCGGGTTATATATCATTTCCAGACATCAGGGGAAAAATAGATGGTAAAGAGAAGTCCTTTATGTACTTTCTCAAGCCGGATCTTTGCTTTCAACCTCAATTGTTCCAAGTGCTGGTATCTTCATAAGTCCTCTTCCATGTGATGATAAAAGGCCACTATCAGATTTGCACCAAACGACCGTAACCATGAGCTTTCCAAGCTGTGAAAGTGACAGAAAATCCTCGTCTGATGCAATGTGTGTGAAACAGTGGATGAGGACACTAATGATGGGACAAAAAAAGAAAAACAAAGCAGGCCTGGGAATCTTTATTTGTGTCTGAAAGACAACCGAGAACTGCCACTTTATCCTTTTGTGACGGTTTAACACAGCACTCAGCCACACGGGGAGAATCACATCACTTGAAGGAAGACCTCTTTTATCCTCTCTGTATCCCTCCCTGTGATGGATGTGTGCAAGCCTAAAAACTGCAAATAGCTAATGGGCAAACCTCTTTCTTATATTAGAGGATCATTTCATAGCGCTCGTTAAATTGTACTCGTCGGGCACCAGAGAAATTATAGCCGTCAACGATGTGTAGCTCACTGAGAGAGGACAGAGAAGAGGGAGAGGAAGAATAACGAGAAAGAATGACAAGTCTCCCTTTCATGCTACTAGGGCTGAAACGATTCCTCGCATAACTCAAATAATTCGATTACAAAAAAGCTTCGAGGCAAATTCTCTGCCTCGAAGCTTCGTTTAAGTCATGTCACTCACCAAAGTCCGAATCACGGCCGCTTTGTAGACGGTCCCTGGTAGCGTCATCTTTCACCGGACTGAATTAATTGACGCGCATCATTTTCTCTGGCAATAGCGGAAGACGTGGGCACCGATGGAGCGCGAAAAAGATGTCTAAAGTGTGTCCGACCATTTTACCCTTCGCAGGGCAGACAATGTAGTCCAGTGTAGATACTGTAAGATGATCTAGTCTACCATAACAGTGCTTCCACGATGATGCTGCAGCACCAGAAACGAAAACATCCTCACGTAAATGCCATTTCTGCAAGCGGACTCGGAGCCTCAACAAGGTAATGCATTTTAGCCTGTATTATGAGTTAATATTGACGAGGCATAAGTAACAAGAGGGCAAATGCGCTAAAATCTCACTCACATAACTTTCCACGTCACCTCTCTCTCGCGCGTGTTGATACAGAAAGAGAGACACACCCCTTTAAATAGGGACGATTAGCGAAGTGTTGTTTAAATACGAAAATGAGTCAAAAAAACTAAATATTTCTACAAAAAATAATGCACAAAACTACACCAAAAAAGATACAAAAATACACAAAATGACTCGAGAATCACACAGAAACGGCAACAAAAAACAATGATTAGACAAAAAAAACGCAGAAAAAGACAACAAAAATACACAAAACTACACCAAAAAGATACAAAAATACACATAATGACTCCAAAAAACATACATTACAGAAAAACACACAATATAAAAACGAGTAAAACAAACTACAAACCAAACAATATTCATTCAAAAAAGCTATATAAATGCTAAATATGGTCAAAGCTGCATTCATTAGCTTATAGATTTACTTATGAGCGAGTTTATTGAATTTGTTGTACAAATCAATGTTTTTTTTTTTGTCCATCACAGCGGCGCATGGACAGCTGTGTCCAGACAGGTCCCTCGTGCACTGTAGAGGAAACTGCAGGTCTTACCAGATGGGTTATAGCAGCGGCTACATCCGTTTTGCTTTTCTTTTTTTTTTTTAATTATTATGATAAACCTCAGGAAATAATTTGTATATTTATTTATTCATTTTTTGCCGTGGTATTTGTTTACTGTTAAATTGAAGTATTTTGAATAAAATATTGAGGAATAACTGACAACTGCTTGCTCATTTTAGGAAGTCTTTAATTTTTTGTAACACACTATTGATATAGTTGTTTACAAACACAAAAGTGTAATTTATCCGATTACTCGATTAATCGATGAAAAAAATTGACAGAATACTCGATTACAAAAATATTTGACGTCCGCAACACTACATGCTACTGTATAGAGAAAGTGTATAGTGGTGGATTGTCTGCCTTTGGTTTCACTCATGAATCAGGAGTGACACGACAACCCTGGCAGCCTTATCTTTAGAGAGGGAGGATATCCTCACTCTGGCTTTATTCTATTTCCTCAAAGCGAGGAAAACTAAAGGCGCTATGAAAAAAAAACATTTTCTCAGGAGGCAAGCATGGACTTATGAAAAGGCTTCTGATTCACTTCTTATTTCTCTCCCAGAGCATCAAAGTGGGTAGTGGTAAATCCGGGTGGTCTGTCTTGTCCTGGGACCGTGACACAGTATCTCCTCTGTTTTTTTTTTTTTTTTTTTTTTTTATTTAATAGAGAGTGGAGACAATATTTGAACACATTTAACGCAGCACAAGACGTGACAGCGGCATTTTTTTCTGCCGAGCACTGCAGCAAAAAACCACAAGCCACATTATCATCAGCGCATGCAGGGATCAAGCAAACAAACAAACATCTGTGCGCCCGCACACACACACGCATGCGTACACATTCACCGACCGGCCTGGCTTGCTACACAGATGAAAATGAAAGGTAAACAAAGACAGATTGCAGCAGCTGAGATCCTAACACTTATAATCACAGCAGTTAGACAAGCTGTAAAGTACGACAATCACAACAAACTAGAATGCACTCCCTCACAAACACATGTGGGGCTAACTCCTCAACATAGATGACTCATTAAAATGAACCTATTGAGAAGGACCCTCCACAGGGCTGGATGGATGTCTCATGACAGTGAGAGAGTTCTGGGTAATGAACTCAGGACTCTTGTCACCCTGCCGCAGGTGCAGACAGATTTGACAAGCCTACGAGACAGGACAGAAGATGGGAGGCATTGCTGACAAAGAAATAACCTCGCTGTCATTCTCTGAAGCCCACAGAGGATTTCTGGAGATGGACTGGCCTTTTACTTATTTGCTTTAGACTAGTGCAGTGCCCGTAGGAAGTATCTATTGCTACAGAAAAGTGGGAGGTTTAATATTTAGCACTGTAATATAGGCTAGCATACATCTGCAGCTTGCTGAGAGAGAGAGCAAGAGGAGAGAAAGATAAAGAGGTGTGCTTGTTGTAGCTAGTCGACTAAATGAACTGTGCAGAGCATAATATTTAGCACTGTAATATAGGCTACATATATATAGTGTAAGCCTATTTTTTATTTTTATTTTATTATTATTATTATTACTCCTTCTGGTCAATATTTACGGTGTTTTTTTTTTTAGGATATTAGACCCACTTTAGTTGTTTTTAAAAGCCCTTTGTGCAGTCACTCCTGTAGATTATACACAGCTTTCAACGTATCCTTACCATGACAGTTACCATGACTACCAGTCAACATTGAGCTGCATTTAAGACAATTTTATGAAATAATTTATGAACGGTATCATTGCGGTCCAAACAAAGCCAACTTGCACACCCTTGAACCAAGCAGCAGCCATGTTGAAAGTCTCAGGTCAATATGAGCCTGATATGCAGAGATATTTGAGGAACAGACAGAGATTCCTTGCTTTATAGATAGATGTTTGAGGACCAGGGCAGGTAACGCTAATGTCTGCATTGGACACACTTCAGCCAAAAGCTTTTCCAAGTCATTTGGGAAAAGCAGAACAAGTGGGAGTTTAACTCATACTTGCTGTCTCTTTCATTTTAGTTCATTTACCATTGCTGCAGCACTTTACAATAAAAACATCCCATACAATAAAAAAAGAAACTTGTTCTCTTGAATCAAATCTTTAACTGATTAAGTAAAGCTATTCTGATTATACTGTATATATATATTTTTTTGATCTATTGTGGATTGGACAAGGTGAATTCAGGACACACTTGATTTGGGATTACAGACTGTATGATTTGCTAAACCAATAAAAGCCAACTGAACAAATCAAAACAAAAGAACTCAGAGAGCGCAAACCCCAGCCAAGAGGTACTTGTGTCTACAGTACCTTTTGGATCATCTCCAAAATCAACTTTGTTCTGCCTTTTTAATATTGTCCATCAGCTCACCAAATTTATTTGAAATCCATTCAGAACTTTTTTGAGGTGTCCTGCTAACAAACATCCACATTACCACTGGTGAAAACATGACCTCCGAGGCGGAGGTAATGAAGACGTAAGCTTTTAATTGATTTACCAGCTATAATGCACCTTTTGTTGTTTGCCAGTCACCCAAAAAAAGGCAAATAAGAATCTAGGGTTTCCTAGTCCCCCTTTTAATTGGCAACACATGTTTGCAGTCATGTAAGCAATCAGTTCACATGATTGTTTCCAGATTCAAGTGAAAAAACTTAAAGGTTAGAGGTTTGACCTCTTTCTCTCACACTCAAATTTACCATTTCACCCAGCACACCCTCAGAATAAAAACCATCCAATTGTGCTGCTAAAGAGCCAAATATACTATAAGACTACTGCCCTCCATATCCCTAGTACGGCCAGAAACCTTTAAAAGAACTTTCTTGTAACAGTTATTCTAAAACTTCCAAGAAGTACAAATTGAAAATGTATTGATCAACCCTTTTAATACAAATATGTAATAAAGATAAAACTCTTCCTTGGTTAAAATGTCAAAAACTCATCAGCAAACAGAGTAACAGATAATTTGAAAAGAGTTGCAAAACAACCTTAATTTCAGCGTGTCCTCCAGCTCATCCTCTGGCCACTTTCCAAAGCCACGCCCCTTTCATTTATTAACCCACGTTGGCAGGCAGAGGAGTTCAATGACTTAGAGTTGCTGTTTTGACTTACAGCACAGAAAAGGGAGAAAAATGACTCATTGCAAAGGGCAATTAAAATAATCAAACAATCTTCACAAAGATTGTTTTCCACAAAATGATCTTGAAGTCCACTTTATTCATGGCCGTCTGAAGGTTAAAAACCTGCTTCATTACTGCAGCAAATCAACATCAAATCTCCTACTTATTAGAGTCCCAGGGAAGAGTCAGAGACATTTTTAAACCCCCCCCCCAAAAAAAATACAACTAAAGAAAAACATTTTTGATTATAAATCAGCCCTGGAGCCCCAGTTGTAGTTCCCCAGCTGAAGGCCTTAAAGCAGGAAAGAGTGATTTCTGACTGTTTAATGTTTGATGGTTTCATAAGACCTCAATTATTGATAAGATTCACAAGTCATTACTACAGTCATTTTCTGTTACATCTGAGCTTGTGGCATTTGTTGAGTATACTGTCGTCTTTTGTCCAGTGTGTGATTTTTAGCACGAGCACGTCTGTTCATTTTAATGCTGGATCCAACACAGTGAAATTGTGGAAATGATTTGCTAAAGGCGGGCATTGATTCCGTTTCAGGATGATGTATCATTAAATTGACCTGCCCTGCATACGGAAACTGGCTCGTGAGTGGGAATAGCCTGGAAATGGAACACACACTTGTAGCTACCACCAACATGTGCCATCGTGCCTCATGAACAGGAGTAGAAAAAGAAGAACAGGGGACTGGAAATAAACAATGCCACTCTCTAATATCTGCTGCTAATAGCAAATACTTGATGAATGCATAGACCAAAATAAACCAATGAAAGACTGCTTCAATGGTTTGTGACTTTGGCTGAACTTTTCATGACACATCATTTAAAAAGTGATTGGTTGATGGAAGCAGAAAATGGCACGACTTTCATGCTCTTCAGGGACTACGAGTCACATGGATTGGGGGCACAGTGACCCTGACAATGCCACAGACAGAAAAACGTTCAACATTTCCAAGAGGCTATAGCGTTATTCGCCGCTGTCAGCTACACGCGTTTCCATGGTTATTTCAGATATGGCACAGTCACTCTCATCTGGTCTAAAAACCCAGAGTAACGGAGAAGTGCTCAGTTTGTAACCAGACTGTGACCTTTAACTGTGCGTCTGCTCCACTCAATCTCTCCTCTCCTGCAGTTCCCTGCTGCCATTGACCCTCAAATACACAAAAAAAACACCTACAAGACAAGGTTAAAGCTTTCAGTTATGATGAAAATATGTACGTACGACGAATTAAGCAAAGTTATTCTGACCTTGCAACGAATTACACAAACATTTTAAAAGATTTATTTCAACAGTGGTATATACTCTATATATATTTATGACTAAAGAAAGGTCAGAGACAAAAAGTTACAAATGTGCACATTTAGTAGTGGTCCTGCAGCCATCTCAGAATATTAAACCAGGAGGTTTGATTCTAAGTACAATAAACAAGAACAAAAGTTTGATTTGGCCATGACAACGAAAATGGCAAGAACTCATATCGGCTGACACGCGTCACGCCCACGGCTGTCTGAGGTAGTGGGAAGAATATATTAACAACACAAGTTTTACAGTAGATAGAGAAAGAGAGAAAGATATTTGAAATATTGACTCACGGTGCAATTGCTGTAATGGTTGAAAGAAACAAATGTCCAATGTAGGGGTACAGGTTAGATTGGTGATCATTATAAAGAGGTGATCAATGCTGAATGCAGAGCTTCATCTGACGTGTGTTTTTGATATGTTGCAAAGAACAAACAGTTTTGATTATTTTGACTGCATTTCAAATATGAAAAAGCTCTGATACAAAGACAGGCTTAGCTATTAGTTGAATTGGTGGTCATTTTACCTGGTGACACGTCACCGCAGGATCATTGCACATTCAAGCACACGGCTGCACAGAACGTTGTGCAAAAAGCTGATTCGCTGGTTGAGGGTTATTAAAGGCTTCACAAAGAATGTTTTGGGACCAGATCACACATTTCCATAACGTGGATAACGTCGCTCTTGCACCGTAATCTTGCGTGATTTCAGCGTAACTTTTCACATTTTGTAAATCATCTAAAGCATATAAAATGAACAACAGCAGTTGAATCTATTACCCCTAGTTAGCATGTTTGGTATAATTTTAGTAAGTTTAATAGCCAGTAAAGAAATCTAAACAGGGAATGAAATGGAACAGAAAGTGCAATGAGATTTGGAAATGAGTAAAACCTGAAAGATAATTTGGGAAATATAAAACCCAAATTTGGAGAGCCTCCATTCTGCGGATGCAGCTGATGTCAGAGATGGGCAAAGAGAGACAGGAAAGAGGATGTGGGTCTGTTGTTCTGACAACATGTGCACAAGATCATGCTATTCATTTGGCATACAACTGTTAATTACAATTCAGCTATAATTAGAGTCTCTAAATTACTTCTTTTTTTTTTAATCACCAATTCTACACTGCTCATAAACAATTTATAAAAAATAAATACATTAAAAATAAAGTGATTTTTGCTTTTACCTTAAATATCTAATTGATTTCATTGTAGAGCAGAGATGTTAAAAATGGTGTCTCCGTCCATCATCTGTTATCATATATCAATTTTAGATGCTCTTACTTTCACACAATCCACGCTAAAGCACAGTCCTCTCAGGTACCCAAAAAAAACAAGAAGACAATCATCAACATCCCCCGCCAAAAAAAGAAAACGGAACAAGGGCTTCTCATTTTTTAACTCCATCAAGGTGTTGATACCCTGAAGCCACACACGGAATTTGGTTATCCTATCTTAAACAGTTTCTGAGAAAAGCTGCCCCCTTTAACTCGGACGGATGGACGCACGGATGGAGCTCAAACCTATAAAAAATACCACTATACAAAAATCTGCAAGCTTCATGCTAACGTCTATCGGAAAACCCATGTATATGCTCATGCTAATCGGCAGTATAACACACCGTTTATGCTCAACTTTGAAAAACAGTTTGAGTGTGATCAAACAGTACACTAAAATATACTCACAAGCATATGTTTTTTTCAAGCCAAAAATACAAGAACTTAGTTAGTAGAGACCAGTAGACCATGGGCTTTCAAGATGGCGACTTCCGACTATTACGGCAACAGTGGTAGGTCAAAACACACAAACTCACCCAGAGTAAAGAAAAACGGAACAAGGGCAATAACTCCGGAAAAAATAATTGCATACGTCTCATTTTCAGACTGCGTCAAGGTGTTGATACCCTGAAGCCACACACCGAAAATGTGGTTATCCTATCTTACACAGTTTCTGAGAAAAGCTGTCTCCTTTGAAGATACCTCGAACAGAGTAAAAATAACGAAACAAGGGCAATAACTCTGGAAAAAATTATTGCGCGCATCTCATTTTTGAACTCCATCAAGGTATTGATACCCTGAAGTCACACACGGAATTTGGTTATCCTATCTTAAACAGTTTCTGAGAAAAGCTGTCCCCTTTAACTCGGACAGACGGACGCACAGACGGACGGAGCCCAAACCTATATCCCTCTTCCACTTTGTTGCGGGGGATAATAATAACTATTTGAATGTTAGGTTTGTGTTTTCAGTTAAATGATCATACACAGAAGTTGAGGAAAACAACAACATTACAGACATAATTAGAGCAAATTCTAAGGAAACAACAAATCAAAGAACTACAGATTCTTCCGAGTTATCCAATATCATTCTCTCTTTGTTTTGAAATACAATAGACAATCCTGCTGGTTATATAAGGTACAGCCAGGCTTTGTGTTGTGAGAGGACAAACAGATTTACTTCACTGATGGGGAAATCAACGCTAGGATTTCAGAACAAGTGCACGCTGAAATTTCATCTTTCATCAAGTTTTTCCCGTGCTTGTCCCACTGTACTCTTGAGACGTTGCGTAACAAAGGAGGTACTGACTGCTAATGGAGACAGAGCTGGGAAACTTTAACAACTTCCAACTATACAAGTCTGTAACTTTATGCAAAAAGCTCTGACACAAGTGGTGTATTACTGTATATGTGTGCAGAGCAGATGCAAAACGTATAACGTGGGTTTAGGAAGTAGCAGGTGTTTGAAAGGTGTTGTGTTGCCACTATCTCATCTTCCCACACAGTCATCATCTGTGAGGTGTAGCGCAGATCAGTGGTAGAGAAATAGGCAATCAATGAAGACCATTTTTCAGATCTGCCAGAGCCCGCTCAACACTTAATAATTAAAACATAGGCATATAATAGATGAAGGATTTTTCATTTTGCCTTCAGATTTGGCTTAATATAGACATAGGTCACAAGCACACATAGGGCCATTTTAAAATATCCTTAAAAAAAACGTATATACCCAGTTCCGCGTCACGTTCCACTTTTCCATCACGTTTCCATTTCAGCGACTTCTCCTGTTTAGATGACTTTACTGGCTATCAAAATACAGAAATCGTACCAAACATATTTAACAGGATTCAATGAGTCAACAACTGTCATTCATTTTACTTCAGATGATTACCAAAATTGGCATGGTTACTCTGAAATCACAAGCGATTACATCCCGCTGCTCGCCACATGTTTATTGAGAAAAATACCATGGAAATGCAGAATATGGTAGAAAAACAGTATTTGGGAAACCTTTGACTACTGCCAACCAACAAAATCACCCTCATGTTTTGCACTTGTGTTTTGATTGTAGACAGGGATGTCCCGATACAACTTTTTAATTTCCGATATGATACCAATATTGCAGTCTTGCGTATCGGCCAATACCGATACTGATCCGATACGAAATCAGCATGAATCAGTCACCTATGGATAGAAGTGCTGGAGCGGAAAATTTTATCGGAAAGCTTGTATCGGTGATTTTAGATGCTGCCCAATAAAATCCGATATTCATTTTCTGGCTGATATCGGACCGATATCCGATATCAATATCGGATCGGGACACCCCTAATTGTATCGTAGATACTTCTGTTGTGATGTGTCACCAGGTAAAATTACCATGGTTCAACTAATACACCAGGAGTTAAACATGTCTTTGCTTCAGTGCCTTTTTAGATTTAAATGCAGTCATAATCTGAATTGTTTGTTCATCACAACACATTAAAAACAAACTTCATTCATTTTTAATCATAGGATAACATAACTACTCAATCCGTAATGAGTAACGAGAGATTCTGAACGGGATTATCAGCAAAAGTGGACACAATCATCCGTTTGTCTCACGCTTTCAAGACATTCAATCATGATCTGTTTTGAAAAATAGCGTGTAAATGTGTGATATTGTCCCAAAACATGCATGTGCAGCATTTAAGTGTCATGTCGGAGCCTGATTTCAAATTTAAAAAAGAAACGAGTCAGATTGCTTTTTCTGTTTCAGAACATGAATTCTGTTTTTCCGTCGGATTTCCGCGATCCCGTACAATCAGAGGCCCCAGACACAGTCGTGGCAACAGGTTAGGACTGAGAAGAAGGAACAGGCCAATCAGCACATGTGGTTGTGAGCTTGTGGCGTACATTTAGAAACATCACTCAGAGTCAGGCACGTGTAATAGGGTTTGGAATAGTTAACTGCTGTTCTGCCTCGAGGCCAGCAGCACACGGCACTCACTCACAACATTTGTTCGTGCATTAAAATGCATAAGACGAACACCGTTTCATTGGAGCTGTGCTAATGCGAATCGGCACATTTGTGGAACGTGACAGACTGAAAGTGAATCAAAAGTCTGATCCACACTTCTTGTTGCCACATCCTAGAATACATTATTTACAGTATGACTAACATCGGAAAAACAGTGTAAAGATGATACGTACAACATATTCTCTGCGCTGGCATCGCGACAGATGTCAAGGTCTCTGAAATTTTAAAGATGTCCGACATCAGAGCAAAGTGCATAGTGAGGACTTTTTCTCACCTCAGTTCTGTGAAGGATATCATTGGTTAGCTGTACCTAATAGTGAGGCAAAAAACCAGAGTGCAGAGCAACGATAACAGTAGGCAAAGCAATCGGTGCAAACAGTGGGGAACCAACGTGCTGAGAGGATTAAAGTGATAAGCACTATTCTTCATTTCCAGCAGCTGAGATGTCTGCTGCTCACAGCCCTGTGCTCCTTTAGGCCAGGCCTCACGTAATGTCGTGTTTGCAGCATCCTGAAGGCACCTATGAGCTCAGCTGAACCCTGCAGCCCAGTTAAAGAAGGTCAAACCTCTCTCTTGTCGTGTTAATGAGTTACTACGGCTTCTCCGCAGCAGGAACAAAAGCGTCTCCAGGATTACTGCAGCAATTTCAAGCTCTGCCCCTTAATACCACGGCACGGGGATGTCAAACAATGTGACTATCGTGCATCTCTGAAACAGGCACAGACAAGAAATCCAGCACGAATTCAGTTGTATTGACAAAGAAATAAATGAGGCACCCAAGTGCGGGATTAATCCTGCAGGGCAAATTTGTTATTTATTGTCTTTCAAAAATCATACAATGCTCAAACAATGATGAAGCTGTTGTAGAGCAGAAATGTGTAACTAATGAGGAAAAACAAATACTCATTAAAACCAGTCTTGGATGAAATCAAAAAAAGAAGTACATTAACTGTAGCACAATGCGCTATTTATTCATTTCAATGGTTGTTAGAAGCGATACAAACAAATCTGTCCATCTAATAGTTTCAATGATGATTAAATGATGAATCAACACTGCCGCCGGAGTTCTTTTTTTTTTTTCTTTTCGTCCAATCCAAGCCAAGGCTGCAAGTTCATTTTCAATGAATTATGGACCTAAATAGAATGATCTTGTGATTTAAACAAAAGGAAATGTATGCAAATAAATGTACAATTATAAGTAGGGCTGCAACGATTCCTTGAGTTCCTTGAATAACTGGATTACAAAAAACATATAATTTAATATCATTATTCTTTGCTTTATTTATTTCAATTATGTAATTCAATGTAATGTATATTTTATTTTGTAGGGGTGTCCAGATCCAATATCAGCCTGAAAACGAGTATCGAATTCAAATTTCCGATTTTTTTCTTTTTTTTTTTTGCAATTCATTTCTTATTTATTTTATTCAATTGTAGAATACTGTAGATAGTATGTTGTAGGTTAAACTGTATGTAACTAATTGTTTAATAATAAATGGGTCAGTTTTTCTCATACCTACTGTTGCTGACTATTGTTCTCTCTTTGAGAAACATCACTTGATCAATCCTTTTCTAACATTCCACACTACAAAAAGAAGAAAAAAAGTAATAAAAGTTATGTATGATTCATGCTGATATCGGATCAATATCGGTATTGTCCAATACACAAGGCTGCAATATCGGTATCATATCGGAAATGAAAAAGTTGTATCGGGACATCCCTATTCTTTTGTACTTAGCATAAGACGTCTATAAATAAATGTATATTTTTCTTAGAAATGAAACAAATTGGTTGGTAAAATTAAGTGATCATTCTTCTTTTCTGTTGTTTATAGGAAATTGAGCTTTAATTAAGTAATTATATTCGATTAATCGATGGAATAATTGATAGAATTCTCAATTACCAAAATATTCTAAGGTTCCAGATAGGAAGGTTGTGATTTTTCCACTGTGAGGGCCAAAAACATTCAAGATTTTTAATTTTTTATTGCAAATGCATATTAACATATGAAAAGTTGGAAACCCTGCACAAGAAGACCTCATATTTGTGTGTGTTCTTTATGCGAGGGGGGTAAGACCTATACTATAAGGGCAAAGACAAAGCATGATGGGTAAAACTTTTCTCAGCTGCCTTTTCCACTTTGTGTCGACCAAGGACAACCATTCATTTGCAGCTTTGAAAAGAGAAGCTGTGATTCCATTTGTGAAACAACTAACATCCGTCATACTTAGGCTGTCTCAAAGCTACCAAGTAAACGAGACCAAAAAAAAAAAAAAGGAAATCCTGGCAACAATAAGGGAGTGCAGCTCCAACGACATCACATCATTCCACCATTGACGGAGCTAATGCAGAGAGAGAGGCAACTACAAGTCCTGATCCAAGACTAAAGTTCCTCTGACACGTCCGTCCAGGCTGTGCATGATAATGTCTGCTACTACGGCAACTGCCAGGGCTCCAACTGCACAGTGAGGCCATTCATAACTCCAGCCTTGCTATATAGGATAGCTTTACAACATAAACACAGCAATTTGTAACAAAACACATCAGCGCTTGTTAAAGATACACCCCCACTGCCCCCACCCCTTCTGTTTAGTCCGACTTCTGGATCAATTACAAGAAGGATCATGGGCAGTTGAAGAGAAAATCAGTTTGATTCTAGTAGTGCATTCTCTTGGTAGTTTTCACGTTGTCATTTGAAGCACACGCTGTAGGTGGAGGAGAAGCAATTTTAGCCAAATTGTTGAAAGAACAAACACAGTCCATTCCCCCTTGATTTGAAGCGACTGTGCCAGTCTAACGTACTTGTGGAACACAAAGCAGCCTTACATCTCTGACAATTACAATCACACTGTTCTGTTTGAGCGGACCGCCTCTCACTCCTACTCAGCGCACCAACGCTTTTTTTTTCCCAGCTTCTACACTCAATTATCCTGTTCGAGGTCACATAGCAAGCACCAGGGCTCGGTCCAGCCCACCAGACAGGTAACACCACACACAGACATGTTGCCAGTCCATCATGGGGTCAACACTCAGGGGAAGTGCACACGCACACACGCACACACACCTTAAATTATGTCAGATTGAAAACGGAGTAATAGGAGAAACAAGGGCATGAAACCAAAGCTTCAGGGTTGCAAAGCAGCAGCAGTAGCATATTTTCATCAAATAACATTCACACCACGGCTTCAAAACATAATTAAGTTTACTTGCCAAACAAAGTAGATAATCCAATACGTGTTTAAAACTGGACTCCAGTTCTGGCAATAAATCCACTTTTCAAACCACTTGTGGTGTCATATGCTGTAAGCCAACTGCTGCAGTCCCTTTAAACCTATCACCAAGGCCTCACCTATGCTACACAAACCCCCTCTTTTACACTATATATTATATACCGTATACTATATTTAGGAGCCAAAAGTGGGTCACAGTCCTTTACCTGTCAAAAAATAGGTCCTGTGCTTTAATTTCAATAGAGTTTTATTCATGCAGCATAGCTCTATTCTATTCTATCTATTCACATTCAGTTAGTGACTACTTTTTCAATAGAAAACAACACTTTCATTTTTAAATCTTGACCTCGTTAGGTCATTTTAATTTATTCATACTGCAGCAGATGGTAGTTATATGCTTGTCAAAGATCATTTTCTTTATGGACCTTATAATGATATATGGTGATAAATGTTTCTCTGCCTTCAGAATCCTTAAACATATGCCACATACCAAAACCTCACAAACACACAAAACATGCTTTACGAATGCCAAACGATCAATTGTGGTCATTTACAAAGTAATGCATTTTGTTTTGCAAATAAGAAACATACCTATCAAACAAATACAACATTTTTTTTTTCTTTACACATACAAAGGATTGCGTTTTCAATCCAAAAAATATTCTTCACTTACAAACTAAAATATTTCAGGTACTGTTCAGTTTGTGGCAATACAATACCTAAAAATTCTTTAAAATATAAGTATTTTTTACTCCAGTGTGGGTCAAATTTAAAGTAAAGAAATTCTCTAAAAGCTGGTATTATAAAGCACAGTTATGTAAAGGATTACAATAACTACAACAGCAAAAAAAAAAGCCCTACATTGATAAAGTATGACAAGAAAATTGTGGTTAAATCCAGAATGAGGCACTAAAGTTGATTTGAACAGTTAAAGTATTGAAGTATTTCTGTTTATCTATCTCTCCAACAATGTAATGGGATCTCTGCACCTTGTAAACACGTGATATTTCAAATATGCATCATGTGACTTGAAAACCGTTAGTCATAACTAAGCATTGCACAATCCTACAAAAGTTCATGGTCACCAGCCTGCTGCTATTTACTGGATTAAACATTACTGTTCCCCTGCAGCAAGGACTTTGTGGCTTTCTAGTAGAGTTATAATTGTACGTCTGCAGTCAGAAGGTTTGTCTGAGTGAATGTGGGATTATTTTGGGTAGTGTGGTTTCCCAAAAACATGTGTTTGGTCAAGTTGATTTCTGAGGTGAGTGTGTGATGTTCTGTCAGTGTGAGGAGCACTGGTGACCAGTTTACTCTCCTCTGTATCTCCATAAGTGAGCTGGATGTTGTCCCAGCGACCCTGGAATAGATAAACACAGTGTTTTTCAACCTAGGGGTTAGGACCACGTGTGGGGAAATACATTTTAATTTTTTTTTTCAATTATTATTCTTTATCAACTTAAACAAAACAAAAAAACAATCTTACAATTGTATTCTTTTTTTTTTTTTTTTTAATTCAGACAACGTTTTTCAGGACATTTTTTTTTTGTTTTATCTCCAGACATGTTTCGACTGCCTGCTGATCGCCTTTGATGGTTCCTTTGAAGTTTCACTTGGCTTTCCATGTAATAGTTCATTTTGTCTTCCTTTTGAACGGTATGTTAAGTTAAAAAAAAAAAATGTTTTATTCAGACAAGGTTTTCCAGGAAATTTCTATCTAACATCTTTCGACTGTCAATTGCAAGTCTTTGTCAGAAAAACCTCGTCTGAATAAACGAAACCTCAACTTCACATACTGTCGAAAAAGAAAACAAAATGAATCTCGCTGGAAGTATAACTGTATTCTATACTTTCACCTGGTCAAATATACATCTAGTTAATAATAGAAAGAATCTATGTATCTATTTGTACAGTTGGCGTACGGACAATCCCCGGTGCTATCGGTACGGTTACCGAAGTACAAGTACGTAGTGTTTTAGGGTTAGATTATAACCCGATATCGCAACAATTTTTAGGGTTAGGTTTAGTCTTAGTGGCCAATGACTGACCTATCACGTGACCTAAACTGGCCAATGAGGGGCGCTGCGTAAAAATAGAATGTCAGTATATTGATACGGCAACCGTACATATAGCCACTGCCTTAATAATAATAATAATAATAATAATTTTAAAATGCAGTTTTTGTAATACAGTATAACAAACATGATCAAAAAGTCATTCTGGAATAAAATGTCTTGAGGATCAACAGATATTATTGATACCAAAATGGGGTTATGATCCAAAAAAATATTGGGAACCAGTGATATTGATTAACAGGTCACATCTTTAACTTTGAAACTTCCCAGACCTGTGTGGTCAGTGCTGCATTGGTTCTTCTTTCTTTAATGAAATCTTCCATCACAGTTTGACTGACTGACCCTGATTAATTAGAGCCACACTATTATAGAGCACTAAAAGCAGGCCCCATAATAAAGGCCACCTCCACACCTCAGTGAATCCACAGTAATCCGAGCACAGGCCTCTCTCTCTGGGTCTGTGTGTGTGTGTGTGTGTGTGTGTGTGTGTGCTGAGCAGATGTTTCATTAGAAACTGCTGGACCATTGAGCTCCTGGACATGGACTCACCTTTTCCTCAGAGTGGCTCCAGCAGGGCGATGAGGGCGAGTTCCTGAGAGTCAGTCCTTCAGGTCTTCATGCTGCATAGGCCAGGGAAAGTCCCCTCTCTGTCAGTGTGTGTGTGTGTGTGTGTGTGTGTGTTCTCTCTGCTGCTCCAGCCTCCTCTTTCTCCGTGTCTTCCTGTAACCTTGTATTGTTGCACAGTCACAGATGTGTAAATTATTGAGTGTTTTCCTCCCTGGTGTCGCTGGCTGATCTGTTACAGAGGATGGTCGTAACACGAGCCCTCCCACTTGTGAAAAAAAGAAAGAGAGAGAAAAAAAAAAAGTTTTAAACTTGAGGGAGACCTGGAAATGAAGTAGATTGATGTGGGTTTGGGCCAATGGAGGCCAACTAGGGTCGTAGTCCAGCCCCTAAAATACAGCCATCACACCCACAGCTCCTCCCTGCACCCACCCACCCCCTCCTCCATGGCACTAGTTGGCACATATTTATCATTAATGTGCTTCACATTTAACTTAACCACTTTTTACACACCCACAGACTGTTCATGACACATTAGAAGGCAACAACTTGTGACAAAAACCACCAGGACTAAGGATTTTTTTTTTTTTTTACACTAAAGACATCGTCACATTGTAACTTTCAAACCAATTTGAACTTCTATAACAGTAATCATTACCTGACTGTTTCCTTCTGGTTAAACAGGCGTTTGTTTTATTAGTTTGATTTGTTAATTTAACCACAAAAACCATTGAACTCACACGTATGTCGCATTGTCCTCCAAAGGTCAATAGATGGCCGACAGCACCTCCTGCTGGTTTTTTTGGGTTTTTTTTTTTTTTTTTTTTTTTTTTTTTTAAAGCCAGTGTTTTTCAACCTTGGGGTCGGGACCCCATGTTGGGTCATCTGAAATTTCTGAAAAATGAATTTTTTGGACATGTTTAATTATTCTTAAACAACTGTATGCTATACTTTCACTTTGTTAAATAAAAAACTAGTTAAACTAAAATAAAATGCAGTCAAAAAATAAATTAAAAAAACAGTCACTATTCCTGGCTACTCCATATTTGTAATAAACACAGTATAACAAATATGATCAAAAACTAATTCTAGAAAAAAACAACCAAGTGATATAAGTGACGCCAAAAATATTCTTTGTTTATATATATATTTCAATTAAAACAAAATAATTTTACTTTTCATAATTCCAGCAAGGTTCATTTTGTCTTCTTTTTTTAAATATATGGTTTTGTTTATCAGACAAGGTTTTTCAGGAAATGTTATTCTACAGATCAGAGATTTATATATAACATAATAATATAATAATTTATATATAATATATAATATAATTTATTTATTTATTTTTTTAACGTATATTATGTCTATGGTTCCTATTGCGGTTCTTCTTAAATAGTGACATTTCAGCTCAAGCTCGATACTCCGGTACAGTGGGTGGCGGTATGCACCTCTTTAAGTTATGTTTGTAACCCGCCATTAAACTAAAAGAAGAAGAAGAAGAAAAACTGCCGTTCTTCTTTTGTTAACTACATTTCCCACAATCCTCTGTCAGACGTAGCACGCTGACGTGTTTTTGCGACGTGTCAGGAAGCTTGGAAACATGGCGGCACAGCAGAGCGATGTCGATGAGCTGTTTGATGTGAAAAATGCCTATTATATTGGCAGTTATCAACAATGTATTAATGAGGCTCAGAAGGTGAAGGTAGGTAACTGGTCCTGCTGCTGTTTTTTTGTCCCTTTATGGATCAATGCAGTCGATTTGTTACCTCGGTGCTAACACCAAGGCTAATGTTTGTTATTCTGAATGAGGATGTCAAGCCTGTTGTTTTTTGGGTTTTTTTTGTAGCCGTCTTCACCCGAAAAGGAAGTTGAGAGGGACATGTTTTTGTACAGAGCGTACATTGCTCAGGTAAAATTGACATACTAACTAAAATATAAAAAAGTTTGTTGATGCTCACTACTTTTTCACTCACAAAAAATCCAAATGATCTTCTTCATTCAGAGGAAGTACGCTGTGGTTCTGGATGACATCAAGTCCAACTCTGCTCCTGAGCTTCAGGCAGTCAAGATGTTTGCAGATTATTTGGCCAACGAAAGCAAAAGGTGAGGACCTTCTTCACTTTTGGGTCAAAAAAGGTTGACGATCAATGGGAACAAGTGACAAGTCATTGTACTATACTATGGAGTTAAACCATTATTTGTTATTCTTTTGTGATTATTTGTGATGTGTCTATTAATGTCATGTTTTGCTTTTTAATATCTTTATAATGTGGTTTTGCACACCTATTGATGTTTTCATAATGAAAGTGTCTATTTGTACGGTTGCTGTATAGACAACTTTGGGTGCTATTTGTACGGTTACCGAAGGCAACTTAGGGTTAGGTTATTCATACGCAGCGACCCTCATTGGCCAGTTTAGGTGACGTGATAGGTGCACCACGTGACTTAAAGTTCCATCAGTTTTATTTTAGCTACCCTGCTAACCATTTTATTTTTTAACCCTAACCCAGGAAATACCCTAAAATGTTTATTATTTTGGTACATATTTTTTTAAAGGTGGAATTTGCTGTGTAAAATATGTTAAAATGAAAAAATATATATGACAAAAGTGGGATTCAAACCCACATTAGTGGAAGGAAGGATCCTTGAGTGTGGCACCTAATGGCACGTTCACACCAAACGCATCCAAAGCGTCAACAGCATCAGGTTTACATATACAATATATGGTGGATGCGCTTCTGGGGAGCGTCGGAGGTCCCGCTGCGTGTCCCGCTGCATGTCCCACACCTCCTGTGTGCTGCGTTTTGAAGCTTTTTGCGTGGCAGGTGCTTTTGAAGTGTGTCCGGCGCCTCCAACGTGGCAGATCCTGGAGTTGGGATTGTTGAACTTTTGGGGCATATCGCGGCGCGTCGACCAATCAGCAGCATTCCCCAATCGTGACGTATTCAGAATAATGAGAGAAAAAAAAACACTAACAGGAGATAGATGGACAGGCACTCTTCTGCTGGAATAGAGTGCCTGTAGTTGGTGTCCTGATAGGAGATGCGAGTGCCGATGTGGGTCAGCAGGTTGTCAAACTGGGAACGGTAGAGACAATGGGTGAATTATATACGTAACTGATCGCCACAATATCATCCATTGTATGAACACCACAGGCAACAGAGAAGCCCCTCCCCTCGACGCGCTCCCTTCCCAACTTGTTTGGATGCTAGTCCCAAGCATCTTTGACGCTGGTGACAAGCGTACTGATTCAATGAGCACAAGTGTCCAACTACGTGCATGAGGCATGATTTTGAAGCCCGAAACGCATTTGGTGTGAACGTACCATAATGCTGCGTTCACACCGAATGCGTCTTCTGCGGCACCTGACGCATCTGCAGCACGAAAAGTTCCACAGGTTTTTCAGGATCAATAAATGCCCCCATTCGCTTCATATGCACGTTTGAAGTGAAGCACCGCCCACCAGCGACACATCCAACTCGGTGAGTTTCACTGCCTGCTGAAGGGAGGAGCCGCGCTCCTTTTTCTCCTCTCATAAACATAAACCACCAGTGAAAAAAGCCGGTGTGATTAGCGGCTAATGATATCCTAGCTCAGTGCCGACTTTCAAAGATGAAAACTACAGAGAAGTTTTACCTGCTACTACCACCTCCTCGCTGATTCTCCTCCACGCCAAATCCTTCCTAATCCGGTCCTGGTTATAAATGCTGTGTCATACAGCTCCAGGTGGTCACACACAGCTTCTACTCCATGGTTGAATGGGTGAATAGACCGGTGTCCATGTTAACGGCCTAATGTCATTGTCAACAATGACTCTGATTGGCTTTCGTCATGCGAAACAGTCGCAGGAGTTCAATATTTTCAACTCTTGCTAACGTGCGAATATGACGAAAAATCGGGAGCGCGCTCGCAAGGTCACAAGGCCACAGCGCCGCACAGGAAAGATTTCGCATCTGGAACGCATTTATCCATTGACTTTGTATGTAATCTGGACCAACAACATTTCGTGACGCATCTGGTGTGAACGCAGCATTAGACCACTCGGCCATCCTGGCACGGTGGAAAAACAGACACATTACGCTTATGTAGAAAAGGTCTGGAAAACGCGGAAAAGGTACCCATAGTCCCGGAGGCTATTCATATGTTTCCGTATCAGTAGACACTTCGTAGGTTATAACCCAAGTTCACAACAATTGTTAGGGTTATGTTTAGTCTTAGTCACGTACCTAAACTTGCCAAATAGGGGCTGCGTATGGATAGAATGTCGATATATTGATACGGCAACTGTACGGATAGCCACTACCTTTAATATTGGAATGGTTTTGTTGTGTTTTATTTTTTTTGTCATTGCACTTAGAAGTTGTTACTTCAGGTTCCTCTAACTATTGTCACTATGTATGCACAAAAGGTTTGTACGGTACTGAAGGTGTTTGTTCAAAGGTATACATAGTTCAACTACTGCATTCTGAAAGATTTCCTTTAATCACAGCTACAAAATTGCTCTAAAATAGTTCCATTCTGCTATTCTAAAATACTGTAGCCCTAACCTTAACTTTAGCCCAAAACTACCTATAATAATAATATCAATAATAATTATACATTTTATTTAAAAGTACTTTTCAGGAGACTCAAAGATGCTTTTCAGGTTAAAACAGAAGCAAATACAGTGATTAAAACATCCAGCTATATTTATTTCATCATATGAACGTCATATGAAACATTTCTATAAATATGAAGTTTAATTTAAGTGGCTGTGATGAAAGGAAGTGTTACCCTGCATTCATCCATCCAGATCTGTCCAAGTTGTTTAAGAACGACCTGTTTAGTTTGTGGGTTTAAGGCCTTCAGGTAGTTACCCCCAAAACCACACGGTGCCGGTGATTAACAATACATTTTATAGTTTTGATTACAGCA
Organism: Gouania willdenowi; assembly: GCF_900634775.1. Taxonomy (NCBI): domain Eukaryota; kingdom Metazoa; phylum Chordata; class Actinopteri; order Blenniiformes; family Gobiesocidae; genus Gouania; species Gouania willdenowi. The sequence continues at coordinate 18,701,261 of NC_041047.1, read as the reverse complement.
TCCACTGTACGGTACATAGTCTGTGTTTTACAGAATGCGCTTGACTTATTTTAAAGCAGAAGCTGCTTTTTGAGTTGAACTGAAGATGGTGTAAGTCTGTCGGTGTGTGTTTCGCTGCATATTTTTAACAATTTCTCCATTATTTTTTGTTCAGGGATTCAATTGTTATTGACCTGGAGAAGAAAATGGCACAGAGCGTGGATGCTGCCAACACCACATTCCTCCTTATGGCTGCCTCCATCTATTTCCATGAGATGAACACAGATGCAGCACTCAGGACTCTGCACCAAGGAGAGAGTTTGGAGTGGTAAGAGAAGATTCACCTTTAGCTCACAAACTTAAAATGTTTACCAATGGAACTCATAGATAGTAATGCATTATCATAGTGAAATCATAATTTAGGTTCTAATTCATAATATTGATAGTGATGTCTCACTATGGGATGCAACCTTTGTCTGCATTCCTCAGAAGCATTTATTTAAATCTGCCAATCCTGATTGGCCGTGAAGCGCGTTGTCTGCTAGGGGGAGACCCACCTCCTGTAAAAGGAGAATGCGGACAGGTGCGCACCATTCAAACACCACTTCTCCTCTCAGTTATCTCGCATTTTTTTTGCCAGCTAAACTGTTCACAGGCGGATTCTCTTTATTCCATTCGCCAGACGCTGGCAGAACTAGCGCCTGCTCTGGACCACAACTGGTCGAGAAGTGGGTAGAATACAGCTCTTACCTTTCTTTGCTTGGTAGGTGCTGTCCTTCACTGCCGAAAGGGGGTGAACCTCCGAGCCTCGGCTCTGGCTGGCGGCTCCTTCCAACGCTGTTGCTCCGGCACACGTTGGTCCGCAGCAACTTTTTCACTCCTGTGTTAGCCCCGCTGCACGCTCCTTGCAGCAAAGCCTGTGCGTTTACCTCGGCCGACCTCGCCGTCATCTTGGTCCCGCTGCCCTCAGTGCCTATGGGCCCGTGCGCACGTCGGTCCTCCCTCTGGGCTCTCATGAAAGTGTGTAGCCCGGCTCCAGCTCCAGATCCTACAGTATCCGAGCTTCGGACTACAGCGAAAGCTGCCGTCTCGAGAAAATCAGAGGTGAAGGCACACGCGCATTCTGCTGGATCACCTGCCAAATCTGGGATTTGTGGTGAATGCGGAAAAGAGCATGTTGTCCCCGACACAGGAAATAAGTTTCTTGGGTCTGTCCCTGCGCTCAGTGCCATTCACCGCGCATCTTTCGCTGGAGCTGTGAAGACGTTCGGGGCGTGTCTCGGGTTGTTTTGAATGGGCACATCTGTTCAGTTCAGACTGTCTTCATTTACACGGGCTGATGGCTGCGGCCATCCTCGTAATCCGCCTTGGTCCCTTTCACATGAGGGATTTCCAACTGTGGGTGACCTCCCATGGGCTTGATCCTGTGTGTTTCCACAGTTTTCCACCCGTGTCCAGACTGTCTGGCGCTGTGGGATTGGCCCCTGAGTGGCTCAATCTGTCAGCCGTGGGATTATCATAGTGTGATTTCCACCATACAGAGTGCTCGTGTCCCCTCCACTAGGTCTCCTTATGACTCTGGGTGGAGGCTGTTTGAGGGGTGGCACCCCCAGAGGTACCACGTCCCTTTTCATTGCCAGGTGGGAGTGATTTTGTCATTTCTGCAGGACCTGATTGACAAAAACAAAGCTTTTCCCACTGTGAAAGTGTATTTGGCGGCAATTGCCACCTGTCACGTTGGCTTTGGGGATAAGTCGGTCAGTCAGCACCCGCTGATCTGCCGGTTTTTGAAGGGAGCACGTAGACTCCTCCCTGTGTCCAGACCACTGGTGCCACCGTGGGATCTGGTGGTGGTTTTGGAGGGACTTAAACGTCCTCCTTTCGAACCACTGGAGGAGGCGGACCTGAAGTTTGCCTCTCTTCTGTTACTGGCTCTGGCTTCGGCCAAGAGGGTCAGTGACATCCATGCGCTCTCGGTTCATCCGTTGAGCGCTCAGCTTTTCCCAGGTGATGTGAAGATCATCCTGAGACCCAACTCAGCCTTTGTGCCAAAGGTTGTGGGCTTGTGTTCTCCCATTGATCTTTTGGCCTTTTCTGCCTCACAGGGTGAGCAGCGGCCGAATGTGTTATGTCCAGTTTGTGTCTCACCAGACTACCTTTCTTGCTCGAACAAGGAGAAGAGGTGCTTCTTTTGAATGGTGCGCGTCTGTCCGCATCCTCCTTTTATAGGAGGTGGGTCTCTCCCTAGTGGACGGACGTGCTTCACCGGCCATTCAAGATTGGCAGATTGAAATAAATGCTTCTGAGGAATGCAGACAGAGGTTGCATCCCATAATGAGACATCTCACTCATATTACTCATAGAACCGAGGCTATATACATAACCTAAAGTTTTTTTGTTACCCTTTTTTATTTGTTCATGTAAGATTTGGATTAAAATATTGTGTGCCTCTGAATAATGTAATACATAGATTTATGTTTGTATGATAGTGACAATGTTAATCTAATGATTACAAATCATTTAGTTTATATTTGTATAAAGATCTATGGTACAGAAGTGCTCATTTGATTATTTACCAAAGTAACTTTAATCATGTGTTCTTTTATCAGTATGGCCATGACCATCCAGGTGCTTTTGGGTCTGGATCGTGTCGACCTTGCAAGGTAAAATGTAGCAGTTTCTTTCAAATATGTTTCATATTTGAAACTTTATGTATTTATGAGAGTACTTGCAAATGTACTAAGCACACTTGTTAAAATATATTTGCCTTTTGAAATTTATTTACTTCAACATGACATGAGAATGAAATACTTTTTTTAAAAAAAAGTGTCATATACAATGTACCGTCTTCATTTAACCATGTTTGTATTTACTTTGGAAGGAAAGAGTTGAAGAAGATGCAGGAGCAAGATGAGGATGCCACTCTAACTCAGCTTGCTACAGCCTGGGTCAATATAGCTGTGGTGAGGATAAAAGCAGTCCACTAGTTTCTATCAGACTCAATATACAGTAATGAACCTTGTTTATGAAGGAATTGTCCTCCCTATTAAAAATATAAGGAAGAGGTGGCAAGCATGTGGCCTGTAGGCAAACACTGGCACTCCAGAGGCCTCAATTCTGTCTTCTAGGTGAAATTAAAAAGTGTAAAAGTTACATAGAGATGTTTTTTTTAATGTCACCATCTACTAAAGATAACTGATACTCTTATTTCACCCATTAGAATAACTGTTTTCATACAAGTTTTGGGATACAACACTTGTTGATGGAGATTTATTCCCTTTAAAAGAGATTTTTCTCCTCACTCCAGCTGATGCATGTTGTTCATGTGGAGTTGTCAGGTTTATTCTTAAGAATTGTATGTATTGATAAGGGCTATGAGATTGCTATTGTTGTAATTGGCGCTGTAGAAATAAAATTGAATTGATGTGGACTGCATTAATAAATGTGTAATCATGAAATTAATTGAATTCAGCAAAATTAAATGAAAATGTTTGAACGTAATTCACATGCCGATTATTATATTGGTTTACTTATTGTTGTCAACTGTCCAAGTTGGTAATTTTACCGCTTTATGTATTTAATATTAATGGTGGAGCAGACACAGCTGTCAGTGATTACTGTGATTGCTGGTAGTCATGATGCATAATGCATTGTCGTTAAACATACAGAGACTATCTCTCTGTCCTGTCTCTTTTTCTCAGTTTCTGTCTGTTTGAGACACTTTTAGGCTCCTTAAAAGTCCTCCTCACTCACTACACCTAACAGTTTTACAACTTAGGAGCTATTTGAGGGCCTAAGATGCTTTATGAAATTCTAAGAAAAATGTTAAAATTTGTAGAATTCTAAGATTTTTCTCGAAGTGACATCACTAAGCTACTTTTAGTCTTAAGATGCTCCATGAATATGGGCACCTTTTTTTGTTGACTTTGACTAACTCTGTGCTTGTGGTCCCAGGGTGGAGAAAAGTTGCAGGATGCTTACTACATTTTCCAAGAGATGTCTGACAAGTACTCATCTACGCTACTGCTGCTCAACGGACAGGCGGCATGCTACATGGCACGCAACAAGTGGGAGGAGGCTGAGGGAGTGTTGCAGGAGGCTCTAGATAAGGTCAGAGGGACAAAATACTTTAGAGATTGGTACATTTTTGCTTTTAGTGGCTTATTTGATGCCTTTCCAGTGCTGGAGTAAATCACTGCAGCTTTTATTTTGCAGTGTAACTCAGTTTAGTGTTTAGTCATTTGATTCTGTATCAATCTTTACTTATGAGGGTCTAAAAGTTCTAAAGCCAACACCAACTTAAAGAGCAACCTGTTATAGGTACACCCATAAAAGGTTAGCCCACATGTGTCAAACTCAAGGCTGGGGGGCCTAGTGCGGCCCTTTAGAGCAGTGGTTCTCAAACTCAAAGTACCCCCTTTCTCCACCTTTTGAATGCAAGTACCCCTCTTTGTCCGACCCCCACATTTTACTCTAAACTCTGTGAAAAAACAACTATAGAGCATAATGATGGAATGAATGAGTGATAACACACAATTTAAAGAATTTCATTTTGTAAATAAGTGGAATGAAACAGTATTTAGTGCCTCCTCAATAGATTTATTTCTATAGTTTATCATTTCTGGTCATTTCCCACCTGATGTGGAACCAAGACTGACCCTTATATTTTCAGTTCAGTTTCTATAATCATTTTGTGTGTTCTTGCATCATTTTTTTATTAATTAAATTATTCTCTCTCGGTGTGTGTTTTTGGTGTCGTTCTGTTGTTTCTTATGTCATTATATATGTTTTTTCTGTTATTTTTGTGTATTTTGTAGTAATCATGTGTATGTTTCTCTCATTTAGTGTGTCTTTGTTGTCATTTTTGTGTTGTTGGTATTGAAATTATTCTCTGTGTATTTTTGGTGTTTTTTTTGTATTCTGTTGTTTGATCTTTTTATTATTCATTCTTATTAATCATCTTATTTTGTGTTTTTCTTGTTGTTTTGAGTTGCTGGTAATATCATTTTTAACTAAAGATTAACATTATAAACACCTATTTTTAATGCTTTCGTTTGTTAATTTCCTCTCTCGCTCTCTCTCTCTCTCTCTCTCTCTTTCTCTCTCCCTCCCAGTTGTAGATATCTCAGCTCCTCAAAATACATAAATTCAATTAATATCCACAATATTAATTTTATTGAAATTATTCCACTTTTTTCTGCAAATTGAATATAAAATGGTCACAAACTCAAGGAAATTTAAAGATTGGATATTACACTATCTGTAACCTTCATTACTTTACATATATTTATATGGCAGAATAATGTTGACATTCCCACCTAAAATTTGCAACACCCCTGGGTTAGCCTGTTTATCGCTAGGATAGATGATTAGTCACACACTGATCAACTTAGAGGCTCCAAATTAACTTGACTTTATTTTTGACAACTGGACAAACCGGTGTAGTGTAAAATAATCCTACGCATGAAAGTTTCCTACAGGTACATGCGTACTACTAGTGTAGTAAATATTTACACGTATACGCACAATACTTTGCTACCTTAGATTTTCCTACTATGATTAACCCTAACCCTAAAAATTAAAGGAAAGATTCTTACCTTTTTTCAACATGTCGGACGCGCATGCGCAGTTCGCCAGGTGTGCATGCCCATTGTCGACCGGAGGAAACTTTCACGGTCGGGTTTTTTTACACTACACCGGCAATATCTGATCCTTGAATTGAGTGTATAATGCACAGAAAGCCTTTCTGTCAGTTTGTTCGAATGAAACAGAAAAAACAAAAATGTAAACAAATACCTTTGTTTACATCTTTGTAACAGCAGATGGCAGCACAAACCACATTATTTTTTCTGTCTGCCTGAATTTAAGATTTGCCTGCAGGCTGAGATGTCATCAATGAGTTTGATGCACACCAATAATCCTTCAGCAAATGTATCCTGTGAAATCATATTTTCCTTATTTTCTTATTTATACTCCTATTTATGTTTTGTAGTTGTCCTCACTTTCATCTTCTCAGCTCTGAATGATTTATTGATACTTTCAAAGGTGGAGCTCGGGTTCAAGATACCACCTGCAGTATCTCGTCCTACAATGTTTGCAGGTTAAAGTTAGAGAAAAAGCCAATGGTAATCTGCATTGCTGCTGTTATCATAAGAATGTGAGAGAAGCGTAATGTGACTTTGACCCGTTTAGTTTCTCTCAAGCTTCAACAGATGCCTAAAGTCATCATGTCAATAAATCAGTAAAGAGGGATGATAACATGGGGTCATTCAGAGTTCCAGAAACACTTGGAATATCTTTTTTTTTATAATCTGATTGACAGATTGTAACCATTTAAATCAACCAAGCCCAGCTTCTGCCAGCTACAACAGCTGATCATTATAATAGTAATAATAATACTAGTCATGTAATACGATCAGCTATAACAACACTGGAGCTAAAAAGGTCAAGGTCAAGTGCAAGTACTATAGTGCTACATTGAAGTTTGGCAATAAAAAAATAAAAGCAGTGAAATAATGAAACTAAGCAACAAAACAATAAAGTCATTCTTTGTAGAGACTTGACCTCGTTCTCTTTGATTTCTTAAACCTATTAAGGAAAACCTAATGTCTCCATATGTTTTTTGTTTTCCCAGTTGTTTCTGAGAAATCCTAACTTTTTGTTGACGATCCATCTTGTCTTTTTCTTACCGTTCTCAGGACAGCAGCCACCCTGAAACACTGATCAACCTGATAGTGTTGACCCAGCACCTGGGCAAAGCTCCAGAGGTGAGACTTTGGACCCCGAGCTGTTAGAGGCACCACTCCTTAATAGCTCTCACTTTCGCACATCCTACAGAATACATGTGCCTCTTGTCAAAACATTGCTAACACATTTTTATTAAGAATGTATTAATGCTTAAAAAAAATAAAAATAAAAAAAATTGGGATTTTGTTAAAAACTGGATTATAAAGCCCTCCCAGTAAAGTGTCTTATCACATAATCACACGTGTTGGTTTAGAGGTCCATGTGTGTGAGTTATACTATCTTAAACTCAGAGTCCAAGAGATAAACCCTCAATTATCTTCCTTAAATTTGATGGACATTCTAGAGCAACGTGATAGAACGCTGGCCATTAACTCAAAATTCTCAGCAAAGGCCTCCTCTGCCTGTGATAACTGCTGATTAACTCATTTCACTCAAGGTTAGCTGGAATTGCCTCAACAAAGTCATTGGAAGGACTAAATAAATCCATACCATTGTCTTTACTTCTTTATTAACTGCATTCCTGAAAGCTGTGTCAACTTATAGTCTTAGTAGTCGACCCAGTTCTTCTGTGATTAAATATTCATGTGTAAAGACTTTTGGCAAATTCAAAGCACTATGGAAATCCAAGTAATAATGAGCAAGTGATAGCAGTTTGAGATTTGAATAGTAACCAAAAAATTTGTAGAGTGATAGTGGAGTGAAAATGGATCAATGTTTAGGATTGACTCCTTTTTTTTGAATCAGAAAACTGCACCTTAGGGACGTAAGAGCATTTCCTGCCAATAAACTGGTCACAACCTGTACACAAGAAACTGTTTGACTGTCGTATATTAACTATGATCCGTTTACGTCTGTCCTCAGGTGACCAATCGGTACCTCTCCCAGCTGAAAGATGCTCACAGATCGCACCCGTTCCTTAAAGACTATTTTGCCAAGGTAACATTGTTATTGCTCAGAGTGCATGTGTTTCTTTGTGATGCACGCTGCTCAGGGATAATCAGGCTCATTGCAATTGCTGACAGGCTTCTTAACTGCAGTGATTTATTTACCTGGCTCAGTTGTTATGGTTTAGCAGCTGTCCTAAAAGTATTGCCTTTGGGAGCAATCAACTTTAAATCTTTACCCTAGTTACACATTGTTTACAATTACTCGAAAAAAACCCAGCAGATGTATATAAACACGGTAACATTGGGCTAGACTGTTGGCAAACAAACCCTTATGATCCACAGCTGTTCTTATGGCTGTTTATTTATTTTTCACCTGGAGTTTAACCGTTTCCTCTGCTCTTTGTTTTCCTGCAGGAGAATGAGTTCAACAGACTAGCGATGCAGTACGCTCCCACCGCTACAGCATGAAACATCTGCTTTGTCCTGAGGCAGCTTAGCAGTGGAATTCACCTTCATGAAGAAATTGCAGTTTCCTTTTTCCTCCTTTTAACTGTCTCTCGCTCACAAATGTTCTTTTTTTTTTTTTTGTATTTTCACCCAGAGGTTAGTTGTTAATTTAAACCCCACTTAAATATTTGATCTTCTGTTCATTAATTGACACATTCTTACATACAATCCTCATTTGTGGTGTACAAGCATTCCTTTGAAATAAACATTACCGTGTACTCCTGAGCAGTTTGTTGGAACTTTTTTTTGTTTGTTTTTTTATAAATAACATATTGGTTCAAAATGAATGTGTAGCTTAGTAGAAGCAGTCCTTTCTATACCAAGTAAAATAGAAGTCATTAAATGCATGCCAAAGTCCACCTTAGAATGCAATCAATAATTTATCTTTATTTATAATCCTCTATAGGGTTGCAGGTTCTGCACTTGTAAAGCTAATTCAAAAACGAAACTTGTTCTTTTTATTGTGAGAAGCAATACGGTGCATAAAATGTGTTTTTCATTTTAAAGTTTATTAGTTTGATACTATTTTCATTATTGCTTTTTATTTACTAACACTGCAAGTCTTGTATATTGCTAAATTTCAAGTGGAGCGGTTCTCATGTTTAACAACCTGTTTATTTCTGAGTTTACACAATACATGGTTTAAATATTTTTGTCAGTGTTTGATGCTTTTTTTATTAAAGAAAAAATTGTTGCTGCAATTTCATAGATTTGCATATAGAAAAAAGATTTTAGCCTATGTTTTGAAAGTTGTCTTTGGTTTGGGAAATACATGAAAAAAAGTGCTTATTTAGGCTGGTGACAAAGTAGAAAACTTAGACAATGCTGCTCTTTAAGTGATTTCTTCCTGGGATTATTAAAGTATTTCTGATTGAATAGAATTGAATATTCTTGTTTAATGAACACCAGCACTGTATAAGTCTAAAACTAAAATCGATCACATTTTTTGAAAGAAAATTTTAATTAAAAGGGTCGGGAATTGAATGTTAAGGAAAAATTTTCGTGTATATTCATCCTACTCTTTCCTTTTCTTTATAATTTGATTTCTTTTTGGTTGATTTTCTTTTTCCTTTTGAAATAAACATAACAAAGCATGTAAAAGAAAACTATATCAAAATATATATACATTTTCATCGACTGATAAAAATAATTTTGTCACATTGGATGAAATCCAATCAGAACTCGTGTGATCATGTTGTTTTACGCATTGATCACATCAAATGTGTCTATTTACAAACTTTAATACTATCCCATAACAGGTTGATCAATGGTAACTGAATCTTTTACAAAGTGGAAAAGCTATTATGCTTTATATTTTAGTCAACTAAAATCTAAATGTAATTTAGACCAGAGGTTCCCATCCTTTTTCGGATCGTAACCCCATTTTGATACCAACAATGTCCGGCAACCCCAGAGAGATTAATTTTTTTTATTTTTTTTTTAATTCGTTATTGATCATGTTTATTAACGTGTCTTACAAATACATAGTAGCCAGGGTTAGTGCACAAAGTGAAAAGTGTGCCACTTTAGAGATTTTTATACTGCATTTTATCTGAACTAGAAAGTTTACGGGATACAGTGATTTGATATTTATTGTGTGTGATGTCCATCCATCCATTTTCAGGCCCGTTTGTTCCTGTTTTGGGGGTCTGCCGGTGCCTATCTCCGGCTCACTCTGGGCTCTTACACCATGGAAAGGGCGCCAGTCCATCACAGGGCAACACACACGCAGACAGACAAACAACCACTCTCATTCATTCCTATGGGTAATGTAGACCTAACAGTCATGTTTTTGGATTGTCGGAGGAAACCCAAACAGCACAGGGAGAACATGCAAACTCCACACAGAAAGGTCCCAAGTGTCCATCCAGGGCTTGAGGGGACCTTACTGTGAGGCAGATGTAATAACCACTTGGGATGTCCCGATACAAGTTTTTCATTTCCGATATGATACCGATATTGCAGCCTTGCGTATTGGCTGATACCGATATTGATCCGATATCAGCATGAATCACAAATGTTTTTTTTTTTTTTTAGAATTAAAAATAAAAATAAATTATCTCTCTCTTTTCTTTAATGAAAAATAACGATTACCCTTTTTGTAGTGTGGAATGTTAAAAAAAGGCTTGATCAAGTGATGTTACTCAAACAAAGAACAATAATCAGCAACAAGTTATGAGAAAAACTGACCCATTTATTATCAACCAATTAGTATTCTACAATTGAAAAATAAAAATAAGAAAATCTGGAAATTTGAATCCGATATTAATTTTTAGGCTAATATCGGACAGATATCCGATATCGATAGCGGATCGGGACACCCCTAATAACCACTAAACCACTGTGTGCCCTTGAGTGTGATGTGTATTTGTAAAAGAATGTTGTTTTTTTATAAGTAAAAGAAACAGACATTTCAGGGGACCCAATTTTAATTCGAGGCGACCCCACATGGGCTCCCAACCCCAAGGTTGAAAAACCCTGAAATATAGACTATAACTGAAATAGTCCTGATGTCTAAATTTGGACAAAAATTAAGTTGCTTTTTAGTCAAAAGACTATGACTAAAACTAAGTGAAATTGTGACGTCAAAATGAACTGTCTCACTCTCTGCACTGTGTCTTTAAATAATTATTTGTCTTCCTCACTTCGTCCTTTAAACTAAGCGGTCTTTATGACGTCACGACCCTCTGCTGCTTTTCTCCGTTTTCACGTGAACGTCTCAGAGCCAGAACGCATCAGTGGATCCCGCAGAGCGCTCAGTCCTGTACACGCGGACCAACAGGAGCCAGGAACAGAACCTGGAACTGGGCTGACGGGCTTTCCTCCATCCTCTCACCGCTGACTGGGACCACCGGGGCGGGTGTGCGGTTCTTTGGTTCGGAGCGGTGAAGCGGCACAGAGCCGCCGTTATATAAGACGAATAACGGATTGGGATGAGCGCGTGTGTGGCGGGAGCGCAGTGAGCCGCCCGATGCTGTAAGGGCGGGATAAAGCCCGGACCTCGTTTGAACCCCTCACCCGGTGTATGCTAAGCCTTTCCCAGACTGGTATATTCACGGTAGCCTCCTTCTAGTGCGGCTCCTCCAGTCCTGTGTGATTTAACCACCGAGCTAGGCGGCTAACCGGGATGCGTAGGGCAATGATGAAGAGAGGACCGGTGCTTATGGCTCACACTGATAATAACCCTAACCTGCCCACTGATTGGTTGGCGTGAATTAACTGACCGTGTTCCTGCTAGCATTTAGAAACGTGTTCCGGACGTGCAGAACGGGCCCATGTCTTAATTTGGGAGACAAAGCATTAGGCTGAGGACGGGTAAGCTAGTTAGATAAGCTCGTTGAACCCTAGCTCACACACGGTCTGGACTCCACTGCCCCTCCCTGGACTCCGTTCGTCCCTCCATCAGGGGGGGTTTCTGCCGGTTTTCACATCTTTGGTCAAACCCCACGTTTCACCACAATGGAGAGCCACGCCGAGCCGGTGGAGGTGGAGCCCATGCCCGGGTACCTGGATCTCATCTGCCGGGCCTCTACGGTGATGCTGGGCGCATGGAGGAACTGTGCAGAATGCGGTCTGGAGCTCTCCAGACGGACTTTCCTGGATAATGCGTTCATTAACTGGACCGAGATCGCCCTGTTTTTGTTTTGCGCCTATTTGTGGACGCAGGTCAGACAGGGACTGACAGAAAGTCTGTTTAAGGTGGGTTTCACTCGCTCTCATCACTCTGACATCCTTTACATGTGTGTGTCTGACAGCAGCGTGCACCACTATGGCCTTTCACCCTTTAGAGAAGGAACTGGAGGCATGCTTCAGAGCAGATTGCACACACACACACACACACACACACACACACACACACACACACACACACACACACACACACACACACACACACACACACACACACACACACACACACACACAACAATGGGCAAAATATGTATAATGATATTTGGCCTATATTCTTCTGGCAAGCAGCTATTACAAAAAAATACAGCTTTATACTGAACAAAAGGTCATAGCCCCATTCATTCAGTGAGTATTTTTTTTTTGCCTACATCATCAGGTCTTGAATCACCAAATGTAGTCGATGTTAAAACCTACTTTATCATTGTTGGCCATTTAATAGAATAGAATGATTTTATTGTCATATACAAAGTACAACAAAATGAAAAGATCTGTATGCCTTCTGATTTCATCAAATAGGACACATCTTTAACAATACAACTCTCCTGGACTATTATCCAGTGAGTAAACAAGCATCCATTCAACTTCTTACAATTTAGATCTTAGTCTTTGTCTTCCAATCAAAAGTTTTGGTTCCAGACTGTACCATCCTTTTTTACTGTAAGAGTTCTTGGACAAGACAGTGAACGTGCAATACTAGCTTTGTGTGTTAGAGAGTTTTATGTACAGTAGACTAGACACCCAAAACAATCTTTGAAACAACCAAGGTGGTGATGAAGCCTCCATGATCCTTTGCATTAAGGCGTTACTTCTGCCGTCTCATATTACTGTACTTTGTGATGGATCTTGAAAAGGACTCTATATAAAGCTAGATAAGTCCCCTTTGTCATACTATACCAGCTTATACTGATCACAATCATTTGGCCCCCGATGATTCATTTGCAACAATACATATTTGGTTATAACATTTTACAATGACAGGACTAGGCAGAATGAGCCATCTTAAAAAAAAAAAAAAAAAAGAGTAGTTTACTCCTGAGAATCAGTTCGTGTGCATTCGATCATTTTTTTGGCACAACACCACCATGTTATCATAAGGGTAGTGAATGTAAGGCATGTTAATGAGTAACCGTGACCTGTGCCTGTTTCAAATGAAACAAAATGCAGTAAGCGTATGCGACTGTGGTGAGGTGAGCCTCATCCTGCTCTCAAAACTAACATGACACACAGTCTTACAGAAACACAGCTGCTCCCATAAGCTCAATCTGGCTCTCTTTGACTCATTCAAGATGGTGGAAGGTTCAATTCGGGTGAGGAAAGTGTACACACTGCCACACACACACACATATATATATATAACCCAGTCAGCTAATACACACGCTGCTGCTGTAGGGCTCAACACACACTGGCCGAGTAGGGCAGGAGGTCTGCATGAAGACATAAGACTTCTATTGAGAGAATTGTGTCATGTTTACACAGTCAGCACCCTTATCTTGTGTTGGACACAGTTTGGTCTGAACAAGTGTAACAATCAAAAGTAATTCAATCAGGCCGTTCTGGTCTGTAGTTTTCATAGTTTAGGAATGCTTTCCTTTGTCCTCCTCACACACTAACACCCAGTGGTGGATAGTAACAAAGTACAGTTATTGAAGTACTTTACTTAAATAATAATAATAATATTATTAATAATAATAATAATAATAATAATAATAATAATAATAATAATAATATGAATACATTGGATTTTATTGAGCGCTTTATCATAGACACTCAAGGTGCTTTACAGAATGAAGGCATTATTCTTTTATTCCACAGTTAGTGGTGGTAAGCTACTAATGTAGCCACAGTTGCCCTGGGGCAGACTGATGGAAGCAAGGCTGCCATAGTATGCCATCGGCCCCTCCGAAACTATTCATACTAGGCAATGTGGGTAAAGTGTCTTGCCCAAGGACACAATGACAGATACCACTGTAGCGATTGTCCCCCACTGTGGCACCTGGATTTCTGTGGTCTCCCAACCAACTACTAATCAGGCCCGGATCTGCTTAGCTTCTGAGATCTAGTGAGATCAGGCAATGACAGGCTGGTATGGCCACAGAAAGAGTAACAAAACCTTAACTTTTGACATTTAAAACTGCTATCCGGAGTTTCTGAGAGAACGTCTCGATGTCCCGCCCTCAAGAGCTCTACTTCCTCCCCTGCCTCTGCCAATCTATCAGAAGCTATGCCCCTACGTTTGTACACGCGCATTGCAAAACATAACAAAGTCACATATCTACAAAAACTACACATTTATTGTTAGAGTGCCATAACTTTTGATTAAAACATGTTTAATACCTGTCCATGAGAAATGTCACCAAATCCTGGTCCGTTCTGAATCCTTCTAAAAGCACCAAGTCCCTCCACCTTTGAAAAGTAGCTCAGAGACAAATCTTGTTTGCGGTCATGAAGAAACTTGGTACCTGGATTATTCTTTTCTTTTTTAGTAGACGTTTTATACGTTGGCAATTGTGGAATGGGTAACTTTAGAGTTTCTGAGTGCTCCTCCATGACGCTATGCTGCTCAGAGTTATACCTGTTTGAGACTCGCTGCCTCGTTTCCATGCACAGTATACGCAGCACTCACATTCACTCCAGGAAGTCAAAGCCTATTGGCTGGGTGCACTCGGCAATCGTTTTCATTTGTATAGTGGTCTATAGGACAAAGGAGGGACTTATATACATGAATGTATATGAACAATGACCACTGGCTGTAGATCATAGTAAAAGACTAGTTAGGCATTTTTTTCGCATTTCAAAAGAATCATACATAAATGTAGATTTCTCAGAAACTCCGGATATCAGCTTTAAGTCAAAGTATTTAAATTTGGCCTATTTTGTTGTAAAAATGTAAGAGTGACTGCCCTCTATTGGTTGAAACCTGGCTATTACAATCAAATTGTGCTATTGGCTGAGAATGGTGGTTTGTAACGTTTAGGTGGCTTCTTACGTTACTATTCACCACTGTTGGCCCCCGACTCTGCTATAAAAGATGGCTCCTGTGGTTCTTGCAATCTGTGGCGAGTAGGTTGAGAGAATTTCTAATACAGAGTTATAGTGCGTATTGAGTAGGTATTTAGCATATAGCATAAATTGCTCTTAGGAGATTGGGCGTGTCTTAAATGCTCCAGTAGCCCCGCCCATAATCAAGGTTTTTTTTTGCAGCCTAGACGCACTTCAACCAAATCCTCAGGGTTTAGTTACACTTTATGTACAATCTCTGAATATCTGTACTTGAGTATTGTTTTGGAGGTATAGATATTAGTTTAACTCCTCTAGATGTGAAATACAAATACTGTTTTTTCTTTTGTCTCCCCTACATTTACTTGTTACTCGCTACCTTTCCTCTCATTTTTCTCATTGCTCCTACTGCCGTACCTTTAATAAATCATGTTCGTCAATGCAAGAGCAAATTAAAGGGAGGCAGTCATGTCTAATAGCGGTGTTGTTTGGACAATTTGGCAGAGATGGACCCTACAAAAGACTAAGATACTCTGCCCGAGGCCCATGTTTTGAGGTTTTTGAAGCAAAAAAAAAAATGATACGTAATTTAAAACTGGCAATTTAATGCTGGCAAGGAAAGCCTGGTTAGCTAAAATATCTATACTTTTACTCAAGTAATGAAGTTGTGTACTTTTGTCCACCTCTGCTAACTAACACCCGAGGTTGCTTTATAACTTTCTGTTCCAATGAAGCCTTATCTTGTTGTTATACAATCCCACAATGTATTGTACCATTAGGGCTGACATCAGCAAAGATATTCTCATCTTTTTGATAACAGTAAAAGATTACAGCTATTTTGTAATGTAAACAATCATTCACATAAGGCGTATTTAAATGTAAAATGTCTAAATGACTAATTTTTGTTACTTTTTATTATTTTTTTCCTTTATACACATTTTTAAAACAAGCCGAAGTTAATTAATTTATCATAAAAAATAAGAGTTAAGATGATACATGAGCTCTTACCTGAGAACTAGTTTGATCGACTATTTATTATTTGGTCATAGATTCTCGTCAGCTATCCTTTTACACCTGAATAAAACTTTAACTACAATGAAAAACTGGAGAAACAAATCAAAATTACTGTCAAAGTAACACTTCAGAATATTTAAGAATAATAAATAAGTTCATTAATAATATTTCTGTTCTAATAATAGAGTGAAATCTAATACATTTATCGACAATCTATTAAAATAAATATGCATATTTACATTTCATAGTTTCCCCAGTTGGTGTGTTTTAGATCTTTTTGTGTACTACTGATGATAATATCCTGCATAATTATGATAAAATAAATTGAGGAAACATTGATCTTACAGTGATGTCTGGTTGAACCAGTAAATTGGATGACTGGGAGAAGTGTTTCATCACACTGATGCAAAGAAATCAAATAAAAATGAAACTCTGTCATCCACCAGTCTTGTCTATTGATCTGCTGCCTCCATTAAGATGCATGCATCTGCCATGAAGCGGACAGTGGTTGTAAAGTATTTCCAAAGAACCCGATGTGCTCCTAGAAAACACCACCTCTAAAAGCAGCGTGAAGACTTTTCTTCTTGCATCATGGAGCAGATGTTCTGGCTGTGCCTTGACAGAATATTTGCTTTAGTCATCTGAGACATGAGGACCTGCACCATGTGGTCGCTGCCAGGGAGGACCCCCTCAGATAGTCCAGATGTGGCTTTGGGATAACTACCCGAGCACCATGATGATTGGTGGGGGTGGAGTTTCTGCATATGGAAGTTGACGACGATAGAGGAATAGCATGTTGTAGCTCGGGGTCCCTATGTGCAAAGCCAAATGTGTTCGCAGAATGTAAAGAATTAGTCTGCTTCCCTCTTTAAATGCATGTGTGTCAACATGTTTGTTTAGGCCACCCACTCCTTAGGAACATCTTAGGAGATCTTGAATGTGATTCCTTGTTCATTCAGCTATTCAGTATATAATGTCATGTTTACATTGTGGAGCTTATGGATGAAGAGGTGGAGTTCAGTGTCAGGTCAGCCATGTGCAGCTGTTGTACATCAAAAAACACGACATGGGCTGATCACAGGGGAACTCCATCATTTAAAAATAAATCTGACTTTGAACAAAATAGTTTGTAATCTTTTATAAAGTTGCACACTAAATAAATCACACTTTGTTAGATAAATTGCCACTGCAGACAAACTGTGGATTTCTTTGTGTTGCAGTATGTAATAGCAGGGAAGTAGTCGATTGTGTCAAGTGTCAGGAACCCAATAAAAGAGCCCATTAATTTACAACACAATCCTGAATAGGACTGTTTGATTTCTTTTAGGACTTTATAGCCATTATTAACTTAGACTTATCTGGTACAATAATTACAACTAAAAAGGATAGAGAGGTTGGGTTTTCTCATACTATAAAAAGGATCCACATCATACCTGTCTTCAGACAAGACAACATGTTCTATGTCAAATCAAGAAAAATATGATCATATTTGATATAGTGCATGTATATTAAATTCTAAATGAATAAGGTAAAAACATCATTCGTAAGCTAAATTCATAGCTAAATGCTAGGTGGTAGGGCTGGGTGGTATGACCAAAAATGTATATCACGGTATTTTTCAAAATTCTAACGGTTTCACAGTATGACGGTATTTTTTTTTAATGCATAATCAGGTGTTCACAGCATTTTCTACTGGTTGAGAGATAAATTACTGCAGTAGGTGGACTTAGGATGGTCTATTTTACTGTCATGATGACTGAATATTGTAGAATAATTCCACACTAGTAGTAATACAAGTTTGCAACACCAGCCCAATGGCTCTTTGCTGCACTAGCTTAGCTTTAGCACTAGCTTGATTTCTAGCTTTAAATGCTGCATACTCAGTGGTGTGGTGGTTTCTTATGGTGAATAAGGTAGCATTTTGTTTGCAGCTCCACCAGGAGTTATTTACACATTATAGGAATTACAAATTGCGAATCCTTTGCTCTCTTTTTGTGTATTACTGCCGACATGCTAAGCTAACCGTGCCTCCGTGTCCGTGAGTGTTGTTCTCCTGTAGGGGAGGCACGCTCACGCAGAAATTCTCACATGCAGCTTCAGAGCTTTCAATTGTGTCTTTTTTATTTATTTACATGTATGATTTACACCGCATTAACACCAGAGCGCTACTGTTTACTTTCGTATTTCGAAGTGTAACGTTGAAAAGGATCCGGTCTGAAACGCGACGCAGCGTAGCGTTCTGAAAGTTGTGTAATCAAATAAACCGTTACGGCCATAAATTAAAAATTCATATCATAACAAAAATATGTACCGGTATTTGGTATGAACCGGTATACCGCCCAGCCCTACTTGGTGGTATAGAGGGTAGTGATATTGCTTTACACTTGCGATCGAGGATTCCAGTCACAGCTGAAGACATTCTGTATACATCTTCCATGTTCTCCCCAAACATGCTGAAAAATTGAGAATAGAATAGAGTCTTTAAAAAAGAAAAGAAAACGGAAAAAAAAGCACACATTCTTTGTTGTTTTGGACTTCAGTCCACATGGATGTGACAGTTGCAAACAATAATTGCACGAGAGTGGGAAAATGTCAGAGGGAAGAAAATGTGATGGCTTCCTGACCAGTTTTAACAAACACAACTGCATCAACTGTGAAAGTAAACCAACATATTCATAACTAGGGATGTAACGATTCACTCAACTCCCGATACGATTCGATTCACGATACCGGGTTCACGATACGATTCTCTCACAATTTATTTCACAAAATGGGACTGTAGACAAATGATGACTGAAAAATATTCCTTTATTTTTTTTGGGAATAAAAACTAGAAAATACGGTACTATTTTCCTTATGTTTTTCATTGTCAAAATTATCCCTTGATAAACTATTCAAAACAATGCATTTTAACTAAAAATAAATCTTGAATGAAATAAATAAAGGAATAATACAAGTGAAGAAGAAGCCAATTAATTTAATTTCTGGTTCTATAGTAAACAATGCAAAACTGCATAATAGTTCTTTTTCTTATTAAAAGTGCAACTGAAAATGTATTTCATGCCTTAACAATTGGACTTTAAAAAAACAAAAAAAAACAAACAGTCATTGCACTGTATTTACGTCAAATATTAGTTTGGACCAGCAGAGGGCACTGGTAACCCAGTGGTCGGTTGGCATGCAGATATTCTTGCAGTGAAGAAGAGATGCTATGCTAGCAGACAGAGGCAATAGAAAAACGTGACTCTTACATATATTCATGTAATATTATAGATATTCTTTCGGTGCTAAACGGGAAAGGAATCATTTATGAACATGTTTAAGAGTAGAAGGCGGCCAGAAAGAAAGTAGTAGCAGATTCCGCCCGCCGCCAACACTTCTGAACAAGAGAAGGATGAATATATAGCGCCCTCTGCTGTTTAAAAAAGTACTGCGATTCAATTTTCACGGTATCGATGTGAACAGTGATACCTATGAATCGATTTTTAACTGCCTTATGATTAATCGTTACATCCCTATTCATAACCACCCAAAGAAACAACCAGTGTTGGAACCGTTACTTTAAAAAAGTAATTAGTTATAGTTACTCACTACTTGTTCCAAAAAGTAACTGCATTAGTAACTGAATTACTCTATAATAAAAGTAACTCATTACCAAGGAAAGTAACTATTTGCGTTACTGTCAAAGAATTCAGATTTTTTAGATGCGTGTGTCGTGAGGTGCTTCATTAAATTTGAGTTGCTTCCAACAGATGTGGACAAAGTCTTCTCTCTTGGTTATAATGTACACTTCACATGCACGTTCTTACCTTTGACCACAATTAATTTAAAGTAGTGTTTGTATCGTCACCTTAAAAATGACAACTTTTCATCAGACTGCTCCACGCTCACATCACTGCTGCTTCATCCAATCTGCAGTGTGTGTGTGTCGCGTGTGCTGGCACGTCACCTTAGCCAATCATAATCGCTCACCTTGTTTTTAACCCGCCTCCTCTTGCTGGCACGTGTAAAAATACCGGCTGTGATTGGCTACCATGAAACATGACGTCGCCTTAGCCAATCATAATCGCTCACCTTGCTTTTAACCCACCTCCTCACTACATTGAGTAAGAAGCCAGGGATGCTTTCGGATAGCAGTTTATTTAATCAATGCATGTAATGCACCGCATTTAACGTTCAGTAACGATAACGGGGTTGCAAAGGCGTAAAAAGTAATTAGTTAGATTACCCCGTTACTGAAAAACAAACGCGTTACATAACGCCTTTATTTTAAACGCCGTTATTCCAAACACTGGAAACAACAGGCATGACCCAAAATGTAGCAGTATTTAAAAGTGGAAAGCTCCCTATTTGGCAACAGCGTTACCATCATGACTTCTCCATTCGTCATTCTTTTGTTCTCTATCTTAATCCACTCGTTGCAGTTTTACTTTTACAAATTTTTTGCATTTTCAAATAGTTTAGCCTTCGTTTTTTTATCCAGTTTGTGGCTACACAAGCTGAATCAAAAACAACTGCATCAGTTGAGAGAAAAGCTTTGTTTAGGTAGGGTTAATTCACCACAAATCAGCAATTCAGCAAAAAGTGCTTGTTTGACTCATACCATTTGGTATGGATAGAAGGCATAGAGTGAGCTGCTTGATGCTGCAGAACCACCGCTAAAGCATAACAGCTCATTTATGAGCCACTGAAGTTGACCAGTTGGACACTGTTACAGATCCCTGTGTTCCTCTCCACTACCATTACTGACAATGGTATTTTAGAATAACACAGATGTAAATGTGCCCTTTATTTTAAGTGTGAAAGCCTAACAGCGGGATGAACCGGAAACAATGTAAATGTCACATGTGGTGCATTAAGAACCACCTCTTCATTGCTTTAATTAGCCTCGTTGCACAATGTGATGATCCAAGCGTGTCATGCTCTATGATTGCATTTGCTTGTACGAATTTGGTTTGTGTGCAGTAGTATGTAATAATAATCAAGTGCGTGCACATTGGTTTTGAGTGCTCATGGTTTTTCCGACACGGCACTTCCCACTTCCACAAATATTGTGTGGAAAAATAGTGCAGAGGAAGGAAATGGATTCACAAATGGGGAAGATGGAGCCTAAAGAAGGAAGGATTGCAGTGGAGAAATGTGCTGAAGAGATGTTGAATTTGGGTATAAGAATGCTGACTCGACAAACAGCAGCAGCCAATCAGTAACACAAATGCCCACACACCCACACATAGGCATATGTCAGAAAGTGCATACATACTGAATGTTCATTCACACATACAGGAAGACGGTCTTTGTCTAAGCATCATTTGTTTTGCAGCATCCCGCAGTAATGCTCGGTGTTGCAGGCCACACACACACACACACACACACACACACACACACACACACACACACACACACACACACACACACACACACACACACACACACACACACACACACACACACACACACAGAGAGAGAGGAGAGCAGCCCAGTATTCTTTGGCTGCAGCCTTGTTATCTCCCAGCACTGAGCTGAGTGGCACCTCACGTCCCCTGCTGTTGTTCTCCATGTAAGAGCAGCCTGAGGTTTGACAGGGTTCCTAACCACAGATCCCAGATCACTTTCCACTTAGCTCGTGTTAGCTGTTGTGCATTAGGGCCGCAGAGAGAAACCTGACACCGGATTTGTGGTTAAGGGGAAGTGATGTCCATTCAGCCAAAAGTGCCCACTCAGGTAAAAGCAGCTTGTAATTTTGACACTGATTGCAAACAAATAAGATTCGGTGTCTTTAGTGACGATAGCCTGACTTACATTTCTCATCTCTTTCCCCCTGAAGCAATTAGGAAGAGCCCGCAGCATCACTATGAGAGTTCTGTACAACAAGACAGCAATACCCAGTCTGTGATGACTCTTTTCCAGGTTTAGCTTTATTCAGTAACCACAAAATTAGCCACTGCCACCATTGTCATCTCCCAGTATCAGCAGGAACTCCCTGTCTGCCCTTAAAAAGCCCAGTGTGGTGCATGAGGCCATGAAGTGTGGTATGTATTGATCACCATGCTAAATTTTTCTCATCTGCCAAGCAAATAGATTTGTTGTCTTCAATAGATCACGACTGTTTGTGTTTAACCAAAGCAGATTCAAACAAATTAAACTTATTGGTGCAGTCAGTGGTTCTTAACCTGGGTTCAATCGAACCCCAGCGATTCGTTGAGTCTTAACACACGGTAAATATGTGGTGTACAAAATGAATATCCATGATAAACTAGTTTATTAAAAAATAAATTTTGATAACTAACAATGTTAATTAATTAGTTAGTAATTAGTAGTTATTAATTAGTAAAAATGAAAAGCTTTGAACAAAGGAAAAAATCAGCCCAGGCTTACATGTATGTTTCTGGATAAATTATAGGCAGTGGCTATGTATACAGTTGCCGTATCAATATACCGGCATTCTATTCGCACGCAGCGCCCCTCATTGGCCAGTTTAGGTCACGTGATAGGTCAGTCATTGGCCAGTTTACGTGACTAAGATTAAACCTAACCATAAATCTAACCCTAACCCTAAAAATTGTTGCAATATAGGGTTATAACCTAACCCTAACCCTAAGACGCTATGTACGTGTACTTCGGTAAACGTACCAGTAGCACCGGGGGTTGTCCGTACGGCAACCGTACAAATAGACACTTTCTAAATTATATTCCGGTCCCTATGTTTTGAAGAAATCAAACTTTATTTTTCCAATTATAAAGGTTTCTGTGAATGCAGTGATGAAGCTTGCGGGGTACCTTCAATCAGGTTAAGAACCACTGTGTCAATGGAAGGGGGTCAGCTTGTTATTTCCAGTAGCTAAGCACAGAGAGAACGTTCTTTTTAGCTACTTTTGTGTAAGGCCTTAGGAAGGCTCACTTGTGTGTATGCACACGTCTGTGTGTCAGGAGGCAAACACCGAGGACAAGCTCAGATGAGTATCCGGCTGACGTATTGAAAAAGAAAAATGGACCATATCCAAAAACTGTTGAGGTTTAGTTACAACTTGTGTCAGGGTGTATAGTAGTCAGTCAGGGTCTGTTTTTGTTTGGAGATTCTAAGAAGAGTCATTTGCTGTGTACTTCTGACTCAGCTTTCTTATTATAAAGCATCCAATAAAGCAGCACTTTCAAATCACTATCTCTCCCCTGTGTTATACATCATCAATAAGCATCACTTAGATCACCGATATGTCAACATCCCGTTTCCTGCTCAGAGAATGGCTGCTATTAATCACAGTTTGTCTCTGCACTACCTGGGCTCCATTTTTAAACACACAGAGCACATAATGTATGCATGTCCCTGGATCCTAGAGGTTCTCACGTCAGTGCAAACCAATGTTTTTGTATCCCCATGAGCCTGCATTAAATGGATTGTTTTTAGGCTCGTTGATGTTCAGTTTAAAAATCTAACACAATCAGGATATTACGATTTAGCTACCGTATCGATTTAGAGCTGCTTGACGTTTTTTAAACTGTTCTTGTATTTCATCCAAAAATTGTTCTCATCCACTACTGATGCCATTGTGCCCCAAAAACACTGCCAAAGTGACATTTCTGGTGTAGAACAGATTGAAAGTTGTTGACATTACAATGGCGGATGTTGATATTTTGGCTTTCCATAAAAACACCCAAATACATCTGAAATATGAATGATGTCATATCATGGGAAACAACCTAATGAAGGCAGAACAAAAATGGTGTCAAAGAATCACTGTCTTTCTTGTCTGGAGAAGAAACAAATAATACCAATGTGGTAAAGAATGAATTAAAACACTGTGACATTCTTCTACATGGTTCTCAATCCCACGTCACATGACCATTTTGTCAACAAACCAATTGTTTGTGTTGGATCCAAAGATAAATTTGCGAGTGGCAATTTCAACCTTCAACATTTGTTTGTGAGTAAATCCCTATCAAAGTATTGATGAGAGCAACTTTTGGATGACATACGGGTTCAGTTTTAAAAATGTGTGTTATTGGGTCAAACAGCTTTAAATAAACTAGTGTTTTGAGCACCCACTCATTCATCGTCTGACCCTCTTTTCTTTTTAGGGATCTGGAGGCAGAGGTGAAAGTAATGGATTACACATATTCACGTTACTGTAATTGAGTTGCTTTTATGGGCACTTTTTTGAGTATATTTCTAAATCACAAATTTTACTTGTACTTAAGTGCATTTTAAAATAAGTAATTAATTACATTTCTACACCCAGCAGTTACTGAGTAATTTTTTGTTGTTGTTGTTTTAAAATGATCAATGGACATTGTGAAACTACAAATCAAACGCATCATATCATAGCCGGCCAATCAGATTAAACGTAATGCACGGCGCCAAAACAGCATTGAATGCTGGTTATTTTCTCAGTTTTAGAGTTCATAAATGTAGCTACACTTAGAGTCTGAGAATGTATTCCATTTTTAATTGAATTCATTGGTGTTATTTTATTTAAAAATAATTGCACATTTTGAAAAACCTTTTATTTTATACAGATACCAGTTTATACATGAGACGTTTACTGTGTGCAAGGGAACCGTGGCAGGATTTATTTACAAAAATAAACATGAAAGTAACTAGTAACTTTTACTTTGAGTACTATTTAATTGATCTACTCTGTACTTGTACATGAGTATTTTATGTATGACTTAGTTGTACTTGAGTACATTTTCAGTCAAGTAACAGTACTTCTACTTGAGTATAGGATATATCAGTACTCTTTACAGGACAATTTTCATCAGGCTTTAAACCTTTCCAATGAGTCAAGAACAAATAAACATTTTATTCTCAAAATAAATCAGTCTTACATGAACCAGTATTTAATCTTGTGTGTTTGTATAAAGGCACTTTATGCTACACAAAAGACGCAATTGAAACAGAAAACAATTACCGTACACCGACTTATTCTTCTTAAGCTCTATCTGTGGTGCCTGTAGTCCTCAGATTGGTTATTTTAAGTGTCCACTGTGAGTTGTTGTTTAACTCCAAACACAAAAGAATATCACTTAAATGATGTTGTTTGTTCAATGTAGCTGTTCAGTCTTTAACGCTGTGAGTGAATCATAGTCAAAGCAGATAAACATACAACAACCAGCTAGAAAACAGGCTCATGAATCAGCCCTGTTTTGTGACTCAGGCTGTCAGACTCTCCCCTGGTCGGCTGGAATGTGCCGTGAGGCCTTGACTGCTACAGAGCCGTTGTTGCTGGTCGCTCAATCATTTTCCTCGTCCTCTCTCTCCCTGTCCCATTTATTTTCCTCTGCAATGACTCGGTGGTCAGGCTTTCTCTCGGATGGGGCAGATTGTCTCTGAAGTCCTGTCATGTAGCAGCTGCCTGTCTTCAAACAAGGTCACTTTACAAGAGTGTGACAACTCAACTCTGCAATCAGTACAATCCAATTCTCCTCAATCAGCACACCTTTTGTGTACTCTACTAGTACACTATTATTTTTACTAAGGTTGATGGGGTCAGTTTTTAGAGCTGTACATTTACTGTACTTGATGCATCTGAAAAATGTCATTCTATAAGAAATTACAAATAATTATCAGGATTGTACCAGATTTTCCTTTTGTTAAAAGACGATACACCACTTGATAAATGTGCTGTTGGTAGAAGGGGAAATGATTGTCCAATGTTAATACTTAAAGGAACATACAGTAGTTCACACTTTATTTTCTTTATTGATTTTTTAAAAGGTGTTTTGAAAATTAATTTCATTTTCTATAAAGTCATCATATAATTTCTGATTAGAAATATAATTCATTTTGAACTTAAGAGGACCAGCAAAGTCTACATAACAATGTAGAATTGACTGTTGTAAAATGTTTGTTTTTATGTTACATACCTTTGTTTAAACATGAACAAATTTAAATAACAGGGAAAAGGGGCATTTTTCGACAATACTATGTTTATAGTGAATAACATTTCCGCATATACATTATATAAGAAATACAAACCCAACATGTTTGAAAGCAGGTATCTGAATTTATGTACATTTATTTTGAATTGTACTTGCATATAAAAAAATACATGTAAACACATTTTTCAATAGGTAGAAAAAACAATAGCTAAACTTCCAAGGAGGTTACTTTGGATGCACAGATCACAGAGCAAACACATCAACAATAATCCATTCCTGAACCAGTAATTTAACCCTAATGAAGTTATCTAATAATTATTAGAAACCACATCTCTGTTTGCATAATGAGGTCTGTTAAAATGATCAGCTTGAACTTGGCTTCTTTAACTGGTGCAGAGTTTCTGACTCTTCAAGCACAGGCTTAAGTTATTAGCTGTAATGTCATGTGGTCCAGTGGTAATTGCATTACTGACGACAGGAGCTTTGCATTAGCTGTGGTCTCACTTGGTGCACAATCCTCAGGTGTAAACTCTGCTTCTGTCTGTCACTGACAATGTTATTAGCTCGGAGCTTTTTTTTAATTGATGTTGGGGTTAACAAATGTCACCTCTCATTTAGCAGTCTCATGACTTATTCTTGGTGTTTGGGTTGTGTGGCTGTGAAATGCTTTCTTTCTGTTGTACCTCACTGGATGTATTGTGGTTGAAAGGTGTTTGTAGGATATGGTGGAAGTGACAGTTTTCTTTTTGTGCAAACAGAAGAAAAAAGAGATGTATGCTTTAGAAGAACATTAGGCAGTAATAGCTTTCATTTTCACAAAATCAACTCTTTAGAAACAAAAAAAAACAAGTGTTTGCTTGTTAAACAAAAAACACCAACATTAACTAAATAGAGCATGCATATCAAACATCAGTTTTGTTGTTATTATAAAATATATTTTATTGTAATGGTGTGTCAACCTAAGGTTTCTGTCAAAATGTGATTTGTCGTACCACAGACTGCGACATGTTGCCACGCACACGTTCACACACAGTCTATCCTTATTCTCTCTGTGTTGCCAGAGGCGTGGATGCTGCATTATGAATGACAGCCATATGTCTCCAAGCTGTCCGATTAGACAGGGAGCAGCTTGGAGAAGGGGAGTGTAATACTTCACTGAGGCTTCGTGTTTTCTACACCACACCAACCTTTTCTATGCACTGGTTTTCCAAAAACGGAGAGATTGCATGAAGGGAAGAAAATGTATTTTTATTATATGGCTTCTAAATGTGGACTACATTACAAAATACGACTACTGAAGGCACGCTGTATTATCTACTACCGGTACAGATGGCTGATAAGAAATACGGAAGACAAGTCAACCACTGAAATGTTTTTCTTCCCTAAATGTTCTGAAGCACATTTAGTTTAAGGAAGGGCATATCAATTCAATTCAATTCAACTTTATTTGTATAGCGCAATTTACAACAAAGTCATCTCAATTTGCTTATCAAAATAAAAAATTAATAATAAGAAAGAGAAAACCCAACAAGATCCACATGAACAAGCATTTAGCGACAGTGGGAAGAAACCACTCCCTTTTAACAGGAAGAATCTCCAACAGAACCAGATTCAGAGGTGGCAGCCATCTGCTTCGACTGGTTGGTGTTAGTGGACAGAAGGACCAACAGAACAGGATAGAGAGATAGAACATCAGAGTGTCCCAGACTAGTTGAGCCGTGAACCACAGATCAGGAACTGCCATCATCAGCTACACGACACCTGAAACAGAGCAGAGAGAGAAAGACGAGGAGAAGGCACTGACTGCAGAAAAACATGATAAACTATTATCAAGTCAGCCTGCCTTGGCCTTGGGCCTCACTCCCAGTGGTCTAGTCAAAACTTATTATAAAAGTGACAAATCTCTTTCCGTTTATTGGTAAACTAACAGTGACTCCAAAGTCTGTAAATGCAACCGTTTACAGACGAGCCCATGTCCGCTCTAGTGGTTAGGTTATGTTATGATTCAGTCCTGTTTATGCGGACTGTAAATCATAACCAGCTACATCAGAATTTGAATCTCTTCCTGTTTATTGAACCAGAAAATTCGGCCGTTTACGGACGGAGCCCATGTTCGCTCTAGTGATCAGATTGTTATGATATCAGCTCATGGATGGATGGGTAGACGGACAGATATATGCTTTAATAGTGTAAATATTAGATTTTTTTTTACTTAGAGTTCTGGTATGATGCTGACCACTGCAGACTCTGAATAGCCCCCAAGATCTGCAGTTTTTAACATTTTTTAATTTATTAGTCGAGGCATTTTTGTCAGATTTGTTCACTTTTTTATGTCCATCCTTCCCATTTTACTTGATTCTAATGCTAGCTAACATGCCCACTTGGTTTCTAACAATTCCACCTACGGAGAGTGCTAAAATAATCAGTGTCGTATGCCTCCACCGTCAATTATCATTATGTTCTGTCTGCTGATATGCATTAGTAAAGATGCCATTAATCACTAATGTAAATCACATGAGGACAGATCGTGGAATATGTTATTTTCCCAGTAGCACAGTAGAGTTTGTTTCAAACAGTGCATCTGTAAAGTTTTTCTAAAAGGAACATAACTCATTGGGACACAGTAAAGGCTACGTGTAGGGAATTTTATCTGCAAGCTCTACAAAGAATAGGATAGAAGCTTTATTGTCATTGCACTGATAAGACAATACAACGAAATTTCGATGGCAGCAGTCAAGATACCCTTTAAGTACAAACATATATCAGCACGGTTAATGTGCAGTGATCACTTCACTTCTGCATTTGGTAGCCTCAGCATCTGTAAACAGCATAAAACTTTACAGAGACTTAGTTACAATGAAATTTGGGCACTTCATACTTCTGTCATTGTTTGTCTGCAGTATATATTTCAATTTTTATTTTACAGAAGCATCAGCAAAAGAACATTACACTTTATATGTGATACTTTACCAAAACATAAAAGTAGAGTTAGATAAGTGCCAACTTAATGATGTGTCAGACTTTTGTTCCGAAGGCTGTTGGCTTTAGCTTTGACTCTACAGGAGATTTATTTTTAAAGAATTCATTATGGGGTTAATACCTGAGCTAAGACACACTAAAACGCTCGATCTTGCCATAGGTGCAGCCTCTCTCTCTATTTTGTGTTATGAAGACATAAGGCTTGTATATAATAGGAAATACTGCAGAGCCCTGCTGACTAAATAGCATTTCCCATATTGTTTATGCTCCACTTTAGTCTACGGTAATTTGATAAGAAATGAGTAAGTGCAAACAAATGCCCTGAGTCATGGTATGCTGATTTACCACAGAGCCTCACAACATTGATCAAAGAACTTTTCCATGTGTAAATAGGTGCAGACTCTTTTCCCAGCATGCAAAAGAATGCATGGTGTACTGAAACAAGGACAGAACATATGGAAGTGGTCACCACTGAATATCTGACATTTTTCTGCTCATGGTGAGCTGGAGAGATTTAGAGAGAGTGGGTGTGTGGAGGTCTTTTACTATCCCAGCATGAGTACCATACAGGAAACACAGCTGGTTAGCATAGGAAACAATATATACTGCAAAGGTCCCCAACTGGATGCCAACCAATGACATTCTTTCTTTATAGGCTATTGCATTCATGTGTGGCATCTTTGTAGAACACATTTTGATCCTATATAAACTACCTGAAATGTGTATGGTAATTCAGTAGATAAATTCACACATTTGTTGTTTATACCACAAGCAGTACTTGATTTGTACAATAATAGATGCAGTACTTCAATATTAGCTTTATTATAGTGTATATTAGCCTTTGTGATCCTATTTTTATGATGAAACATCTAGTGGTGGCCTTTTCTAGCTTTAAAGGCTTTATTTTAGCAAATAATGAAAGAATAATCACCAGATGTCTCCACTGTAGTCTGTAATATTTTTGATTTTTACTTAATTATGTTGACCTTTCTTCTCTCATAGAACATTCCAGTCTGCAGTAGTTTGAACAAGGGCCATTTTTTATCTTGTGTCTCTTTCTAGGAAATATGCCTAACCCCCACTAAAACCTGTTCACTGATGTATGAGGTCTGTTGCACTGCCTTTACAAAACATGTTCACAAATTTAATTGCCACATTTTTGGTTTCTTGGTGTTTTTAAGAAGACGGTTCGTTAGCTGGTACCTCATTATATGCCCGTTCCGGCCTAGTAACCCCAAACAGTAGACGTTGTGCCAATCTGATTTGCACAAAGAATTACAAGGGTTGGAAACAAGGTGGATATAGTCTATATGAGCTAAAATCCAGGCCACCCACTAGATTAACCTTAGCAAATCCCATTTGGCCACATTCTGGCAAAAGAACTAAACACACAAAAGAAAATCTTTGACAGAAAAGACTTTAAGTCAACACATTGACGTCAACTGTAATGAGAGAAATCACAGCCGGACAGAGCCAAAGATGAATGAGGGTAAATGAGAGAACAAGCCTCATTGAACACAGCCACACGAGCCAGCATCCTGACTCACTGGCCCAGTTTATCTTCTTATACAACAGGATGGCGTCTGTACACCCTATGTGCTCATCACCAAAACTGTGAATTTCACATGGAGCAAGGTTGCAAGTATGTAAAAGTTGAAAGTTGTAGCAGGGATTGGAAGTTTTTGGTTCAAGAGAGCAGAGGAAGATGACACTCATGGGTAAAGGCATGATAAAGCCACATTACTTTGCTAGCATCCTGACGTGGTTGCTAAGGAAACCATTCCTTTCCTGTCAAGTCTCTTTCACACGGAATTCTTTTCTTTCATGCTCAGCCTCAGCAATTTCCTCCTAGAAATGCTGCGATTTCCTTGTCATCCTATGTTTAACAGCCAGACAAGACATACTGACATACTGTAAAAGTCAGGGATGCCTTGAGTGCAGGATCAACTTTAGCCAGAGCCTGTCAGAGAGAGAAAGGAAGACAGAGGGGCGCTGTTGAATGTGCTTATGTCTCAGCTAAGTGTGATACAAGCCCTTGTCTGACAGTGGACGAGTGGATTATCTCAGTGTCCTTGACCCACTGTACATTGGCTCTGTAGGCTGGCATAAAAACCTGAAGGGTAGATGAGTAGAGTGGGTGGATAGGACTTAGAGAGGGTTGGCAGTGGCACAAAAAGGTACTAGAGAATGGACTCATTGGCAGTCTCTTATGTAACCTGTCAGAATCTGAATAGGAAGCAAAAGTTTGTCCCTTCTATCCTGTTGGAAGGTTTGCATTACAGTATGAAGAATTTACTTCACCCTAAACTACAGGAAAAACATTTGTTGATGACTTTTAAAAAAACGGACATTAATTAAATATGATAGTACTTTGGTAGCAACAAGTAACTTCGTCGTGTGCTATTGCTCTTTAAAAGTGTGTCAGTGGCTGGTGTGACAAACCTACTATGTTGGTGAAGAGTGTGTGTTTGGCACCTCTCACTTTCAGTCTTTACCACTGACTAGCACTGCAGCAAAAAAAGTAACTGAAAAGCCTCTACTTTTAGGGACCCTATTGTTTAAGGGACTTGCTCAATGTCCCAGAGCAATGGCCGACAATGGATTTGAATGGGCCACCCTGTGGTTACAAGTCCACTTCATTAACCATTAGTCCACCACTGTCCATTAGGGCACCGTTAGCCTAGGTCAGGGGTGGGCAAATTTAGTGCTCGATAGCCGGATTCCTGAGATTTTTAAATGTCTCCCTGTTCCAACACACCTGAATCAAATTAATGGCTCATTATCATGCTTCTGATGAAAACACATTGGTTTCAACCCGGTGTGATGGAGCAAGGAGATATTTAAAAGTCTCAGGAATCTGGCCCTAAAGGACTGGGTTTGCCCACCCCTGGCCAAGGTAGTGGCTCCCTGATGGTGACACACACCATCTAAGTACAATTTACACTCTGGCTAAACCTACAAGGGATTCAGAGAACCATTCCATGGTGCCTATGAACCTATGAACCAGACGTCTTGCTATGAGGCTATGAGCTTAATAACAGCACGGCATCCCTTAGCTTTTGTCTAATGTAAGAGAAAGGTTAAGGGAGTAAAACCTGACAGAAGATTTGGAATGAAGCCCCAAACACGGTTGACACTAACTGTATTGGTTGTTCCTGACTGCATAGCAACATGGAGGAGTTTGGTTTGTGGGCCTCCCTGATTCTTCAAAACTCTCACCTGAAAAGGTCACTTCAGTGGCGCTATTCCAGCTGCAGAAACAAACAGGGTGCACAGCAGTTACCTGAGAGTGGATTTGCCTACAAAATATCTCAGAAGGTTCATTAGGTTCCACGAGGAGGTCCTGGTTCCAGCAGACCTGAAAGCAGTTGTATCAGATCAAATACATGTTTCAGTGTTCACCTACAAATTAAGTAATCAGAAGTAAAGCCAATGTCATTTAGTCTCCATCGTTTCATCGAGCCAGTATGTGCTGGATGAACATGATCGGTTGTTTAAGAAGCTATCAGATCCAACACTGAGGCAAAACAAACCAATAACATAAATAACACCATCCATCCAAACATACATCCATACTTACATTCAAGCTGAGAGCACATTGCCACCCACTGAATCATCAAGCTGCCTAGATATCAAACAAGTTATTAAAAATATTAAAACAAACAATGATGAACACCAGGGTGTCCACAGTCTGGATGAATTCCTGACAGAGCAGATGCTCCACTATATAAATAAAAGCACAGCAACCACACTGTGCATGAACATAGGGGACTGTGTGAATCAGGTGGTAGAGCGACTCAGTGATGAATAAAACAAACATGAACTGAATTTCTGGATAGAGAAACAGGCCAGTGATGTTTGAGGCTAACAGGTGTGATATTAGTGCTAAGTTTTGTAGAAGCCTATTTCATCATCTGTGAGTATGCATAGGTTCATGGAGTTTCAGCACATTTCAATGGGGGGGCTGTGTGTTGGACATTAGGAAATGGGGGGGTCAATTTGACAGCTGGCCTTTTCAAAGAAATGTTGGCGGCAGGAGGGGGCACAGTGGGGGGCAGGGGAGGAATGAAGAGGATGGGGGGCCTCAAAGGGACTAATACAGATGTACCAAAAGATGATGAGTGTCATGCACTTCACTGCTCTCCGTTCATGACCTAATGAACATGCACTACATGTAGGGCCTCCGATTTTCCATGATCACGGAAAACAAATGGAAATCACGGAATTCACATTCTGAAATGGAGAAAGCAATCTGAGCTTTTTACACCAACAGACTTAGCTGTTCTTGTACTTAGCTAACCCTGGCTACTCTGTATTTGTAACACATTTTAATAAACATAATCAAAACCTAATTCTAGAAAGAAAAAAAATGCCTCTTTGTTCGCCAAACATTTGTGAAATTATAATGGTTGGGAACCACTGCTCTAGCGACTTAAACATGTGATTTCAGCATAACTACATGTATACCTATCATTTGAAACATATAAAATGTAGAGTTGATAACAGTAGTTGACTCTTTTAACCCCATTTAGCATGTTTGATATGATTTCTGGAAGTTCAATAGCCAGTAAAGTCATCTAAAGAGGGAAAGATGATGAAACTGAAACAAATCGAAAAAGGGCAAAGTGACGGGTACGTGGCGTGGAAATGGGTAAACCCTGAAACGGAATTTGGGAAATTTTGAATCGGAGGTCCCACATATGTCACCTGCGTCTCAATCAAGGTACTGGCTAGAGTCATGTGGGTCATTGAATGGTCTGAGGAGTACAAAATTGATGCTTTTACATATAATTTCACATCAGTGTTGCTCTGCTGGCCTTCTCCTCTGCTTTTGAATTGGGGTTTGTGTGTGTGTTTGTGTACGTGCGTGTGTGTGTTTGTGTGTGTGTGTGTGTGAAAGAGAGAGAGACAGACACAGATGGAAACATAACAGAAACAGAATTCCTTTTTCTTTCCAACTTGCTGCAGCACTCCATTAATTTGTTATGTAGGTGCTCAGTGAGCCGTGTCGGATCACGTCCTTTAGACCAGAAGCTTGGTCACATCAAAAAAAGAGGTGCTGTATCACTAACACAGGTGACTTTCACTTTACTGCCTCCTATTACCATCTCTCATTCATTTGAGTGTGTGTGTGCGTGTGTGCGTGTGTGTGTGAGATGGTGTGCACAAGGCAGGGTTTGGTTTCCTGTCTCCCTTATACACTGTGCACCATAATGTCTCACATCTTGTCCTCTAATACAGTTTTATCTACTCTCCTTGCCTTGGTGTGTATTTGTGTCGATTTTTTGTCACCCGTTAATCTGTTTGATGAAACCGGTATCCATCACTCAGCATAAAGCCATGAAGTCTACATGTTTTGGGTTTTACAAGTCATTATCTTGATTGAGGGAGCAGTTAAATTAAAGAGTGCATGGAGGCAGATAGCGAAGACACAAGTGAGTGGGTGGGGTTACACTATCAGACTTCATCAGAATGTCACAAACTTTCTCTCAGACTTCCTCTTTTTCTGCTTGCAAAGCGAGTGAAAGAGGCTGCTTCTGGCTGGTTCTTATGCTCTACATATAGGTCTACTGCAGTCTTTGTGTTCATGTAAACATGTGTTATAGGGATACACATTATTGTTAATAAAAGGTTTTACAAATACTCATGACTGAATACTCATATTTGGGTGAATTGACAGTAGATTCCAACAAAAAAAGGCATTTTCGACTGTCATCTGTACTCAATGACCATGTCCTTTAGCTTAATGGATTTTGACAAAATTCTAACCATGAACCTTATGCCATGAAAGTGTCCATTATGAATATTAAAAGAGTGGGCAGTGTTTCACCCTAGTGAGGGGGAGGAACAAGGGAGATTAAGTTGTGGGGGATAGGATTAGACTAAGTAATTAATTACCTACCTCATTGGGTTTTATTGAGGGGTACACCTATTGGTTAGCACATCTGCCTCACCGCAAGAAGGTCCTGGGTTGAAACCCTGGAGTGGACACTTAGGTCCTTTCTGTGTAAAGTGCAGTGTCTCCCCTGTGCTTGCATGGGTTTTCTCAGGGTACTCCGGCTTCCTCCCACAATCCAAGTTAATGACTGTTAGGTTGATTGGACTCTCTCAATTGTCCTTAGGAGTGAATGTGAACAGTTGTTTGTTCATGTGTGTTGCCCTGCGATGGACTGGCGCCCTATCCAGGGTGTACCCTTGCCTAACTAGAGCTGGAAATAGGTACAGGGGCAGACCACCGCAACCCTGAAATAGGAGTGCCTTTGTTTGTTATGCTAAACTCAGCACTTCTTACTTTATTTCAGTGCAGTTGAAATATAAAAAAGTAGACGGTATAATAGGGAAAGGAAACCCAGAGTAATGTAGTCAGCCGTGCCATGACTGCTCTGCCATAAGTTGTGCCTTCATTAATATTTGATTGAAGCTGTTGCAGAAAGGTGCTGATTCAGCTCCATTGATATGCTGAAGACTGTCGCGCTGCTCGACTCCACTGCCTTTCTCTGAAAACACTGTCTCACCCTCACTGTGGCACACACTGATGGGCACTGCTGGCTGTCATTGCAGACCACGAGTTCAAGTCCCATTAGTGGCCCCCACACTTGGCTCTGTCATGCACCAGGCTATCCAGGCCAGGGGGAGGATTTACACTGCCTTAGGCACTCTATGGTTACTTTAATAATATTAAAGTAACCAACGCAGCTTTTTTAATGTCTGTACATTAAAGTATAAAAAGTAACTGAACTCCACAGCATTTAACTGCCTCTTGACAAGCAACTGGCTTTAGTGTACACTTGTGGAATACAGCTCTGGGTGGTACAGAATTGTACATTTTAATAGCGCTTTGAGATGACTATTGTTGTAATTTGCGCTATACACATAAAGTTGAATTGAATTGAATAGTAGTACCCCTCCTTACTAACCTTGCCTTTCTGTTTCTGTCCCTGTAGCCTCTTGCACGGTGGTGCACGCTGCTGCCCAAAGATGCTGCCAAGATGCCAGAGAGCGCGTGGAAGCTGGTCTTCTACTCCATGTCATGGTCTTACAGCAGTTACCTGCTCTTCTTCACATCATACTCCTTTTTCCATGACCCGCCATCCGTCTTCTATAGTAAGATACATACAAGTGAACAAACAGGGATGGATGGATGGATGGATTATTTACTTAAATAATCAGTCATAAGCAGTATTTCCATTAGTTCTGAATGTTTGTGTGCAACGTTTGATTATCCCACCTTTACAGATGTAATATTACAGTATCATTACAACAATTTAATTTACATTAAGGTCTAAGGTGATTATTATCATCTGCATTGTTTTCAATATACCACCATTGCTTGGATTGAAGAAGGTGTCCTCTATGTATATGCTTGGAACCCTTAAAAGACATCTTAGTTTAGGATCTTTTAAAATATTATTGGCTAAAGAAATACACACCTGACCTGACTAGCCAACTCAAATATTTTTTTTAAGGTGATAATACACAATAAACAATTACATCCAATTTAACGTCTATATTACATTCTGTTAGCCTTCATTCCGGTGAAAGTCAAGCCTACTAAATTCCACTGTAGGACAAGAAAATCATTTGAAAATAAATGATGTTGAATCGCTTTCTTGGTAAAACATGGAATGTTGGAGCATACACATGTGATGATGCGTTGAAGGAAAGATCATTGAGTGGTTTTAGCAACTCTAAGAAAGACTTCAAGTAATTCTGCACTCATTCATTTGGGTTTGCAGTATCATGTCCCAACAAGTAAATAATAAGAACTGTATGTTCTTCAATGTTCTACCACTTACTCGTGAGAAATGATCTCAATCATGTTTTGCATGACATGTGTATGCAGAATCGGAATCAGAAAGCACAATGGAATTTTTTTTTAAAATAGCAGCTCTCGTAAACAGTGCAAGAGACAAGACAGTGTAGAAAAAAAGTGCAAAATATATAGGCAATAAAAAAATACCTTATATATTAGGGGTGTTGAAAAAAATGGTGATATTTTTTTTTTTTTTATCTTTATTTACCCAGAAAAGTCTTTTCCACCGCAGGAGACATTGTAACTGCACAAAGAAGTACGCTGAAACCTAGGCATGTTGACCAGCTACCTGCAAAAAAGAAAATACTAACTTTATGCATTTATTTGTTGTTCTAGGCATATACCTCAGTTAAGGTGCATATGTTGTATAAATGCAAGGGCCAATATATATGAAATAATCCACCTTCCAACAGCAGAAAACACTTTTACTCTTCCATCAGACACTGAGGTGCTAATGCTCCGTAGTCATGCTGCAAAAGCTTCATAATAGCTCCATCACATCTAATAGCTGCCGGTATAGACGCGTATAGATGCAGAAAAACATCCGTGGGCAGGTAAACAGGGAGAAGAGAAGACAGACAGACTGAAGGTTCTCAGAGCCTTTGGGAAAATAAGCAACATCAAAGAAGAAGACCGGAAAGCGTGGAAAGGTGTCAGTATCAGGTTAAACAACACTTCTGTTCCTCCGCCACACTGCAGCAGCTCCTACAGTGGGATCCAACATCTCAATGTTTAATGACGGTATACGTCTAATCAATAACATTACACAAGGATCCAATGCAACCTCATCTACCCAAACATTGGGGGAGAAAGTTTCCGTCTAACATCTGATCGGCCTCAGAGACACAAGTCCTTCACCTTCACATACACCAGCATAACAACCTGTTGGTGTTTATGTGTGTATATGGTGGAACGACGCTGCTCTATATACAAGTATACAGCACACTCATCATCATCATCATCATCATCATCTCCTTCATTATCCCCTTAACCGCCCGCACTGCCATTTATCATGTTAGCATTAATATCAAATGTAAACAGGACAGACGTACTCCCAGGGCTGTGCAGAGGAACAGGTGCTCAATGTCAGGAGATTAATAACAGCGTTTGAAAGGTCTAAAAACCATTCAGCCTACTCTTGTTTTACTGCCACTGACCAGGCTTTACATGACTGACAGGGATTGTACTGTATTTAATGACTCCACAAAAAACTACAACCAAATGAACTTTTACTGCTAAAATGTTTGATGTTGATGAATATGGCTCATTATTTATTACAGTCGGTCCATACTAATCTGTCTCCAAGACTTTAATACCAGCTCTTTGAAGCCTGTGACAGTGGCGTTAGGTTGTGTGATCACTCAGCGTGTAAAGTGTAAAAGATGGTTTTCGCAGCTCGCTCTGAAAGAGAAGTTAATCACATTTCAATACGGCAGCCGCACCTCGAGTACTTGGTACACCTTGGTACTTGTCTTGACAAGTTTTCACCATATCTGCTTCAAACTGGGAGAAATATTTGAGATGCATTTGCCATTTTTTTCTTTTCTTTTACTGTGTGAACAGTACACGTGTTTAACAGAGCCTAAGAGGAAGCTGTAGGGGAGAGTGCAAGAGCTTAACCTCCTTAAAAGTGATACTTCGTCCTGATGGAACATTCCTGGTGAAGTTACAACAGCAAGAGAGTGTCATACTTATTCTGACATGTAGTGTTTGCTATTTTATTAAAAAAACAGCAGACAATTCATGTTTTAATGGCATTACTCAGCACTGTTATGGGCAGGAGGAGTGTTGCTGCCACCTATAGGTTAAATGTCAAATAGTTGTTATTGTGAATGGCTACTGTATGTCAACCTCAAGGCCCAGGGGGGCCATATCCGGCCCTTTAGACCACCCAATTCAGCCCACAAGAGAATGTAAAAAAAAATACAGACAAAACGTTTGTGTAAATGACCGAATAATTCAGTTGTAGCTCTCTCAGCCTTTCTAAATACATAAATTCAATGAAACTCCACAATATTTGGAGGATCGCCATTTTCCCATGGTTTTATCACATGACTGCAGTCGTTTAACAAATTGTTCAACGGAATGAATTTTCCTGAAATTAATTCTCATATTTTCCCAAAATTAAAGACAAATTAGTCACAAAATCTATGGAATTTAAGAGGAAAAATTGTGCAGGGACTGATATCTGCCACTTATTGCTTGGACATTGTCAGTGCCTAACATACTTTATGTATCATTCATACGTCGAAGTGCAAACTTTGAGAAATTATTTTTGAAACTGCTTGTTTTGCTGCTTAAATTCTGCTGCCCACTTAAGATCAAAATACTTTATATTTGGTCCCTGAACTAAAATGAGTTTGACACCCCTGGGTTGCTGCATATTACAGCCTAAAGTCCCCAGCAATCTTTTACGCTTTTTAAAGAGTGTTAATTAGCTCAAAGTTGAACATTTGTGTTTTTACACAGGGCTTTATAATTGATAGCAGGGGTTTTATTTTGAAAATGAGAAATGATTACGGGTTATGTTTGGAAGATAGGTGTTTTTTGAGAATAGGTCTGTGGATATGAATCAAGTTAATTAAATTAATTAAATTTAAATTAATTAAATTAAGTTTGTTTTTGTTTTGAGCACTTCCTGTTTATTTCAGACTGGAAGAGCGGAATGCCAGTGCCTATAGACATCGCCATTGCCTACCTGATCCAGGGCAGCTTCTATGGCCACTCCATCTACGCCACACTCTACATGGACGCATGGAGGAAGGACTCTGCTGTCATGGTGGTGCACCACATCATCACACTGGCCCTCATTAGCTTCTCCTATGCCTTTAGGTATGCAGGTGTGGTCTCTTTGGGAGGCATTAAACAACTGTGTGTGACCCTGTTTTACACAACGCAGACACGGTTACACTGTGTGTCTGTTTCAGATACCACAACGTGGGCATTCTGGTGTTATTCCTCCATGACATCAATGACATCCAGCTGGAGTTCACTAAACTCAATGTGTACCTGAAGTCCAGGGGTGGAGGATACTACCTGCTTAATGACGTGCTGTCTAACATGGGCTCTGTCAGCTTCAGCATCACCTGGTGGGACACACACACACACATAAAGAGGATGAGGATGATGAGTTTGGTTGTACTTTTCTAACTCTTGGTTTTTGTCTTCTTCAGGTTCTGGTTTCGACTCTACTGGTTCCCTCTCAAAGTCATGTTTGCCACGTGTGTGTCCAGCCTGCAGTCCGTTCCAAACATCCCTTTCTACTTCTTTTTCAACTCCCTCCTCTTCGCTCTGCTGCTCATGAACATCTACTGGTTCTTGGTGAGGACATGCAGTTCTTTTTTCAAACTCACAATGAAAACAATCAGATTACGTATCACCAGACTCATAGACAGTTTCAGAATCAGAAAGGATTTTATTCACCAGGTACAGTTTAAAAACAGTACGAGGAATTTAACTCGGTCGTTGGAGCGAAAGACACACATCAACACACCAGGGCGCTATTTGCGGCGCCCACATATTTAGATGAAAAGGTGAGACAAAAGCAGGAGGAGAGGTGATGGGGGAAAGGCAAGTTTGAAACTGAATACCCTCTTGGAGTAGACAGTGTTAAACTAGGAAAAAACCACCTTGGCAACATGTACTTAAGCAAAAACACAGTCAAAGAACATGAGACATGGCACGTAGGCAAGGTGGGTTGGGTGGCTGGCTGGGGGAGGGGGTCAGGGTGGGTAGGACAAGAGGATTCCAGTCGTTTGGGACGCAGGCATGCATTTCTTCCCAAAAGTCATCTACTCTCTAAATAATCAACACACACCTTAGACACCAGCATCACAACTAATATATCTTTTTACATTTGTTTCTTTTGTTAATATTTTATATAGGAGTGCCCCCGATCCGATCTCGATATAAGATATCGTGCGATATCAGCCTGAAAACGAATACCGGATCCAAATTTCAATTTCAATTAATTTTTTATTTATTTTATTCAATTGTAGAATACTGTAGATATTATGTTGAAGGTTAAAATGTTTGTAACCAATTGGTTAATAATAAATGGGTCAGTTTTTCTCATACCTACTGTTGCTGACTATTGTTCTCTGTTTGAGTGACATCACTTGATCAAACCTTTTCTAACACTACATAATAAGTCATTGTTATTTTTTATTAAAAAAAAAAGTAATAAAAGTATGTATGATTCATGCTGATATCGGATCAATATCGGTTTCGGCCGATACGCAAGGTTGCAGTAATTTTATACCATTGCACTTTTATATTGATTAATTTTTTATACCCATGCACTTTTATTCTGATGAACTTTTACTGTACCTTATGTTGTTTTTTATGATGATTGTGTCTGTTTGGCTTGAATTGTTGAAGTGTAGCTAATGTTGTTGGGAGGGGCATGTGCAATTACATTGTACTTGTGCAATGACAATAAAATTATTCTGTTCTATTCTAATCTATGTCAGAAATTTCTTCCATTTTATCTTTTCTTCACACGTCTTCTTCTTCCCTTTTGTCCAGTTTATTGTGGTGTTTGTAGTGAAGGTTCTAAAGATGAATGGGGTGAACGACGTGCGGGAGTACGAGGACGAGGACAGCAGCAAGGCAGCAGCAGCAGCAGCAGCAGCAAACCTGCTAGACATCGATGATGACGATGATGATGCTGGACATCACAACTCTGCTCAGGGGTGAGCTTTGCCACATGTTCACCACGTCTCACTCAGCGTGGAACTTTATCTACGTTGCGTCAAATGTTAAAGACACTGCAGGTTTTAAATGAAACAAAACTAGATAGACGGTGCTTCCTCAGTCATTTAAACATGAATAAATCATTACATTTAAGATGTGACATGGGTTAATGTAGGGAGGGAATGGGTTTTAGTGGAGTGTTAAGATCTTCTTGTACACTTATCAAAGCTGGAACGAGCCCGAATGTTGACACCTGTGCTGCTCTGAAGCGACGTTTCATATCATGCATTATTTGTATCATATTCTTACAGACTACGATTTAGTTTTGCAGCCAAAATGTTTTCATTACAGAACAATCTAAATATGTTCCCATATGTGAAGGAACCTCCAACCACGTCCAGCTAAAAGAATCACTAAAAGTAACTTTTATATTTGTTGCCCCTGTTTGCTGCTCACGTTGCATCCGTCTGATTTAAGATGAAGTCATAACAAGCAGTTCCTCACTCCAAACTAAGTGGAAAACTGATGAATTATATTGGAGCAATGAGCATTAATATGCATTGTTTTTGTTTTGTCAAAATGCAATGGAATAATGAAATGGTAAAGCAGCACTGGAACTGTTATTTTAAGCACAGGATAATATTTACAGTATTTCAAGGTTAAATTATTACAGAAATGTAGATGGAAGCACCGCATTTTAGCTTCAGAATCAGGAAAGCAGAAAACGTCACCTTTGAACCAAGCTTTGTTTTGTTTATTCACCTGTTGTAGCATCAGGAGGGTGAATATGGGTGCCTGATCCACGGCTGCATATGCAGTGAATAAATGACACAATATATTTGTGAACATTACCATCAAACTTCTAAATGAACACGTCTCAAAAATGCTAAATACGAAGACACGCAACATTTCACAATCACCGCCCCGCCCCTTTTTGTGGGCTGCACACAGGTCGTGTTTTGCAAAGCCTGCCTATCGATGGTCAGCACTTCAAACTAAAAAAACATGAGTTCAGTTTATCTGATTATCCTGAGGATTATCACTTGTCCTTGTGTTTCTCTGTCATCATCTGCTGCTGCTTATCACTGTGCACTTTGAGCACCAAAGCTCTACGAGCCCTGACACTCCTTTTTTACACTTCTAAATGTAAAATGAAATGGCTCTGCAGTGATTCAATCTGAACATTTCATCATTTTGGCTTATTCTGATTGGCTACAGTGCGGTGTACATTTCCTCAGGTCTCAGAGTAGTAGAGGTATCATGTGTCAGGTAAACCTCCGTCAGATGAAAAGCCGTCACTTGTCAAACCAAAACGTCGTCAAATGACACGGCCTCAGGCTTCAAAATAAATGTAATCAGACTCAACGACCCCAGGCCGTAAAACATTGTTTTATTTTGAAGGAACCGAAAGTACACATGACAAAGTAAGTTGAAAAGCCGGCGTTCTGTCCTTTTATTTTTTAAAAGTTAAAATATATCAACATACTGTTTGATGTCTAAATACATAGTTAATAAATAAATTGAAAATAAAAGCTGTCAACTTACTCTCGTGTCTGAAACAGCACATATTGATAACTGTAAGTGGTTTTCTTCAAAATACAATGAGGCCGTTGAGTTTGATGACTTTTATTTTGAAGCCTGAGGCCGTGTGATTTGACGTCGTTTGGTCTGACTTCTGATACCTCACTCCTGAGGATGTCCTAAAATGTACACCGTACTGTAGAACAAGCCCAATCTTCAACAGAACAGCCTGCGATCACATGACATGGGGACGACATGAACGTGATGACTCAGCTCTCTTGAGCGTGGATATTTCCTGTCGTCTCACACCCAACCTGAACGTTCAGACTCCTTCACGTCGTCTCACTGCCTCTGTCTCCACAGGAAGCACGTGCAGAACGGGATCACCAAGGAGAAGCATTTATAACCTACGCTTCGTCGCCTCCACCTGGCATCAGGCTTCACGTACACGTGAGACGAGACGTAAGCTCCTTTAGACAGTTAGCTGAAGGCCGAGCGGAGGAGAGCGTGGGAACAAGAGGAAGAGGGCGAATAGGAGCTGTGAGCGACGAGCTGGTGTTGTTTTAGGACATGTCACGTCATCGCTGTCATTTAGTTTGATTTGGTGTTTGATTAGAGCACTGTGAATGTTATTTTACATAACTTTTTGTCTTATGGAACTTTACATTTTGATGGATTCAATAGAACTAAACGAGTCTGAGGGAGAGCTGTGAAGCAGGGTGGTGGGGGTGGTGGGGAGGTCAGATTCATCAGTTCACTCACAGCTTGAGGACTCAGACTCAGAGAAGGGTTCAGGTTCAGGATGAGGCCTGGAATGGGCCCTCGCATATTTACATCTGCAGTATTATCATGGAGGAGCAAACCTGTGTATGCGTGGCTACATGCATTCATTCTCATATCGCACAAGAGTCAGTTAGGTGTGTTTGCAGTGTGTGTGCGTGTGCATGTCTACTGAATATTACCGTGGCTTCCTCCTATAGGAAGCTTTTAAGCTGTCATTCCTCCTTTCATTGCGAGCATCTGTTGCTGCACTGATATGAAGGCGTACGAGCTGTTGCTGGTTTCATGTTCACAGCCGGTGACTGAGTTTCATCCTCATGATTGGATTTGTGTCGAGCACACGGGACCTGGACTGGAGCAGTTTATAATGTACAGTAGGTGGTGGCAGCTTATGAGTCCTCAGAAAAAAATGTTTGCAGCAATAGCCCAGAGGTTGTTGTAAAGATGAAAATCAGTATAGTGGAAAAAAAGAACAATCTGTATGCATTGCACACATTATGGTATTCAGGATGCATGACATAGGAATGACTTTGGAAATATGCTATGAAATCATGAAAAATTCTTCAGCTATGTAATCATGGCTCGTTTTTTTTTTCTTTTTTTCGGTAGCAACAGCAGCAGCTGAACACACACGCGCACACACACACACGC
Organism: Gouania willdenowi; assembly: GCF_900634775.1. Taxonomy (NCBI): domain Eukaryota; kingdom Metazoa; phylum Chordata; class Actinopteri; order Blenniiformes; family Gobiesocidae; genus Gouania; species Gouania willdenowi. The sequence continues at coordinate 18,657,125 of NC_041047.1, read as the reverse complement.
ACACACACACACACACACACAGACCTACTGTCACAGATTAATCTTGTTAATGACAGGAAGATGTGGGGCAGTGATGTCACCCACATCTGATCAAAGTGAGGCCATGTGTGTTCTGTGCTGCTTGTGTGTGTGTGTGTGTGTGTGTGTTGCTGCTGCACCCTTTAGCACTAAAGAGAGGAAACTTATACTCGCTGTACCTTCCCCATCCAATCCAAGCTCTCGTTGCGATGACCAGCATGTGCTTGTGCTGCCGGAGCAGCCTGCAGATGTCAAAGCGCTCATCCCGTTTCCATTTGTCTGTCTTCCACCGTCATCATGACAACGTCAGGGGTTGAAATTTTAACTATCTTATCATTTTTTTTTTACATGGAACCATCACCTCCTTTGCTATAGTTCAGGTTATTCTTGATTTTTTTTTTTATTTAGTTATCATTCTTATGAATTGCTGCTGTTTTTTTTTCCCAGTGAGAGCAATGTTTGTGCTTCCCAGATTTCTGTGTGAGTCAGTGCTGTGTCACCGAGGAACAGGAAGCGTCATCTGCTCCCTCTCACACACATGATCTGGGTTTTCCATCTGAATCCGGCGGTTTGCTCTCAGCGTAGTGTAGTCACAGCACACGTCTGTACTGTAAACGACATGATTTAACCTTTGTGCTGCTGTTCAACTGTGAGACTAGATTATTCATAGTTTGTTTTTAGTGATGACTGAGGTGCAAAACCTAAACTGGGACCCACAAAGACCTGTGATCTGGATTTAGGTGTGACTCAGACTAATTCATGGTACTACTGTGCACTGATGTCACCTTTGAACTCAAAGTTTCAATGTTTGACATTTATTTCAAAGACAAAGTCACAAGTGTTCACCATCTTGATTTATTTTAAGATACTTTTCCAAGGTGTTCACCTTAATTATGTCGGACTCAAAGCAAACATGCATATGTGTGTCATTCAAATAAGATTCTCAATCAAGTTCTTTATCTGAACAATTTCCATTAATTTAGAATTCAATTTAAAAAAAATTAGATTTCATTAAAATGATTAATCAACCTCATTAGAAATGAAGGCTGCTGTATATGATTCATTTTGAAGTTGAATTTTACAGATTTAGATTTTATCGTTAAATATTTATTTATGAAACTTGCCATGTCAGGCTTTACAGCTTATTATACATTGCATGGACCACATTCAAACCAACTATGGATTTGGTAATAATTATTTGTATAGACTATAGAGCAAGAGCATTTCTCTTTTGTGGTGTACACAGATGATCAGCCACCAGATACACACGTCACACACTGAAATCTCTAAATCTATGCTGCTGTTAGCGGAACCTGCCAGAACATAAAACTATGATGAGAAAACACCAAAGAGTGAATATAGTCTGCAAAGAAAGTGACTTTAAATTGAACATATTTCAATTCATAAAAATAAGTTATTTTGTCCACTTTTTAAGATGGTTTTAGGAAAGTTTTTCTTAATTTAAGGGAATTTGATTCTGTTCTCACATCGAGAAGTAAAACTGCACTTGTTTGTTTCTGTTGTGACAGTGTTTCGATTATTGCGTCGACTGTAGCAAAACATCCACCCACAGCAGAACACAGGTGTTTGTGGGAGCTGGTGTTGAATGAGGTGTGTGTGTGTGTGTGATGGGCTGTAGAAAAGCCCTGTTGGTATTTCTTGTACATTGCACTGTAATTTATTGGTATTATTTTTAATGTTAATCAGTAAATCAACATTAAAAGGGAAACTTTGGGCATTGTTATGACTTCAACTGAGGAATGATTGATGAAATCTCTTAATTTAAAATTGTATATGTTAATTTTATGGACCAGAGACGGACTGTAAGCTCACCAACCCCAGTGTTTTCCCCAGCGAATCTGACCACTTTCTAAAATCAAGTCTGATTGATGAAGACGCATTCTCGCTCTTTTTGTATTACAATTTTAATACCATTCAGCCAATGTTGTTCATTCTTTTCTCATAAAATAAAACATGTCAGTCAAGAAACACGTCGTGTTTTTATTTCAACTTTAATCACAGCTTGAACATGAACAGGAGTGTCTTTCTCGACCCACAAACTGTCATTATTTACTCACTGTTCTTACTTTCTTCAATAGATAAACATGATGGCACCAGAGGGGTTCAAAGGTCATGCAGATAGATAGTTAAAATCATCAATGAATCCTTAAGACAAAAGAAAGGGCAGTAATGAATTATGTGAAATAAAACTGATTTTAAGACATCCAGTGTTGAAAATCTGCCATAAGGCTTTAAATGTGTCTGATCAAGGATTAAAGACTGAGTTTTATTTCCATACTGAAGACAAAAGTGTTAAAAAAACAATGAAAAGATGACATGAAGATTAAAAAAACATAGCAACAGCACCCAAACAACGAGCTTCCATCATGTGGGATCATCTTAAATTGATTAGGAGACTTCCGTGAGGAATAGTTCTTCCAGATTGTTGTGGTCTTAGAAAACAAATGATTTGCTTTGACATCATAGTTTGTGAACCCAGAGGAGGGATATGAAAAGGTTTCTGCTGCTCTGACATCAGCAGCACAGTTCAGGTTCTGTAACAGTGTCTGGATTTAAAGAGACAAACAGCTGGATGGGAGCAGTCAGACTGCTTAGTGGATCTTGGCTTTAGGCTGGGTGATCCTACGGACAACACTGTACAAGAGGCCAAAGTTCTGCAAACAAACAAAGAGAACACATGATATCAAGAAAAATATCAATCCTTTTTTTTTTACCCAATTTGGTTTTGTTGAACTCTTCAGAAGAAAAGATTAAACAACAAACACGGTTCCTCACCTGGATCGCCAGATACATCAGCCCTAAATAAGCTGCGATGCACACAGCCAGCAGCAGGTCGAATATAGCCGGCTTCACTCTGACAGGGAGACAAACACCACAGAGGAGTCAGGCCTTCACATTAAGGAGGATGCTTTTTTTGGACCAATGTCAAACAGACAGTTAGTAAGAACTGCGGTGTCTTGGTGCACTTTAGCTGTTACAAAAGCTACAGTAAATCTGGCTGATATGTAGTGCAATGAAGCATCTGAGAGAGAGAGAGAAGATCCTTAAAACCAAACCTGTAAGCATTCATCGTCTGCTTCAGCTGGTCATAGAATACAAACTCTGGATCCCTGAGGAAAGCAAAGCAGCAATAATTACTTTGTGACGGGGAGAAAAATCAGGATATATATACACTGTATGTTGTAATTGAGCTCAGAAAATTGACTTTGTAATTGGCATGAAAATCCTATAAAAACTGTTTACTGGGAAACCATGTTACAGTTCTAAGGCTTATGCATGTTATATGTAGTTAATTATTAAATTAGAAAAATTACAATTTACAAAAATATACAATTGTTTTTAGTGTATTTTAAAGATGATATAAGACATGGGTCAAAACTTATCAAAAATATGTTTAATGGGGTTATTTAGACTCAGTATTTGTGGTTAATTGTAATTGAACTTCAGTAATTGAGAACTTAATTGACTTGATAAAAAATAATTGTAATTGGGAAAAATGTTGGTCACTATAATTGTAAGTGAACATGGATAATTGAAAGCATTATTGTAATTTAAAAATGTAATTGAGCCCAACCCTGACACTATGTATCTAGGACAGAAAACTGTACCAACACTCACAAGTTGTAGCTTTTAAGCATCTCAACACATTGGTAATGTACCAAACTGAAATGTCTTCACATGAATAAACACCATTAAAGTGTCCCGTTCACATTTCTCTTCACCTTTTGTCAGCTTTGACGTAGTGTCTCTTAATGTCTTTGAGATATCGTCCCAGGTGATACTCTAGAGTGGACACCACGCTGCTGTCTTTGTCCACCAGCTGTGCCGCTCGGGGCTGCGCTGTGAGCCAGTCCACCACTGCTGACAGGTGCTCTTCCTGCACCTGCTGACATCAAAGGTGAACAGAGACACAGGCGACATTAAACAAGCTTCTGCGTGGCAGCTGATTGGACACCTGCCATTGGGCAGTATTAGAGGTACAGTAGCAGGGGAATGTGGCGACAAACCATTTGTTCTGTGAAAATCTGCAGGTCACTGGGAGCTCCCTGTGCAATAGAACAGTAGTAAAAAAGATTAAAAAAAATATTATGCAATAGGTCACAAATTCATGGCTAGACAATTCAGTAACACTGTATTTTAAGTTTTATACATAAGGCTGTCATTATTATTACTATTATTATTAAGTGTTGTTTGCTACCCTAACCCAGAACTGGGCAATTGTTATCACAGTGCGGCCAGTGTTTTGTGGTCATTTTGTGTATTCTTCACTCATTTTATCCATTTTAGTTGTTGCCCTGACTACATTTGTTGGTATTTTGTGTTTTTTTTAAGTCATTTTTGTGTATATTTGCTGTTGTTTTGAGTGTTTTTATAAATGGATCTGACATTTTGTATAGTTTTCTCACGTTTTGTGTTATTTTGTGTGTTTTTATACTATATTATGCATTTTTTGCTGGACTGTGCAAATATGTTGTCATTTTGTGTTTTTGAAGTAATTTTTGTGTATGTTTGAGGTCGTTTTGTGTGGTTTTGGAAATTTCTCTGTCATATTTAATATATTTTTGTCTCATTTTATGTTTTTTTTTGTTGTGTTTTTGTGTGTTCACTTAGGGGGTCACGCTAAATTAAAGTGAGGGCCCCCAGGCCACCAAGTTACCCATGTCTGCCCTAACCACTAACCCAAAATGCCAACATACTGTAGCTCCAAAGGTGCCATAATTTAGACACTTAATAAAAGCCTTTATAACACCTTATTCATGTTAATGGCAGGTGTTATGACATATTAATCTGAATAATGACAGCGTAATGTTAGCCCTATATATAAAACTTAAAATAAAGAGTGACGACAATTCTCTCCATCACTTTCTACCTTTTCTGTGAGGTTATAGATGACCCTGGCAAGAGCTTCTGCAACCACCTTAGTGTTCCTGCCCAGTTTATCCACATCTACATGAGGCCTGTCGGACATTAACACAGTTCCATGAACAGCTACAAACAGATTAAATACGTTGAAACATCGCAGAGGAAGAAGGGAATCCTAAAGAAAAAAGTGTGAGTAATAGCATGCCAGTTTCACAAAAGCCTGCAGATATAAAAAAGTATGATTTGCATCAAAAGTCAAATGGTTTACATGAAGTAAACAATGAGCTTTTGGAGATTAGAGAGACTTGCAGTAATGAACCCACCCAGCAGGGGGCTCTCCCACTCCGTAATGAGAGGAGGGGGACACTGACCGCACGTCCATGATGCTGGAGCGCTGAGCCAGGCGGTGTGAGGGCAGGTGGGACAGCGTGAACGCTGGGAGGCGACGGATCCCGAAGCGCTCGTGTTCCCAGGCCAGGATGTCATCGGCCAGGTTGATTTTCTTGTGAACCATGGAGAACTTCACCTCTGGGTGCTGGCTCGCAACCACCTGGGAGGAAGGGGTGGGGCACGTTATTGTAATGTTATTGTACACTGCATTTACTTCCTTATAACTTCTATTTCTTTATCCCTTTAAAAGCCTCGTGTGGACAGAACTGTCCAATGTAATTGTGAAATCCACATCAAACAATCTAACGAGAATCAAGCTGTTATTTTACTAAGGAATCTTTTTTTTTAGTGCACACTCTTAACACAAACATGGTGACAGAAATGGCATGACAATAACATTCTGCTATACACTTGGTTAAACTAAAGACAGTAAATACTAATATGTCACTAATTCAGAAGTAGTTTAATTAAAAATAATATAAACACAGTTTTAGTGTCGTTGCAACATTTTATTTCCTCTCTGCCATTCCCTGTGAGGATCATTTGGAGCCAACTATTATCATAATGCACCAATGTAAAAACTAAACTAAACTTTTTAGTGCGATAGTAACACATGGCCTCACAGGAACAACTAACTTCTTATTTTTGCACGCATACACAAATCCTAGCCAGTGTGTGTGCGCGTGATTATCCTTGCATTTCCCTAATCAGACATAGTAAAGTGTAGAAAATGGTTGAATATTTAAACATTTTGGCTCTTACAATCTCCAGTTCTTTCAGCAGAGCGTACTGAGGGGTTCCTTCCTTGGGGGGTTTGGACACATGAAGGTGAAGACCATCTCCATTGCCAAGAGTGTCTAAACACAAGACGAAGGCGACGTTGTCCTGGAGGAGACTGGAATCTGTTCAAAGAAACACATTTGATCATGTAAAGATGGTAAGCGGAACCCGTCGTCCTGTTTCTGAACTTGTTTTAAAAAAACAAATTGATCCACTTTTAGCTTTATTTTAATCCTCAACTGCACATCACTGATGTGTTTAATGGTAAAGTTCTCCCACACAGGATGCGACGTGTAGCTGCATAAACCCTGGTTGTGCTGCTCCTGTGTAGTAACAGGTTGTCGTACCCGTGTGGTCTAGATTGTCCTCCAGCCAGCGCTTGGTTCCCTGGTAGTTAAACTTTCCTCCCCCGGATACAAAGAACAGCAGATTGTACCTGAACACAACACATGAAAAAACGAGCAACAAGATGACTATAATGTGAGTGACAGCAAACACTTTAGACATACTGTACAACTAACTCTCTATTCCAACGGTGGCTGCTCACAGTTTAAAACAAGCAGATGTGATATTAATTAGTGGTTCACACTGTAGTGACGGGACGCTGCAACACATTCATGTTGCTACAGAAGATGAGAGATGCAACATGGTGACTCACGCAGCATGTGTCCTTTTGTAGGTGTAGAGTTTAGAGAAGAGACGAGCCAGCTCCAGTAACATGGACACACCACTACCGTTGGAGTCTGCTCCATATGACAGCCACTGGAAACAGCAGCACAAACTGGGATCAGACATGCTTTCAAAGGCCAAACAGCTTTACTTTCTACAACAGGCACTACAAACAATGAAGTCTGTTTTACTTGAAAAAAAAAAAAGGCTTAAACTATAATCAGCTGACGTATCAAAGAAGTGGTGAACTTACAGGAGCGACACCAAAGGAATCGTAATGAGCCACTAAAACAATAGTGGGCAAGTCCTCTCCAACTCCAGCCAAACGACCCTAAACAACAAATAAAAAGATTATAGACAAAGAAAGAAAGTTATATCCTCAGAAATATTTTGATTCCATTAAATCTGAATGGTAAATATCTGATCTAAAGCAACAAAAGTCTTTGTCAGATATTGAAGGCCTGAGCTCAGCAGTATTGTCTGCTGATCCCAAATATGCAAGTTATTAATCATGGACAGTCTTCTCATGGAAGGACACTGACACAACCCTACATTCAACAAATATTTCAGTAATAACAATAGAAAAGTGTAAAGTGAGTTTACGCCTGGGGTTAACACGATGACAATCAATGACTTTTGGTTGTGAGCAGGTTCTAAAACTATTCACAGCAAAAAAAATGAACACATTTTACTTCATCTGATCATGATTAAACCATTTGAACATGTGTAAAAGTAATAATTGTTTCGAGTCCTTTTATTCAAGAAAGTGTCTATTTGTACGGTTGCCGTACGGACAACCCCCGGTGCTATTGGCACGGTTACCAAAGAACAAGTACGTAGCATCTAAGGGTTAGGATTAGGGTTAGCCTATAACCCAATATTGCAACAATTTTTAGGGTTACTCTTAGGAAATGGTATAGTCTTAGTCACGTGACCGAAACTGGCCAATAACTGACCTATCACGTGACCTAAACTAGCCAAATAGGGGTGCTGCGTACGGATAGAATGTCAATATATTGATATGGCAACCGTACGGATAGCCACTGCCTTTATTCAAAGAAACTGAAAATGCTGTGGATAAAGTTGCTTCACAGGCTACGGAAAGAAGACAGGCCTCATAGATCAATAAATCAAAGATAATTTGCTTGTAAAATGTATGTAAAAGGTTGAAATTGATGCGCCAAAGTTTGTTTTCATCTCCACTGTTAAAACTGTTATTGACATTTTTGGAAAAGTTTTGCGCACTGCATTGTGGGATGTGGAGTCCTGTAAACGGGTGCGTAGAAGGAGGACAGTGATTGGTTTGACAATTTTTGTTGTAGTTTCTTTCCAGTATTCTCTGTGATGTCACCTCATTTCACTAGATATTTCATTTTAGCTGGATTTGAATATTTCTGTGTAAACTCTAAAATAAACATTTGTCATTGTTTTGCTGCAACATTCAGTCCATGAAAACAGAGTTTTTACAGTGGTGAGCAAAACAAACTTTTGAGCGGCAATTTCAACCTTTTAAATTTTTTTAAGTATATTATCTTCAATTTATTGATCTATGAAGCCAACACTGTTTTTATCTGATAAAACATGTTAATCTCCAGCAGCTTTAATGTTGCCTCTCACCTCTAAACTGGTGATGGCCCAGTCACTGACGGCTTTGCTTTGGGCTCCACTGGTCACCATCTGAAAGCCATTAGCTGTGGCTGTGTGCAGCAGGACTGCAGGGTTAAAAAAAACAAAAAAAAACAGTGACAAATGTTTGAATCCATGAGCCGTCCAGATTCCTGACAACTGAGTTCAATTCTGGTCCCTGAGGGCAGCAGTCCCGCATGTTTTCGATGTACACCAACATCGGTAGTAAGCCCACATCACTACAAGGAGGAGCTCTAATGTTTATTGCATTGTCAATTGAAAATAAATCACCAAATTCAGTTGGGAGACACCGACAGTAGAACATGCAGGATTGTGACCCTCTAGGACCGGTTCTGAATAACCCTCCTGTGTCTGACTCATACATGACAGAAACAGTTGCACTACTAGGAGAGATCAGTGAGAGTTTGTACCTTCAGCTGCTGATAAGGAGCCCTGAGAGGAGGACGAGGTCATGGTCTGAGTGTAGATAGAGAGCAGCTCATCGTCCTCCACGGCAAAGTAGACTGGGACGATGGTCTCAGTGGCCAACATCTCAGGCTCCAGCTCCATGAACTGCTATAGTGAGCAAACAGCAGAAATCATCAGACAGATGTCCACCATTCATTCTGACACCAACACCTTTCTATTTTTGGTTTCAGCGGTTGTGGCCTGTGGTGATCTTTTTAAAAACACAATAGAAAACAAACTGAAGCCTAAAAACTCTAGAAAATACCATGGGATGATAATTAGTTATGCAACATAATCAGTAACTCAGCACCTACTGTGCTACTTTCCATAATATTCCCACTCACGAGGTGGGAGGTTTAAATATTCACAACATGTTGTGCATGCTTCAGTTAGATAATGGTTCATCTCTGATGGGAACACTAAGAGTTAGTGGGTTTGAAACGGTTTGGCGTGAGAAACAGTTTTTTTTTTTATAATCCCCTTTGTGGGATTTATTTTGGATATGGAAAAGAAAATCTCTAAAGTCAGTAATGAAAAACAAAAAACAGAGATTTCCTGGTGTAAAATGAAAACGTTAAATTAAAGGGTACCTGTAGTTGATTTGCATATAACATATAAAATATGTTTAATGTATCACCAATAAACAAAATATGTGCACTGTTTTTTTTTTTTTTTAAAGACACTTTCAAATTCCTTTTTTTTCTGGCTCTGGCTCCAGTGGCTGAAGACTGTGGACACCTGTCAATGACTTGTCTCAAGTCGTAGACAGGTGTCGTAACAGAATCTGTGACCTGACAAAATGGTGGCACCAGCTGTGGTTTTGGCCACCAGAGCTAGCATTAAATGCCAACTTTCTTATTCATTTAATATACACTGTTGTGTATAGATGTATGATGATAAAGGGAATCAAATCACATTCAACAATAAAAAACTGAATTAGTAAGTCTAAGGCAGCACCTGCACTATGTCCTGTGGCATGGCAGACATGTTCTTGGGCAGCATGATGACCACGGCCCCCGCTGACTGCCGGAGGGCTTTCTGATACTTGTCATAGGAGAAGTCTGCCAGCCGCATGATCACACAGCGGCGACTTAGAACCTCCGCCTCCACAGTACGAGCCTCCGTGTTCAGGATGGCATTTCTGGTCCCTGAAGGCACAAGAAAAGTCAGTCTATGAAACAGGATCAACACAGAGCAACGAATATCAATCTAAAGAGATTTTTGGTCAGTGATTACCTTTAAGTTCACTTGTTTACGAGCACATACACAGCCAAATCACCAGTAAGGTGAATGTGATGTCATTTTTTCTTATTTGATTATTCAAAATTACTTCAACATTCTATTAATTCAATTAAAATGTATCTATATAGTGACAATAACAACAATAAGTCATCTCATAGCACTCGTCAAAAAATAATTAAATTGTTAAGAAAAAAAAAAAACAAAACTATTCCACATGAATAAGCATCAGTGACGGTGGAGAGGAATAATATTTGCTGTTAAAACATATTTAGTCTGGTTTTCACACACCAAAGTACAATATCAAGTATTTTTAAACTGAAGTTTGCATTTCTTTTGTTAGATTTTTTGAGTGTAGTTATTCTTGTGTTTCAGCTCTTAAAGAATAGCTCAGTGGTGACGTTTTGAGACCTTTGAGCAAAGTAAACTGTACATTTGCCATTAACATTTGTTCAAATATGTAAATACGATTTAATACATTTAGGACTTGTTAGAACATGCCTGTGTAAAGCTCATTGAATAACCTGTACCCGAATATTTGCATTTACCATAACAAACCATATTAGAGCTAAGAAAAGTAATGATAAGCACACACACAGTAAAGGGCAACCAGCTCCAATCCACACCGACGCTAAGCTACATTAGCAGCTAATAGGCTAACAGACTGACTTCAGTCACCGGTTAATGTGGAAGCCAAAGGCAGGTAATGTTGCCCCTGTCTGTCACCGACTCAAACAATCTCGGTTTAAAGACGAAACGGCGTAGCGACGTACCGTAGGGCTGTCCCTGCAGATCGTACTGCTGCATGCGGTACACCGTAAACTCGTGAGCCGCCTCGGCCGGCAGTGGGGATACCAGAATCAGCACGGCGGGGATGAATACGATGAAGGTCAGAGGAAACGATGACTTGAACATGTTGTCAAACACTTCACTCGCCTCCTCGAACATTTTCGCGATTTTTTTTTAAAAATTTTTTTACAGACAATGCACTAAACACGAATAACGTGTGGGGCTGTCACCGCTTTCTGTTGCTGACAGCTACGAATTGTAGTCAGGCAGACGCACGGCCACCTACCGAGTCGACAGGGGGATTCTGATCAGGGATGCAGAAGGACGACCTCAATCACAAGTTAGGGCTAAGTTTGACAGACTGGAATTCTCCCCTTTCGGTCATTATAGTTAGTTAGTTCTGTTTTGTTTTGTTTTTGGTTTTAGGACACGGTATAGTAATACATTTTAGGTTAAACAATACAAATACTGAAGTAAATAGCAGTCTCCCGGTTAATTAAATATTAATTAAGTGATATACAGTAACCCTTACAGTAACTCATGCTACATACTCCGGTACAGTAGGTGGCGGTATGCACCTGATAAGTCGTGGTTGGAACCTGCCTTTAAACTAGAAGAAGAAGAGGAAGAATGGTCAAGTTTGTTTGGCAGATACAATTTCGAATGAAAATCAGGTGTGTATGCAGCATATTACAGCAACACGGCATAGCATAAGATTTAACTGTATTATGTGAAGTTGTGTGTATTAATTTATCCTTCTTGATACAAAAAAAAAAAAATCCAATTGGAGAAAGTTTGGCTCATCTGCCAAGGTCTGGAGTGGCTATGAATCATTAAAACTTAAATATACGTGTTGTCTGCAATTCTAGGTATAAATATTCATTTTACGTATAAACCAAGCAAATTAATGTAGGCAGGTGCTAAATGTTAACGAGCCTTCCATACTGACCTAAGATACTTTAATTAAATGCAACTGGTTTCACTAAGTTGTGAAAAGTCACAAAGAGTTATGAAAACCAATAATTATTATTGGTGGTAGGAGGACCTACTCACCGTGTCATATTGCAGCCTCCTCAATATTATTCTGTGAACAATTTGGCTTTCTCTCTAAATATTTCTCTATTTATTTATTTATTGACATTTTTTCCGCCTTTGCAACAGATAATGTTTTTGGAAAGTTTTTAATTTAACTCCTAGTTTAAATGCTCATACTTCTCTTCAAAGCCAGAGGGTGGTCTAACAGCAATGGTAAAGTGAAGTAACTGATGCCAACACACTAGGTGGCGCAATGCACCAAAATATGATACTTATTAATACATTCAGTTTTTCTCGATTGTTTACACACATTTTCTGAAGCCATGCATGCCTCATACTCTCAGAACTCTACACACACGTCCAAAAATATGACAAACAATGGGCAAAACCCTGCAATTCTCCTGCAAAATGAAACTTTTATATTCAAAATAATGTAATTTCTTCTCAAAATGGTATTTTGTTTTCAAATGACACACACAAACCATCATATGAATGTACATTTATAAGAACTAGTTGAACACTGATGTGTTCAATGTAAAACACTATGACGAATGGAAACCCCTTCTTCTCCATTCATCGTAATGGCTGAGGCCCTTTTTTTGTTCAGTGTTACACTTGCTACAGAGAGTAGATACATGTGTGTGTTGTAGAAATATTTGACACAAATACACAATCAAATATATATTTTTTCCCCCACAAAAAACAATTTACTCTGTACATCCCAACCAACACAAACTAGCACATACAAAACAAAATAATTAACTGTGTAAAGTTACAGTAAAAAAAAAACTCTGTTTCCAATATTGGTATCCATTGCTCCAAAACCGAAAAGTTCACCTGTTGCTAATTTATGCTAAAGCTCTGATTGCTAATTGTAAAACTGTGTGACGGGTGTTTGACCATGTGATGAGTCAGTGTGCATAGTAGGGCAAATAACTTTAGAATTTTGAATGACAGTCACAGTGTGTTCCTCATGAAAACAAGATATTTTCTTCATGAAATTTGTGTCAAATGCAGAGAATTGTGTGTAGTGTTTAGAAAAAAGTGTGTTTTAGAACTGCAAATTGAGTAGGGATGTGAATCTTTGGGTGTCTCACGATTCGATTCAAAATTCATTCTCGTTTTAAGCGATTCTCGATTCAAAAACTGATACAATGCATAGTGTGTTAAGGCAAATTATGACATCAGAACAATACAGTTTGTGTAAGATAATTTTAAATAAACTGATTCCAATGATGTAATCACACAAAGGCAAACCTAAGACAAAAGGTAACATTTATTCATGCTAAACAAATAAAAACTTGCTTACTGTACAAGAAATAACTTGCATAAATTAAATAGCCTAAATAAAAGCTTAGGCCAGCTGCCCCTTTCTTCCAGAAGTAAGTCTCAACTCCCAGTGACAAGAATAAGTTCAAGGTATACAAAAAAAAAAAAGGTGGCACAAGAAAAAGAGTGAAGGGGGCCTGGGGGGAGGTGGGTACTGTGGCCCCCTCATGTCTGCTGGGTTAGGCCCCTCAGCCTCTTAGGGCCCTGGGGCTGCCAGCTGAGTCAATGTAGAATTTTTATTATTATATCTTATTTTGTTATTGATATTATTTTTTCCTGTCTTTATCCCATTGTTCTCTGAGTGTATGCTGTCGGGTTATCACATTGTTGTTTGTATATATATATATATATATATATATATATATATATATATATATATTTTTTTTTTTTTTTTTAAGCAATTTTTGAAGTTTATGAATCGATTACGAATCGTGGATGATTAGAATTGCGATCCTTATGTGAATCGATTTTTTTTTTTCCCCCCACCCCTAAAATTGAGTGTAGAGCAGGAATTGTGTTTGTGGTTCAGCAGAATTGGTTGAAGGCGTTGGTGCATTAGTTACATGTTGTGGTCATTGTGTCTCAAATACCAGTAATTGTGTGTAAACAATTGAGAAAAACTGTAATATTCGTTATTGAAACCATGAAAACACATGAAACAACATGATTAAAAGCCAATTCTATTCATTTAGGCTGCATACCTCCAGTGGTACGAGAAGGTGACCAATGTTTGAGTAACATTAAAAGCTAAATTGATTTGTAAACTAACATTAAAAGAGTGAATTAGTGTATTTTGTTACCTGTCTACACAAGGTGGTCTAGATATCTCTTTTATATTTGTATCTCTTCGCTCTAATAGACTCACAAATAGACTCATATTGGCTCTCACATCTGATGTCCTCCATAGATTTAATCTATTTATAATGATAGGATATTTACCTATGCGGTATCATGTACTGAGAGCGCATCGTACTGAGATTGTGCACATGCGCACTATTGAAAAAAATAATCAATTTCTGTTTATTTTTGTTTCCAATGTGAACAGACACATGTTTTATTTGTTCATTGGATTATGTTAGGGTTAGGTTCGTATTATAATCTCAGTATTTAGTTAAACTCAGTACGTGACAACGGTTTACCATATGACGAATACTATAGATTATATTGAAATGTTTGTTTATCGTCACCCTATTAGACAATTTAAACTACAAGTACTCAGTATCCAAAGTGCTAAGTTACAAATACTAATGCACATTTTAATTTAAAGAATCAACATAAAATCCTTTTAAATTGAAAATTTGACCAACTAAAGTTTTTTTTCCATCACTATGAAAACACAGCATTTAAAGATGGTGAAAGCGATATAATGTTTCCGCTCATTGCAAAAAGGAACAATTAGAATAACCATCTAACCAAATATGAAGTGAAAAACAAAGAAGCAAAATTATCTTTATAAAAAAAAATCCAAATCTTATATATAAGGCTATGATAGAAATCCAAGCCCGAAGACCACAGTAGAGGAGCTGAAAACTATACTCTGCCTCCATCTCTCTTGAGGTTGCTCTGCTAAGTGGGAGATTAATGCCGATATGATTCTCTTCCCTTCCCACTTAATGGACTCTGGCGTCATTATTTCCTCCTGTATGAGTAATCCATGCCAGGGCTGGTGAGAGGATAAGCAGACACAAAAAAAAAATCACGAAACCAATTTAATGTGCACGTTGAAGCTCAATTTAATGATTTTACAACATTGAAAAACGATCATCTAAAGAGCCACAAACATGGCGGCCTATTGTCTGCTTGTAGGAGAACAAAGTGCTCGATACAAACGAAGAAAAGAACAATTGTTCGGGGAGGAGAACTGGAGCTCTTGTGTGGTTGGTGCGTGAGTGGCACGGCAGCTGTCTCATCACATGAGTCTAATTCCTCCAAATTCATAACATCCTGTTATCACAGGATCATTTGGCACTGCAGATCAGGAGGGAAACAAACTGAACACTGCTTGTGATTATTTTACGTTCAGCACTCGACCAAACACGCAAACCCTCAACAAATGCTTGATTAAGTGACAAAATCAGACAAAGTCACACACACACACACACACACACACACACATACACACACACAAACCCCAGCGGGCTCAGTGTCCTCATTTTCCTTCCAGTGGTCCTGAGAATGTTCCTGAATCAAACCAGCCTCTGCTTCGACCCTCAGCCACAGAGAAACACTTCCTCTGTGCGACACCACACAAAAGATGCAGTCACTGTGTCTGGGTAAGTACCTGAGAATAACAGCAGATTATCTTCCAAACTACAAGTAAGCACTTTTTTGTGTAACATGCTTGTGCAAGTATCCCCCCCCCACCCCCCATTCTTTTTCTAGGTTTATTGCACTTTTTATTTGATTTTGGAAGTCACTTTCTCACCACTCTGTCACTGTCCACACTGAAATGTTGTAGCCCTCACTGTGAATGAGCTCATGCTGGCACAACCCCGTCTGTACATAGTGGTGATCTTTGCTATTTAGAACCTGAAGCACATCAGCTGAGTCATTTATTCTTCAAAACTATACTAAAGCTGTTGGCTAAATACGATTTTATCTGACAGCCGGATTTTTTTAATTTGTTTGACATTATCGTTTTATTTAGTTATGATCACAGTTTAGTCATCTGACATATTTTCAGTCCTTGTATAGTTGTGTTTAACAAAATGTCACACAGATTCTAATCATATTGGAAAGATTTCCACTTTAGTGCCTTAATCGGCAATGATGGGCTCTCACGCCTCCCGTGGTCTAAAGGAATTAGGTGAATATATAATGATGAGTAACTGTTGACAAAACCTTTTTAATTAAGAATATCTCTATAGGAAACATTTAGTAAGGGGAAACAGTTGGTTTTGTTTTCTTTATCCCACTTTCTTTTTTTTTTTGCCTTATCGTAACAAAGAAAGTGTTGCTGAAAGCCTCTGTGAAATGTACTCTAAAAGAAACTAACATATAAGCATAATGGAAAGGCATATAATAGGGCAGTGGTGGCTTAGTGGTTAATAATGCGGGCTTGTAATCGGAGTGTCAATGGTTCAGATCTCACCCAGGCTATCACTGTGGGATGCTGTGCAAGTCCCCCAACCGCACTGCCCCCTATGAATGAGCGATGAGCGATGGATCAAATGCAAAGAACAAATTTTGTGTATGTAGCTGTACATATATGACGAAAAGGCTTAATATATAATATATATGACTGTGATAACAGCGGGTTTTTGTTTTCTGAATCACGAAAAGACAGTATTTTTTATTTGACTGCAGCAAAATTACAGGACAATACCTGATACTCCAAGAGAAAGTTTCATGTGTGATTAGATGGCAATAAAGCACGTCTTAGACTCCAAACTGTGCTTTTTTTCAGTCAGCATGATTGATGATATTTGGGTTTGTTTACTGAGATGATGGCTGCCTCTCGATACATCTTATGACCATCCTTTTCCTTTCTTCTCCTGCTGATTCATGATGATTTGTGGCCACAGGCCCGGTGAAGGCAACAATCCCCTGATTTCTTTACGTACCAGGCAATTGATTTACCAATCATTTTCATTATGGCCAGTGGAAATAAGACAAAGGAAAAAAGAGCAGCTAAGTCGCTGGCGCTCGGGCTGTGATCCTCTTCGGTTGCGCAGGGCAACGGTCAGATAATGGATGACAAGGCCTCTTGGAGCCAGCAGTTCCATTAGGTTTGGTTAATGCAGTCAGACGAGGTTGGCGTGGCTCATCCGCCTTCATATCCACTTTCAGAGACGCTCACTCATTCTTAGGAGGAGATTCAGACTGTTCCTCCTTCTGTCTTTGCTTGCTTTGGATTCTCATTGCAAAGCTTTGTTGGATATCGACTCGGGATGACTTCATACGAAAGAACAAAACTAACTAGCTAACAACCCTTCAACAAGGTGCTAGTTGTATTTTTCCAAAAGTGAACAGAACAGTGTAAAACTATATGGGGCGTCAATTGTAAAGATGCGCTTGCTTGAATAAACAGCAACAAACCACTTTAAAAAAAACTTATTTATTTAATGTTACTTTTGACCAAATTTACAGTGATATTTCTTTTCTTGTCAATGTTAAATCTACATTTGAGGCTTTTATCTTTCATAAGCTCGAACTCTGTGACTGTACTTTTTATTGTTTTTCATGTACTTGTCTTCTGTGCTGTTTATTTGTTTTAAGAACATTATTTTGACACTGTAAACTTGTTTTATGTACTGCTGCCAGGACACACATGTAAAAGAGATTATTAATCTCAATGTGATTATCCTGAATATATAAAGGCTTAAGAAAATCTAAATGTTATATATAAATGTCACGGGTGAAACTAGATATTTAGCTAAAATGCAAATTCACTGGAGGTACCCAAATAAATGCTCATTCCGGTGAATTTGCATATTAGCTAAATATTTAGTTTCACCTGTGACATTTAGATCTAAGCTTTAGCATTTCGATTTAACATTTACATATTTTTTGCAAGAAAAATATATCATAAATTTCAGTATTGCTGTAAATCTGATCAAAAGTAACATTAAAAAAATATTCACATACATTTTTTTAAACATGGTTTGTTGCTAAATGTTGCAAAAAGTTGCTGTTTATATTTGCATGCGCAACTTTACAATCGGCGCCCCATAAAACTACTCCTTTCTGTACTGCACCAATACAGCCACATTTTCTTGACCTACAAACATAACCAACGCAAACACAACCATGTTTGTACTATTGCTGCATAGATCTGCTGTTCGCTCTCTTGCAGCATCGTTTCAGTCACTGCACAGGATGAAAGGGTACGTGTTGTCTTTGAAGTACATACTATTCTGAAGGGTTTCCTATTATGTAATTCAAGGTCTTTAAACATTACTGTAACACTGTTGGGCTTTTCCACTGCGATACAAAATATGTTAGCAGCAAGTGGCAAAGCAGTTGTGAAAGGTTGTGTAACAATTGACTGTGAGCTGAACGTTTTGTCAGAGGAACACAGAGAAATTTATGAATGGAGACATGTGTACTTCATGTGGAAATCACTTTCTCCACAGTGTGATGGGAAAGGATGTTCTCTTGCTTTTGTAAAAGAAGCCAATGATGGGTTTCACATGCCGAGCACACTGAAAGTGCTAGTGAAGTCTAATAATTTGATTGTGACCAAATAAATGAAGCGCTGACCCTTAATTTCAATTTGTGTAATCCTCCACCTCATTCCTGGACAGTGTTGGGCAAGTTACTTTCAAAATGTAATACATTACATAATAATAGTTACTGTCATTTAAAAGTAATTAGTTACATTACAATATTACTTTCTCTGTATTGTAATGCGTTACACTACCTTTGAGTTGCTTTCACTAAAATAACCGCAGAAGTATGACTAGCATTCTGGAATTATAAAATATAGTTTATTGCAGCTGATTATGTATCCAGTGGAGGGTGATGTGGTATAGCATAATGACTGTGTTGGCCACTAACAACTTAATATAATAGGCATGCAGTGAAGGCCCATGGCGCATTACAATTTGTACTGACCGTCAATCACAAAAGTAGACAAAGTTAAAGTCTGGTAAGTTATGATAAATATATTGTAAATATCTAAAGTCTAGGCCTATTCATATGAAACACAATAGAGTTAGAAACAACTATAATGTAACCTATAGACCTTATGACATGGCAAGACGCACATTCTCTTTCTTTTTGTTTCTATTCTTATGTTTTTCTTGTTTAATGCACTGTGTTTTAATGCTGCTAACATGGTGACCAGTAAAATTGTAACACTATTTTATATGAGCGCTCAATACAAACCAGCCACGAGATAACATGAACCACCAGTCAAATTGATGACGGTGGTGACGGCTCCAGTTAGCTCTGCTGTTGTTTTTAGCTGCCAGTTAGTGGCATTTCTACTGTGAATGTCTCTACAAAAATTGCTTCTAAACCAAAAACATCTACACCGCACATATAATCTGATCTGTATGAGCCTCAGTCTCAGCCATACGCCCCGTGCAGTTTGCCAGGTGCGCATGCCCATTGTCGATCGTAGGAAACTTTCACTGTAGGGTTATTTTACACTACGCCAGCAATTCCACTGTTGACAGAGGCTGCGTATCCTCCACCGCATACTCTGCCACCAGTCTCCTCACTTCCCTTGGTTCAAGTAGCATGGCAGACTGAGAGAAACATAATTTCTGCTGTTTTGTCTGACTCTTTTCCACACTGGATGCATCCTCCGCCAATCCTTCCCTTGTTTGGCGGTGCAGTCTGATCCGCGCGTTTGCATGGCACTGGTTCAGGTGTTTCTTCAAGTTACTGGTGCTGTTTTTCACATCTTAGGTTAAAATGCATTGTAACACACGTCACTGAGATTTGTAACGGGTATAATATTACCCAAATGTTATAAGTAATGCGTTAGATTACTGCGTTACAGCAAAAAGTAATACATTACTGTAATTGCATCACTTTTGTAACGCATTACTCCCAACACTGTTCCTGGAGGTACTGCTGTAGATACGATTATGGACTCAATTTCCTGTTTTATAGAAAATGCAGCTGTGCTATTTGGTGTTAGTTTTTTAGTGTAAGGCAAGCTATGTTCTAAGACCATAAAAAAGCAGTTGAGGTTTTGTGTTAACTAAACTAAAGTGTATATACAATATTCTGTTTAACCTAAAAAAAAATTTGATTACGTATTTGTTGTATTATATCTTCATACTGCACAGCAATTTGCTTCCCTGATCAGAAAGTGAAACAAAAAGATACCAATCTGAAGAATAAAAGGTTTAAACAAAGCTGACCAGCCACATGAGTTACTATCATCAGTTTCTATATTCAAACATTTGGTTGATGGTGGCTGAAGCTGATCCCACGGGGCTCAAATTGCAAAGCAAGGAACTGCCAAGGAAAAGGTTTGGTAGTCCATTTCAGGACGAGCATACACACACTGACAATCACATCATGCAAATTTATTCACTCTCACAGTTCATTTAAAGACTGAAACTCATTAAAACATGCAGGCTTTGACATCTGTGCTACCTGAGATTATTTATTTATTATAAATAGCAAAACTTAAGCCATATTTAAACTGAAACAAATGTTTTTTTGGAGCTTAACAAAATTAAACTAAAGAATTACGTTCTCTCATTAGTAGGCCTTATTTGAAGACAGTTTTGACTTAGAAAAAAGTTATCAAAAAATTATAAATGTAGTACTTAGTCCTGGACTAATTGCTGACATATGGATGTCAATACCAGATAACAGGGATATAACTTATATTTGTAATCACGTAATTGATAATTAATTACAATTATGGTGTAATTCTAATTGTAATTTTAAAAATCTGTCACTGTTGTAATCATAATTAAATTGTAAATAAGTTCAGATAATTGACTTTGTAATTGTAATGGCCTTGAAAATTCTATTAAAAAAATGTCAATTATAATTGAACACAAAACTGGGTAACCATGTTACACTTCTATGTACATTTCTACACATATGTAGTTAACAATTATTAAAACATGTTTCATATCAAGCTTTCCCACATTCTATCATTTAGAAAAATTTTAGTCTAGGGGTATACTGACACAAAAAAGCCTCAGATATCTTCACCCAAAATATTAACGCCTATATTTTCATTGATTAGGAAGCCTAACAAGGTAACCAAGAGATAGGAAATAAATTGGATGATAGATATTTGTTTTTAGTGTATTTTACAGCTGATTTAGGACCCGCTATCATTAGCGATGCTAACAGAATACTAACACAAGAGGAAGGGTAAGTTTTATTAGGTTATTTATTTCACTCAGCAATTGTGATTAATTGTAATTTAACTTTAGTAACTGAGAACGTAATTGAAATTGACTTTCTGATGATAAAAAACAATTGCAATTTAATTGTAATTGGAAAAAAAAAATGCTGGTCACTGTAATGATAATTACAATTGAACATGGATAATTGAAGACGTAATTGTAATTGAAAAATGTAACTGACCCCAACCCTGCTAGGTAATGAGATACATCTCTAACTCTATACATAATATTTGCTCACAAAGTTAAATTTCTCTTTCTTTACACTGGTGCCAGTCTATACTTTAAGTGTCCTACTATGTCACCATCCCTTCACAATGACGTTGCCTCTGACCTTCTCCTCATTTCTTCACCAACTCATGTTTCCAGAGCGTAGTGACCCTGGTATCTTCTCATCTGTGCTGCCTGTACTTCCCTGTCATGCTTCCATTCGCCTGCCTTGTGCATCACAATGAATGCCTGTGGTGGCCGAGCACTCTTTGACCTTCTCCCTCACCAAGCCTTGATTACTCTCTCTCCCACAGCTGAGCGGGAAGCTGCGTCTTTCACCAAAAAAACATGAAAACAAATTGCAGCAGGTCACAAATATGCAGCGTGGGCTGGAGTTGTTAATGTAATGAACTTGGCTTCATGGAAATATGAGGCAATTAAACTCCCACGGTGCCTCCCTCTGGTCCAGACAGACAATCTAAAGAAAGAGGACAAGAGTTAGTGACCCCTGTGTGGGAGAGGAAACGGTAGTGTGTGTGTGTCTGTGTCTGTGTGTGTGTGCGCGCGCGTGTGTGTGTGAGAAAGAGAGACAAATTATGGGATTGTTGAAAATTAAAGGGCCATTTAGAGTAGGAAATGTACATGCAGTGATTGAGCTTAAACATCAATTAGTCATCCAGAGGTCACACCAGGCTTATGGAGCAGCGTCCGACCATCGCTCAGCCTCCTGTTGTTTGTTTTGGTTGCTCGCTGGCTTGACTGGCCTGATTGCTAACTGATTGCCAGCCATGTTTAGCTTCTTCAGAGTCTGAGAGAGAAACAGGAACGAGGACAGAGATTAGTCGCGAGTATGTTCAAGTATTTAGAGCTCAGTGTCTGATTATTCATTATAATTCCACTGGGTTAATTCCAGGAAACACAATTTTCTACTCTTTTTACAATGAACAGGTGCCTCACTCACTTACTGGCCGAAACACATTCATAATAAGTGATCTACATTTCAAACCTAGATTGTAATATTTGTTCCTCACGAAACTGTATTAATGTATTCCCAATCATCTATCATTATTTGTGAGAGTTTATGTTGGTTCCATTGCTTTCACTACATTCATGTGAATGTTAGAAACTTGGCTAATCAGATTTTAGTCTCTATGGCTGCGTTCACACTGCAGGCAAATGTGGCCCAAATTCTTTTTTTTGGGGGATCAAGTGACCAGATCTGATTTTTTAAAAGCAGTGTGAACACTCAAATCCGATCCATGATATTTTCAAATCAGATTTAGACCACTTTCATAAGTGGTTCTGAATCAGATACAAATCGGATCTTTTTTAATGCTGTGTGAACAGCCAAGGCGGATTTAATGCGTGTTTGATATGTTGACGTCATTTTATAGCACAGCTGTAGCAGTGAGCGCAGCAGAACAGCAGGCACACCATAGACCAGAGAGGGACAGGGACAGAATAGGGACAGGCTTGAAGCATTCACTGTTGAATCATTTTTTTTCTGCACAAGAACATGGATTATCCTTTTATTTGATACGTGGATTATGTAAATATATCCACTGTCTCATGCGTGCACTGCGCTTGTGTTTGAAGTGCGCTCGTTTCCCCGTGCGCTGATCTGATGTTGACATTAACAGTTGTCTGTTAATAAAAGCAGGGTTACCACTAAAACAAGCGCAAATATGTCATTTATATGAGGAAAAAAATAGATTTTAACTGTCGGTTTTGGGTCGGGCACAGATATAAATAAATTATGCCTGTCAGACCTGTCGATTTTGGTTTTGTTCTGTCAGGTTCGGGTCAAAGCTTGAAGATTCATAACATAGATGGTCTGTGTTCAAAAGCAAATCGGCACCACGAAAAGCCAAAACAAAATATTTGGCTCTTTTTTTCTTTTTCCTCGTCCTCCTCTGCACCTGCTCATTCATTCAACAACTCCACTGCACAAAAACTTTGAGACAAACGCGACATTGCACATACGGGTCAGTTCGGAGCTGCAAACCGTTCACACTGGAGTCTGATAGAGATCACATGGTAATGTGAACGGACAAACAAAAAATTGGATCTTAGCAAAAAATTGGAATTTAGCATTAAGGCTTGTAGTGTGAACTGCAGTGTGAACAGTGTAATCTGCCCATGCCTTCAGAATTGGTGCTGAGGGTCGATGTACCTTAAACTATCATTATAAATTGAATTTTCTTTTTTTTTTTTTAAATTTCTTTAGCCAATCAGACTTCACATTTGATTCTAAGGGCCAGCTGACAATAATGTCACCATTCTCACAGTCTTTTGGTCAGAGCAAAACATTTAACTTCTGTTTTTACAAGAAAAACGCAAGAAGACACGTCTGCAGCATTCAGAATGGTTGAAGGACAAGGGGAGATTGATTTTTTAGAAAGTCTGAGACAAAATCAATTTTCAAGGTGGACTTCTTCTTTAAAGCTAGACATGGTGAGACTGGCCAAGGCCGAAGCTGGCAAACTTGACTCAGCTTGGTAAAGCTATTTTAAGCCACTTCCAGGCCACTCCCTATAACCAGTACCAATGGCCCACACCCTCTAAACAGCTTGGCTGGGAATGCCTCACAATGGGAGCTCCACAATGAAGAGGTTAAGAAAAACAGGGAAATACTGAAAGTGTTTTTTCATACCATTGGGTTAGGGGGGCGGGTTTGAGGCTCTTGGGTGCACAAAGCCCTTTGATTGATATTTTCCATAGTTTCCATTGTGTACGTTTCTTCACAGTGGTGGTGTAATGATTAAGGGAGCGGGCTTGTAATGGGAGGGTCATTGGTTCGAATCCAACCTGGGTCATCACTGTGGGATGTTGAGCATGTCCCTTAACCCTAACTGCTTGTGTTCTACGCTGCTTTGGATAAAAGCATCTGCTAAATGAATTTGTAAAGTAAACTAATCTTCTTAGTTTAACAACACATGTCTTTCTCTTGTCACTTAAAAAACCCCAAAGCACATTTTAGTCATATGAACGTTAGTAAACTTAAAGTAAAAACAATCCTTGCTTTTTCTGATTCATATTCAAAAAACATCAAAGCTTTACAATGTTTGCTCGGCCTGTGTTGCTTTTATCTCCCGATTGAGGTCAATTGATTTGTTTGTTTTTTGATCATGATGTTCTTCTTTCTGTGTGAGAATGTCCTTTTCCACAAGTCTCAGATTCTTCACTAAACCAAATAGGCCTACCAGAAATAAATGTATGATAATAATTTTCTCCAGTGACTAGTATCTGATTCCCAGGATTTGGTTACATCTGCTTTGCAGTTGGGTGTGCTGCAGTACCGGTAATGCATAGAAGCTGATGGCTAGAGGCCTAGTTATTGTCATCCTCCATCCAGTCTGAGAGGAGCATGATGTATGAAGAGGAGCCGGCCTCTGCCAGCAGCCAATCACATCATGCTTGTTACAGTGTGGAATCTCCTTACTCAATCATGCCACCAGAGTTACTCAGTAGCAGTCGCTCCCTTTTCCCTTTGAAATCCGATTGACTGCATCAGTCAGAGACAGCACTAACTTTGAAGCGACTTGGAACCAGGACCAAACCATCGAGGTACACTCTGAGCAGGACACAGTCACTAGCTGCATTTCTAGTACCCTTGGAAATGCAAAATTCTAATGGCGCAAAGAAACTGGTAATGGAAATTTGAAAAAACACTCAAATATCGCTAAAAAGTTTTTATGCTTTCATGAGGAGGTATTTCAGACATTTCGATATTGAAATGTGTCGCAAAAGCGCTATGGAAACACTTTTTCCGCAAATACACGTCACAGAACGTGATGTACATGGTCACATGACGTGAGGTACCTGGTCACAGGACCACTGCTCTCTGAGAAAACATGGGGCGGTATATGTAAGCAGAATAGGAGACCAGGACATTTCTTAGCTTTATACTTTAAAATTATTAGTGCCACTGCCACATTAGATGAAAAACAACAGAGGAATATGGAGTGTTATAAGGAGGTTCTGAGCATTTGTATTTCGACATTGAAATCTCGTCGGATGAAATTTCACGGGAGTTACGAGGCTCCTGCCCAAAACAACATTTAGAAATATCGCTTTTATTTTGCGAAAATCTGTAATGGAAGTTTCAGCTTTACTGGTGCTATATGGCATCCATCCTTATTTGATGGATGCCAAATAAAATCTCAATCATTAATCATCCCTGAGCATGCTTTATGCCAGTTTATGATTTAGATTTTTGGATAGTTTTAGTAGTAGTAGTTGCTGACAGCCCTTTATTTGTGTTCTGTTCTGTGTTATGTCGTGCTTTTAGTTTCTAATGGTTTCTAATGATTCATTAGAAGTTGTAACCTCTCTTGTCAATGGGTGTGGTGTGTGTTTATGTGTCTGTCTGTTGGACTAGGTTGCCCTTCCTTTCTCCAGTCTGTCAAAGGTGAAGCTGATCTTGCTGATTACGTCTCATCACGTTTTAAGGCGTGGTTATTGGGGCATTCTAACCTGTCTTTCTACCTCTTCGTATACACTGTAATACACGGTCTGTGTTGTTTTTAGTTTAGTTTCTTTAGAGTTTTTGCACATGCAACTTTAATCTTTGTTTTTTTTTTTTTAACCATTGGTATTGTCTTGAGCTTCTGTGACACTTAAACTACATCTTTGGGGAACTATAAAGGATCAATAAAGTAGAAAAGTAGACATATCCAGTTTGTTTTGCTTCTGCTACCCTGTGGGATCTGTTTTCCCAACACCTTCAACTTTACCTGAACATTGTCGGGAACCTGAAATGATTTTTCCTTTGTTATTACACAACGACAATCACAGGCAGGAATGCATATATACAATACTTTGACGGCCATGAGAGCCCATTGAGAAAACCTTAATTTAAGAATGCCAAAACCTTGGTTTTGAACTCACCCGACCTGGACTAGACCTCTCATTCTGTCATAATAACATTGTGCTGTAGAACCATATTCATCAACTATGGCGGGGGTGTCAAACTCATTTTAGTTCAGGGGCCAAAATACGGAGAAGTTTGATCTCTAGTGGGCCACAGATTTTATGCAGAAAAACGAGTAGTTTCAACATTTTTGTGCCCTAGTCTGCACTTCTACGTATACATAAAGTACAAAATATTTAAGAAACTACAATATCCAAGCAATAAGTGATATATTTCAGTCCCAACAGGATCTTCACTTTGAATTGACTTGATTTGTGACAATTTTCTACTTAATTAAGGAAAATATTATGTCACAATTTGAGGAAAATTGGAAGGATTTTGTATGAATGTTTAGTTTTTTTCAACTGTTTAACATTAAAAATGACTGCAAATATGCGATGTAAGCACCAGAAGTGTTGAGTTTCGTTTACGCAATGATTCATGTTTTCTTTGTAATTTTTACTTTCTCCTGCGGGCCTAATTGGATGTTCGAAAGGGCCGTATTTGGCCCCTGGGCCATGAGTTTGACACATGTAAGCTAGGTGATGGATAGTGGTTTTATAATTGTATGAT
This sequence comes from Gouania willdenowi, assembly GCF_900634775.1. Taxonomy (NCBI): domain Eukaryota; kingdom Metazoa; phylum Chordata; class Actinopteri; order Blenniiformes; family Gobiesocidae; genus Gouania; species Gouania willdenowi. Next base: position 18,630,377 of record NC_041047.1, on the reverse strand, counting down.
TTATGAAGGAACAAACAAGAAATCTTAATAATGTTGATTTTTGGGTTAAGAGTTGAGCTTGTCGAGTTTACAAAGCTTGTTTAAGACAATGTAAGATTGCCCTGAAGAAATGCATTCATTCATTATTCTATCACCTGCGTATATTACCTGAATGCAGTCTAACCATTTTTATTCCTTCCGTCAAATTGGAAAAACCCACTATTTAAAAAAAAGATCATTAATTTCTACTTTTTTAAATATTTTGTGTTGACGACAAAGATGTGTTATTATCGCTGGCAGCTCGTGAAGTTCCTTGTTAAAATTGATTCTATTCCTCACTCTTAATTTCTACCTCTCTGACGGGACTTCATAGAGGACGTGACAGCAGCCGATTCATCATCCCTCACAGGTCATCCATCACTAGCAGCAGGCGCAGGAGAGTCCGGGATCGTCTGGAGGGCGTTCAGATGTAAGCGCCCCACATTGTGCTTAGTCCAACATGTGCGTGTGAGAGCTTCCCGCAGCGAAGAGCAGTGATTAATTCAGCCTGCGCAGTGTTCGTGGGCAAAAGTATAGCTTAAAGGGAAAAAAATATGAAAGTAGGCAGAAGTGATCACACCAGGAATGGTCTTCAACCCATCTGGATCAGTAACGGAACAGCAAAGATCTCTTATAGATGACCTTAAACTCTAATGAAAAAAAATTATATAAAGTGTTTAGAGGGTTTTTGTGAAGATGTTGTTTTACTACGTTTCTACAACATCTATTCAATTCAATTCCACTTTATTTGTATAGCGCAAATTACAACTGTCATCTCAATGCGCTTATCAAAATATAAAATTCATAATAAGAAAGAAAAAAAACCCAACAAGATCCACATGAAAAAGCATTGAGCGACAGTGGGAAGAAACAACTCCCTTTTAACAGGAATAAATCTCCAGCAGAACCAGGTTCAGAGGTGGCAGCCATCTGCCCTGACTGATTGGTGTTAATTGACAGAAGGACCAACAAAACAGGATAGAGAGAGAGAATATCAGTATCCCAGACTAGTTGAGCAGCGAACCATAGATCAGGAACTGCCATCATCAGCCTCACGACACTTGAAAAAGAGAAAAGAGAGAAGGGCGAGGAGAAGGCACTGACTGCAGAAAAACACGATACAGTATTATCAACTCAGCCTGCCTTGGCCTTGGGCCTCACTCCCAGTGGCCTAGTCAACACTTATTATAAAGGTGACAAATCTCTTTCCGTTTATTGGTATGCTAACAGGGACTCCAAGATCTGTAAATGCGACCATTCTAGCTCTAGCGGTTAGGTTATGTTATGATTCAGTCCTGTTTATGTGGACCGTAAACCAGTTACTTCAGAATTTGAATCTCTTCCCGTTTATTGAACCAATAAATGCGACCGTTCATAGACGAGCCCATGTCCGCTCTAGCGGTTAGGTGATGTTATGATTACGCTATGTGTAAATGGAATGGTAAATGGACTTGATTTATATAGCGCTTTATCACCACACTGAAGCAGTCTCAAAGCGCTTTACATATCAGCTCATTCACCCAATCACTCACATTCACACACCAGTGGGACAGGACTGCCATGCAAGGCGCTAGTCGACCACTGGAAGCATCTTAGGGTTCAGTGTCTTGCCCAAGGACACTTCGACACATAGTCAAGTACTGGGATCGAACCCCCAACCTCTCGATCAGAAGACGACCCACTACCACCTGAGCCACGGTCGCCCACCGACCGGTGGATAGTGGATTGTGTTTGAATATAATGTTGGTGTTCTACTATATAATCTTAGGTTTTAGTTCCAATATTTAGGTTTAGGGCTTTGTTCCTAGTGGTTAGGGTAACGCTATTATACGGTATATGCTTTAGCAAATAAGTAGGTTTTAGGTTTAGCCTTAAAGGTGAGGAGAGTAGCAGCCTCCCGTACTAAGACTGGGAGCTGGTTCCAAAAGTGAAGAGCCTAGTAGCTGAATGTTCTGCCTCCTGTTCTACTTCTAGATACTTTAGGAACTTCCAGAAGACCAGCAAACTGAGAGCGGAGTGTTCTGCCTGGACGATAGGGTACTAACTAACAGGTTTTTAAAATATACAGAGGCTTGATCATGTTGAGCTTTGTAGGCTAACATTGTTATTAGAAAAAAATGTGTCTTTATCTGCAACACATTTAAGCTGACCACCCATATAACTTCATGACCACATTTTAAAACGGCAGGTTTTTCTTTTTGCTACCAAAACATCCCTAACTAAACAAAATATGAATTTCATCAGATGAAACCAAAACCCTCACAGCAGACTTACTCCTGACAAACTTGTGCTCCTCAAACACTTAACGAAGTATCTCTGCTTTGTGGCTGAGCATAGTATCCTACAGAGTGAGCCCACTGGCATTACCATGAACAGGTCTAGATTGCTTGTAACAATGCTGACTTTGGGTGAAATGTGTTCTTGCTTCTGTTGATGGTGCGTCATTGGTGCCATGTGTCCCAGGTTAGTAACACGCATGGCATGCAAGCAGCAGTCCGCGTGATCTGAAAGAAAATATGACTCACTAAACAAGACACCCTGAAAGAACAAAGAGACAAGAGACAAATGCTAAAAAAATATATTGAAAACAGGAAGAATCTGTAATAAGTCACTAAAGGAGATAATATAATATGGGGAAACATGACAAATGGGGAAACATAGAAACTAAAAAAACCAACAACAAAAAAACAATCAATGAGGATTTTTTTTGTAGGATTTTACAATAAGAAACCTTTTACATTTCCTTAAAGATTTGTGCAGTAGAGTAGAGTATTGATCCCGGAGTTGTGAAATTTACTGTCATGACAGCTCAGATACAGCCCACCTACTGTACGTACAGTATATCACTGTGGGGGCCAAAATACTGTCAGTCTGATCCGAGGGCCACATTATTAACATTCATGTCAACATTTAGAATAATGACCAAATTGAGCATGAATACAGAAAAAAATCTGCATTTTGTTCATCTTTCTGTGATGTACACTACTGGTCAAAAGTTTTAGAACACCACAGTTTTTCCATTTTTTTTACTGAAAATGATTCAGTTTATTGTGTCATTACACTCTGAAATGAAAGCATAGAACAAATAAAGCAATTTGAGTTGAAAAACAAATCATGGAATCCATGAACAATACTGTTCACCTGATGCTCGTGAGGGTCTGGTACCACAGTGTGTTCCAATACTGCTTTTATGCAGACAGAAGGGGTTTTAAGTAACCAAGAAAAGTTGGAACACCTGTGTGAATTAGTAGCACCAGCTTTCAAGGCTGATTCAACCTTCATTGTTGCAGAAAAGCTTTAAATAACCCACTTCATGTTCCCTGATAAAGGCCTATTTGTATAATTCTGAAATGTAGATTATTTTTCTGTTTTGGGTAACCAAACCTTTTTTTTTAACCTCTGGCTGTTCTGTTTTGTACCATTTCAAACTATTCAATGGACTTGCACAACTTGGATTGCAATAAATAACTGGAAAAATTAGGGTGTTCTAAAACGTTTGACCGGTAGTGTATGTTTTTTTGAGTCTTTTTGTGCAAATTTTTTTGGTTTAATTTTTTGTGTAATTTAATTCATTTTGGGATTTTTTTGTTGTTCTTTTGCATCAATTTGGAGTCATTTTATGCTTTTTTGTTGTCATTTGATGTGTTTTTTGAATTTGATATTGTGCTTTTATTTTGGGGGCTGCACAAAATTAGATTGATGGCCACATGTGGCCCCCGGGCCTTGTTACCCATCTTCTAATATGTCAAGTCATCAGAATCAGTCTCTTTACAGGGCTAGCTTTTTAAAGTTTTTTTTTTTTTACATCATCAAAAGGCATTTTGTTCGGTTTTAATATCACTATGGTTGGGAACAACTTTCAAGCAGCCAAATCTAAATCTTTAGTTTTAAGATTCGTGTAAACACCAGTTCTGTTGTTCCATGTACAGACATGTGTGGCGTGTTCTATTGTGTGGGAACCACACACTGCACATGTGTGTCTTATGTCGTTCTCCTGCCACCTGTCTCTCTCTCTCTCTTTCTCTCTCTTTCTCTCTCTCTCTCTCTCTCTCTCTCTCTCTCTCTCTCTGTGTGAGTTGTTGTCGGGTGGCATCCAGATGTGGCTGCAGTGGACTGAAAAGTTCACTCAGTCCCAGAGGATTACCTCATACAGGCAGAGCCTCACCGTCAACATGCTGTGTGTGTCTTTTCATCGTCAATCGCCCCTTTAAAAGGGCTTCATTCTTAAACAACCTGTTGCTTCCTTGTTTACCTATAGAAACGTGTCAGGTATTTACAGGTATTTACAGACATAAAAAATAAACACCAAAATAGCTTCAGGAACACAATTTTACCTGTCTTATTTTTCTGACCTTTCTTGTGCTTTACAATATACAATTCCGTTTTTTTTTTATTTTTATTAAAAACACGCACAATAAATCCAATGTGTTTGAATAATCCCTTTCAATCTTTATTTTAGTAAAGATTGTTGATACACAGCGCAGAGCTTATGGAAATACTGACTATAACATGTCTTTGGCAAATAGACATTCTAAATGTTATTAGACACACCTTTATGTTACATGCTGTTGTACATAAATGAACTTTATGAAACATAATACATCAGTGGGTGAAGTGAGTAACCTGAAAATGCAGACATGTGGCTGCAGGGCCTGTGAGTTGGAGAGGTGAACAGTGGGCAGCATGAGTCACCCACATTCTCTCTCTTTAAGGGCTTATAGCAGTGGGTGTCAGAGCATTTAGGGAACATACATGTAGTTGTGTGTGTGTGTGTGTTTGGTTTCTCATCTGGCTAACAGTATAATGCAGCTGCACAGAGGGGGCTCCATAGCTCAATGGTGGTATTCTTTTGTACAAAATAGAACCTTCAAATCTGAACTCAGGAAGCAGATGTCAGTGTTTTTATTCTCCAAGCCAACATTACAAGGTTTGTGTAACTTTTTCAGGCTTCACTATTTAAAGCATGATCCCCATTGTTCATGTCCTTGAAAAATCCACCTCTCTGCCGTACAATGATGTATATCCTGCTCAAAGTGCCCTTTAAAGGGGCAGTATTATGAAAAATTAAATTTACAATGGTTTTGCTACAGTGATATACATTCCTTTAGCCTCATTCAAAGGGCCAAAGTTGAAAAAGTTCTGTTTCCTCCCTCCCTTGTTATTCCATATTTTGTAAAAAGTCAGCTCCAAACGGGCGAGTTGGATTTTTCTCGCGTTGTGACGTCACATTGCGGAAACTCCTCTTCCTGACAATCCTGGCTCTTCCTACCCTATATAAGAATGTGAGCTCCTCCCTTTAAAACTACCTCACAGGTTAAACAAACACTGCGATTTAATATAGAAAATACATTATACTTTATTGTCATATAAGTAAAGCTACATACATGAAATGTGTTCTCTGCATTTAACCTCTCCCTGAGGAGCAGTGGGCTCTGGGCAGCCATATTGTCACACCCAGGGAGCAGTTACAATCAATTCCATTTTTAGTAATTGTTATACCGTCTTGTATTGCCTTTGACATGATCTGACTTGTTTGTGACCCATGCGACGCAGCGGTTGGACAAAACAATGGACTGTCGTCTTGAATGGAATATTCCTGTGGTTAGAATAGGTGAGGATGACTAGAAAGCAACGTAACAGCTCTGGTGAGTGTTTGAAACAGCTGACTCTGCTGTGATAAACACACACCGTGGAACAGAGTTTGTCTGACTCACAATCACAATAGCCATGTGTTTTACTGTAATGTGCAGTTTTTTGGCTGAAAACAATAACAGTGTGTGGATAGCAAAAGGAAATCGCTATTGTGATCAGCTGTGTTATGAAGTCAGTGTCTTGAAATTGACTTTTCAGAGGGCTAAAACTCCGGAAACAGGTGAGTTTGGGAAAAGAAATCTCAAATACTATGTTGTTGTGGTTATTACAACAAATGAAGATTGGTGAAAAATAGTGTTATACTGGACCTTTAAGCTTTGCAGTGAAAAGTAACCAAATTTTTTGGTTTTGGAAAAAAAAAAATGTAAAGTAAACTTTCGCAAAGTTTCTAAAACCTACATTATCATCTCTTTCCGTGGAGACGGTAGTCAATTATCTCCAGTTTATACACATCAGTGAAGAACAGACCATCGTCAGGGAATCTGAGGACATGTGCAACAGTTACTGGGGACTGAGAATGATTACGTTTGGTATTGAGGGAGGAAAAACTGAAAATTTGATACTTTCTAACAGTCGTTCAGTGTTTTCCATTTGATGCTGGCCAGTGTGGAGAGGCGAGCTCTGGTTCGCTCTGGAAACAGGATGTGGGCAGGAAAACTGGGCATCTGCCACATGCCATGGAGCTGCTGAAGCTTATTTTGCACAAGGTGTGTGCATGTCTGTGTGTGTACATGTGTCTTTTAGATGAGTGCAATCCTCAAGCGACTTTGATGTGGCCTGGTTTCAGTCTTTGTGTGCTCGCAATGTTTTGGTTTATGTCTCTTTTTACAAAATTGATTGAATATAACAGATGTGTGTGTGTTTGTGTATGAGTATCCACGTGGAGGCTCCTTCCCTCCCTGTTCTTTGTGCCGACTAATTTTTCCTGGCACTGCACCCTTCATGGTATCCCAACCTCTGGCAGCATTTCTCACCCCGCTGCCTCCATCTGTCTGTCATCATCCTCACATCTCCATCGTTCCTTTCAGTGAGTGTGAGACTCAGTAACAATTTAGAAAACAAGTCATGGCAGCACATATGAACAATAGGAGGGATTCCAATTGGTAAATAAATCTGTTTTTGAAATTATAAACGTTTCTATCCAAACAATAAAAAAGATTTTGAGGAAAGATTATTTTTCACCCTTTGCATTAAAAGCACTTGATCCATGTCTTTTGGGAAGCAGAGAAATGAAACAGATTTCTAAGGTCATCAATCTTCCGCTTTGTGGTATAAAACAATACATTTATGGTTCAAGTGCGTTCTGTCCATGTGTGAAGTGTGAATCCTGTGATCATGTGTTACAGACTAAAACCCCCAGCCTGGTATTTCTGTTGAATGCTTGGTTTCATTTCATGCAAATGAGGGTGTGATCCCCATCTGTCACCTCAGTGTTTTAGGTGTGTCTTCACTAAGTTTAAAGGCAAGACCGAATGCTTCACAATCCTTTTAACAAAAGAAACCAGAGTAAAAATACTAAAATAAAAACTAACTATCAGCACACCAACTTAAGTAATTAGAGCCTCCCCGTGTTGAGAATTGTACCATGCTTTCTGTATCAACAATCTATCAATAATATTATCATGTATATCATAATCTGTTTATGGAGTGATGAAGAGCTTAGCCAGTTTCAGTGGATGCTTTTTTCCTGCAGTTTTTCAACTTGATACGTTATTAATTTGTGCTTTTTAGGCTTATCAGATTTTGCTGGCCGATATATTGTCAAACAAATTATTGCCGATAAACAATATTATTTTTTACATTTTTTAGACCAAATTAACCACTAAAATAATGATAACATATCATAAAAATGCAGGTACACCCTTTCAAATGCAATTAACTTTTATCTCTTGTTAGTATTTTTTACCATTATAATTGGAATGTTAAGAACTTTTGAATATTTTAAACCAATAAAACAAACAATTAAATAAAATGGACTCAGTCTCTGGTGTGTACAAGGGGGGCGGTGACTGTCTCTCAGCTTGGGATCTCGGGGGCATCTGGAGGACTGCTTGGTCGTGGGGGGTGGCCTGAGGCTCCTTAGCCCCCGTTCTTTCTGCTGGCCTGGCTGCATCTTCGGGCCCAGGGCGGCACTTGGGTTCGCAAAAGAGGTTCTTGCACAAAAAACATTGGTCATGGACACACTGTGCATGTCTTGGGCTGTGGGATAAACTCATACTGGGCTTACCCTTAGAGACGTTGATCCCAAATACCAGCTTTAGGTATAACCACTCACTCCTTCTTTCTGTTCACAGCCACTACCATTATACTTAAGTCCCACACTTGCCACCAGACTGGCTGAACTGATTTCTCAACACAATAAGCACAAGTAAAACATTGCATCTCTTTCTCACTTTAAAGCAGTCAACTCTTCCCCACCCTTTCCATTTCCCCCTCACCTAGGTGTAACACTGCCCTCTCTTTTTATATCTTTCCTATAATAAAGTGTTTCTAACCCTTCATTGGGGGGGCTGTTGATGGTCAGATGTATGCAATAAAATAAATTCATTTAATTGCAATAACAAAACATGCACTGCTGTTTTTAAAAGATTTCACTTCTTGCAGTGTTGACCTTCGACAGCATGTGCAGACAAAGTAAAAAAAAAAAAAAACTATAAGAGAAGATTTAGAAGCTGCACATATAATAAAAAATTACTTGAAATACTCACTTGTGGAGGTCAGCCTTGACAAACTGTGATGTAGTGATAATCATTATGGTACTCAAGGAAGGGCTCAATTTCCAGTATGTGATTTCAACTGGTTTTAGAAGGTTAAAGGCATCCAATTGTAGTGTAGACTTACCCATTTTAAAGTGTCTGTTAAGTGCTAAAATGTTAGATTAAGATAAATGCTATTTCACCATAAACTCTCTATGTGAGCCAAAATCTGAAGAGTACTGGTAGTCCTAATGTAACGACAACATATGTGAACCCTGATTGGCCGAAATCTCTAAAATGGCGATGCCCACATATAAAGGGATATTATGTGTGTTTGAAGCCTAAAAGTTGATATAAATGACTCCAAAGACATTTCTGAATAGTAAAAAGGAAAGTTTTACTATTCACCCATAAAGCTTGAGCATCTAGAGTGCATTCATGTGATGAGTTGTGTATTGCGTTGATGACATGGGACAATCGTTGGTGTAGTGGTAGTCATTTGCTCTATTCACTTTTTTTTTTTTTTTTTAATCATTTCATAATGTTTTATGCATAGAATTGCATATTCAGTTTAACTGTGCATGGGTTTATCTTGGTTACACCAGAATGTTTTGGTGTGTGCCTGTAGTTGTCAGCCTGTTTATGTTAGCCTGGACAGTACAAGTGTCGATAAATTTCTTCCGCTGTGTGTGCGTCATGGCTGCTTTTTGACGTGTGAAGAGTATTTTACTGTGCTCAGCCACCTGAATGCTCCCAATCAGGATAAGGCAAGTATAGACGGGGGATGGAAAGCTTGACAAGAAGATACTATGAATTATTGAACATCTAAATTTTATGATAATTGTGTCACTGTGGAGTGGAGCGATAGTGATAGTTTTACGACATTATTAAAAACAAATGTCAGTCTAACCTTTATCTAAATATTACATTTAAACTCCACTGTTCCTTCTGCACATACGGCCATCTATACCTGAGCAATTACCAAAGGGGAAACAGAGAAGCTATCACCATCGGCCCTTTGCTTGGAAGCCTCTACCAAGTAAAGACACCGAAGTTCAATTTTGTGCAGGGAAATGACAGATTGCTGGGATAAAGTACAGTCTGTGATTGTGAGTTACTGTAAGAGACAGAGAGAACATTGCTGGGGCTGTTCTAGTCGTGCAAACTGCTTTTGTAAGATATTATCAAAGTGAACACAGGAATTTAATTAATGAATGTTGTGTCTGGACATTTAATACCATTTGAAATACAGTATAATCTTTTCTGCTGCTCTCTCTCTTTAATTCAGATTTACTGCCTGGGCCATCGGGCCACCGAGGGCCTTGTTTCTACCACTGAGACAAATCATTAGGATGTTGTCCAGTATCTTGTGGAGACTGTTGTTCTTTTTACTCACGGCTAATGTATGTCTTTATTTTTAGATCTTTAATCCAAACAGTTTTTTTTCTTTGAACATAATTCAACATTCATTTTTTTCCAAACTACAATGTTGGTTCAGTAAGTCTGCTGTTAGAATATGCTGTGACTGACTCTGCTGGGCCTGCTGTCACTCTGCTCGGCTGCATTTTAAGTCCCAGAGAACTGTTTTGTAATAGCTGATGAAAATCTGCAGCTCTTTCACTGACTTTGTTGACAGCGTGACGAGCTGGGTTGAACACATGCGGGTGTGTGCGGTTTACAAGTGAATACAACAAATTTTTAGCATTGTTTAGTTTTATACAATGGCTTTTTCTTTGTGAGTAAAACGTGTGGAAACACTGATCCAATTCTGCTCAGATCAGGGTTTCACTCTGGTTAACTCGCACAATTCATAACATTTGTGATTTTTAAACTAAATTGTGTGTACGGTATTTTGTTTGAGTGTTAGGGTTATATAGTTTGAACACAATGTATATACTGTATGTATCATAAGAGAAAAAAAAGCCTCAACAGTAGGGCAATAATACAGCTATTTTATTTAGCGTGTTATTGTGTCTGCATTCCAAATGTTACTTTGCACAAATACCAGGTCAAATAAACACAAGGAATTTATTTTTTATTTTTTATTATACAGCACATTTGTTTTTTTTTTACTCGTTTGGGTGTTGGGAATACAAGCAAATAATAAAAATAGAGAACTCATAACATAACCTGGTGATCTGCACTACTTTAAAAAGTAGAGGGAAGATAATCAGGAGATTGAGGCAAACCTGGGTGGAGTCAGGAGCAAGGGAATCCTTCTTACATACTCAGCACACACATACTGACAGTGTGTGTTGAAACAAACATAAATTCATGACCCATAGACAAAGACAGAACTAACAGAACACACTACCCTCAAAATGGTTATAAAACAGATACAAATAATCATTAAAAAAAAAAAAAGCCAACCAGGGATTGAACTCACAACTCATATAGAACTGCAAAGCATCAAAACCAACTGAACCACCAAAGACATTTAATCAACCGAGAATATATCCTAAAACTTCAAAATAAGACCCATATTAAACAAATCAAAATAATAAAAACTCAACCGAGACAATTGTGACTGTAAAATTAATCAGCATTTCAAACAGAAAGAGTCAGAACATTAAGCGCAGAAATATGTGACTCATGCTTAATGTTTGCAGACATTTGTTTTTGCAGAGACAACTTTTTTTATCCATCACAAGTTTATAGTTCCTGTTATTGTGAAGCAGAAATTCATGAATCCTGGTGGATTTTTTCCATTTTTTTTTTTCCTATTTCAATCCAGAGGTGAAAGCAAACCCTGTTGAACTTATATAAATCAATTCAAACCAACTTTCAATTTAGATTTTATTTTGGGATTCTAAATTTAGATTGTAAAGGTCCATGATAATTGTATAAGAATAGATTTCCCTCTTGATATATGGTGATAACTTTCCTCCCGTTGTTACAACTGTAACCCAAGTAGCTGAATGTGTTTTTTGCTCATTGTCGATTCATTGATTCAGCATACTTATCTCCTATAAAGGCACATTAGACCATTAGTGCTGTGACAGTGGGTAAACATTCGAGACAATCTCAAGGCAAACAGAGAAACACAATCAATACCTCTCCACTTCCAGAAATCCAATCCTGCACCTGGACTCTCTCAAAGTACTCGAGCACCTGCAGACAAAAAGCTACAGACAGTGTCACTTTAAGAGATAACACATGGGGGAAGAAGGAAAACTGCAAAGAAGGAAGGATAAGAGAGGTGTGTGTCTGTGTGTGTGTGTGTGTGTGCGCGCTTATGAGTGCATGTTAAACTGAGAGAGGGAGAGAAACAGAAGGAAAAGACGGGAAGATAGGGGGAGATAAAAACAGAGAGGAAGAACGTTGCATTAGACACTAAGAGCCATTCCTCGCTCTCAAAGGCTAATGCAATTGCCACACAATAAGAGTGTCTCAGCGGAGGCTGTAAAAAAATAGGGGGGGGGGGAAAAGGAGAGGGAGGACGGTAAAGAGGGAGGAGGAGGAGGAGGACTGGCAGCTCTGCCTTCAGACTCTCACTTGGATCTCCTGGGACAATGGTTGAAAGTCTCTCTCTGTCTGTACTGTAACTCCTTACTGTGTGAGTGTAGCTGGGTGGCTTGGAGCTGCCAGGGCGGGGGTGGATGGGTGTGTGTGTGTGTGTGTGTGTGGGGGGGGGGGGGAACAACAGAGGGAGACAGCTCCAGTAGCTGAAGGGAGCTGGGTGTGTTACCTCCACATCTGACCTCTATGGGAACCGATCAGCCTCCTCTTTCTCTTCTCTCCTCTCGTACCAGAGCAGATCCTCACACTCGACCCGGCACAATCTTGGGGCTGCGGAGTCCAGGAAATCGACCCCCGGGACAAAGCAGGACATTGCTGGACAGCAGTGAGACAACTACAGGACGATGAGACATGTCAACTTTCTGGACCTGAAACTGTTGGCACTGTTGAGCTCTTCATTAGTTGTTCATTAGCCAGACAGTGAGTCAGCTGGCAAATTGGTCAACGGGTTTCCTTTCAGAGAGTCAACTATTCCACCTTGTACTTATCCTCATCTCAACTCTGATGTGACTCAGTCTTGCCATGCAGACCTGTGGGAATGGTGAGTGGCAAACACTCCTCTCTGTCTCTCAAATGTCTTTTCACACACTTCTTTGTTCTTTGTAAGTTTTTCTTTTTCTTTTAATTTAGAAACACCAATGGTTGTTTTTTTTGTAGTGTCGCTGCTTGTCTTTTTCTTCTATCTACAACTGGCTGAGTCCTCATAAACAGAGGGAAACACATTTGATCAAAGCTTCACTTGGAATATGTGCTGTTTTTGGACTGTTTTTGATCTTTTGCTGATAGCACGAGGATAGACAGTTTATGTGTTTGCACAACAAACAAGTTGCTGGCTCGTCAGACAAAGATTCACATGGTTGGTCGGTTTCTCTGGGCTGCTGATGAGGTCAAATGGAAAATGTTGCCTGACTCGTGCTACGGAAAGATACCTACAAAGTAGAACAAAGTGATTTCAATTTCACACATACTTAAACACACACACACACATACTCACCTGTATGACTCCTGGCTGCAGTAGCAGCACTTTGTTCCTCTTGGCTATTTTGAGGTTTTTCTTTCACGTCATAATCTCATCACTAGTTAGGCAAAAACTAACATTTGATTTAATGAACCTAATCATAAGTCAAGTACTGAGAATGTTTTTTTTTTGACAAATAACTGAAATATTTGAGCACCCTCCAAGGCTTTATTAACTAGTGAGCTGTTCCCATGTGCTCGAGCCTGTTACACAAGAACAAAGATCATCCCTTTTAAAAAGGATGCGCAAACAGCTGCTTCTTTTTCATTTATGAAAAGAACACTCAGTACAAAGCTGTTTATGGTTGTAAAAATATACTGAACATTTTAAAGAGTAAACAGCCCCTGCAGGCCTCACAGTTCTTCTTATCTGTACTAAACCCTGCAAGTGTTGTGTGCGAATAGGTCTCAACACACAAAATGTAGGCATCAGATTGCTGAAAGTTGGAATATGTATTCACATACAACTGACATACAATGGCTGAAAAAAACAGAAACATTTTTGGATACCCTTTTATCAAAGTTAAAAAATAATTACGCCATAGGAAAAAAACATATGAGAGTTTGATATCGCTCATGATTTTTCTTTGTTAACATTAAACATGTAGGAAAAAATGGCCAAATGTTTGTTTGTTTCTGCCTGGTACGGCCACACCTTTTAAATCAGAAACATGATTTTATTACCAAAATGTTATACTTTAAACTGAAATTCAGAGGAAATGCAAAAACGGCTATAAATGAACTTCAGTTCATCTCGTAGTCAGAAAATGCCTGTATATGCATGTTTTTTTCTTTATATCAGAAGTTCAAAGTATATCATATAATGCAGTGGAAATGTGGAAGTTTGCTTAATGTTAAAAAGTTAGATGTTAAACTGTATTTTGTGCAAATTTCTGTGAAATATGTAAATCCTGACACTACCCCAGAGCTCTGAGTTCTCCACTCCCAGCAGATGCTGACATGGGTGTTGTCTTATTGCTCATTTGTTGATGTTGCTGTTATTGGTGGACTTGATGTGAGTGTGGTCACTGCTTGTCTGTGTGGTGTTTATGCACATTCGCTGTGTGCAGCCATCACCCCTTCCGTTGGTTTCCTGCACTTTGTGTGATCTCTGGTTCCCCCTCAGATCAACTGTGAAGCGTTCAAGTGTAGAGGACAGCATGGCTTCCCTTGGGCCTTTCAGCCTAGCCAATGGTCCACCACAGAGGATTTTTGTCTTAACCGTTGCAATTACAGCATACATTCAAAGCCGTCTTAGCCAAGACCCAAATGAAGGAGCCTTTGAAAGGCCTCAACTAGTGCATATTTACTTTCTACAACCAACCAAGTCGTAAACAGCTTTTTTTTGTTGTTTGTACGAGCGTTACCTTAAATACAGACGTGTTCACACACATATCTGAACACACATGTATGAAACAGAAAGAGACAGACAAAGATTAGCCAAGAAATCAAGCCGCTGAACACTGAGTTTATTCACGGCTTGCATGGGGACAGCGCCAGCTCAACATTAGTTGCCAGTCACTGATTTTACAATCAGGTTTGTTGTGCGGCGGTTGGCTGAAGATTTTTTCTTTAGAGCTGCAGACACAGCAGCAGCAGGAGCAGCTTCCAATTGAAGCCATGTGTGATGGAAAAACAGGCCTGGGTTTGTGGAGAGATTGCATGCTTGGGGTGGGAGGGAGTTTGTCGGTTACAGAGGTCACGATTCAAACACGCCAACTCTTTTTGTCTTTCTCACACACCACCCAGACAGATGGATCTCAAATGTTAGTCAGGAGATGCATCGTCCGGCTGCCTTACTTATTCTTTGCTTTAATATCACCTGTATCACCAAACTCCCTCTGCTTTCTTTCTTTGTGTGTGTTTTTCTTTTTTCATTTACAACTTGTGCTAGCAGCGTTTGAATCAAATGCCGATCAAATGAAGGAAACAAACCCCCAGCAGGCCCACATTCCCGTTAGAGTACTCTTAAACAGCAGGGAGGAGTTGTTCACCACTTAGAGCGTGTGTTTCAAAGTAGCAGGGGCCTTTATTATAGTCAGCTCTGCCAATAGAAGCACTGACTGAGACTCTATCAATATCTTTGTATAATTTTGTCTATATAAACTTTAATTATGTCATTAAAACTGTTAGATTTTTGTTCCACTGAACAACAATCTATCTTTTATGTCAGTGATTTGCAACTAGTGTGCATGGCTTACTCTCCATAAAACTTCCTGTAGTACTTTATGCTAAGGATTAGCTTCAGGTGCTTTGATGGTACTCTTCCATAGGTCACATACTGAAGTTGTGTTCAAGTGCATTGAGATTACTCATTTGTGCCTAAAAAACTATTTTCTATACCTGCTGCAAGGTTTACAAGTGCTAGAGTCCACTTCACTTGGCAGCATTGGCTTTTATTTTACTTGCAATTGATTGTTTTAGTCATGTTTTTGCACAAAATCATAAAGTTACAGACTTCAAAGAGCTAACTGGGGCAGTAATATGGCCTCCATTGGCTGATCTGTATCTCTCTCCTTAGATGCAAGAAAAACATTGTATGCGAAGGATTGGTTTTCCACTTTGTGAATTTAAAACAAACGTTTATTTTCCCACGTTATCTTGAGTGTGAAATTTCCTTCAGTTCAAGACAGACAATCAGAGACGCACTCCTACGTATTTGGTTTGGAACAGGATTTTATCAAGCAGTCGTACGTCTTTGTAGACGATGGGAGGAAACCTGAGAAAATTCACTGACAGCTTTGACTAACACAGTCAGTGCAACCAACCTCTGCGTCACCAAGACGCTACTGAACAACCAAACTGATAAAACAAGTTTTAAATCTGCTCAAGTTGTTCGCAACAGAAGATGCCAATGAGCTTTCATTCCACATCACATTCAATGTTACAGAAAAAGAACCTTCAGAATTTTCATGTTTCAGGTTTTGCAAAAAAGATTTTAAAGGGAAACTCGACCCAAATTACAAGCAGCTCAACTGAACGACTAATATATGTTACCATTATTATTTGGAATGAGAGGTGATTTAGAAGCTGCACAGGCAATAAAAAGGACTTTTAACGCACGCTTGTGGAGGTCGACATACAGTAATATATAATGTTAAAGGATCGTAGTGCCGACTTCCCCATTTTAAAGTGTCTTGGCTGAAATCTCCAAAATATGTGGTCATGTATTGCTAACTATTGCGTAACCTGGACACTATCATACACATAGAGGATATCTACTCACCTTCTCCTGCCTCTTTTTTTTATCCTCCTCTCAACGTCAGTGTGCGATTCTGAATCCTCGAGTCCTCTCAGGTTCTTGCAGAAAGTCTTTCCCTCTCAGTCAAAATCCGATCAGCTCAGCCACAGCTATTAGCTAATAGCTGAAATGGCTACAACTATCAGATTCAAAGATAGCCTATGCCAGGCTTTAATGCAGCAGTGCCATTTCCCGTCATGCATTATGAATCAATCATGTTCCTGTTAAGAGAGGAAAGCTGGATACTCTTAGAAATTCTTCTAAAAGTTTTTCTCTTTCATGTCACAACATTATCAGTATGATTCTTTGTTCCTAGGTTCAATTCTGTTTCTAAGAAAAGGTTGGCAGTGATTGATTTTGCATGAAATTACATCTCAACCAAACTGCATTAACGTTGTGCAAAGTGGATTATTTTTAATGGTTCATGCGAAAAAGCTTCTGCTTGATGCCTCTTCCCTTCATCCGTCACATGTGAGAGTTGCTTTATTAAGACTGAGTGACTTAATGAGCTCGGTAATGAAGGCAAGACCCAATGAACTCTGATAATGACTTTTTAATGGTCATGGATTCTTAAGTTACCTACAGAGGTGGTGGAGACAGTTTTATGTTTATTACGTCAGCTCTGTCCTGTACATAGATAATAATACATTCATAGGTGCACATTTCGGATCAATTAACTGCATTTGATCATGGTCTTAGGTAGAACTGGGCTGACTTGAGTTCAAAACAACATGCACGGAGAAAAGTCGCTTAGTTATCGGCAAGATGATTTGTAGCAAACACTTAGGACATGACATGACAAGACACAACAAGAAAAGAAATACCAATTGCAGACTGACTGACCTGTCTGTCTTTCCCTTCACCAAACAAACAATAATTTAATAATTTTTCATAAATTAAATAGTTAACAAAACAAGTGTATTTTTTTAGATAAATTAAAAAAAATTAAAGCCCAATGGATGAACACTCGAGAAAAATACAATACACTAATTAGATTTGCATTTAATATACAGAGTGCTGACTCACTTGCATTCTCGATCTTATTCTTAGTGTTATTATTATTATTATTATTATTATTATTATTATTATTATTATTATTATTATTATTAATAATAATAATAATAATAATATATCCATGGTGAGTTGTACGTTATTTTCAGACAATTTTTTGTCAATAATTTTTGTGGTGAATTTAACCTGTGTATCAAACATTTTTTCTTTTCACATTTCACTACCACAAATAGTTTCACAATGTAGATAGTGTGCTTACTCTAAGTTTTAAACACAAGTTTTCCCAGCACTTTAATTGATTATTGGATGTATCTTTGGTTTTTTTTTTAGAATAGAATAGAATATCTTTATTGTCATTGTAAACATTTACAACAAAATTAAAATACCCTCCCAAAGTGCAATAAAAACAACTACATGAATACAAAATAAATAAGATAATCACTCACAGCCACAAGTCGCATTCTGTTATTTCTTAGACACACACTTTTCATTTCTGTCCTCCTGTTTCTCTGTATGCCTTTCAGCACCTTGTCGGTGTTTTGGGTGAGCCCAGTGACAAATCACAGTCACCAAAGTGTGAGATGAACATGACGCCAGCGATGAGCGGCTGAGCTCACATGAGTTCACCATCACATACATCATTTCCAGCAGAGTCACATCAGAAAGTGCTTCTCTGCAAATGGTGTGTGACTTTTGTCGTCCCTGCAAGAAAATGCAGTCGGCAACAGCCAATAAAAAATAAAGTCAAAATAGTGGCTTTCTTTATATTTGTTAAAGGAGCACTTCATTCTTTAGGTTTCAGAGTGGCTGAATATGCTGGATTTTGTTACTGGTATCAAATGTCTTTTGCCCAACAAGCAGTTCCTCCTGAGTGTGTGAATAGGGGCTTTTTGCTTGGCATTAAGTGCAAACCCAGCACTTTCTAAATGTGATGCCTTGTTCACACCTCCATTCATGTGTATAGTTTGCAGTTCTCTCAGGCTGTAAATTCTGCTCATTTGGATTAAGCTGAAGACATAACATTTGGCTTCAACAAACCACAACCAAATGGAGGTGAGCGTCGAGTTTAGCTGCTGAGGCCGTTTAAGAATGATCTCAACCGAAACGCTTCAGACAGTGTTTTTTCTATAAGAGGTGGCTGAGAGGAAGATATTAGTCAAGTTGTTCATCATCGACAGATCATCTCCGCTTTGAAGGAGCGTAAAGGGTCGTGTCTGTAGCTCCTTCATCAACAGAATAACAGTTTCACTCAAGGGGAAGCTCTAATAGCACATTTTTCATCCCATTTCCACACAGACGATCGGATTTTAAAACATCCGGGATGTGAAAATGAACAGATAAACCCCTTTTTGCCCTAAAAAAAAAATATATATATATATATATATATATACCATATATTATATTGGCCCTGCTGGCCTTTTAGTAATTGTTTGTCTATGTACTATGTTGGAATGAGCTTATATGCTACTATGGTATGAATGAGGTGGTGATATGCTATTGTGGGACTGTTTGTCTTTGTTGAGTATTGTATTTATTTATTGTTGTGTACTCAAATTCCATATAAGAAATGTTGCAGATTGAGATTGTTTTGGTTGATTTTTTTATTCTTCCTGTTTTTAGGTTTAGGGACTACAGATGGAATATATCCATTTGGCTAGTTGTGGCATGTTTACAGTATTGTTTATTTATTTACAATGTCCCTGAAATAAATTTGAATGTTGATCAAAGTGGATTAAAAACCACTGATGACACCTTTTATCTTGAAACACTAACAACTGATGCTGTCAGCGAGAGTCTCAATACATTATTTTACATATATTGCAGAAATAGCATTGTACTGTATATCATTATTTCCATTAATTTATTTAGGTAAACAGTATATATTCATCCATTATGTAAGTAGGGTCAGGATTAAGGTTGAAGTTAGTGCAATAACATTTTATTAGCAGAGTTAAACTAGCCCGTCTATGGTTGCATTTAGTATACATGGCTAAGCAATATCAACTAGCATATTGTGCACATGAAAACTAAAATAAAACATAAAGATTACCAAAAGATTACCAATATTTATATTTTAGTAAAAGAAAGACGACCTTTACTTTATCTTGTCACTCCTTTCTATGACTTTTCCCCATTTATTGCAGAAATGCAATATGTCGTTTCAATAGTAGCACATTAAACCAGTTTGCCACCCACTGAGTCCGTACTTGCAAAAAACAATGTCACGTCTTAACACTATTCATTAAAACCTGACAGTAATGATGAATTCAATCATTTATCATCCCCTAACAAGCCTTCACTCCCTGCAGTCAAGCCCTGACTCACCAGCATGTTAACAAGCTCGGCCACTCCCTCAGCCTTTTCCTATATTTATCTTTCTGCCCAACGTGCTGCAACTCATGCATTCAAATGAACAATACACACACCAGCAAAGCCGCGCACAGGCGAGGCAATCTCTCAGTCAACGTTAGTGTTCATTGAGGCACGGCCGCATGTCGTACGTCTCACCACCATGACAAACCTTATTCATGATGTGTGTGAAGGGAGGGGCAGCAAGCTAACACGGTTTGACAAGGTAGACATATTTCTTCGTCTGGAGGGATTTACATGCCTTTGTTGAGTTGTACAACTGACGCTGTCGATAGAAAACTTCTAGTCCATTTTTTTTTCATGAAGAGGTTGTCAGGGCCCTGTCTGCACATGCAGTGTTAGATGGTTTTCAGGGTTTTTCGCCAACAGGAAAGCACAGATATTTTCCCTCTCTGCACAGAAACAACCTATTCAAGTGTGAGTTTTTATCAGTGGGAAAATCCATTTATTAAAAAATACTGACAAATAAAGAGAGAGAATTTCATGACCAGTCAGTTCTTGAGCACGTAGGAAATGACAAAAAGAAATGTTTTAGGTATAACTTCCTTATCCTTGCAGGAAAAGCTGGCGTTAGCACACAAGCATTAAAACGACTAACATGTAATCGCATTTGATTCACATAGAACAGGGTTGACCTTGTGTTGAAGGATTCCTATTCAAAAACTCTTGAAAATGAAAACATTGGAGCCATTTCCCTTTTGGTACAACATGATAGGCTGTCTGCCTGATGCTCAGCCCAACCCTAATACGCTATTTAGCAGCTTTTATATACTTTGTTTTCAGTGACGTGCCGTGACCACTAGGGTTGGGTAGGCACGTTGCAATGACAATTTCATGTGTTTCTGCTGGCAAGCGTTAATCAAACAAAATCAACATCGTAAAACACCATTAAAGAAACATAATCATTTATTTAATGTAGCCTCCATACTCTCCCAACAAGATATATCTCATGACACGGCAGTGCATCCGTTGTTTGTGTTGGAAACACAGCGAAAACAACAACAACTCAGAACAGCTTCAGTGAGGCACATCTACAAAGGCAATCCTACCTTTTGTATCATTCACTGTGAAAAGTACGAAACGAAACATTTTCTGACCTTTCCTTTGCTGAAGGTCTGGTAGCTCAGGTGTTGGTCTCCCATTTTTTAAAAGCTGTCATTTTTCCTCAAAAGAAAGTTTCTTTATCATCTCTAGCGCTGTCATCCTGCCTGTAGTGTTATCCCGCCCACTAGCCAGAGAACGTAGCAGCTGTAGCAGCCACGCTGGATCAATTCACTAATGCACTGTGAACTTACGTATAGCATTTAGCATAGAACGGTTATGTCCAAAGGCAGCGTAGAGAGCTGCCTTTGGATGTAAATGGTGTTCATCTTGGGGAACTGACTGTGGATGCGCAAACTCATAAAAAAAAAAACGCTATGGGAACAGAGGCAGAGCAGCAATGTGCTTTTGGGAGAGGGTGTAGCCTCTTCCTGCCTTACTGTGCAGCTGTACCAGGAAATAGCGATGTTTAGTCATTTGGTCTTCTAGGTACTGTACGCTATCGGAATTGAAAAATAAATAATTTATAATTATATTATAATTAAAACAAATTATCAAAATATCAATTCACCCTTGGGTAGGCACTGCCTACCTTGCCTACCCTGACCGCACGTCACTGATTATTTTACATTTGAAGACATGAAATCTGTCCTTTTTTTTAATCAATTGACATGTTTTGAGAGCTTAATATTAATTTATGTGCATTTCATTCAGCCTATAAAAAAAGCTTTAACACAACTTCTTGTATAATTAAGTCATTGTTTCTGTCAGGCATGTTTTTTTTTTCTATCTCTGACTGTTGTATTTCTTAGTTGAGCTGTATGAATTGTTGCCATGATCGTTTGTCATGAGAGAGCATGTTTACCATTATTGCTTTTATGCGAAAAGGTGAGGTATCCTTGAACTCTATATAAAAGTGTAGGAAATGTGGAAGGAAAATTGGCACGATAACAAGGCAGATTCATTTTCCTCTTGGTTTATAAACTTTCCTTTGTGCTGTGTAATTCAGCACAGGTATTGCCTTTTCCTATTTCATCGAACTCATGTTGTTGTTGCTATCATTTTAACGGCCGATTAAAGATTGAAGTTTAAATTCAGAGCAAACTCTTCACTCTCATCTTTATGTGGGAATGTGGATTATTCCACATTGTGCTAGACTTGCTCCCATTTATTTAACTCCACAAGAAAAACAAGTTATTGAGCAAGTTTTAACAATTTGATTGCATATAATTAATTTTAATTGTTGAAAAATAACTCATTTGCTAACCAGGGAAAAAAAGAATGACATTCAACAGTTACTGTATTAAAAGTGACTGTTAAGGCTAAGTCCTGACCTTCTCCTCCTCCTCATGTCTTTCTTCACAGCTCCTCGATCCTGTTATTATTCCACTCCACCCGGGTGGGCCTGGAATTTTGCTGCTAAACAGCATAAACAACAGCAGTGAAGGATAATTATACACATATGTAGCAAGGACGGGATGAATACAGTATAAGAGATGAGGCGTTGAGGAGGGTGAATTTTCCTTGTGTTTCGATTCGATTTTTGATTTTTTTTTTTTTTATGCACTTAAAATGACTGCAGACATCAGATATATTGTCAAAAGTGCAACTGTATTGCTGTGATTGTCCTCAAGAGTTAAAATGCATAAAACAATCCCCCAAAAAAAAGGTAATGAGGCTCTGTCATTCAACAATTTCAAGCTTTAACCCAGGTTTAAGGAAAAGTGCAACAGCAACTTCACAGTAGCTTAAATTTTTTGATTAAGAAATCAGATAACTACATATTTTATAACATACATTACAATTAAGAAATAATAAACTCTTCCCTTAGCATCTCAGCATAGTGCGAATAAAAAAATTGAACAAGTATGTGGTACACATATAGCCTACTCAAAGGGTAAACACATGTAAACAAAGAGGGGGCTGGCTCACATCAGAATGCGAAAAAGTCAGAATAAAACTGAAAAAAAAACAAAAAAAAAAAAATTCAAACTCGAATTTGCAAAATAAAAATTGTTTTTATCTACAAATTCGATTAAATTGATTCTGACTGTATGTTCTCACTAAACTCCACATCTGCTCTATTCTGCTGATATGTGCACCACTAAAGTCTGCAGAGTATCTCCTCTAGTGTCACTGAGGTCTAATCTTTAAAAAAACATATATTTTCTTCAATGCAAATATAATTTTCAAAGTGTCTCTGAGAAGTTTTTTGTCAAAATCCTCTTTCTTCTTCTCTGTTTTTTTGGGTCACAGGTGCCTCCCAGTCCCATGCTGCTGTGGAAGGAGGCGTCTGAAGCTGCGAGAAGGAAGGATGGATTCAGCTTTTCCTTGCTGTGGTAGGGAGGGTTCCTGGCACCGTGATTTGATGCACTAACAGAAACAAAAATCACATTGCCAGGGATTTCCACTCTTTCACAGCTCGGCAGGCGACACCTTCGACATGTCATTTCCATTGTGGTTACATTGTGTGCCATTTTGACTTTTCCCAGTCAATTATTGACCTGGATTTTACAGTGGAGTTAGTTTAGTTCAGGAGGCCATATACAGAGCAGTTTGATCTGGGACGCAGATTTTAAAAAGAAAACAAAGAAAATAATAATGTGCCCTAGTTTGCATTTCCTCATATAAAAGTAAATCATATGTGAACTATGTACCGGTAAGTGCTCACAATATCCTAGCATAAAAGCTATGGATATCAGTGCCTGCAGGATTTGACTTCAAATTTTCTTAGATTTTGTGAAATTGTTTTGTATCTAATGTGAGTAAATTTTGAACAGTATGAGGAAAATTGCAGTATTTTTGGAAAAACTGAGAGTTCTTTCAACAATTTGAGATTAAAAATGTCTGCAGTCATGTGATATCAGCATGGGAAAACATGCAAATTTTGCAGAGTTTTACTGAATGTGTGTATTTGGAGGGACTGCGATATCTACAACTGAATTAGATGGTAATTTACAGAATGATTGATGTTTTTTCTGCCATTTTTACTGTCTTATGTTGACTAAATTGGATGCTCTAAGGGCCAGATTTGGCCCCCGGGCCTTGAGTTTGATACATAATGATTTAGATGGAAAACCAGATATTTGCATTAACAATTTGACATGTACACCATTGACTGATTAATGATCAGAAATGTTTCTTATAAATGTATGTCCTATAACAGAGTTGTGTATATATATATGCATGCATATTGTGTCTGTAATCACTATTTTGCTTGAAATATTACTAATTGAGCCTAAAAGAACAGACAAATGATTTATATTAACAAAAGAAATGTTCAGGTTGCTTTGAATTGAATAGCATTTAACATCTCGTTCTCCGCCGATGTTGGAAACTTCTTGGTAACCCCTGAGCAGTCACGTAAAGGTCTACATAAGTCTGTACTCCCTCGAAACCCAGCCACCCACTTGCTAAAGGCACAGAGCTTAGCTAATTGGTGAGCATTGATCCCTGCTGTGTGTTGTTCACAGTGGCTAAGTTCAGTGCCTGAGGCGAAATAGTTGATTCTGCGTTGGAGATTTGTTACGGTGGATGGAAGGTCCTGGATGATCTCGGGTGTGAAGAAAGACGTAGATGACGGGAAACGGGGAAAGAGACGTTTAGGCCTGCTTTATATGGAACGCCATGTGCTTATACAGTATGTGCTCCTTCTTCTTCTTGTGCAACGATCTCTACACGTAAGACAAATTGTGCCTTTTATTATGTTTGCCTGAAGCAACTGCTGTGTTAACACACCTTTGTCTGACAGCAAGGCTCTTAAAAGCCAATTATATTAAAAAAAAAAAAAAAAAACGTCTATCTAAACATGACCCAAGTTTGAATGTTAGCATGAAGATACCACAAGCACAATTTCAGGAATGTTGTGCATAATATTAGACTCGTTTAAGCATGCAAGTTAATGTTCAACTGTATGGGTTAGCTGTATGAGTTATGATGGTGCTCTAGCTGGTTCCAGAAGCAGTTTAACCACTTCATCATTCTAATGGGAAATATTGAAATGCAGCAATCATCCAGTCTGAGAGCAGGAACACCACAGACTATGCAAGAGATTAAGAAACATTTGTAGAACTCTAAAAGTCTCAATCTGTCTTATCTCATATCAGGTTGGCTGAAATTACCTTTAGATACAGAAGTGATATAAAGTTTCCAAGGTTCATCATCATGCTACTGTATGGAGCACAGGAGGAAGACATGTCAACTAATGCTAAGATTTTGTAGTTTTATTTGTCATGTATAAGAAAACAGTTTATACTATTTGGAGGGTGTGAAGGTCAAATTTTAGTCATCATTTCTGGTAAGTGTTTTATTTTAAAACCTGATATGAGGCACTTGATACAGGATGAATGAATGCTGTCTCTTTGCAATAAGGAAACTAGTTAAGAAAAAGGCTAAAGTGAAGGAAATAAAACAGATCTAATACACAGAGACTAACAGTCACAGGCAGTGTTGAGTAAGTTACTCTGAACTTGTAATATATTTACAATATATTAAATTCAATATACATGTAACTTGAGTTACTTTAATTGTATACAGTAACATATTACCACTTTTCACTTTTGTTACACTACTGAGTCACTTCAAAAAGGAATATATTACTGTAATATATTACAAAAATAACTAGTTACTCCCAACACTGGTCACAGGGCAACACAATCTCATGGGGATCATGAAACTGTCGCATTAATGTAATGTATGTAACTAATGTATCGTTTCGTGCCAACGTCATTTACTGATTTTTTTTTTTCTTCAGTGCCGCTTGGAACAAATTTTAAGGTTACGTATTTCAATTGAATTTTATTTTGTACAATTAATATTGTAATAATAATACATTTAATTTATAATGCACTTTACATTTGAAGCAAATCTCAAAGTGCAACAATTTTTAAACAGATGAGGTTTTTTTTTTTTCCTCGGGTTGACAATCACACATAGCCAGTGCACAAAACCTGTTACTTTATTTCCTAACTTTGATTGCAACTGTGTAGAATATTATTTCAGGATTAGAAGGGTTTGGGTAAAGCTTACGGTTAGGGAAATAACTCATTGAAATACATCAGTTTCAATTTTGTTTCATGCAGCAAAAAAAAAATAAAATGTGTATATATGTATATATATTTATATGTATGAGAAAATCGTGTTGATGCACAAAAAAAATGTGAAACAAAGTGGTATACGGCACAGGTATTTTACACAGAAAAGCTAATGTAGGCTAATATACAGCCAAGTGCCTACATGTGTTTGGAATGTGTGTGAAAAAAGTCTTCTGAGAAACTAGGGGGAAAAAACACTTTTTTAAGCAATAGGGGAGAAAAAAAACAAAATAGTGAAATAATAACTGTTGTAATGACATAGGCTGTATATGATAAAGCTACCTTTTCAATGTGATGTTTCTCAGCCTGAAACTTATAAAAAGTTCTGAAGGTCAATGATCAGAAGGCTGCTCACTGAAGCACCTTAATACTGTAGTTACTTTAGACATTAGAGGTTCAGGGTTGAATGGCTTGTCAGTTGTCTATCTTTGTGATTGATGTTGTCCAGCTTGTACACGTCTCTACACGCTGAGTCAGCTGGAATAGACTCTATAGCACTCTACGTGCTACACAACAGGGTAAGAAAGTAAAGAAATAAAGTTGAGAGATGTGTCTTGGATGAGAATATTAAAACCAGATGCAAAATCTAATTAAAGTTAATAAACTCCTTTAACCACTGTTTCACTAAATGCAAATATGGGAAGCATCAATTCTTAAACCTATGTACGTGGTTTGGGATTAGTACACTTTGGGATTTTTTGTTTTTGTAATTAATTTCTTCCTATGCATGCTTGTATGTGTTGATGTGAATCTAATACTGCACTGGGCTGTGCCCTCCCGTGCCTACTGAACTGGTAACAGTGTTTCACCTAAAAACTGGCTCAGTTCAGCAGGAACAGGAGTGCACGGTGTGTCTGTCTTCTGTTAAACCGTCACTTTGAGCTAAAACACGACGCCTGCCTCAAACCCAAATAGGATTCGTGCCTGCAGTCATGTGGCCCTTATGAAAATCAAACTGCAGTTTCCTGCCCTGTCAAACAAGGTCATTGAACCCTGACGTTCATGCATATCAGACAACTTTCCTGTGTCTGCTGCACCATAAATGTTTCATAAACAGTTATCATATTTATATGGATAGGTCTGCCCTCCAACCTGAACTGTTACATACTAATGTAGTCACCTTCGCTTTGCTCAGCCTTCATGTTTATTTAGGCCTTCTTTCATCCACAAGGTTACAGACGTATAGTGCATCGATTGTAAAGTTGTGCAACATTTAGTAACAAACCACGTTCAAAAGAACATATGTGAATTTTTTTTTTTTTGACCAGATTTACAGCAATGTTTGTGAAATTTGCTATGTTTTTTTCTTGTAAAAATTCTGTATATCTAAATGTTAAATGTTAAAACTAAATCTAAATGTTAAAACTAAATCTAAATGTTAAAACTAAAATGTGGTAAAACTAAATAGCTCATATGCAAATTCACCATTTAGATTTAGCATTTAACAATTAGATTTAGATTTAACATTTTGATTTAGATTTGGATCTAACATCTACCATTTAGATTTAACACTTACATTTAGCATTTAGATTTAACACTTACATTTAGCATTTAGATTTAACACTTAAATTTAGCATTTAGATTTAAATTTAGATTTAACACTTACATTTAGCATTTAGATTTAACATTTAGATCTAGCATTTAAATTTAGATTTAACATTTATATTTAAATATAACATTTTGATTTAAAATTTACATTTTTTTCAAGAAAGAAACAAAATATTAAATAATAAACAAATATTGCTGTTAATCTGGTCAAAAGTAACATATAAAAAAACTCACATACGTTTTATTTTAGCATGCGCATCTTTACAATTGCAGCCCCATACAGACGTATCTCTCACACCCTCTTTAGCCCATATACAATATGTCTGAGGCATTTTCTTCTGTCTGAGGTTCATCGTCATGTGATCCCAATGAAAAGTCTGTATAATTGATGTCACCCAGGAGTCCCCATTGTCAGTGATTAATAAAATGCAACTCCGCTTCCGTCCAACACTCCAGATAACTGGGCTCCAACGAGGCGATGGTGCTTGAATATTTCACAAGGAAAGTGGACGCTCATCATCAGCCGCCATGATGAATGCGCTCTTATCGGCTCTTCCACTGATTGTCCCAGACGCGTGGAAATGTATTTCCATGTTTTTCAACTTTTGAGAATCACAGTTGCAATCAAAGTGAGTATGATTTCTCAGGAGAAAGGTGAAAAGTTGTTTTTCTGTAGGCTTAGTATTTAGTGGGATAGTGACTTCAGACTCATTTAAAGTGTGATTTGTTTGAGTGCGGACTGTATACGTGATTATAAAATCAAGTTGTTGTATGGACTGATATGCAACTCAAATGTTAAAATAAAGAATATATGGACAAGGATGGAATTCTTCTTCTTTATTTGATGATGTAAAGCATGTGTCAAACTCAAGGCCCGCTCTTTGGAGCGTCCAATTTGGCCCACAGGAGAGAGTCAAAATTACATTAATCATTATGTAAATGAAACCTAACAATATTTGTAGGGGTTCACAGTTTTTCTGGTGTTTCTATCGCATGATGGCAGTCATTTTTAATGTAACTGTTGAAAAAAACAGAAATTGGTACCAAATCTAGGAAATTAAAGTGAAGACCCTGTTGAATATCTGTCACTTATTGCTTGGATATTGTTAGTTTGTTAGATATTTTGTATTTAATGTATACGTACAAGTGCAAACTAAGGCACAATAATGTGGAAATTACTAGTTTTTGCGCATAAAGTTTGTGGCCCTCTGAAAAACCAAACTGCTCCGTATTTGGCCCCTGAACTAAAATGAGTTTGACACCCCTGGTAGAAAGTTTTGTGTTACTGAACTGTGTAGATAATATATACTGTAAATAGTGAATAATTAGCTCTTGTTTAATGTTAACATATTAATAGAAAGCAAGCAGTCACACCCTCTGCAGCTGGAGGAAGGATACATTGTTTTAAGTCTACTGAAAAAATGAGCATATCTTCCTTTAGAGACAGTTGAATCAATACGAAAAATAATATATCTGGTAAATGAGTAAATAGAAGCAACTTAGCTGTAGCTTATGTTGATAGTTAAACACTTGAATGGTTATTATTGGAGCTGTTTTAAAGGCAAATCTGTAGCTGACAGAAAACATTTAATTTATTCATTTGGGCTTTTTGTCACTTACCAATAGTCCTTCTTTTATTTTTTAGAGTTGTTTAAATATTAAGAAAGTTTGTCAGAGGAAATGAGGATAGTTGCCTATACATGATAATGTGTATGAGCCCAATAATGTAAACATACCTTTCTGTATGCAAGTTCATCACACTGATGACAAGCTTTATTCATCATTTCGACCACTTTGAACCCATTTGCATAAGCATCTGGACACTTATGAACACTTGAATCAGGATCTGAAATCTTGTAAACATGTCTCGAATCCATTAAAGAAGTCTCGGGAAATGTATAATGCACATTAAACTCAGGATGAGGAAACTTTATATATTTACTAATATTTACTTTTACATTGTCTTTCTCATTAAAATTTGGATCTTTTTAAACTAAATTAAATTCTGCACACAAATACTATATTTAACAAAAACTAAAACACTTAATAAATGTATAAATGACCAGGAAACTGAAAACCTGGTTGTTTCTCAGTAAAAAACAGAAGAAACATCATGGAAACACACTGTATCTGTTTTGTATTTGAGGTACGCGTCCCACATCCGTTTGTAGACTGATGGTTTTAAACACTAAATTAGTTTTTTTTCATGAAAACATGCTCGCACATTCACACAACTCCTCAGATCAAAGCCTCCAACTCCTCTTTTAGCCTCCCTTGCAAAATAAATACCCTCTCATCTTTAGCCTCAAAGCCTGACTAGATTTCATGATGTGGCTGCTTTATTGAGGCTGATCTGCCCACCATTCAGTCAGCATGCGTGTGGTTCTAGCTGCAGGCTTTGAGCTTGGCTGCGTAATTTGGTTTAGAGCTGAGGGGGAACATCTGCCCCACAAAGTGTCAGCTCTCTCAGTTGCTCAAGCTGCATGGAGGCACATGAAGCCCGTAGAGGGGCAGCTGTAGACCTGGGAGTCTCAGCCTTACATCCTCCAAGCTTTTAAAAATAGTTAATGTACTTTTTTCTAAACAACAGAATCCAACTGTGTAACGTTTTCTACTCCAGTAAATATAGAAAACACAATAATAACGCATTAAACCTGAAGAAAATATAAGAAAAACACAGTGTCCCCTGACATCCTGATTTAAATGAACAGTACAAGGCCTAATAAGACTTCCACTCGGTCAACACAACAGAAGTGCAATGCAGATACATTGTGATTCAATCTGACATATTACATTATTTACATTATTACTAATTTGGATTGAAGTGATGCTGCTCTGTGAAGTTGAATATGTTAAAAAAATAAGAGTCTAGACACACATTCCCATCCTGCGGCTGAAGTTTGCAAGATTTTCTACATTTGTGCTGGATTTATCGTGAAATCTCCTTTTCACAAGTTATTTCAACAAGGAACTCGTTGTCAACATCCTCCATTTATACTCCCACTAAATAATACACTTTATATCTGATTTTTCTATCTTTTCTACCTGGCACTCAAGTACAGGTACTATATGTACATATATATTTCAATTACTTTTTTCTTTTTAACTTAGAAGCATTATTATACAGGTTTTTTCTTGGTTTTTAATCTTTGTGGCATCCAGTGTGTGAACAGTAAAGTAAGAATTTCATTGTAGAGGGAAACATGCTCATACAGTAGATACAAGCCTGTAGTAGGGGTGTTGAAATAAATCAATTCGGCAACATATCACGATATTACGTTGTGCGATTCTCGGATGGATTCTAAATGCATCCATATCAATTTTTTTTTTAAATAAATTTCTAATTTTTTTAATTTTTTTTATTTTTATTTAACTAGAAAAGTCTTTTCCACTGCAGGAGACATTGTATCTGCACAAAGAAGTGCCCTGAAACCTGGATATGTTGATCAGCTTGTGTTTTTTAAATAAAATCTATAAAGAAAGTATAACTTTCTGCATTTATTTGTTGCTCTAGGCATATACCTCAGTTAAGTTGCACTAAAGTCAATGTTGGTTTAAAAGCCACAGGCAGATTGTATGTTATTTTTTTTATTTTAAGTTGTTGGCACATGGCATGTTAAAGCCAATGTTTTGAGTGTAAAATATGCCAATAAAATATATTTCATACTTAATGTTCTCATGAAGGTGTACAAATTTACAGATTAGTTGTTTCTTAAGTTATATATATATATATATATTAAAAAAATTGCAATAATGGCCTTGTACTTTAATATCGGGATATGTTGTATCGTATTGTATTGTGACCTATGCATCGGGATACGAATCGTATCGCTCGATGCCAGGCAATACACACCTCTAGCCTGTAGGGTACAAAACGAGATATCTCCATTGACAAAAAGTCATTTATGTCGTCTCACTCACCCTACCAGTTTAATATACAATGCATGTTTGCGATCACGTCAGACCAAACTGGATGAGATCTAAAACAGCTTGACTACTGTGAATAGTTTGACAATCCGCCACCAAACCTGCAGCAAAGCCCGTCGACCGGTTTAATGCAATGTTTGATCTGGCCACACAAAAAAATCACTTTAAAATGTGTTTGTAACCTCAGATTTAACATTTCTCCATTGCATTACTGAGAGGATGAAAAAAGTGTTAATGATGTACCTGTAGTTTCATTAATGGTGTTTTTTGGAGTAGTTTTGTTGTTTCTGATCACGTTTCCGTGATCAGATGCTAAGTTTAGTCAGTGAAGACTTGTTGGTAAAACCTTGTTGCTGCTGAAATGCTCAGGAAGATTCCTCATTCAGGTGTAAAAAACATTTCCTGGCACGCGAGGAAAAGAGTCATTCATTCATGCAAATATTCCATGAGTCATGTGGACACACAGCAAAGACGCCCTTCCTGTTCTTTTGTGCTCTGATGATGGCGAGAGCACGTGCACAGGAAAAAGCAAACACACTGATTGATTAGCTGGAAGTGTAAGCACAAGCCTGGCTATTTGCACAGCCATTCTGGTGATGTCTAAATGTTGAATAGGAAGTGTTAAGTGGTAAGCCGAATAAATGAGATGTTTCCTTAACAAGCTGTTCTGCAGGAGTGATTCTGCTGAGAGGATTCTGAAACTACCAGCTTGTAAAATTGTGCAGGGCGCAGATTAGAAACACCAAGACTGACTGTCTCCATGTGCATCTGGCTGTCATTTATATTAGCTTTATTAAATATCCTCAGATACAGTAGGTGAACTCTTACACATGTGAGCGGAGGTTTGCCTTGTTACAGAAATCCCACAACCTTTATGATTTCTACGGAGCCCTGGAGGTGACATGGATTAAAAAATATATCTCGCACTGTGACTTCATTAAGTTACAGAGACTGGTGTACTGAGTTTGCATCATACTGAGATTGTATTTATGCATATATGCACATGTGCGCACATTCGTACTATCGGAAAATACATTTTTGCTAAAAAAAAAAAAAAATGTTTCATTTTTGTTTATTTTTGTGAACGGACACATGTTTTATTTGTTTATTGGATTAGGTTTGGGTTAGGGTTATGATCTCTGTACGGAGGTAAACTCAGTACATGACAGGTAACTCGCAGTGCGAGATAATAAGTAAGTCAAAGTGTGAGATAATTAAGTCACAGTGCAAGATTTTATTATTTTTTTTTAATCCATGTCACCTCCAGGGCTCCGTAAAATGCCTCCTTATAGGGTTAGAAGATTTTGATCAGAATCAGAATCAGAATTCCTTTATTAATCCCAGGGGGAATTTGCTGTTGTTACAGCCACTTATATCACAAATAAATGAATAAACATTAAACAAAGACGAAAAAAAAGAAATAAGTGTATAATTAAGTAAAACACAGTTAAAAATTAGGATTACATACATTACACACATTACAGTAGTAAGAAATAAAGTAAAGCAACATAGATGATACTAATAATAATGATGATGATTATTATTATTATAATACAAATATGATACAGATAATTACAGCAATAATAATACAAATATGATACAATGATGATGTAATCATTGAAACCCTTTTAAAGTTTTTAAACTTTTTATGATTGTGGGAACCAAAGTCAGGCCAGCTTTTATAAAAGGTCACGATGCTGCGAAAAACATCCCAAACTAGTCATGGGCCCATCAGAATTTTTTTGTCCATAAATTTCATCAAAATATCCTACAATTTACACATCATCTCTCATTTTCTTAAATCAAATTGCATCTTTTAAGCAGTATCTTGTATTTTCTCGTTTCTCACTTGTATTTTATGTTTTATAAATCTTACAACAAATACAACATATACTGGATCTCATTATATTTTAAATCTTTTTTGTCAGAAATTAAATCTTAAATATTTTCATGGAGCAAAACGTTTTCAAAATCAGAAGAAATACATGAATTATCTTATTACGCTGACATGTTAGATGAATACATGCCAGCGTGTCACAACAGGAATGATTATGTCACGTTTTTACAACAGACACTATTCTCACTCATGCATTCCTGTAATTACAGGCATTTATAACACCATGGGAAGATATTTATTACTGAAATGTGTGCGTCTATCAGCCTTCTCCGATAGACCAAACAACCTCCAGACCTGGTCAAAGAGATTTTTTTTTTTTAAATTCATTGAAAAATACAAAAAAAATCTCTCTCAAGCACCAACTACCAGTTGCTAACTGGGAGCTGAGTTGCCTCTTGAGTACTGGAGAAACTCCTGCTACCTTGAACAGGAACAAGCAGGTCGATGAATGAATGAGTGAATAAAAGTCAATCTTAATGTTCGCCCAAACTTTGCCTGGAACTCTGTTCATTCTTTTTTTCTTTAATACACATTCAGTCAAAGTGATAGAGCGGATGTTTAGAGCGACTGTG
The DNA here is from genome assembly GCF_900634775.1 of Gouania willdenowi. Taxonomy (NCBI): domain Eukaryota; kingdom Metazoa; phylum Chordata; class Actinopteri; order Blenniiformes; family Gobiesocidae; genus Gouania; species Gouania willdenowi. Next base: position 18,596,775 of record NC_041047.1, on the reverse strand, counting down.
AACGCTGAGTGAACAACGGCTGCCATGTCAGAAGCAAACCTTTTACCTCTCTGTTATAAGTTGGCCCATTGATTGAGTCTTATTTTCATAACCAAAGACGTGGCAGACATGGAATGAGTTATGACACAGGCTTGGGCGTCATTTCGTGGTTAAGCCAATTCACATAAATCCACTTTGGACCTCTGCTAGTACAGGTTGAAAAAAGCAACTTGTAAAATAATTTCTTCTTGGAAGTGCAAAGACAGTATTTCAGGTTTAAAGGTGCAGTCCGCAACTCTCAGATCCCTATCTCCCCCTCCCTCCCCACTGTTCTCTTGCCCTGCCTCCAAACTTTCCAAAGTCCCTCCCTCAGAGGAGCTAACAAGCTAACGTTAGCCGAACAGCAACATCACAGTAATATAACATGCTCTGTTAAAAGCATATTATTGCAGCGCTTCTCTCTCTCAATGTGCACACACCTCAGCAGCAGCAGCAGCAGCAGCAACAACAACACAGTATCACTTACAGCAGCCCACATGGAGGCTTCAGCGCGCACACGAACAACACACGCACCACAGAGTTCTAGTGTAACAATTACAAATCAAATATAATGTAAATCAAGCAGCAGTAATTATCTTCAAGCAGAAAAGTCACCAATTCTATTTTCTACTCCTCCAGACCATACACTGTTAAAAAGACGGCGCTCCAGCCCGGGAAAGGGGCGGGGCCTGTGAGCAATAGCTGTCAGACAGCCCATCAAACACAATCGTGGCTCTGATTGGTTCTTTTTGCTCGGTCGCGGTGCATTCCGGCAATCTGCCAAAGGCTGCAGGAGCACAAACTACTAGTTTCATGTAAAGCTGTCCTTACATAGTGACAGCTTTAGCAAATGTGAGAAAAAGTCACAGTTGCAGACTGCACCTTTAAAACACACAAACAGAACAAAAAATATCTGTCATATTTGACAAGCAGGAAAAAGCACTAAGTGGTGCTTTGACAGTCTCTTTACAGCAGACTAAGGGCGTCGCCTTGACGGATAGTCAGGATTTTTGGGAGGTGCACGTAAGGTTTGTGTTTATTAAAATAACTACGGCGGAAGATTTTACGCAGAACCTTAAATCAGGCTTTAGGCGACTGGTGGCCTGGGGGCCACATCATGCGGCCTTCGGTCTAATTTTATGTGGCCCCCAAAGTAAGCGTACAAAATGACAGAAAAATACACAAAACAAAAGTGAGAATACATTAAAAAATACAAAGAATTGCAGGAAAATACAGTAAAAGACAAGAGATAAACACTAAAAATATTCCAAAAACAGACACACTCTAAAAATGAACAAAGCGACAACAGTAATACACAAAATTACTCAAAAAAATATACAAAATTACAGAAAATGACAACAAAAGTACACAAAAAGACAAGATAAACATGTAATATGACTCGGCAAACCAACAGTACTAACAAACAAGTAAATCGACAACAAAAATACACAAAAATGACTCTGAAAATGCAAAATGACAGCAGAAATACACAATATGACTCCAAAAAACATATATTTTACAGGAAAAATACACAAAAAGAAAACAGTATTGCACAGAAAATGCCTCACAACGAGAACACTCAAAATGACTACAAATCTCTTTGTTCTTTCCTTTATTAATACTCAGATTGATTATTATTCTAAATGCTGACATGAATGTTGATCATGTGGCCCTCCGATCAAACAAACACATTTTTGTGGCCCCGCTGTGATAAAAGTTGAATGAAAGCTGCGTTTCACCAAGTTCACCCACAGCACAACACAGCTATAACTGAATAAGGGGATTGGTTAAGGCTGCACAACAAGGACAACACCACATTTACTTGCTTCAGGACGTAAACATTTACGTTTTCCTAATTTACCAATCTTACATAAATTATTAGTGATTTGAACCACAAGTAATCAAGTCGTAATGTGGATTTCTGAGTAACAAGAAACAACGTTAAGTTTTGTATTGAGTGTGCCGACGTCCCAATAAAACAAAAACCATGACACAATTATTATTTTCTCACATGTCATGATCTTATACTGTATCACCGAACCAAATAGCAAAATTTTCATTGTCATATTGCATTTTGCTCAGGTTGTAGAAGACAGGTTCCAGTGCTGCTCTTATAACATGGAGGATAGGAACCTATCCCACTCCTCCTCCTCCTCAGACAGTACATCATTAGATGTCTGCTGAACACCTGGAGGCAAATCCAGAGAGGTAATTATTGAGGGCATCGCCACGTCTGCACGCAACCGCCATTACCCCATCTTAGCTCATTTAGCACAGAGAAAGGGGATTGTTGTTGTTGTAAGGGGAGAAATGGAGTTAAAGAGAGAAGGAAACACAGAGAGCACACGGATGGCTATCAAGTCTATTATTATACGATAAATGGCTATAAAAGTCTGTGAGATCTAAGCTATTACAGCCTTTTTCATCAGACACTGGAAACTGAAGCCGCACGAACTCCAAGGATGACAAAGGTTTATTTTCTACACACAGTAATAAAGATACAGGGGGACACACACTCATTCACTCTGTTTTTATTTCTCTTATACGCTCACAAACACAATATCTGTGAATAACCATCTGAGCCTTTATGCACCTATGTTAGCAAGTGGCAATTGTGCATTTGCAACTCCAACTTTAACAACTGTAGTGTGTGTGTGTGTGTGTGTGTGTGTGTGCGTGCACATGTTTTCGTCCCTGTTACAGAGACACAAGTGATGCTGCGTAGGTGGCTGCCTCAGGATAAAAGCAGCGTTCTTTTGTTTCACTTCTGTCTTCTTCCGGGGAGCTTAAACGGCTTAACACTGTCATCAATGGGAATGTCAGCACAAAGTGCCGAGGCAGCAAAACTGTTCCGAGGGATTTATAAATCAGGGAGTGGGCAGCTTTTACAGCTAATGGGCCTCTATCATAGAGCTTTATTAAAGTTCTTCATGTGTTCTTCACCGTCCAACGCCATCTTTGTTAAACAAGAAGGACTATCTTTGGAATGAGGAAAAAAGGGTTGAGACACAAGCTTTTGAGTATCTCTAATCAAATCCTCTCTTGGCTACCACATTGTGAGACACACATCTTAACAAACAACCCTAACCTGTGTCGGTACTTACGCCTCTGTGTGTTTTTTTAAGTAAAGAAGGACAATCAGTCTTTATTTCCCATCAAAAATGTAAGTTTGGCTTTGAGTTGTAACATGTAATCACGTTAAAGTGGTACACACCTCCACGGTGTGAACACGTGTAAGTGAAGGTTCTCATTCATCAAGCTTGTCTCGGATTTTGCCTTGAAAATCTTGTTTTGCTGTGAAAGTCGTCTAAGGACCTGTGCACATGGGAACATTTTTTTCAGGATGACTAAGATGATCTTGGTGGTGTCGGATTTCAGGGATTCCAAATCTGAATTTCATGTGAACAGCTTCAGAAATCAGGATAAAGGAAATGTGAACATGTTACTATTTGTATGTCAAAGTAATGTCTTCTTAAGCCACACCTTAGCAAAAAGTAGTATACATGAAGTTCATTTTATTAAGTATGCTTGAGTATAAATATAAGTATACCAAGTATGCTATAGACCATGTACTTGTAGCGTACTAGAAAGTACACTAATCTAATACTTCTTTGGTCTAAATTGGAACATTTTAAGTTTATAAAAGTATACTTTAAGTGTACTTTATAAGGTCATTTTAAGTTTACAAGTATACAAGTACACTTATCTATATACTACTAGTATACGAGGTATATACTTCTAGTCCACATTTCAGTTCTTTAGAGTATACTTAGAGTATACTTTTATAAACTAAGAATAAGTATAAGGTTTATTATTAAAGTATAAGTGTAAGTCTAAGTATTAATGCATTTAGTCTTAGACTATTCTTTATACTTTTCAGTATAATCTTAATATACTTCCCTGTACTTTTTTTAAGTATATAAAATATAGTATATAAAAAGTACACTTCAAATATACTGCCTCAGTTTTAGTATAAAATAGTACACTTGAATAAACTACTTTTTGTTAAGGGACTTCCTGTCATAATTAGGAACTTTATACACATTCTTCAAGTACTTTATGTAAATTACTGTTATAACGTAATAGTGCCACCTACTTGCCTAGAATATGGTGCAGTGCTTTGGTTGTTTTTAAGCTTAAATCCACCTCTCTGTATTTAGCGTTAAGGATACTAAAAGACCAACACATTACCACTTGTTATCTGCTGCCATTCCATTCCGCAGTTCGTAAACATATCTACAGCAAAGGAAGAAGTAAGACTTTCCTCATTTTCTCCCATTAACTAGATTACACTGAGTGTCTTGCTGAATGAGCTGATTCTTCCTGGTAACTGTTGGAAATAAGTTGTGATGCTGACAAAGACACAGCACAGTGGACAGATATTTGTGTTTAGTAGAATTACATCCCTCTCTGTGCTGCAACTTGGTTACCCTTGTGTATAATCCACTAAACCTTATCTCTTGCACCAGCCATAATGAAGTTATCAATTAGCCATGGCTGCGTTTGCCCTTGGGGCTGCGGTTCCAGCCCTCAGATCCTCTGCAATGAACTTCGATCAGTCATTCTGACAGAAAGGCAGTGAGCTGACAACAGCTTTTAAAAAGTTCAAATGACAAAACCATAAAACTGGAGCAGGAACCAATTTCTGTTTTTTTTTTTTTTTTTACAAAGTCTGGCTTCAAATGATTTACAATTCCATTGATTATACAATTGTATGAAAAAAAGGTACAATATGGAAAAGTCAATGACACACTGAAATGTTGATAAGGTTGTCTTAATCATGACCTATGCATTTTGTTAACTGTCTACATCAGTGTCCCCCAACCTTTCTTGTCTGGTGTACCCCTTGAGTCTTTTTGTCGTACCATGAGTGTCCCCTCACTCATACGTGTTCATGATTCTCCAAAAGTAGAACATAACACAACTGAATATTCAGCACAAGTCATTTAATTTCATCTTCATGAATTGAACAATTAATATTCAGGCATGATCTTCATATTTAACTCAAATTAAACATAAAATTATGTTGCCTTCAAGGCAATAAAATGATAAATATAAGAAATATTATAGTAAAGGTTTGTATTATTTGTACTGTATTATTAATACTAATATGTTGTGATTATAATGATATCAAAGAAAAATAATAAAGTTAGAAAAGAAAATAATAATAAATAAAAATAATAAGTAATATAGATAAATAAATACAAAACAAATAATTAATCTGCCTGTGTTATATATAAGTTTTATGACATTTACCACAAAAGGAGCTTCTTTGAATATGTCCCCTTTAAACAGGCATTTAAACTTTAAAAACTAGTCATTGCGCACACGTATCATTTTATTGATGGACTTGAGAAATGACTGAGAATATGATTTTATTATCTTGGGAAATAAATTCTTAATTTTTCCACGTACCTCCTGCAATGTGCTCACGTAACCCTAGGGGTACGCGTACCCCTGGTTGGGAATCACTGGTCTACATGAGCTAAAGGATAGTGTGCCTCCCCTCAGAGGCATGTGGAGGTATTACAATCAAATAAAGTCACTCACGCTCATACAAATCAAAAAACAAAACTTTATTGATATCCTGACAACACAAATTGAGATGCACTATACAAAAATACATTCTATGTTCAATAAAAAAAAACATCTGATACAAATATTACAGATGGTGAAGTGACTTTTCTACATGTACAAAACATCTCTTTGTGATTAATTACAGACATAAATGTTCACAGCAAAGATCCAGCATCACTACTTCAAAACAAAAGGTCACTAAACCTATTCACAACCAGCGTTTGAATACTGCACTGTTAACTGGACTTCACTGGTTTTTAATATCAGCTTTTCCCAACAGTCAGAACAAGGCATGTAGAAAGTTTAGTTTTTTGTTTTTTTTTACAAGTCTACCTATTTTATACTAAAACTGAGGCTGTATATTTGAAGTGTACTTTTTATGTACTAAATTTTATATACTTATAGTGAAGTATACTTAGCGTATACTGAAAAGTATAAAGAATAGTCTAAGACTAAGTACATTAATACTTAGACTTATACTTTAATACTAAACCTTATACTTATTCTTAGTTCATAAAAGTATACTCTAAGTATACTTTAATGAACTGAAATGTGGACTAGAAGTATATACCTAGTATCCTAGTAGTATATAGATGAGTATACTTGAAAGTGTACTTTTGTAAACTTAAAATGACATTCTAAAGTACACTTAAAGTATACTTTTATAAACTTAAAATGTTCCAATTTAGTCCGAAGAAGTATTAAATTAGTATACTTTCTAGTACGCTACAAGTACATGGTCTATAGTATACTTGGTATACTTATATTTATACTCAAGCATACTTAACAAAATTAACTTCAAGTATACTATTTTTTGCTAAGGGCTGACGCGACCTGACTGATCACACTGTACGTCATACATGACACAACAGAGTCTTGTATTCGGAAATGCAACGTATAAATTAGAAGAAAAAGAAGAACTCTGAAGCGTCGCCATTAAAACCGAAGAAGAAGAAGAAGAAGAACAACATGGAAGTGGATGGACTCTGGCGATGCTAGACCGGATCGTGGCACTGCTTCAAAAGTGTAATACCTTCACGTGGGGTGACCAAGAGTGAAGAATTGGCTCAAAATGGACCAAAAATTGCAAAGTGTATGCCCACCTTTAATGCCTACATTTTGAAACAGAAACAGTCATTTTAAACTCAAAGAAGTAAAATGTGAAGAAGAGACCTGGTTAACTTCTAGTGATGCTTAAATTGTCCAATAACATTACAAAAGTCTTAAAAACTCAAGAAAATGTTTAATATTTAAAATGCTGTGTGTACCAATGCATACAGGTCTTGTTTGTTCGGGTGGGGACCACATTGTAGTTTAACCACTTGAAACTGACAGGCAGCTGGTGGTGGTGCTCAGCCTACATTTTCTGGGTGCCCTGCAGGGTTTGCGCTGGGGTACGGCAACCACGCTCAAACTCCTGACTTTGTTAAAGCTGTTCCTCAGACTGTCCCTTCTGCTCTCTGAGGTGCTGCTGGTCTCCTTGGTTGTGATGGTGGCTGGAGGACAAGAGCCAGCCTTGAGGCAGCAGCAGCAGCAGCACAGCAGCTCAGTTATGGACTTCCTCATCTCACTACTGCCAAGTGTGTAGATGATGGGGTTCAGGCCTGAGTTAAGGACAGCCAGGGTGATGCAAAAATCCGCACTAAACAGCAGTGCACACTGGCGGGAGGTACAGAAGACATCCACTAGTAGGAGCAGGAACAGAGGCCCCCAGCAGAGTATGAAGACACCCACGATGGTTATGACCGTTTTGAGCAGAGCCAAAGAGTGTCTGCGGCTTCGCTGAGGGCCCAGCTGAGCACTCTTGTGTACGTGGCAGTAGATGGATCCATAGAGCACACCGATTGTCAGGAGGATGAGGAAAAAGATGATTTCAGAGCAAAATATGTACTTCTTTGAGTAGAGAGGGAGCAGAGTGGAGCATCCATCCAGGCTACACACACAGTTCCACCCCAGTAATGGAAGAAAACCAATCACCAACGCCAGAACCCAACAGAGTGCCACCAAGCCATAGATCCGAAAGTAGGTCCCTCTGACCGACTTCTGATGCAGTGGCTTCATCATGGTGGTGTAACGCTCCACAGCAATAAGCAGAAGGCTGAATATGGAGGCTGCCATTGCCACAAACAGCAGGCCCTCTCTGAAGAGCCAGAGAGCAGGTGTGAGGCGAAACGTCTGACTGCCAGACATACAGATGTTGACCACATAGGCAGCACCAGTGAGGAGATCGCTAAGGGTGATGTTGGCAATGCAGATGTAAACCCATCGTCGGCTGTGACGGATGCGGGAGACAATGGCCACCAGCACGACAAGGTTCTCCAGTATAATGACAACACTGAAGAGTAGGAAAACCACCATTGAGATGCTGATGTGGTTCTGGTTGTTTGAAATGGTTCTATTCTGCAGGCGCCCTGTGTGATTGTAATGTCTCAGGATGACTTTACTCAAGCCATGTGTAGAGGTGGTGTTAGTGGGATAACTGGATGGGTGGTATAGATGGAGACAGGATGAAGGTGACGTGAAGGAGGAGATAACGTTCATAGTGATGACTTAATTTTTCAGGACAGGAGCTATGGCTGAAAACAGGCTGCAATGAGCCGCAGTAACTAATGTGAATCTTTTGCGTTCGGCCCGGCAACCAGGACAACCACTTAAGATTTCTGCCAGTACGCAGCGCACACCTGATGAGAGAAAAATAAGACATAAATTTGACATCCTCGTAAAACACACGTAAGCAAACAATTGCCCTGCATGTCCTGTAAACGTTGAGTTACTTCACTGCAGGGCTGCAAATGTTTCATAAGGAGTCACCGTTTAAAAACCTCCCATGTGCTGCACTCTCCACCCAACTGTGGTCGGCACATGATGAGTGTGCAGTGAGGACATTTAATAACCACATGAGGCAAACATGCAATGTCATTTTATAGATTAAGTCATTTAAAAACAAACAAACAAAAACAGGAAAAAAAAAAAATCATGAAAATTTTTGTACATTAACTATAAATGGATGGAAACACAACAGCCATAACCTATGCAGCGCTGATTGTAAAGTTGCATGTGAAAATCAACATCAACGTTTTTTGCAACATTTAGCAACAAACCACGTTTTTTAAAAAAAGGCTAATTTGAATTTTTTTATGTTAATTTTGATCAGATTTACAGCAATATTTGTGAAACGTGTGATATTTTACTTGTCAAAATTTTATGTAAAATGTAAAATGTAAATGTAAATGTAAAATCTAAATGTTAAATGTTAAATATTAAATACAAATATAATTATAAATGTTAAATCTAAATGCTAAATGTTAAATCTAAATGCTAAATGTTAAATATAATTATAAATATTAAATGCAAATGTTAAATGTTATATTTAAATGATCAATCTAAATGTCATGGGTGAAACTAAATATTTACTGTAGCTAAAATGCAAATTCACCGGAATGAGCTTTTGTTTTGGTACTCCCGGTTCATTTGCACACTGCTGTAAATCTGGTCAAAAGTATTGTAAAAAAAAATTCACATATGTTTTTTACACGTGGTTTGTTGCAAAATGTTGCAAAGATTTGCTGTTTATTTTAGCATGCGCAATTTTAAAATCGGCACCCCATAATAACCAAATACTTGGAGATGTTAACATTTTGACCTTTACAAAAACTGCAATAAATTTGGTTAATGCAATATAATAAAATGCATAACCCATATTCATTGATGACATTTAAAATTTGTATTTGTACAAATGTTTTTTTATTTCAAATGTCTACTTTAATTTTCAACTGTCCCATTTTTGTACCCCAATATTATTATTTTTCCCTGTAAAATATGATTTTTTTTTTTGTCAGAAAAATAATCCTTTACGTTCTATTCTATGTTTAAATATAACCTAATGTAATTTGATTATTTCACTGCACCATCAGAGCTGAGAAGTGAAAAGAGAGGCGAACACTTACCCTGCCTGCTGGAGGAGATGCTGAGTTTGAGTGCATAGTTCTCGCTGACCTCGGATTTTTTTGCAGCACATGTTAGATGGGGAAGTGTGTTAGGTTGTCATACACCACACCCAAACACACACACACGCACACACGCACACACACACACACACACACACACACACACACACACACAAACACACACACACACACACACACACACACACACACACACACACACACACAGCAACAAATACATTATCATCACAGTTTACAGCTGACCTAATTTCAGAATAGTTCAGTATGGTTTTCACTTCATAAAACTAATATAATTTTTGTCACACCAAACATGCGACAGATGTTACTACTCCGCATGTCTCGGTATTGCCCAACATCCCTGATAAAAGCTTGTGCGGGAAACATTCTTACAAAATGTGCCACACCAGGCGAGTTGTCAAATCATAACATGTCTTAATATTTTAAGGATATGTGTTAAGACTCTCACTTATTGACCTAGTCACCTGACAATGGCACGGTCAACTTTTTCTTTTTTTAATTACACTGATAAGACACAATGTTTCAAACTTTTGTAATTCATTTCCAGTTGATGGACACATGTCTGACAGCTCATCTCACAGTTGTGGTTTTTGATCACATACCTTGTCGTCGTTGCCATCATGCATAACACACTTGACTTGGACAAAACCAAAGCCATGTGTTTGTGGGTTCTGACCATATCAGGTGTCCAGCAGAAACACTGAGGCCATGAAGTTAACAAAAGACACAAGTTAACAACAAAAACAACAACAAATGAACAAAAAAAAAAAGTAATTACTGTAACAAAACTTGCATTACATATTTTAAAATAATTATTTTAGTACTTTTAGAAGACTGATCCCTGTCCTGGATGTAAGGGCACTAAAAAAAAAAGCTGGAGATAGGCACCAGCAGACCCCCACGACCCTGAAAAAGGAGAAACTGGGTGGGAAAATGGTTGTATGGATAGAAGATAGATGTATAAGAAAATGACCAATGAGTGTAATCAAGAGACTGGCTATTGTGGATATATTTACCAAATGGAAGTAATAATGATCTTTCACATAAAAGAGTGAGAAAAAGAGTAATGTGGCAAAGAGCAAACGCAATGCAAAGAGAACTATGATGCTCTTGACTTATATTCTAATAGAGCCATCTACCTTTATTAAAGAAGTCTGTTTATCATGACGATGCAGATTGTGATTACAGGTCAAATGAGGTCATTACAACACAACACTTCAAATGAGGAAATCTCACAACCCAAAGGTGTTAACAGCACTGATGACAGTTGAAAACACCCTTAATCTGAAAAACATCTGCAAGCAGAGCTGAACCACAAGCTGTGTGTGTGTGCGTGTGCGCGCGCGCGTGTGTGCGTGTGTTTTCACACCCAAAACAACATAAAGCTTCTTTGTACAGTTTACATTTCAAAATGACTGACATGGTAATTTTTAGAGAAGAGTTCCACTTCTTTTCTTGGGGTCATTAGGTCAGCAAATGAGTAACAAAGAGTAACTTTGTTGTGAATAAAATGACTAAAGTGTAGTTTGGATTCATTAGAGTAGGTTTTATTACACAAAGTAGAAGTTTAAAAATGTACGAACATGTATGGTGGTCAGTGTTGGTGCATGACAACCAAGTGTTAGATCCTGTTTGTGTGGTGCTGGTTTAGGCTTTACTGTAAAGTATGGACTGACAAGGCATTACCGTAAATCACATTTACAATTAGAAGAAAAATGCATTTGCTGAAAAAAAATGCAAGTGAGGATACATGTGCTGAAGTTTGACGGCTGAACCCTCTATGAACGAATGCAGAACATATGTTAAAAGGACGTTAAATGATGTGCTGAAGGGTTAAATGTTTACAGAAAAAATGATTAATTCAATAGCTGAATTGGTTAGATGATAAGTAGAATGTTTAAAGGTTGATTTAAAGAATGAAATGATAGCTGAACGGGTGAATAAACGGCTGAAAAGTTAAAGTTGGAAAAAGTTTAAAGAAAAGGTAAAAAACTGAAGAAAGTTGAAATGGGTTGGATGGGTTTATGGCTGAATTAAGTGGGGATCAGGGGTGTAAAGACTACAATTATATTTATATATATATATTCCTCACAGCAAGGTTTAAATCCTCGTGGGGACCACTTGTGGTCTTTTGTGTGAGGTTTGCATGTTCTCCCTGTACTTGCCTGGGTTTTGTCGATATTTCTTGCCAAAGTCAAGTGGTGGTCTAGTGGTTAAAGGCACACCGCGGACTTTTTGACCTAAAGATTTGACCCATATGAGTTATTTTAAATGATTCCTCAGGCCAATAAACAGCACTTGACAGTATCAATGCTCCAAGCGGGGCTTCCCTCTTGAAATACCGCCCACGTAAGTTTGACGAGACGGACCGTCTTTGGCAAGGTCATGTGACCTGGAGAATGCCTGGAGAACGTCTCACTCTACGGCAGTCACGTGACCACAGGCTCGTAAACACTTGTTGGGCTAAGGCTTTTGTTAGTAATTTTCCACCTGTTCAACTCCTGGTCACGGCCGAGGCTAGCAAAAAGTTTAAAACTGCTTCTGATGAGGCTAAAAAGACGCTGCCGAGACCCAGCCCCCTCCGTCGACCCGCCGTCCACATGGCGCCAGACACCGCCCCGCGCACGCCGGGTCGCCCGTTTCTTGTTTGCCCCGACCCCGTCCGTCGCACCGCCGACCCCCGGCAAAGGGGGTCAATGACGAGGCGAGGCCAGGGAGTGGAGGGCGGCGGCTGCTCCTCCAGCTACATCGCGAGCCGAACCCCGCTTCGCACCCCAGCCCGACCGACCTTAGAGCCAATAAGTTACAGGTCAACTACTGTCTGCATACACACTCAAAAGGCAAGCGAGGCTGGCCAGACGACGATTTGTTGATTTTTTGCGACAGTGCTGCGGTGCTTGTGGCCAATGTAGTAATCGGAGGTTAATTGGTTCGAATCTCACCTGGGCCATCACTGTGGGATGTTGAGCAAGTCCCTTAACCCTAACTGCTCCCCAGGCGCTACATTGTGGGAGGCCACTGCTACTCCTCGGGGAAAATGAGCTAAAATGCAGAGAAAGAATTTCATTACGGTGATTAATAAAGGATAGAAAATAAATAAATAAAATAAAAACACGTTGGTCAGGAAAATCGTAGTGTCTAATTTGCTAAAAATGAATGTGTAAATGTGATTTTTACTGACCGACGTCATGTACAGGGTGAAAAATCCCGTTCCGGCCCACTGCAGTTAAAATGTATCCATATCAATAATGTATCCATATTAGTGAATATTTACTTTAAAAATGCACATAGCGGCACACACAAGTTACATTAACAATATAGTAATAATAAAACAATGGAAACAAAGAAATGTCCTGCATTAAATGCAACAATCTAGTGGAAGCTACTGTGAGAATAATGTGTATGGAATAGATTAAAAACGTGTGAGTTCTCCTAAAAAGAGCTGTTGAAGACGTGATCCATAACTAATGCTTTATACACCGTATCTTAGGTACATGGAAACATTATGAGTTTATCGTTATAAGAAAAAGACCTTTTCCCCTGTATTATGTGAGCATAACTTAAGAAAAAAAAATTTGTTCTGCAGTCTAATGGTTGAAACACCTGACCTCAGATGACCTTCTCACTTTTGCAGACAATGGTTTGCTTGATGTTCAGCAGGCAACATCTAGTGGCCACAAAACCATATTGCAATTTTCTTTTATGGAAAAAAAAAACAAAACCTGTCTCACTTAAACACCAAATCAAACTGAAAACAGAGAAGAGAAGAAGAAGAAGAAGAAGAAGAAGAAGAAGAAGAAGAAGAAGAAGAAGAAGAAGAAGAAGAAGAAGAAGAAGAAGAAGAAGAAGAAGAAGAAGAAGTCTTGCAATTTAAATGTATTTCGGGACAGTTTAGTTTACAAATGTATTGTTTTTCCATTTCAACAATTTTTTTTTAGTATTTTGCACATAGCTATATTTGTAAAAATGTTTACACCATTCAAACGTTTAAATATTCTGCTGCTTAGTGACAACGATAATATCTAATTTGTAAAATTCTAACTCTCTTAAGTTACTTTTAATGTAATTTAAGGTTTTATGCAAATTTGGCTGCTTTTAAAAGCCTTAGAGTACTGGATTAGGCCTGACAGCTGTTGCCCATGAACTTTGAGGAAAACTACTGTTTTAAGCTTTAATCCTGCAGCTACAGCCACAATGTGTAGCTTAAAATGTTGCTACAATCTTCCTCTTTCTCAGAATCAATGAGTCATGTGTGTGATCAGAGCCTGCTTCTACCTGCATTCGAGCATGCATTAAGTGGAACCTGTTTCAAACCTAAATGTTCGTTATATCCTCAATAACTTAAAGTAATGTTGTTCATTCAGATTCAGAATACTTTATTCATCCCCGAGGGGAAATTAGGTTTCATTCTTTGTGAGTACTGCCTTCAAATATCTAAGCTTCTGGTAATGTGTACAAACTTGTGTTCACTGACAATGAACTCATTGTTGTGGCAATGCAAATTTTTCGAGTTATTAGAATTATTTATTTGTTTGAAGCTATTTAGTCAAGTGCAAACATGTAAAACTGATTTTTGATGAGGGAAATGCCAAAACATCCACAGTCTTTGTTTCCAGTGAGGCCTTGTGGTTAAAGGATCGGGCTTGGAATCGGAGCCTGGGTCAACACCAATTCGAAACTCACCTGGGCCATCCCTGTGGGATGTTGAGCAAGATCCGGGAATTCCCGGATTACTTTAAAATATCATTTATTAGAGGTAGGTTTGACCTGGTTGATATTGATGTATTTTTCTAATAAACATTTTAATATGTTAAATTCTATTATTATTATTATTATTATTATTATTATTATTATTATTATTATTATTATTATTATTATTATAATAATAATAATAATAATAATAATAATAATAATAATAATAATGATAATAATCAGATCAGATAAAATCAGAATTAAATTAAATAATAACAATCAACTAGAGAAAAAAATATAAACAATTGTTTAAGATTAATATGTGCAAAACTAAATAGATAATAATAATAATAATAATAATAATAATAATAATAATAATAATATAGGATAATATATATATATATATATATATATATATATATATATATATATATATATATATATATATATATATATATATATATATATATATATATATATGAGAATTATATATTCGTTAAATTAAATTATGTTGATTATTGCGGTAATAGCGTCGATCTCGTGCAGTGGGCTTGTAATACCTGTGTATTCCTGGAGGGGTCGCTGTCCTCTCACTAAAGCCTCAGGGTAACAGGGCGCTTCATTGTGCACAATCTCGCCTGTGCCGTTTTCCTTAACTTTTGTCACCGCTCGGTTTGCTGCTACTGTTATTTGGCCAAGGAGGGAGGAAGTAGCAACATGCTAGCGGGTTAGCCCCGTCTAAAGCAACCCTGCCTGTCAGGAAACATGACTTTGAGTCATTTTATTACAGAAACGGCTCTTTCCGGTTACACTCAGGCGTTTAGACAGGGTGAGATTTTTCCTCTTGGTTGTTTTTATGCTTCACACCCTGCTTTGAAACCGTCAGACTGAGTCAACTCTGAGCTTTGTCTGTCTGTGTCTGTGTCTGTGGGACTTGTTAGCCCGCTTGGTACCAGTCAGACGATTTTAAAAAAAATCAAAGCCCACATTTAAACACGGGAAAGCAGCACAGACGGGGTTAATATTGTTTTTTTTTTTGTTCTGTTTTTTTTTTTATCTTTCCCACGCCGTGTTCGATTGTGAGGAATGTTGCTGTGGATTACTTCAAGACAATGAGAGAAACTGACCAGAAAGGTAGGTTAATGTAATACCCTGCTGCTAAAGCCTGTATATGTTTGTGCTTTTAGGGCAAACATTGAAACACTAAAGTGAGTATTGTGTATTATTATTATTATTGTGTGTGTGTGTGTGTGTGTGTGTGTTTCTTAAGAATACAAGCTTTGCATTTGGCGCTAATATAGGAAGTTAATGTGTGCAGAGTAGCTTTAAACCTTAAACCCTGTTGTATTTACTGTGTGTCTCCATATAATCGGACACAGACGAATGTTACAGATGATAACAGAAGTTTTGGTCTGTGACAATAGGAGATGCATCCAGTGTGTGGATGAATTTGTAGTCTGACTTGTTGCAGAGGAGTCCAATGGCCTGCTCAATGTGAACTAACTAACCAAACCTACAAAACAATACACTGTGCTGGTGTTTGCTTTGAGTGACCATGGATCATTTTGATATCAGAAGAAAATGTTGAGATATTGACTGCAGAATTTTGTCTGAAATTTTGTCCATGGCAGCTTTCTTAAGAAATGGAGCTGTGTGGGATTACAGTTGATCTCAAATGTTAATTTAGCATTTAAAATCTGCCTTGCATAGGTTAAAGTTTGTATCTGATTGCACCCAGGATTGTTTTTTTGCTTATTAGAAAAGCAAAACAACAATAACAATTCAGCAGACCTACACAGTTGGCTTTTGTCATTAATCTTTGGATTTTTATATATATATATATATATATATATATATATATATATATATATTAGGGGTGGGAACCTCTGGGTCCCTCACAATACAATACGCGATACAAAGCTCACGATAACAATTATCTCACGATATGACGATACTGCGATTTATCGATATATTGGTCAGAAATCAATCTACGATAATCTGTGACATAACAAGAAAAAAAAAAGATTAAGTGAAAGAATACAATTTTTATTTTATATCTCTGAAAGACAATAAATTGAAAAAGTGTCCTATGAACAGTGACACTATTTTAGTGCAACATTTCTGTAAATAAGTGTCAACATACCAATGTAAACAAACAAGTATCTCCAATAGTGCTTTCTGTAAACAAAGAATAGGGTCTTTCTAACCAGTGACACCATCATAGTGCAATATTCCAGTAAACAATATATTGGTTCCTTCAACAAACAGTGACAAAATTTATGTGAAGATGTATCTGCGCATTTTAGTGAAAAAGCAGAAAAGGTTTTGAAAAAAAATTTGATACTTAGCGGGAAATATTGCGATATATCACCGTATCGAGATATTGTCACACTACTAATAAATATATATATTTATATAGGCCAATGTTTAAAGCTCAGGGTGTTGTTATTGATATCAATACTGGCTGAGCAGAAAAGTGAACAGGTCTGTGTTACTGATTTTACATCTGATATCAGCATATATTTGATTAAATGGAGATTTTTTTAATTTTTATTTTTATTAAAATTTCAGATTTATTTGTCTAAAAATAAAAAAATAAATTCTCCTCCTAATGAAAATCATTTCACCGCAGGTGTATCCCAATACAACTTTTTCACTTCCGATAGGATACCGATATTGCTGCTTTGAGTGTTGTCGATACCGACATTGATCTGATGCGATATTATCGGAACAGTCATACATAATTGTATTGTTTAATGTGTACTGTAGAATGTTAGAAGAAAAGGCTTGATCAAACAGAGAACTATAGTCAGCAACAGTAGGTATGAGAACCACTGGCCCATTATTGATTAACCAATGGGATGCATACATTTTAATCTTAAACATAAGAATATTCTACAATAAAACACAATTAGAAGACCCTGAAAAATAACCTAAAAAATCTAATAAAAACTAAAAATATATGTAATTTTAAACCAGTTTAAAGTAAACATAAGCATATTCTACAATTGAGCACGCTAATCAAATAACAAATTAGAATATCCTAAAAAAGATAAATTCAACAAAAACGAATAATGTGCTCACATCAGAGATTTTAGATACAGATCGATATAATCAGAATATCAGGACATTTTTACTTTGGTCATAAGAAATGTATATAGGATTCACATGTAAACAATGCGTTGTTTAGTTTATCCAAACAATGCAAGCAGAGATCCCAAAGTCATCTCATTAAAGACAGGATATTTATTTAATGTAATTGTGGTTCATTGGCACATGGAAAATGAATGTAATCCACAAGCAGAGGGAGGAAAGTATTAATCACACATGACCACATTACTGGGGAACACTCACCCTTCTCCCTTTGGTCAAGATGACCTTAAGCACTGCATTGACTCAGTGATGCTGCAGTCTCTCTTTTCTGCCTTATATGTAGTCACATGTTATAACTGAGGCGCAGGCATGTCGAACCCAAAGCCTACAGGCCAGTTCCAGCCCATTGGAGCGATTATTGTGTGTGATTTAGCATGGAGCTGAAATAACAGTGAAAAGATTGGCCTCCTATATCTGAAAAATTGTTTATTTAAACTCATATATTTAAAAAAGGGGGAATGAATGAGTCAAAAATCAAAAAAGACATTGCAATATTGACTGATTTCTCTTCCATTAAAATAACTTCTGTCAACATTAACTTTACACACAATACATGCTTTCAAAATAATTATCACAGAAACATACTTTAAGTAAGTTCACCTACTATTTAAGTATATACTTTGTACTATGCTATAAAAGCCCTTCTGCAAAGCTGCCAGTGGTGTGTTTATAAGCATTCAGATAATTCAGCATTATTTTGAAACTTGTCATGTAAGGGGTTACCTTAGATTTTAGGTTTTTTTATGAATGTAAAACTGACCCCCTATTTCTAGGTATAAATGGACTTAAAGGTTCCATGTCATGCTATTTTTCACCCATCTCCATTTGTTCTAAGAACCCCAAAAACATGGTATTTGTGGTTTCTTTTCCCAACCTCGCCTGTTTTTAAGAGTTTTAGCCTCTGAAAAGGCACTTCCTGAGCAACTCTACACTAACAGGCTGATTTGCGGCCTACTTATGCATATTCATGAGCAGGCGTGTCTATAGACCTCCTCCCACCCATTCCGTAGTTGAGCTCATGCTGCTTTATAAACACGAGACAGAGCGTGGGGGCGTGGCGTTCATGGGTACATATATAGACTGTAGGAAATACATACATAGCACTGTGTGAAGGACGCTGAAATGCTCACCTTCGTGGGCGTGTCTGTTTACATGTCAATCATGGCAGAGAGTTTCCTGGAGGCGCGGCTTCTCCAGCTCAGAGCCGCGTCAAGTTTGTCATCAAAGTGGGAACGCGTCATCAAATATTGGAGTGAGGTGTTTGGGCTCACCCTGCAGTAAGAAAGGAGCACTTTTATGATGTTTAAAGCACAAAAAAGTTGATTTAGCGTAACATGGGCCCTTTAAAGACACAAGAAGAGGGCTGAGTTTGTTGTGTTCAGCACCTGTTTGTCTGACAATGTAACATCTGCTAATAAAACAAAGCAAAATTCAGTTAAATCCATAATTGAAAATGTGAAACTCTCTTGCTTTGGAAATATATGGATGTAATTTTGTGCCAAAAATGTAATTTTATTAACTTGTGTTTCATGGCAGTCCCCTTTTATCCCACACCTCTTTGAATTGCTTCTTCACACCCGTGCAGACTACAGAATGGCGCACGGCCATCTTTTGAAAGAAATGGGCCATATGGCCCCCTGCTAATGGTTTGTGCTATACAAGTCCTTCTGCAGAGCTGCCAGTGATTGTGGATGGAAAAGGGGAGGGATGCTAAGGGGAACAAGTCTCATCTGCAGCTCAGCCTTTAATTGAAATGTGTCTGCACACCCGGGTGAATATAATTGTTTGAACATGCAGATGAAAGGGTAATAGCTTCCATAGCTGTTATATTTGCACAATGTGAAGAGCCAGCTGTTGAATTCATTTGCATTATGTTTATTTTATTCTGGTGCATCTGAACAGTGTGTCGCTAGCAGGAGCTACGTACATTTCCTAATAATTGTCACAAAAATAAGTTTCTTACACATTGCCTGTTTGGTTTTATTAGCAAATGCTGTCTCCTGCTTGCTCTAGTCGGTGACGTTAATGTAAATAAAACACCTGAAACTGAAACACATCAGAGAAAAACTTGTTTTCAGGTGCAATGCTTATCAAGCAACCTGATTTCTGCCATAGCTGATTCTAAATAGTTTTTAGCTTGATAGTTTATAAGGAACATAAATGCATCTGAAGGAAGTCATGGTTTGGTGGCGGATAACTGACACAGTCAAACATTTGATTGTCTTCTTTATTGCTGATGTGATTTTACATTTTCCAAGAGTTTCGCTTTGCAAAGCAGCATATGAACACTTGTGGTTGGTTGTGAAAGCTGTTTTTATTCTGTAACATGATGGTTTCTGTGGTCCTGTCAGCAGCACATTGTATCTAATCTCAAAGGTTTTCAAGGTCACATTTGGATAGTAGTTTGTAGATCGACTGTTCTGGATCTTTGGAACTGTGGAATCAAGATTAGCGTGGGAAACTAGATTAAGATAGGTGCTGTTTGCAGGTTGTTGTGCACTTTAAAATGTGTGTCAGAAATATAAAGCAGGAGGGTGAAACAGCTGAATGTACAAGTTGGGATTAGATTAGACAAGACAAAACATCATATGTAAATCCTGTTGTGCGAGTTTTCTCCTAAATGTCTTTTCTCTCCATTTTCTGTTTTAGTTGACAACATATTTCAGACAGAAAATACAGAAGAACAGGTTATGTGCCGTATTAGCCTCAAAGCGTCTGCCACCCAACACGGCTGTAATCACTAAAGTCACAAAAACAAAAGGTGTACAAATGGGTTTGGGACGACCTAAAGTTAATGTTTTGGTTTGTTAATAAAGAATGAAGAGAAGTTTTCTGAATGTACAGGAAAGTAGCACTATACAAATGATCACATACTGGTAGTTGTCTCTCTATATGCTTTTAAAATATGCAGTTGTTGTGTAACTGTTGTACAGAGGATGTAAACCAGAAACTTTTTTCTATTACCTTGCCAATGGCTGGGTGGGAACAGTCAAACATGTCAAGGCTTGTAAGTTGTGTGTGTATTTACATTCATACTCATCAGGAAAGTGTCTGTTTTACTGTTATTTAAGTTCCCGGCAAAGCATGTGAATGGTAGCATTCGGCCTTTACTTAACCTGTTGATTCAGGTCTTAGAAATATTTTTTTTTATACTAATTCCAAAGATTACCAGTTATTGAACAGGCTAAAAAAAAACATTTCTTTTTCTTTCAATGGCAAAATTTTTAGCTGCTTTGAATAAGCTATAGAGGGCCAACCTGACTGATTGACATTATTATTTTCTGAAAGGCAAACCGGGTAGGTGTATGAACATGGAGGACAGTATGAATGGAAAGAAGGAGGTCATTAGGAGGAAATGGGACACCACTGTATGCACAAATGTTTTAGTATGCCTGCCTTGTATGTGCCTTTGGTACAGAACTGTCAGGAATACCCGAGGGTGTTCTCGTCTAAAGTGGAGGATCAAGAGTAAAACATAGCCATGTGTTGGAGACGAAAAAGGGTCAGTCTGTATTTTTTTGAAAGTCAACTACGTACGTTTGTGCAGAAGATTGTCGCTGAGCAGATGAGAAGTGGAAATATTGAGAGTAAAGAAGGGGTTTAAAACTCCTTGGTAACTCCTGGTTTTCTCCTTTAGAGTGGTAAGCTACATTTATGGACTTTATAAATAGAAGCAGCTGTAATGATAGGGTAGAAATGAGGAAACTGCCGAAAGACTTGGGATGGCCTACTTACAGTGCATTTGTTGTTGTGACCTGATCCTTCCTCATTCATGTTCACAGATTTAAAACATGCAACTTCATGATTATTTAGAATAGACCAGCCAGTAACAGCTGACAGAATTAAAATATGGATGTGTTTTCCTCAAAATATCTGATAGCAATGCAATAGGGCAGCATGAAATTGGAAAACAAGCATTGCGATTTTCTTCAACCCAGCAGATATATATTGCGATGTGAAAAGATACATGAATTTTCACCATATGACTCAAATTGTACTTTGTGATGCTGCCATACGGTGGGACAATTAACCTGCACTGGTCTCCCCATTTGTCCCATGTTAGTAAAACATTGAATGCCTGAATGAATCCCTTTTCCCACAACTTCCAAAGCTCATTTTGTAACGTTTGGTTCACTGAGATGTCTAGTGGTTGTGCCAGTTAAGTTATCCCACCAGGGATGTTGGTCGGTACACAGTTCTGCATCCTGGGAGCCACTTTCACTGGAAAAATGTATGCAAAAACATTGCAGAACCAGCAATGGGACTATTGTGCACACAATGTCGCTCAAATGATATGTTAATGTGTAGAAAGCAAGCCATTTTATTTTTTTTTTAGTAATTCTCTTCTGAGTGTGGTCAATTTGCTGCAGCAAGATGTCACTGACCAAAAACTTAGCTGGCATCTCCTTTCAGTTCTGTCATTATCTTCTCTGACAGGGAGCTTCAAGAAGAAAACACAAAAGTCAGTTAGTCGTGAACTCTCTGAAATATCCTTCCGTCACTTCTTCTTCAGGGGGAACTACTGTTGTGTTATGGCGTACACAACTTGTTGATGTCAATGGTGCTGTAACCTGCTCCTCTGTCCTCTGTTACTGATACTGTCCTTTGTCTCTGGATTATAGGCCAAACAGAGGGCACACCCCAATGCACCAATTTCTCCTGTTTGCCAATATGTAACGAACCATTAGGCTCGGGTACAATGCATCACTTCCACATACAGTGCATAGAGGGTGTTTATTTGTATCATGTTTATTATTTCGCTTGTAGCCTAAGTTGTGGGTTTTAGTTTGGGTCAGATCGGGTAAATCACACCTTCTTTGTTTAATGCTCACCAATAGGATTGTTCTTAGATTTGTAAAACTATATCTAAGTAGGCCACATTTCAGTAGAAATACAACAGCCTTATGCTTCTGCTTCTGATTACAAAGAAAATGTTAATGCGTTCAAAGATATGGAGAACATGTGTAGGACTGAAATTAGTTATTTGATGGTTACAATTCTATAAAGTAGCGATGAGGCGATGTTTGATTACATTTCAGTCTAGCCATCTCTATTTGAGTTTATGCTCAGAAGGTAGTGTGTGACATAGTGTTACAGCCTGAGTCTCCTTTGTGTTTTTGGTGTTGGTTATAAGTACTACGGGTAGTTAGGAGATTGTAGCTAAACAGTTTGATTTAAACACACAAAGATCCACTTGGAATAAGCCTGTGTCTTTGTATGCTTATGTCGACTTTTTTCTACTGATGCAGTTAAGCAGGATTGTAATATCGGACACAGCCAAGCCAACACTGTTGCTTACCGGCAGAATAAAAAGCTCAAAAATACTAGTAACATAGATAGTGCTGCATGATTGATCATATTTTAACCATGATCCAGATTCTGGCTGCCCCAATCAAATGAACCTGATGGTCTATTTACATGTAAAATGCAGGCACTTTCTCAAATAGTAGTCAGCCAACCACCAGGGGGTAATCACATGGTTAAGGCTTCATTAAGCCACCTCAATAACCAGCGAGCAACCTTTCAGCGGCAGCGTCGAGTCACTCGGTGGGCCAATGAGAGCTGTAAGCTGTTATTTTGTGTCTAATGAGTTGCACTCTGTAATTGCGTATTTATTCAGTTAGCATTTGGCAAATTTTATATTCTCGTATGAATGTTATTTTTCTTTAGTAATTATCATTATTCTTATTTTAATCTTAATTTTGCACTGGAAACTGTTAACATTGTTTCAATTGAAAGTAGTACAATATATACAGATGTATAACCTTACATGATGAATAATTGTGATTTATGCACACCCTGTTCTTACTGCTGCTTTCAGAGAAGAGGTACAGGTCCATCAAGGCCCGCACTTTCAGATTCACTAACACTTTTTATCATGCCTTTGGGGTACTGATTACACAGTAATCACATCCTGTTCAAATGTTTTCAGTCACTCTTCACTGTGCAATATACATGTATTCCCATTGCTGCTATCATGCTCTCCTATTGTACATTGTAATTTTTTTAATACATTTTTTTATTTTTTTCATATTTTTACTAGCTTATTGTGTTTTTATTTTATTTTTTTGTCTTATACCTCTACTCTTGAACCACCAGATTACATTGTGTATGATGACAATAAAAGTCTTCTAATCTATTCTATTCTATTCTATTCATAATTGTGATTACAATATTGATAAAAAATAATTGTGCATAATCCATAATTGTGAATTCCCACAGTAGCATAAAGCAAAGCGACAGGAAAAGAGATGCACTTCAATCAACAGATAAGACTGAAATACTAAAATAATTTCTAGGTGCTGCTCTGGATATCAGTAAATTAGTTAAGTTAAGATGCATGTCATCAAGAAAAGACCCCGCACTCAAATGCTTGCAAACATTGTTAATGAAGAACTCGGAGCTACATCATGAAAGAGTTTTTGTGTTGTTGGAAAAGATGGTTTAGGTTGAATATTTGATGTCAACATTTGGGAGTGGAGTAGAATGGGGAAAGCATTTCATGTGTGTGGTGTATTGGTCCAACTGGTGATCAGTATACCTAGTAAGATGTCCCAGTACAAGCTACTATCTTTGTTTTGATAAATCTGAACCAACTGGTCTCGTTTGGAAAATAGACACCTAGACTCCTTTTGTTCTCACTGATGTACGAGAGAGAATAAAGTTCTCTGTTCTCATGAAGTATGTAGAAGCTTTTAATCCTCTTTATTCACAAAATTTTTCCGTGGCTTTAGTCATCTTAAACTAGACTAAAACCAACTCTGTTATGACAAAATGGAATTTACAGATTGGAGACTAAAACTAATTAGATATGAAAATGTCAGTAATAATGCTTTGGAATTGATAAAATTCAATAGCTGAGCTTTAACAGTTGTAAATAAAATAAGAATTTTTTTAAAAAAAATCTTTGCAAAAATATTTTTTTCTGTTGCATAGATAAACCTGTGGTGTAGGGTTGCAGCTATCGATTTTTTTTTTGGAATCGATTAATCTAGCACTTTATCGATCGAATAATTATTTTTTTCTGCGTTTTTAGGCGACCAAAACAATGCATAACGAAACTGACGTGGCTGTAAAATGATCAAGCATTTGGCTTTTAGTTCTCAAAAAAACTACATTTGACTCCAAAACTAAGCCCATTTACTGCAATTTAACCATGTAGTGTTAATAAGTGCCAGTAACAACAATTAAGTAACAATACAGTTAAGTCAACTAACTACTAACAAATAACATATAATTTCTGGGGTGAGCCTATTTGCTATGGTAACCTAGAAACCTGTGTGTGTATATGTTAAACAAACACTGGAATTATGTTTTCAGCAGCTGAGAAAATGTATTTATCTCGGGCTTAATAAAGTATTTCTATTTTATATCAAAATATTGTGCTGCTGACATTATTAGAATTGTCACAGTGAATTAAGGATTTAAAGACCGTCTACCCTGGTTTGTGTGTACATGCATGCCGTGCGTGCTTCCGATCACACCGCTTACGTCTCTAGCAAAAACTTATGCAATCATTTTCATTTATCGTCTGGTTAATTTATTTATTTATTGATTGTCAACCCAGACCTAAATTAGTGCTACATTACCTTGTTTCAGCGACGCTTGTTGAAACAGCATGTGGATGCTTTCGGTTCAGATGCTGCATCATTGAAGTCGTACTGCTGTCGTATGCCAGGTATTGTTCGCATTAAACACATGATTGCACCTTGTTTTCTTAATTTTTTAGGATGTAACGATCCCAAACTTTAGGCATTCTTGCATGCTTGCTTGCTCTCCGCCATGGCGCCAACTAAATGCAGAATGTTTGTCACGCATTGATGACGCGCTAGTGGTGGGCGGTCCCTGCGCTCATAGTGCGCGTCATAGGAATGTAACGATGCTTTGAGGCACAATTTTTGCCTTGCGGAATTTTTGTAATCGAGTTAATCACACTCGAGTTAGTGTCCTTTTTTTGTTCAGGGTTGGTAACAAACTTACTGACCTGCTTTATATTAAAGGTCACTGCAGATGACTACAAATTAACATCAAATTAAGCTAAGCCAACTTTCTGGTGGGGTTTTTTGAGAAACACAGCTTTTGTTTCCAAATGTGCTGAGTGCACCTTACCACTGGATGCCTCAAAGGCAGTGGAGAGCAACAAGAGAAGTGGATTAGAATTGTAGAACAGTACAGAGGACATAGATGGGAAAGAGATGGAAAGAAAAAGGCAGGCAGAAGGTTGATGGAGAGAGAAATGAAGCAGAAACGGTAGCTCTATTTTTGACCGTGTAGTCTGATGCTATTCAGTGTGAACTGCCCCACGTGTTAGTCGCATTTTATCCTGTAGAAATCATTCAAAATGTCTGGCTACTCTAGTGGAGGAGTGGGAAAATAAAACGTATTGATGTTGAAAGACAAATAATGGAAACGCAAGCAGCTTTTGAACAATTTCTGTCAATTTTTTAGTCTAATTTTACCTATTTGTCATCTCTGGTACGGTTTCCACAACATTTTGGTAGATTTGGGAATTTTATCCTTGGCTGTGCATTACATGACAGCACACAATTAATTGGCCTGATTAATCTGTAGCCTAACCCTCTATTATCCTCATTGTAATGTGTGTATCTAACAGGTTATACCACATTTTATCAGATCATCAAACCGAGGTCTGAGCTTGTACAAAATATAATGAATGGTATTATTTGGACTGAGGTGTTTGAGTTGTCTGAGCTGGTTATTGGTATTGCCTTGACTCACCATGAATAAGCCTATTGACATAGCATGGCGTACAGAGTTTACAGTGTTGTTATAGTTCTAATAAACATCCCCTTACTACCTGTCTTTCTCACTGTAAAGGCGGTCTGAGTTGAGAGTGACCATTAAGTGACTTTGTCTCACTTGTCTGGCCTTTTTTTTCCCTCCACTGACGAAAAGAAAGCGTTCTTCCTATCAGGCATGTGAGCCAAGATTGGGAGTGTGGGATTTTTTTTTATTTTAAAAGGACTTATTGTAATGTAGTGACTATTCTGGTGTTACAATAGGGCCATGTGTTCAGAGGTGTTTTTAGTGCTGTGTTGTCTAAACCAGTGATCACATACAATAACCCCTCCCCCCTCCTCCCTGCTTCCTCTTTTCTTCTTCCTGATTATTGCCTGCAGCAGCCCCACATCTCCGGATATCATTACAGTATGGTGTATTTGCTTGCATAAGATTTTTTAAATGTTCTAAATAGGAAGGAAGTGTTTCCTTCAATGGATCGTGCTAAAGAGCCTTCATAATGTGCAATTGAACTAAAAAACACGTATCTAGATTGGATTTTTTTCTTATGTTATTCATTTATTTATTTGCTGGGAAGGTTTAGTTTTGTGCAGAGATAACACAATAACGTTTGAAACCCTTTTTTTGATGGTGAAAGAAGCAGCCTACAGAGAATAATTCTAATTAATTTGCAGGTGTGCCTACTCGCGTAGTGTCGAAGCAATGAAGAAACTCCCTCTTATTCATAATTGCATCTTACAGTTTACCATTTATTTTAGTTATCTTTTTGGATCATATCATTATTGTTCAGTTCAGTCTTGATTTAAACCTTGATGGGGTGAGTACATGCATGTGATGCAAGTGGCAGTGATTGAACAAACTCGAAGAGAGAACTCAGGTTTGCAGAGCTGGAAAACTCTAGATTCCCTGACACTGCAAACTGTCATTGATTTTGAAAATGTGGCAAATGCAGAACAGAGTCTTCTGGGCTGTATTAGTCAGACATACCATGGCCTCGGTGAACTGGATCATTTCATGTGGATGCTTCTGCTTTAAATTCTAAGTTGCAGCTCATCACACTGAGTGAAAACATGTTGTTCTCCACACTGACTGCTATTATTCTTATCCCTCCATAAACTAAGGATTTAGAAAACTTTGTAGATTTTTTTGTTGAAAGCACTCTTAACACTTTTTTTTGTAGGGAACATTTGTGTATCCATTTGCATGCAAGTCTATCTTTGTTCTGTGGCAGTACTCTGAAAAATATTTGAGCTACAAAATATTTTTCTTTATGTGGGGCATGAAAGACAATTTTTAATTGCTCTGCTTTTCTTTGTCTGGTATAAGAAACTGTGGGTCAAAATGTCATTGTGGAAATTCATAGAAATCTTAAATGTCAAGACCTAAGTGCATATGATATCACACCCCTGTTTAAACTGTGACTACTTTTTTTATCAGCTTTTCTCATCTTGCCAGTTGGCATCTGGAGTTCTGAAGCGAGTTTTTCCATCATCTATACCAAATGTTTGGCAATAAGGAGCAAAAGAGGGAGACCAGCAGGGAGTCCAGGAAGTGTTAGTAGGAGAGATTGTGTTAAATATGCTAAAATGACAATAGAGATGGAGAGAAAGAAGCACTGTCAAAGTAGTGCTATAGCTGAAACAGATGGTTGGCGAGACACGGGGGAGTAGTCTACAAGTAGACCATACTGGGGCCTCTTGTATTACTGACCTGTTGTGATATGCACACAAAGTACGAGTTCATAAAGCCATAGCTGATGTTGGATTCCCTAAGGAAACAACAACACACAGATCAACAAATGGAGAATAACTAGGAGGAAAGCCTCATTCCAGTTTAGTTTTTGTTTAGCTTGTTTTCATTGTGTGAGTTAATCCTGTGTTTCCATCCAGCCCAGTTCTTGATGTTCAACCCCCTAGCTTGCACTGGAATGATTCGTGCGTGACTACGAGGTCATACTTACCTCCAAGGGATGTTAAATGAACAGCAGCCCACTTTTGTTTGTCAATACATGACTCAGACACATGATATTGGGAGTGGCAAATCAATAGAGTGCACTCTGATGACGGTTATAATTGATTAACATTGAAGTGTACATGGCTATGCAGCTGGCCACTGTTTTTATTTTTGATTAGCTGTTTTTGTAGCAGCTAATTTCAGGAAAGATGGCTTTGAACGTGAGCATGGGCTCTTCAATAAATGGAGCAAAATGATCAAGTCAAAGAGTGGATCCCTGGGACTTCTCTAGCCTTTATCCTTTTCTCTAGAAGTAGGGAGCAGATGCTCCTCAGGTCTTTTATTGTGTGGCTGCCTGGTTAGGGAGCTAACTTAAAGACTGGGGGAGGAGATGATCTTTTTAGTGCACCCTTTTCTTTTTTTTCCTTCACTCTCTCTGCACAGTTTTCTACTGTGTTTGTCTGTTGAACCCTGCTAGTGTAAATCGGATGAGTTCATTCCTGGATTAGAGTTGTAGTCTGTATAAAAACTGCCTCTTTGAATGGGCCACAAGACACCAGTTGAGGAGTAGGATCTAAAACAAATTCAACCATTAGGCTTATT
Organism: Gouania willdenowi; assembly: GCF_900634775.1. NCBI lineage: Eukaryota > Metazoa > Chordata > Actinopteri > Blenniiformes > Gobiesocidae > Gouania > Gouania willdenowi. The sequence goes on along the minus strand of NC_041047.1, from coordinate 18,568,036 downwards.
TACCACCACACAGCAGTAACAGGAGAAACCTCTGTCCATTTTAATTTCACTCTATAATACATGTAAGAACCCAGATGAACATTTATAAAGACAAGCAGCGTAATTACAAATATAAAATGAGAAAATAAATCTGTTCTTCCTTTGCTTCTGTGTCTCATTGTGACCAGAAGACAATGCTGCTTGCTCTGGCAAGGATCCAGCCCCTCTCATCTCCATTAGGTCATGAAGAGTGGGTTCTAGTGATGATTGATACTTTAGTGCCTCTGTTCCACTTTCCCTGGGGAGAGGAAAGAAGAAGCTTGGCTAGCAGCCTCTAAAGCTGGCATATTAATGCACAAAGGGAAGACCAGGGGCTTTTGAAAGTATTTAAAAGCAAAATTGCGAAAACTGCAAAACCTACCTTTTCTAACTCCTCCTTGGGTTTTTGTCCAATCAGTGTGAAACTTGGCACGTAGAGTCTTCAGTTAGACCTGATCTGAATTTGAGGAAAGAATTGTCTTCGGTCAAAATATGCGCAAATTATTAGCAAGTAAAGTTTTCTAGCTAGCTATAAAAATGCGAACTGTTGCATATTTCAGTCAAAATAGGAGGCAAACAATGCCAAATCTGAGATCCTTGATTGGCATGTGACTGTGGGGGTATGAGCCAAATTTGAATAATTTAGGCTACTAGGGGCCACTGCAAATATGGGAAATATATGTATTTTAAATGGCAAGACTGATTGGTATAGGAATGATCTTTACCAAAGGTATGACCTTTACCAATCCCGAGTTAATCGCGATTGGTAAAAGTGGGTGTGGCTTATTACGACATAAAATATAAACAAACATTTATTTCAGCTGAAGAATTATGTTTCGAAGAGCACACACGCCACCCATACCAAAAAGTCTGCCACTAGGTGGCTCTATTATGGGTGCAAATGTATTTTGGCCTGTTACTTTCACATTTTAAATCACACCTTCATAAACTTTATATCCACGTGTTCACTGCAAATGGCATGTTGGCCTGTGTCCTGACGCTCACCCCAAGCCCGTCATCCTTCGTGACGTAATTCCATGGGCTGCGCAAAACCTGGGGGCTGAGTCGCGCGGGAAGGCTTGGCCCTCTTTCGTGACTGCTTGCAGTTCTAGGTATTATTATTATCCCCCGCCCCAAAAAGGAACGGGAGATATAGGTTTGAGTGCCGTCTGTCCATTTAAGATAGTAAGATAGTTAGTAATTTCATATTCTGATGTGATAATATTTTCTCATGTATACATCTGAGTTTTTAGATTTAGGACATTTAGGAAAAGGTTGTGAGTTTTAGTGACAACCAATCTGGCAGGGGATGTTGATGACTGTCTTCTTGTTGATTTGGCTCTTTATCAATGAGAAGACCACACTAGGTTTCAGCAGACAAACCTCAAATCAAATTTGAAATTTGTAAAATGTAATAAACAAATTAATTTCTATTGATTTCATAAATAATACAGATTGTTTTCTCTTTCTCTTAGAAGAGTAGAAGCTTGGTCATGAAGCCTTGTTTTTTGGGGGCTAAGTGTGATATTTTCAACATTTTTTTTCCTTGATTGTAAGTAAGGATATATTGAGGTTTTGGTGAATTTATGGTTCTTAAATGACCCAGATATAGGCTCTTATATATCAATACAGATAATTGTAGAGAACTGGACAAGCATTATTCTTTCCAAGTAAAGAATTTCAATTTCTGAATTGCTAATCAGCAGTGATGATGTTAATGAGTTGAATGTGAACATAAAAGTTGATGACAAAAGAGCAAATGAGTGCTCTAGTCTTGTCAGTTTGTAGCCCTGACTCATGGACTTATCAGATATCCTTGTGTGACGCTGCAGTGGAATGCTGAGAGAATCGTTGCGTGTTCGCCTCAGAGCTGATGTCATAACTTGCTTTTTTGTGGGTTATGTATACAGGAAGAGACTTGCTGTCAGGGTGTGAGAGGATGAAGAGTAAACATTAGAGTAACAGGTAGAATATTCAATGTGAAGTTCTTCAATCTCGCCTGTGTCACTGGGTCACACTCCCATCCACTTCCTGCTGGATCATGAAGTCACCGCTGTCTCATCATTGACAGTCTTTCTGTTTATAGCCTAGGTTTGGCTCCTGGCTAGTCTATTAGTAAGAAAATGTAGACTCAGAGTACAGTAAGCCTTACACATCCCTGAGTGGCATCATAAACTCTACAACTACTAGCCTTATAAAGGCACAATCTGGCCTTTCTTCTACAACTGCCAGTGTAGATATACAACTGCTAATCCTTCTCCTCTTGCTTTTTGTGTGGAGCTATTTGTAGCTTTTTTTTTTAAAGCTGGTAAAAAAAAATGGGAGGGACAAGTCAAGTTAAAGGCAAGAGAGTAAGATCAGTTTACATAAACGTCCATCTTCCAATCAGATTGGATTATCTCCTGCACAACTGTTTAAAAGCTAGACTATAATTGTTTTGTTTTTTTTTACCCCATTTGAAAAGTAATGGCATTCATAATATGCAGCACATCCTACAATGTGATTTTCTGGAATTTTTTTTTCTCATTTTGTCTCTCATAGTTGAGGTGTACCTATCATGAAAATTACAGGCCTCTCTCATCTTTTTAATTGGGAGAACTTGTACAATTGGTGGCTGACTAAATACTTTTTTGCCCCACTGTATTTATTGTGTTAGTGCAAATACATTTACAGCACTAATTCTCCAAACCATGAGAAGGTTTTGTTGTTATATACCAAGAAACTGATATAGTTTTAAAAACACATTGTGGTATAACATTTTGGTCATACTGCCTAGCACTGGCCCTGGTGTTTCTCCCCCTACCCCAGTAAGTGGCTGAAGTGCCATGCTAAACCTAAGCTAAGCAGCTGTACTTCAGTCTTATCTGAGGAATGCTTTGCATCGTCATAGAATCTCCTCTACAGGGAGGAAGCTCTGTTATCTCAAAGACTCTGTCTCATTCGACTGTCCCTGAGACTGCTCTCTTTTCTATCTCACATTCACATGTTTACCTTTCTCTAGCAGCCTTTTCTTTTAACCGGTTTCTCCTCATGGTCAACCACTAAAAGGTTCAGTTTTTTCATCCCTGCAGTGATTAGAAATAGTTTTCTCTTGCACAAATATGGTTATAATTATAGGATTTCTTTTCATGAAACATGTTTACTGAGCAGCACAAGAGGTAAAGTGGCAGATGTGAACCAGACCAGCTCCATGATAGAGGCTAATGCTGTTGTTTGTGGTCCTTGCACTTTTACATGCCCGGGCATTTTTCAGGCTTGCACGTTTTTGGGACTGTGGTCAGCTGGCCTGGCAAAGGTACAAGCTCATGAGTCTCTGTTTTTCCTCTACTTTCCTACTGTGACCCAAATGATTCAGATGCTAAGATATTTTTGTCATTTTGTTACTTTGTTAATGGCAAGTTCCTGTTTCGCAGCTTGTTCACAAGAAAATCAAACTGAATGTCAGAGAGTCTAGCTAATAAAAGGAAATATAGTTGCATTTTTGTTTTAGAACAGGAGTTTAACCAAATAATAATTGTGTGGCTTAATTTGCTATCTCCTGTATATTAGGAGTGCGACCGTGGCTCTGGTGGTAGAGGGTCGTCTTCTGATCGAGAGGTTGGGGGTTCGATCCCAGTACCTGACTATGTGTTGAAGTGTCCTTGGGCAAGACACTGAACCCTAAGTTGCTCTGTGAGATCGACTAGCGCCTTGCATGGCAGTCCTGTCCCATTGGTGTGTGAATGTGAGAGTGATTGGGTGAATGAGCTGATACGTAAAGCGCTTTGGGACTGCTTCAGTGTGGTTATAAGGCGCTGCATAAATCTAGTCCATTTACCATTTACACTATCTCGGCGATATATTGCAATATTTTTTCGCAAGTATCGATTTTATTTATTTATTTATTTTTATTGTCAAAACCTTTTCTGCTTTTTCACTAAAATGTGCAGGTAGGTCTTCACAGAAATTTTGTTGAAGGAACCAATATATTGTTTCCTGGAATATTTCACTATAATGGTGTCCCTTGTAAGAAAGATCCTATTTTTTATTTACAGAAAGCACAATACATCGAGTGACATCAGCACTTGACTTAGCAACGTGCGCCGTCATTTTAAGAGCGGTAATCATTTGCCTGACAACCGCTATTTACCGCTGATATCATGATGGAGATTTTGCAGTCTGGCTGATTTTTATTGTATAATGCCCAAATCCTGCGTAGTATTTGGCTGTCATAACCGTGCCTGGCTGAAGGAAAACATAGCCTTTTACAGAATACTGACAGAAAAAGGCCAGAAACGGAAATTATGGTTCCATGCACTGAGGCGAACAAACATAAATGGAACTACATGGAGCCCAAAATCAAAGTGGTCGTATGTTTGCAGTAGACATTTTGTTAATGGTAGGTTGTGTATTTTGGGGATCTAATTTCTTCATTACTGATTTTATGACATTGATTATGAATTAGCCTACATTTAAATTGTAATTTATTCAGTAATGACTGAAATGTTCATGGCTTGTATGTCTAACTTGAAGACAAGCAACGTGAAATTAACAGTAAATATGCAATGCATTGACTTGTATATGAACTGAGTATATTAAATGAACAAATTTGCTTCATATACCCATTTATGTTTTCATTTAGGCTGTATTATATTATTAGCGGTGCTAGCCTAGCATAGCCACATCGCGTAACGAGCCAATTATCATGATGATGACAGGCCTATATAGACACAAAAACACATACTCAAGCCTACCTTAAAGAAAATATATGCATCCAAGCTTTTGTAAGTCCTCATCATCTCCATTGTGTAGATGCCAGGGCTGTTAATGAGGTACTCATAAATAGCAGGGCATTGGAGATCTGGCCATGTTGTCAGGTCATTTTTCCCATGAACCTTGAGGTGCTTGGTATGGACATGATTCCAAACCAACCAGATGTAACTTCCCTTCAAATCGGTGCTTGGCCTTTGGCTCTAATCTGCTGAAATATTTGTACAACATTGAGTAAAACCTTCGTGTTGTCCGTGGTAAATATTGTAAATAGCGATTGTCAGGCAAATGTAAACCCCTCTTAAAATGGCACCCGCGCAGAGGCACCCAAAACACCCCGGCAACCCACCCAAGCCACCCAGGTCAAGGCTACCCCACAAGCCCATCGAGGTCCAGGTCTATAGTTAGATCAGTGTGTTAGTAAAGAGTTACATTGGTATGTTGACACTTATTTACAGAAATGTTGCATTAAAATAGTGTCACTGTTCATAGGACACTTTTTCAATTTATTGTCTTTCAGAGATAAAAAATACAAATTGTATTTTTTCACTTAATTTTTTTTTTCTTGTTATATCAGATTATCGTAGATTGATTTCTGACCAACATATCAATAATGGCAGTATCGTGAGATAATCGTTATTGTGAGCTTTGTATCGCATCGTATTGTGAGGTACCCAGAGGTTCCCACCCCAACTGTAAATCCAGCTAGGGTTAGAGATTTTTCTTTTGGTTAGGACTTAGTTACGTGAATAGGCAGTTAGTAGAAGGAAAATGAATGGATCTCTCTGTCACACACCCAACAACTTTTGCACACAACTGAGGATTGTCTTCTTAACCTAATCACCAAAGGCGGTGAGATTTCAATCTGATGTTGATAACATTTTTTGTTTTCAAAAGTGGGTTAAAATACTTTTCTCATGTAGAGTTTCAGTGTGAACAAAAGCTCACCACACTGCTTTATTCAAGCATGTGTGATGTCCTATCTGATTTTGACCAATGATTTCATATTCAGAAATGAGGGAAAAAACATCTGACAAAAGTGAAAAGTTGTTTGTTAACTGTAGAGGTCTTGATATAGTTTATGAAAGGAGTGCACTCTACTTTCCCTGCAGTGATTTGCTTTCTACAAATTGGACTTGCAGTTTACCTCCCATAAATTAGAGAAGTCGAGAAATTGAAATCACAAGTTCAAATTTCATGTTTGACAATTCTAACAGGATTTTATTTCCCAGATTGTGATCTAGCATGACGCAACAGTATTATTGTCCCGATATAAGAAAGAGCTTTGTTGACTTTGAATGAGTCAAGAGAACCAAGGCTAGACTTGCTGCTTACTGTCATTGATGTAAAGCTGTCATCAAGTGCTAAAATAACAACCATAAATGACAACATTCACAAGTGGCCTGAAGAAAGCTACGAGGAATGGTATTGTCCACAACTTGCTTCCTGATGTCTCGTTGTGTATGCAGTGAGATACAACCACAAATTTATGTTGAAGCTTCAGTTTTTCAATATTATTCCATAGGGATGTAACGATTAATCGTAAGGCAGTTAAAAATCGATTCATAGGTATCACGGTTGATATCGATTTTCTGAAAATTGAATCGCAGTACTTTTTTTTAACCAGCAGAGGGCGCTATCCACAAGTGTAGGCGGCGGGCGGAGTCTGCTAATACTTTCTTTCTGGCTGCCTTCTACTCTTAAATATGTTAATAAATGATTCATTACCCCTTTATCTGTAATATTACTTGAATATCTGTAAAAGTCACGTTTTTCTATTAGCTCTGTCTGCTAGCATAGCTTCTCTTCTTCACTGCATGATATCTGCATGCCAACCGACCACTGTGTTACCAGCGCCCTCTGCTGGTCCAAACAAATATGACGTAAATCAGTGAAATCACGTTTTTTTTTTTTTTTTTTTTAAAGTCCAATTGTTAAGGCACAAAATACATTTTCAGTTGCACTTTTAAAAAGAAAAAGAACTATTATGCAGTTTTGCATTATTTATTATAAAACCAGAATTTAAATTAATAGGCTTCATTTTCATTTGTATTATTCCTCTATTTATTTCATTCAAGATTTATTTTTAGTTAAATTGCATTGTTTTGAATATTTTATCAAGGAATTCTTTTGACAATGAAAAATAAAAGGAAAATAATACAGTATTTTCTAGTTTTTTTCCCAAAAAACAAATTTGTCTACAGTCCCATTTTGTAAAATAAATTGTGAGAGAATCGTATCGTGAACCCAGTATCGTGAATCGTATCGTATCGAGAGTTGAGTGAATCGTTACATCCCTATTATTCCATAAAGTGTTGGCATCAACTATCAGGTTTGATGATAATTTGCATACAGATGATGTTTGATGGTCTATGATGATAACAGTGCAGTGGTAAAAGAACACTTCTTCTTTCAAAATGTACTTAGTGGCTAACTTTTATACATTTTTGGCAGTGCAGTCAGTTCTAATCTTTACACATTCCTAACTGATACTGTGTAAATAATGTAGTTCTGACCACTTCCGGTTAATCCCTCTGCGATCTCCAGGTGCTGTGTTGTGAGAGCCAAGCAGTGAGTGCGGCATGCTGAAGCCACTCCCCCTGTCTCAGGATGAGTGTCAGAGATGGCGCTGCCACCTTGGCAATGAATGCTGGTGGAGGAGGGGGAGGAGGACTAGCTAGTACCAATGACCACGATGGGCGTTTATACCTGCTCCAGATCTACCCACGCCTGACTGCTCAATCCTCCACCTGCTGCAGTCTGAGGTGAGTCGGTATGATGATTATTACTTAGAATCAAAAATTCATCTTCAACTCCATTACTTCTTTGTTCACTAGGGTACAAAAGGATGCAACAGCAGCGTCCGTGATTTCCGATGCTGCTACGACCCTGGGGCTGGACCCCAGCCGCTTGTATGTGCTAGCAGAGGTGAAAGAATGTGGTGGGGAGGAGTGGGTACTGGAGGCAGGAGACCTACCTGTGCAAAGGTTTCTGCTGTGGCCACGCAAAGCTCAGGAGCAACACCCCAAGAGCCTTGGCTTTTACTTCCTGCTGCAGGTAGAGTTTAGAAGTTAACTACATATATATGGATATGTCAAAGTGAATGTGGGTTGTTAAGAGTATCAGAATGTTGGTGTGCTTCCTTATGTTTTCTACTTGGTAAAACAAAGTGAAATATGGTTTATTTTATTTTATTTTTAAGAAAAAATGTTGTTATAATTGTATGTCAATTTCACCTGTACATGGATGAACTAACCTTAATAAATGTCATTTTTTACATCCCTTGAATCAGGAAAGGAATCATGATGGCTCTATTCAGTACGTCCACCTTCCATCATTATCGAAGGATCAAGAGGCACAGCGATTAGCTGCAAGAGGCTTCCTTCCCCCTCCCCAAGACGATTTTGCAGACCTTTGCAACCTCCCTGCTCTTAATGAAGACAGCATCTTAAATAATCTGCGAACTCGTTTCTATAAGAAAAAGATCTACACATATGCAGGTAGCATCCTCATTGCCATCAACCCCTTTAAGTTCTTGCCCATCTACAACCCCAAGTATGTCAAGATGTACGAGAACCACCAGCTGGGCAAACTGGAGCCTCACATATTTGCAATCGCTGATGTAGCCTACTACGCTATGCTCAGGAAGAAAGTAAATCAATGCATTGTCATCTCTGGAGAGAGCGGCTCTGGCAAGACCCAGAGCACCAACTTCCTGATCCATTGTCTGACTGCACTCAGCCAAAAAGGTTATGCCAGTGGTGTGGAGAGAACCATTCTGGGAGCAGGACCAGTCCTGGAGGTAAGACCATGTCCAAATGTGTAGCAGTGTAATGTTTAAACACTCTGAATTGGTGTGATTGTTGGTAACTCTTTTCATTGCCTAAATAAATACACTGTTTTGCAATAATGTTGTTGACTGATTAGCTATTTACTATAGAAAGTGGTTTCAATGATGAATCTATATAACATCAATGGATATTCATGAAACCTTGATCTGGGAGGTTTTTGGGAAGATTAAGTCTGAATATAACCATGCTTTACTTGATATCAGTTTTGGTATCACTTAACTCAGTTGCTGCCTTCTTGGTTCGAGGCGCCAGCTCAAAGGATCTGGATTGTGTTATATTGCAGTATATTTCTTCTGGTACATTTTATAGTCGTTTGGCTAAAAATAGATCAATGGTCAGTGACGCTGTAGGTGAAGTGAAGAGTGTTTGAAGTATAAAATGGCCCTAAAAAAGGAAATCTCTGATTTATATTAGTATTGAAGAGTAGAGTGCCGGGGAGCAGGATAGGACTTGCTGACTTGTCGAAAGGTTGATTTCAAATAGAGAGAATAGTGGCTGAGCTCCCACGGTAAGAATCAGACATGGCATGACAACATATCATATGACACTTCCCTGTGTTTCTAAATCTTCAAACAATCATGCATGACATGAGGCTTTCATTCACCTAACTACTGCTGTATTTGCGTACAGCTGGATAGGTGCCACATTTGTCTCTTGATGTGTGTCATTCTGTCACAGTATTGCTTTCTCAAGACAGACTGAGGATAGCAGAGGGAGTTTGAGGTTTGATCCCCCCCATCCATCAGCAGAGTTCTGATCCCTTTGGCAGGCCTGCTGACACTCTTTGACTTCCAGAATTCCTTTTTTTGTGTGTGTTTATGCAGTCCAGATCTGTGGTTCTGAGGCCAGACAAGGAGGCGGGTTTGGCTTTGGCTGGCCTGATGAGTGAAGGAGATGGAGATTCAATTGAATCTGGAGCACTCATAAAGTCATCAGGGCTTTAAACAATTGCACATTTCCTCCTGGCATCATAAAGGTTTAAACATGTGGAGGTTCTCTCAAATAGTTTAGTTTTAGTTTTTTTAGTTTGACAAAGAAAATACAACAACCAACACTCTAACTCTGCAGCATTGTTGTAAACTGGCACACTTTACAGACAAAGGTCTGCTAAAGTTGCATTCCCTGTGGTTTCTTACCACAGCAAAAACTGTCTATTTTTATTCCTGACAAAAGTGGTTTATAGATGATGTAAAGTACACTATTTTTAGGATTACTTGCCCCACAGACAAGTTTTTACTTTTTCAAGATGAGATTGCATCTCTTTTTGTAGAAGCTGTGTCATATTACAGTGAAGAAAAAAGTCTATTTGAGTGCGTGTGTGTACCTCTTCCTTCTATAAGGGAGGTCTCTCAGCCTTGGTAACATATCGAGGAGATGAGATCATCATTTGTGGTACTGGATTCTGGCTTTGTGTAGTGTGTAGCTGGAAGACCCAAAGTAAAACTTTAAAGCGAAGCTGCTGCCCTACTTAAAGTAAAGCTTTTAAAGGTCAAAGGCATCTTTATAATAAACAGTAAAACATGCTCTTATCTTTCAAATCTATTCACCTAAGCCAGTGAGAACAATCCAACAGTCAAAGCTCCAAATTAACGTTTTTCTTGTGAACAGGTCCAACAGGTTTCTTCTCTGTAGTGTGCAATGGGAGCATTTCTGACCTCACTGTTATGTTGAACTAACACACTTGCACTTTTGGCTTTTGATGAAAGCTGTGGATATGAATGCACAAGCTAAGTAGTATAAGGGTGAAAAACAGGGGCTGTATAATCTAACCTTCAATATATATGTCTGAAACCTAGTTTACCTGAATTCAAGTGCAGAAATGAAAACGTATAAAAGATTTAGGCTATTTGTAGATTTAAAACGGCTATAATGAGAGGATTGCTGAAACTTTGCACACAGTCGTTTGAGAAGCTTGTATTGCAACATCCGAAAATATGTATAACCCGTTAAGCAGCTTTCTCGGGATAGAAACTCGCTTTTAGTCTTTTAGGCTTGGAAGAAAGATTTTATACCTCGACATTTTCTTTTCCTGTTTACTGGTTTGTTTAGCACTTTCATGTAAATATATGCAGTCGATGGAAAAACAGAACATCGCAGTAAATAATTCTATAATTAACAAAGATATAAAGTGCTGTTTTCACAAATGCATTATTATCCCCTCCATAAAGTGTGGAAGGGGGATATAGGTTTGAGCGCCGTTTGTCGGAGTTAAAGGGGACAGCTTTTCTCAGAAACTGTTTAAAATAAGATAATCAAATTCTGTGTGTGGCTTCAGGGTATCAATACCTTTATGAAGGTATTGCCCTTGTTTACGTTTTTCTTTACTCTGTTCGAGGTATCTTCAAAGGGGACAGCTTTTCTTAGAAACCGTTTAAGATAGTTATTAATTTTATATTCTGATGTGGTAATATTCTTATGTATACATTTAAGTTCTTAGATTTAGGACATTTAGGAAAAGGTTGTGAGTTATAGTGACAACCAAAAAAAATGAATAATAATAATAATGAAAACCAATCTGGCGGGGGATGTTGACTATGTCTTTTTGTTTGAGTTTGCATTTATTGATTACTCAAAAGGGACATATCACATAAATGAGTAAAATGAGCCAGAGTTAGCCAAAAGAGGTGGGTTTTCATCTGGTGTCCCTGATTAGAAACAAGTTGTCACATTTTTAAGATATCTTGAAGATTATGAAGTTCAGTCTTTTACATATTTATGACTCATGATTGAATTCAAGATTATCTATAACTATTATATTTTTGCCTAATTGTATAGGTTCACAGTGAGCTGTTTGTGTATTTCAATTTCCAGTTGAGCTAATAATCGTCTGTTATAGCCTAAGGACATAATAACATCATTGTATCCACTTGACAGGTTATTTATTTGTCATCGAGGAATCATATTGTCCATAATGATTGAGAGTGTGTTTGGGTGTATGTTTGCTACAGAGTACATGTGGAAAAAGGGATTATATATTTTTGAGCACAGTATTTTTTGACTGGGGGTTGTACGATGATAAAAATAGAAATAAATCTATTCAGGAGATAGTAAGTAAATATGGTTTCATTCCACTTATTTACAAAATTAGATTCTTTAAAATGTGTTATCACTCATTCTTTCCATGAGCAAAATGTTGTAGTTGGACAAAAGGGGGTACCGTACTTGGGCCGAAAAAGTTTGAGAACCACTGTTTTTAGTACATATGTTATGGGACACCACGGACTAAAATAAGATGTCGAGACGTTGAGTTATTTCTGATGAACAGTTGGTGAGATAGCAGATGGCTTTGTAAACCCCATGGAGTGAGATAAGTTTATATTTATGTTCACTGTACTCGGCCTCTTCAGTGCCATTCCATGTCATGGCTTCAGACAGGAAGCCCCTTTTGTCCAGAACCTTTTAAAAGGAAGTGACTACGACACAGAAAGCGAAGGCGGTAGTTGGTTCTTCAAGTCTCGAGTCGTGTGGTGTACTGTTGTTCAGGAAGCACAAAGGAGTCGTGGACCATGCTGCTTGCTAAGGCATTGTTTAACTCATTCAGATGGGTAGTTATTTAGACTGGGTGGCACTGTAAAAGAGCTAGGAAGAAGCTGGCATTACTGTGGTTAAGCCACGGTTGTGCCCATGAGTCATCTATCTCATAAATGCACAGACACACAAATATGGAGTGTATTTATGTATTTACAGACAATCCCTTTCCTGTAATCATACCAATCAGAAGAGCTGAGCATGCTCCTGGCTCTGCCTATGTTAGAGTTAGAAGCAGGTGGCACACCACACAGTCTGGTTGTGGCTCTCAGGCGACACCACAAGCTCTTATTTTAATGTGGTGCCCATCAAAATGTGGGTGGGAGGAGCTTTTTAAAACATCTCCAGCTTTGTAAAATACCAGACCCACAAGGGTAGCAAAAAGGGTTCTTAAAAAGGTTGTCCTAAATATTTTACATTTTTAATTTCTTGTTTTACATAAAACTATACTGTCTAAATATCTGGTGCCCATTCTACATCTGACCTTATTTTATACCTGATGTGTTGACTGTTTTGAACTATCTTCATCTTAAATTGGCAGGAATTGTAATTTTGTGAACCAATGAATTTAACAAGATTTCTTAACAGTGCAGGGAACTTTTTTTTTATATGTTTTAATAGTTTTAACTTTTAATGAGAAAAAAAATAATTAGAAGTCGTCTCCACTAAACAGCAGCAGTAACCATTAGCAGTTAACTTGTTATCCTGTGGAATCTGAATGCTTTTTGTTATTAATGTCTTTTGCCAAAAAAATACTTTCATTTTGTAGAAACATTGGTGCAATTATTAATATCCCCTTGTTTATTGTTGTAAGAAAAGCAGCACACAAATAGATTTAAGTTGTTCATTCAAGTCTTAGTAAAAAACTACAAAATAAATCCACCGTGTAGAACAAATAGGATTCGATTTTTCAAATTATTTCACTTGTCTACATGGGTATATGGAAATAAACTAGATTATCTTGGATTTATAAATTTAACCAGGAGATAATTAGATGAATGAATCAACCATTTTTCTTCCTCTTTGAGCACAGTTCATGCACTTGTTTTGCACATCTAAGAATCATTTTTTTGTTACAATTCTGATTAGCTTCAGCAAAGCAGTACATAAAGGAGGACACTGAGTAGAAACCCACTAACATTCACTCGCTGCCAACAGCTTGTGATCGCACCACATACCGGCACATTATTTCATTTTCAATTCATGACAGTAATTATGTGCTTTAGTGTAATATTTTCTACTGATTATATGCTTTTTACTTTGGTGCTTGATTTCAAATTAAAATCCAAAATTATTGAAGCACGTTGTACTGATAGACTGGTTGTTTTAACATATGGCAAGTGAGTGTGTTGTCCTAGAGGTTGCACTTGATATTTCAGGTCCCTGCCGTTGCCTTTTGTTTATGTGAGAGCGGTCTTTGAGGCAGTTGGGTTATTCAAAGTGCTTTGTGGGCGTATCCAGGCTGTTGTGAGGTGTTGCTGTCACAGCCTTGGCAGCACCCATGGAAACATTTAACTGAAGGACATTGGAGTTGCTTCTTTCCATCAGAGCTGGGAGCTGAAAGTTAACTGGTTAAAAAAAATCATGTTTCATTTGAAATATCTATGCGGAAAAAATGTCTCCACAAACATCTAATTATCTGTAATAAAAGTAATTGAGTTTTTTGTTGGTTTTATTACCTTCTGTCATGACATTACTATTAGGATGCTTAGAATCTTTTTTTTTTCAAACTCTAAAAGCTCTTTACGCTTTGTCTGTTGTGCGTAAAAGGGGAAACGTTTAATGTACATAAGTGACAATTTTTGAGAAATGGGTTGCTAAAGAAGTCGACTCACCACGTAAAGAAGTTACAAGTACATGTTTTGTCTTTAGATAGTCCCTTAACACCTGCGGTTTTCAAACGACTGCGTTCTCTCTACACACTGCTTAAACCAGACTCTCTTGTCTTTCTTGCCCTTTTTTTCCCCTTCTAGTCTTCCATAAACTCCAAAGATAGCTTTCCCCATTCCGTGTATGCAGTTTGGTGAGCCATTATTCTTCTTCCTCATACCTGCTGGGCCTTCCAGCCAATCGGGCTTTCAGCTGGTGGGCATGTTTGAATACGAATGACAAGTTACATGTTTAAAATTCTCTCCATGATGTGGGGACCTTGGTTTAGTGAGGTTTCTCAGGGATTTTGTCCTATTGCCTTCATAGTATGCAGAAAGAACTACTGATAGTTACCCTTCTGTCAGACCTTTCCTTCAACATCTTTATGGTTTCATTTGACATAAAGTAGAAGTTTGACATGATTTATAAATATTTACTTCTAAGGGGGAAAAATCACCAGTGGCTCGTAGTATACGGTGGTGCACATGACCCGGTGAAAGTGAGAGAAAGTCTGATAAGAAGTTGCTAGAGTTTTGTCTGAGCAAGCTGAAGATAAGTGTTCACACGCATATGAGAAATTCTTCCATCATATGTCAACGATGCACTGCTCTTCATCATATTTTCTTTAGAAGTAACATGGGCTTTGTGATATTTTATTAAGATATTAATGGTAGAAAAGGATGTGGTACTTGTGTGTCTCAGTCAGACTTAGAGCTTGAATCTTTCTTAGCCCCAGCTGCGCTGTATCAAAAAGACTGCTTTGGAAAATACAATGTGGCTTCTATTTAGCATGCATTTAGTCAACTTCCTCTGTGTGAGTCTTTTGTTGAGTGTGTCTGTGTATGTATTGTCTACAACGACGCAGGTATACAAACCATTTATAAAAGGGGTGAATTAGTGCCTTGCAGTGAGGCCAACTATCTGGCTCCTCTGCCTCTGGTGGACTTTGAGTTCTGGAAAGAGACTCTGGTCCCCTGTTGCTGTTTTTTGGTTCTACACTTTTGTAAAGAATGGTAGTTTCTGCTTTTATCCTCGCTTAACTTTCTCTCTCTCTCTCACACACACACACACACACACGCACACACGCACACACGCACACACACACACACACACACACACACACACACACACACACACACACACACACACACTCATACACACTCTTTTTGCTCTCATTGGAAAAAAGAGCAGAATGGTTTTGAGAACCAGTAAGTAAAGGAAAAACGAGCAAGATGGATGAGGAGAGGGTGAATCAAAGGAGGGGAAAAGCAGACAACGAGTTGCAGATGCTTTCTCGCTCTTTAAAGACCTCCCAGCACACATTCTGGCCCAACCCCCTTCATCAGTTTTTGCTGCTTTCAGAAAACAAGATTTAATCTCTGGATTCTTGTTTAGTTTAGTTTGAATGTAGAATTGTTGTCCGATTTGCTTATTTCAGGGCAAATTCCTCCGTAGACTCTAAAGGTAGGTTTGAGTTGCACCTCCATATTTGGTTTGAAAGTAGGCTTCAGCTGAAGTTCAAAACATTTACAAATAATCACATGGATTTTGGCATACTTTGGCCAGATACTCTGTTTATTCAAACCGTCATGACTAGAAAAACATCAGAAGGTTTTTGTTTTTTAACCTGTTAATCATATTTAACAGCTTGTAATATGTCAACCTCTCATTTCCCTTAATTTGAATATTGGATTTAAAAAATCTTCCCACATAGTTTATATTATATATATATATATATATATGCAATTGTGGTTTAGTTTGTTACTTTACTTGGAGTAAAAAGTGTGTCCTCTCATTCTGTTGTCTCTGTCAGGCTTTTGGGAATGCCAAAACAGCCCATAACAACAACTCCAGTCGCTTTGGAAAATTCATCCAAGTTAACTATCTGGAGAGTGGGGTGGTCCGAGGGTAAGTCTTTGATATTCAGTGTTTTTGTCTCATGTGTGGCCAACTGTAAATATTCACCACACTCACTGAGCAAGTCAGACAGGAACATTGGCATGAATGCTTTAATGATCCCCGTTTATGTTCAGATGTTCAACATTAGCATCTTGTACCTTTTTAGCTCAGCACCTTCCTATTTGTACTTGTTATGACTGGTCTTGTGGATCTTCCTAAGTGCAAAGTGTACATCAGCCAAAACTTTCAACCAGCAGTGTGTTCTTCCTTTTTTTCTGAGCAGTTACTTTTTATTAGCAGCTGCATGAAAGTCTGGCTTTCTGGATTACTTCCTCATTTGCTTACAAGAAGAGCGGAACCACCTCTCAGTGTGGTGTAATGAAAGCGTCATGCTTTATTTTTAGATGCATCACAACTGAGCGGCAGCAGTAAAGATTGAGTAGATTGTGTAAACTGAAAATGAATACAGCGATAGTTCTAAATTTAGTCTAATAGTTTATAAATGACTAAGCTTTGCACTGTTGCGTTCTAGTGCAGGGTGAGATTGCACGGTTCATTTTGTTGACTAAAAGTATCCCTCGCAGTTTTTCTCGACTATATATTTTTAAGTGACAATGACGTAGGGCTAGGCGATTTTGCCAAAAAAAAGGAAAAAAAGAAAATTTTGATTTTCGGTTTGATTTTCAATTTTTTTTACTGCACTTAAAAATGACGGCAGACATCAGATATATTGTCAAAAGTGCAACTTTATTGCTGTGATTGTCCTCAAGAGTTAAATAGAACAATCTTAAAATAAAAGTAAATGAGGCTTTGTCATTCAACAATTTCAAGCTTTAACTTAGGTTTAAGCATAAGAGCAACAGCACGTGGTAGCTTAAATTTTCTGATTAAGAAATCAGATAACTACCTATTCTATAACATGTAACATTACAATAAAAAAATAATAAACTCTTCCCTTACGACCTCAGCATAGTGCGAATGAAAAATTAATCATGCCTGTGGCACACATGTAGCCACATGTACCCCAAAGGGTAAACAAAGAGGGGGCTGGCTAACATGGGAACTCGAAAAAAAACCAAAAACAAATATATATATATATATATATATATATATATATATATATTTGCAAAATAAAAATTGTTTTATCTACAGTACAAGTTTGATTAATTGATTAAATACATTTTTTGCCCAGCCCTACAATGACTAGTCTATGACTAATTAAAAAAAAAAAAAAAAAATACAAATACAAAGTTTCTGGCTCCTCAAAGTTTTTACAGTTTTACAAATAAATTGATAGTATAAAAACAAACAGAGTTAAAATGTTGGAGTACTCGTCCAATAATATTGTCGACCTGACTAACTCTACGCTATATTTTTTAGAATTTTATCAAGAAATAAAAACTAGACTAAAGGCTGTTAAAAACTCTAATTAATTTCTTCCAATAGTTTTCTAATTTCGAGCTAGGGCAAGTCAGTGTGAAGATGCGAGACCTACCACAAAGACATACAATACCAGATATATGATACATGTGTAAGTCATTTTCTACTAAATGCAGTACAGATTTAAACATGTAAGAAGTTGAAATTTAGTCTGCAACTAGAGCATTATGAAATATTATTTTATCTGTGATAATGTAATTTGCGCTCAAAAATAACATTGTAATAAGGGACGTAAATTACTGTATTAATGACATATCCTGCGTGAATATTCCCCAAT
This sequence comes from Gouania willdenowi, assembly GCF_900634775.1. NCBI lineage: Eukaryota > Metazoa > Chordata > Actinopteri > Blenniiformes > Gobiesocidae > Gouania > Gouania willdenowi. The sequence goes on along the minus strand of NC_041047.1, from coordinate 18,550,405 downwards.
GGCTGCAGGTGCCATCATCCTTTCTCGTTGCCTACAATAAAAGTTGTGTAATTCTTTCCGATTGTATTGGTTGAACTAACTATATTTATAGGATTTAATATAAACTCCTTGAATCATCCTAGAAAACAACCAATGATGATTTAGTCATTGCAATCGGTCTATGGTGTTTAGGGAGTGTGCCAGCTCTGCTCACACAGTTTCACTGCTTTCTCTCAGTAAAAGACTCAGTAAAAAAAGGGCTACACAGCCTAACAAAGGCTGCTTTTCTCTCTCTGTCTCCACTCACAGCCATTCAAACGGTCAATAAGAGATTAGCCAAAGGGAGGCTGCTCTTCATCTCTGCTCCACTCCCAGGCTGACGGATGTTTTAATGCTCTCTCTTTGTGACTCTCTGATTGGCTGATTCTTCCTCACTGGGAATCGAATAGAATAGTATAGAAAAATACAGTTACCAAAACAGGATATCTTTATTGTCATTGTACTGATATATACTAGTTCAGTGCCCGTAGAAAGTATGTATTGCTATAGAAAAGTGGGAGCCGCGCGGAGCCTCGAGAGGAGTGCAGCGTCGCTGGCCAGTCGAGTCGTCCGTTGGTTGTCGGATTCAGCCGTGCGGAGCTTTGACTGGAGTGCAGCATTGCTGGCCCGGCGGGCATTCCTGGCTTCAGCTGACTCAGCATCATGGGCTCGGCGCATTGCCTGACGTTTTTGTTCACTCTTTGTACGCTTTCGGCATGTTAACATTTGCAGCTAGGTGAATATAAAATTGGACTGCAAAAGAAAAACAACTACAGGATTCAGTTTTATATTGGCAAATGAAATTTATATTTTGTTGAGTTGATGAACTTATATGCTGTCATAGATGTTTAACTTCACCACTATTATCATCAGTAACTATCTAAACTGGTAATTATAGAAACTGAGCCGAGGACGCGTTGCTTTTATAGAGAGACATACTGTATGTTTTACTTCCGGTCAATTTTGATTTTTAAATTTTATTTAGAAAAAGTGCCCCTCTTTCAAAACCGGAAAGTTTTTAAAATGGGATTTTTTTTTCCGGCATACACGCCTGCTAAATTACACAGTGATTGTCAAAATGACAAACTTGTATGTGCATAAAACTTTGCCACGCTAGTCTTTCATTTCACTGCAAGTTTTAAGGACAGACATCATCAGTGTTGTTTCATGGCAAAAATCTATTCTTAGTGTATCATTAGAACTGGCGTCAGTTTTGTTTTTGTCGGGCTATCAGAAGAACAAGTCTGACTTGTAAAATGTGATTTAGGCAACTTTATGGCCTTGGCCTGCTGTAGTAGATAAATATAATAGATTTTGAAATGACACATCTCATGACAGAAAATACTGACGTCTTGTTATCCCTCAGGTCAGTGTATCAATCTGAATGTCCACGATGAGACTGAAGAACACTAATATCACTTAATGATTTGATGTGGAATATGATGTGTTTTGATATGCTTGCACCGTGTCTGATCGGACACTTTGTTCATTCTTTGAGTCTTCAAACCATCTGCTCCAACTTCCACCTCTGCTCCTCCCCTCATTCATTCATATCTTTCACATGACCTGAACACAGAAACACACACAGACACACTCACTAAATGTTTTTCTGTTTCCTCACTTGTGTACTCTGTTTGCTCTTTACTCCCACACAAGTGTCAGTGTTATTTTGTCTGTGTGTCTATCTTGCAGGGCTGTAGTGGAGAAGTATCTCCTGGAGAAGTCTCGTCTGGTCTCCAGAGAGAAGAATGAGAGGTGAGGAGGGGCGTGAAAGGGTTCGACCCCTCACCCTAGTGACCTCTTGGGGTCCAAATGTGTAAACAAAGAGGGGATCCCTCTGGAGCCTTTGATGTTGGACCTGACATTCAGCTTAACATCTCAGTATAAAGTCGCTGACTCTGAAAGTTCTTTCACCTAATCTTTAAAGCGTTCCTCTGCTTCCATTGCATTGATATCCAGCTGCTTTTTAATGCAACAACAAAATGGTTTTGATACTTTTTAATAATTGTAATTCTTCAGTAAGTTTTTACAATTGGCACTGAAAGAATGTCAAGCCTTCCTGCGTTGTTGCTACTAATTTCACTAAAGTTGCCTACAAAAAGCGTGAGGTGTAGTAAAATAAACTTTCTTCTCAGTCTGTCTGAGATACATATTGGTAAAGAATCAGTCACCATCCTTGACTAATGCATTCTGGTGACCTGAAATTAAATCAATCTTAGCAGCAAACAGTTATGTAATTTCCTTATTAAGTACCGGGTATACAGTGTGTTACCTAGGAGATAATTTACTATTGCTTTTAAAGCCAACTATATTTAGTCTTCATTAACGGAGTATGAAGAGCATTACTCATCCATTAGTTTCCTATTTTGACATGTTTTCCTGATTCATTTCCCCTTATTATTTCCCTGTGCTTTCCACCACTCCACACCATACTTTAGTTTTATTTTTGGATGATGTTAAAAAAAGGGCCCGAACTTACCATAGGATCATTACGTTTCCTGGTGATGAAACTCATTATTCTCGTGTGCTTTTCCAACAACACTGTGTAACTAATCAACTTGATTACTGATTGCACGAGTGGAAACTGAGCTCAACACGTGGAGATCTTTGTATTAGCTTGACACAGCGTGTTGACTCTTGGTCTATCAACAAGACTACAGTCAACACGGAGCTCGTAGGCACTGATAACTGCTCGGTCGGATAAATGAAGAATGTCAATCAAAACTCAATAATCACGGATAAGTGCACTTGTGACCTTTGTTTTAATCAGTTCAAAGAAAATGTTCCTCAAGTAATAACATCATGTTAGATACAGTATGTGTTTTGTTTTCAGGAACTATCATGTCTTTTACTACTTGCTTTTGGGGGCGTCTGAGGAGGACAGGAAGGAGTTCAAACTGCTGCCTCCTGAAGAGTATTTCTACCTCAAGCAGGTATAATTCACTAGCAGATCATCCTATTTTAAATATGAGCTGTACAGTCAGTGAAACCCTTAGGATAACTACAGTTAACCCAAAAGAAGACACTGTTATCCACTTTGAGACAGACATGTTTTCCATGAAGAGCGCAGAGCCTGTGCACTAACGGCTCACTGCACACGTGTGATCTGCATGTTAATGAAGCTGTCTTTGTTCTCGCCCGCTATGTTTCACTGTCCACATCCTCCTTTTGACAATCACTGCTCTTTTCTACTTGTCTTAGTCTGATGTTTGTCTCATTTTTTTATTTACTTTTTTCTTCTTGTGCAGCAAAATTTTAAGATAGAAGATGAGGAGGACTTGCGTCATGATTTTGAAAGGTTGCAGCAGGCAATGGAGATGGTTGGCTTTCTTCCTGCCACCAAGAAACAGTGAGTTATTTGAAAGGAATGTTCTCAATTTGAAATGTAATGCACAGAACATCCCCGCAATCACAGTTTTATTTGATTATCTGCTGGAAAGTCATTTCAACGTGTTCTTGGATGGATGATTGAATTAGAAATGGTTTGAATTTGCGTGATTGCGCAACGTCTTTTCAGTTTCAAACTTACTTAATTGATGATGATCATCACAGTCATTTTTAGTTACCATAAGACTCATTTGTTCCTGCTCTATTCAGTTGATGTACATTTTCTCTTTGTGTTGCAGAATCTTTACTGTACTTTCTGCCATCTTGTATCTGGGTAACGTGACCTACACAAAGAGTTCTACAGGCAGAGAGGAGGGCTTAGATGTTGGACCTCCTGAAGTGCTGGCCACCCTCTCTGACCTCCTCAAGGTAACGTGTCTTAGAGATGGATCTGGTTTGCTGTGACTCAGGTGATCACACTGATCTTTGGGTGTTTCTCTTAGGTTAAAGAGGAGCTGCTGGTCGAAGCGCTGACCAAAAGGAAAACGGTTACTGTCAATGACAAGCTGATCCTCCCTTACAGCCACTCTGAGGTACGATTAAGGCAGGTTTTTTTCATCCTTGGGGTTGTGACTCTATGTGGGATTGCCTGAAATTTCTAGTAATTGATTAAAAAATACTGATTAAAATTTTATTTTTTAATTATTATTTCTTTTCAAATTAAATCACCACATACAATCTAAAACATCTGTATTTTATACTTTCATTTTCTGAAATATAAATCTAGTTTAAATAAAATATTTGAGCAGGTGTGCACTAATCCTGGCTACTCTGTATTTGTTACACAGTAGAACAAACATGATCAACAACTAATTCTAGAGAAAAAATGTCTGTGTTCACCAGAAATTTGGGAAATCAAAATGGGGTCAAATCCCAAAAAAGGTTGGAAACCACTGGCTTAAAGCTGATATCCAGAGTTTCTGAGAAATCTATGTTGATGTATGATTCTGTTGAAATGCGAAAAAATACCTTACTAGTCTTTTACTGTGGTCTACTGCCGGTAGCCAAGTCCCTCCTTCGTCCTATAGACCCCCATACAAATAGAATCGATCGCCGAGTGCGCCCAGCCAATAGGCTTCGACTTCCTGTTTTAAGACTGTCAATCAAAGTGAATGCGGAACTGCGCATGGAAACACGTTACAACAGAAAACAGGTAAATATGATTTTGGCTCTTACCTGACCTATAGACCTATATCAATGCGACCCGATGCGACCTTGTTATGTTCCACGATGCGTGTGTAGAAAAGTAGGGGCGTTGCTTCTGGTAGATTGGGAGAGGCAGTGGGAGGTGGTGGATCTGTTTAGGGCGGGACATCGATACGTTTCTCAGAAACTCCGGATAGCAGCTTTAAGTTGTCAAATATTGTTTTAACCTCCTCTTAGTAGATGGATTTTGTCATTTTTTACTTTTAGTATCTCTGTCTTGTTGTTGTTGTTGTTGTTAGGTTCTATAGCCTTGTTTTCTCAATGCACTCTACTGTTGAGTGAGTAGTTATGTTTTCTCCATCAGGCAATCACAGCCAGAGACTCCATGGCCAAATCACTGTACAGTGCCCTCTTCGATTGGATCGTTCTGCGCATCAATCACGCTCTGCTCAACAAGAAAGACATGGAGGAGTCTATCCCGGTAAAGACACGCACACAGCACTGCTCTGTAACCCTAAAAAGATGCAATCAGATATGTAAATGGAGTTCATTTTTAAGTTAATAGCGGATCATTACAGAATGAATATTTTGTACCCTGTGTCTCCCTGGTGCTCAGTTTGTGTTGTTTTTCAGTGTTTGTCCATCGGTGTCCTGGACATTTTTGGCTTTGAGGACTTTGAGACCAACAGCTTCGAGCAGTTCTGCATAAACTATGCCAATGAGCAGTTGCAGTATTACTTCAACCATCACATCTTTAATTTGGAACAGGTGGACTGTTTGTTTTACTTTACCCATCAGCACTTTAAAATGCACACCTATGCATGATTGGCTCCTCTGGGTGGTTTAAAACCACTACAAAACTGCAAACCAGACTGAAAGAGCTTGTTATTCCTTGATATAGGAAGAGTACCAAGCAGAGGGAATCACCTGGCACAACATTGACTACACAGACAACGTTGGCTGCATCCATCTCATCAGCAAGAAACCCACTGGGTTGTTGTATCTGCTGGACGAGGAGAGCAAGTAAGATCAGCAGCGGAGGCTTCAGTTTGAAATGTGTTGTGTAGCTAATAATAGGCATACATGTTGTAGTTGTTGTTTTCTAATATTTCTTTTCTCTTCCTGTCACATTATCTGCCTTTCTCTGTTTTTTTTTTTTTGTTGTTTGTTTGTCCCTTTCCTCCATTTCCTGGGCCTTAGCTTTCCACATGCCACGGATGAGACATTATTAGCCAAATTCAAGCAGCAGCATCAGGGGAATAAATATTTTGTACCTACTCCAGTTATGGAGCCTGCATTCGTCATTAAGCATTTTGCTGGGAGAGTCAAATACCAAATCAAGGTAAAGTAAAAAAACTAAATGAAAAGACCATGTTTGTTAAAACATTCTCCAGTCAAATGTCACACAGCTATGTTTATTTATTAGTTTGACTTGTCTAATGGTTATTTTCTACTTCACTCAACAGGATTTCAGGGAGAAGAACACGGATCACATGCGTCCAGACATTGTTGCTCTGCTGCGAAGCAGTGACAGAGCTTATGTGCGGCAGCTCATTGGAATGGACCCGGTGGCCATGTTTCGATGGGGCATCCTGCGAGCCACCATCAGGGGCATCGCTGCTTTCAATGAAGCTGGACGAGTGTGGGCAGCTAAAACCGCGGGTATGTTTTTAGTGTACGATTTAAGAGTTTTAAGAATATATTTAACTAGTGTCAACACTGGTTGTCATGGTAAAGGTTTCAATGAAGGCAGGCAGCATGGTGTTCTGCATTTGTCATTACTGTCATATCTGCAAACCAAAGCTTCAAAGTGCTGCAGTTCCTGCTCTCTGTAATTAGGATTTCATGTCAGCAGCATCGGGAATAATGTGGAGGCCACAAATTTTAGGCTTCACCAAATTTAACCTTTTTCTCTTCAATTTACAATCCCTCATACCATTCTGCTGCTTTTCAGTGGACCTTATTGACCTATGACCCTCTTTGTATGTGGATCACTGATTAGATCAATAGAACAATGCAGGCAGAAATGCTGCAGTCATTGACAATACATTTAGAAGTAACTGTTCTGTCACTTGTTTACCCTTTTTTTTTTTTAAGGTGTTGTACGTCCAATCTACAGAACGCCTTTAGGAGAGCTCCAACGGTCCAATGCTCCAATAGAGCGAATGTACAAGTGAGTAATGCAAGCAATTTGTTGATTATAAAACACATTTGACTCTGTTGGTTGATATTGGTTTTTGAGCCATCAGGCAGCAGGCTGGTCATATCTGTCTGCAGTGTTACCTGAGAACAAGGTGGCAAACTGTTGGTCTGGGTTCTTTTTTTCAGCTGTGTAATGTGTTTATTTTCAACATGACTCACAATAACTCATGAATCGGTGTCCTTAAAAAATTCACAGAAAATGTTGAACACATTTCACACACACCTGGACAAAATACAATGTATCCTCTTTGCCTCCATCCCTTGTATCGTCCTTTTCCTTTTAGTGACCCCAGTGTGTGTGTCTTTTCTCCTCTTCCTCTCCCCTCCACAGACGAGCATCTATGCTCGATTTCTACTTTGATCACTCTGAGGAGCGCCCTCTAGAGGCTTTTGAAGACATCTTTGCTAGTTATGAGAGTAAGAAGTAAGTGAATTTAGTGGGAAAGCAAAGAGATTGAGGACATGAGGCCAAGCAAAAAGGAAAAGGGCTTACCTAGCGGCTGATGTTTGTATTCAAAGTTTACATTCTGTTTACTTTAAAAGTAAACATTACAGCTTCTAATGTATAGCATGTCACATCTCAGAGGTAGAGCAGTTAACAGTGTAACACAGTGTAGTCCAGTGAACCATCAGTTCACAGTAATCCTCATGAACTTATGATGATCCATTTCTTTCCTCTGGTTTATTTTTCTTACTCTGGAGTGTGTTTTGCTCTCTTGCTCCGATTAGCTGTAGGGATTTACCTCCAGCCACTGTGAGGATATAGAGGCACACACAGAGTCATGCATGTGGAGAGATCCAAAGAAAACCTTTAGAAAATATAAATTTACCTTTAACACTGAGCCAAAATCTTGTTTTTTGTCTTTTGTTCTCCCAATTATACAGTAGCTGTTTATTTAATGATTTTGTCTTTTAAATAAGCAAACATGCAGTAAAGGTTAGACTGACAGGCTAATTTATGAACACCTATTCCTTCTGCTGTCTGGCCTCTGTTTTCACGATCAGTCCTGGTAAGTATAGAGAGTAATTGCATGGTCAAGCTTGCGTCACAAAAAAAAACCTCATATTTAACCTCACCAGCCCCAGTGTCCAGTGTAACCTCAGCCCCAGTGCAATATATTTAAAACCTCACCGGTAACAACAGACAGGCTCACAGACAATAACCACCACAGCATGGACATTGGACACAGATGGACACTCTTTACGTAACGTCAGCCCAGTTGTGCATGTTAACTGTGTGAACACTACATCTTCATGTCCTTGTGACACTTTCTGTGTGTGTATGTGTGTGTGTGTGTGTATTTCCTCTTAAAATGGGTATGGCTGCATGGGTTTTGCAGTCCAGTGTGACTGACAGGCACTTTGTAGATAAATGTTGATAATGGGAAAGACACAAATGAGTATTGTTTTCATCCCGAAGCTTCCCAGCTGTTGTGTTGCTTGTGCGTTGTATATATCTGGGGTGTCCTAACAGTAGTTTTCTATCATGCCCTACCCCTTTTTTGTCATTCCTCCCTTTCTTTTCTGGCAATTTCAACTTTCACTTCATTCTCCCCCTCCTGCTTTCCTTTCCTTCCTCTCCTGTTTCCTTTTATTCCCTGACCGTGCTGGTTCTGTGCACGCTCGCTGTGTTCAGAGACATGCATGGTGAGATCATCAGCTCCATTAAGAACTTGCAGCTGGATGGTGAGGACCCTCGCAAGTTGCTGCAGTCCTGGGGTCGCATCCGCTTCCCCCGACACGTTCTTCAGTGAGTCTGCAGGCAGAGCGGGCACCAGTTTCTCTCAGGCTGAACATACTCCTAATAAAACCCTGTTTAAGCTATAGTTTATAGCTAATGTGTAAGGTTCTCCCACCAAGTCAAAGATGATTAGTTACAGCCAGGGGTGGAATAGGACAAAAATTCAGCCCTGGCATTTTCTATCCAGAATAGCCCACTACATTATCAGCAGACACCATGTAGAAGCTGTTATTAAGTCAGTGATTCTCAACATGTGGCTCTTTATGTCCTAATTTTGATTATAATTCCCCCAGAAAACCTTTGGTTTATTTCCTTTGGCTTGCAACTTCCTTTGTCCATTTTTTGCCCTTTTTCAAGAAGTTCTGACTGACTTTAGCTATCTTTTACCAATAAATATCCCTTTTTTTTTCCCATTTTTTGTCAATTTTTGCATGTTCTTTTTGACACTTTTAGCCATTTTTTGTCCTTTCCTAAATTTTCTGGGCTACTTTTTTTCCAAATAAGCTAACTTTTGCCCACTAATTACCACTTTTTTTCTTTTTTCCCTACATTTTGCCTTTTTTTCATTATTGTTTGCCACATTTTGCCCATTTAAGCTACCCTTTGTCATTACATGCCACCCGTTTCCTCTTTTTTTACCCATTTTTCGGCCACACTTGACTGCTTTTGGCCGGTTTTAGTCACTTTTCACTCTTTTCTTGCCACTTTTGGACCATTTTTGGCCTCCACTCGCTCGTCAAAAAAAGAAAACATAGCAGACTGGACTGGCCCACTTTGGGTCCACGGCTCAGCAGGACATTGCCCGGTATGCCAGATGGCCAGTCCACCCCTGGTTACAGCTGACATTTAAAGCCACTTTTCAAGTATTTTATGAGTAAGTCATTTAAACTAGGCTAATAAAACCCCTTCATTATGTTATTCATTTGTTATCATATGCGTTTCCTTGAGGTAAAAAATGTCATGAATGCTTCTCATGCATGAGCATCAACAGAAGAACATCGATGGCATGCAAGGACATTAAGTTTCTTGACTTTCCCACATTTGAAGCAATGACAATATGGATGAACCTAAACATGATTATTCTAAGTAGGAGTGAGAGCTAGAAAGCATGTCTATTTGTGTATGATGAGGCCTCTGCTGGTCTCGCTATGTTATTGCATCTCCTCGTCCCCTTTCCTTGTTCTCATCCTTTTTTCCACGTCACCTAACCCAGCCTCTGTTCTCTCCCATTGTTCATTTGTGCAGGAGCAGGTTTTCTGTCATCACTGACTGATGTCGCATGAAGTCACCCATCTATACTAACCAGACTTCACTTGTTGCATCCGCCACTTCTGTTCCATTCTCAAACCGCAGGGCCTCGTCTCTCTAACTCACCCTCAACCTTTTCTCTTTTCACAGAAAAAACAAGAGTGTCAAACAGCGGCAGGCGATCCCAAAGGTAAACCGGAGCACAGGAGGAAATGTAAACTAAAGTCATTGAGGTCAATGAAGCCTGATCGTTCTAAAAAATGAACATGTGTATTTCTGTTGTTCAGCGTTTGTTGGACTCTCGATCGTTAAAGTACATTGTGGGCCTCACGCTTCAGGATCGAACTACCAAGTCTCTGCTCCACCTCCACAAGAAGAAGAAGACTCCAAGCATCAGTGCTCAGTTTCAGGTAACATGAACTGCTATTATCATGCAGCTTGTAACCACAATGGAGAGCTTCTTCATAAATATGAGGGAAATGCTTGTTCTTGTTTTCCTTTAGACGTCACTGACTAAACTGTTAGAAACTCTGAACAGAGCCGAGCCCTTCTTCATTCGTTGCATTCGCTCAAATGCAGAGAAGGTACACTTTTTTCTTTCTTTTGTTCTTTTATTCAAACAACTTCATGGTCCTGGGGAATGTAGTTTGGTTTGGCTGTTTGTGGCCTCATTGGGTTTAATACTGAATCATTTTATTTTGTACTGTTGAATATATTGTGAATAATTGCATTTAATTTGACTGACCCTGCCAAATATGCTTGTTTTGTAACTATTTGTGAGCAGAAGGAGATGTATCTGGACGAGGCCTTGGTGGTTCAACAGCTGCGATACACAGGAATGCTGGAAACGGTCCGAATTAGGAGGTCAGGGTACGGAGCCAAGTACACATTCCAGGTAAAGCAAGTCGTCTTCTCCGCTCTGAGAATTTGTATACAATTCTCTTACAATAAATCATAATACTGCACCATGTGTTAATGATAAATTCTTTAGAACTTTAAGACATGAAGTCTACAATTTTACATACATACAGTATGTTGTCATAGGCTACGTACACATTGCGAGCCTTAATGCTCAATTCTGATTTTTTTGTTGAGGTACGATTTTTTTGTTTGGCAGTTCACATTACCATTTAAAATGTGACCTGCATCATACTCCAGTGTGAACTGTTTGTGGCTCCGAACTGACCCGCATGCGTATTTTTGCGTTTGTCTCAAAGTTTTTGTGTATTGGGAACCGGAAAATGAATGAGAAGGTGCAGAGGAGGACGAGGAAAAAGAGAGCCAAATATTTTGTTTTGGCTTTTTGCTGTGCTGATTTGCTTTTAAACACACACCATTCTATAATGTGAACCCTCAAGCTTTGACCCAAACTCAACAGTTAAAACCTCATTTTGTCCTCATAGAAATTACATATTTACATTTGTTTTAATGGTAAGCCCGCTTTTATTAACAAACAACTGTTAATGTCAACATCAGATCAGCGCACGGGGAAACAAGGGAACGTCAAACATAAACAGGTGCAGTGCGTGCAAGTGATCTATTTACATAATCTATGTATAAAAACTAATGACAATATATGTGCGGAAAAAGGATTGTATCAACAGTGGCTGCTTCAAGTCTGTTCTCTGGTCCACTGTGAGCAGATGACAGTGCGCAGCTGCATTGTTGCGCTCACTGCTACAGCTGCTGCTACAAAGTGACATCAACGTATCAAATGCGCATCAAATCCACCTTGGCCGTTCACACTGAGGTCGCATTGCAAAAAATCGGATAAGTATCGGATTTAGGGCAACATATGAAAGTGACCTGGGTCGGATTTGAAAAAAATGTAATTGTGCTGTTCAGACTGTGTTTAACAAATCTGATACAGGTCGTATATGGGCAAAAAGATCAGATTTGGGACGCTTTTGCCTGCAGTGTGAACGCAGCCATATACAATGTGTATGTGAGGTTGGCCAGATGCTTTCCATATGTTAAGTATCACTCGTGTTTTTTTTTTTTTTTTTTGCAGGATTTCATTGAACAATTCAGAGTTTTGTTGCCAAAAAACGCCACAGCTTTTAAAGAAGAGATCTCGACACTGTTTGACAAGAAACTGGGACTCGACCCCACCACATACCAGATAGGCAAAACAAAGGTGCTATGCTCAATCCCTCTTTTTATTCCTAATTCTCACATCTCAAGCTATTATTACTCATACTCTTCTGTGTTTACAGGTTTTCTTGAAGGAGCTGGAGCGACAGCAGCTGCAGGACATGCTGCACAAAGATGTGATGCGCAAGATCATCTTCCTCCAGCGCTGGTTCAGAGCTCGTCTGCAGAGGAAGGAGTTTGTAGACATGAGGCAGGCTGCCATCTTGATCCAGGTAAACTCAATTGCAACATTATTTTTTAGATCTTCTGTTATTGCAACAGCAGCTTTTTTCCCACACTGTCCATGTTTTGTTTTTGATTTAAGAAAAGAAGAACAATCCTGATGTTTGTTTGTTTTTAATTCCGTCCGTTAGCGGTCATGGCGACAGTACTGCCAAAAGGAGCAAAAGAGGCGAGCAGCCACTCTCATTCAAGCGGTGTGGCGAGGACACAGAGGCAGATTAGAGTACCACAAACAAAGAAAGGGTGCTACAAAAATACAAGCGCTGGTCAGAGGTCACTCAGCGCGAAGGAGGTAACAATGAAACACTCTATATACGATGGGGGAAATGCAAAACTTTACTTTTATGCAAAACATAACTTTCCTACAAATTATGTCTTAGGTGCCAGTCCATCCGAGAGGAGAAACGGAGAGAAATAGAAGAGGAGGAAGCTCGTAAGAGAGCAGAAGAAGAAGAGAGAAGGAGAGAAGAAGAAGAGCAGAGGAGAAAAGCTGCAGAAGAGCAGGAAAGACTCAGAGTGGAGGAAGAAGAGGCGAGACGAAAAGCAGCGGAAGAAGCAGCAGCAGTAAGGAGGAAAGCAGAGGAAGAGGAGGCAGCAAGAAAGGCTGAGGAAGAAAAGAACAAAAGAGAGGAAGAGGAGCAGCGACTGGCAAGAGAACCTCAAACAAGAGAAGATCCTGATATTGAGCTGATCACAGAGGAGACGCTGGACAAGAACCTTCCTACTCAGGAGGTGGAGGGGGAAGAGAGCAGAGACGAAGATCTGGAGGATGTAGACGAGGAGTTAGAGACCAATGGTACCCACGCAGAGGCGGGACCTCTGCTGGATGAGGAGGATTTGGACAACCAAGCACAAGGATTGTCAAATACCAGTACTGCTCTGCCCTCTGATGGGGTTACATCTAACTTTTTACCACAGTTTTTTAGCACGTTTCCGGGGCCGGACAAAGAAACCTGCGCTACTTCCACAACGTCCATTAAGAAAGTACAACCCCTACGTAGTAACAGCAACCAGTCCACCAGGAGCCAGGAGAAAAGAGAGCAGAGGAGACGACGAGGCCTGGAGCACAACCAGAGAGAGACTGAACGTGCTGCCTCATCCTCATCTTCATCATCTGTAGCCATCAACACGGATCAAACAAGTCGCTCACAGGACATTGATATTCTAAATAAGCATCCAGACAGCGCAGAACTGGACCAGTACACTTTTGTGGCCTGTAAAGTGAAGGAAGACAATGGGGGGAAGAAGGAGACCAAAGATTCTCCTCCTTCCTCTGTGCCAGTCCGGCCTTCGACGTTGTCTCTTCAACTTATTGACTCTTTGCCTGAGAGAAACGGCCTTGGTGAGGGAGTGGGATCAGTGAACCTGCAACGCCGCCCTGGTGCCATTAAAGAGAAGCCAGAGAAGTGGAAAGGGCGACGGAGTGATGGAGAGCTCACCGAGGGCGTTGAAAGGACGAAAAAACCACCGCTGTATGTTTTGTTAGAAAACATTTTTCAATCAGCCTTTAGATGGATTTGATATTAACAACAAACCTGAAAGACATAATATTGATTGTAATGAGGCAGTAGTACTCCTGAATGAGCTATGACACACTGCGTTTATGTCACAGCATAAACTCATTATAATAATACAGTCATAAACTGTTATCATGATTAACATTTGTTTGTTAATCAGCTACAATGGATTTATCAGTTCTTATAGAAGAAAATGGAACAAAGAAAGCTATTTAGTTTCAGTGTTTGTTTAGTTTTTTTATTGAAGACGCTATTTCACAAAATGTTCTTTTTGTTTAGATTTAATCTTTTTTTCTTTCTCTCTGTTCATAGAAGTGATACAGCATCTTCCTCTTTCGATGGTTACTCTCCTGGTTTCGAAGGAGCTGGTGCTGTTGCAGCCAGAGAGGTATTTTATATGTTCTAATGTTCCTCTGAAGAATATCCATAATGAAGTGTCGACTGATGGAAGTGAATAAAGAACAACTCTAGATATAGTTGGATTTTTTTTCTTCTTTTTTTTGTGGCTTATTTAGTGTTTTACACAAGTCTAGTCAGTTAGCAGTGCTGTTCTTTGTTCAACAGATTGTTTCTCCTGGAGACATTCATAGCTCCTTCCGAAGGAAACATCAAGAGGGATCAAGTCATATGGACTCAAGCCAGCCTATCCCATCTACACCAGACAGGTAGAGACTATAGTTAACACACCTGTTCCATCCTGGGCTGTTGATAGAAAGAGTGGAAAATTAGAAACTTCTATAGTACTGTTGGGGAAATAGACTCTACACTCATTTACAAAAAATGTTTATATTTCACAACCTGGGACAGATTTTTAGATTAGAGTTGTATTACACACTAACTGCAAACTTCTGGATTCCTTCAACCCAAAGTCACAGTGAATGTATCTTCCAGATGTGAACTGGCCCTGACTTTGCTCATACACAAATAAAATGAAAACATGCCTTTCATGTCATTCTTTTGGGGGGAATTTCTTTTGTATTTAATATGTTAAATTGTAAACCCAGATTATTATTTGACAGTTTGTTGGTCATTTCCGCTAAAAAAAACAAAACAAAACGTGTAATACAGTGCTTCAGCTTCTCTTGTCTTCATGGCCTGCAGGTCAGGAGGTTTTTTCAGCAAGATTTTGAAGAAGCGACCTCACAAAGAAGCTCAGACTCCAGACAATGGAGAGTTAACTCTAGCTCAGATTCTCAGTGAGAGAACGACACCAGGTGAAGGTAAATCAGACACAAGATTTGTTTAGTCTTTTTTCCCCCTGAACCATGTTGAGTGATCGTACTTCCACCTCACGGTCGGAGAATTTGGCAAGAAAACACAGATGTTTTATAATGATTTTACACAAGCCCAGCTAATTCCACTTTTTGCTTTGTAAGAAAACATAGACCCATGCAGGATTGTGCACAGTATTAACCCAATACCTTTACTCTGGTTTTGCTTTGTCATGGATACTCATGCAGCTTGATCAAGTTGGAAAAGCTTTTCCACATGAACATTCACCATTCATTTTTGTTGCTATGTTTGAAAACAATTCCTCCTCTTAGCACCAACATCTGGACACCCCTCTCGGACGCCTTCCATGTCTCAGAGTGACCGTCCTGCTAAAGGTTTAGGAAGAAATCCTACAATTAAGATAAGTCGTGCCACACGGGTGTCCGAGCAATGGAACGCATCACTCGACCGAGAAATCACCAACTCCAACGAGTTGCGGCATCTCGACGAGTTCCTTGGTAACCAGGTGAATAAAAGCCAATATGTTAACCACTTGGAAAATGTTCTTATCCAATTTTTTAATTGATGATGCCAATTGGGCTTATAGAGGTGTGACAGAAAACGGTTTGTATTCCACTCCAGGTCAATGATTTCCGCTCCAGGGGCAAACCACTGTCAGCCGCAGAAGGCATCTTCATCACGGCAACCATGCAGTTCAGAGACACCATCAAAGCCATGTATTCCCTTCCTGTGAGTGTGAAAGCAGACATGAAACCTACACATCATACATACTCAGAAAAGCTATTTTTCTTCATCCTCGCATCTTTTCTTTCTAAACAGAAACCCACTATTGGCTACAAAGGTCTGATGACAGGATATCAGAACAAAGTGATTAACTTGGCAGGAAACAAACAGAAGGAAGAGGTCCAGCTCGTGGTCAACCTGTTCCAGTCAGTGCTGGATGGCTTTATTAGAGGAGAGGTGAAGAAGGAGGAAGCTGAGCCTGCGAAGGTGACATACTTTCCTTTCCCCAGCAATCCAAATATTTAAAGATTGACTTCACGCAAGTTTTCTATTTCTGTCTTTTTCAGCCAGCCAAAGCCCGAAAGAAAAGGAGGAAAAAAGATAAAATTGTAAGAGTACACGGATTGTACATTTTCATTTTTTGTGTTCTTAGTTGTACAGATAGCAGATTGTTGATAATTTTCGTAATAGGTGGAGAGCCCCCTGGATCACGTCTTTGTCAACTATCAGGTCAACATAATGCAGTCCTGTGACCAGTGCAGCTCTTACATATGGGGCATGGAGAAAGCATACATGTGCAGCTGTGAGTTGACGTCACAAAAAAGGCTTAAGCTGCTCATTTGTTACATATACAAGGATTTAAACAAATAATTTGATCCATCCCACAGGTTGTAAAATGGTCTGCCACAAGAAGTGTATCTGCAAAATAACTACGGATTGCTCCTCCTTTTCAGCAAGAAAGGTACGTATTGTCATTAAGACGGTGTAGACGGGGTGAATGATGAGGTTTTTCCCATGCACTGGGTATCTTTTCACACATAATACTATACTTTCTTGTGCACACATGGATCTACCTTAGAGTTTTCTAGGATTTTCTTTTCTCACAAGCTCTGAAAAAGAGTTTGAACCAAAGACGACCAGCAGAGCAGCCCCTAATTAGGATGTGTGGAAGCATGATTTGCTGAAATGATGCATATAGTTTTAATGTGAAAAATTGATTTTTAAAAGCATTACTGTAGTGGTAGTTGCATAACATTATGTCCTTATTGACAGAGTGACGAGGAGTTCACGGGGCAGCACTTTGGAGTGCGTGTGTGTCACCTGGTGAGTGATAAGAGCCCTGTGCCCATGGTGCTGGAGATGATGCTGGAGCACGTGGAGATGCACGGCCTCTACACAGAGGGCATCTATCGCAAATCCGGCTCCGCCAATCGGATTAAAGTGCTGCACCAACGACTCGAGACCGGTGGGGAAAAATAATTGTTTGCACCTTTTTTCTTTTAAGCCTAGACTATTAGCTTCTGAAGTGTATTTCACTGGTAAATACATGTTTTATTTGTGTTTAGACCCTCATTTGGTGTGCTTGGAGGACTATCCCATCCACACGGTGACAGGCCTGGTGAAGCAGTGGCTAAGGGAACTCCCAGACCCACTCATGACATTTACACATTACAGTGACTTCCTACATGCCGTGGGTGAGGACAATATTCCCCACTTAGACTTAATGAACTATCAGTATTTAGACACAACGGTTGTATTTGCTGGTTAATCTGCTGATTTCTATTATCGGTAGAACTCCCAGAGAAGCAGGAGCAGCTTCAAGCAATCTACAAAGTGCTGGAGGAGTTGCCCACAGCCAACTTTAACACCTTGGAGAGACTCGTCTTTCACCTTGTTAGGTAAAAATGCTGTCACCAGTCTCACACTAGGTTACTTGGCACTAGTTTATATGAATACACCTACAACATTGTGTCTCTCCCCACAGGGTGTGTAAAGAGGAGGCCTCCAACCGAATGTCTTCTAACTCCTTGGCTATTGTGTTTGCACCGTGCATCCTTCGCTGTCCTGACAGCGCAGACCCACTGCTCAGCATGAAGGATGTTGCCAAAACTACCACGTAGGCAAACATTGTATATGTTCATATTGTAAAGGCGACTGGAGTTGAAAATCCGAGTCGATAATATACACATCATTGTCCTGGGTGTGGTTAGTTGCAGATTTCTTTGATGTATCAATGGATCATTGTCCCAGTTTTCCTTTTTATTTTGTAAACACCAATGCATAAGCTTTGATCTGCTTAAAAAAAAACATCTGAGAGCAAAAAACTTGTTGATACAGCAAAGAGAAGAAGAATGAGTCAAATCCAAGAGAAGTAGTCGTCAGTGTTTTCCAACTCATCACTCTGAACAAACCTGGTGACTCACAAGAACCAAAATAGAGAATTTAGATTCTATGTGAAATCTGTTTAAGACATTGTATGAGTCAAATGGAGGGCAAAGCAGCGATTTTCAGCTGGAAAAGATTAGGAAACACTGCAAGCACTCACAAATAGAGGGTGACAATGGTCCCAGTATACTCAAAGATGGGCGAAAAAATAGATGAAACGGCAACGTACACAAAACTACTTCAAAACGACAAGAAAAACATACATAACCCTTTGTTCTGTCCTGTATAATGCTCAGTATTCTAAATGCTGCCATTAATGTTGATAATGTTGCGCTCACATCAGCCCTGCTGTAATAAAAGTTGCCCATCTCTGTTCTATATCCTGCACTTCCAAAAAGTCACTTCAGTGCTGCAGAGGGATCTCGGATGGATGTTGAATACTGAATTTCTACACGTTTCCTAATTTTTGATTCAAACTCAAGCCTCAAATGCGCATAAAGTATTGGGATTCTTACACCTGGTTCTTTCTTCTTTTGTCCACAGCTGTGTTGAGATGGTCATTAATGAACAGATCCGACGCTACAATGAAAAGATGGAGGAGATCGAGCAGCTTGAGTACGCGGAGACTCTGGCAGTCAATCAGCTTAAACTCAAGAGGAAGAACACGGTGAGATTCTATTCCATTCTATTCATCCATTCAGAATGCAGTCCTTAATGTGTTAACTGTCTCCTTGTTTTAGCACGTGACAGGAAATCAGTTAAATTGTACTAATAAATAGTGATATGACCCTGTTGTGTGTTTCCAAAAGCCAGTGAATTTGTTCTTTCCTTTAATAAAGTGAAAAGTAGAAGCTCTTAGGGTTAACATGGCCAATGTTTCTTGTCTCTCTTTAGCACTACCTGCATTTACCCCTCAGGTACTCAGCTCCTTACAAAGGAGTGGTGGTATGTATCATTAAGTTCTCCTGGTACTGTAGATCTAGTGGCTGTAGTGTGTAGTAGTGACATGTTGGAGCACTCATGCATGGTATGTTAGGAGTCGGTGATCCTCTGGCTCTACTCATTTTTAACTCACATTTGAACATGACTTATTCCTTCATACTAACTGGGAGTAGATTGCATGGTGACTGGGCTCATTTCCTGCCTGTGGCATGAAGGATTGGGCTTTTTTGCTGTAGAATGTTGTTGGTTGGTGTTTGAATTAAGGGTGTTCATCTGACTGAGTGAAGATCTCAAACTTCAACATCAATTAGTTCAAGTGAATTGTGTTGGAGTGTTGGCTGATTTACACTTGTACTTGTTTTCTATACATATGTGTTGCATTAATACATTCATTAATCTCCTTTTAAATTAGCTCACCTCACTAGTGTCCATGTGCTGATGCATGAAAAGCCATTCATCTTTATTTGTCTTTGCCTGAACTAACAATTTTTGTCTTTTTTTTTTTTTTTTTTTTTTGGTATTTATATTTTAGTCAAATTAACTTTGTGATTTTAAATAAAACTAATTTATTTTTACCACAAGTGCTGAAAAGGTTGAGTTGGTTTTAGCATCAGAATGTGACACTCTGCCCTTTGCAGGTTCATGAAAAGCCCACTGCTGATCTCAGCGTAGTCCCCGAGAACGAGCGTCTGGACTCGGACACGGAGGCTGAGAATAACCTGGTGGAACGCATCAAGTCCATCAAACAGGAGAAGTAAGAAAAGCTTCCACACCAGTGGAGTCGCAGTCAAAGCAACAGATTGCGTGTAATCCCTCAAAACTTTACTTTCGTGACAGTTTTCAAGCTACGAGTTTAAAGTGCCTTTAGTTGAGACACACAGAATTCACATCTTTGAATATTATTTCACCTCCTTTCAAAAAATTATATTTTTTTTCTCAATGTTTGGATTTAGAGGAAGTTTTTGGAGTACACAAATCCTCCTCTGTGAACACATTAACCCTCATTTATCAACCTTGCATGAAAATGGGTGCAAATTCAAGTGTACATTTGGTAATGTCTGCCCCCCTGTGTGCGCTCTGAGCAACTTCACAACAGAGATTCTGGAGACACACAGATATGATGTTTATATCGACCTCAGTCCACACGCCTTAGGCAATAAATATCACATTAAAAGAAATTAACGATCAAATCGCTTTTAAAAAAGCCTTAAAATGACTAAATGTTGTCCCTTGTCTGTGTTTATCCAAAAAGTTGGTAACAGTAATAATGTGATCTTTTTTTTTTTTTTATTAATTTGATTGTTTAATTCATTTTAATAATCAGATTAGATTTGTTCTGAATGTGTCTGCTTATGCTTAAATGACAGCTGAGGCTTGTTTAATACTTTATTTTCAGTCTCAGTCAGATTTTGCTGTTATGCACCACAAAACCAAAGGCTTGGATTTGCGTATATGTGGTCAGACCAGACGTGAGATCTGATCGTAATAAATGCTTGTCAAAATTGGTAAATACCGAAGCTTGCGTGAATATGGTCAAACGCACGTCGCACGCTGAGTTCTGAACGTACGAACAGTTGATGAACAGTGGCGGATGCTTTAAGACTACAAGGGAACCTCAGCTTCCCCTAAAATCAGTGGTCAAATATGTAGTGTTGTGTGTACATTTCATTGACTAAATATATGACAGAACACATGTATGTTTAGTTCAGAATCAGCTTCTTATAACAGGAAACTGACAGTGACAGCGTGACGTTCTTCATTCATTACCGCAGCGTCACAGTGTTAATAAACTGTGGTGAAGTTCAGCTTCAATTGACTTCAATGGGAGAGGATTTAGGGGTTGATCCACTGCAGTCAAACTAGACGCTCATTGGATAAATGCTCGGTTATGACGCACTTAGTCCCGCCCATCGGACGCCGGGCTTCACAGGAGGTCTATGGAGCAGTGGGCTGGATCTGTCTGTTCCGGACGCTGGAATAATGGATGATGATTGGATGATCTGTCTCAGGCTAATTCAATTTTGATTGACAGCGAAATGAGCCAATCAGAGAGTATGACGTTGTAAGCACACAGGCGGGTTTTTCAAATATTTCAGTCCGTTGCTCTGTGTTGACACGGAGACTTTGCTGATCCTCTCATAGCGAATCAACTTCTGACAAACCTAGTGTCTGTTTTTGGTGTTTGTGGAGACTGTTACTGCTTGTGTTGTGAGACTTTTCACCAAACACTCACACTCCAGCGCGCAGCAGCTACGTGCGTGTGCGATAATCTACAAATAGTTGTTGACAACAAAATGTGAATTCTACTAGAATTCACATTTAAATAAACAGATAAATTTTCTGAAGTAGGCAGAAAATGAGCTTCCCCTGCATGAAAGACCAGCAGCCGCCACTGTTGATGAATGAGGGCCATTATGTCTAACAGCTGCTGTGTACAATCAGAAGTTATGAACATTCTCCTTCCTGTAGTGTAATTTGGAAGCGTTTGACAATTATCTTAAACTTTGTCTTTACCTTTTTAAAATTTAAAGAACATTTTGGTTTCAAGATAAACTTTGAAGTGAGGTTTTGTAAACCAGAATGCAATTTTGCAAAGTAAATTTGATAATACATTTCCTTTGTGTGCAGTTGTTTGTATTTGTTGTGGTGTTTTTTAGTCTCCCGTGTCACTAAGGTCCTTTACACTCGTGTGTTCTCAGGGAGGATCTGGCTTGTCGACTGCCTGAGATGGAGCAGCAGGGCTCAGATCAGGAGAACCTGGACTCCGAAGCGTCGCTGAGCTCAGAGAATCTGTTGGACGAGCAGCAGCAGCGCTCCTCCGCACACTGCTCAGAAGTTGATGGTATGTATTGGACAAACAGTGGGAGCTTTACCTTCCTTCCACGTGTTCCTCTGGCTCACTCGTGGCTCTCTGACTGAACCCCCGGGCACGCGGGGTTCCGCCCTTTGTTTTATGGTACAGGTCTGGACTCATGATGGTGCTGGGGGCGGTGACGTCTGCTCTGTTACACAGCAGGTTGGAAGAACAGCAAACGTGTTTTTGTGTGTTGTGTCTGTGAAAGTGCATGTGTGGCCCCGAGGCATGCTGTCACACTTCAGCCCAAGTTCATTCAGCATCTGCCACCGTGTTTGTTCTGATATCGTTATTGATCCAACTTTTTATGGGATGCCATGTCTGCATGATTTCCCATTTCTATCACCCCATCTTGGACTGATTTGTGAATTGTTGAGCCTGGTAAACTTTGATTTTTACTGCTTTTTTTTTTAGCTGCTTCTGCTTTTTTCTTCTTTATTGTTGTAGGACAAGGTTGTCTACAGCTGAGGAGACACCGACCAATTTGTCCCCCCAAACCTTCTGACCTGTCTCTCAGACCCAAAGTTCCCGGCGGACGTGTCTCTTTTTCCAACCTCACCCCGGCCAGCTCCACCTCATCACTGTCCAGCTGCGCATCCTCAACTTCGGAATTTTCCAACGCTTCTATCAGGCATCTGCTACAACGGCGTAACCCCGTCATCCCAGATACGGTCAAACTCCCACCAGGAATCTGTTCCCAGAATGCATCCCTGATCCCAGCCCCAGCTCTCCTTCCTCCTGGAAACGTAGCGTCTAAGTTCAGCGTCAGGAGAAGAGAGCATCCTGGCCGTCGGAAAGACAGCACTCAGTCTCTGTATATCGACAGCCCTGAGTTTCAGCTCACGTCCAGGTTTCCCTCCTGCCCCCCCTCTGCTTCCTCCTCCTCCTCCTCCATCGCCATGGTTCCATGCTCCCCTAAGCAGCAACAGAAGCAGCTGCAGCAACGTGAGGCAGACAACCCAAAGGGCCAAAGAAGGTTTTCTGACCCAGACATCCCCTATATAGACGATGACGTATGAAAAGGCCTGAACCGTGATGCTGGATTAGTGAAAAAGTTTATTCACAAGAACTGGTGTGAAATAATTGAAAAAATAAAAATAGACATGAATGGACTACGCAGAGGAAAGGGGGTCTGTAAACAGATTGGATGCTCCTGAACCAAAGCCCTGCAAACATGTCTGAAATCCTTTGACTAATAATAATTTACTGGACACTTTGTTGCCAAGCACCTTTTTTTATTGTTTTAATATATTACAATTACTGTTGATGAATTGACTCGTAACGAAACAGAAGTCCTCTACAGCCACAACATTTTTTTTTTTTAACTGTACATGTTCAAAATAATCTTGCAGACCCCAGTCGCACTTTTCTCTTGTTTTTGTCCTTTCTTTGGAGCTATGTTTGCTCTCTGAGGCACTAGCTAGTGCCTTGAAATTAGATGAATCTCATTTCTCATGCTGCCATTGTTGTGGAACGCATTGTACAGTTCTCATAGAGGGAGGGGGGTGTATGTTGGGCAAAGCAGGGGATTTTCATCTCAGATTGTTGTACTAAACCGACATAAGATATGTTCAAAACGAGGACCTGAACATGTGTGTTCTGGTCGTCGCACAAAAAGGACAACTGTCAGTATTTGTTTTTGTTTTTTTTTTAGCGGCCGCACAACAAACAGCAGAAAGGAAGTCATTGCTCTGACGTGGCAAAGGGAAACGAGCGCAGCACACGCCACTTTCTCCATTAAAACGACAAACGAAAGCACAACCCAATGCCATGTCGTCTTTACGTTTGCAAGTGCTTGAACTCCTAAAGACTTACACAAGAACGACCCCATCATGTGCAGGTTCTGCTGAAACACAGCTGTGGCCACATCTGTATGAAATGTAGTGCTAATGTTTCCTCTTGTGATGAATGATGTTTGTCTGGATTACGAGGACGACGTGTTGACGTGTACTGTGTAAACAACAGAATGTGTTTGTGTATGGGACTGAACTGCATGAAATGTAATGATGACTAGTATCAAGATGACAAAAAACAAAACATCTGCTTCAGTGTGATTTTTGAAAGGTTAAGGGTTTATAATTAAAAATGTAAAAGGTGACTAAAAATTGGCTTTTTTCAAACTGAACTTTTGGATTTTATGAGGTATTTGGGGTTTTTACTCTAAAATCTTTTTGAAAATAGTGTTGCTCTTTTATGGAAACAAACACATTGCTTATTGGCAGCAGATTAATCCACTGTTGATTTGCAATGAATTTAGGAAACGTAAGTAACATTTACCTTTTTTTTTTTGGTGAAACACACCTGAAATTCTCTTTTTAATCCAGTCTAATCTAATCTCTTGTTGGGAAAATAACAAAGCTCGGTATCAAATCTAATTTAACCAAGATTTTAACTGTTTATTAAATTAAGAGACTTGTTTACCACACATGACGTTACTGGCATTAAGAAATATTTCAGAATAAAGTACAATAAAAGGGCAGACAAACGCCTTACAATTTTGCAGCTACTAAAAGCAGCAAAGATTGCTACACATAAAATAAAATAAAACCTTTTTTTTACAACAGGGGTGTCAAACTCATTTAAGTTTGGGTCCAAATATGAACCATTTAAGTGGGCCACAGATTTTAGGTGGGGAAAAAGAGAAAATTCAACATTAATTTTGCACTCCAACGTATAAATGACATAAATGATAAAGTATGTCAGTATATCAGTTCTTGCTAGATCGTCACTCAAATTTACCTGATTTTGGGAATTTAGGGAAGTTTTGTAGAATAATTTGAGGAAAATTTAACAGATTTTGGAAAAATTGAGAGGTCTTTCAACATTTTCACATTGAAAATGACTGCTGTCATGTGACATAAGCACTGGAGCTCTGCAAGTATTGTGGATTTTAATAGAATTTTTAATTTGAATCTTTTTTCTTAATTGGTTGGTAATCTACAAAACGTTTGATGTTTTTTTTTTTCTCTAAAAAATAGTATTTTCTCGAGTGGGCTGAATTTGATGCTCTCAAGGGCTGGATTTGGTCCCCGGGCCTTGAGTTGGACACATTCGCTATTTTGGAATAACGTATCTATATTCATTTATTTTATGTATGAATAATTAGGTTGCATTAAAAGCTAATTTAGAACAAATTGAATACAATTTTATTTTTATTACAACATTCTACAAAAATATACAAAATGTAGATGTAATGTTAACAGACTTGACTGAAAAACTGATTTTTTTTTTTTAATAATATAAATTTAAAACGTTACTATTTTTTGTAGTTGGTTAGTTTTATATTTACAGTAGCATGAAGTCGAATAAGGTCAATCCCAACAGATGTGTCAGCAGATGTGAGAAAAAGATAGTGGGACGTTCCGTCGATGACGATTCAATGCGTCGTGACGTCAAACTTCTGCGACAGTGATTTTTTTTTTTTTTTCTCCAACATGGCGACTCGGTTGGAGATCAATTTCATCCGTTTACTTTCCCGCTGCGAGTCTCTGGCTTTAGAGAAGCGAGGAGAGACTGAATGGAGACTGGAAAAGGTAACACCACCTTAGTGAGCTCTGTGCTGCCTCCTGGGAGCCGCCGTTAGCGAGTGGCGGAGGTTGTTGTGAACCAGTGTAACAGATCAACTGGTGACACGTTAAACTGATGACCAACTGTGGCGGTAGTGTTTGCGTTCCAGACAACTCGAAACTCGTGATATTTTAATCTTCTATTTTAAAAAGTGCATTGAAAAGCCTCCTGATGTCACAGCTCATACTCTGTAAAGACAGGAAAAAAAATAACCCCGATTTTTTCCGACAATCGGATGATTGACGTCACACAATAATGGCGCGACCCGTGCAAAACCACACCGTCAGTGAGAAAACATCGATTAAAAGGGGTTTTAAGACAAAAACATTACGAAAAACACTATGCAAATATGCACTTATGTTTACAGATCACTGACCGACATTGTTCTGAGGCACAGTGTCGTGTTTTAATGCTTTACTTGAATCATCTTGTTGCGACATAATTGTCTCTTTCTCTGCTGGGCCAAAAAAATATTGTTTTGAATGTATTCATTACTTTAATTACAAAAACCACAATATTTACATTTGAAATACTACCTTAGTCAGCCATGTTTCTGAGACGTTGCATATATTTCACGTTAAGGACGGTGATTATTCCGATGTCCGAGTGTTCTTGAACGCAGCAGTTGTTTTGCTCCATCATAACAAATCATTTTAAAACTTGTTTTTCCCCCATGGAATGTTTATTTCATGTGTGTTTATCCTATATTTGTGTTGTTGATGCATTTGAATGTACAGATTTATTTCAGCTACAAATAGTAAGATTATATACTTTTGAATCTTTATATTCAAGCTAAATATTATTAGATACTTAAAGTATGATATATGTGATAGCAGACATTTATTGTATGTAAAATAAATGCAAGCGCAGTTGTCACCAGAAATGCAATCAGAAGTAACATCAGTTAACACGGTCACAATTTGGATTGCAACACCTGTAAGCAGCTGATACTGACAGCAGCCACGTCTTCAATATGGACGCTGACTGAGCATTTCTCTGACTTTGTATACCTTTAAATACTTGTACCATGTTCGCTCATTATACTCTGTGTGCAAAAAATAAGTAAATATATGAATAATAAAAAATCTTCCATGTTTCTTTTGATTGCAGTGTAGCATAGGTGTTTCCCCCCTCCCTGTTTCATGTGTTTCTGTGCTGAATGGATTTATACAATCATTTTTCAACATTTCATTCAAACATCATCGTACTGTCATGTGTAAAAGTAGCGATGAATTCACACAATTATAATTGTCGGCTTTACGCACATTTTTTCTCACCCTGTTTATGATCAGTTTTGTAAAATTATTTGATCATTATTAAATTCAGTCACACGTGTCATAAATTCAATCTAATCCCTTTCTACCTTGTTTTATTTTCACAGAACGCGAGACTGAATCCTGGGTGTTTTTGCGTTGCTCTTTCCACTCTGTAATATGATCCTGTAGATTCAAGCCACGTTTTCGAGTCTGTAACCAAATCAATATTTGCTCACAAGCCAAACCTCACATGAAACGTGTGAGCCGAGGCCTAATTGGATCACAGTAGGATTCAGGTCATCATATACGTTTAGTAATGTCCTCATATTGTTGTTTACTGTCCACGTGGCCTTCAGTCTGTGATTAGCCTGTTGACTTTTAGTTGATTACAAATCATTGAGACTAAAGGTTACAAACTCCTTCAGTAGCAGCAGCTTGTTAACCAGTTAAAGTATCATGTCAATCAAGAAACATACATGTTAGAAACCTGGCTAAAACCTACTCAGAGATTCAATCACAGATGTTTAGCTGAGAGGCTGAAATCTACTTCGACCAACTGCCCATAAAGCATCACATATGTATTCACTAGGGATGCACCAAATATTCGGCCACCGAATATATTTGGCCAAATATTGCAAAAAAGGCAACATTCGGCCTTCGGTTTTGTGAGTTAAAAGCAAGGCCGAATAGTAGCGTGTGAAGCAATGATGCATTCAAACAACGTACAGTGACTTAGAGTTGGAAAAGTGTGTACGCGTTGCTGCAGAACCAGCAGCAGCACCTCCTTTCCACACACAAACACAACCAGACTCTCTCCTTTCCGCTTACCGCTCTCCGTCGTCCGTCATCGCGTAAAAGTTGGAAACCATCCAATTCCACAACCGAGTTCGTTAGCGCTGTGAGCCACAAATCCATAAACATCCCCATCGTTTCCTTACACTACACCAGGTGTCGCTGCATAAGTTTGGAGCTGACAGAGCATTCAGCTACTGTGCCCCCCAGCTCTGGAATTCGCTCCCCACTAACCTCCGTACCATAGACTCCCTCCAACTCTTCAAATCACAACTCAAAACTCACCTCTTCAGACAATCCTTCTGCATCTAGACACACATTCACCACACCAACACTGTACCCTGTTTTATTCCATTGTACTTGTTTTTATCTGTTTTATTCTGCTGTTTTTATTGTGTTTATTTTAATGACTGCCCTGTACAGTGTCCTTGGGTGTTCTGAAAGGCGCTTTTAAATAAAATGTATTATTATTATTTATTTAAAATGACTCACATTTTCTGAAGTTTTTTATTGTCGAGTTTTGTTGTGCGTCAAGTTTCCTCTTTTGTGTCCTGCAGTACGTCGGTGCCCTGGATGAGATGTTGGTTGCTCTGAGGAAAAGCCCGAGGTTTGTTCACATTTCAGCATTTTACAATAAAATATATTACGATAGTATTTTATGTGTTTAAATGTTTTTGTTTTTGTTTTCTTAATCTGTCCTCTCACAGTAAACCGACAGCAGAAGCCCTGAAGGAATACTCCAGAAAAGTGGATTTTTTAAAGGGACTTCTGGAGGCTGAGAAGCTGGTTAGTGACAAATCTTTGTTTTAAGGTTCTATAAGAACGCTTGTTCTCTACTGAATATGCGTCTCTCTGGTTCCCAGCCTTCACCAACAGAAAAGGCTTTAGCAAACCAGTTCCTCGCACCAGGTAGAACCCCCACCATATCCAACGAGAGGATTCCTGCCACCAAAACCGTTCACATGCAGACGAAGGCGCGCTGCACCGGGGAGATGAGGAACGAGCTGCTCGGCACGGTACGACATCTGTCCAACATCTGTCTCTCAGGTTTTATCCCCGTCAACGTGTTTTTGTGAATAAATTGGAAAAATACCTCCATCTTTATTCTCAAGTTTATGGTGTATAATTTAACCAAATCTCTTCTCTGACCTTGTAGGGCTCAAGCAATAAAGGTGAGAAATGATTCCGATTATTTAGGCCTTTTTGTAAGAGTTACTGTTGGTATTAAAAGGTTTTCTTTCATTCCAGGTTCATCAGGCACAGATTTGAGGAACAGAAGGTAAACCTTTATAATAATAATAATAATTATTATTATTAGTAGTAGTAGTAGTTTTTTTATTTTCTTAGATAGAATAGAATTATTTTACTGCCATTGCACAAGTACAATGCAATTGCACATGCTCCTCCCAACAACATTCAACTACACTTCAAAGATTTAAGCCAAACAGACACAATCATCATAAAAACAACAAAAGGTACGGTAAAAGTCTGTAGGAATCAAAAATTAATCAGTATAACAGTTCATCAGTATAAAAGTGCATGGGTATATGTGAAGACCAACAATTTCAATCATTTATATTGGGGTTATTTAACACCCAGATGTTTATTTAAATACATTTTAAAATGTATCTATTTATTCATTTTTATTTTGTGAATGGGATATTTGATCATCTAAAACATGTTGTTTAGTTTAATCTTTTTGTGTGACGTGGTTTTAGTTCAAGCTTTGATGCAATATAAATAAAAACTTGTCCGAATTAGTGCGTAATGTCAACTTGTGTAAGTTTGTAGTCTGAGTTTTATTGTTGCTGTTTTTTGGTTTGTAAGAGTCTGTAAAATACCTCATGTCTCCGTGCAGCGGTGTCCCCCTGGGCGAGCGTCAGTCCGCCACAGAGCTGGACGCCGTCCTACAGCATCATCACAACCTGCAGGAGAAGCTGGCCGAGGACATGCTCAACCTGGCCAGAAACCTGAAGAACAACACGCTGGCAGCTCAAAACATCATCAAACAGGACAACCAGGTAGGAGGACAATGGAGTGGGGAATGTTGGTTAAACCAGCTGAAATTACTGGGGTGCTATGAATTAGAAACATGAAAAAAAAAAAAAAAATATTGGATTATTTTAATGAATGAGTTAATAATAGTTCATCCTAGGGCTGGGCGATATATCAAGATTCAAGATATATTGAGTTTTTTATTTTGGTGATACAGAAAATGACAACATTGCTTTTATTGATATATCTTAATTTTATATCTTATCTTGTATTAAATACTTGTTTTAGGAGTCGCTGCTTTCACTACTCCTCTAAACAGCATAAAAAGTTCAGTTAGATGATTTCTCAGTGCGTTCTCACCCCTAGCCACAGAACTCACTCACACGTGCTGTCCCTTAGAGGAGAAAAAAGGCAAAAGCAGCAAATATTTCGCAATTGTTTGTTAATAAATGTCTTAGTCCCATTGTGTATTTTCTTTTCCTTTTTTTGTATATTTTGTTCTTTTGTGTATTTTTTGGTAATTTTGGATGTCTTTCTGAGTCTTTTTGTATATTTCTTTTGGCGTGTATGTTCTTGGACATTCATGGTCCCATCGTGCATCTTTTAAATCCTTTTTGTGTCATTTTTTGTTGTTCTTTTGTGTATTTCTCTGTTAATTTGTGTTTTTGTAGTAATTTTGTCTATTTTTTCCTGTCATTTTGTTCATTTATTTTTTGGGGCCGCTAGTCGCCCATGTTTGTGATACACGCACAACTTTGTTTTTTTTTTTTTTTACCTATAGCACTGTGATGTTTTAAACCCTGAATTATCTTTTCTGGTCAGACTTAATTTGAATTAAAATTCTCTAGGTTTATATCATTTATCGTCCTTTTGAGAAAGAATATTGATATGAGTTTTGGTCCATATCGCCCAGCCTTAGTTTCTCTTTCTTGCACTCTTGTTATTTATGTGTTAGCAGACCTTGGCCACTAGAGGGCAGTAACTGTTGGATAATCCAGCCTCTTTCTTTCAGACTCTGAGCCACTCCATGCGTCAGGCCGACATGAACTTTGAGAAGTTGAAAACGGAGTCTGAGCGACTGGAGCAACACACAAAGAAGTCTGTCAACTGGCTGCTGTGGATCATGCTCATCCTGGTGTCCTTCACCTTCATCAGCATGATCCTCTTCATCAGGATCTTCCCCAGGTTCAGATGATGAGCCCTGAACTCTTCTTACATGAGTTATCACCACGTCGGCCTCGGAGCATCGAAGTGCGATTGTAGCAATTGCTAACAGAATAACTCCATCAAACTTAAAAGTTCTTCCTCCAAACATTTAAACACATGTTTTAGGTGTGTTAAAGGAAAGAGCATCTTAAAGTCGTTCAGAAGCACCAAGCAGACTCGATGACAGGAAGTGAGCCTTAAATGTTGAAGCTTCAGGTAGGCTGTGAGCTGTTCCCTATTCTAATGCACTTTGTGACTCACAAGAAGGGAAGTCAGTTTGCAGGGTCGCCATCCAACTAATCAATACGCATCATCCATTGAGCGATCTGGTTCAAATTGGAACAATAAGTAGGTAACATGTCGGCACACTCCAACGTAGATATAAGCAGATTAAATCATTTATTACACACAAAGAGGATTATCTATTCACACGTACATATACACATGTTTCAAACTATGCAGATTCCATCTTTAAGGCTTGGCCTTACACATCTGTCACTAAATCAAAGGAAACGAGGAACAGCAGTAGTTTGTATCCTGACTTTTAGAAGAGTTTGCGAACTAAATGTTTCTCTTTGTGCTCATGTTTGATTTGCCCAACATCTTGTGTGCAGGTTGTTTTCTATCAAGTTGTTTTTGTGCATTAAGGCATTCACACCTGTGACCTGTCTGCCTGTGTTACATTATTTTGACAACTCGGAGGCTTTTCTTTGACGTCACCTGATTTTTATGTTGCATTTTTTTTTTCTTTGTTCCGTCCCCATCAGGTGAAAACCCAGATCTATTTCTTCCCTTCATTCTTCTGGTTATATGTAACTTCACTAAATACACGGTTTGATTTAAAGTTGATCAGTGGGATGATCCAACATCCTGCACACAGTCCTAAACCCTCCGTTGGGCGTGTTCCAGTGCTGATTCTGTGTGTATGTGCGTAAACAGCCGGTGCCTGTTGTGTTCAGTGATGACTGTTGATGAACGTGTTTTTATTGATTGATCCATTGATTGATTGCAATGTGCATTCCTGGCCATGGATCCATAATCCGTGTGGTGAGATCTACGACCACACTTGACTTTGTTTTTGTGATGATTGTGAGTAGTCTGTGTGTATTTACTATTATGGGAGTTGTAAATGACTGATAAAGTGTCCTCTGTGAATGTGGTGGTGCATTTAATGACAGTTAATTTAGTTTCTGGTGTCTGCAGACGACGCCCTCTGTAACCCCGGTGTCCTGATCCAGCCCTTATTCCTAAATTAACTTCACATCTCCTTTTATTGAAGGTGTGAGGGCTAAATAAAGTGCGGTGAATAGAATGAAAGCCTCGCTGCACTCTCGTCAATGCGTTTGACGGCTATTGTGCGTTTGTTTTGCACACACTGAGAGCCCTCCAGTGCTGTCTGACACTTGTAACACGGGTTGTCCTGCTCAGACTTGCAGCTCGCCCCCCCCCCCCCCCCCCCCCAAGCTCTTCCTCTCTCGTCCTGGCCTGCCAAGTATTTTGGGATCCCTGGCGGGTTGTTTGCCTGCTGGAAGCTGAGGTATGCAGGCCGCCAGGAGACCAAATGAGGACGTGTCACAGTGCAGGATCGTCATCTCTGCGTTTATTCACAGCTGTCTGCCTCTCCATTCTGAGGCATTAGCTAATGCTCACTAGGCTGTGGGATCCTTTTCTCTACCCAGAACTACAGAGCATGACATCATCAGCTGCTGGTTTTTCCTTTCATTCTAGCTTTATTATCCTGTCAGCTCAGAAACTCTTGTGGTTTTATTTCCACTTGGAGCCTGTGGGGGTCGGGGATGTGACACTCAGTAATGACTTAACCTCTGACCCCTAAAACACGAAGGGTTCCTTCCTCAAGTGTTTTCCCACAGGGCGACGGAAAATAGTATCAGATCGTGGAGCTAAATTTAGTCCCACGTGAATATGAGATGGACTGCACAGTGTGAAACTGAGGTGTCTACAGCTACGATCAATACTTGCTTATGTTTTGTGGTAATCTGAATAATAGATGTGGAAAAGTGATGAAGTCTTTCTTTGAGTGTTGGCCAAAACGTGTGCTGTGTTTAATATCATCTGAAACTCTTCCTAATGGACACTCAGCCTTTATAGATAAAAAGTGGAATCTGGTATTTTCCCCTAAGTCGTACAACACCAAACTTTTTTTGCGTAGCTTTTAAACTCAAGACTGAGGTTCAGTGCAAATGTTAAGCTTTCCTTTTTGTGTGTTTAATGGGTCTGATCCCTCTAAAAGGTTGAAAGCAAAGAAACTAAAGCGTTAATCATCTAAAACCTTCCATCAGCTCCCTGCACCGTGCTGCACTTTGGGCTTTTTAATTTACTTTTTGGCTGCTGCCCGCTGAGGATTTGATTTGCCTACAAAGATGGTGATCGTTTTTTTTTTCCCCCGTGTCATTTGTCATCGACGTCATGGAGGTGAAAGAAGCTTTTCTGTTCTTAAGGCTTTTTGTTTTCTTCCTCTTTTGGGCAAAGTTTTGAGCTCATTTTAAAAGGTCAATGTTAACTATCTGAGCCTCACACACCTGAACACAACACCAGTTCTAGGTATGGGGGCACATTACTCACTCCTACAGTTTACACCAGACATGGGTCTGGCCTGATTGAATTACGCTGCTAATTTTTATAAACTCACAAAAGGAGTCGAGAAAAACACAAAACCACAACAAATGACTACAAAAAGCAAACAGAATTCCAGATAAATACAGAAATTGTGAACAAAAATTCACACAATGACAGAAAATGTATCAATCGACAGAAAAAGATTCTAAAAACAAAATATAAGAGAAAAATATACTAAATGACTTCAAACATACACAAAACGATGACAAAATTGACCGCACAATAAACCAAATGACAACAAAAACACACAAAGCCTTAATTTGTTCTTTCCTGTAATGTGTTCACATCGGTAATGTGGATCAGATACACATATTTTTGTCGCCCCTGTCATGTTATGTCATGTTTATTTTAGACATGAACAATTATAATTCCGAAAAGAAAATAAACGAAAATGGAACAATTAAGAAAGCAACAAACAAAACAAAAATCAGTTTTCTGTCTGTAACTGTGCCTGAACAAGAGCAGGTTTACATTTATTTAATTCCTGCCTATTATTCAAAATTCACTTATATTTCTGTAGCTGTTCTAGTATTACTGTATATCATTGGCATCATTAGTCCCAGCATCATGAACTCATCACATCATTGCCATAATTATGAATACCATCACTATTAACTCAAACATTATACTGTTAATTACACAAGGAGTATATAAAGAATTAAGCCCAAATTCACAACCAGCTCACATGTATCACACAATACCGCTATATAGATCTGTATACATATACATGTATACACCCATATATTAGACATACAAATGCAATAATACCATCTTAATTCATATACCGGTACCTACTAAAAATGATGTCTTTGTACCTATTTTTTTTAATCTTTTTAATGTTGATGTTTGGACATGCTGTTGTGATAAACATTGCCCAGTTTTCTTATTGATTGGCAGTTTTGTTATAGGAGCTAAAAATATATCTAATGTTTGCAAACCTGATTTCCATCTAATGAAGTTTAATGAACTTGCAGCAATGTGTGTAATCTAAAAATAGGCAAGGAGTGATAATCTTACACTTCAGGGACGTTGGACTGCACAGGTGCTGGGGGTGTTTCTCTTCCTCTGCCCCTCCCCTCTCCTCTGTGTTTCTGTATCTCTGTCTGTCTGTATATGTTGTGTCTGTGGCACTTTCTCAGTCTCAACACCATAAAGTAGAACTCCTCAAGCTGCATCTTGTCTCTCTCATACACACAAACAGCCGTGATGTGACGAAGCTAAAAGTCTTTCCTTAAAAAGGATTCGACCACTAATAGCAGCACTTCCATCGCAAACTTTCTGTGCATGCTCTTGTGTTTATGGCCCCTCAAAGGCCTGAGCCATATGTGGTTCCTTACAGGCCCCTATTGCCCCTCTATCACCACAGTGTAGTGTCAACATGTGGGTGAACCATCCAGCCCATTTGTCAGGCGGTGCAGCGCTGAAAGAGTCCCCAGTGAACTAAAAAGGCTCCCTGTAGCTCCACACGCTGCCTTTGATGTTGGAGCCCAGGTACTGGTGCTGCTGAGAGGCTTAATTTCTCAGCTCTTTGTTCCTTCACCTTTTAGTGGTTGGGATCTCCCAGCAGGCATGACTCAGGGCTGAGGCCCAGGCTGGTATTAAAGGAGGCTTTGAGGCCTGATGCTGGGAAGACAAGCTTGTTGGACATGAGACAGCAGATTTAATGATGTGTGACCCATTAGCAGAAGTGGACGTGTTTGTTTTTTTAGCAGTGGCTATCCGTACGGTGCCTTATCAATATACCAACATTCTATCCGTATGCAGTGCCCCTATTTGGCCAGTTTAGGTTATGTGATAGGTCAGTTTAGGTCATGTGATTAAGACTAAACCTTACTCTAACCCTAAGAATTGTTACAATATTGGGTTATAACCTAAACCTAAACATAACCCTAACCCTAAAACATGACGTACGGCAACCGTACAAATAGACACTTTCTTGTTTTTTTTACCTGCCATGCTTGTAATGTCATAGTTTCTCAGATAGTTGTCGCAAAAAATAAAGAAAACAGATGCTAACGTGAATATAATGACAACAGAATCAGAAAACTCACCATCTGAGCGGAGAGCGTGAAATCCATTAGACATGATGGAGCTGATTATGAGTAAGTGCCAGATACCATAGCACATGGGGTTGATCAGTGTTCATTTTAACAGAACATTTTGGTTTAAGTCTTTCGACTAAAATGCAACTTAGTTTTAATCCAAAAAAAAAAAATTGTCATCAGTAATATTTCAATTCTAGTCGAGATTTAAATTTAAAATTGCAATAAGATTTTTGAGGACTAAACCTTACAGATATAGTCAACTGATTCAACTAATGTATTATTTTTTTCATTTCATTGTCGTCTCGTTTTCGCTGGAAGAAAAAATGCTGTCTACGAAAACTAGGCAAAAAAGAAAAAGAAAAAAAAAATCAAACAAAACAAATTTAACTCTGGTGTTGATTTAGCCATGATATATTTCATTATTAAAAATGCAGTAAAAATAATGAAGACTTCTGACCAATTTCTAGTCATGTAGTCCTTTAGTTTTCTGGATCATGTATTATTTACCAATAATAATTTATTATTATTATTATTGTTATTGTTGTTGTTGTTATTAGTATTACTAAAAAGAGGAGCACCCATTACCATCTCCAGGTCACCTCATCAACATGGTAAACAGAGTTTTCTGGACTGTATTGTGAATACAGAGAATATTTAGTATAAAAGGAAACGGTGCAGCCTGCACCCACACATTGTTCATACAACGTTTCCAGTGTTAACAATCTGTGACGTCAACACAGAAATAGTCCATCAGAAACGTCCTTCATACGGCCTTCCACTCGCTCTGAAGAGGAAAAATGTGAAAAAGTGCTTTATTAGACCTTCAGTTGAGACCATATTTTTACAGTTTTGTGTTAGAATTACAGAAAGAGACATTGTAGAGTTCAGGAAATAAATTTCTAACCCTTTCATAACTTTGGTCCAGAGTTTGGGGTTTGTATGAAGCTAAAGCTCTTTCAAATCTGTACTTCTCGTATGTGTGTGCATGCTCTTGTTTTACATTTTCTGTTGTCATGTTGCTCCTCAAACGTAAAAACATGTTAGGTTTTTAAAAAGCTCAAGTTTACATGTTTTCCCACGTTCACCCTGCGGGCACAGGAAGTAGTTTTATATAAAGAAGGAAGGAAAACAAAGAAAGGTCTGGTTTTCTCAATTATTTTAACAATCAATCTTTTTTAAATGTATGTCTGTGACCTTGGTTCCCAAAGTGGGGTATGGGTACTTCCAGGGGTACACATTGTCATAGGGGGTACGTGGAAAAAATGCTGGGACAACATTGGAAACTAGAATCTATCTATAAAAGCAAGGAACGTCTGTGTGCGTGCGTGTGTGTGTGCGTGTGTGTGTGTGTGTGTGTGTGTGGGGTTCTCTGAAGCTGGGTCGTGTTGTGATCATTGTGGGGTGAACCCCCATATGGGTTGTACCTACCATGACAGATACACCTTGTGCCTCTCCTTCACACTAAAGGCCACTTTATAATCTTAGTAAATTTAACATTGAACTCAATGTAGTAGCGTTACAGACATAAACAAAAACAAAAAAAAGAAGGTATTACATCTGTCACACGTGTGGACAGTTGTTGTTCTTTTATGAGGATTTTGAGGACCAAGGATTTATTTTTCCCAAGGATGACATTAACGTCATGGTTTGCTGAGGTGCTATGTCAAGGCTGTCCAGATGGTCTCTTCTTCTCTTCCTTCACTAAAGTGCAACACTTTGGTAAATTTCTCTCCCGGGATTCATGTGATCAAGGCAGCCTTTAAAAAATTAGTTTGAAATGTGACTATTGCTTCTAGAAAAGATGTTCCTCATGTTGTGATACTAAATTCTCAATCCATGCTGCATTCTTAAATTGATCCAGATCGATATTCTTGCTTCTTGCATCGATGGTTAGACAAACATCGTCCCTTTGTAGAGGTTATTGATTTGTCTCTTTGTGTCTGTCTTGTGCTTTAGTAAATGACTCATACTGTATGTCTCACTGTCACAAATCCATAGATGACAAAGAGGCAGATGATGATGGGCGAGATCAGTGAGAAGCTTTTGGCTAAACGTGAAGAAAGCTGAACTTTCAGCTTAATGAAGCACTGATAGGAGTGAGAGGATGAACATGGAGGGTAAACGCACAGATAAACAAGACAAATACAGCTCAACTGAAATATTATTACAGTATGTGTAATCTGTAAATCAGATTTCTCATTCCCTAGTAAGTGAAACGTCAAAACTGTGCATCTCAATGTTGCTGGTTTTCTTAGAAATAATGTTATAAGCCAGGGGTGTCAAACTAGTTTTAGTTCAAGGGCCATGAAGGAGCAGTTTGATCTCAAGTGGGTCACCGATCTTATGCCGGAAAACAAGTCATTTTGACATTA
Source organism: Gouania willdenowi (assembly GCF_900634775.1). Classification (NCBI taxonomy): domain Eukaryota; kingdom Metazoa; phylum Chordata; class Actinopteri; order Blenniiformes; family Gobiesocidae; genus Gouania; species Gouania willdenowi. Next base: position 18,512,982 of record NC_041047.1, on the reverse strand, counting down.
ATGTGCTCTAGTTTGCACTTCTATGTAGACATAAAATAAGAATGAACTCAGAACAGTATTATGATGAATTAACTCTTGCAGGGTTTTTCCACAAATGCACATGCTTTGTTTCATCGTTGTATTTCAGATTCACAAATGCACACCCTCCTGTTCACAAATATTATTTTGAGGCACACTTGTAATATATATCCACAGATAATGAGAATTGCTGAATGTGCATTTACCAACTGCCTCTGTGCTGTGAAACCTCTGCGCATTTGTGAGAGAAATGTGCGTGGTGAATTTAGAGACATGGCGGCTCAACGAACGTCACCATTGGCTGATAAAACTGATTGACAGATTCATCAGCCAATCGTATGGCGTCTTACATTTTCTCCACACTTTTAAAACAATTGCAGAGCCACATGCGCAGTGTTCAGACAAGAACAAGACGCGCTAGACACACAATGACGGACAGAAGAGACAGCACACATGCACAAGTCAATGCAAAGTCTCTCACTGCTGTCTCTTCTGTCTATCTTCAGCTCCAACTTGATCTTCACTTTAAATTTTCTAGATTTTGTGACCCGATTTCTATTTAAATAAGGGAAATATTATGCCATAATTTGAGGGAAATTGAAAGATGTTGTAACAATTCAAAGTTTTTTAACACTTTAAAAATGACTGCAATGGTACGATATACTGTAAGCACCAGGAGTGTTGAGTTTCTATTACACAATGATTTCTCTGTAATTTTTACTTTCTACTGCGGGCCGGATTGGATGTTCTAAAGGGCCGGATTTGGCCCCCAGGCCATGAGTTTGACACGTGTTATAAAAGCACTAAAACACTGGACGAAAAATCTTTTTCACAATCAAGTAACAATAGAACCAGAAATAAGAAGAGTAGTGCTGACGTGATGACAACATGATGTGTGAACGCTGATTGGCTGAAATCTCAATAATGGAAATGCCCACAAATACAGTAAAGGGATATTGCTTGTGTTTGAAGAAAAAAAGCTGATTTTAAAAAAGGCGCAACAAAAAACATTTTTTGCACAAATGAGTTGCAAGATTTTGTGTTTCAGCTTTAAACACAAAGTTTGTTAGTTGAAGAGGCAGTGAAATGGAAAGAACTATGCTTACATTGCAACGCTAACAACCAGCTGCTTATTCTGGGCTTTAAAACAAAACCATCGTTTTGCTTCAGAATTACATCACAGACGTGTAATTTTGTCACAATTTATGCAAAACTTTGTGCACATTCTTCCAAAAACTCATTGCAGACTGCGTGTGCATCCCAATGTAAGATAAGTGATTTGGTAAGAAATAAGACAATGTTATGACAGTGTAAAACTCATTTAAAATGAACTTCATGAAATGTTACTGTTGATGGATGACCACTCGAGGTTTGTAGAAGAATATAAAATGATGAATTTGAGATAACATCAGTCTAGATGTCACATGCAAACGCATCAGAAGCCACAGATTATGAATGATGAGTTTTTAAAGTCAGAGAAACTGACAGCAAAGGACAAGACGAGAGGAAAAGGCACAGAATACAAGAAATAAAGGGACGCGGCTTATTGACATTTTTAGTCATGAGAAAAAACAGAGAGGAAATGCACCAGCAGCCTAAACCTAGAGCAGCAGAAGACAAAACAACAGGGTCACACAAAGCTGTCCAATCTACTGTATATGTATGGGAACTCTCAGGGATGATGCAATATTGTTTTTTTAAAAAAAAAATAATATATGTTCTACCGCCATGTTTTCTGCTGCACACACTCGTGCGTGTCTTTGCTTTGCTAACATATATACTTTTCCAGCTTTAGCACCATGTTTTCCCTGAGCGTGATTCCTTAAATTCATCTTTGTACGTCCCTGTTTGCTGACTGCTTTACATTTACACACGTGTGTTTCACAACAGAAAAAAATCCCTGTGTGTGAGCTTTCCACGCCAACTCTTTCCCACTGCCTATTAAAATCAAACTTTGCAAACAGCCTTTAATAAATGCACCGACCTGTTACACTGATGGAGCAACAACATGTTCCTAAATCATCACCTCTCTAATCTTAGCCTCCACTTTGGTTATTTCTGCACACTCTGAATATATTTACTGTATGTCCTAATTTGGACCATTTTTCTGTAAAGTTTTTTTTTTTTTTATAAACTAAGGATATACATAGTGACTCTCTCACAACTGTAATGCCGTCGACAAACACACTCATTCACTGGAAGAAATGTCATTACAACAAATCCAGCCTTGCGTAAGTCAGAAGCCACTGTTTGTTTGTTGACTTTCAGACCTCCTGTTGACCTTTGGCACCTCCATATTTCCTTGTCCTCCTCCCAGTGGGAACACAAACAGAAATATGTTATTCTTGTCATTATAGGAAGCTTCAGAACACAATGCCACCCCCTCCGACAGAAATGTTCTGAGCGGAGGGAGCGAGCCCCGAGGTCACGGAGCAGTGCTGCGGTCAGTCAGGCCTGAGTCTCAGGATGTCAAATTACCGTGCCTCAGGGCTGTGGCTAGAAATAGGTCTGAGAAGGGTGAACAGTTAAAGTTTTGATGTCTTGCTTCCCTTGCAACGGCTCCTCTGGGACGGAAAGAACAGGCCACACACAAACATTCACTCAAAGCTCTCCGTCAAAGCGGTGACAAGGCCTCAGGGTCGATCGCTTGGCGTCTTTCCACAAGGTCAAGAATAACAATAGTAAATGGCCAGCGGTGAAGAGAACAAACTGGGAATTTGTCAGTTTGTTTGGCAGCTGTGCTACTTCTAATTTTGTTTAGAGGTGGGGGGGAAGAGTTGACCTAGGGAAATGGCTTTGCAGTTTTACCATGGAGAGTAGTGGTTAGCCTCTTGTTCCCCTGTAATTGATGCTACCATGGCTGCCAAAGTCTGTCTTTAATCCCAGGGAAAAAAAACACAGTTCCCACCTTGAAAGTGGCGTTTGCAACGAGTGCAGGATGGGTGTTGTGTGACTGAGTCACTTTGCTCTGTAAACATTAATACAATGCTGCTGCATTTATTTCAGTGTTGGCGCGCTCTCAGGAAGTTCTTAAGTGTTTCTCTTTTCTTTTATTTGGTCGGAGACGGAAACATCACGTTCAGACCTGCAGGCCTCACAGAGGTCAACGTGAATTATAGATTAAAAAAAAAAACCTTTACTGACTTACCATTGTATCCGTTTACAACACATCACTGCTGTGCATGTCACACACAAAGTGTCAGAAATGGAATAAAATGCTGCAGAGGGTTATGAACTGCTGACCTGTTCAAAGTGTCTCCTGCAAGCTGTTGTGCTGCAAAACGAATTAACGCAAAAGTGACTTATTTTGCAAAAACTAAAATTGCATACCTGCAGACCTTCAGAACTCACCACTGAGATCAATGGCTTTATGTGTTTTGATACATGTGTAAATCCTCCAAGTGGTGCATACAGTGCATCCTCTCAGAGAGGACACAGTGGGTCATTGTCAGGCCTCTGTGTGTCACTGGAATCCTGGGAATTTTGATCCCCACTCTGTTCTGCATTCACAAGTCACCCCGTAGCTGATTACACATGCAACTGAAGAAAAAGACACAAAGAAAAGTATCAATGGTGCACCACGCAACAGGACTCTGACGTTTATTATGACGAAAAATATTGATAAATGTAAGAGAGAAATAAAACTTTACAAACACCAAATTAAACCGTTACCTCTGCCAAGGAGGTAATATAATTGTTTTTTTGTCTGTTTTAGCAGGATTGCATCAAAAGTACTGAACAGATTTTGGTAACAAGATCAATACACTGATTTTAATAATTTAAAAAATTGCTATTTCATCATTGGCAAAATTTTAAAATCCTATCTCAGTTCATAACAAACCAATATTAATTCAATTTTACTTTGTTATGTCAAGTTGGTTCCTCAATTATTCCACTAAGATTTGATTCAGATTGGGTCCGAATTACCCATTTAATCGCGATCTGACTGACAATATCTGACAAAGTTCATATTTGCTTGGCAGAGGTTGGTTTGTGCTCTCTGACTGCTCCCCTACTCATCATATGATAAGAATTATTGAATCATCTATTAAAAAAGAAACATCCTTGAAGACATTATGTTACTAAATTATGCCTTCACTAATTTGTATGTTTCAAAGTGAACTTATTTTTTATATCCACATGTATAATAGGACACAGATATGTACATAAAGACAGTTTCCAAAACATTTAGATAAGCATAAAAACTCATCTCCTTCACGTCACTGTTTGCTGAACATATACGAAACATTTCAGTCAAACCAACAAATAGACAAAATGAATAAATGGTCTCACTCTCTGACATCCTAGTGTCCTGAATCAACTAATCCTATGATCCTGAAACCAGTAATTCTCTCATCTGCCTTTAATCCCACGACCCGTTTTCATAAATGTTTCACTGTTACTATTTAAAGTTTCACATTTTATTTCTGAGTTGCCATTTGTGTGTCTGGAGCTCAGAGGAGCAGAGGAAAACCTTCTCTCAGCTCGACTCTCTTGATCTGACGATCCGAGCACCTCACGTGTGCATGTGCGCGTCTGCATGTGAAAGGAAAAACAAAACAAAACAACATTGTCCCAATCTCAAGGTCAGGGGAAGTCTTAGTTTGATGTTTTGCAGCACTAGCTATATCCTGCAGGAGTTCAGACACCTTTTCCCTCATGAGCCCACGCTGCTCTGACCTGACCTTCACTGTATTTACTGTGGCTCTCTGGTTTTCTCTCTGACAGTCTGTGGATAAAGCTGTCACTGACGCTTCCTCTCGGGTCCATGCAGTGACCTTCCCTATCCCTGATCAACAATAGAATAAGTCCCTGTTAACACGAGGAAGATGTGAAATGTAGCGTGAGGTGAGCTAACGCAGGGTGAAATACGAGAGGAAAACACAGAAATGGAAAAATTGGTTCAGCTGTGAGAGAAGAGGAGGTGATGAGAGTCTGAATGGGGAATGCAGGGAGGAGAAGGTGACAGAGGTGACCTTGACAGTGTAATCTGGTTATAGATAAGTGTGTTGTTGTCCATTTGTGGGAAAACAAGGCACTCTAGGACATGCTCATGACCTGGGGTTAAGTACAGGCGGGGGTGAAAATGGGGGTGCAGTTCAGGTTCAGGTTGACTGGTTGGTCCGATTAGTTAAGGACACTATGTTGGAGATAAAGATGTTCCAAAAAGAAAGTGGAAGCTTTGCCTAAAAAAACATACCGCTTTACGTCTTATCTCGGGAATGTTCCTAGAACCCACATGGTCAGCACGTTAAACAGAGGAAGTTCAAATGTCATATTGAGGTATAAACTTTCAGCTTTCTACAACAAATTCAAATAAAAGCAGAAAATAAATAATTTGTCATCTCACCAATTAGACTTATATCTAATCATGGCACATACACATACATACATTCACACACCTGTTTACATGCAAATTAATAATCCTGCTGTGTAACCGCTGTGCTTTACGTTGCAATGGGGACTTCTGCTGGAACGTCCGCAATTACACTATTACTACCAATGGTACGTAAATGCGCATCAACTTCAGTCAAGCAGCCAATTGTCACAGCCAAAACAGCTCATGGAGCACTCTGTAGAAAGATCTCTGATTGGCTGAAATCTAGCATCACGCTCCGAGATTTCTAAAGCTTAAATATGAAGCCAAGAGAAGTTCCAGAGGTCCACTATCCACTCAGAACTCTTTGAATTACAATATACTCAAAGGTGATTATGGATTTTTTTTACCAAATGACACCAAAAAAAAGTACGTACTGCAGCTTTAAAGGCACTGATTTTCAACCTTGAGAGAGTGGAGACCAAACCCGTTCAAACCCACATTTTTTTAAAGCCCAAATCGGTTACTGCCTAAGATAACTGAAATCTATGCATGCACACAGTTACTTTGCCTCTTGTCAAGAATGAGTCTTTTTAAAATGATAAAAAATAAAGACCAAACCCGATCCTGACCCGGCCTGTTGACTCTTGTCGGGTTCGGGCAGAGATCTTCAGCTCTAGGCTGGACACCTTGTGCACAGAAAACTGTTTAAATAAGTTTTTCTAATGCCACTTTATTGTCCAACCTACTGACATGGAGAAATCTTAAAACATTTAGACAATTTTACAAAAAACAACAACAACAACAGCTTGCAAATCTCCAAAGACTGAAAGCTGCACTTAAAAACTCAACAAAGAGAAGCTTCCACAGTGTCCGTGCACAGCTACAGACAGAGCTTTGCATGTCGAATACACGTGAAGCCTGGTTCCATACGACAGCATGTTCTTTTAACACGTAGCAAAACTTCCTCCTGTCACAGATAATGTATATGCAGCGTGTATCAGGCGAGTATCCTGTTGTGTTAAAGGACTTCTTCCTGAGTCTCAGAGATCCAAGCTGTCCAACATAAGTGAGTGATGGCCAACCACACGAGAGGGAAAGGTGTGGTGCCTGAGACAACATAACGTGGCTTATATAATTCTTCTAGCAGTGCTAAGTGGAAGTTCCTGTTAATTGTTTGTTTTATTGTTTCTCCTGCCATGCTCAGGGCAAAGGAACAGAACAACAGAACATTCTGAGAAAACAGAATCACAGGGAGCTCTTTAAAAGGAAAGAGCCAAAGCAGGACGTCTGCGAGGACGTTTAATTCTCTCCTTTGGTGGACATCTCACACACACAGATGCCCCGATGCATAAACACACTCACTCACACAAACAGAGGCTAAACAGGGGCTCTCTTCCTGGCTCCCTGGGCATCTAATTACCGAGCGTCCCACATCAACAAAGAAGAAAAACTCTCCCCATTCAAACATATTAATCCCTTCATTTCCAGGCGGGGGCAGGGGTGGCTGCAGGGAGGACAGGAGGAAGTTTGTTTTTTGTCTTCATGTATAAGTGTGTGTGTGTGTGTGTGTGTGTGTGTGTGTGTGAGACAAAAGAAGCATTAAATAACCTAAAAAAAAGCATCATTACTACGACACCTACATTTTTACTAAATCACTTCAGGTTTGTTGTTGTTCAGAGCTTTGTTAAACATCTGTTTAATCTTTTTTTTTAATAAAAACAAATGTTTACACACTTCTTTTGTTCATCAGTATTCACCCCCTGAATCTGTTATTATCCCAACTCTTGCTTTGTTGTCTGATTTGATCAGAAATGCTTGTTGTTCCTTCCTCACCCTTTGGGGCGAAACATACAGTACACCCCGCTTGTCCTTGAGATGTTTTTAAACTAAAAGAAGCATAACAGTTCCAGTTAGAAGGAAATATTCTTCTTTTGTTATGTCGTGCTATCATTTTTACACGGGCACGATGAGTTGCTTTGTAATAACAAAGAAAAAAAAATAAAGATTTTGAAGCAACTTGGATGTTTAGATACTTGAAGAAGTCTTGAGGAAACTCCCACCTACAGGTGTGGACATAACCACAACTATTACTCTACTCCAGCACTAACAGAGAGAGAATGATATGTTATGAATTAAAGATAATGCACAGCAATGGTCGGGGCCAGGCTATTGTAGGCAAAACAAAACAGCAGCTGTTCGCGTGTAAAGGCAGATTTTAAACGGCTGTTAAAAATTCAGTTATTAAAGCAAAAAAACAAAAGCATAAAGTGCACCTAGTCAGCATGGAGATGTTGGTCATTTGTTTTTTAACATGGATTTATTGGCTCCTCAAGTGAAAAACTGATATTGACTCCAATTGATTGCATGAGGGCAAAATTCAAAATGATGTAAAGAAATTCAGTTTTTGAAAGAAGCTTCAGGTATATTCCAAATATTATCTACAATGACTCCAAGATGTTATCATTTTTTTTTAATAAACATTGAAAATGCACGGTATTTAACAAGAATTTGTAACTACATGTTTACAACACTGTTCATGTTCACTGTCAAACATTTTTGATGCACTGTAGGTCTAATTTTTGATCAATCAAAAATCTGTGCGGATCGTTTGTGTAAGACAGGGTTTCCTAAACCTTATTGCCCCATGTACCCCTTAGATTTTATTTCTTAGCCCAAGTACCAATTACCCCTCATGTTATACATTATTTATTTGTTAACTTTGAATTTAGGCCCTTTTCTTCATTTCTGTCTGATGTTTCACTCGTTTTAGAATTTGAACTTCACTTTTTGGTGTATTTTAAGGAGTTATGCCACAAATTATTATTGATGGATGAGGAAAAGAGTTAACCTTGCCTGCAAGAGGGATTCTCCTGGTGTTGGCTACACATCAATCTGGCTCTTGCCAGGTTAGAAAAGAGTATGTGTGCATGTAAAATAAAACAAATAAATCTATAATGTGAAAAAAGATAAACTGACAAATGTTACTGTGTACCCCAGTTTGGGAACCACTGGTGTACATTAAAGCAAGAAGAAGAAGAAGAAGAAGAAGAAGAAAAAAATGCCAACATTAACATATTATTTGCAATAATAGTTGTATCGCCACTGTACAACTATTGTATAGTGGCGATACAATAGTATTTAGTAATAGCACAAAGCTATTTGCCTAAACAATAGCATTTCTATTGTTTAGGCAAACTTTGCGTTTTCATTCCTTCATACTGTAACAGAATAAAAAGTGTGCTTCTCTTTGCTCTTCAGTGGGATTGAACTAAATTCCTTTTTGTTGGATTTGATGTTTTAGGATAAGTGAGCTATTTCTGGTGCCACCTACTGAAATCCAGTCGTAGTACAACCACACAGCAGCTCTGGACTGTAGTGCTTCATAAGCGGTCCATGTGCAGACTCGACTCATAGCACTTTATAGAAGGGTTTAACATTCACTCAACGTGCACCCACACAAAAGGGGAGAATCTGTGTAATGTGCAGCTTTTCTGAGAGGAAATGAGCGAGCGAGAGGAGAGAAGGCACCGTGTGTGTGTGTGTGTGTGTAAGTGTGTTTGTGTGTCGACAGCATGACTACCACAAAGAGATTTGTTTTGACTGGATTCCACAACCCTTAGTCCTTCAGACCTGTGACATTTAATCTTACTGAGACCTAATTTACTCTGTTCACTGGGTAACAACATTCCTCAGGTTAACAAGCCTTCTCCACCAGCTCTTATCCCAGCGGAGAGGCATTCACTCATGCCAGGCAGCGCACAAACTGCACCTTTATGTGCCACATTGGAAACAACCTTTCATCACATATCCTTTCTCTCCCATGTTTAAAGCTGGGAAGACTCAGACTTTTTTGGATTTTTTTCTTTTAAATTAGATTTTTTTTAAATTTCTGCTGTCTTCACAAACAAAGTAAATAAAACAAAAAAAGGTACAGAACAAACACTCAATTGTTCAATTCATCCACCGAAAGGGTGTAGGTTGAAGCAGTGCTGATGGATCTTTTTTTGCATCATTTACGAGTAACGGTTGGATGTTCATTAAGTATGTATTTCCCCAAACTTCTTGACAGTAACTCAAATATAGTAAAACAAGTGTACAATAAAGAGTGTGCAATACTTTTGGATTAAGAACGTGCCTCGTTCAGTAGATTTCACTGTTTCTGTGGGTGTGTGTCTGTGAGGTTTGTGTGCAGTCGAGGCAGGTATCATTAGAAGAATATTTGCTATGTTAATGTGAGGGAGCTTACTGTGCCTTCTTGCTGTAGGCAAACATATTGTGTTCTGGCTTCAGTGGAAAAGAAAGCAGTGTGTACGTGTCAGAAGGTGAGGTGTTTCAGAGGACCCAGGTGCAGCAGGCAGGAGTAGAGTTAATAAAACCAGTCTATAATGAATCATCCAAACTCAAAATAACAAAGAGCAAAGTAACACGAAGTAACAGGAAAAAACAATGACAAAGAACCAGCAGACATCCTGTGTCCAAACACTGGGCTAAATAGTGAGGGACCCATGCATAGGAATGAAGCACACCTCAGTGCCAAACAGGAGTGAGCCTAATCACTCACAGCACAGACACACACTGACAAGACTGGGATTGAAGACACAAGCAGGAATACCTGAAAGCACAAAAAGACACAAGAATGACTAAAACATGACCAAAGGAAAACCTAAATACAGATGAAGACTTGTACCCGGGTCCTCTAACTAGATCATGCAAGAAAAGTTTACATAGATCTATGTCATAGAGTGGCTCGCTGATCTGGCACAAAAAAGGTGAAGAAGTTTGAATAGCTGCAATGCCATACTTACATGGTGGATTTTTACTGTCATATTAGTAGATACAGCTGATGATTTCTCTTTAAAATGTATTATAAATAAGCCTTTTCAGACTTTGGAACTGCGCATGCGCGACCTGGGGGGGTCATAGGTCAAGAGGGATATAAACATCAACAAAGCTTGTTTGGTCTATTGATATTTCCAACCTAACAGTGTTTATATTTTTAGTCCAGAGATCTTTAGTGTTTATATTATTAATATTACATATATTCAGACTCGAGGAGGGACCAGGGCTTTCTGCTGATGCCACTTTTGGCCGATTCGAGTACTTTTCAAAACCGATGGGGGCAGCTCAGCAGCAGTATGAAAACAAGGGCAGTCCTCTTGCTTCCACACAGGTGGCCCCAGGTTGACGAAAAAACACAGACTACCTGGGTCTCCAGCGGGTGGAATTCAGACTCTACCCGGGAATGATGCACATATCTGAGCACTTTTGAAACCGATGGTAAAAGCAGTATCACTCCTTCTCTCAAGCTTTTAACTTATGATTGTTATGTATTTACCTTTATTGTTGTTAATTTATTTTTTTGACTTGTGTAGATCTTTTAACAACTGTAAAGTGTCTGACTTTTTGAAAAGCGCTGATAAATAAAATATATCATTATTATTATTACAAGCCAGACAAGTGTGAAAAGGTCAGTATGAGTTTTCACTTTGAAAAGTTAAATTTACAACAAACACCATTCACTAACCAGGTCCATGATTATTTTGTATTAAACTTATCATTTTAATTCAATTAACAAATTTGAAGGAAGTGCACAAGATGGACAGTGAAACAGTTTGAAAAGCCAGGAAAAACCTGAATATTTAGCTTGTGTGCAGCATTAGCTTTAGCAGCAAACTCGGCATTTCTGCCCTGGTGACCGATACCATGTTTACGCAAAAAATCTTTCGAGGAATCAACGATTCAATTGTAAAAATAATCTAAGTGTCTGTCAGACTCGTCGTCAGCCATGGCCAGTTTATCCCTCTTGACCTTTGACCTCATGCATGAGAAATGAACGAGAGCGACATTTCTTAGAGTGTGAAAAGGCTTATTGCAAAATGAACAACCTAAAATGATTCCTGTGAGTTAAACATTAGTTCTTAATATTAAAACAACACGTATCTTTGACTGAAATGCAGGACGTAACAATTAATAAATAAAAGTATGACCAATGAGAGCTGCACCAGTTTGATACAGTCGTTTTTTAGGAAGAAACCTCACGGCTTTGTAAAAGAACTTTTCTGAAACTCTTCTCTCACACACTGGGCATCTACAGCTCATCTACAACTGAATGGTTTTATTGTGAATGAAGAGATTTTTTTTTAACAAATTTTGCCCATTAGACTGAGCATCCAATTCATCTGGACTCATTGTGTAAATTACCAACCAATTTAGTTGGTGATATGTTAGTCTCTCCAAATACACAATTATTCAACGGAACTCCACAATATTGCAACTTTTCCCGTGCTTACATCACATAATGACTGCAGTCATTTTTAATCTCAGTATTGAGAGAACTTCACATTTTTCCAAAATCCTGCATTTTTTCTTAAACTATTCCAGAATGTTTCTACAAATTAAATAGAAATCTAACCCAAAACCCCCCAAAAAACACCAGATGACAGCTGGGATAGGCACCAGCAGACCCCCACAATCCAGAAAAAGAGCAAGAGGATTGGAAAATGTATGTATGTAAGTATGTATGAAAATGAGTGAGACACCCCTGCAGAGGTGAAAGTAAGGGATTACAACTCTTCACGTTACTGTAATGGAGTTGCTTTTAAAAAAGAGCAGAGCGGAGCTCACAGAGGAATTTATTTACTAAACATGAACTTTTTCTTCTGAGAAATGATACGATACCTCAACATCAAACTCTATCATTTACCATCTGACTCTGGCTCTGAGGTAATCATATACTGCTTTTTTATTTGCTGGCTCAACTGGAAAGCTAAGTAGCAAGCTAGCTAGCTACAAGTAGCAAGCTAACTAGCAGAAGAATGGCTCTTTCCGCAACAGAATACAGCAGTCTCCTCCAAAAGATTACTGAACTGGAGACTACAGTGCGAGGAATACAAGTAAACATTGAGGTTAATGGACACTGTGGATATGATAATGATACGACTGTGCCGCTGTTTCAAAACAGCGGAGTGGATAAAGCTAACTCGCTACCAGCCCGTGCTAACAAAGCTATCAGGCCTAGGGAGGATCCTGTTCCCATTGATAAGCCAACAGGTGCGAGTCCTCCTTGGAATACCCTGGGAGCTAAGCCTAAGAAAAAGTCATATCCACTTCAAAGGCTAACGGGCCGAACAAAGCGCCCTGGTATCAATAATGAGACGGACTGGCCTGCACTGGCTTCACAGACTGCAGCCTCAACATCAACTCCCTTGTCTGCCCAGGCACAAAAGTGGACATCTGCTAAAGGCAGGAGTATCACCAAGTCACAAACCCAGTTTCATGTAGAACTGGGTAATCGATTCGCCCCACTGCTGAATGACCTAGGATCTGGCTCTAATGAGGTCAACACACAACCTTCTGGAACTGCGAAGACTGAAAGTGCTTCAGGAAAACAAAAGCGACATGGTCGGCCAAAGCAACAACCTCACACACTGATAGTGGGAGACGTTTCTGTTAAAGATGCTCAGAAGACGTTTAGCAGCAACGTGAAAGTGATCTGCTTACCTAATGACACAGTATCAGACCTGGCTGACAAAATCTTGCATATCGTTGCAGATTACCCACATTTGAAAAATGTTGTGATTCATTTTGGGTTTAAATGATTTAGCCAAGGAGGAGTCTGAGGTGTTAAAGCAGGATTTCACCCATCTGCTAAAAACTGTGAGCTGTTTACAGCCTAAAGTGTTCATCAGTGGCCCGATACCTCCAGTCCGCAAAGGAGATCTGAAATTCTCAAGGATTTACTCTTTGAATAAATTTCTGTCTTTGGCTTGTGCTGCCCTTTCACTAAATTTTATAGAAAATGTTCCTATTTTTTGGGAACGTCGTCATCTTTTTAGAGCAGATGGACTGTGTCTAAACAAGGCTGGAGAAAAACTCTTCACATCCAACTTGTTTTACTTCACCAGTCACACTGCTATCAGTTCTGATAAAGACAGAGGACAACATGTACCATCGGAGAACAAAACAACAAGGAAAGAACATGGAGTCGATGAGCTTCCAGCAAGAAATAAAAATCGCCAAAATGAAGAGGTCAACCCAACCCCCACATCTCAGGACCCACCTGCTTCACCCCAAAATTCACCTACTTCCACCTCATCCAGCTTCTCTCCTACCCCTGCCTTCTTGGATTTAACTGCCTAGATGAACGAGCTGGTTCTGGCTGGCACAAGACTGACACCCCACCCTTTACCCCACCATGGTCCCATCTTATCTCCTCTAAAGAACCAATCTGCACCACCCATTCCTCCTCGACGATACCAGGCCCAGGATCACTCTTCTCCTCAGGCCAGCTGTGTTCATCTTAGAGCGACACAGGTCTGATGTGTGCTGGGTCCGGACTGCAATAGCTCTATTTTTTGGAACAACCAGAAAAAGTCAGGGCCTTATGGAGTTAATGCAGCTTCTTTAATTCCTGTGGTGACAGGTAACACAGGTAATTAAATTAAATTAAAGAAAAGCAAAAAGCTTTATAGAGATAAAAATTTGACTCCTATAACATGTCATCCAAAAAGTCCACCATTGTCTCCAGTAAAGTCTTTAAAATTAGCTCTTCTTAATGTTAGATCTCTTGTTAACAAGTCACTACTAATTAATGATATTATTTTGACATCACTTGGACTTTTTATTTCTTAATGAAACATGGTTGAATGATGGTATCAGTAATACTATTCTCAATGAAAGTGCACCACAAGACTTTATTTATTTAAATAAGTGTCGTACTTGCAGGAAAGGTGGTGGAGTTGCTGCCATTTTTAAATCAATATTTCAGTGCAAAGAAATAATATTTGGGGATTTTATCTACTTTGAATATATGTCATTCTTACTGAAGGGTGATTCAAGAGTTCTGTTTTTAGTCGTTTATAGACCCCCAAAATATTCTGGAGAATTCATGGATGAGTTTGCTGAACTGCTGTCAGTTGTATGCACTGAATACAACTTTTTAATAATAACAGGTGACTTAAATATTCATGTAGACAATAACATGGACAATACTGCCCAAAGAACTGTATGCTTTAATGGATACTTTTGGTCTTACACAACATGTGACTGGTCCGACACACACTCAAGGTCACACTTTGGATCTGGTTATCTCTAAAGGTGTTGATATCTCTGCTGTTGATGTAAGAGACTTAGCTCTTCTGATCATTTCTGTGTCTTTTTGACCTAGAGACTGTAACATCTGTTCCCCCTAGTTATGTGTGTTTAAAGAAAAGGTACATAAATGAGAACACAAGTGCACAGTTTATGGAAGCCATAGCAATGACACCAACATTGAGTGCTGAGACAGTTGATGATCTTCTGGATGAGTATAATAGAAAAGTCTGTAATGTCATAGATGTGGTGGCTCCAATCAAAACTAAGAGAAAACCAAACACACAGAAAACACCTTGGAGGAGGACTGAGATAATGCAGGATTTGAAATCTGACTGTAGAAGAGCTGAGCGTAAATGGAGATCAACAAAACTCCAAATTCATCTAGAACTGTACAAAATAAGTCTGCGAAAATTCAATGATGGCTTGTTCAAAGCAAGGCAACAATACTTTTCTGAAATTATTGCCAAAAATGTCAACAACTCTCGCACGTTGTTTCTGTTATTGAAAAGCTCACAACCCCCCCAGATCAGATAGCCTCTGAATTACTGTCAGCTGGAAAATACAATGAATTTGCTGTATAGTTCAATGAAAAAAATACAATCAATAAGGTCAAACATCAGAACAAACCAGCAAAATCACAAAAAGCTTGAACAGCTTCAACCACTGAGGGATCAGTCAACTATAATGTTAGAGTTTATTACAGTGAACCCAAAAACAATAGAGGAGATGTTCAGCAGCTGAATCCATCAACGTGTTGCCTTGACACAATACCCTCAAACTTCTTTAAAACTGTTGTAAAGTCAATTGTCACTGATTTGTGTCAGATAATTAACTGCTCATTCCAATCAGGCACCGTACCAAAATCCCTGAAAGTAGCTGCTGTGAAACCTCTGTTAAAGAAGAGAACACTGGATGCCTCTATACTGGCTAACTACAGACCAATCAGCAACCTTCCATTCATAGCCAAGATCATTGAGAAGGTGGTCTTCAACCAACTGAGTCAATTCTTAACATTCTACAAAATATTTGATAAATTTCAGTCAGGTTTTCATTCTCATCACAGCACTGAAACTGCTCTGATCAAAGTGATCAATGACATAAGGTTGAACACTGATTCAGGAAAAGTATCTGTTCTCATTCTGTTGGATCTAAGTGCTGCATTTGACACTGTAGATCATACAATTTTGTTGCACAGATTGCAAACATGGGTTGGACTAAATGGAAAAGTAATGCAATGGTTTAAGTCATACTTGGAGGAGCGAAGCTATTTTGTAAGCATTGGAAACTTTGAATCTGACAGATTACCAATGTCCTGTGGGGTTCCTCAGGGCTCTGTTCTTGGACCTCTTCTGTTTAGCCTTTATATGCTTCCTTTAGGACAAATTTTACATAACTGTAAGGTTGATTATCAGAGCTACGCAGATGACACACAACTATATCTATCACTGAACCCAGATGACTATGGTCCCATTGAGGTGTTGTGTGACTGTTTAGAAAAAGTAAACTGCTGGATGAGTGAAAACTTCCTTCAACTAAACCATGACAAGATGGAGGTGATTGTCTTTGGTAACAAGGAAAAGAGGACTGCTGTCAGCAATTATCTTGAGTCTCGAGCTTTAAAAGCTAAAGACCAAGTCAAAAACCTTGGTGTTCTGATTGACTCAGATCTTACATTCAGCAGTCAGATCAAATCTATCACAAAAACAGCCTTCTACCACCTAAAGAACATCTCCAGAGTGAAAGGTTTAATGGCTCAGAAAGATCAGGAGAAACTGGTCCATGCTTTTATCTCCAGCAGACTGGACTATTGTAATGGTCTTCTGACAGGAATCCCCCAAAAGAGCATCAAACAGCTACAGCTGGTTCAGAACGCTGCAGCTCGGGTCTTAACCAGAACAAAGAGGTCAGAACACATTACTGCAGTTTTAAAGTCTTTACACTGGCTCCCAGTCAGCCTCAGAATAGACTTTAAAGTTCTGCTGCTGGTGTATAAATCTGTGAATGGGTTGGTCCAGAATACATCAGTGACATGTTAGTCAGGTATGAACCCAGCAGGTCTCTCAGATCTATGGACACAGGTCAGATATGGAGCCCAGAGCTCACAGTAAACATGGTGATGCTGATTTTAGTTGTTATGCTGCAAAGAAGTGGAACAAACTGCCAGCAGAGCTGAAGTCAGCATCTAATGTGAAACATTTTTAATTCAAGTTAAAGGCACTTTTTTTCTCTACTGCATATGATTGAGAGAGAGATTTTTAGTCATGTTGTTGATGTCATGATGATTTTACTGATGATTTGATTGATTTTACTGATGATTTTAATTGATTTTACTGATGATTTTAATTGATTTACTGATGATTTTAAATGTTCTTATTGATTTTAAACAATTGAATGTTTTATCATGTAAAGCACATTGAGTTGCCTTGAGTATGAAATGCGCTATACAAATAAATTTGCCTGCCTTGCCTTATGGGTACTTGTGCTTTTTTGAGTATATTTCTAAATCAGTAGTTTTATTTGTACTTAAGTATGTTTTAAAAGACGTAAAGTTTGTTACATTTTCTACACACAACCATTACTGAGTAAATTATTATTTTTGTTTTAAAATGAGCAACGGACATTATGAAACTACAAATAAAATGAAAAGACCGGACACAATCAAATGCATCACATCATAAATGACCAATCAGAATAAACGTAACGCATCTCGCCAAAACAGCAATGAATGCTGATATATTTACTCAGTTTAGAGTTCATAATGTAGCTACACTTAGAGCATGAGAATGATTTTATTTGAATTTTAATTCATTGGTGTTCATTTATTTAAAAAAAAATAATAATAATAATTATTCATTTTGACAAACCTTTTATTTTATACAGATGTGGAAGATAAATTAAATTCCATATACCTCTGTGTTGTGTGAATGTATGTGTGTATGAAAATGAATAAGACGCCACTGTTTTAAAGGAAAACATCTTGGCGGATAACCGTCCAACGTGGCAACGCTGACCACGGTTTATCTCCCTTATCCTCAGTGCCACAGTCCTGATCCTGTTTGGAATCCAGTGCTCCGGGTTTCCCCGCAGACCCGGTCGTGGCCCAGCTGAGGTGACTGGCAGGACTTGTTTACTGTGGAGAGAGAGACGGAAAGAGGGGAAGCCGAGGAGAGCACGGGAATCCAAGTTTTCACTCTTCAATCATCTTTCTAGCTCTTTTTTGCGTTTCTTTACCTCATTCTCCGTGATTATTAGACACGGAACACTGACTTTTACGTGTGCGTGTTTTCATTGCGGCTCTCACCAACACACAGACCTCGTTTGTTTTGGATTAGCTGGCTAACGTTAGCTGTTTTTCCCCTCAGCTCAGCTAAGGTTAATCTGAGACGGCGGCGTGGTGGTGCCTGCTGCTGCTGGAGACTTTCCGACTTCTTCACGACGTGCAGCCCCCAAAACACGGACAAAATCTCGGCTTTTTTCCTGTGTCGTCGTGAAAAGGAAAACAGGTGGCGTTTTTCCTGCCTGTGTTCGCGGTCTCTGGCGTGTATTAATCGCCGTATGGGTGTCGAGTCGTTGCGGCGTGGTGGTCAGCGGGGGTGAAGGGGTTCAGAGGAAGGTCGTGGTGAGGAAAGGCTTTCCCTGCACGTAGTCCTCCGAGCAGCTTCCTGGGAAGAGCATTGGGTTCCTTTTTAAAAAAACTGGGTGAGTCCTTTTTTTTTGGAGGATTAAGGACGAAAAGGAGGGAGCTGTCGCACATCTTTTCTGCCAAACTGATAGCTGAGCCTCTGCGGGGGACCAGATGTAAACACTGTTTTTCTTCAGAACTACTGTCTACACTATCAGCGCCAAACAGAGCAATGCGCCTGGAGCCATAGGACCTTCACAGCAGATCTGTGTGCGTGGGATATCAGTCATAATAGTGATAATTTCACTCATTATTATTATTATTATTATTTTTTTTTCCAGTTAAATTCAGCGGAACACCATCAACCAATCAGTTGAACGGAACTGTCATCTGCACATATGGAAAATGAAGATTTGTACTCGTACATGTGCTACCAGAACCCAAGATCACCTTATTTAGTGGCTTTTCCCACAGAGCACATCCATCCTGAGACCTACTGGGAGGAGAAGGTGTCATATATTTAATATCATTACCAACACCACCACCCCTGCAAACGGGGTGGACTACCTCTAAACTGGCTCTAATATTTTAAGATCCATTTTTTTTTTTTTTTTTTTTTAAATCAACAAATAAACTCTATTCAGTTCTCAGACATTGCGATTTTAGTTTTATTTTGAAGAAGAGGAGAACGCCCCTCACCTTCCACATCAACATGAGGCGGTGGACGCTGAAGCTTCGGGCACAAATAGTGTTTTTTATCATCTGCACCTGCATCGTGTGCCAGTGTGGACTAATAAATGGAGAAAGTGAGTATTGCAAGCTATACACCTGCATGCAGCTTTAAATGTTTATTCTGCATAAGTGTTTATTGCGTTTGCATAACAGCCAGGTGCTTTTTTATTATTATTTTTTTTTTTTTACATAAGCTATAGATGAAAAGTTGTAAACATTTTGTCTTGGTATCTTTTATTGTCATTTTGCAAGAAGATAGACAATAAACACTACAAATGGGCGAAAAATACTTTGTAAACGACCATTTACATCTAAACAAACGAGGTGGGCTTAAGTAAAGATGCATTTATTTGAGTAGTTGGGTGATTTATTTCTTAATGTACTGCAAAATCCATTATAGATTTTACACTCCACAAACAGGATAAAGAAAAACAGAACAAATGGGCTAAAAGCCCAATATAAAAGGAACTTGTCTGTGGAAAGTAGACTATACCTACTGTACAATGGGGTGAACGAGAAAAGAAGAATTTGGTGCATTTGACAACACTGCCAACAAAATAACTCAGAAGTTGGCTTAACACATCTTTTAAAGAAAAAGAAAGAAAAAACACACTTTAATTTGGACTCTTTAGTGCTATTTGGGTTATTTGTGGCTATTAAATAAATGAACGAATTAGTTTTAAATTATTTAGTCATAGATTATATACAGCACTAAAAAGAATACACATAAGTGACCAAATTTACTATAAAACGCTGAAAGGCAATGTAAAAAAACAAAACAAAAAAAACAAAAAAACGTGACAACAGCATATTGAGTGTACTTACACATGATTAAATGTTTAACATGACAACTCTGTGGTTAGGAGTATAGTAATGCTTTTTATTTAAATGATATTTTGAGACTTATTCCAGTCTCCACATCCCGGGCTTTCTGCGGTGCGCACTTGCCGCTCCATACTTCCATGCACGCTGATGGTCGTTGTTTCTCCGTAAAGTGATAGATGAATAGCCCTCCTCCCTCCCCCCGCTCATCGGGCCGCTGTGGATGCAGCAGGAAGCCCCAGGGCCAGATTAGACGCTTAACTGGACCAGGGTGGTCAGCTGCAGCGAGTCTAAACTGGGAGCAGGAGGATTGGCCCTGTAGCCTAGGCCTCTCATGGAGACAGACGTGCACGTACTCACGCACACGGCACTGCTGCAGCCTGAATGTAAACAAGTGATCCGCCGAGGCTGAGAGGTGTGTTCATTAGAGCTGGATTAGTGTGGCTGTTTGCCATGTGCGCAGTGGTTTTATCAACGACCTGGAAAGTTCCTGTTAATTGAATAACAGTGTTGATTCTCCAGAAGAATAGAGAGAGAGAGCTGGAGATAAAACGTGCTGCTTAATTAATGCTGATATAAGTGGAGTGACAGAGGGAAGGAAGCCTGTCATTTTTATTATGTGGTGTAGCATACCTGTCAAGTTTTGGATTTGAAAATAAGGGAGATTTTCAGACGCCCGCTACGAGCAGTCTTACCCCCCAACCAAGCTCCAGTATCCCTTATATTTTAAGACAGGTGTACAAGAAATCTAAAATAACCACTTGTCAACCATTTACTAAATACAATTATGGGATTAGAATCTGGTAGGCCTACCTTTATTAACTTTGAAATGCTGTGAACATTCCTACTTGGGCTGGACGATATGGATCAAAAGTCGTCTCATTATTGTTTCTCAAAATGGTGATAAACGATATAAATCTCGATAATTTAATTTTTTTATTAGCTGCTCACTATGTGCCACTTTTAGCTTTTTCCTCCTGTAAGGGACAGCACGTGTGAGTGAGTTCTGTAGTGTGGCTTGTTCTGGGGAAGTTCTGGGTTAGGACGCACTCATTAATTCATCTAACTGAGCTTTACAATCTGTTCTGAGAACTAAAAGCAGCGACTCCTAAAACTAGTATTTTGATACAAAATAAGATAATATATATACAATATTGTAGTTTTCTTTATCGGCAAAATAGAAAACTCGATACGTCTCGAATCTTGATGTATTGCCCAGCCCTAATTCCTAAATTATAATACAGCCTAAATGAAAGCATAAATGGATATATGAAGCACATGTTTATTTAATATACTTACAGTTCATATACAAGTCTACACGTTGCATATTTACTGTTAATTTCACGTTGCTTGTCTTTAAGTTGGACATTTACGTTTTATTTTTATTACATATTCTTATAATTTCTCATGCTCACTCATGTGGTTCTCTGGTATTCACTAATGACTTATTAGGCACATTTGTTGCAGACTTTACATCCTTTGACACTTTTTGGAAGCAGTATATATTTGTGGCGCTTGTGATTGGCTGATATTGCATGATGATTTCGTTCCTTCCGCTGTGGTAGACGCTAAAATCTCAGTTACTAATCTTACAGAACGTGTAACTGTGTCCCATCCTGCTGCCCTTTAGGAAGATAAACTCTGTCCCATTTTCCAAGGTATTTATACGAGTTCTTTGTTTTTTTTTTTTTTGTTAGAACGTCTTACATTCATCCATCTCTTTCCTGAGATGTTTCCGGGTTTGTTGCCGCTGTCGTCACTAATTTTGCAAGAACTGCCACTCAGGCCATTTCAGGTGGAAGTTCTCGCGAGGCTAGTGACGGAGTTCAGTTTAGTAAGGCATCTTTTAATTATTATTACATTAAAACACGGAATATTTATGGGAAAATACTAATACGGGACGATGGTGAGAAATAGGGCTAAAATACAGGAGTTTCCTGGCCAAAACGGCATACTTGACAGGTATGGGTGTAGTGGTGTTGAAATGCAAACTAACCTAAGCTGTTCACCTTTTGAGGGATGCATAAATATAAGTGTCGCTAATACATTTTTTTTTCATTGATCATGAACTATTCATTTAATAAAAACTTGGTTAATTATTAAAACTGATATCTGGAGTTTTTAAGAAATCTATGTTTATGTATAATTCTTTTGAAATGCGAAAAAATAACTAACTAGTCTTTTACTATGATCTACTGACGGTGGTCATTCATATGCATTAATGTATATAAGTTTCTCCTTCGCCCTATAGACCCCTTTACAAATGGAAACAATCGCAGAGTGCACCCAGCCAATAGGCTTTAACTTCCTGGAGCGGGCCACTGTCAATCAAAGTGATTGTGCGTGTACCGTCACAACAGCAAACAGGTATCACTGAGCAGCATAGCGTCATGGAGGAGTGCTCCGTAACTCCAGTTACCCATTCCACGATTGCCAACGTATAAAGCTTCGTCTAAAAAAGCAAAAAGTCCGGGTACAAAGCTTGTGGCTGCAACAAAATTTATCTTGGAGCTGCTTTTCAAAGGTGGAGGGATTTTCTGCTTTTGAAAGGACTCCGAACAGACCAGGATTTGGCGACATTTCTCATGGGCAGGTAATAAACATGTTTTAATCAAAAGTTATGGTGCTCTAACAATAAATGTGTAGTTTTTGTAGTTATGTTACGTAGAGGCGTAGCTTCTGGTAGATTGGCAGAGGCAGGAGAGGAAGTAGAGCTGTTGAGGGTGGGACATCGAGATGTTCTCTCAGAAACTCCGGATAGCAGCTTTAACAACTAATGTGAGAAAGAGGACACTCTCATCCAATGTCCCTTTATAACAAATAATTTAATTTCTTTCTATTTACCTTTAATACTACTATTACTACTGCTAATAATTCATTTCATTTAAAAGTGCCTTTCAGGCCACCCAAGGACACTTTACAATAAAAAACAGTGCAATACATTATAAAACAGAATAATAAAGAAAAGAAAAAAGAATGATGTTGGATAATTTATGGAATGAGAAGAAACATTGAGTTACAGAGAATATGCAGATTGGTAGAAATGGGTTTTGATTTGAAAAGGGATAAGGTGTCATGGGAGAGAGTTTGAGTTTGGGAGCGACTGAAAGCTCTGCTCCTCATGATACTGAGGCAGGTACAGTTTGGTGGATGAAGACCTGAGGGAGCGAGAGGGAGTGACGATATGAAGGAGGTCAGGCAGGTTGGTGGGTGGGTTGTGGAGTGCCTTGAAAGTGTGTGGGAGGATTTTGAAGGTGATTTAAGTCACATTGACTCATTTAATACCTTTATTTAACCATGAGTCTCATTGATATTAAGAATGTCTTTTTCGAGATAGTCCTGGAATTTAGGTTTTAAGGGGCTTGCTTGAGGTCCCACAGTAGATATGAACCAGTAACCCCTACCATTACAAGTCCACTTTCTTAAGCAACAGTTCCATCACTGCCCACAATATAACAGCGGTTCTATAGTAATTACTTATGGCAGTAATGTAATTAGATACTTTGTGAGTAATGGTGTTACACTTACTGGGAGCAGCCAAACTAAATCTGTTTTTACTCCGTAAGCAAAGCAGATTATGGCAGGTCATCTTGTGTTAGCGGGAACTATCAGACCTTCCTGTTGCATTTACACCAACGTCCGTATTAAAGCTGCTCTCACCAGGTTGTGGATGCACTAATCTGAATAGTTGTTATAGATTGCTTGTTTACGTTTTATGGAATAGACATATGAAGAGTCTATTAAAATCTTTCTAAAATAATTTTGTCAAATTTTTTTTTCTTCTTAATTTCCACTGAAATCCTGCCGAAACACATTTTGGTACTGAAGTATATTCAGACTACTTATTCATTCAGGCAAGGTTGTTTCTGTGTCATGAGCTATTGAACTGTGTTTTAGTTAGAACTCTAGTTTTAGATATACACATTTATAATTCAGGGTATACTTGTGTTCTCCATCAGTTTTTTTTTTTTAAACTGTGCAATGTAGGGATGTAACGATTAATTGTAAGGCAGTTAAAAAATCGATTCATAGGTATCACGGTTCACATCAATATTATGAAAATTGAATCGCAGTACTTTTTCTAAACAGTACTCTTGTTTAAAAGTGTTGGCGGCGGGCGGAATCTGCTACTACTTTCTTTCTGGCCGTCTTCTACTGTTAAACATGTTCATAAAAGATTCCATACCACTTTAGCACCGAAAGAATATCTGTAATATTACGTGAATATCTGTGAAAGACACGTTTTTCTATTAGCTCTGTCTGCTAGCGCATATCATCTCTTCTTCACTGCATGAATATTTGCATGCCAACCGACCACTGGGTTACCAGCGCCCTCTGCTGGTCCAAACAAATATCTGACGTAAATACAATGCAATGATTGTTTTTTTTTTAAAGTCCAATTGTTAAGGCACAAAAAACATTTTTAGTTGCACTTTTAAAAAGAAAAATAACTATTATGCAGTTTTGCATTGTTTACTATAGAACCAGAATTTAAATTAATAGGCTTCTTCTTCATTTGTATTATTCCTTTATTTATTTTATTCAAGATTTATTTTTAGTTAAATTGAATTGTTTTGAATAGTTTATCAAATGATTATTTTGACAATGAAAAATAAAAGGAAAATAGTACAATATTTTCTACTTTTTTTTCCCAAAAACAAGAAGGAATATTTTTCAGTCATTTGTTTACAGTACCATTTGGCAAAATAAATCGTGAGAGAATCATATCGTGAACCCAGCATTGTGAATCGAATCGTATCGGGAGTTGAGTGAATCGTTACATCCCTAGTGCAATGACAAGATTTTTTTTGAACAGTTGAGTGTAAAGTGTGTAGAAGGTGTTTAACACATTCAATTAGTCATCAGTGTTGTTGTCTCATTGTGAATGTATGAATGGACGTGTTGAGTCTGAAATATTCACTGTAATTATAGAACAACTGGAACTTTTCTAGAGTCAATTATTGCATGTTTAACTGGTTTGTCAGCGCTTTAACCCATGGCCCATATTCCCTCTTCTTCCTGCTTGTCTTTGCATCCAATTTAACACGTGGTCCACATCATATAACCACTTAACCATAGAAAGTCAGTGCAGAGAAAGGAGAATAATACAGTTTAATACATTTAAATGTCCTTCAGACAGCATGGAAAATATTGAGTTGTCTGTTTTTTATTTGTTGAAGTGATATTGTAATTAGTTGGATTACCTACTGTAAAAAAGGCTGCCAGTAGTTTGGTTCAAAGGAAATGATCAGGCTATTTTGCACAGGTCATCTACGCAGACAGAACAGAGGCCCCTGAAAGGGGGTGTTATGAGACGGGGCAACTGGTACCCCTCCTTCCTTCCTTTTCATTTCCCTTTCTCTTACTGAGTGGGGGGCATGTCATCGACTGCTCCTGCCTCATGAGCACTCAGGGAAGTGACCATATTTGGAACTTTGGAGATGTTTATGCCAAAAGCGGTGGGGGCTGGGGTATCAACCAAAATACTTTGAATATTTCATTGTGAATACACATGCAGCCTCGCATTTCTTTCTCAGTCTCAGTGCAGCTGTAAAGGTGTACCGTGTTTCTATCAGCTGAGTGCGCTCCAGAAATACATACCTTAGCAATGGGAGGGTTTGCCAAAGTTATCAGCAAACATTTTTCTGAAGTTACTACTGAGCTGTCTCCTGGTTGAACATGTGAAAAACAAGTTGTGCAACCAGGAGTCTTGCCCCCCTCGTGTTCCTCTCAGGCTTGTAAGCACAGCTCTCTGGCTCATGTGCATGTGTTACAACTAGGTGTGTTTTCTTCAACATGTGTACTTTCTTAATTGGCTCTACATTTTAGATTTCCTAATGAAGTGTGCCGCATCACATAGAAATCCAATGACTATCTTACAGAGCTTGGAGAAGTTGGTCGTGCCTGTTTGCTGATAGAAGAACATAAATAAGAGTGTAATTGTATAAAAATGAGGCTGAATTGATCTTAATTTGTGTGTGAGTTTATCCTGCAGCCTGTTTGGATGCACAGGCACTCTCCACTGAAGTGCACATTGGCATTTTCCGACAATGCTCTGCATGTTGTGGAATGTCTTTGAAGTGGCCCACTGCACATACACATACACGGACTCACATATTCACCCCAGCCACCCTGAGCTGTCTGCAGGATCTCATCTCTCAGCTCCTGACCTGCCCACTTCCGGGCAATGTATATACGTTTTTTGTGTCCGCCTTTGTATGTGTGGGCCTGTATGTGTGTGTGTTCAGAGGAGGTGCCCATGCATAAGAACAGTGTGTACTAAAGCAGTAAGCTGCCTGTTAGCGCTGTAACTGGTCGCTTGTCTATCATATTTTCAATTAATGATATCAACCCAAAATACATGTATTCAGAGATAAATGAAAACATTTAGAAGGATCAAATAATTAGGATGGACTGTTATAAAGCCGGAAACCACAGCAGGAAAAAAGGTGTCAAGGATATTACGGTAATTTGGCTTTCCTAAATGCAAACATGAAACAACAAAATTAAAATCTCAAGGGCCTGGTAAAAAAAAGATTGGCAAAAATTTATGATGATAAAGTTAAATGAATAAGAGGCAGAAAAGTGAACCAGTGTGATTGGTAGAATAAGAAAAGACAAAAATACAAAGATAATCAAATTAAGAAGATTATAATATTTTCAATGAGCATGTCTAAAGTTTAAGGGACTAGATGTGCACAAATAAAAAAAAAAAATAGTTTTCCCTGTTGTTCTGTGTGTCTGCTTCATTATTTGCAATCGGAACAGCCTGTACTGTACATCTAATAGGCTTCACACAGATTCATGACTTTCACAATGAGCCCCACCGCTGATAGCAAATTGCCATTGAATATTTGGGAAGATCACGTTCACATAGGCAGCATACAATAAGGGTCATGAACCAAGGCTCTACCAGCTGTGCATTGTGTTTGAGTCTTGTCACAAAAGCAGTAATGCCTTGCTAAAGCAAATGAACTGTTGGTGATCCATCGTTGATGATGTCATCGTATTTGCCTCTGCTTCAAGCACAGAGACCACAGAGCAGGAGTAGCAGGTTAAAAAAATGGTGCTATGTCACTGATTGTACTTGAGTTGGATTTAAAAAGTAGGGTAGTGAGCAGAACAATATGATTGAAGGACGTGTCCAGTGACCGCCTGCAAGCAAAGATAAAATGAGCAGTTTGTTCTGCTCGTGGTGGCGTAATGGTTAAGGAAGCAGGCTAGTAATTGGAGGGTCACGGTTCAAATTCAACTTGGGCCATCACTGTGGGATGTTTAACCCTAACTGCTTGCGTTGTACATTGCTTTTGATAAATGAAATTATATTTGTATTTGTTTGATTGTCTAAAAACAATGACAACATTACATATGAGGAAAGCCATAGGACGCGCTCGTCTCAAATGCAGTCGGTGTTCGACCGCAGGAGCCAAGAAGTCGGTGCTACTATTTAACCACAGACCTATATTGTGCAAGCTTTTACTTGTACTTCCTACGATAAAAAGAGTAAGAGTTGGACTGACATCACAACAGCCATTACAATGGATTTTTGCAAAGACGTGGTCCTTTTCCAATCGGTGGAACGCAGTGGGTTTATGACATGATGATTCGTTGTGTCAACCCCCACATACTTTGAGACAGAAATGCCCAAACTGTATGGCCAGCTCCAGAAGACCTTGAAGGAGACAGACTTGAGTTGCACTGCAGAGCTTTATATCAGCCTCACAATCCATTTCATAACCCATAAGTTGACTCATCACTGTCCAGCCGGTTCCTACGGACTTCATATTTCCCTGATGACCATACGGATCAAGCGATAGCTGACGGATTAAAGAATGCGCTGGAGTCTTGGGGTCTCAGGGAAGAATTTCAGGTGTGCGTAACCACCGACAAAGGCGCAAATGTGGTGAAGGCAGCAGCACAAATCGGTCACAGGCTCCATCTTGCCATTGATACTGTAGGTTAAAACTTCTGTTTGTAAGAGTGTAACATAAGTTATTTAAATTGACTTACTTCACCAGGTTGAATAGACAGGGAATGAGTACAACTTGGCATAGCCAATGATTGTGTTATTTGCTGGTGTTATGTATTTTGTGTTCTTCAAAATGTGAGCAATTGTTTTTGACAACATTTTTACCATACATTTTGCCTTTTAGAAAACAGCCTGTTGTACTGTTTTTATCTAAAATATCAGCAATGTTGTTTGGAGTGAGAGTTTTTTCGTGTCACATAGCTTTTTCCATTCCAGGAGGTAAACTTTGTCATATCTTTGATTTTGTGCGTGAATAGTGTTTCCTTCTTCTTGCTCACCTGTTTACTGGGAAGGTTGTGTGTGTGTGTAAAAGTGGGATATTGTCCCAAATCATATGTGAGGTTATATTTCATGTCGCATTGAATTTTATGCTTGCTTTTGTTTAAAATAATCATAAAAATTGTCTTTGCATTTCCATTTCAGGAAGTAAATTCTGTAATTTGCGTCCTTTTTCTGCAATCACAGAAAATCAGAGGCCCACTTACATAAAGTTTCTGTCCTGGAAGAGGCTGAGTTGTTGTTTTTCAAACCCTAAACTAAGCTGATTCCCTCCTTTCTAATTCCTAGATAGAGGACTGACGCTGTTTTCACCAACCTCTGCTCACTGTTGATAAATGCGGTCTTGTAGGGAGGGGCGGTGCAGGAATCTCTCTTTCGTACTCGCATAGTGCCGTTACGCCATGCTGCAACCATCTGATTTGATAGTTCCTGTTGCTGCTTGGATCTGCCCTATTTTAACTGTCGGTGACTTTACACTGTAAAATCAACAGGGAGCCAGCTCCTTAATGCTGGGGATCACTGAAGAGTTTTCTGTTTGTCAGGATCCTTCAGAGGGAACTTCTCATCTTTTCTTTCTAGTTTTTAAATTCTAAAAACTGCTCGACAGTTGGTGGCACTAATTTTTCATTGCCAGCACGAGGAGGTGGGTTAAATACAAGGTGAGCGATTATGATTGGCTAAGGCGGTGTCATGTGTCATGATAGCCAATCAGATCCAGTTTTTTTACACATGTGCCAGCACACACACACACACACACACACACACTGCAGATTGCATGAAGCAGCAGAGATGGTGAGCGTGGAGCAGTCCGAAGAAAAGTTGTCATTTTTAAGGTGGCGATACAAACACTACTTTAAATTAATTGTGGTCAAAGGCAAGAACGTGCATGTGAAGTGTTCATTATATCCAGGAGTGAAGACTCTCAACATCTGTTGTAAGCAGCTCAAATTTAATGAAGCACCTCACGACACACACATCTAAAAAAATCTGAATTCTTTGACATATAGCAACTTTTTTTTTATTTTAACAGTAACGCAAATAGTTACTTTCCTTGGTAATGAGTTACTTTTATTATAGAGTAATTCAGTTACTAACGCAGTTACTTTTTGGAACAAGTAGGGAATATCTATAACTAATTACTTTTTTAAAGTAACGTTCCCAACACTGACTATGAAATATGAATCTCTGGGAAATATTAGAAATCTACAGGCCAACCATGATCATTTTGGTACTTGGGCCACATACATTAGCTTAAGGACCGCAAAAGGAATACCAGAAATAGGAAAAAGAAGAACCCTCTGAGATGTACCAGCAGTAAAAAGCTTTCTTAGGAGTTAACCTTACTGTCTCTCTTGTACACTGATTCTGTGTCTGTTTCAGGTCGTCGTCTTTCACTTACACTGGACTCTGAGCTCCCCCACAAACCCATTTTTTATGTTAAGTAAAAGCAAATTAAACTAATTTGTTTGATGTAAAGCAACGGGGCTGCTAAAGAGTGCACTGATATCTTATTGAACTTTTCTAAACCATAGATTTTAAAGAAATAAAAGGTTTCTAATGACAACCAAAAATGTTTTTTTAAGTACATACGTTTTACATGTTATGAGGGTGTAAAAACACAAATTTTAGGTGCTATTTATTTACATATGACTCGCATATTTTTGTCATTGGAACTAAATAATTAACAAAACACAGAAAATAATATATATGCAGATTTTTTTTTGTAGACCTTATTGTGTGACATTTTGTACAGACCTTGTACTTGTATCATGTTGGGGTATGTCCTGCTACTGTTAGTGTATTTGTTGCATCTCTTGGGTAAAGTTTATTTTGAGCACAGTCATATGATTTGCCACTTGACGCACAGCCCAGTTAGTCTTCCTGAAGTCGGTCATCGTTGCATTGTGTAACAGGCTCTTTGAAAGCCACAGAAAAACATTGAGTATTGATTGTTTGATGATGGTAAAACTTGTCATAAATATTTTGTAACAAACATTTTATTAATTTGAACATCATACGTGCTGCTATTGTCATTTCTACAATTATTCATAGGATCATTTGTAATTATTTTTTTGGGGAAAATTGGATTTTAACCTTTTTTTTTATGGAATTTGTGAATTTACAGTGACATTTTGTTTTGTAACAATAACTTTGAAAACAAAGGACACAAACAGCAGCTTTTGTTTGCTGAGAAACAACTTTTACTCTCTGTTTTTTCTTGGGTCAATGCCTTTCCCCTCAAGGCTGCATTTCCAGCTCCATCTTTCACTTTCTCTCTCTCCCTCTGTTCAATTTACGGGTAAGAGGGTTCAGTCTCGCCCACCGTTCTGTTTCTCTTTACAGTGCAGATGGGCACAGCCTGCGGACCTGTTTTACACACACACAAACGCACCTGCTAATCCCACTCGGCATGGGGAAAGCCTCATTTTTCAAACCCCTTAAAAGTGTAAACACCATCCTTTTGACACCGCTCTCTCCCCCTCGTGGTTTTCTTTTCTCTTATTAAGCCCGTTTGCTCCAGTTGGGCCTAAGTGACGCTAAGCGTGTACACCTGCACACTGTGAACAATGTCCAAGTCACATGGCGTTATCTTATTATGTTTACTGTTTTTCTTCTGATGAATCAAACGGGGATGTGTTGCCATGGTGACACTAGTGAAATCCTCTGTTAAGCATTCAAGCTAAAGCAGATGCATGTTTTTAGATTCCGAGTCAATTCATTTTTGTTTAGAGCTGTTGTTGCAGGTCACTCTGAATGAGCGACGGATGTTATTAAGCATTAAAAATATGATAGAGAAACATGTATAAAATGCTAAGTAATTATACAATTAAGTCAGTTTCAGTATGTTGTATGTTTAACATCTATTCATAATTTCTTCTACTGAGTTGGTATTTTTGGTAGCATTGTGACTAAAAAGAAACTCAATTGTGTGGTGTAAGCAAATAATAATCCAGGCTAATTAAAACCAAAAAGAAGTTATTTGTTCCAAGAAAACCTTTTTTTTTTTTTTTTTTTTTTCAAACAATTGATTTGAACTGATTATAAGTGTGATTGGCCAAACAAAATAGAAATAAGGGAGTCCAGTACGACTACCCATCTCATAAATATATATATTTTTTAGAAGAGAGCATTTTACTGATTTATATCACAAATGACCTTTTTGGGTGGCGTTTGCCTGCTCTCAATGTTTTTGCTTAGGTTTCCTTTTGGTACTTCTTCTCACAGTACCACAGTATTTTAGGTTAATTGGTGTTTTTGAATTGACAGTGTATGTGTTTTTTGTCTTTGATGGTATAGGAACCAGAAGACCTCTGTGACAAAGTACTAGAATAAGCAATTACAGAAGATAAATGAATTAATACATAATTTTTGTTGTGTACATACCTTTACATGTATTTAAATATATTATGTAAATATTTTATTTTAAAAGATACTTGAGTTATTTACTGTATGAGTTATGTTGAGTCGTAATCTTGGTCTCTTTCAGGTTTGACTCAGTTTTGATGGTATAGGAACCAGAAGACCTCTGTGACAAAGTACTAGAATAAGCAATTACAGAAGATAAATGAATTAATACATAATTTTTGTTGTGTACATACCTTTACATTTATTTAAATATATTATGTAAATATTTTATTTTAAAAGATACTTGAGTTATTTACTGTATGAGTTATGTTGAGTCGTAATCTTGGTCTCTTTCAGGTTTGACTCAGTTTTCATAATGTTACTTGATGGTGGTTGACATCTGTGTGTTTGTATCTCGATCTCTCTGCTGTTGAAGGAATTTGTAATTATCGACTTTTTATACATTGCGAGTCCCCACAGTCCTTTCCATTTTGTCAGATGGACAGTAATGAAAATGTTTGTTGAAAACCATCAGCCATTGACAGTCTCTAAGAAACACAATGCCATTTTTCTCTCCTGCTTTCCGACTCATTCTCAGCATCATGCTAACACAAAAACACACTTTTGGTTTCAAGCGGTAAAAACCCACACAAACATTCTTGGCTTGAATTAAATTTTGGATTTAGTTGTTGTGGTTTTGGCTGTCAAAATCCCATTTGCCATGCTTGAGATGAGCTTATTCTACCATTCATCACACCTAGAATACCCTTTACTAAACCCTTTATGCTGATGCAGCTTAACATTAAAATCATAACTTGTTGAATTAGGTTATACTGTGATGTGCTAAACTCATCTGGCCTGAACCGTTCTTAGTGTGGTTCCTAAGGCATTTGTTGCTGAAGCATCAACTACAGGAAAAAGGTCAGGATTGGAAATGTAGCATCACAGCCACATGACTGATTCAAAAGAAGAAAGCTAGAGCTACAGGATGGAACAGCCTTCCTTGGCAGGCGTAGTTCCTTGGTCTGGTTTGTGGGTCACAATGTTGGTGAGGCCGGGCCCTGCAGCTGTTGTCGTGTGGCTGGAAGCAAAGCAGGGCAACAGAGCAATGGCTGCCTCCCTCTTATGCCGAGGCTGACCACACCAAGACGCAGAGCTGTGCTTGACTTAAAAACGTGGGAAGATGAAAAGAATTGTCAGATGTTTGTTGTAGGGATGCAAAATATAATCGATGCTCATTACCTGATTAATGGCCATTAAACATTGTAAACAGCAGATATGAAGATGGAAAACTGGTAATACGGCCAGACGTGTGTGGATGTTTGAGGAAACTCACCAGAATAATGATGGTTTAGCATGTTTAATCTAGTTCGTCACGCAGCCTGTTGTTTTTACAAACAAAATACCATGGAAATGTAATTGATTCATTTGTTTTGCCATTTGATTGATTGTTACTCTTTTAACTACCGCCACCCGGTGAATTACTCTCAAGTTATGCACAAAATCCCCCACAGCCATTTGATTATAGAGATTCTGAAGAGGATTATGAGCGAGATTTGACACAGTCACCTGTTTTCAGGTGAAAAATAGCATGTAAATGCATAATACTGTCCCAAACAGTATTTGAGGTATTTCTGTGTCATATTGGGGCCTGATTAAAAAAAAAAAAACGAGTACCAACACCGTTAGTATTAATTGGTCAAGTTCTTGTTATCAGTTAACGATTAAACAGTTGACCATGAGCATCCCTAGTGTTGTTGTATTACTCGCTTTGTGTGCTAGCAAACCTTTTTTTTGATGTGTGGCTTGCACTTTTACTTTTACATAGTCTTGAGTTGATTGTCTGCTCATATTTCACAGCCCTCTGTTCTGAAATGACTTAAC
Source organism: Gouania willdenowi (assembly GCF_900634775.1). Classification (NCBI taxonomy): domain Eukaryota; kingdom Metazoa; phylum Chordata; class Actinopteri; order Blenniiformes; family Gobiesocidae; genus Gouania; species Gouania willdenowi. The sequence goes on along the minus strand of NC_041047.1, from coordinate 18,479,838 downwards.
TGGCGTACTGTAGTTTTGTGTGAAGTAAAGATTGACAATGACTTGAGATATATTTGCTAAATGTTTTAATATTTTAGTGTCAATATTAAGTTTTCTCAGCCACAAGCAGTGGCTGAAATAACAGGTCATTTATTTTATACAATTTTAAAAGAAGACGTATATATTTTTTTAAATAACAGCAGGTTACATGTATTGTGTTTCTTTATTTTGCAGAAAGGCTGTACTTGAATTACCTTAACAATAGCATAACATACTTAGCATCTGCATTGGCTCACCCCATGGAATTCAATTCACAGGGTCCAGCTCTTATAGTGGGGTCTCCTAACCCTCTTCTTCTGGTCAGGGCTCTGCAACCTTTACTCTACAAGGAACCATTTAACCTCATCTCAGCCGAAAAAATACCTTCTCAATGAAGACAATACAGTGAATGAAATTCTATACAGCTAAAGTGATATAGGATAATGTTTGATTTAATTTGACTTGATTTTTATTGATCAAGTAAATGGCACCTTAAAACAGTTTAAAATAAAATAATTGAAATAAAACTGTATCTTGCATCTTCAAATTCTTATGCATCTCAGTTTACATGAATACAATGTTTTATAAAGAAGTATTTTTTTAGTTAATGTATTTGAAAGGCTACAAAAGTACTTGAAATTGATAACACATAATCATGTGGTCAACACATGTTAATTCCTAATTTTTGCCACACATAAAGCATGGATATTTAACCGGGACATTGGCGGTTAATTAATCTCCACACATTAACATCTTCCAGAATAGTGTTTTTGTTGGTTAGTTATCTTACCAGGGATTTATAACTTAAGGTTAGCCACAGGTGCAAGGAAAGTTGATGGTCTGTAGATGTTGCAGGTGAAGTAGGAAGGTGCTGAGTCATTGGTCAATGTGATTTGTTTTAGGTTAACAAATTGTTATCTTAATTTTATTTGTCATTAATCATTAATAGCATCTGTAAAAAAAAAAAACCAACTATCTATTTCAATAGTTTTTTTTATGCCATTGCATAAGAGTCAAAAAGCCACATGAGGCTCCAGAGCCGCAGGTTGCAGACCCCTGCCCAGGGAGAACCACAGCTGAACATCTGGCTTGGATCATCGTCCTTCAGTTCTGCTCCCCCAATGCTGATTCTGCTGAGCGTTCGCGCTCTATCGCTGCGTTCGGCTTGTTCTTCCTTTTTACTGCTGCCCTCAATGTGAGTGCGCACTCAGTGAAGGGCTCGTTATGCCTGGCTCCGTTCGCAGACCGGACGCACTCCAAAGAAGCGCATTGGTGTTTATACTCGGCACATTCACCGTTGCATTACCCGCAGCCAAGTTGCGTGAGCTCGCACGGTCTCCTTACCCGCAGTGCGGCGAGAAAGAGAAGTGCACTCTGTGGGACGTGACGGGGTGCTCAGCCTCTCCGTCCAAAATAAGGTCACCCATATGCACTCGCACTGATGCGACCAGATAAAATTTTAACTCACACACACTGAAAAAATAGTCCCATATGCGACCAATTTGGTCGCAGTCTCGAGCCCTGCCCATGAATGTTTAGCCTACTGACCAAGACTGAGAGACCATTTAAAGGCTCGGGAAACCTTTGCAGGTGAATTTTGGGTTTTCATTATCTGTAAGCCATAATCATCAAAATTTCAAGAAATAAAGGCTTGAAATATTTAACTCTGTCATGAGCCTATATCATAGATGGGTTTGACTTTCTGAAAGTGACAAAAAATATTAAACATTTTCACGATATTCAATTTTTTTTTGATGTACCTGTAGTTATGTTATTGGTCCTGTTTGCATTTTATTTTTTGTATTTTAGAACAATTTCCCCTAGACTTTCCTAAAGAGTCTCAAAAAAATCTCAAAGAAATGTTGATCCATCTATGGACACTCAGGCTTGTGGAGCTCTAGATGTTATCTTAGTTAACTTGTGACAGCTGAACAAGTTTCCAAACATACACACTGGAAGAATAATAGTAATCAAGTTTTATCAACAAAGAAAAATAAATCTGTTTTTAATTTTATTTCTACTTTCATATTTTGTATTCACTTTTCTTACCTAGTAAATGTTTCATGGAAAATTCCCACGAGAACCAATGAACTGCCCAATAATCATTAATCCTCACACATAATGTAATAAATGATGTTATATTTAATTAATTTAAATTATAACTGGAAATAAGTTATCTTGATTTTCCATGAGTCAAAGTTATTGGTACAATTACATCAGGGTCTTGGTCTTTTTCAGCAGATGGAAATGAAACATTAACAGACCACAGGCTAGTTATCTCCATGGTTAAAAAGAAGAATAGACTTAGGTCTGACATTGTATTCAAGGCATTAATACTTTTTTAATGAACCAGTGACACTGACACAACACCCATTTTCCTCAACTGGATATTGCAGCTATAAACCTGTTCTTCCGATCTACGTTTATCTTTCTCCTCTTTACTTTGGAGGAGTGGATGCTCAAGACAAAGGAAGTTAACCATAATCACAAACGAGATCTGATTTAGGCCGTCCACTCCTCTCTTGGCGAGCCATCTGACAGCACAGGGTCTGCATGTCGCTACTCACTTTTATGCGCTTCAGTCTGCCACAGCCTGGCTCCTTGCCACAGCTGTAACGGGAGCTGGTGTTGAATATAAATAGGTGCTGGCTGACTCTGTTTGCCATGCTCCTCAATAGGAAGCTGAGGCAATGGAGGAACAGGTGCTCTGGCTCACACTCTACCCACTCCGTCACCCCCCACCACCACCATCTTTATCTGATGTACAGGGCACTGCACATGTCAGCTCTGCTTGCATGCTGCATCACTTGGTGACCGCTTACAGTCACAGAGAAAAAACGAAATCAATGTGTTTTCACTTGACGCTCTGTGGCTATTTCCATTTTTCAAACTGACCTTGTCTGTAACTTTTCATGGCTTGTGAACGGCTATTGTTCAACTCTCTTAGTTATGAGAATACATATTAGTATAGGTTAATCAAAATGACCTCTGGAATAATCTCACAGAATGTTCCACTGCAGAATCTACAACTTGGCAGCCGATGTGCATTTCAGCCAACTTTCCACAGTCACTTTAGCAAATGTATTTTTCCACTAGCAGTACTTGGCATCATGAGTGCAGCTACTATCTCTTAGTTTTTTCAGCAACGTGACATAGTTATCAACTTTTCTCTCTGCAGTTAGCTGACATCTAATTTTATGCTGGACAGATTTGGTTTTATGCTAAGCTAATGTCTGGCTGCCCTCTGTGCCACTGAAAGCCACTGAGGAGTGAGGAAGGCCTGTCTTTTGACTAGAGGGCTCCCCTGCCATCCATGGAATCATCACCATGTTACATGTTCCCACTGCCATCGCTTTGGTAAATGATTAGGATTAAATTCCTTGCAGGAAGCATATCTCTAAAAATAAAAAAATATCTACCTGATACTGAAGCTACTCTATAACGGTGGCTACAGCTGTGGGTAGCCTACCCACTGACAACAGATACGTCAGTATGATCTTAGTTACATCCGTCATACCTTAGCAATAGCTTAGCTGTAGTAGCAATTGGCTAACTCTGTTTTTTTTTTATTGGAATGGCATGTCATAATCAGCCAGAACTTGCCAAAACTCTTCACGTAGGGCAAAGTTTAGTTACATTTTTGTCAACCAATGAACATGTTATCCATTAGAGAAAAGTGTGGCATACAATTAAGATATATTGCAGCCTTAACTACCATAGGTCACCGATTGATAATAAGACAGTTACTCACTCCACGTGTGGATTAATTTATGTCCAAATTAATTAATAAGAGAAATAAATGCAAGACTATGGTGATTAGCAAAATGTTGAATGTTAAGTTACAAAAACTTCACATGATTTAAATGCATTACTTTACAATAAATAACAAACTTTTAAATTAATTAAATTTTTTGAAGAAAAGTTAAAAACATTTTAAGCCACAAAATCGTTTCCAGTCAAAGAAACTAACAAACCATAAATAGCCTTCAAAAACTATATTTGAGTGGACATTATAAGGTCAATCTAAATACAGTTTACGAAAATATTTGTTTTGTCTCATCAGCACCATTTTTGTTTTGTGTCCAAAAATCTCCAAATGTCTAAAATATTTGAGTTGCAAAATAAAAACTTCTGTGTGACAGATTTACTTCATGATTGTTTTATTAATGTTTTTTATGTAGTTTGACACCCTATGTACACCTGCCCTTTTCTATCCTCATTCCTGCTGCCAAATTAAGTGTCAAACAGACCATGAAGGTGGGTGAATGGCCCACATTTCTCCTACTGAGTTCTGCAGCATGACGGTACGGTACAGTACGTTCTACTCTGGGCTCAGTTATTCTGCCCTCCACCCACTCCAGCTCATTAGTGGGTGATTGGTTTGTTATTGTAATTAAGCTATCTCGTACATTCAGTGAAAGCACCAAGCCGTCTGCTTATGGGTGGTCCTCTGTGTCCGGGTGGCCGATGGAAGGTTCACTGGCATTGTCTGCCCACACAATGTCTTCTAGTTTCTCTTTTTTTGGAGGTCTGACCTGTTAATCAAGGTATGCAAATTGAATAAGACATTCAGATGGAAGTTTTTACGCTACTTGAAGTCTTTTAAAAATACTTCGTTTAGATCAAACCAAAATTATCAAACTGTGGAGCAGGTGTCTATATGTTTGCCGTTTGTGACATTCTGGCTTGCTAAAACACCACGTGCTAGGCCCAAGACTCAGGTTAAGGGTTGTTAGTGAAAGTTGCTGCTGTATTCATTTCAAACTCTCCCCCCCCCTCTCTCTCTCTTTTCCTCCTCTGTGTGTGTGCGTGATGCTTGTCATGTAAGATCGGTCCATAGCGGGCCTCCATTCATGCATGTGATCACCAACCGTCCTGTAGGTCCCTCACGTCATTCTGCGTTCCTGCTTGGACTCAGGTTACGCCACTTTCAACCATCTGTTCTCCTCCTTTTTTGTCCACAACCTTTTCCCCCTTCCCTGGCTCTACGGACACCCATCTATTGCTTTATTTCCTGCTCCCAAACCTGGGAGGAGCAAAGGGATGGCTCTTTATATTAAGATACACTGGCTCTAATGACCAAACTCTAATTACTCTCCCTCTAAGTCTTTGTTTCTTTTCCGTTCCTCTTGCTCTCTTATGACCCTCTTACACCACTCATTTTTGTCAACTAAAGACACGCTCCATTTTGCAGAGTCAGTTAATTCTTGTTGCTTCCCCTCATGACCTGCTAACATTTGTTTTTGTCAATAAAACCTTTTAAAGGTGTGACATACATGCCCGACTGGAGATAGACCCTATTTTCAGTGTGTAGTGTAAAAAAAAAAATATCAATGTGGAAAAGGTCATGTTTGTGTTCCCTTTAGTGTGTCTTGGAGATCACTGCAGGCAAAAGTGAGCTGCACCCGAATCCTGCTGGTGTTGCGCAAAGTATTTTGTTATGTTGTGGAGGTGTAGGCTGACAGTGCGTGGGTGGCCCGTAGGCCTGTTTGATGTGTCCAAGAGATAAGACAGGAGGGGCATCGAGGTGTAAGGTTGCTATAGTATCACAGGGAATAACATCAACTGCTACAAAACGCTGTGTGTAGGTTTTTGAAACGTCTATCCACGGCATCATTTAAAGAGCTGTTTTAAAAGCTGGTGGTATCTCAATTTTTTATTGACTTCTTTTTATGAATCATTTTTGGCTGCTGGACGACGTGTGCAGAGTGAAGCTGGAAAATGAGAATAGATTTCAGTACATCCGCACAAATGGTTTTATTTTCCCACAAACAACCCACTTCACATTTGGATTGTAAGACACTCCAAAGAAATTCTGAACAAAGAGAATGAGGGTTTGACAACATTTTTGAAATGCACAATATGTTCCTAACTATATTTGTATTTGTGTTTATTAACACAAGGAACCCACTTAAAAATGCAGTGAAAATCTTCAAATACTTGTCTGTTTACAACACAATTAAGCCCTAGTGTATAAGTGCACTAATAGTGTATTTCTAAACCACAAAAGACTGTTTGAAGTGACAGAAAAATGCAATTTAGGGCTTTGTCTCTATTGAAATAAAAATCTACATTCAATGTTTGCTTTACCTGAATAGTAAACAACAATTTCTGTGAAATAATCAGTTAATTCGCCAGTCATGTGCTTTTTATTCCATCACGAGGAGTCACTTCAGTGTGTGTATTGTCAGAGTTCGTACCTGGATTGTTTTTCAGTAACCATTAACAGAACAGGAAGTTAATTTCCAGCTCACGACCAATGGGGGAATCAGCAATAACAAATAGGTGGTAATGGTCTGTTGAGGATATGTTAAAACTGTGAGTTGTTGTTTTTGCTTACTAAAGAATAGTGCAATCAGTCAAACAAGTGCCTTCCAAGATTAAAAACATTTCATTGGTTTCATGCACCAAATGCCTTTCTTAAAAAACAGAATCTAAACTTGTTTTGCAACGTCATGATACATTAATTTTAGTGTTTAGGGTTTTAGTCGTGTTTGAGTTGTATCTTTGTTTAATTTTGCTTTTTTTTATTATTGCTAGATTTTTACCTTTTAAAAAAACACTCTTTATAGAAAAGGTTTGTTGTGGTCGATGATTTGTGATGGTTTTATGCAGTGCTTTTAATTTTAAATCCTTTATTCAGTATTTTCCTGAGTAGCTTTCACAAACGACATTCTAGTTTGTATTTGTCGATACTCTAATCTTATATATAATTTAAACTGTGAAGCTCTCTCATTCCACTGGATAGGAATCCTGGAAGATGTTGGAAATATGTGCATTATCATTTAGACCAAGCAAAGACCAAATAAGAGCAGCATGTGTTTTCCTCCACATCTTTTTCAGTAACTGTCGGCTAATGAGTTCTCCACTCCTCCTCTCTCTCGCTCTCTCTGTGTGTGTGCGTGCGTGCATGTGCGCGTGTGTGTGGCAGCTAAAGAGTATGAATGAGTGTGGATAAGCTTCTTGCTTCCAGGCTTCATTTCTGTTAACTCTTGCATTCCTGCTTCATTCAGATCAGACAGTTCCATGCAATCATTTTCACTCCTGAGAAAAGCTTCCACAGCCAATGAGGAGATAGAGAGGCAGATTGTGGGAGAGAGAGAGAGAGAGAGAGAGAGAAGGGAGGGAGTGCCCGCAGCCTGTTACAGTGTAGATGGAGAACTTCATGAATGGCCCTGCTCTACTTCGTGCAAATCGCGGATGGTTTCATGGCTGAAATGGAAAAAAAGAAGAGTGTGTTGCTTAAATCCGCTTGTGACTGTAGACCGCCGCCGCATGCAAGGTTGCTACAAGGAACGTTGTGTCTGTAATTGCACAGTGATGTGCTTTTTGAATTTTTTTCACCACAAACTCTTTGGTATTGTGAGTGATGTTTTTCTATTGGAGAGTAGGCATCTTCCAGTATTTCAGAGGGTGAACCTTAATGATTTATGTGAAAACTAGAGTAAACGCACTTTACTTTTACACTTTCACGTCATCATCTCACAACGTTCTAGCTGTGAGACACTGCTGTTAATACCCAAGTATCTAGAACAATATTAGGATCATATGGATTATGTACCATAAACCATATTGGGTTTAATGTACAAATGAAGAACTGAATTGCATCATCAAGAGCTTTGTTTATTAATGTTCTAGGATTTTTATTGTCCAAAGGACCCAAATCATTGTTTTTAAAACTGTCACTGATTTTGTAGATGCTGACTGATGCAATATTTTTTTCTCGTTTTTGTTCCTCCAGTCTGCCAGAGCAAAGACATCCGTAACAATGTGACCAACCTCCAGCTCTTGGAGAACTGCACCATCATCGAAGGCCACCTAAAGATCCTGCTCATGTTCAAGACCAAGACCGAGGACTTCAAGGGCCTCAGCTACCCAAAGCTACGAGTGGTGACTGACTATGTGCTGCTGTTCAGGGTGTATGGCGTCAGCAGCCTCGACAATCTCTTTCCCAACCTGACGGTGATCCGTGGCAACAATCTCTTCTTCAACTACGCCTTGGTACTTTTCGAAATGCTCCAGCTGAAGGAGGTCGGTCTCCACAGTCTTATGAACATTACCAGAGGTGCAGTGAGGATAGAGAAGAATCCTGACCTGTGCTACATTGCTACCTTGGACTGGTCAAAGATCCTGGATTCGGTGGAGGACAACTTCATTGTGGCCAATAAGAATGAGAGGGAATGCGGGGATGTGTGTCCTGGGACGGCTCAGGGTCAGACCATCTGCCAACAGAGCACCATCAACGGACACTTCCGGGGACGATGCTGGTCTCAGACACACTGCCAGAGAAGTAAGTGTGATAAGCCGTGCTTATACATTAGGAGAGTCTCTGCTTTTGTTATTCCCTGGAGCATAAACCATACTGATATCAGCCAAATTGAAAAGAAATTTCCTTATTGACTTGCTGTTGTGTGTAGACGTTATCGTATTGCACCTTTCTAGAATTCATCAGGCGGCTTGTTGTAAAGCAACCCATTGAGACACATAATGATAATATGCACTGAAGAAATCAATAGAGACTACTGATGTTTTTATTCCAAAGGGTTTCTGTAATGATTCCTACTGTGTAAAGGGCTGTTTCCACCATAGGCAGCCAAGGGTCGTGGATATGCCACGCCCTCTGATTAGCATTCATTGACTGGAGCATTGTGGGCAAGTGATCTGTAATTACATGCCTGGGATGTGCTTGATGTGCAAAATTACTCAACTGCTGTGTTGAGTGAGGAAGCTGCACGCTCAGAGCCAATATGGGAAACATCACAATGAAATATCAAATGTTTAGGATAACCAGAAGTGTTTTTGTTACAAAGAAGTCTGTCCATATGTCCTACAAAGACATGGATATCTTCTTACTGAAAACACAGAAAACATTTTTGTTTTTTAAGGCCGTTGGAGCTTGGGTTTGCATCTTTCTCTCAAAAAGTAGCCTTCAAAGCAACCGGCGATGGCCAAGTTTATACTTACTTTACCATTGACTTTTGCAGCCCACATGTATTAAATTGGCATCTCCATTTTCTGCCAGGCCTCACTTACGGGAAAGTAAAGCAGGAAATAGCTCTCTTCATGTTTCAGTCTTCCATTCATACAGTGTGTTGCCTTCCGTGTGCTGCATTCAGTTTAGTGTAACTAAGATGATTAAAATCTGTCTGTTTTGCATTAATTAAAATATGACATTTTTCCATCTCTTAAACAAAGACTTATGTAGGATCACAGTTTTAAGTATTATTTGCTTATTACTACTGATATTTCTACTTTGTTTAAATGCTTTATGAATGTACGAGCAGTTCAGGAGAAAAAAATACACTACATAATATAGCTGCTTTTAAGGTATTGAAGACACCTATTCTATTTGATAAATTTCATTTTAAACATATGGAAATGCTTTGTGGGAGATTTCTTGAATTTTGCATATTTGAGTCTGTTACAATTAGGTATTCAAATTGCAAACTATGTATGTATTTATTAATTATTAATATCAGCTAAAGCAAAAGGCCCTCCAATCACCACAAAAAAATTATTTAAACATCTAGGTTTATATTATGCAATGTGGGTAAAGTGTAAATTACACACAAAGCCTTGATGGAACAGTTGAGTTATTTTGACAATTTGTGACTGCATTCAACATATGCATGGGAAAATGGCAAACTCTTGCAATTACTCAATGAATTTATAATTTTGGCAGGACTGAGGTATCTTCAACTGTAATATTTGGTTATTTACACAGTGATTAATTAATTATTTCTCATTTTTACTTTCTTCTTTGTACCAATTTGGATGCTCTAAAGTGCTCGATTTATCACACAGTGATCATGCAAATGTCAATAAATTTTTATATAGTATCACAATTTCTTCCTAACAACTTCTATTATATGCATGTATTATTAACTCTAAGTCAAACAAGACTGACACAAAGTTTATATCCACAGGTGTGATGTGTAATATGAAAGCATCAGTTTAGTGTGGAGTGTTAAAAAGGAGTCATTTGGAGACAATGATGAAGTGCCTTCCTTCCCCAAAGTGGTGGAAGTTAGTGTGGATGAGTACACTTCCTCTAAATGCTAGTGAGTGTTTGTGTGTAGGTGTAGTGGTATCACTTAGAATGTGTACACATGGGAATATGGACACTAGCTGCTTCATGTTACAAACACGTAAATATATTTAGCTAAATACGACGAGAGTGGAAGTTGTGTATGCTTTGAAGTATGGTCAATGCATTAGCTGTGCTAACAGTGGCTATATGTTGCTCAGTGTTTTGCATGTGGGTCTGGGCATGACTGCAACACTGTCAAACTAAATTAAATATTTTCCTTTACAAACGTTTGTTGTGCGGATAGACTCAGGTGCGTGCGCTTTCAGACACTACTGTAGGGTGGGGGAGCATTTCGATGGGGCATTAAAGTTTATATGTGAGTGGAAACTGTGGAGTTGTTTTGGTTGTGTTTTATTGGACTCCAGTTGCCTTAGGTAAGAGCCAGGGGAGAGCCTGCATTCCTGTAATCTTACACTGCTTCTTACCAGCAGGAAAATGGCGTGTGCACATGCATGGGTATGTGCAGGGAGTCGCGTCACCTTAACCTGTTCAAAGCCCATAAGTGACTTTTTGTCAATCTAAACAGCATTTATGGCAACAGACGGTCCATTGCTATCTTCACTTTTGTGCTTGTGGCAATTTGTGGTGTATTTTTTTAATTATTTGCAGGATCTCTTTTTAGTTAAAATTGGGTGCAGTTGTTGTTTTTGACAAATGCAACATTTAAACTTAGGCACTGTTATTTGTCAAAGTGGATTCTGAGGAATAGATGTTTTATTCTTTTTTCTTCTGTAGCCACATACTTTTGTTGATGAGATGCAGTTTGCTTTATGCACTTCGTATGAATTTAGCTCAGATGCTGATGAGACGGTACACCGATAGATCTTTGTTTACCTGCGTTATCCTGTACAAAGCTGTGGAAGTCTGCTGGAGCTCATCCCAGCTGACACTGGTTGAAAGGCAGAGCACACCCTTTACGGGACGCCAGTCTACCAAGTACATTTACACACCCATTTACTGTTTACCCTCACTTTACACATTTCAGCTAAAGCATATTCGTTTACCAGGCTTACACAGTGAGCTACACACATTTCTCAGCTGGATCTAATGTTTTCATTACCTCTGCCAAGGAGGGAATATTTTCACCAGTGTTAATTTTTTTGTTTGGCTTTCAGCAGGATTATGTCAAAAGAGCTTAACAGATTTTGATAACTTTTTTACCAGAGATAGAACTCCAACCCTGCCTCATGGAGGATTCCATTACATTTTGAAGAGGATCTGGAACAAAACACTGATTCTGGATCAGTTTTAAAAATCTTTCATCATTGGCGAATTTCGGATTACGCATTTCATTGCAATTTTCTTAAAGGTATAGAGGATGATTTTCCCAAAGTTTAGAAAAGAAATGCCCTCTGCGAGAGAGTGTGCACGAGCCCAGTTTTCCTCACGCACAGCTCTATTTACGAGTTGGAGTCGGCATCGCTCATACAAGCTGCTGGTTCAGCTTACCTTGCACTTTTCCCACTATGTCAGCCTCGCCACCGGTAAGTGAAAATCAATTTTCAAAGGACCCGATGCGCACCAGACACAAGCACATACAATTGCCTTACGTAAACATATCGTCAGAATGATTGACAATTAGGAGGAACAATAGTGAAGAAGATCCACCCAGAAGTTGAAGCCAAAATACCATCGGCGTCAATAATGCCTTTAAGAAGTGGAGGTGCCCATACATTTGGGCCTACTTGATTGTTGATAATGGGGATAGAAATGTCTTCCAAGCCTTTAAAGTGTGAAATATCATTATACCAAAATCAGGACCACTGATCTTAATAACTTCGAATATCTGCCAAAGAGGATATTTGGAGCTTGGCAGAGGTTTGTGCTCTCTAAGTGCTCTTGTTATCATTAGTTTATTTTGATTACATTTGAATTAAATGAACACAAAATGCTTTCTTCTCTTAACACTGATCTGAATGAGTCATGATTGGTGATGGGGAAAAAGGTAATTATTGATAAAGTTAGAGTTAAAAATGTAAACAGAATAAGAGTAATCTGAAAAACTCATATGTAAACTGAAAATTAGGGCTGCAGTAAACAATTTTAGTAATATATTAATCTATCCAATATTTAATTGATTAGTTGATTAATTATATAAGAGAAATCACACATTTTGCAGTCTGTACAACAAAAACAACTTCCTTAAATATGAAGCAAAATAACAAAACATTACTGTATTTTTAGTAATATTGCTTTTCTTTCTTTTAGCGATTTTCATATAACAACGTATACATTTGAAAAGTTTAAAATTACAAGAAGGTATAGGTGATTATATGTCTTTAATCGTGGTCACTTCAGATTTATATGCAATTAAACTGAAAAACGTGTGGTTTTTATATTTACAGGTATATCTTCCTTAATTAAGAATAAAATGTTTTGCAAAGATAAATAATAAACTTGACCTGCAATTTTTGATAAGTATTTTATTTATTTATTTATTCAGTTCATAAGTCCGCTGTGTTAAATAGATCCTCTAGTTGACCTGCTGCTGGACGAATTGCCGCTAAGAAATTCTAAAACTGCTTTACAATAAACACCACGTAGCGATGTCTTTTTCTTCAGTGTGTGATGACCCAACACTTTAGGTTGCTCTCTTTTGTTTTAAGTAATGCTAAACTTAGATTTTCATCACTTTTTCCGCCTGATGGTGCAGGCATGGGGCAGCCTGTGGAGTGCGCGGAAGAATACCGTGGGAATGGGACAACGGTGTTTCATTAAAAGCAATCTGGGTGGGCGGAGCACATCGCATCAAAGAACACAAATGAGACCCAGTGGTTTAACAAATGATGCATCGATGCACATCATTTGCGTCAACTCATTTTCTGAATCGATTTAATAGACCGTTTATTTGACGAATCATATCATGCCTACTGTAAATAAAGAAAACTATCCATAAATTAAGTAAATGAAAGCGAACACCAACACTAGATCAGAGGTCGACTGATTTGGGATTTTCAAAGGCCGATGCAGATACCGATTTAAAAAAATAAATAAATAAATCAGCTGATGGGCGATATCTAAAGCCGAATTTGGAAGCCGATATTTGAGGTCTATATACTTGTTTAAAAGCACATTGATTATGAAAGACAATTGAAACACTCATGATATGAATGTATATATTAGAAATTAAATTAAATACACCAATAGAACTCTTAACATTTATTGAACTTTAAATATACCCGCACGCAACCAAAACAAAAATCCTTATCCTATTAACAATATAATAGGATGTTTCGTATGTTCTTTCTTCTTTTATGTTCTTTCGTTTTTCCTTTAATGGCTACTCTAAAGTGTTCTATATAAATAAATAAAAAATTGACTGATCACCGATATTGAAAAAAAGTCCATATATCGGTTGACCTCTACACTTGATAGATATGTTCAGATAAGTCCGTTGATGCTCTTCATGTCTGGCACATCATGTTCAGTTTCACACACCAGCCCGCACTGAGCTTGCTTAACTCATGCACACAGAAATACGACACACACATTCACAAGAGGAGAGAAAGGCTCTGGGTCAAAGTTCACTTTACTCATGACTACATGCGTCACTTGTTGCCATTATTTTGTTAAACACAGTCTCAGCTTCAACGCTTCACATACTCCTGTCACAAGCACACAGGTTAAACCCTTTAATGGCGGTCAGTCTAAATGGGTCTCCATGCGTCATCCAACATGGTTGTGTGATCCTCCTCCTGACCAGAGATGACCTCAAGCTGGACATCTCCCACATTTGATAAAAAGTGTTTTCCAGGGAAAGGTTGTAACTGGGTAAACAAGGCCTGTGAACTAGAAACAGTTGTTTACAAAAAGGGTCCATTTTGTCCAGCTAAAGCTCAAGATAAATGTTATACATAGGTTTTGGATGAAATGGGTTGTTTTTACTTGGGTTTATCACATTTTGCATTACATTGGTGACGTGTCATACATATTTCTATATTTCTTTTTTAAAAAGTCATTCCAGTTCATCCTTAATGTTCAGCCAAACCTAGAGATAGACTTGGCAGTCTGAGCCAAAGTGGTCGGTGTCTTTGTTTCATGTGTTGATGTTTACTTTTATTGTGAGTTGTGTCCCAGCAACAGGACCAGAGCATATCTTTCCACTGCAGCTGAGGTTGGGAGCTCAGTCTGTGGACGTTCAAAAAGGGAAGCTATACCTTAAAAGTCTTTAAAGGAGGTTTCTGAGGCTTGCCAAGAAGCAGTCCCTCATCTGACCCCTTGTAAAACTGTTAGCTGTTATCTTTACTCCTTGTTTTTGTGTAAACTGGATGACACAATCATTCACCGTTTTAATGCTGAAATAAGTTAGCAGGTTTCTGGCTAGAGCTGCACATTTAACAGGCAAATGTTTCTCCATTTGTTGAACTCTATAATAGTTCACCGTGGTCTCACATTGGACTTGTCATGTTGGATTGTGTGTGGCCGCTAAAGTGGTCATGGTAATGGAAATTCTCTGTAGTGACATTTCCATTGGTGTTTTATTTCTCCTGCTATCAAATGAGGCGTGCGTGTGCACGCGTGTGTGTGTGTGTGTGAGTCTAGGGCCAGAGGAGGAGGAAGGGAAGAGAAGGGGGGCAGGGCAAAACAAAACAAACAGAGCAAAACTAACATGGCGGAGCATTTCAAGAGCAGCTCCCAGGTACACGCAGTCTCAAACACACAATTTGAACACACACACACACGCATACACATTTTAGACAGAGTTGTGAGCGGGCAAGTGAAAAGAGGTTAAATAGAGGAAACGACAAACAAATAGGAACACCATGTTTACCCAGCCGCTTGTAAGGGTGAAAGATTGTTAACCACCTCTAGAAATTCCCACAAAACAAACAAACAGATTCTGATCTAGACTATTGACCTGGAGAGGTCACTAGTCCATTACAGGACACGTAGAAGGTCCTTTATAACCACTGTAGTTACCGGTTTGAACAGACCACATTTTGTCTTCAAAATATTTTGTTTCTCCTAAATTTTGGCCCACTTCAAAGTAAGAATGCGAACAAATGGTAAAACAAAAAGAGAAAATGAGAGAAATACATAAAAAGATCTTTTACTGAGTCATATTCAACTGTGGATAGTTTGAACTTATTGATAAGCCTATCATAGATATTTATGTAGTGAGTACCATTGCAACATCTTACTTCTCACGTAAACTATTAATGTTCACATGAAATTAAGTCTCAACAGGCTCATTTTACTTTCACCTTATTACTTATTGTGATAGTATAGTTAGTTTGTTACTATAATCATTAGTAATGGATGACTCCTAAATGCAATAAATTAGAAATGCAAACCAAATGATGGTCAGAAGTCTAGAACAATGATAATGATAGTGATAATAATAATAAGAGGTGTAAAGATTATCGATTGTTTGATCATTGATTTAGTCAAATCAATCTAAAGTATAAACATTGATATCATCCCCATTTTGCCTTCCACTTTTAATTTTTTTGTTAAAACACCAACGTTCGTTGGTGAGGAAAGTTTTTCAGAATTTTTCAGAGAATGTTTTTCATGTAAATGCCTTAAACAGTTGGGCAATAAAATTCTCAAAATGTATCGATATTGTATTTTTATTCTTTAATGTGAAAAAAACTAGATTATTTTCTGATATCAATCGCAGGCCACAAAATCGAATCAAATCGAAATCGTATCGTGGCGGGCTTTGTGACTTATCTGCAAATATCGTATCGTTGGTCTGATATTCGATATCATGTCGTATCGGAATGAAAGTTGATTTACATCCCTAATTATAACAATGTAATAATTATTATTATTATTCGAAATTTCGATCACAGTCATTGGATTATATCATATGTCATTACTAGGGATGTACTGTATATTGATAAGGATTTAGCGATTCCGATGTTTTATCAATTCCTGCTTATCGATTCGTTTTTTTATCAAATCCTAAATAGGCTGAAAAACAAGTAGTACATGAGTTCAGAAAAGAATACAACCTGGTTCATTAAAATGAATATCATGTTTATTAATATATATTATATATAATTAATTATATATAATAAAATAAACAATACTCAAATAAGTCTTCAATAAACAAATAAACAATACTCAATAAAATAAGTCCACAAGTCAAGTGGATATTGGATTAGGATAATAAATTAACCTCATTTGTATCAATATCTGACAACGTTAGTAAGTACAGTAAATGTTATTTATATTGCTCCTTTCATAGATAGAAATCACAAAATACTTTACAGTAAAAACACAGTGCTTCACAAAACAGAATAAACAGTGATAAACAAAGATACAATACAAGACAGTCCTTCAAAATAAGGGGAAAAAAATACAATGTTAACACCGAGTTAATAAAAGAGGTTAATTAAAAGCTTATCTGTATAAAGGTGTCTTTGGCAGCATTTTGAAGGAGTCAATGGAGTTAGTGCAGCATAGATCCAGTGGCAGAGAGTTGTTTAATTTTACCTGCTGTGCTAGCATTGGTGCTGCTAAGTGTGTCAAAGACACGGCATGAGTATAATGCCGTGTTGTGTGGCCAAATGTTTGGACTTATTGGTTGTGTTACTTCTTTGTGAAATGCAGCAGCTTGTGTGTGTGATGTCGTCGCAAATTTACGAATGGGGTACATTTGTTTATATTTGCGGCACAGCCCGGAAAAGAAGAGATTGCAGAATCGTAAAGGGTTTTTGTTGGCGATACTAAAGAATCGTTTGACTAAGAACCGGTTCCCAAACGAAACCGGTTAACGATGCGCATTACAGAAGCCTATCCTCACACAAGAAGAAATAAAACAATAGAATATTAGGAGTGTGACAATATCTCGATATTTTTCCACACGATCGATTATCGATATGCTCCTGCTAAGTATCGATTTCTTTTCTTTTTTTTTTTTTTTCTTTTTTTTTTTTAAAAAACCTGCTTTTTCACTAAAATGTGCAGGTACGTCTTTACAGAAATTTTGTCACTGTTTGTTGAAGGAACCAATATATTGTTTACTGGAATATTGCACTATAAAGGTGTCACTGGTAAGAAATACCCTATTTTTTGTTTACAGAAATCACTATTGGAGATACTTATTTGTTT
Source organism: Gouania willdenowi (assembly GCF_900634775.1). Lineage (NCBI taxonomy): Eukaryota > Metazoa > Chordata > Actinopteri > Blenniiformes > Gobiesocidae > Gouania > Gouania willdenowi. Next base: position 18,462,668 of record NC_041047.1, on the reverse strand, counting down.
ACATTGGTATGTTGACACTTATTTACAGAAATGTTGCACTAAAATAATGTCACTGTTCATAGGACACTTTTTCAATTTATTGCCTTTCAGATATGTAAAATAAAACTTGTATTTTTTCACTTAATCTTTTTTTTCTTATGTCATAGATTATTGTAGATTGATTTCTGACCAATATATCGATAATCGTAGTATCGTCATATCGTGAGACAATTATCATCATGAGCTTTGTATCGCGTATCGTATCGTGAGGTACCCAGAGGTTCCCACCCCTAGAATAGATATGAAAAGTTGTAAAATGGGTAAAAGTGAAGCTGAACAATCAGCCATATGGAGCACTAGGTCAACCGAGACTATCCAGATCCTTTGCCAAGAGGAAGGGACACATACGAGAAACCCAACCCATTGTTGTTGCCTTTCTTTGAAAATAACTAGTTACCCTGAAGGTGGAAGTTTGATTCACACATAATTAAATAAACAGCAGTAAGAGGAAGACATTATGTACTGCACTTTTATAAATAACAGATAATACACATGAGTGTGTGTATGTGTGTGTGACACTCACTGGGGAACTCCAACTTTGTACTGGTAAGTCCACAGCCAACAGACCCCATGCATTCTCCAACTCTCAGTTGCTAATCAAAAAAAGACATTCGGGTAATACTGTGTAGGAATTGCACAATCTGCAGTCTTTTGCTGAAATTGGAAAACACCTAAATGATAGGCTTTGAATTGCTTCCAATTTTCTCTCTCTGCAGTGAAGTGGATTGAGGCAGATCCTGATAGTGAGATACTCTCTATGCTTGTTCTCATCTTTCACCAATATAATGCTGTAGACATAAGCAAGCTACTCTGCTGCTGTCTGTTTGTGGGAATTCAAGTGTTTCTGTAATGACTTGCCTTACAGTAGCCCATGCTGACGGACACACACGCACTTGCTTACGTGTGTTTTATTTACCTTGAATATCTTAAAAGGGACAAAGAGTGAGAGGGAGACACATCGACTGAAAGAGCATGAGGCAAAGGGAAGGAGGGCTCGGTGCAGACAGATGGAGAGGGAGCTGTAGTAATCATGTGCCTTTGCAACCTGTACAAACTTTGATATTCTGACACCAGTTATGTATTGTGGGCATTTGTGAGTGCACATGCATCCCCCAGTCTGCTTCCTTTGAGCAGTGAGTGTAGTAGTTGCAGTCATGCTGTATTAGTGGAGTGCCCCGGGGGATCTGGTAAACTATCTCTCTTGATCCCTTCCAGCTCATCAGTGGACTGGCACTCCCACATCCTGCTTTTTACAAACACACTCACACAGACAAAGTGTACAAACAAGACACATCGCACAGACTGCTGCCCACTTCACTTGACAGCAGACTGGCTGAGTAGAAATGCAAGCACCTAATCATGTAGTGAGGACGGGGGCTTCTGAGGATACTGGCAGATGTACTGTATGTGGTTACTGCACTGTGTGAAGGAGGTTAAGGCAATTGTTATGAATCAATACCTTCCTATTTAGCAATTTTATTAGACAGTGTAACATTTATCAACTGTGCAAGAGTGAATAATGATAAGCTAAGTGCTAATTATTTGTTTTCCTTCATGCTTGTGCGGCTTGTTGTCTGCTCTTCTGTGAAACGTGCAGGAAAGCATGTTGACAGGGAAGGAGATGGTACAGCGTGAACTGTGTGAACGGACTTCCTCATTATTTCCCGTCTTTGTCTCAACAATTTCCTGCAGCTGAGCTGTACCACTGGACCCGGGAGGGAAAGGAAAGAAATATAAATCGAGTGTTGCTGACAACATTAAAGGAAAGATGAGTTAGTTAAGTTAATTTACCATTTTAAGATGTTTAACAGTCAGACAGCGAGGGCTGCTTATAAAAGTGGAGCAGATGTTTGTTTTAGGAAGCGTTTTGCAGGTCTGTAGTTAACGCACAGAGGAGAGCTTTAGGGATTGCATGCGGTTTACGTGTATCAGGAAGTCAAATAATATGATCCTCAGTTGAAGTGAAAGAGATGGCTGCTTTCAGGTGTTGTTGGAGACATGCAGTACACACACTATGTGTTTGTGTTACTCACTCATTCAATTTAATTGTTTTTATGATTTATTAAGCCATTTAGCCTCAACCTAAATCTATTCCAGGTGTTAAAACCACGATTCAGAGGATCAGAAGCTAAAAGTCTGAGTCATCCCTGTAGCCCCTTAACCATGCAATCACAGTCAACAGTAATGGGGCAAATGTAATGGGGTGGCAACATGGCCAAGTCCCATTGCAATCGATGCCAGTGTCTAATTACAGTCATACACCTGGAGGATCTAAAAATCATTGTACTGACATTTACAACACATTCCACCTGTGGCATATCAAGCTGGTTTCAGTGGTTCCTAACTAAAAGTGATAATGACCTTTGTTCGTATAGCGCTAAAGCTATTGTACACGTCAAACTGTGAGGGAATTATAATCAAAGTGCCTGAGAAATCTACTAGGTTAATTCAACATTTCTCAAAGGGTTATAGCTGAAAGAAATTAAAGCAACTCACTTAGCGATGATAATTCAGACAGAAAATATGCATTAATCAATTCAACTCTGGCTTTCTCTGCTGCCTTTGTTTTCTCCTTTTCGACTATTTTTTTTCAGTTTATAATCACCAAAATGAATGACAGAATTAATGGTTAGCTTTTTTTTTTAGCCAATGCTTGCCTGTTTTGACAGCACTATAGCAGCCTTATCAATCAAGCCAATTTTTGCGATTTGCCATTGTCGGTAACATGGTATACCCTTTGTGTCTGGGGTAGAACAAGGTGTTTTGTTAAGGTACAGTCTGTGTCTACAAAGGGCGTTTCACTCCAGTGTGTGAATTGAACATATCATTTTTTTTTTTTCGTGCACAGAAAACATTAACATCATTATTTAAAAACTTGGATCATAACTAGAAAAACTTGTAGAAGTGTAAACACACAGTAAATATGCCCAGAGGTAGCTGAAAGATACCTTTTGATATCTGTTTTCCCACAGGGTTCCATCAGCACAGGATGTTAAAGGTGCTTGCTGAATTTCTTTAAAAACACAATGAGATGGCAAGCTGTAAAAGGTTTACTGCCGCTTTTACCAGAGCAATGAAGTCTTTTTTCCCCCATCAAATTAAACTATTATTGGTCTAATGTGAAACCAAAGGCTTACGATTATTAGCTTGCATTGTTTTTCTTTTTTTTCTTTTTTTTTTTAAACAAAAAGACTGTTAAACTTTTTCTTTGCCATACATTATTTATTTGTTTATTTTATTTTTCTTCTCATACATTGTTTATTAAGGGTATTTGTTTAGTTGAGGTTTTTATTTTAAATTTTTTGTGGGGGGTTTACGCACAATCAATAGAAAACCCAAACCCTGCAATAAACAGATGTTCTGTAAATTTTATGAATAAGAAAAATATAAATGCTTTATTGCAGTAATTATTTGAGCAGTTCCTCTATCACCTATGATCCACTATTAGGAGTGTTTGGTAGCTCAGTGTTCTCTGTCAAAGCCATTTCCTTCACTCCTTGTACATCATTAACTCATCATAAAAGCTACACTGATGTGTCGGAAGAGCTCACAAGTACTGCTATTAGTTTATGCATACAGGATCAGCGAAGCGCGTGTTAAAGGCTTAACATAGCCTGTACCCACAGCTACTAGTATGTACTGTATTTAGAATATGTGACTGTCACGCTTTGTCAAATAAGGAATTTCGTAAGTGGCTTTGAGGTTGTTCAGTGGCTGTACTGTAGGAGCGAGGATGGATGTTTGATCGTTGGAAATTCTCAAGAATTTAGCCGTTGCATCACCTTTCTGGGAACGCTGTATGTGTTCATGGCGCTGCTTAGGTCGTTCAGTTCATGTTCACCTGACACCTTATCAAAACTCCACCCAGTGTTATGATAGCATTCCTTTAGGTCACGAACACACTGGTTCAGCTGAGAGAAAATGCTCGAAGTTATATTTTTTAAACATTATTAATCTCCAGTTCAACCTTTTGGTTCTGGGCTGCATTTGAACTTTAGGTTTCTAAACCTAATTTTTCTAACCTGAGCTCACTTATCGTTGTTTTACCTTTTCATCAAGCCAAATTCTTAGCACTTAGCACGAGCCAGATCTAAATGATTCACATTACAGGATGTTATCTTCTCAGTTTTCAGGAAATCACTATTTTTCTTGAAACCTTAAACATGTTTGTCTCAAAGAAAAGAGCAAGTCACACACAGACCTTCCTTAGGGCAGGGTCTGTCAATCTCAGTTTAGTTGTGTGGCCAAATACGGACCAGTTTGACCTCAAGATGGCTGGAGAAAATGAGTAATTCCAACATTAGAGTGCTTTAGTTTGCACTTCCATGTAAAAATGATATTAAGTATGTAAGGCACTAACAATATATAATATCTCACTTAAATTTCCCTGATTATGAGACCAATTTTGTTTAATTTGGAGAAATTTTGTCGATTAATTTAAGGATTTTGCTGACTATTGTTCTCTGTTTGAGTAACATCACCTGATCAAGCCTTTTCTAACATTTCACACTACAAAATAAGTAATAAGTGTGTATGATTTGTGCTGATATTGCATCGGTTTGATATCAGTATCGATCAATACTCCATGCTGCAATATCGGCATTGTATCGGAAGTGTAAAAGTTGTATCGGGAAATCCCTAATAAAAAGTACAGTATTGGAGTGAGAGAGCAGAAACTAAAGGGCCGTCTAGTGGCACTTACCCCAATGTTTAAGGCATGCACATTTAATCAATGCTTCCAACTGTCATCAATTATCTGTGTGGCTCTTAGATAGTTTGTATCTGTGAGCCATGAAACGTTGTAAGAACCCACATCTTTGGTTTGCCTTTATTGGTTTAAAAGCTCATTGATTCTGAGAGCAGCTCCTGTGATATTTGGGCTGATGGATTTGAAACCAAGGAAGAGTCAGAAAGAGAGTGATGATGTTCTGTAGGATAACAGAGCTTGCAGTGCTTCAAAATAGGAACTGTTACAAGTGCTTGTAAAGCTGTCATTTCATTTGTTTTTTTGTTAAAAAGCAGATATTTATACATTAAAATTTCAGTCATTTGAAAGTACATTGTCTTAAAGAACACAAGAATTGTCATTTTCCCATCTAATAATGTTGCTCTAGTCCTTTTCCAACCCATATATTATTCACTCAAAACCCAGACCAGCACCTGAAAGTGTTTTCACGTGCTTGTTTAGAACACAGCATTGTAACCTACCGTACATACATTTGGACCAGGGAAGGGTCAACAGTTAATCATTTTAAAACAAGATTTTAATCTGAAAAATTTCTTTGAAACTGGATTTTTTATTTTTAAATTTTATTCTACAAATTATTTTGTTGTGCTTTACAAAACATTTCTCTACCTGCTGCGGTGTAATGAGAATAAGGAAATAAGGCAGTGTCTGTTAATGGTTACCTCAGTAGCTTGGTCACTGTGACACAGAGAGACATCAACACTGTGTTTACAAAGTCAGAGCTGTTTTATGATGTCTTTTTGCTTCTTTAACTCTTAAAATTGGAGCTCTACATATGAGATTAAAGCTATTATAGGAAGTGTGGGAAAGTGTGCCTTTCATGTACAAATGTGGCAAAATATGTTTTTGTATTTGTGTTTTTAAATGTCTGCTGTCATGTGCTAATCAGCAGGGTATGATTTGTCAATATTTCCTTCAAAGGGGAGGAGTTTAGGAGCCACATCAGGTCACAAGGCAAGGCCGACAACATAGGGATTGGTTGGTGAAAGTAGTTTGCCTTGGATCCATGAATTGATCTTTCTGTTCGACTCTTAAGATAACGAATTCTTCTATTTGTTTAATATTCAATTGTTCTTTTCTATCCTCTGCTTTTTAGTGAAAATGACAATGATGCGTCTGACAGTTAAGAGATCGTCGGTCATGCCCTCTCGAGCTTTGATGTCCTCCTTCACTCGTTGCTAAATGCATTGTGTGATGGTACTGGAGTGGTGACAGAGTTATTGGGGTTGCAGTAAATGCGGCAGTTGCTTTTAAAGGTTTTATTGACGCGCTGGTGGTGGCAGAAATGTGTAGTGCTGAATTGAGATTGCAGTCAAGCTTGTACCAAGCCTCACCTGCACGTTAATATTTTTCCCACACCTTAATAGCCAAGCTGCCTGTGTTCAAATCGTTAATATCAGTTGTGGAAAAAATCTCCTCGATATAGCATCACCACAATATCTATCAGAGAGGACAGCTACTTTGAATGCATAACTTTTCCTCTCTTTTCGCCTTCTGATCCATTACCTACTGGGAAATATTCTCCTTCTGTACGCCCTCCCTTATTCATTCTCTTCCCTTTTCTTTTGTTCCTTTGCTTTGTGCTCTCTTTCTCTCCCCCCTTCCTTTCCCCAGCCCGCTGTGGTATGCAGACATGCAGGAATTTCTGGGCCTCAAAATGATAGACCAAACTTGTCAGCCCTGGCTCCAGCTTAGCAAAGATGGCCGCCTTGGTAGTGTCTGTGCACTTTTGATTGGAGCGATTGGATTTTGTCGCTGTGTCATTGATCTGAGTGTGTGTCAGCATTTATTATGCTATATGCAGAAGTGTAAATTTATTTCAATAAAAGGAGTTTCCATCTAACATTTGTGACCAGTAGCAGTTTTCCTCTGCTCTCCCTCTTGAGTGTCACATACATTATGCTACACGTTGCGTGCCGATCAGTTTCACTGAGGGTTTGGCAGAAAATAGATTATCTAATTTTTTTGGCTTAAGAAAAATCTTTTCATGACATAAGTGACGGAATGCTATAATTTGAGTGTTATTTTAGCTATATTAAAATTAAAAGCCAAGATGGGATGATCCTTCTCACACCGGGGAAATAGAGCTGGGTATCGATTCAGGTTTTCCAAACCGATTCAATTGACAACGGTCCAATTCGCTATTCAATTCGGTTTTTGATTCAGTTAAGGATATTTCGCAATATCAATTATACTTGAATATGAAAGATTTTCTCAGGGACCGAATGCTGTAAAGTACCTCTAACTTTGGTGCAATATTAAAAATGTTCATGTTTACAACACTGCATTACACACTGTGTTAATAGACATGTTTATATATATATATATATATATATTTTTTTTAAAGGACTTTATTAATCCATATTGGGGCATTCAAAGGGAAATCGATTAAAAATAGTTGAATCAATCATTTTACCCAGCCTTACTGGAAAAGCCGATGTTTCTGCAAACGTTGAACTTAAAATTTACAATATGACCTTCCTACCTAACTGTTAGGTTTAATGTTTTAGATCTGCATAAAAGTTAGTGTAAAGTCATCCAAGTTAAAAACATAGAAAAGTGAAATAATTGTGGATTTGTGCAATGTACTTGAACCTTTTAGTCAATCAAATCCTTTTGATTACATAAACATTTAGAGTTACTGTATATTTTTTTTTTTACTGTGCATTAAAAAATGCAGAGAAAAATCTGCACCTGATGTAAGGAGCATTTGGTTAAGTGGGACAATCCACCATATGACACATTGTCACACCAGCAAACAAGCTTAATACCTACTGTGTGTGCTGTGATGCATTTTCTAGCCTGAGGCTACAATCACATTGGCCCAAGAAATAACATTTTAATTGTGTGAAGACTTATGACCGGGTTTTAGTTATCTATTTGATTTGATTTAAGTTCTTCTTAGGGCGCCTAGATTTTCCTGTTCACAATTAAGTAGATTTTTTTGGTTAGTGTCCTTTAGAATTCATTGACAGGAAAGTGCAGCCAAAGCACATTTCAAAAATAAAAACCTTTGGATACCATCACTAACAATTGAACGTTCAAATCCTTTCTCAATTCTCTATCCACATATATAGTCAACATGACTATGTGTCGAGGGCCTTAGCTTGTTCTTAATATAGACTATGAAGTCGTAAGCTCTTCCCTTGCATCTAATGTGTTAGTGTGTATCACCAGGCAAAATGATGTCCAGCTGAGCTAATATTTAGCATGCCCTAGCTGTAGCCTTTTCCCTGTCTGTTACTCTGGACCTTGTGATGGTATTGTTCCAACTAAAAATGGTCTGCTGCAGTGCTCGCACTCTGCCAGACATGCTGCTTTCTGTTGTCGGTCCTACACACACACACACACACGGACACGTATGGCTCCTCAAGCTAAGTTTCACTGGTATTTTAGATGAATGCAGTGCAGCTGTAAAATTCCCCTTTTGGAATTTTGCCATCATGTGCTGTCAGTTTTCCACTTTTAGTTTAGTCATGTAATCAACGCCACCTGACCTACACATCTCTGAATTCAGGTTAATGAGATCAACCTTAACCACAGTATTTTTGGAGTGTGAACAGCAAGCATGTGAGCCAGTGTAATTCATATCAATGACGAAGAAGGAGCAGCAGACCTTGGCAGAACAAGCTCTCCCCTCAATTTGTGAGCAAAAAGCAGGCGGACATACACATGGACAGACAGACATGCACCACCACCATCTTGGGCCTGCTTATTGCTCTTATTTGTGCTGTGGCTTGAATAAACATTGCCATCGAAAACACTCTTCAAGTTTTATGTATCGTGACGTTTGTCTTTTCATTGGACAAACAGTTTAAAACCAAGTGAAAAAAACACACACATCAAATAACAAATGGCTTTGCTTGTCACCCACATAAGACCTTAAGCCCCATGAAGGAATGTTGGTGTAAGTTCTCCTTATCACCCATCATCTCTCTTCCTGCCTGCACCAAGGCAGGCAGGGACTGGAAGGAGAGGGGTGCCCCTCTGGCCAATTCCATTGAAATGGTGGCAAGTGTTTGTGTGATGGTTTGGGATCTTGTGTACTTCAGTGTGTGTCTTGGTGTAAATGGTCAGTAATTGCTAACATTTCTGAGCTCAGGGACCCAAATTTCAGCTACAAAGATGGCCATGTAAATCAAATAAAATGGAGCGCTTTATTGTTAAATATCATTAGCCCACCTCATGACCTTCATTCACAAAGTTGTATCAGATAAAGTGCGTTTAACTTGTGTAATTTAGCACTTTTTGGTGGATATGTACTAGGATGACCATATTTTGACTGTCACACTTGGGCCAAACTCGTCATACTCAAAATACTCGATGTTTTCTTGAATCTACCTTGAAACAACAATATAATAAATAAAAGGTTATTTGTCCATAAGGTTTAACAAATAATTTCTCTCTTAATAACAAAGACTTAGAAAATTACCCAAGTCAATCACCTTTATTATGCATTATGACCATCTGTCCTTGAAAAATCTAATGTATACCTTCTTTAAATCTTTCAATCATTGAAACCATGAAGGTTTTATCATCCAGGAGGATCTTCCTGCTGATATTTTTTAATTAAATCCAAGATGGATTGGTCTCTTTCAATCCATCTTGGACTTTATTCTCTCTTATCTTTTTCTCATGTGTGATGATTTCGTCAAAACAAAGTAGCATCTTCAATAATTCTGGCACTTGTGAGTAAAACTACCGTAATGACTCCTTAGTTTTCAGAAACTGCTGGGATTTCTTCAATAGAGCAAATATTAGTGAAGTTACGGTCTTTTAAATTAATTATAATAAACTTGGACATTTTGATGATTTTGTAAAATCCGGCCAGACGATCCGGACAAGACGTGAAAAAGAGGACATGGTCGCTAGTATGTGCCATCCCTAGTTAGGGTTTGAAATGCTTCATAACTCTAATGTACCAGCTAGCTGAGTGTCATCTTCTGCTTATTAGAATAATATAATAAATTAACAGATCGGCACACTAGTGCCACCCCACCGTATGTATGAGATGCTGAATTTTAAAGTTTCCGTTAATGAGAAATCTGTGGGGTCATTTAGAAGTCCTGTGGTCCTCTTGGCCCAAGAGTGCCAAACTATGAGGTTTAACATGTGGTTTTGTCTAACACAACTTCTGTATTTGTTTTGGTTTCATTTGAAATCTTCAACATTCCAGAAGCTTTTCATTTAGAATCCTGTACAAGTGTCCTACTTGTATCTTCTGCTGTTTACTGAATTGCACTAGACAGCTGCTAAGAAGTAGCTGATCGAAACTACACAGAATATTAAGCACAACTTCCAGTTCACCTTTACTGTAACAATTCCTGTACTTCATGCTCTTGCAAATGTAGCAGCATGTAGATTGTTAAAGTATAGTATATTTTTGATCACTTTTAAAAGGTAGGATTTTAGCAGAGGTGAAAAAAAAACATAAAACCCTTACAAGTAAAAAAAAAAAAAAAAAAAAAAGAGCAACAAGTTGCATCAGGGTAATTTGCTTTCTTTACCCCAGTGTCTGCATTCCTGTTTATAACAGCGTGTGCCAGTAGTCACCCACAAACTCACAAATTTAAGATAAATTATATTGGACTCAACAAACCTTTTTTCAGCTGTGTATACATTCATAGCATCATACTTTGGAGAGTATTAGTAGATCATGACAATTAGAGGTCACGTCATCGTCGTCTCCACAGTCCAAATCCAAAATGTCCTCTCCAGGCGGAGGGACAAAAGCGATATCAGACTGTGAGCCCCGTACAGGTTCCCGTCTCCATTCACTCTTCAGGATTGGCGGGATGAGATAGGGCTTCTGAAATATGACGCGGAGGCGTACATCCCAGAACAAATAATATGAAAGAGAACAGCAAACTTCTTACTCACTGTTTCATTTTATTCTTATTATACCTACTTGTAGGTGTAATTGTATAAGAGATAGTAGATCTAATGGATGCTGGTGTGCATGTTCTAGTTAAAGACATGATTTTTCGGTATCAAAGGGGTATTACCATTGGTCGATGGCTGGTTAATAAAATTTATGAAAACCTAATACCATCCATACCCTTTGTGTCCTCACCTGATGTGATTACAGATTGAACTATTGACAGGGGATTGGACATTAAACTGAGGTTGCATCACTGTCAACAGGTCCTTCAGTGAATGATACTTTCCTTCAGGAGCCGCTTATGACTGCTGATGGCATCAATCACTGATACCCATTTACTGTCTCCTGTTAACCGCTCCAATCTTGACTGACTGGCCTTTCTATGCTGCACTGATTTGATTTAGACCTTATTCGACTTTTTACAATCTCATTATAAAAACTAAAAACACACACGCAGGCACACACACACACACACACACACACACACACACACACACACACACACACACACACACACACACACACACACACACAGATCTGCAAACCAACAATATCTCTAAGAATAACCACTGTACAGTATCTAGCAGAGCAACATGCCTCTAACTTTTTTTCAGAGCTTTTGTTTTGTTTGTTGTGGTCACATCAGAAGATGTCATTGTTTGCTGAATTGGTGCAAGTTGCTTGATGTGGTTTTTGTACCTACATTGTACTTAATTGTTTAATACATCTTTATGATGTTTTATACCATACTGGAGTTATTATCGAAGTGTAATTTGCTGTTATGGCTGGTCCTGTTGTGCATGGGAAACCTGTTAAAAGACAGGACTCTACTACGATCATGCTGTTGAATCTTGTTCAATTGTTACAAGGTTAAATTGCATAAGCAATTTGAAATATGAGTTATGGATCATGACAACCTTCCTACAATTATCCCATCAATCTATAGTACAACAAAGGCACGGGGGACAGGTACACACATGCACGTCTCATTTTTTGTTGTTCATGCTCTTTGTTTTGTTTTGTGTCTCCTGTCTATTTGTTTTTTTTAACTGACACAGAGTCAGAATCAGAAATGTTTTAATGGCCAAGTACAGTTTTTAGGACAGTACAAGGAATTTGACTTGGTAGTCAGAGTCAACCTTTTCTTTACCAGACTAGAGTGCTGATGTCAGCAAGTGATTCAAGCCTTTCAACATTTAATTTAAACATTAATGTACCATTAGGACTGTGGGTTTGGTGGTCAGTCTCTAGTATGCCTTAAAATATCAATAGATATACTAATTATATTGTTTTAATAATTTCTTAGATTATTGTCATTGTGATAAACATACTGTTGATCTGATGTAAGATGTAATACCTGTGCGTGTGTACGTATTGGTGCCTCCTACACACTCACTCAGGCGAAATGTTAGAGGGCCTCTGCTAACAACATCTGCGCCTCCAAGGATAAGCAGGGCCCCTCCAGTCCCTTGACACTATTTTCCCATGCGTAATGTAAGTGTGTTGTTCTCCTTTTGTCCTAAGCCCAAGTGTGCACATGCATTATGTATGTGCATGCACGCACATATGTCAGCATAAAAAACTAGGGGGCACCCATTTGTGGTTACAATATTTTCCTGCACAAGTCACCTACTGTGTAAACCCTTTAACAAGAGTTTGTTTTTCAGTCAGGCTCCTGCTGGGACATCACGCGCCTGATTCTTGCACCAGGATGGAGGTTTTGGACTTTTTTTTTAATGGCCATTCATGATGACTGAGGTTTCTGATGGAACCAGCAGCATTTTATTTTGCAGATTTGGGATAAATGACATTTTAGTTATAGATAAAACCTGATGTGAGTCACAGCTTGTCATTATTTTTAATATAAGATGCTGAATCAGGGCTTGTATCTCGCCACTGGTGTTCTCCTTTTGATATATCTCAAATATTGATAATACATTAAAATGCACTAAAAATCATCCATCCACCATTTTTTATTTTGTCATTTGCTTTACAGTTTCTGTCACTGCTGTGCCAACCTATTTTTTTTAGAGATCTTACACTAAATCTATCTCTACTTTAAGTTACTACCGTAATTGAATTGAAGTAACTGACGTGACAGTCTGAATTGTGGTCATTTGTAGTGGATTATGTTTACATGCAGCAAATTCTGTTTTCCCTGTGATTTTGAAGGATATATACTCAATAAGTTTAAGGAAAGTTGAATCTGTATTTAAATGTACAATAACAAAAGTTAAAGATAATTAATGAGGTATGTTTGGTTTAAATATCTTAGTAAGAAAGATAAAGATAATCCCAGTAGGAAAGAAGATGATAAACCTCTAAAATATTAGTAAAAGATGGAATTGTGATGTATATATATTTTTTCCTGGTTGTGCTTTTCCATTGAATCTCATTTTTCGAGGAGACGCCCGCAAATTTTTCTGCAAGGGGAGAAAAACAAGCCTGGGGGAAGGGTGTTAGTTCAAGAGCTCTGATCTGAAGAAGGGAGGGACAGGAAGACAGCATCACCGTGCTCTTCATCTTGGACCAATGGTTCCACGTGGCGTTTGTGAAATTCTGCTAATCGTCCCCTCCATAGTGGTCATGTGTCGGCACCATCTGCTCTCGCTCTGTCCTTTATGATCTGCCCCTCGTGTAACGCGTTTCCTCGACTCTTCCTTTCAGTGCCCTCTCTCTCCTTCCCTTCTTTGAGTCTCACCCTCTTGCTTATCCCCCCCACCCCCTACACCTCCATCCTGTGCTCTCCTGTGCATCTGGATCACTGCCTTCAGAGGCACACCATGCTCTGTTTCACTGCGGCAGTCCTCGCCCAGCTATACCTCCCTCCCATCAAATAAACACAGAAGAAACCAGTGCAGAAGATTGACCATTGACTCATCCAGATCACTAAAGCTGATCCACAGCGAAAAATGTAATATTTACCTTAACATCTGAGATTGTTTATGTCTTAGAAAAGTCTGTGTACATACGGCACACACAGCAAAACACACAAACACCTACACACACCCACGATCCTCCCTCGCTCTCCTCTCAGCAGTTAATAATGAGTGCTTATGGCAAATCTCTTTAGTCTGGCAGTTATTGGGACTAAGATTTTAATTAGAGAGGGTTTAGATCTGCGCACGCTGCATTAGCATTACAACAGGGGCATGTTGGAAGGCTTGATTGGCAAGCAGGCATGAAGACTTTTATCCCAACCATGCATCAAAGAAAGAGCCGCAGCATGTCATTGCTGCAGGTAGTGTGTCTGCGCTCTCCTAAAAGGATTGTACATTATTATCAAAGCAGCTTACCTTCTAAAAATGTGTTCATGTATAACATATTTTATTTTATTGTACATTATATTTCTGATGAATAAATAGAAGAGATTGTCAGTTTGCGGTCTTTAGCTCCTGAAAATCCCAGTTGATGATATTCAAAAAGGAAGAAAGGAGGAACAAAAGCAGGATCTCTGACTTGTCCCCCAACATTTGATGAATTTGGGCCACAAGCTGAGAGTTTTGTGTATGCCTCACACACTCGTCATTATCGATCCCTGCTCACCAACCCAGGAGACCCCTGCTTAGTCATTTTGCCTGTTTTCTTTGGCCACTCGCTGTGCTGATGGAAAGGCGGCTCTCGCTCGGGTCAAACTGAGGTTTTGTCTGCTTCAAGTAAGATAGTGAGGGGTGATTGTGCTTTGTAAGCACATTTTTTCTGATTTTGTTGACCTAAATGTTAATCACAGTTTGTTTTTTTTGCTTCTGTAAGCAAGATTTTATGATCATGATTCTACAAAGCAGGGATTTTAGAAAAATAATGTGTATTTTCTACATTCCATAAACATTTCCTGACATTTATGGGCTAATATAATGCTTTCAGTCATGTATCTTGAACAGGGTTAGCATGAAGGCATCAAAATGGTAATAAAGTGATTGACTTGTATCAACTGCATGATTTAAAACAGCTTGAATCATTTTATTTGTTATCATGGGATTAATTCTAACAATAGATGCATTGGTTCATGGCTGGTAACTCTTGTGTTATTCTCCAAGCCTGGGTCAGGGGTCGGAGGGGGCGCAGGAAAAGAGTGGCTTGTGCCGAGAACAAAAGAATAACATTCAAACCTCACATGTCGTTGACATGTGACTTGTTTTCTGTGTATTTTGTGCGTTGTGTGTGTGCCTTAAAGAATTTGACTCTTTATGACAAGGCTGTTTCTCCCCATACTGATGGAGAGTTTTCCTCCTTCCATCTTCTCAAAATAAAACCCTTTCCGAAGCCTTGTGCGATAAAGAGGACAGCGGAAGTTCACACATTCGTCAAAGAGCAGTTAGTGCACATCTAAAAACGTCCCACAGAAGAAAAAAAATACTGTCAAGGCTCTCTTGTCATTTGTTTGATTTAACTGTACACTGGACTTATTCCCCTGATAATATTCACTTTTTAAAAAAAAAAAAAAAAAATGCATTTGTGAAACTTTCAAAATTACTTCTGTTGTGCTGTCTCTAAGGTGCGTGCGTCTGTGTGTGTCAGTGTACTGTACGTCTGCTGTGAATATGAATTAGGATGGCCAGCATCTGCACTGCAGCTGACCTGCCCACACTGTTCCTCCTGCTCAGTGCAGCTGGTCAGCCTATTCAACAACAGCAACATGATCATTGAGATGTAGACCTTTAGGTACTGTATATGTATCTAGTCTTTGGGGGCGGTTGCGTTCATCTCCTGTTGTTTTCTCAGAGACTTCAGAAATTGAATAATTAAAGGTGCTTTAGGTTATGTTGTGCACACATGTTTTTAACAGCCAGTTGATTGTCTAGTGTTAAAATGTTCCACTGGATAGCTGTATAGTGTTTTTTTCAGTAAAATTTGATCTGGGCTAGGTATAAAATAAAATGTGTCTTTTGCTGCCAATGTCACACTCACTCTACCAAAGTGCTCAGCTGACCACACTTCCTAGTTTGACTATTATTCTGCACTGCAAAAATGTCAAATCAGCAAGTGACTTCTGCCACTCATTGGCCTTTAACTTTCCGCTTTTCAATACCACATTTGAGTGTAATTACTTATAGGAACCAGTTTAATCATTAGAAAATAAAGTGTATTGTTTGTCATTTGTTTGATGATTATTTTGAATGTGCAAATATGAGTAAAAAAAAAAGCAAGACTGTTTTAGGACCAGAAAATCCTGTAGAAAACATGAAGCTAAATATTAAGTTTCAGTGTGAATCAAAAAGATAAAAGCTATAACAATTATTTTTCATTATTTGTCTCTTACCTAGTTTAATTTATTGAAGTAGATTGTATTAGCAAAGTTATGAAAACAACTTCCTCATGGACTCTGTGCGGAGTCCTTAAGCTGTGTTTTATTTTCTGTGCGAAGTTTATAGCCACTCTGGTGACACAGTCCTCAGGGTCAGAGGGGCTAGCTGAAGCCCCTGAAACATAAGAAAGCTGGTGAGAGAGGGAGCCCACTAGAGGAAGGAAAGAAAGATGGAATAAAGGAAGGAGAGGACAAGGTAGAAACGGACTGTGACAATCAGCTCTTTGATAAACATTTCCTGTGTCAGCTGAGGACGGCGCGACAAACCTGACTTCTCTTTTTTTTCCAGTTTTCCTTTCTCCATTTGTGGCTAACATGAGGAGATAATGGCCCATTGAGGCAGAAATGAGAGGCCTAAAAAACCCCTTAGTCACAACTAGACTACTGCTCGGCACCTCTGATTAAATTACACAGATTATTTAAGCACAGCTACAATTATTAAACCTGTGCTCAAGAGGTTAAAGATGTCAAATCACTGTCTGCTGCATTTGGTGGCTTCAAGCCTGATTCTATTTAGGGATGCAATAAATGTGCCATTTAAGTAGGGATGTAGCGATTCACTCAACTCCCGTTACGATTCGATTCACGATACTGGGTTCACGATGCCATTCTCTCACGATTTTTTTTTATTTTATTTTTTTTTTTACACAAAATGAGACTGTAGACATATGATGACTGAAAAATACAACTTTTTTTTCTTTTATCTTTCATTGTCAAAAGAATATTCATTAAAATTCTGGCTATACAGTAAACTATGCAAAACTGCCTAATCGTTCACTTTCTTTTTAAAAGTGCCACTGAAAATGTATTTTGTGCCTTAACAATTGGCTTTTAAAACAAATCCCACATCAAAGAATTAATATAAATAAACAAACTATGGCTTTCATTCTCTCTCTCTGTGCCCCTCTGACGTTGGATTTCACATGTTCTTTTTTTCTCACCGCTTTCCTTTTGTCTTGGGGAAACCAAAATGCTTCCACACTTCTGATTTAAAACATGATGGTGCGTCCTGAATTTCAAATTCTCAATAGATAGCGCCCTCTGCTGTTAAATTAAAAAACGTAAAAAAAATAAAGCTTTTCAATTTCAGAGTATCAATGTGAACCGTGACACCTTTGAATCGATTTTTAACTGCCTCATGATTCATCTTTACATCCCTACATTTAAGTTATTTGAGTTTTTTCTTTGTTTGTGACAGCTTGTAAACGGCTTCTGCTGGATTCAGTCAGGGCTGGGTGATATGAACCAAAATTCATATCTCGATATTTTTTCTCAAAATGGCAATATACAATATAAATCTTGATATTTTTAATTCAATAAATAAAGACAATTCTAGGTCCAAAATGCTGAAGAGAAATGGTACACACGCACATTTATTAACAAACAGCTGCACAATATGTGCCACTTCGAGCTTTGTGGCCTGTAAGGGACAGCATGTGTGAGTGAGTTCTGTATTGTGGCTTTGTTAGGGGAAGGTTTGGGTTGGGATGCACTCAACAAACCATCTGTACTTTTCATGCTGTTCTGAGAAGTAGCAAAACAGTAACTCCTAAAACTAGTATTTTGATACAAAATAAACTATAAAATAAAAATATATTGATATATAGGCGATATTGTAATTTTCAATATCGCCAAAATAGAAAATACACTTTATCTTGAATCTCGATATATTGCCCAGGCCTAGATTCAGTTGTCTGATTGTTTTGATTTTTGGTTCTGCTCAAGGAACTCTTGTTCTACTTTGGGTGATGGGAAGATGGACATCTTATCTCTTTCTGATTGATGTGCAGGCCCAGAAACAGTGGTTGTAGCTGATCACAGTAAATGATGTTCCAGCAGGAGCAGAAGCCACATGAGACCGTTTGACACTGATTGTCCTGGTTCAGTCCACATTGTTTGATTCATGTGTCTCTCGCGGGAAGCCACATGCTTTAATGAATCATAGATCAACGGCTGGACGTGACAGCACTCAGGTTGCAGTGGCCTGTGCAGGGGTTCTGTGACTTGACAGAAAGCTGTTTTATTGGGAAGGGAATGTTCTCTCTCTTCAGTGTGTGTGTTGTGTGTATGGGATGACGGCGGTGGGAGTGATTATCTTGAGCTGTACGGTAAAGAAGAATCATGAGGCTGGTGATGCAGGGGTCTCATTCTCCAGATGAATGTTCAAACGCTGCAGATCTCAATCACCTCTTCACTGTCACCAAAATCTCTAGTCAGCAAAGCTTGCTGGACCGCTCCTTGCATTTCTGTGTTCCTGCCGTTTGTGTGTGTGTGTCACATGCTTTGCCGCTTCTGACTTTGTGCGTATGTGTGATAAATTACATCTGTTTGTAGGGCTGCTTGATTATAGAAAAAATAATAATCACGATTATTTGAGTCATGATTGAAATCACGATGATTAAAACCATTATTTGTCAACAGAAAAGTTATTCATTTTTAGTACAAAACAATGTAAAATATATTCTTTAAACAAAAATAAAATCCTTCAAACACTAAAATCAAGTTTGTTCACTTTTGCACAAAACAAAACACTTCTTGCATGTGACGTGTCTTTGCTCTAGGTCTTCATCATCAAACCCAAAGTGTTCTCATATAAGAGAATTTCACTTGCCACGCTTGTTTACCAAGCGTTTTGCTGCGTTTCTCCTGCCATGTTTTAAGACCGCTAGCAACAACTTTCTTCGTGTTGGCCTGCAGGCTAGGTTTAGCTTTGACAGAGGCGGGGCTTGCATGCGTGTGTATTAAACAACTCAAAGTTAGTATTAATAATCGGTGTGCCAAGCTTTATTCTTTGTAGATGTCCGAAATCGTGAAAGTTTTTTATTAACCAAATAAAACTCGTGTAAAATTATGTATTTATTTATTTAATAATTGTTTTTTCTCGATTATGTAATTTTTTTTAATCATTGAGTGTAATAATAAAAATTGTAATCAATATTCTGTGTGTATTATTTTAAACATGTGTGAGTGATTAGATGAACGTATGTAACCATGTCTTTATGGTAAAAGACCAGCGATTTACCCTGGGTGTGCTCATTAACATGTAAACCAAAGGGATTTGACAAAATGCGTGTGCGTGATTTCAAGTTTTTTTGTGGCGTTATGAGATGGATTGCGGCCATCAGGAAGTCGTGGACCTGTAGTGTAACAAGTGTGTAGTTTTCCCAGTGACAAAACCAGAGGAAGGGAGAGGATTTTTTTGTTGCGTAAAGGGCAAGGCAAACATGGCAATAAACAGTGGAGGCGTACCACAAGATAATTTACAGGAAACAGATGACACTTAATTATTTAGGAGGGTGGTAGCAACATGTTAGAATGAGTAACAGAGGGAAAAGTTGAGGCATCGGCGAGAAAATAAATCAGTGAAGTGTATCGATGGAAATCTGAAATCTGATCCTGTGGCTTTGGCTTTGTGTGGAAGAAGACTTGTCACCTGAGGCTTAAACCACCATTGTGTGGGTCAGGAGTGAAAAGGAAAGGGTCAAGGGAGGAGAGAAGACGAACAAAGGGGGTAGAGTGAATCACACACTGTAGGGTTAAGTAGATAAAAAGTGTGGCTTCAAGATAAAAGGTGATGGACGCAGGGTTACATCTTAAGAAAATGCTGGTTGGGAGGGTCCAGCTAATTACTGCAGTCCATCTAGCTTCATCTCCATGGCAACTAGACAGGCCAGGGGAGCCGGCCAGCAAACAGGAAGACACCAACGAGATAATCAATGAACAGACATACAAGACTAAAGCAAATCTGTTTGTTGTGAACTAGATTCACCCTGCACTCTCTCATTGCGTTTGTTTCTTTCCTTGTTTATTTCCACCCGAGCTTAGCAGATGAAGTTGTCTGACATATTTTTGCTTAATAAAAGGAGTGTTTGGCTTTCTTTTTTCCAACAATAAATGTATTATTTTTAGGTTTTACAACACATACAACGATACAACCTCTCAGACACGTATCTGTACTTATGTTTCTTCACAAAAAAATGGCAAGTCACAAAAGTGTACAGACTTCAGTGATTCCAAGAAACAAAGAAACAAAAAGGTAAATAAAAAACCAAAACTCAAACAAGCAAGTTCAATAAGTCTCAAGAGTCCTTCTCATTATGATTTTTGGATAGATTCAAAATAGGTGATAAATGGCCTCCATATAGATTCAAACAAGTCATTTTTTTTTCCTTTCAGGAGATATGTAATTCGTTCCAGCTCGTGGTAGCATTGTCAACATCTGTTTAGCCTGGGTTTGTCTTTTTTCAAAGGGAAACAATGGTCTTTAGCCCCATCTGTAACTATTGAATAATGTTCTGACTCAAACAAAAACGGCTAATAAAACAACATTTTTATTGTCTTTTTAGTTTTACTGACTAACCAAACTCACCGAGTTGCAAACAGCTGATTCCTCTAACAAGTTTTTTTTTTTTGAATTGTTTTTTCATTCTTCACCTACATACAGAAATTAATGTCAATTAAAAGAAATGCCTTTTTTCAATAGTAACTGAATTTTTAAATGCATATAAACAGCGTAGCTCGGCTGGAATCGAAAATTCTGGAGCTCTTGAAAAATGCAAGAAGTGCTTTTGGACGAACGAGGAAGCCGAAATCATGCTGCTACAACTAACGGAAAATCTTAAAACGCATAAATGGGGGACGGAAATTCAGAAAAAAGATCTCTATCCATCATTTTAAAAGAGGTCCTCAATTGACTCGAGAGCAGAGCTGGATAGGCGTGTGCACGTAAACGCACTGACTGAGAGAGAGCGAGTAGACATGTTGAGGCAGCGTTGTGGATATGTGAAAGGGGTGTGACACGAGTCTTCCTGTGCATGTGTGAGACAGAAAAATGTGTAATGAGTTTCAGCCCAAAAGGTTAACGTAATGCCTTTCTGTGCTTTTTGTAAGGTGTCTTCAAGTAATCTTTTGTGTTTGAGTGGGCTGGTTTTTGAGGGCAGCTGAGCACAAACACAGGAGATAGATACATAAGATAACACGTATAAAAAGACTTCTATTGATTGAAAAGTTCTTGGCAGCAAGAAGTAATGGAAATAACAGAAGACATCACTAATGATGGAGCATATAGAGCATTAACACATTTATGCTAATGGCGCTAAAGGAGAGAAAATGTTCACATGTGAGAATTGTCTGTATTTTTTTTTCACTGTGTGAAGGAAATAGTGTGATATGGAAAACACATTACTGGGATTTCTTTTATAGCTCCTCTCTTCAAATCCTTGGTTTTCTGCCTCCCCTGGTGGCCTCATTTACCCTCTCTCCCCCTTTTCAGCCCTTCACAGTTTGGCCATCAAACAGACCTTTAACCCATATTTCTATTAGATTTGTTTATATGCATTCTTGCTTGTGGGAACACAGAATTGATGCCTCTGATCTGGTGTTTCCCCTCGCGCTCCTCTTCAATCAGCATTTTTTTTGTTAATAGACTTCCATCCTCCACCCCCCCACCCCCCCACCCCCCTCCCTCACCATCCCTCTCCTTCTCTCTTCAGGCAAATGTCATTACATCAGATCACTGGCAACGTTTATAGCAAAGCTTTTGAAGTTCAGGACTCCCACTGTGGCCAAATGTAAAGTTGTATCTATCTAGCAGTGAATCCAGCAGATGTGTTCGCGTGTGTAAAGGAGGGGATGAGTATGCGTGTGCATGTGCTCTCCTGAGTAAATGGTTTAGGGGTAAAAACGTGTTTGTTATTGTTCCCAGCACTCTGCCTGTAGACAACACCGCCAATTAAAGGGGCGGTTTTATGTGTTAAGAGCAGGAAGTGCTGTCGTGTTTGACTGCACGCTATTGGCTGCCTGGCTTCTCCCATGTCTCTTCCCGTCAGATTTAGCAGCCGGGGCTCTTTACTGCCACGGCCAAATGAAAGGTAAACACAGCACACCTTTGATCAGGCTTACTGGAACTGTACGTGTGTGGTGAAGCAGCATACAAATTATTGAATGACACTGTAAGGTTTACATGCTCGTGTGTGTGTGTTTAGCCGAATAAGATAACCTCTCCAGGATGCTACCTCCGCCTCCTCCTGTTGTCAAAGTGTGAGACAGATCTTCCCTCCATCCAGCCTCTCTTCCACAACCCCCCCCCCCAGATCTTGCCCGCATGAAAACAAAAGAAGGCGTTGTATGAATGAAAGTGGGAGGGGCCATGTGGCTTGGAAAAGCAGATGGAGGGATGTTTAGGGATACAGAGGTGGTTTAGGCTGCCTTGTATGAAGCTAGTATTAATAAATCTAACTAAATGAACATAAAACATTTTTTAAAGTCTACTTTTATGCGAACGGTGCTCTATATATAAAGTGCTTTTAAAGGGATGCAATGATCAGTCCAAAATGTTAAGAATGATGACAGGTTTTCCTCTTAACTGTCAT
Source organism: Gouania willdenowi (assembly GCF_900634775.1). NCBI lineage: Eukaryota > Metazoa > Chordata > Actinopteri > Blenniiformes > Gobiesocidae > Gouania > Gouania willdenowi. Next base: position 18,440,325 of record NC_041047.1, on the reverse strand, counting down.
TGTGTTTGTGCGATCGACGGTTAGAATCAAATGCATAAACAATCAAAGGTTTGGGATTATATTATATAGAAGGTAGAAGGGCTAATTATTGGTTGTGTTGTATGATTTTATTATTATTTACAAATATCAGCCAGCTTTTTTTTATTTATTTGAATCACTTTTTTGCTAAACTTAATTTACTTTTTTCTTTCACAGATTTGTGGGTTTTTACTACATTCTGTGTTGTGTATAAACACACTGTACTATATATAGGGCAGCTCAGTGGAATGTAGCGACTAGGTGTCTGAGCTTATAAATTGTGGCCTTAATTCTACCTGTCTGATCAGAACAGTAGGTCTAATCCTCTCAGTATTGTAACCTATACTGTAAGTAGCAGACTTCTTGTTTTCTGATCAAATATATGTTCAATATCTTTTCTTTCTACATTTTTTTTCATTAATTGATAATAAATGTGTATAACTAGTTTTAAAAATGTTTGTATTTCCTAATTTTACTTATCAGTGTGTCTTGGCTCTAACATGGGACCTTTTGAGACAACTATTAGTTGTATAGTCTTACAACTACTATAGATAAATGCATCTAAAGTGCAGTAAGGCTTTTAAAACAACACAAATAAAATGTCCTGTTGTGACCCTGCACCCCTAATGCTAATGCCCAGACCCGGCCCCACACCTCCTTACTTTGACCCTGGTCTAATTGTTTAAGCCTGTTATAATTCCCCTAAAATGGCAGCAGTGAATTTACCTTCCCTGACATACCAGCCTATGAGCTTCGTCTGCCCTCTGTCTGCCCCAGCAAGGCCAGGGTTAACCCCGGGTGTCTCTCCTTCCCAACATGGTCGAGGCTATTGAATGGCTGCCTCTCTCAGTCAGCAAACACATTGGCTGAGGCTGAGGGTGGATCTGGGGTTGGAGTGGTTTTCCGGCATGGATCCTCCCTTGGCTGGAGCTGGATCAAGGGAGGAGGGAGCCGTCTCAGCCCTCCCTGCTCTGTTAGGTGATGCAGCTGTCTTAGCGTGTGCACAGAGAAGGGGTGGAGGGCACCAGAGGAACTGTCTCAGAGGGTTTTATGTTTGGGTTGACAAAACATATGTAACGAAGAGAAAACACTGCAGCAGCCCTGGTATTAAATACTGTAGAAGCTCAATACAATGGTTTTTATTTATTTCATCACTGCCTGCTTTCCACATATTCTTTACCAACATCTAATTAGTTATTGTTATTTTATTTAACCTCTTTGCTCTTTCATGAACCTGTTTAGCCCTTCTAGTTTTACTCAGGCAGCACTATGGGCAGCCCTCCCATGCTGAAGCGGGTGGGGGTCCTGGTTGTATATTTGGCACCGATAGATCATGTGATGTCCTCACAGAGGTGGCATTCCCCTCTGAATGCTGACACATAGTGCCCTCGCTGCACTTTGCAATTCTTCAAAGTGTGATGTGCTTTTCAGATATAATTACAGTTTGACTTCTCTCCCTGTGATAAACAATCTATCAACTATATATCCAATATTTATTGCTCGATTCAACATTAATGATCTGATCTACCACCCAAATCTGGCAGAAATCATCTTGACAGGATGTTTAGGGTATCCATTGTGATTACCCTGACATCTTTTAGTTTAGTTTGTTTACAGCAGTGTTTCCTAATCTTTTTTGTCCTGTGTACCCCCTTCGCATTTTTGTGAATTCATGTGTACCCCCTCTTTATATCATAAGTACCCTCTCAATAATTTCATATGCATTTTTCATTTGTAGAACAGCAAGCTCTCTTAAACCCCTAAATGTGTCTCAAACATTGGTTCCCTAAGGCTTAATCTAAAAATTCAAAACAATGAGTGGAAATCAAAGTGGAATTTAGTTAAACTATAACTTTTATGTGATTACTTCAATACTAAGTAAATACAGTCTCGTTTGTAAAATGTAGCTAATTATTGTTTCCTATTGTCATAAGTGTGATTAAAAGAATGGCCTCTACAGCATAAAATATTTATTAAACTATAGTATAATTTGTGGTGAATTTGTCAAAAAAAAAAAAGAAAAAAGTCTGAAAAGGAACTTGGAACATTTCCTGATTATTTTTAAATTAATTATGTACCCCCTGCAATGTGCTCCTGTACCCCTGTTTGGGAACCACTGGTTTACAGTATCCAAATCTGACATTGTCCTGAATATGTCACATTTACAAATTGCCCTGAACCAAACACCTTATATTGTTTGTCTAAATTTAAAAATGTATGCTGTAAAAGTAAATAATCATTGCCTGCATTGTCAGTATCTTAGAGAGAACTTTGTTCCATTTAGACCAAATGTTTTTGGTCTGAATAGTGACACCTGACACATGTAATTGCTTTCGGTATTCATATATTGTTCACATTCAGTTTGTTTGTGCAAACCTGTCGGAACCTGGTACAAGCTAAAATCTATTAAGAATTAAGTGTCTTATGGTTGTAAGCCAGTTGATTCTCAATAGATCTCAGGAAAGCCAATACTTGCTGGTTTATTAGACCATTAAAGGCCACAGGTCAGACTTGATGAGCTAATCTAAGCACAGATGACATGCAGACTCCACTGGCTGTTTTATTTATTTATTTATTTATTTATAAATGAAATCTTGTATGAGCCACTTACACCTGTTTCCAACTCCCTCTTTCTTGATGCGATCAGTGGTTGTTATTCTGGTAGATTATTGATAAAGTTGGTTAGTGTATGCATGTCTTTCCCCCGATGCAATCATTTGAACCACGTGGTTGACTCTCCTCATCCCTTTATTTTAATGCCTGTGTCTTTTTTTAGAAGTTTCACTTTGTGTCTGCAGGTTTTTTTTTGCCAGTGGCTCAGCCTCACGGCTCTGCCACCATGTTTTTTTTTTTCTAAAGACGCCAGTGGCGCCACAGTCTGACATGTCCACATGGGTGACCTGGTATGAACCTCCTCTTTTCTTTTCTCCCTCAGTGTGCCTGGACAACTGTAAGCACGGAGCATGCAGCCTCCAGGGTCAGTGCTGCCATGACCAGTGTCTGGGTGGATGTTCAGAGCCAGGGAACGCCAGCAGCTGTGTGGCCTGCAGGAATCTACAGCATGGAAACACATGTGTGGAAAAATGTCCTCCTGGATACTATGTCTTCAGGGGTTGGCGCTGCGTTAGCTTCGCCTTCTGCCAGGTTGGTTTTTATCAGTAAATTTCCTGAGCACTGCACTCCTGAATTCTTTCTGTTTGTGTGTGTTCATGTCTGCTTATTTTGTAAACCAGGATCTCCACAACCAGTGTAAGCAGACTAAGCAAAGGATGCAAGACCGGGAATCGGGCTGCCATGAATACGTCATCCACAACGGCGCCTGTATTCCAGAGTGTCCCTCTGGATACACCACCATAGATGCTACGACGTACGTCTCAGTCGCACATAAATCCATGCTGCTTCAAAGCCACCATCAACACTGCTGTATTATTGATGGTGGCTCATGTTAGTCGTGCTGCAATTCACAACAAGTTATCTTTCTCTCACCTCTGCAATGTTGGGCACTAAACACAAAACATTTGAACTAAGGTTGGGGTCAATTACATTTTTAAATTACAATGATGTCTTCAATTATTCATGTTCAATAAGAACTCAACTACGATTGCGTTGACTGGCATTTTTACCTATTCCAATTAAAACTATGTTGCCCCTGACGGTCAATTACTACAATTAATCACAATAAGTAAGCCCATAAAACCAAACCTTCCTCTTGTGTTAGCTTTCTGTTAGCATCTCTATTGATAATGGGTCAGTTTAGTAAAGAATGTCATAGAATAAATTCCTAATCATTAATGATGATATTGCAAATAATTGATGAATCTATTGATTTAAGTCTTTGAAAATAAGCTTTCATAACACTTTTTTCTCAATGACTTTACAGCTGCATCATTTCCAAACCAAACAAAAATTACAACAGGGAACATAGAGCAATCCAAAGCAGTTTAAAGAAGTTCATTAGTTATTTATTTATTTCTGCAGATTTAATGTACATAAATTATTGAGCCTAATTAATGCATTAAATGACTGTGATGTAAACTTTTTGAATCAACAAGTTGACTTGACACTGCAGCACATAAATGTAAAAAGGAAACTTCTGACCAAATAGCAAATAATTTTTTTCTGTTGAAAAGAATATTGTGTAGTTGCCTATAATTCCCACAGTCTGTTGGGAACCTTTTTACTCCGCCTGTTACACGTGGATTTTTACGAGGAATGCAAAGTAATTAGAAACCCTGATTGACAGCAAAAACTTGATGAATGTGCTCGATGATGTTTAAGGTGTCAAATATGTTGTATGCTGCTCGCAGGCAGAATACCAATGAAGTAGAAAGCGGTTTAAACTTGTAGATCATTTGGTTGGAATCCCGCTGGACTCTATATTTCCTGGCAAACTTAAGTTAATACCTATATTTTGAATACCAACCCTTTGTGGACCTCACCTGGTTTTTGATAAACTCAGTTGTGGCATTGGTTTGCATTCCATTTGCTAAAGGAAATAAAGGCACTTCACTGACTTTTTGGTGTAGTCTTAGTTAATATTTCCAAAAGAGAGGCATATTTTCACACATCAGGTTTAGGCAGTGGGTTCAAGCCACTCTCCAGTTGCTAGGAATAATTAAACATTCTATTCACATATACTTGAATAGAAATGAATGAGCCTAACTGACGTTCTCCTAGTCCTAACTACAGGGATCATCAGGTGCTCCAGCAGAAAAGAACATTGCTTTAAACGTCTGTCATACAGCCCCAGGCAGGAGGCAGAATTGCCTCCTTTGTGTCTTATTATTTAGGCCTGTGCTTACATACACATGGCCTAAAGTCCTGATGTACAGGACTATATGTACTATTTAGGTACTTTTGTGTCATTCTGTGTCGTTGCTATGGGATTTCATGAATACTTTTATTGATCAATGTCTTTAAAAGAGCCGCTAGCAACCGCAAACAAGTGTTAATCTTTTTTTTTTTTTTTTGGGATCAGGTTTCAAGACCGTTAGCATTCAGACATACAGTACGTGCTGATGCTACACTGATTGGCAGGTTGGATTAGGTTGTAGGCTCAGTTGTAGAACACTCTGTGCCTCTGTTGCTTAAAATGTGTCATTATGACTCAGCCTGTTGGTTTTGGCCCATTGTCATGTTTCAGATTAAATTTGGGCCTGGCCCGTTCCTGGCCCAATGCAATGAATTGTCATAACTGAGTAGCTAAGTGCTTAATCGGATTCATGTCTCACACTCAGTCCTAATGTTTTTAAGAGAGTTTTGCTGCTATGTTTGCTCGTTGCTTGTGTCCTAACTGGCTGAAGTTGGATGAAATATAATTTAATAGAGAAGAACATCAAATTTATATGCGGATAAAGAGTTTTAATCCGCCTGTTTCTTTAAATCTGGTCGAAAGTACAGTATGTTTTCATTTAGGTTTCTTGGTTTTGTCTGATTAAGAGATGGATGTTTTTCTTTTCTGAAAGGCTCTGATCAGCCCTCGAAAGGATTTATTCCTTCAAGTGCTGTAACATCTCCCTGCTGTTTTTCACCAGATTCTGCATTAAAGTGGCTACTTTAATTTCTTCCCCTTTCCATACATATCAAAAGCAATTTAGGCTTTGTGTGTTAAATCTACTAGTTGATAATGCACATTATGATTAACTATAGATGTAAAATAATGTTACGTATAATTTTGTTTAAGGATTGGAAATTCTGCCTATCACCAGTCGTGACTACCAGGCTGCGATTTTCATAATATCTCGAAGTAGATAGCCAGCAATTTACTGCATTCACTTCAGCTCATCACTCCATGTTTTTCTGTCAGTAAAAAAAAAAAAAAAACACATTTTTCCCTGGATGCAGTGACAGCCCAGTAATACAGCTGTGAGAGTGATGCTTGGCCCGTTTCTCAATGGCCTCTGCCAAAAACCAAAGTGAGCCAGCTGAAACCTCGGATTTCTCTATGGCTTTAGCAGACCCTGGTGCATCGAGTTCAGCCGGACAGACAAACACTGTCCCTTTAAGAGCTGCCCTCGGATCTAGCCTGTCTGCCTGTCTGTCTGTGTTTTTCACTACATCAACCCAAAACATTGTCTCTTTCTACACTGCAACTAGAGCGTTACCTTTCAGGCTGAATATACGATTTTCCATGTGGGAGAAAAAAGGGGCACAACGAGGCATTAGTCTTTCTTACTTGTCGCTGCTGTTTTTTTTAGGGATCACTGCAGTGGGTTTTCTCTTGTTCAGAGGACAGAGGGATAAAATAAAGATCTGTTCACTCACTGACTGATGTGGTTCATTAAGAGCCTGATTCAAATAAAAACACACAGCAGGGGCCAAGTGTGGAACAGGTTGTTTGAAACAGTCAGTGTGGATGAAGAAACAGTGGGAGTGTTTCATGTCGTGTGTGTAGCTTAGTGCACGCAAAAAAAGGGATTATAATAAGAGCTTTATAAACAAAGATTTAAAGCAGGTTTAATTTACAAATGGCCATCCTTGGGGGCGTTTGCCTGCCCCCAGTGGACGACATCATCCTTTTGTTAACCTTGCAATCTGACCGCTTGAAAAAGGAGGCTGTTGAGTTTCTGTTTGATACCCAACACTTGATTTTCCTCAACTTATCTTTGATAAGTTCATTTTATGGAAGAATTCCAAATATTTTGCAACTCATAATAATAAGTCAGTACTGTTACATGAGATATATGTCATAGGTTTTTTAAGACACCTAAAAACTTTACTTTCCAAATTCAACATTGTAAATTACTTTCACATTCCCATGATTTATTTACATACAGACTGAAGTGGTTGAGGATGTGACAACAAAAAAATTGGCATTAAAAGATGAAGTACGCTCTTGGCCATGAGGAACAAAGCGCTCATTTGTGAATGAAGTGCGGGCTGAGTTTTCCTCACTGGATGGCTGAGAGGACAAAGCTTGCTTTTTGTGAATGAATTTTCTGAACCCTACCAGCAACATAATTGTTTAGTGTATTTAGTGCGTGTGTGTCTACATGGGTGCATGTTTGGGAGTGTTTGCAGGATTGTGTGCAAAAGCACATGTTGACAGGACTAAGATGTCAGTCACTGGGAGAGGGATATAGACCAGTGAGTGGAAATTGTGACAATTGTGTGTAGTGCTACATTCATGTTGTGCCAATCGGTTTAACCTGGTTTGACAAATGTCATTAAATAATTTCAAAAATTAAATCGGTCACTCTGAGATGTGAGAGACTTTTACTCCAATCAAAATGTGTCACGGGGTTTAAGTCTGATCAGTTATTAGTGAGCAGCAGGAAGCAGAGCTCTCATTCTGATCTTCTGTGTGTCAATAAAAGTCAAGAGGACACAGATGTAGAAGCAAGATGGTGTCATTTAATTTTATTCCAAAGAGAGTTGGCATTTCTTCAGAGGCTGATCAAATTATCAGAGACAATTACACAGATGTACCATTGAAGACAGTGTTTTTAATTGTTGCTTGTTTGAAAGGAGATGACTCTGTGATGCTATGGCTTATTGTCCATCAGCCTGAGAACATTATTAGCAAATATTCACTGAATTATTTTGGGCTTTCTAATGATTTTTTCAAACGATTAAAATACCTGTAAAATTGTTTTCTGAAAAAAATGAAAATTAAAAAAAACTTTTACATCAAACCTCACAAAGTCAACCACTCAGTAAAAACCAGAGAGGATGCTGAGAGAATAACAGCTGTGTCTCAGCCTACGCCACAGCAAGACGTCACTAGGCATTCCTGCCTCATACCATTAAGTCCTTCCATTCCTCATTTCTGATAACTGAACAAAAAACAGTTATTTTTCTCTTTCACCCGAGGAATTTCATACTAAGATGCCCACAATATTTACAAGTCTTAAGCTTGTCATGGCTGTGACGTCTGCAGGAAGTTGATATGAAGGCAAACACAGACTTGGTTTGTTCCTTTCTGGTTATTGATCCTGTCCGTTGTCTATGTGTCATGCACAGGTTGATGTGCTCTCCATGTGCTGGCCTCTGTCCTAAGCTTTGTATGGGAAACAAGATGATTGACTCTGTGACGTCAGCCCAGGCTTTGAGAGGCTGCACTGTTCTTCAGGGCAACATGATCATCAAGATTCGAGGAGGAAGTAAGTACTAATGGGACTCACATACACAGGATGTCAGGATGTTCTCTCTCCATCTCCACCCTCACCTTGTAACTGTTTCATTACCTGTAGATAACATAGCTGCCGAGTTAGAGGCAAGTTTGGGCCAGATCGAGGAAATCACTGGTTACCTGACTGTTCGCCGAGCATACGCCCTGGTCTCACTCTCCTTCCTGCGGAAGCTGCGGATTATCAGGGGGGAGCATCTTGAGGGAGAGTAAGTTGCTCTCTTCCACTTATGTCTTTTCCTCTTTGATCTTGAGTTTGCTGCTCTTGTGCAGGTCCCTTATCTTATCATAGATTATTACATTAAAACTCCATCATAGTTAAGAATAAAACGTAATAAGAGCCTTGTTACTCTTTCTGTCTACATCCTCTTCATCTTTATATCCGTTTCTGTCAATGCTGGCCTCTTTGCCGGTTCCAAAGAAATATCTTTAGGTGCTTTTAAAGGAACAAATCCAATAGTTCTGATCAGGCTTTGAATTTTCCTGAAAGTGTATAAAAACACTTTTCTCCTGTTTTTGGTATACAAAATATATTGTACTCCAAGTCTTGGCTGTTGTGAAGCTCCTTTTCTCTTTTTTTTATTTTGGCTTTGTTAAGAAATTTGGTTCTTTTAACAGACAACATAAAATGAATTGCTGATAATCTTCCACCTCTTTTTCTTTTGCAGCATCTATGCTTTCTATGCCCTGGACAACCAGAACCTTCTGGAGCTGTGGGACTGGTCAAAGCACAACCTGACAATCGAGCGCGGCCGAATGTTCTTCCACTATAACTCTAAACTGTGCATGTCTGAGATCAGAAAGATGGAAGAGATCACAGGAACCAAAGAACGGAACCAGAAGAACGACATCGCTGTTCGAAACAATGGGGACCAAGCCTCCTGTAAGCCCTTACAGACAAATTGTTCATAATTAGGTTATTAATTTAAAGCTATATTATTAGATTGGCATAGGTGTAAAAGATCCATTGAAAACTTTGCTTTGCTCATTTGATGCTCAGCTATGTCAGTTTTTTCCAGTGTTGGTAGGCCTAAAAACTACTAAAATATATGTGCATGTAAAGTAATGTGGTGAATCTTCTAGTTGTCTAAACTGTCTGTTTTTTTTTCTTCTTTGTAGGTGAAATGAAGCGACTTAATTTCACAAACATCAAAACCTCTTCCAATGTTATTATGCTGAAGTGGAAGGCCTTTTGGCCTCCAGACTTCAGAGATTTGTTGGGATTTATGGTCCTCTATAAAGAGGCGTAAGTCATTTTGGGTTTCTTATTCATGAGTTTAGAACCTCAGCTTTCCATCTTTGACTTTTGGAAATATTTTACTTGCCTTTTTTAAAATTAATTTCAACATTTATTATCTGATCCTTTACTCCAGGCCCTATAAGAATGTGACAGAGTTCGACGGGCAGGATGCCTGTGGCTCCAACAGCTGGGCGATTGCTGACGTTGACCCACCGGCACGTTCCACAAACCCAAGTAAGGCAGAGGAACCAAAACACCTGATCGGCCCACTAAAACCCTGGACCCAGTACGCCATCATGGTCAAAACTCAGCTGTCCTCATCCGACGAGCACCAGGTTCACGGAGCCAAGAGCGAGATCATTTACGTCCGCACCAATGCTTCCAGTAAGTCCCCACCACACATGCATATGAAGAAAGCGTGTGTCGCTTTTGTTCCTAATCCATCGGGTGTTCATCAGACAAGCTTTGAGAAACACTTTTTCATTTGGTTTAGTAAATACGGAAGTGCTTTTTGAAATATCGTGGAAGCATCCTCATCATAGTATTGTCTTTTTGTCTTAGCGTAACTGGTGGAAGAAACAATATGAGTAACTGAGATGATGAATAGTAGCTTAAATACACTTAGTAACGCTTTTTTTCCATGTTTATTGACATTCTGTTTCCTAACCAAACACAGAGCGTGCCTTTCTGCAGGCATTGTAAGCGTTGTAAATACATTAACTTCCTCATAAACTATTTACACAGTTCTGTGCACACTATAACCTGCTTACACCTCTGTGCTTACAGGGCTTTATCTGCATCTGCTTCACTTTCTTCTTCCTGTCACAGCGCTCATGTTAACCGGGGTGTTGTCTTCACTTTAAAAAATATTTTTAAAAAAAAATGATATTTGCCAAGACAAACAATCGATCATCTGCCTCTGCTGACATTAAAGGGGACATATCATGCTAAATCCACTTTTTTAGCCCTTAAATGCATTTTGTTGTATATTTAGAGTGTTTAGAAGTATAGAAAAGTTGAAATTAGTCTCTTCAGGTGCTCCGTTGATATCTTTATATTCTGTTTTGTTCATATTTTTCAATCTGTTTCGATTTTTCGATTCTCTATTATGTTTTTTGAACAATAATGTCACAGTATTTGCAGCAGAACTGCCAAATTAGGACATCGACTCCAGGCCCAACACTTCGAGCAATCTGCCATTTTTATTTCTTGCTTTTATTTTGTAGTCCACGCTCAAGGATGCTGAAGTTACGAGAGGATAAGTCAAAATGTTCGGTTGTTGGATGTAGTAGCCCACACGCTTCATTACACCGTCTCCCAGCATCAGAACCTTTTCGAAGTGCCTGGTTGAGTTTTATTTTTCACAGAAATGTACCCACATCTGTGGGTAAGGTCATTTTTGTGTGCGCGAAGCACTTCAAGGATGACTGCTTCATTTCCCGAAAGACTTAGTCTGATTGAGGGGTCAATTCCTTCTATCTTTGGAGACGACGAACAGAGCACTTCGGTAAGCTGTAAATAACGCTAAAAAGTGTGATAAGACGTCCCTGTCATTGTTTTGTTAGCATTAGCAGTTGCTCCGTCTTCATATGTTAGCGCTGTGTGCTCGTTTTAGATCCTTGATGATATGGCCTACGTGATTTAATTTAAGTCTAAAGTTTTCATTAGTCATTTCATTTTACTGTTTTTGTCTCCAAAAAGACTGTATTAAAATGCATTTCATGACGTTAGCTTGGTGCTAGCGTTAGCTCGGTGCTTGTGTTAGCTCACTTGTTAGGGTTCTGCAGGTTCATCATCTTCATTTTCATCTCGCTCCGCCAGGTCAGACTCTGGCTTGAACATGTAAGGCTGGATGGACAAGTCTTCCGTTGTTGACATTTTGTAAATAACGTATGAATAAACATTTTCTGCGCCGCTAGGCAATCGTATCTCTTCTATCAAATGACAAAAATGGCCGAACAGGGTGGAGTTGAACCGAGTGTCACCTCTGCAACCTGGAGAGGGGGCGGGGTATGAAGTGTCTCATTTGCATTTAAAGAGGCTGCACCAAAACAAGTTGCTCTCAGAAGCACATCAGAAAAGGGGCCTGTGGAGCTATAATAATGAGGAATTCAGACCCAATCATTGCAGTTCCGCTTTATATAGACCACAACTGTATGATTTATATGTAAAAAGGAAGGATTTAAAAGCATGATATGTCTCCTTTAAGACGTTGGAGTAAGACCGTGTGCAAACAGGACTTTGAAAACATTCTTATTTACATTTTTTTTTTTAATCATCAGAATTGTTTATATTGAATAAAGGGTTTTGTTGTTTTTCTACTTGTATGGAGGTTGCATTTTTTCCTGAGAATAACAGTGGCCTCTTTCTCTGTACGCTTTTTATCAGGGCCCTCTGTGCCTCTGGATCCCATCACCTCCTCCAACTCCTCCTCTCAGATCATCCTGAAGTGGAAACCTCCCACCAGCCCTAATGGCAACGTCACCCACTACCGGCTCATCTGTCGAAAGCAGCCGGAAGATAACGACCTCTACAAGTTTGACTACTGTCTGCAAGGTTAGCATCTGACCTTCTGGAGTCCGTCCACAGAGACCTTGTGTTTGTTTGTTTCTATGGCTTTTTGTTTTAAACTTATGCTGGTTTCTTTAGGGGTGAAGCTGCCCTCTCGTACCCCGACTCACCTGGACAGTGAGGACGAGCAGAAGTGGAACCACACGGACGAGCCCACCTCAGGACGAAGATGCTGCGCTTGCCCAAAGACTGACAGCCAGCTGAAGAAGGAGCAGGAGGAGATAGAGTACCGCAAGACTTTCGAGAACTACCTCCACAACGAAGTCTTTGAGAGCAGGTACGCATCTCTTTGCTTCATCTGATCATGGGCTGCCGAAGGAATATTTCAGAGCAGGTCCCATCCACAGGGTCCCCACGGTCATGAAATTCCTGGAAAAGTTACGGAATTTGAAAATATAACATTGAAATATAGCCTATTTTATTTCAATGTTTCAAATATACTAAACTCCAAAGATGTTAAGCGTTATCTCAGCGTGTTGTTCAGCAAGTCCCTTAACCCTAACACCTTGTGTTTTACACCGCTTTGGATAAAAGTGTCTTTTAATTAGTGAGAATGCAGGAGGCATCCGATATACTTTTTCAACCCATTTCAACCTTATTGCTAATGTTCAGCTATTGCTAGGTTAGTGCTATTGCTCGGTGAATGCTTATGCCATTGCTTGGTTAGTGCTAATGTTATGCTAATGCTAACACTGATGCTTACATTAATGTTAGTGCTAAGCAAATGCTAATGCTAAGCTAATGTAGTGCGACACGGGCCAGCACCTGCATCCTCACTTGCATTTTCTTCAGGAAATGCAAATATTGTAGTTGAAATTGTAAATTTAAATACTTATAATTAAACATGGTAGCACTTAGTTGTTTTTTAATGTTCCGTTCAATAGCTGATGCATCGTTATTTAAAAAATGGAACCATTGTACGATGCTTTAGGATAGAAAAGTGATGGACACAACTTGCATTCCCTGTGCCACATTTTTTCTATTAACCATGGCACACTCACACAGCTCTGTTAGACTTTTACTCTGGAAAGGCCTGCTCATGTTTGGTAGAATAGATCTTAGTGGTTCAGAACTAAGTCATGGAAATCTGGTAAAATAGTTTGGAAAAGTTTTGAAAAATCATTGTCAAAAAAGTTGGAAACCCTGTTTTCACCTGACAAAATGTCATTCCAGTCTAGTGTTCTCTCACCAGTGTTCCTCAAAGCACGCAGAAACTGCAGGTGTTTCCCTTGTGATGCAGTTTTTGTGCGTCAAATAGTTTTTAAAAGAAAATTGAATTCTTTATTTATGAAATGTTCATGGGTATTTTACTCATTAGTCATGTTTACGGACATTGGAAATGAAGCACAGTAAAATAAGATGTCTCTGACATGACTTAATTAAAAAACGTATCTCTCAGTATACCCTTTCCCCTAGTTTTACTTCAATAACTATTTACAACCATAACCTAGGAGTGTGTACACATGTAATATACTGTACAAATAGATATAGAGACAATTTTGCAAAAAATCCCTCCAAAATATGTTATGTGCTGGATAAACCTTTCTGTTTGTAATCAGAGGGAGAATGTGATTTTTTTTTTTTTCTCCATGATATGAATGTCATTAACTACAGTATGTTATGAATAGTTTTTCTACTAAAATATATAAATAGATTTCAAAAAGTAAAATTTCCGTATTATTACTTTGAAATCTCACTGAATGTTGCCACACTATCCCAATTTGGTAATGCTGTTTCATTGCTTAAAAACATCCTTGTTTACAATCAGAACAAGCACGAGGATTAACCCATGTGACTTTCCGCTGCATTTGCTCCAACCTTCACAATGACACGCGCTCAGCCTCTCACTCCACTACCTGAGGAGTCATTACCGTGCCCATTATCACTCGCGTCACTCAGATGTGCAGTCACGTGGACCTTATTTTGAACACACAAAAACACTTGGCTTCACAAAATCTCCAGGGTATGTACACACACCACTGGTTCTGAAGGTCAAAGAACTCCTCCCAGTTCTTATTTAATCTCACAAAATATTACAGGAACTTTGTCATTTTCTTCCATCTCAGTTGCTACAGCTTATACTTTGTCAGAGACTTCCTGCGACAGTAAAGGACAAGCATCTCTATAGCAACATGCTGTAAAATGGGTGCGCAGCTGAAGGACACCAAGTATTTCAGCTTCATGCTCACTGATTCCACTTGTTCTTACCAAAAGGAGCACTTCTTCCTCTTTTCCTCCTTTCTTAACTTCGATCGATGACCATGGTTGTCTTAGAGCTGTAGTCTCTGGAACCTGGTTACTAACAACCTCTAGTGGTGAGGGTTACTATGGCTTCTAGCATGGCAGTACTCATGTTTTGCCATCTTTAGAATGTAGAGCTTAAATGAATTAAAGTTTAACTTCTGGAAAATGCTAATGAAACTCTAAATTGTGACAAATGAATCTCTTCTTTCAAATATTAAACTAAAAAAAATTTAGTTTCCTGCTTGATAGCAACTGCCACAAAACCACATGTACAGCTGTGTTAGGTGGTAAATGTCAAATAGCTTAAGGTGTAATAACATGTAAAGGTGAGTGTGAATACAGGTTCTCAGTGACACCTTTGTAACTGAATATATTGACTCAAGTTCAGAAATTTAGTTAATTTAATTGGTCTCCAGTCTCCCAAGTTATTTTCACCAAATTTTTCTCATTTTCTAATTGCTTCTTTTTTCCAGACCGTCTCGTCGGCGACGCTCGGTTGGGGTCGCCAACGCCACCCACCCTCCACCATTCCTCTCCACAATCTCCAGTCTGCAGCTTGGCTCTACCACAGCCAGCCCTGATGATGAAGACGAGGATAAAGAGAATACCAAGGTCTCCAAACACAAACAAAGTTCACACATACAACTTTGACAACATGTTAAAAGTTACAACTCTAAAAACCAAAAAAAATTACCCATTTTTTTTATAATGAGTAAAGTTACTGTATCAAGGGTTTCTGTTCAAATGAAAGTTATCAGGTGAAAATAAATAGATTAATATATAATTATTGAAGGGATTTTAATTAACTGGGTCATGACACACAAGCCAACCATAAATAATCTTTGGGTGTGCTGTGTTAAAAGTATTTAACACACTTCTTTCATGACAAGGCCTGCAATTGATATTGACTTCGTATTTGAATAGTTTTTTAAGCTACACGTCATTAGGTGGCAGTGGGTAGCACATTAACGTGACAATGTGGAGTTTTGTGATGGTTGTAGTACTGATTTATTGCATGTAAATAAGGCAATAAATATCTGACTTTAGCTGTAGAATATGTCAGTAGATTTGTTCAGTCGGAAACATTGTGATTAAATTAATTAAAAAGCTTTTGCAACACACCCACAGTCTTTATTTTTTCTCACTCAAAGAACAATTCAATTCAATTAAACTTTATTTTTATAGCGCTGAATACAACAAAGTCATCTCATGGCACTCATCAGAATCTAAACTCTTTTCTTCTCAGGTGGAGCTAAAAGTCTTCTTAAAGGAGTCAACTGTAATCTCCAACCTGCACCATTTCACCAGCTATAAAATTGAAATAATGGCCTGCAACCATCCCACAGACCTGAAACGTTGCAGCATGGCCACATACGTCAGTGCACGAACTATGCCTGAAGGTAAGAACCAAAACATATTTGTACCATAAAAGAAAATCAAGCTTATGATGCTGCTGCGCATAGATTCTTACATATAGTGACGGATAACAATATTGTTGTCCATTTTAATGCTGGGTTAATGCTAATGCTAGATTAATGCTAATGTTAGGCTAATGCTATTGCTAGGCTAATGTTATGTTAATGCTTTTGCTAGGTGTCAGTGCCCAATCCTTTCCAACTGGATCCTTTCAACGCATGCGTGCAACGCTTCTCCATCCAGTCGGCCTTTTTTATGGCAGTTTATGTACTATTTAAAAGGTTGAAACCCTGCTATTTAAAAATAATTTGAAATTCATGTTTTGAATGAACTCCTATTTATTTTGGTTTTTATCTCAATTCGTGTTTGGTTTTTGATTGTCAATGGTTGAGTATTGTGTTTTTATCTTTTTTTTTTTTTTTAATTAACACTTAAAAACACCACAAAAACAGTTTTATATTTAAATGCGTACTATTAAAATATTTAACAAACGTTGCATGGTCGGTTTACATTCAAATATCACGTCCGCAGCTCTGTCGTAAGGATTGCGAGTGAAGGAGTGACGTAGTCTACGCGTATGCGTTGAAAAGATCTGAAAGGATCCGGCCCGTGAAAGTATTGGGCACTGACACTAGGCTACTGTTAATGCTAGGCTTATGCTAACTCTAGGATTTAATGCTAATGTTGGGCTAATGCTAACATTAAGCTAACGTTAATGTTAGGCTAATGCTAATCTAATGCAATGCGACGCGGGCCAGCACCTGCATCCTTACTTGCATTTTCTTCAGGAAATGCAAATATTCTCATTTAAAAAGTCACCTGGAAGCCTTTGAAAGGAGATTTAAATGCAGGGGCGTGGCACATATTGCAGACGTGTGAACGCTTCTCCATGGTTGGTACTTACAGAAAAGGCCGATGATATCCCAGGACAAGTGACCCATGAGGTGGTGACCGGTGAAACCTCGTATGTGTTGATTAAGTGGAATGCTCCTCGCTCGCCCAATGGCCTCATCATTTTGTATGAAGTCTTCTACAAGAAGGTTGGAGACACAGAGGTCAGTATCAGCATGGGTGGAAGGATGGATGGATGGATTTGAGCCAGTGTACAGGTGAGATTAATATAGGCACTATATGAGGAGCAGTAGGAGTCAAACCAGTTTAAAATGAAAGTATAAAGTACAAAGAGTGATTGAAGGTGAGGAGAGGGAGGATTTTGCAGTATTTACGCAAATCTGTCTTTTCCTTTCATGGAGGAACAAAGAACACATTTGTTTACAGCCACCGTCTGTGTGTGTTTGTCTGCATATTGTCATTTTCTGCACTGTGTGTGTGTGCGTGCGCGCGCATAATAAAATTCCATCTTAGCGTGCATAAATGTGTGTCGGCGACAGTGTGCAAGTGTCGTTGTTGTTGTTTACTTGCAATGAGTTTGTGAATTCATCTCTCATTGCTATTCATTGCTGCACTGAATGACCCTAGGAGCTAGTAGCAGCTCTGTTACCATAGTGACAGAGGCAGGAAGGAAGACTGGGATGCAGTGGCAGAGGATAGACTCGGACGACATTTTCTCTTAAAACACTAGTGCACCGTCCAACGAAAACAAGCCAGTGTTTGGATTCTGTCATAAAAAGACTGTTAAAAGTGAAGTAAACACAACATTTAGCTTTCATCAGTGCAGCAGGTATTGCACAGCTGCGTTGTATTTTAGAATGATAAACTGTTACAGTAAAGATATTGAGTTTGACTGACTGAATATGCTCTTCTATATTTGGAAGCTACCAGAGCTCATGATGCGTAACTGCACATGGCAGGCCCAAAAATGAAAGAATCTTAGACTGACCATTGGGTAGTACACATTTTTTAAGATAAGCTGCATCCCTGATTTCCTGCTGTTATGCCATAAACCATGTTGGGTTGCATGGAATTAAAGTAATTGTTAAAAAAAAAAAAAATTATGTTACTGATTAAATTATATTTTGAAATAAAAATTTTATTTTTCAAATAACACACAATAAATATCAAACAACTGTATTCTATACTTAAACTTTCTCTAATATAAATCGAGCATAAAATGCAGTATAAAATATCGTGTCACTTTTCACTTTGTGCACTAATCCTGGCTACTCTGTATTTGTAGCACACTTTAATAAACTTGTTAAAAAATGAATTCTAGAAAGAAAGAAAAAATAGAAAAATACTTTTGTGATATCAAAATGTGGTCAAGACCTGAAAAAGGTTGGGAACCATTGCCATAAACTATTGTTTCTTCATAGTTATTATTACGTATGTGCGGGGCAGATCAAAAGAACCACTGACGAACATTAAGGCCTGCATGGTGTGCATTTAAATATTTACACTATACACAATCTCCAACATAGTAAACAGAATAAAAAGCTTACTATAAAAAAATATACAAAATACAACCCAGGTTAAAGATATGTTTTGTAATAACAATAAGCTTTTGATAATTTATATTTATAAAATATATTTTTTTTTAAAACTTTGATATTACTTTTAATCCTGATGTCACTGGCTTAGGCTGACGTTTGAGTTAAAATCTTTGCCTTTTTATTTTTTTTCTGACTGCTGCTGTAGGAACAGTTCTTATGGTTTTGTTTTCTTTATTTTGTTCAGGTTCACACAGTCTGTGTCTCGCGGCCGGCCTACCTTAGATCTGGTGGCACCAAACTTTCTCTCGTGCAACCAGGAAACTACAGCGTGAGGGTCCGTGCCACCTCTTTAGCAGGAAATGGCTCCTTCACTGAAACCACATACTTCTTCATGCCGAACCGTAAGGATTATATACGTCTGACTGTATCATATAAAAGTGACTAAATATTTCAAAGTTGTTTTTAGGGTCCACACTTTATCATCAGTGACTTTCTGCTTGTCTGGAAGGAATGAGTTAATGTAAAAATTACTGACCAGTGATGCTTTCTTTGCAGCTGATCCAGGTTTAGTGTG
Source organism: Gouania willdenowi (assembly GCF_900634775.1). NCBI lineage: Eukaryota > Metazoa > Chordata > Actinopteri > Blenniiformes > Gobiesocidae > Gouania > Gouania willdenowi. The sequence continues at coordinate 18,421,744 of NC_041047.1, read as the reverse complement.
GATTGTCCTTGGCCCAGTTATCTGCTTCGTTATGCTGGTGATTGTGGGAGGTGGAGTCTTTGTGGTCCTCAAAAAGAGGTGAGATGAAAACGCAGCAGCAATGAACTATCAATGACTAGACAATGAGAATTATTGATTAAGTTGGCACTGCAGATTTTTCAGGTAGTAGAGATGGGATAAATTCTCCCTCTTTGTTGTCTAACAGGCAAACGGACGGTCCGTTAGGAGATCTCATCACCTCACCAAACCCTGAGTACTTCAGTGCCAATGACAGTAAGATGGCTCCTTCACACATTTTTAATGTTGGGTCATTATGTTACTAGTGAAAATCTAATAAACAACAAATAAGACACAGAGGAAAGCTACAATGACCCCATGTAAAGGTTTTTCAATGTCGACGAGTGGTGAAATAGCCTGAAAGTTGGGGTCCAAAATAAAAATGAAGAAAATGTGTTTTATATCCCAAGAAAGAGTTATTTTTATACTATAAATTAGAAAAGATCAGATTTTTTTCTTACATTCCCTCATGCAGTTATGGGCCAATGAAAATAGTAAAAAAAAATATATGTATATATTTTTTTCTGGATTTCAAGAGACTGTCAACCAAGAACCAATGGATATATGTGACTAATTATCAGTGAGTTGAACAGTTTATGTACAGTACATAGCTCAAAGCTGATTAAATTACAGGATGTTGAAGCATATGCAAAGTTTAATGAAGGTCCAAACATGTTTGTGCCTGAACCCCAGAGAAACTTTTTTCCAATTTTGAGGGGCTGGCATGTCCACTAGATAGAATGTATAGCAGATTGTGTTGTATATTTTGAGAGTAGGTGGAGCTGTATTACTATACCAAATTTCAGTTTCATATGTGATGTAGTTCCTGAGATATTGGAAGCTGAAAGTGGAAGAAAAACAAGGACGAGTCGACATGAATCGACATACACCTCACTAAATTGGCCATATCTCAAAAAGTGTTCATCCATTCAAACTAAAAATGCACAGTGTGCTAATTGAATAATAACGGAACAATTGTTAAAAAATTCAGAATTTTTTTAGACCGAAGTGCGTGGGCCATTTCTGAAATGACATGGAACGACGCTGTTATCTGGTGAGATTGGTTGTCCTCTACAGGTTATAGTTTCTGATAATGTTTGTCTGTTTTGTGTAGTGTACGTTCCTGACGAGTGGGAGGTTCCCCGGGATAAGATCACGCTCCTCAGAGAGCTCGGTCAGGGCTCTTTTGGGATGGTGTACGAGGGTATCGCCAAGGACATAATCAAAGGAGACCCAGAGACGCACGTCGCCGTCAAGACGGTCAATGAATCGGCCAGCCTCCGTGAGAGGATCGAGTTTCTGAATGAAGCTTCCGTCATGAAGGCTTTCAGCTGTCACCACGTGGTACGAGCAGCACGTGTGAAGTATCACAGAGTGGCTTCATGCTCACATATGATTCACTGAGTCAGGCCTCGTATGTTGTGTGGATGCTGCCATATTGACTCACTGTTTGTCTCCAAACACACTCACTCATGGGTAGCAGTTGAGCATTCTATGGCTGTTATTGCACAGCATGCTGAGAGCTGATTGAATTGGCAAGTAAAAACATGTAGAAGAGTAGGATGAGTTCTTTCTGATTGGGCACAAACTTTTCACAGAATGAAATGCATAATTTTTAAATGGAAAATGAAAATGAATAAATGGCATTTAAAGGGTGGAAGTCACAAACCCTCATTTGTCGTACCCCCATTTGAGAAACAATGGTATACAGTATTTGTAAAGTCCAATTAAAAAATGTAAAAAAAAAAAAAATACAGAAATTAAAAATGAAAACTATCTTTTTTTTTTTCTTTCTATATTTGAACAGTTTAATTGTACCTGAGAATGACTGAGGACTGTTTGTTTTTAGGTGCGTCTGTTGGGGGTTGTGTCCAAAGGTCAGCCCACCCTGGTGGTGATGGAGCTGATGACCCACGGTGACCTAAAGAGTTACCTGAGGAGTCTCAGGCCAGACTCTGAGGTATGCATACATATAGGAATATGTTTTTTGTTTGTGCGTGTTATGTTGTAAACAGAAGAAAAAAGATGTTAAAAACATAAGGTATTAGTATCAGATTGCCGTTATGTTTATTGATTAAATTTAAGACTGAAGAAAGCTGATCTTGTGATCGAGTGGATGTGCCAGTGTCTTGGACTAACAGTGTAACTTCTTCTCGTTTGTGTGTGATGTAGAACAATCCGTCAGGCTGTCCTCCACCCACTCTGAAGGACATGCTGCAGATGGCTGCAGAAATCGCAGACGGCATGGCATACCTCAACGCCAAGAAGTTTGTGCACAGAGACCTGGCAGCCAGAAACTGCATGGTGGCCGAGGACTTCACCGTCAAAATTGGAGGTGGGGGATTTCGTGCTCGCTCTGTTTTCTTTGGTTGTGCATTTCCAGTAGACAGTGTCAGTTGCTCGTGTGTTTTGGCTTTTGTTGACGTGTTCCGCTGTCCTCATCACAGACTTTGGGATGACTCGAGACATCTACGAGACCGACTACTACCGTAAAGGAGGGAAGGGGTTGCTCCCTGTCAGGTGGATGGCTCCAGAGTCTCTGAAGGATGGAGTTTTTACCGCCCACTCAGACTGCTGGTGAGTTCAACCTCTGATCACTATTACAGTCTTTGTTTCACTTAAAAACTTCACTTTTCAAACTAAACTGTGTTTTTCTGTTTGTTTGCAGGTCTTTTGGTGTTGTGCTGTGGGAGATCAGTACTCTAGCTGAACAGCCTTACCAGGGTTTGTCCAACGAACAGGTCCTAAAGTTTGTGATGGACGGGGGATACCTGGACAGACCAGATAACTGCCCTGAGAGAATGTGAGTAAATACCCACTCGGTTTCATCCCCCTTACGTGTCAGATGGCTGACAGATCAATCCATTAACCAATCAACATGAAGTGCATTGTAAAATGGATCATGTTCTTCCAATGACTCTCAATGGGACTTTCTATTCACTTTAAACCACCAACTTTAACTGATTCCTAGTATCATGTGTTTACACAATTTGCCTTGACAGCTACCAATCTCAATGTATTTTAGATATAAATATGTGCATGGGATGTACAAGATAACTAAAACATAGAATACTGCGTAAATATGAGGTCGGTAACTATTTTTTCCTCAAGCAGCACTTGTAAACTGATATTTTTGCCTAAGCTTTAAAAAAATGTACTTGTATTTTTTGCATTGGATTAGAAAATGTAGCCAGAATGGCATGTAAAATGCACCCAAGGTGGAATATAAAATCTCAATTTACCAACAAATTAAGAAATTCTAAAATCATGCAGGTCTTTTATTCTTCTGCTGTAAGTTTTTGATGCTGCGAACACCTCGGAGGTCAATTGTTGTTTTCTCTTGATGTCTTTTTATGATACTCTACCTTTATTAAATTACTCGGGTTGTTTTTCACTTATTTCTCAGTGAATGTAACTTCCTCCCAGGTCGATCTCAGTCTTTGACACTCTTCACCTCTGCCTATTATTTCCATTTTCTGGTTTAACCCATGTATCTTGTTTTTTTTTCCAGGCACAGCCTGATGCAGATGTGCTGGCAGTACAATCCCAAAATGCGGCCGATGTTCCACGAGATCATTGAGATGCTACGGGAGGACCTGCACCCTTCTTTCCAGGAGTTCTCCTTCTTCTTCAGCGAGGACAACAAAGTCCCCGAGACAGAGGAGTTTGACTTGGACCTGGATAACATGGAGAGCATTCCTTTGGACCCATCGTCGTACTCCCAGAGAGAGGAGAATTTAGGCAGGGACAGTGGACCCTCTGTAGCCCTCAGGGGGAACTATGAAGAGCATGTCCCCTACACACACATGAACGGTGGCAAGAAAAATGGAAGAATCCTATCGTTGCCCAGATCCAGCCCCTCCTAACATTTCCTGTTTCCTTAAAGAACTTTGTTTGACCCCTTTCTTTTTCCATACTTTCTTTTTCTGTCCATTTTCCTGTATCCTTCTAAAGAATTTCTTACTCCCGGAGAACCCCTTCACATAAGATACAGATCTCAGGACCTTTTATTTTTCTTCCTTACCGCTGCCAAAGCACAGGCTAGCAAGGGATGCAAACATGGTGTCACTTTTTTTTTTTTTTAAACGACATGCCTTTTAACACATCAAACTTTAAATTATCAGAAGAACTCTGTTTTTTTTTTTTTTTTTACTCTTGCCACCTTTCCAGGACTCCTTGTGAGGAAAACGGATGGGGGAAAAAAAACTAAAACTGTGAACACAACAAACCTTAGACAACCAAGAAGGCTGCTCACACCTAAACCTCCTCAAAGACCCTGTTTCCTCCTACCAATCTGCATTTCCAGAGCGACACACTTTTACTGAGATAGTGGCCTTTTTATGAGTGGCCTATAAACAAAGACAAGTGTCTATCAGCGCGTACACTAATTTCCTTTTGAACGATGACGTAATCAGTGGGATGGCTTACACAGACAGACTTGATCTTAGAACAAACATTTATTCCTAAAGGAATGTGTTTTTTTTTTTCCTTTTTTTTTTTGATTCTGCAGAATTCCAAACTACACAGATTCATTTGGTGTTTGGTGAACATTTTTAATTTATTTGCTTTAGACCTCTCTTCCCTCTCTTGCTTTTGTCTTTGTGTCCTCACTATATGGCGGAAGGATATTTAAACAGTTAAGACTTGGACTAAAGAGTTCCTCAGACTGACCAATAGCTGCTGCTTTGTTATATTCTAGTGGTTATAGAAATATATATGAATATATGTAATATATATAGAATATTGGTCAGTTAGTACCAATGTGCTATATATAAGATATATGACATGGTTGGGTTTTTTAATGTAAATAATTCATGTTTGTAATATTCTTCATCAGAAGCTTTGTTAGAAATTTGTTTATTTTTATTTTTTTATTTTTCTAGCCCCAAAATTCACATTAATCTATCGTCCTCGATTCCCAGCCAGAAACTCTGCTCCTTTTTGTACCAACAACTCATCCCCCCCCACCACTGGGAGTAGTCGCCATCATTACAGTTAAAGACAACAACAACAACAACAACAACGAAAAGAAAAAAACAACAAAAAAGAGAATAACCAAAAAAAAAAAAAGAAGCTTTACAAACGGGGAATGAGGTCTTTCTAGGTCAAAGTGATCCTAATGTGTATTAGTCTTGGTGTCTGCTGTCTGTCTCTGGTCCCATCACGCAGGCGTGTGCACGTGCTTTGTAGCGCAGGTTTACATTTGTCTTTAATTGGATTTTTGCCATGGTTGGTTAGTTTGTTGTTTGTGTTTAGTGTCGGTGAGGTTTAGTCTGTGTTAGCTCAATGTTAGCGGCCTTTCAGTCGGTGCTGCGTCAGTCTCTGGGGGAGTGGATACGACGGCTGGAGTCAGCGATATTGGACGTGAGTGTAAATGAAGCTTTGTTTGCTGAGGGATGGATTTATTTCACTCATTATTGGCTGCTTTTTTTGCACACACACGAACAGATTCACACGCCTCCTGCACTTCTTCCCTCCTCAGTCTTCCTGAGGCTCCAGTTGCTGCTCAAACGTAGTCTGGTGGAAATTTCCACATTTTGTGGTCAAGGGCTTAGGAGAAAGTTCCAGCTTTATTCAGAGAGTTCAGATTAAGGAAGAGAAAGAGGAAGAAGCTCTCCATCTATTTATCAGCGAGTCTGAGCAGAGCAAAGTGAGACTGTGATCTGATTGTTAATGTTGTCGTTCCCTCACGTGGAGCGCTGCAGTCAGTTCAGGTCAGTTTGTGGCTCCTGTTATTATCAGCACACCCGTTTAGAGTCCGTTCCCACCCAGTACACACCTGCAGCAGGCAACCTGACAATTTGTTACATTTTATTTTAATGAATCTAAAGGATTCCCTTAACTTCTCAGCAATGTGTTTGACTGATCAGCATATAGCCAAAGTTTGGACAGCCTTTAGCCAGAAGCAAAAAAATAAAACCCACAAAGACTCGTCTGATGAAGCGGGGAAGCTGCCTCCACATTTTACCAGTGCCTTCTCAAACCTTCAAACACTTCCAGGCTGATGGGTATTGGCTATTGTAACACACACACACACACACACGAAAAAGTTCCTCAAAGCTCCATAGGTCTTGGTCTCGTTCTGTTCCTCCACCTCTATCAGCTTGTTGTCAAACATGGACACTAATGATTTGTGCTGTCAGCACTTTGAGGTTTTTCTGTACGTTTTGATTTAAAGGAGTTACAATTGTGAGGGTGTTTTCTTTTTTTTTTTTTTGTTCTTTGTAAATAATTTGCTTGGAGTTTTAAAAAAAAAAAAAAAAAAAAAGAGAGAAAAAAAGTGTAAAACTAGCATGGGTGTAAGTTGTGTGCACATGACAGGAAATGGGGTGGAGCTTAGCTGCGTCGCTATTCCACGCTACAAAGAGTACATTCTTCACTGTAAACTATTTTCATAGTGTATTAAGGCACACAACTGTGTATGATGGGATAATCACACTACTGCTGCTCGAGAATCTGTAAAATGGGCTTATAGTGTGGAAAGGGACACGCCTCTTTCTCTGTCTTTCTCTCTCTCTGTCTCTCTCTCTCTCTCTTCTGAACCTTGGACGAGGTTGGTTATCTTGTGGTGGTGTTCACCCACATATGCAATTTTTAAATGAGATGGTGCCCATTGTACCTTTGAAATACTGGGTATTTCTATTATTAGGATCATTGTCATTGTATGAGTAAGACAATTAGCTTTGTGTTGACGGGTTTTCAAAGGTTCCGTAAGGTGGAGCGATACGTGAAAGGCTAGTTTGTTGTTTGTAAAGGTGGAGTCAGTGACGCTGACGGAGTGTGCATTAGTTAGAGAGTAAGTGTTGTTGTGTTTGGCCAGAGTCTACCTCAGTGCATATGGACGAATCAGTCTAAGGAGGAAGTCATCCCCGTCACCACCTTAAAATCCCCACTATGATATCAAATGATATCACTTTATGGCACATCATCCACACTGCTGATGGACTCCTCTGCTCCACCCCCCTCATCATCCTCCCTTTTTATTCATCCCGTGCTGCAGGGGAAGCTTCAATATGACAGTGATGTTAGGTTTAAACTGAGAATGACATCAGTTACAGCCTTTTATAACAGTGGTTCTCAACTAGTCTGGCTTTGACAATCCCCCACCTCTCACCTCCCACCCCTTTATAGCAAAACGATCAAATTCTCAAATCTGTCTAATATTAAGACAAAGCATTTTCAACCTGAGATAAACAGAATACATCTTAAAGTGAAACAATACTTAGTATAACAGATGTATCTTCACTTCCAAAAGTGTGTGATTAAAATGCTTTGTTGTCAAGCAGTGTGAATTTTGACCGCAGATTTTTATGTAGTTTTAGTTTATTTTAAGTCTAAATGTAGTTATTGGGACTATTTCAGCTATAGTCTAGTTTTAGTTAACTAAATCAAGATTTTTGACTAAACCAGTAACTAAAACACACAATAAGAGCTTATTAAAAAAAACATTTTAAAGCTGATCAACCTGATATAGGGTGGTATTAATGTTTGTAAATACACACAGACAGATTTGATGTGATCATTGCATTAGAATACGAGTTCTGATTGGATTTCGTTCCATGTAATAAAAGTGGACAAAAATGGGAAAAATATGCTTTGATGTAGTTTAGTTTATGACATAGTCTAGTTATTGTAACTTTAAAAAATACAGTCGATGTAAACTATGATGACGTTTTTTCGTCGACGAAATTAACACTGTTGCTAAGCAGGAAATGTGTGATCATTGGAACAACATCCAAAAGGTATTACTATCTCGTAACTCACATTTATTATTCATAAAATGGGCACAATAATGTTAGTCGTGCTTCGTTTTTGTAAAAATTGAGTTTTTCTGTCAATTTCGATTCGAAACAAAACGTCCACTTTTCTTCCTCTGACCTTAAAAGTAGGTAAACCACCAAATCAAAAGCTGTGCATTGTAAATATTAAGTACCAATTACATACATGAATAAAAGCCAGTTTTTTTTTTGTTCACCCACTAAAAGAACCAAACTGATGCTGCATTGTGGGTCCTGACCTTGCATTGAGAGCCTTTGTTCTAAAATGTTAAACTATGTAAATTGAGTTGGTTTGACTTGAGTCACTGATGTGAAGCTTCACCTGAAGCACTGGAGGAAGAGACATAGCTTTATCGCCTGGTTTCTCCGTGTTCCCATACACACCATTCCTGCTGGGCTTTAAGTAGTGGCACGTTTGTCAGGTCATCTGGAGATGTAACAAGTGAACACTAACATCAAACTGTAGCTTTTAGACTATTAGTCGAGGACCTCTGGCTCTGGTTAACTCCCAGAGTTTTTCCACTGGAGTTAGGTTGAAAGCGCTCCTTTCCTTTGTCTGCATGTTGTGCTCACTTATTACCATGTCCCCTTCATTCAGTGTGTGTTTCTCTGCTTATGTTTAATGTGCATTTTTTATTTTCTACTGTGAATATCAAGAGGTGATCTTTTCACCACCTTTTATTGAGTCTGTTGTGGCCAATGGGGATGTAGACGTTTAAAAGAGGACGGCTCTCCTCTCCACGCGTCAGCGAAATCAGAAAATCAAGCTGGACTCGGACAATCCAGTGTGCCATATGAACTCTCTTAAGTGATGTGAAATCTAGATTGTAACTTTTAGTCTCAGGGAGGGCGGCCTGATGCTGGTTGGAGGAGAAAGAGGATGAGGAGGAGATATCTACCTACCTACCTTTTTGCTTACTCTGACTGAAGTTCTCTGCATCCCTGCAGAAAGCAACACGGAGACAATGACAAAGCCCAACGACAAGTTTTCAACATTCAAACCTCCAATATGAACTACTTTCTGCCCCTTTCTGAAGATAGTCTGTTCTCCTCTCTGGGGTGGTTGGGATTGCCCTCTAGTGGTTGGAGTGGAGAGCTGCAGGTCAGGGAATGCAAAGCAAACCCGTAGTGCCTTGCTCATATGAACAGTTCATCTGCTCCCTGACTCGCTTGTCTCCACCAATCACTGAAGAGGATTTCCACCTTCAAACATGATATTTTTTGGTCTTAGATTAAATTATTAATAATAATAAAAAAATGTTTTTTTAACTGTTTTCAGCAGTAATCGCAGTGATTAACAATCTAACTGCTCGCTGAGAAAATACTGTAATTGGGTGACTGATGATTTTTTTTTTTTTAACGAAAACAAAATATATAACAACAGATTTGTGCTTGTCTCTGCTCAGCCCTGGGTTGCTTTGTGCATGGCCTTTTTATACCAGTTTGAATTATTTGTTGAGTACTGATTCTGCTCCACATCATTGTGTTATGACAATGACGCCCCAAAGCACATGCAAAAAAAAAAAAAAAAAATAGGCTATCATATTCGGCATCAAATGATTGCATCACTGTACGGGTTTTACAGTGAAATGCATCCATTTGTTTGATGATTTTAAAAGTGATTATAAGCTCTTCACTGTAAATAGCAGCATATCTGTTCAGGCCCCTGAAAAAAAACAAAAGCACTTAATTTTAGGGATGTTGTGTTTAGTTGTAATGCAGCCCAGGGTAAGACCAAAGCATTGTATGTAATATTGCTGTGTTTTAAAGAAAGTATTTCATTTTAGAGATGTTAATTTCTATTTTTGTTTAGCCAAAGTATAGGGATGCTGAATACAATGCCTTTTTTTCTGGCTGTAAACTTTTACTACTCTTGTACATTATGAATTTAACATTATTATCAATGTGTAATTAACTTTTTTCTAAATTCAGAAAGATTACCTTTTTTTTTTTTTTTTTTTTTTTAAATGACATAACCTACTGCTCAGACGCTCCCGGTCTGTTGATGTGTTTTAGCCGACTCAGCACAAAGCAGACTGAGGGCTTGAGCCCGTGTGTGACATCACACAGACAGAAGTGTCAGCCTCTCGACCCCCACGCACGTTCTGAATGTCTCAGTGGTCACGCGTTATTGAACCATCGCCGCAGCAGCATTTCACCCATAAGGCCTTTTTCTCCTGTCGCAGGTTCATCACCTATCAATCAATCAATCAATCACTGTTTATATAGGAAGTGTTGAGAGACTCATGGGTCACAAGTAATTGTTTTTTTTTTTTTTTTAATGTGTGTGAAAAACTGGACAAGACCACTGCACATCCTCTTAAAGAGGAGGAAGCATGAGTGATACAATACTGAATAAGCTAAAAAAAAAAAAAAAAACCTAAGCTGATGCTTTGACGCTCATATCTCTTCTAGTTTAAACTGTAACTCAGGAGGTTTTCTATCTATATGCTAAACACAGAGGAAAAGAAATGCCTGTTGCACCAACACTGATGAAGCGATACTGAAAGCAACAGGAAAACAATGCTCAGGAATGATATCCACCAAGCATTTCTCTGAGTATTTCAGTTTTTATGGCAAACCAAGAGTACAAAAGTGTCTGCTGGGTTGCAAGAAAAAGAAAAGAAAGTGATATAGAAAACAAGCCTGCTTCATAAACCCTTCAAACCATTTCTTAAAACATGTTTGGATGAGTCAGAGTCCTTTCTGTCATCCACAGTTTATTTCAAAAGCTGTTTTATTGTGTGTGGACGTCCCTGATTGATGACAAACGTGAGGAAAAGCAGCCTCTTCCTGATGTTTTATGAGTCGCCCATCAGTCCAGTGGTCTGCTCCAGTTTACACGCCAGTACTTCTTCATATTTGTCTGACCCTGTCACCCCCCCCGTGCTGTGTACTTTTATAATCAGTGGAGTTGAGTCTGTGTTGTTTTTTGCCACAGCTTTCCATGTCTCAGAATCTGAATGCTGCTTCTCTTCTCTGTGTGTCCTCTAGTCTCTTCCCTCCTCGGTGCACATAGGTGGTCCCCAGAATGCTGTGTGTAGTCTCGCAGGATACCTCTTTGTTAGTGTCATGTTATTGCCGATGAAAAAAATGCTGTCGTATTCATAATGGGATATTTTGTGTATACGTTTTGTTAAAAGAGGTTGGTGCGTAAGCAGACGGCAGGTGTATATGTTTGTGTATGTACAGTCTAAACACCCCCCCACACCAGAACCCACAGAGGTTGTTTCATCCCTCACACTGGATCCAAATGTGCCATTATATCTTTATGTATAATATCAACATGATATACACACACACACACACACACAAAGAAATACATGCATACTGTACAGGATCAAAAATGTGCCATGACAAAATGAACGCTTGACAATTTATTTTTTCTATGTTTTCAAAGGAGAGCCAAGTAGTGACATGTAAAGATAATGTTGCAATGATATCAAAATAAAAAAAAATCTTGCTGTGTGTAAATTATTAAACAATTAATTGTTTATATTAAAATTATGAATAAAACTATTGGAGTATACGTGTCTTCTTGCCCTTCCTGCTATCCACTTTATACACATATATATATTTATATTTCCCCGTTGGGGAAATGGGCTGCCAGTGTGGGTCCTTAGGCAAGACCCTTCACGCTACTGCCTACCTCATACAATGATGAGAGACAATGAAATGAATGACATGCCGGCTCAGGCGTCGCCCGGCCAAACAAGATCTGCGTCAGGTGCTGGGGAACCAGAGCACCTTGATGTAAAATGGGCTATTGGAACAAGGCGGAAATGGGCGAGATGCAAGAACAGGGCTCTGATGGAATGCTACTACTCCAGTAACCCTAGTCAGAGGGGCTACATGCAGAGGATGTGGGAGAAATGGTTACTTCGAAACCCACAGTCCAAACTCACGGCGAAACAACTAGTAGCTCAGCTTTCCAACATCCACAGCGTACCAGCCCCCCCCAATGGAGATTGGGTACGAAGCCCCAATAAGTGCAATCAGGCTGAACAAGGCAGCGACTGACCTGAAAAATAAGATCATGTCAAAAATGTCCAGCAGGCAACCCCGAAGCCAATTACAGAGGCTAAGAGAAGTACCGTCAGAAAGTCTCCTAGAAGATGTGAGTGCAGTTCTGAGAGCAATTCCTACATCAACCATCACTGAAACCAATGAGCTGATATACTCCACAGCAGCAGTGATCCTTGAGACGCTTGGCTATCGTAAGAGCAACCATGAGATGAAATACCCACCATAGAAAAGAAGGCTGGAGGCTAACATCAAGGCAGCATGGAGAGAAGTGAGTCAATTGACAGAGGCCTTGAAAGGTACAATGAAAAAGCAAGTACCCAAAAGGTACAACCAGATGCCCATACCTAAAGCATTGGAATCTGCCAAACAAAGGCTCCAAGCCTTGGCCAGCCGCCTAAAGAGATACACCAGACAACGAAGCCAGACGAATAAATCGTCTGTTCGCATCTCAACCAGCGAAAGTGTACGCTCAGTGGCAGGGTAACAATAACAGAGCAGACCCACCAAGGCTGGAAACTGAACAGTACTGGAAAGGCATATGGGAGCCTCAGGTATGAAAAACTGGACAGCACCAGGCCCTGACATGATACACACCTACTGGCTTAAGAAACTCACTGCACTCCATGAGCGCTTGGCAGCACAAATGAACCAGCTGCTGAGAGATGGGAATCACCCTGAATGGTTAACCGAAGGGCGCACAATCCTGATCCTGAAGGATCCCTCAAAGGGTACAGTCCCATCCAACTATCGCCCAATAACCTGCCTCTCCACAACGTGGAAGCTCATGTCCGGCACCATAGCGGCTAAGATAAGCTGGCACATGGCTCAATACATGAGCACAGCTCAGAAGAGAATACGTAAAGATACCAGAGGTGCCAAACACCAGCTCCTGGTAGACAGAACAGTCGCTCGAGACTGCAGAACCCGACATACTAACCTGAGCACTGCCTGGATTGATTACAAGAAGGCCTACGACTCAATGCCACATACTTGGATCATTGAATGCCTGGAGCTATACAACATCAAAAGGACTCTAAGAGCCTTCATTGCAAACTCGATGAGGCTGTGGAAAACCACCCTTGAAGCCAATGGCAAGTCACTTGCACAAGTCTCCATCAAATGTGGCATATTCCAAGGAGACGCCCTGTCCCCACTGCTGTTCTGCATAGGTCTGAACCCCCCTCAGCCAAATAATCAACAAGACTGGCTATGGATACTGACTCATGTCATCCATCAGTCACCTCCTCTACATGGATGACATCAAGCTGTACGCTAAGAATGAGCGAGACATCGACTCACTGATCCATACCACCCGGATATACAGTGCAGACATTGGGATGTCATTCGGACGAGAGGAGTGTGGTCGGATGGTGACTAAGAGAGGGAAGGTAGTCGACACAGAAGGGGTCTCACTCCCAGAAGGAACAATAGCAGACATTGAGGACAGTTACAAGTACCTCGGAATCCCGCAAGCAAATGGCAACCTCGAAGAGGTGACAAGGAAAGCGGCGACGGCCAAATACCTCCAACGAGTACGGCAGGTCCTAAGAAGCCAGCTCAATGGCAAGAACAAGTCCCGGGCAATAAACAGCTATGCCCTGCCAGTAATCAGATACCCTGCAGGAATAATTAGCTGGCCAAAGGATGAGATGTTAAGACGCAGAGAGTTCCACCCCAAATCCAGCACTCTGAGACTGTACGCTAGCTGGAAGGAAGGAGGCCGAGGACTAGTGAGTGTGAGAGCCACTATCCAGGATGAAACATCCAAGATCCATAAGTACATCAAGGACAAGGCTCCAACAGATGACGTGCTCAGTGAATGTCTCAGACAATGGGGAACAGAAGATGAGGTGCTGGAGGTTCCGTCATGGGAGGACAAGCCCCTACACGAGATGTACCACCGAAACATAACTGAAGTGGCGGATATCAAGAAATCCTACCAATGACTAGACAGAGCCGGACTAAAGGACAGCACAGAGGCACTCATCATGGCTGCACAGGAGCAGGCCTTGAGCACCAGAGCAATAGAGGCCCAGAACTATCACACCAGACAAGACCCCAGGTGTAGACTGTGCAAAGAGGCCAATGAGACAATCCAGCACATAACTGCAGGGTGTAAGATGCTGGCAGGGAAAGCTTACATGGAGCGCCATAACCAAGTGACTGGTATAGTGTACAGGAACATCTGTGCAGAGTATGGGCTGGAAACCCCAAGGTCAAAGTGGGAAACACTTCCAAAGGTGGTAGAGAATGACCGAGCCAAGATCCTGTGGGACTTCCAGATACAGACGGACAGAATGGTAATGGCGAACCAACCAGACATTGTGGTGGTGGATAAAGAGCAGAGGAAAGCCGTTGTGGTCGACATAGCAATACCAAGCGACTTTAACATCAGGAAAAAGGAACACGAGAAACTAGAGAAATACCAGGGGCTCAGAGAAGAGTTGGAGAAAACCTGGAGGGTGAAGGCATCAGTGGTGCACATGGTCATTGGGGCACTCGGGGCAGTGACTCCCAAACTGGAGGAGTGGCTCCAGCAGGTCCCAGGAAATACATCAGACATCTCGGTCCAGAAAAGTGCAGTTCTTGGAACAGCAAAGATACTGCGCAGAACCCTCAAGCTCCCAGGCCTCTGGTAGAGGACCCGAGCTTGGAGGGAAAAAGAGACCGCCCGCGGAGGGTGAGGAAGAGTTTTTTTTAATATATATATATATATGGACACTACTTCCTGTGTAGCAAGTGGTTGATCAATCATAGTTTTTACCTAGAGAAATTAAGTGCTTATGCCTATGTTTATTTTATACAAGCTTTATATATATACTGTATATATATATATATATATATATATATATATATATATATATATAAAGCAAACACAGTGAAGTAATGTTCCCCATTAAGTCCACAGACATTGCTTTTTCTGAATAATCACAGGCCTTTTTGATCTACAGAATTATTGCTTAAATCTCAACTGAGAATTTAAACTTGCCTGTTCTTCAGATCGGTGCTGGTCCTCGGATCATCATTATATCAAAAATAAGTACCTTTTTCTTTTTATTCCTTTTTTTGAACCTCTTGATGAAGTAACCATTGTATTTAACTCTAAAGCCTCTCAGATCAAGGTAGATAAATAGAAGGCGACCTTAAAAAGTCATCTGGAGCATTTTGGGTGCGTCGTGATGACATGGCATTTTGGCCTTCCCAATACTACAGCAATCTTCTAGAGGTGTTGGTTCTAGCAACTTGTTTTTATGGTTTGCGTTCAAAGTTCATGTTCTATGGTTGTAACAGGGCTGGTAGTTAAAGGCAAGTTTTAAGCAATAAATCAGTCATACAATAAATCTTTGCATTTGTTTGTTTAGGTTTTGGAATTCTAGGTTCTTGTTTATCCAAAGAAGAGGCATCAAATCTTTGCTTTTCAAACAGAATCTGACTAAACCAAACCACAGGCCTATCAAACGTGTGTCAGAACAACCTCACAGTTAAAGGCATTCTTCAGATTATTGGATCCCACGGGTGTTAAATTCCTTCTTCTGAAACCTGAATATGATATGATCCTTTCTTCAAAGTTATTGCACAACGATGGTGCCAAGGTATGAAGTCCTTGCATGCTTTTTTTTATTTTTATTTTTTTAAAGCACGCTTTTCTTTCTCTCTGCTATAGCTACGAATCAAACGACTATTGAATATTTAGAAAAAGCAGTTCTATACTTTAGTTTGACATTATTTTATTTTTAATTCTTGTCAGTATTTTAGTTGTCATTATTTACCTCCTGTGGATGATGTTTGGAAAATATCAGAATATTCTCTCAAAAACAGATAAGATAAATAAAAAATGTAACATCATTTATAAATTAGCTTTCATTGTAACAATTAGAGTGCATGCATTGAGCCAATAAATCATTCTTAGAAATAAATGACCAACATCTCTATGCTTTCTAGTTACAATTCCTGTATTTTTGTTTTCACAAGTGATTTTTTGACAGCCTTTTGAAATCTGCCTTTAAATGCTAAGCTGCCATGTATACAGGGGACTTGCTTAGTCAATTAGTGAAGCTACATGTGATATTTCCTCGATAAGAGGGAATCCAGCTTCGTAGTACAGGCCCCAAGTGTTGTGTGTAGTGTGTGTAGAGTTTCCTCACTGTGGGCACAACTTTGGAAATCACGATTAAGCAATCGACAAAAACTGTAATGGTCAAATAAAGGATGTTTCCATATTTTACGAGACAGGTGACAACCCTGTGCACAAACTAATTCACTCCATTTTAGTTTCAGTCAAAACCTTTTATGATTGCGTAAATGCGTATGTTGTTAAAGCTGTGAATGCAACTGTCAACAACAGACTTTGCTTCCTCACTGTAGATACCCGGATGCTGGGTATGTGCAGAGCTGCCGCTGAGTGTCACAATATGATTCAATGCAGCAGTGAATGTGTGTGTGTGTGTGTGTGTGTGTGTGTGTTTCAGCTGCACAGAGTGTGTGAGAGAGAGAGGAAGCAGCAGTTAGATCCAGAGTCTGGGTAAGTGTTTGCATTTGGGCTGAAATTAAATTATTCACAGAAGACCAAAATCATCTGAATGTTTTTGTTTTTGGTTAAATAATAATATTAATAATAAAAAAAAATTACTCATAAACTCTCTGTTACCTGTCATCCAGTGTGCATGTAGCTTTCTAAAATGTTACTTCATAACTGAAGTGTTGTATCTCACAGTTGAAGGGCACTGGTTGTTTCACAGTTTACTTCCATGAGTTTCCAATGGCTTCCTCAGAGTCAGGGATCCGCTGACCTGTCTGTGGGAATGTGAGGAGAATTTTCCACTTGATGTGCAGTGAGCTGCTCTTGAGGGTAATTTGTTGTAACACTTGTGCACATTAAGAAGCGTTCAGTTTGCAGCTATTGCTCAGGCTCTGGTAGCTGCTAAAATGGAGGGAAAATATCCTCCCCTGTGTTAATAACTCTGAAGAAAAACTGTTAAAAAAAAAAAAAAAATCTTCAGATGTTTTAAGTCCTGTGCCTGATTCAGTTTATGGAGGAGAAAACAAAAGCAGCACATTGCATCACACTGCACTTACGTATACCCCCTTCTCTTTTTCTGTTTCTTCTTTATTTCCTGAAACAATCACACTTTAAAACACTAAATGGTTTAGAAACAGTACTAAACACACAGTTCATGCCCTTCAACATACTTATAAGGCCATTATTACACACACATGTAACCCTCTTAATGGTTTTATTTTACCTGGGATTCATCTTCACATTTGATTACTGAGATGTTTTCATAATCAGAATCAGAATTCCTTTATTAATCACAGGGGGAAATTGCTTTTGTTACAGCCACTTAAGAAAAAAAAAAATCACAATTAAAAGAATAGTAGGTTTAACAAAGACGAAAGTAAGAATAAACATTAAATAAGTGTATAATTAAGTAAAAGACTGTTAAAAATAAGGATCAGATACACACACATTACAGTAGTAAAAATAAATAAAGCAAGATTAATAATAATAATACAAAGATACAATTTATTTACAAATATGATACAGATATTTACAAAAAAAAATAAAAATGTACAAATATGATGCTGAACTCAACACACCATCTCTCATGCATCCATGTTTTCGTTCTGATGGAGGTGAACTCCAACCAGCAGCTTGCTGATCCTGCCTTTGGACACTTATACTTGCTCTTACTGGACTCTCCTCCTCCCTCCTCGACTTCTCTCCCTCCTGCCCTCCTTTCACCTCCCTCCTTCGTCCTCTCACTTGGTGCCAGAGCTCCAGTGTGAGCGATATCCATTCCTAGCTCCTCACTGTACTACTCCTATGGCGGACTCTCCTCTCAACAACTCGTGGCCATCCATTTCCAAACTCTGGATGAAGAGATGGTCCTTCAAGAGAGGTACCGCTCATTGTGTTTTCATTAGATGATGGACTACAGATGGTGGTCCAAGCTGGATGTGGGAATGGAATGGGAACCAATATGTGGCAGGTGTCAGATATGTTTCTCCTTATCTGTAGTTCTCAGATAAACTCAATTTTCTCAGTTGTTTCTTTGGACTTATGAGTTGTTGCTCAGGCTCATTATGACATTGACATTATATTGACAATATGATCTGCTACAAAAACCCATGGCGAAGAGTAATACTAAGAGGAGGTGTTTATCAGTCAAAGGAGTTGATCTATGGAACGGTCTACCTATACAACTTAAGGGCTCCAAAACTATTCATGCATTTAAGAAAATGTACAAGTTAAATATTATAGAACACTTGAATGAAACATTAGAAAAGAAGTTGATCGAGGATGCTTAATATAATTTTGATTGTTGAAGTTTAAGTTTTGTGCTTACATGTTACCATCGTTGGTATGAGAGAAACTGTATAATTGTGTCATCTTTGGACATACAGTAGTGTTTCAGTTGTAAAAGGGGTTAGGCATAATAAGTCTTGACTTCAGCTTAAACCCCTTTCGGTCAGGCATCATTTAGCGGTTGACATTCCTAATGTACACATGTTTTTTTTTTTTTTTTCCTGTCGTGTAATGTGTGGGATCTTTGAATGACCTTAGATCTGGATGTTCACAATGACCGAAGAAATAAACTAACTAACTAACTAACTAACAATTGAATATACCAGACCACAAGCCTGTGATGAGTCATTTCCAACCCTGGTGAAAGGCGTGAGAGAGCGGACTAGATGAACCAAAAACAAAACTTAATCTGCCCTTTTTTGAGGAAGCATTTGTGCTTTTATTTCAGTATTTACTGAATGACTCTGAATATAATAATTTTCTTCAGAAGAAAAACTATTACAAACAAATGTTGAGTCTTTTTTTTTTTCAGCTGTCAAAGAGAACTGTGAGTGTTGTTTACTGTGTGATACACCGTGAACTTAGAAGCATGTTTGTTGTGTCTGTGTGTGTGTCTGTGTGTGTAGACGTGTTAAAACAGTCGACAGATGCATTTCTAGTCAAAGAACATCTGCAAAATGACAGTTGTTTTGATGTTCGTCTCGACCTTAGATCTCACAGTCGGCCTCTTTGGTTTTTAACCACACACACACACACACCCACACACACACACTAAGACAGACAGCCCGCTTGCACTCATCCACGTACTAAATGGCCACCATAACCCCAATGTAAACTGAACCAAACAGGCGATCATGTATGTAAAGTATGTATGTTGTGTTTATGTTGGAGGTGACACTTTCAGTAAAGCTTTCGGGCAAACATTGTGAATCATTATCACATGTTGCCACAGTTTCTCTCGTGATGATCACATAGTTTATGTACTTGTTACAAACACGTGCTGTGCACTTCCTCCAAGTCAAAACTTTTGAAAGAAAAAAATCCCAATCATTATTAACATAGTTGTAATAAGTAGTGGGAGATTACAGTAGGCCAATCAGTCGGTTTAATGAGAACTTAAAAGTCCAATAACCTTTTGTAGAAAAATCTAAATTCTTCTGTTGTGAATACATTTTGGAAGTTGAATCAGTCTACTAAAAATGTACGAGAATAACATTTAGTGTTACATAGGCTATATACAAGCAACACATTCTCACTCCCAACTCGTCACATATTGACATATTCGACACACGAGGGTACCCCGTTGACGTCAATATGTGACGCTAAGGGTCGGCCCGGTGCAGTCTGCAACTCTTATAAAAGTGACTTTGTGTCATGTTTGCTAAAGCTGTCACTATGTAAGGACAGTTTTACATGAATCTAGTAGTTTGTGTGAAAAAAAAAAAACAGACTCATTGAGCCCCCCTGCTGCTCCTGCAGTTTTTGGCAGATTGCCAGAATGCAACGCGACCGAGCAAAAAGAACCAATCAGAGCTAGGATTGTGTTTGATGGGCTGACTGACAGCTGTTGTTCACAGGCCCCGCCCCTTTCCCGGAGCTAGAGCGCCGTCTTTTTTACAGTTTATGGTCTGGAGGAGTAGAAAATGGAATTGGTGACTTTTCTGCTTGAAAGGTAATTACTGCTGCTTGATTTACATTATGTTTGATTTGTAATTTTTACACTAGAACTCTGTAGTGCATGTGTTGTTCATGTGCGCGCAGCAGCCTCCATGTGGGTTGCTGTAAGTGACACCGTGTTGCTGCTGCTGAAGTGTGTGCACATAGAGAGAGAGAAGCACTGCAGGAATACGCTTTTAACAGTTCATGTTATATTGCTGTGATGTTGCTGTCGGACTAATGTTAGCTTGTTAGCTCCTCTGAGGGAGGGACTTTGGAAAGTTTGGAGGCAGGGCAAGAGAACAGCGGGAAGGGAGGGGGAGCGAGGGATCTGAAAGTCGCGGACTGCACCTTTAAAGATAGATTGTTGCTTTACAATTGTTTTTATGACATTTCTAATGAGAAATGTACCCATAACTTATGGTTAGGGTTACGGTCAGGTTTAGGGTTCGAAGTTTTATTTTAAAAAGTTGCGTTGAAAAGCAGCTTACGGACCCTCAGTGTCAAAAATAAACGCCAAAAGGGCTAAAGGGTCCTTCCGGAACATCAACATTTGATGAGTTGGGCAACCCAGTTATCCTAACTTATTTTAGTTCAGGGGCCAAAGACAGACCACTTTGATTTTAGGTGTATGTTATTTTAGGCAGGAAAATGAAGAATTTCAATATTATGGTGCTCTAGTCCAGTGTTTCTCAAATGGGGTACGTGTACTCCTAGAGGTAATGTGATGAGGGAGAAAGAGTGAAAGATTAAGAAATGAAAGCATTAAAAATATGGGATTTTATAATGTTTATTTGAAGTTAAAAAATTCAATTTACAATATTTATTTATTATGCTGATTTTATTTGTTTTATTTTATTTTATTTTATTTATCTTCTGCTGAAACTGCAATTTCCCCTTGTGTGACTAATAAAGCTTATCTTATCTCATCTTATAAAGATGATGATGATGATCTTGAACATGAACTGAAAATTGTAGACAGTCTTGGTCCCAGGCGGGAGATGACTGTAAATCAATAAAAACTATAACGATAAATCTATTCATGAGACACTAAATACTGTTTCGTTCTACTTATTTACATGATGAGATTTAAAATGTGTTATCACTCATTTATTCCATCATTATGCTCTATAGTTTTTTTCTAATAGTATTCTGAGCAAAATGTTGCAGTCAGACAGAGGGGCTACTTGGATTCAGAAATAAAATAAAGGGGGTACTCGAGTCAATAAAAGCTCAAGAACCACCGCTTTAGTCTGGACTTAAGTATTAATAAGTGGAGGTTTCAGTCTCTGTAGGACCTTCACCTAAGTTTCCTTGAGTTTTGGACAATTCTTTATTTACTTTTTGGAATAATTTGAGGAAAATTACAGGATTTTTGAATTAAAAAAAAACAAAAAACAATTAACAATTTGAGATAAAAAAAAAAAAAAAGTACGAGTGCAGTCGTGTGATCTAAACATAGGAAAACTGTGAGCGATGAGAACAATTGTGGAGTTTCATTCATCTCTGGTTCTGCTGGAGAGTTTTTGTGGATTTGTTTGGTTTTTTGCCTTTTTTTTCCCACAAATTTTATATTTTGATAGCGCTTTGAGATTACTTTTGTTGGAATTAGCGCTATATAAATAAAGTTGAACTGAATTAAAACAGTGTATTTAGAAAGGCTGATATATCTATCACTGAATTAGTGGATAATTTGCACAATGATTCATGTTTGCTGTCATTTTTACTTTCTCCTGCATGCCGAATAGGATGCTCCAAAGGGACAGACTTTGAGTTTGACGCATGTGCCCTAATGTAAAACCACACTCATGGAATATCTGGAATATTGACTGAATGTTACATGCTTGGACTGATTCATTCATAACTAATAATTTCAGGTTTCAGCTGCTTATCCTTTGCACAGTCTTACACACAGTCTTACACACACACACCTGAGCGCACACACACAGTATATATCAGAGGCCAACCATAAAAGGCCACAGAGGCTGGAGAAGACAACATCAAGCAGCCACTGCCGTGTGTCTCCCAGGTTTACACTAAACACGAAGGGGGAATGGACACAAACAAATGTCCTCTGCAGAGGGGACACTGCCACCCCTGCAGCCTTCGCCAGTGATTTACTCTTCTTAAAAAACTAGAACGATAATGTGTCTGTCCCTGTGTTTATATGAGAACATTTCTGGCCACTGTGCTAAAGACAGTCGGGAATAATGACGGTTTATATCGAGACACGATGCAGGACTGCATTTTATCCCTCAGCAGAACAAGAGGGGAGCTCACTTACTGTGCTTAAATAGTTTTGATCTGCCAGGAACTGTTCACCAGACTGATAGTGGTAAACAGAGATCTTCTAAGAAAAGACCCCCGGGGTTTGTGTCAAATTAATGAATCGACTCTTTTTTGGTTTATATAGTTTTAAGCAGCTACACTTTTCAGTGTCTCACAGAGGGAAAATGTTTATGTTAGAGACACAGGAACTAAATCATTAAATAGAACCACACAACACACACACTCACACACACACTCACACACACACACACACAATTCTTAGACATTTCATCACTCCACGGTATCAAGAATTCAAAACAGTAACGCTGAAGTTATCTTATGGTGTGCGCGTCTAAGAAAAACAACTAAAAACTAAAAACCTTGGCAGCATTAAGAACCAGGCCTCCCAAGCAGCGTTCATTTTGTTGACAAAAACTTTTCGTCATAGTTTTCAAAGACTATTTTTTCTTAAAGTGACAATACCTAGACCAGGGGTCTGCGACCTGCGGCTCTGGAGCCTCATGTGGCTCTTTGACTGTTATGCAATGGCTCCTTATAGCTTAAAAAAAAAAAAACTGTTGAAATAAATAGTTTTTTTTAAATTTTTTACAGAGGCTATTAATGATTAATAGCAAATAAAATGAAGATATAACAATTTGTTAAATAAATCACATTGTCTAATGACTCAGCACTTTCCTATTTCACCTCCTGCAACATCTACAGACCACCAACTTTCCTGCACCTGTGGCTAACCTTAAGTTATAAATCCCTGGTAAGATAACTAAACCAACAAAAATACTATTCTGGAAGAAAATAGAGATTTTAATTGTGTGGAGACAGATTAATTTAACCTCCAATGTGCTGGTTAAATATCCATGCTTTATGTGTGGCAAGAAATGAGCAATTAGTACGTGTTGACCACATGATCATGTGTTATCAAATTCAAGTTACTTTTTGTAGCCTTTCAAATAGATTAACTAAAAATACAATTCTTTATATGACATCGTGTTCATGTAAACTGAGATGCAAGATACTGTTTTATTTCTTGATGTCAATTTATTTTATTTTTTTATTTTAAACTGTTTTGAAGTTGCCATTTACATGATCAATATAAATAAAATCAAATAAAATCAAACTTTATTCTATATAATTTTAACTGTATAGAATTTAATACACTATATTGTTTTTGTTCAGATTAAGGTATTTTTTTGGCTCCAGGAGGACTTTAATTCAGGTGTGATGAGGTAAAATGTTTCCATGTAGAGTAAAGGTTACAGACCCCTGACCTAGACTATGACTTCATACAATATGTATCAACCAAACTAAACTACCAGTATAATGTAAAACCAATGATGTGATTTTGCTCTGAATGTCAAAATGAATTTCTGTGATTGCAACCATGTCGGAAATGAACTGAATAAATAAAATAAATAAATAAATAAATAAATAAATGTTCTCATGGGATGAAATCCAACTAGAACTACAATTTAATGTCCGTGGCAAAATGTGGGTCCCAGGGTGGGACCAGTTGAGAACCACTGCTCTAAGTATACTTTAATGAACTGAAACGTGTACTAGAAGTATATACCTAGTATCCTAGTAGTATATAGATGAGTATACTTGGAAGTGTACTTTTGTAAACTTAAAATGACCTTATAAAGTACACTTAAAGTATACTTTTATAAACTCAAAAAGTTCCAATTTACACCGAAGAAGTATTAAATTAGTATACTTTCTTGTACGCTATAAGTACATGGTCTATAGTATACTTGGTATCCTTATATTTATACTCAAGCATACTTGAATGAACTTCAAGTATACTACATTTTGCTAAGGGGCACCTCATGTGTTTTTGGAAACAACCTGGCCTATATAAACACAAATAGAAACATAAGTTATAACCATCATCCGAGGTCGAGTGCTGATAGACTGGGAACCAGTGGGTCACAAGTTTAACCTCTACTGTCGTCACGAGATTGTCTGGGTCATGTTCCTGTACCACACACACACACACACACACACACACACACACACACACACACACACACACACACACACACACACACACACACACACACACACACACACACAGTCTGTTTTTTGATGTGTTTTTAACTATATATAACAGTATCTTATGAATATCCTTGACATTCTTCCTGTGGTTTGTGGGTGTGAAGCTAAGTCAGGAAAACTCTGCGATGTTCAAAATGTACAATTTCATTTTTATATCATCGTATCAACTGTATAAAAACCTTATATTTTATGTTTTTACTTCAAAGTTTCAGTATATTTCTTCATGGCTCGTAGACATTAGGTATTAGCATTAAAACGGGGACGTATTACAGAAGTGGTTGAGTTGAGAAGAAACAGTGCTGACACGTTCAGGCCACATAGAACCAGCCTGGCTTAGACTATAGAGTTCACAGGAGATGTTCTCTTATGAAATAAGATGGGTTATGTAATCATAGCTGGATTAAAACCTCAACATGATATACAGACAGCAAGGTTTCCATATATTCATTATGCAGAAATTATGAGTAACTACACCCAAATCATGCATGTACTGTATATAATTTTTCTACATCAAATATTCTATTCAGTCTATAATGCCAAATCATTGATCAGCCAAAGGTGGAGGCAGTGGTATGTGGCATCAAATTACAAAAGTCACAAAATCAGGATCTGTCTGCCGTTATTTGTGTGTTTTTTTAAAAAACAGAAAAACAAACAAACAGAAATTAGCATCTCATTTGTTTTCAGCATCCGAGTGCAAACCCTGTGGTCAGCCATGTGAGACTCCTGGAGCCCAGTCTCAAGCTCCCAGTGGGAAAGGATCTTCTAAGTCATTATCTCCTGCTTCTATCAAGGAGGACATCTTCTTCGACAACACTAGTGATGACCAGGCAAGCTGTCATTTTTTGTTGTTGCTGGACTTAAACCAGTTCACAAACTCTTTTTTGTTGTATTATTTATTTGTACATTGGAAACCCTGAATGATCATAGAATGTGACGAGTATGCTCAATTCTCTGCAAATTCTCTGGCAGTCGTCTGTTTTTGTGGAAGCCCATCACAAAAAAAAAAAAACAAAACAAAACAAAATAAATATTACAGCAGTTACTAAAGTCAGAATTATGAGAAGGAAAATCATATATATGAGAAACAATCTACCGACACTGACTGTTACCATATTTAATGACACTTATATATATAATAATTCATTCAAAACACATATTTTTGGCTGTTTATTCAGTCCTTAGAATTCAACGCATGGTACATCGTGTAGAAAATAGTGGAAGTACATGAATAAAGTCTTTATTGCAAATTATTCCATCACATTTGTGAATGTGTCCTTCCAAATTTACATTAAAAATAATTTTCTCATAATTATGACTTTCTATCTTATAATTATGACCTTACTAACTCATAATTATGACTTTCTATCTCATATAATTATGATTTTCTTTCTCATAATTATGACTTGCCATAGTGATTTTTTAATTTTTTCACTGGCAGAAACAGGTTTCCATAGTTTTTGGCTTTGAACATAACTAATAATTTTCAGACCGTCTGACTTAGTAAATTTCTCCTTTGTATGTTCTCTGAATTCCGCTCTGGGAACGACTCTAACAGTTCTTTTCTATAGCAAAAACAAAGGTATTATGTTAAAAAAAACAAAAAAAGTAAAACAAAGGCATTATATCTAGGCACTATAAGTTTACAATACAACTTTCTTCTTATAGAATATGAATTTCAATTTCCTTATTTAAACAATACTGTTAGTGCAGCATCTGTCTGATGGTGGGCCGTCAACATTCTGATGAATATGTATTTCCCAACAGGCGGCACAAAAGATTCATGATGTTAAAGTAACTGAGCGATTATGTGCTGCAGACACATTTATCAGGTGAGATTTAGAGTTGAAAATGTCACTACCCACTTAAAACGGCTTTAAAACAACACACTGGAGGAATTAAATCAAAGTACGCCATTTTGAGAAATTGAACAGCTTGATAATCTTTAATGTGTAACACTGATTTCTAATAAATTTGGATTTTTGCATTAAGAATCTTGTATGTAAACCATGCTTTTATAATTAACAAAAATGCTACTCTTTGTTTATTTTATTTTATTTTTTCAGAAAAATCCCAAGCATAAATATGATGATATTACAGAAATAAACACAGTTTGTATTGATTAGCTATAATTACAGCAGAGGTGTAAAGAGTACTGATATGTTCTACTCAAATAGAAGTGCTGTTACTTGATTGATATTGTACTGAAGTACAAGTACAAGTAAGTTATACATAAAATGCTCAAGTACAAGTAAAAAGTAGCTCAATTAAATAGTACTTAAAGTAAAAGTTACTAGTTACTTCCCTTGCATACAGTAAATATCTCATGTATAAACTTAGAGACGAGATCTTGCACAATTGGAATTCTTTTTTAAATAAAATAACACCAATTAATTCAATTTAGAATTAAAAAAAATTGTCACACTCTAAATAAAGCAAAATAACCATCATTCAATGCTGTTTTGGCACGGTGCATGACGTTTAATCTGATTGGTCGACTATGATGTGATGCATTTGATTGTTGTCTGGTCATTTCATGTTTTTGTAGTTTCACAATATAATTTGAAACAAAAAAAAAAAAAAAATTTACTCAGTAATTATTGGTTGTAGAAATGTAACAAATTACTTTGCTCTTTTTAAAACGTACTTAAGCACAAGTAAATTACTCTAAAAAGTACAAGTACCTATAAAAGCAACTCAATTGCAGTAACGTGAGTACTTGTAATCTATTACTTTCACCTCTGGATTACAATGATTACACGAAAGGCCCGTCGGGTTAATACGGGATTTTGAACATCATTCTAATCTTGTGTTCTCCTCGTCTCTTTCTGATTTGTTGTTTCTCACAGGATGCGTGTTCAGAGGTCAGTGATTATGACTACCCGTGTGCAGAGGCTGGCAGCAGCGTAGAAGACCTGCAGAGCTTCAACCACTCAGAACTCAGAGGTTCAGAGTACTTTAAAGACCTGGAGGGAGGTTCATCAGACTTGCAGACTTGTGTAAATGCAACCCAACACTGCGTCGGCCATCAAGTCTCTCAAATCTCTGACAACATCACCACCAACCCACCGGCACAAGCCTTTCTGACCTCACACTGTCCTCCAACCAGTGAGTCTGCAGCCTTCAGTCCAAATGAACACGCTGCAGAGCTTCCCAACAGCTTTGTGGTCACCCAGCTTACTCCTAAGCTGCTGCATGCTTGTATCATTGACAGTGGAGACTCAGTCGACCCTACAGCAGGGATTAGTTTAAGGATAAACCTGAATGGGCTGTTGGGCTCAGTGGAAACACAAAACCCAATTCCAGAGGTGGAAGAAACGAAAGAAGCTGCGATGGATTTAAATGGAGAAACAGAACTGGATAGCTTCCCCATCCTGGTCAGATCCATGTCTACATCTCGACGACACAGCTGGGGCGTGCCTGTGTCTCCCATCACCCTAGGGAGAAGGTGAGGTGATTTATTATTAAGGGCTTTTAGAATATTTACTCAAATCAACTCAAAACTGAAAACAGACTTTTTTGGCTCGACTTCTTTATTTATACAGTGTAGCACCTTTCAT
Organism: Gouania willdenowi; assembly: GCF_900634775.1. NCBI lineage: Eukaryota > Metazoa > Chordata > Actinopteri > Blenniiformes > Gobiesocidae > Gouania > Gouania willdenowi. The sequence goes on along the minus strand of NC_041047.1, from coordinate 18,394,019 downwards.
GTACAAGACAATTCAAAGTGATTTATACAAAACAAACATCACAGTAGCGCTAGCACACCATGAAAGTTACATTTAAAAATGGGGAAAAATCAAAGCATGTAAAACAATATCAATCAATAAGACAGGATAGTATCAGATTAAATAGTGTGACTGTTAAATTAAAAGCAGTGTCGAATAAAAATGTCTTTGACCGTAATTTCAAAGCGCTGAGAGTTTGGAGTTTTCTGGGAGTTTGTTCCACAGACGAGGAGTATAAAAACTAAACACTGTTTAGTGTTTTTGTTTTGTGAACATAACGTAGGTTTGTCCCAGACGACCTGACACCTCTGGGTGGTTTATATCGGAGCAGAAGGTCTTAGATGTATGTTGGTCCATTATCATGTAGTGCTTTATAAGCCAGTGTAAGGATTTAAGAACTGGGGTTATGTGATCCACTTCCTTTGTGTTTCTGAATCAACTGCAGCTTTTTTATTGATTATTTTAGGGATACCTAGGGAGACAGCGTTACAGTATAGTCCAGTCTACTGAAGATAAATGAATGAATAGGTTTTTCCAGGTCCTGCTGTGACATTAGTCTTTTGATCCTTGCTACGTTCTTCATTAGAATCCATTTCTCTGCCTGTCTAACCAGCTGCTTTGTGTCTGCTGTTCTTACCAGATTAAGTCTGGATACTATAGCCTTAGAGAGTGATGGAGAGAGAGATGATTATATTGATGAGGAGCAACAGTGTAACCTCAACCAGTCCACGCAGAGGCTCCTCCCCCACTTAGGAGTTCCGGAAGAGGAGCCGGATCCATCCAATCTGAGGGTAACCGTTGCAGGTGTCATGTCGTGACCCTTATTTTGATATCACAAATGTCCGGTGACCCCAGAGACATTTTTTTTCTTCTTCTAGAATTAGTTTTTGGTCATGTTTATTAAAGTGTGTTACAAATAGAGAGTACCAAGGATTAGTGCATAAAGTGACAAGTAGCACCACCTCAGATATGTTTATTAGATTAGATTAGATTGGTTTATTTGAAAGGGGACAGCGCAATTTCATATAACACATGAACAAAAATGGTTTAAAAAAAGCCATAATTAACCAGAAGGCTATTTTTCATCTGTAGTCCCCTGGCCAAGATGTAAAAAGGTATAAAAATCCAAGCATGACAATACAATACATACATTATACTGCATTTTATTTTAACTACAGAATATTAATATTTCAGAGAGTGTAAGTAATAAGTATATGATATTATATGATATTTATTGTGTGTGATTTGAATTTGAAAAATAACAATAATTAAATTAATTTTATTCAGTTTTTTTTTTTTTTTTTTTACCAATTACTAGACTTTTCAGGCGACCCCATTTCAATTCCAGGCATGATCCATATGGGGTCCCGACCCCAAGGTTGAAAAACACTGCTTTGGGTGCTTGGAAAGCAGGGGTGTCCAAACTCAGTCCTAGAGAGCCATTATCCTGCAGGTTTAAGATGCTTCCCTCCTGAGAAACTAGAATTCAGGCTTTCTACAGATAAGTTGGTCTGCAACCCTCGGGTGTGAGTTTGAACACTTCTGTCATATATAAAATATGACCATTTTAAATTAGCTAAGAGCTCCCATTTTCTCCCTTCAAATGAATTTAACGCATTTATCGGCTACACTTTTAGCACCAAAACAGGATTCACATTTGTTATCCTGTCGACTACACAGAAACAATGTTCACTGATAATGTTTTTGTTATTCATTTCATTCATAAATCTCATTGAGGAAAAAAAAAAAGTCACTTTTTTAATGATTGATTTGGTTGATTTTAGAAACCAGAAAAACAATGTCAAGGTTATCCCACAAAGAGAACGTCATGGCCACAACTCTAGTATCTGTAAACACTGGGAATTATGCGTCTCTCGCAAACCAGTGCCAGACTTCACACAAATTACATTAAGTGCATCTGCTGTTGGAAATGTTTATTTCTCAACTCTTGCAGATGGGATGATTCAAGCAAGTTCATTTTGTCTTCTTTTTACAAAAATATATGTTAAGGTTTCTTTTCTTCAGACAAGGTTTTTCAGGAAATGTTATCTCCTGACATGTTTTGACTGTCAACTGCCAGTCTTCTTCAGAGGTGATATGCTTCTTTGTGTTCCTGAGAGTTCTCTCATAAGGAAAGCATCTGAATAAGCAGAACCTTAACATACTGTGTATTTGCAGATGGGAGCTGATCCATACAAGCAGCTGTATGCCCGCTCACAGATTCTAGCTACAGAGGAAAACTCTCGCACAGCGCACATTTCTCGTGTTGTGCAGACATCTAAACAGGCAGCGAGAGCAGCAGGAGGTAAGGTGTCTTTTATTGTCATCAAAGTCATGCAGGCTTAAGAAAGTTGCACTTTTTCATTTTTGTAAATAGGTTTGTTTGTTTGTGTGTCCTATAGCAGAGGAGATTGACCCTGAGGAAACCCTTCAATCCAGAGAAGGGCAGAACCATATGTAAGTTTTCTGTTGGATCCATTGAAGAACCAGACGTACATTATCATCATTTAGCAAGACATCGGGATTCAATATTAAATAGATTGCATGCCAGGCTTCTTCCAAAATAGAATTTTAAAAAAGGAAACCTACAAAAACAGATCAATGTCAAAAAAATCAATGAAGTACTTGTACACAGAACACTTCAGGATTCAGAGTGTAAATAGCTCCACAAAGTTAGTGTGATGGAGTTATTTCTAAGCTACGCATTGCTTTACGGCTTTACAGATGATTGTATGCAGGAATTACATCTGTCTGATCAGTAATGTTGATTTAAATGGTTGGTGATGGAGGTCTTCCACTGTCATGTTAACTACCTCTTAGTGTTTGTTTGCTTTAGTACAGTAGAGCACACACTGTTCTGTAGACAGAAGTGGCAAAAGTACTAGTTTTCAGTACTCAAGTAAAAGTATAGATACTTGAATAAACAAGTTTGGATGACCTACGGTTGGGCCCGTGCGACGAATAGCACGTCCCACGTTCCCAAGAATTCAGTCAAATGACTCGGTTCCACCAAGTAAAAGAAGGTCTCCGAGAGGCTCTTGACATCCGCTCATAGAATATTCATGTCAAATTACAGCCCGATTCAACGAGCATTAATGTAGGAGTAGTTATTTGAAAAATGGGGTCCCTGGCGCCCCAGTGGCACATATAGAGTAATGGGCTTAATTCATATATTGGTATGTGTCAATGGTCATTTTTAAAATGTAAGGAGTAGAAAGTACAGATATTTGTTTGAAAAAGTAAGGAGTAAAAGTAAAAAGTTGCCTAAACAATAAATAAGTAAAGTCCCAGATAGCACGCATATGTCTCGCCGATGTCGGCCCCAGATCGTGGGTCCACATTCTACTCCTAATGCTTCATTTTGTGTGTTTTTTACCCCCAAATTGGTGACACCACTTATAAAACTGTAGAACTGTAAAATGTCACTTCCATGAAGCTGTTTTTGTGCTGGGGCTCTTTTGGCTATGCTGCTGAAAATACATTTATGATCATGAAATGTGTCTATCTTTATTTTGTCCACACATAATAAGCTATTTAGTGGTAGTATATTGTTGTTGTTGTGATATTGCCATATTCCTATCAGATTTAAGTAAATACTCGACTATGGATGTGGAGATATTTATACTAATTAAATGATCCAAGCTAAATAAAGGTTAAACGCCAACGTCTCCGCGACGTCTGCCCAATGAGCAAACGCTCTCTCCGTAATACGTCTCGCCGGTGCAACTTCATTCATCGTGCTGACGTAGGCGAGATGTGTGTGTGCTATCAGTGAGTACAGATACAAAAAAAAACTAAAATAACAACTTTAATGAAGTAACAAAGTATTTGTTCTTTGTTACTTATCACCTCCATCTGTAGAGGTACATTTTCTTTAGTCTGGTACACCTACATACTGTAACCTCTTCACAAGGGCTTTCCCCATTCTCTGCTGACATATCTGCTCTGTGTCATATGTCTGCAATCCCCTCCTCTTACTCTTCTCTCTTCCAGCTCCTTACATGGCCCCTTACTTAGCATGTGCGTGTGCGTGTGTGTGTGAGTGTGTATGTGTGTGTGTGTGTGACTAAGCATGTGAATACAGAAGTGATAGTGAAGAGTGATCAGGTAAGGTGTGTGTGTGTGTGTGTGTGTGTGTGTGTGTGTGTGTGTGGTGTGTGTGTGTGTGTGTGTGTGTGTGTGGTGTTGTGTGTGTGTGTGTGTGTGGTGTGGTGTGTGTGTGTGTGTGTGTGTGTGTGTGTGTGTGTGTGTGTGTGTGTGAGCTCAGCTCCCAGAAAAATTGTCCTGGTCCTTTCCTTTTCTCTCCCACAGCCCTCGCTCAGTCTCAGTGTCTTGTTTATCTTAGGCTGATGGTACAGAAAGTTCTGCAAGAGCTAAGGTTGTACCATGGGTAAGTAAACAGGAGAGGGAGGTCTGCCTGCTGCTACTGGGGCTGTGCAAACCACACCACCCGTAGTGCACAGGGCAGCAGCAGAGACTGTTTTTAATGCATGTTTAATAATGCACGTGTTTGCATGCGTCTGTTTGTACACCTACATGGCACTAAATTCCTTTTGCAAAGTATATGTGAAACAGTAAAAATGTCATTATCACACACCTACTAAATTAATTTTTAATTGTAAAACAGTCAGATTAGCCCACATCTGAAGGCTGACAAATGGCTAAAGCATTAACTCATTAATTAAACTACTGCTTTCTCACTTTCTGAATGTGAATATATCAACCATAACGTTGCTTTAACTTTTAAATTTTTTTTCTCCCTTATATGTAAAGGCATCGTTTATTCAGGCAAGATTTTTCAGGACATTTTAATCCCCTGACATGTTTTGACTGTCAACTGCCAGTCTTCCTCAGAGGATTTATGCTTGATGTGTCCCTAAGACAACTTCGATCACAGTGAGGGCCATAAAAAAGTGTATTAACTCGGGAAAGAACACAGAGTTTTTTGTGTTTTTCTGTTGTTGTCTCTTGCGTGTTATGAGGTATTTTGTGCATTTCTGTGCATTTCTACCTTTTGTGTATTTTACAGTCATTTTTGCATTTTTTCTGTAGTAAGTATTGTGTTTCTTTTGTCTTTTTGAGTACTTTTGTTGTCATTTTCTGTAATTCTGTATATTTTTTTGAGTAATTTTGTGTATTAATGTTGTCGTTTTGTTCACTTGTAGTAGACTTGTTGTGTTTTTTGGAGTATTTTATCTCTGTTTGTCTTTTACTGTATTTTCCTGCAATGTTTGCATTTAATTGTTGGTATTTCTTGCTTTTGTTTTGTGTGTTTTTCTGTCATTTTGTGTGTTTACTTTTGGGGCCACATAAAACTGAACCGATGGCCACATGTGACCCCTGGGCCACCAGTTGCCCATGTTGGCTGCCCTACAAGTAGGGCCACATCAAAGCGTATCACCTGTGAAGAAGACTGGCAGTTGACAACTGAAACATGTAAGCGGATAAAATTCCTGAAAACCTTGTTTAATAAACAAAACCTTAACACATGTTAAAAAAACCCCAAAATGAACTCACTGGAATGAATGCTCCCTTATTTAAACTCTTTTTTTGTCCTTGTATATTATTAGAGCAAAGCAGAGACATAACCGATCAAGCCAAAAAGACTCAAGTAGCGTCACCTGGTACGAGTTCCTGTCAAATGAGTAAGTGGTGCTTTTATCATTGTCAACCTGGTACTAAAACTTGCTCACACAAACGTAATATCGCAGAGTCACCAGGATATTTATACTTTAGCACAGAGGTTTGTTTTTAGTGATGTTTCAGAAAACCTTACTTTGTGATTTTAAAGCAGTCACAACACATTTACACTACAAATATCCAGTGATCTCCTGGTGCTGTAGAATATAAATAAAAAATGTAAATTCTATTTAAAATGCCTAATGTTCAATCACTTTTAAGCCTTGTTTATTCTGTGCATTCTTGATTTGTTCACAAGCACGATCACTATTTGTACGGGATCACTGTGTTGCGTTGATATTGGGAAGTCCAATTATCAATTCAAAGTAAACCTGTAACACTGCAGTTTTTCTAAGAAAATACAAAACCCTATAAATTATGTAATAATAATAGTAATAATAATAATACATTTGATTTGTATAGCGCTTTTACAGTGCTCAAAGGCGCTTTACAGGGATAAACAATAAGTAAAAATACAGAGGCATAGACTTAAATAAAAACACAATGTAATAAACAATAGGTAGACTACAAGATAAAATGGCTATACATTAAAATGGGTATACATTAAAATGGCTATACATTAAAAGCAGTCCCAAATAAATGGGTTTTGAGGTGTTTTTTGAAGGTGAGAATGTAGCCTATGTATAAATATATTAATCCAATTCTTATTTATTTTCACGAGTTTTTGAGATTTTCTTTGTTTGTTTCCTGACCAGGAATGAGGAAGAGGACGATCGGCCAGAGAAGGTGGAGAAAGGCACTAAAGTGAAGAGGACTCTCAGCTCACTGAGGAATAGGATGACTGGGTCATTTAACAAAGATAAGGTAAAACACATTTTCAGTGTGTCTTAATTTAATTGAAAAAACCCGCAATAGAAGCGTTAAAGCTGAAAAGATATAAGATTATCACTTTGACATGTATAACAGCCTCTAAAATAAAAAAAATATGTTCGGTTTCTTACATATTTTGTATTTTATGTACGCATAGAGGTGCAAACTATAGTACAATAATGTTGAAATTACTTGTTTTCTTGCATAAAATCTGTGGCCCACTTGAGATAAAACTGCTCTGTATTTGGCCCCTGAACTAAAATGAGTATGACACTCCTGCTCTACATATTAATACAATGTCATGTTCCACAGTGAAGTGTGTGCTATAATTAGGGAGAAGAAAAATTATAGGATCATTTCATCTTCTGTATTGTCTTTGTTTTTCTCATTTTCAGGGTAAGAATCATGAAAAAGAGCAGCAGAAAGAAAAAGTGAAAGAAAAGGACAGGGAGGCCAAGGAGAGAGGGGGCGTGTGTCGCACCAGCACCAGCAATGGACATCATTTAGTATCTGGATCCTTCTCTAGCTGTGCCACCTGCTCACTGTGCAGCAAAACCCTGCAGAAAAAGCATGGCCTGCAGTGCATGAGTGAGTAACACAGCTGTACACTCACCCACGCTTGGTTTTTTTTTGACTCTTCACTCACGTGCATGGGCTCACGCACAAAGTCACATATTGTTCACACTCAAGATACCACAAGCATGCAAACTTACCCACTTGAAAAAAACAAGAAAAAAAGAACACACATGCAGGAAGCAGCGAGAAGATGAAATACTGCTCATGTTACCTGACATGGGGTTGCCAGATATGGCTGACAGTTTCCTGTCTTAAAACCGATTTTAAAAATGATGAAAATCCATGTCATTACACCTTTGAATGGTAGCTTACACATTATTTTAAATTACATTTTTATTTTTTACATACAATTTTTTGCTTGATTATGTTTTTGTTGTTTTTTAATTATTGTTATTTATTTTGTTTCCTTGCAAGAGTTAAAAAGTATTTGAGTATATGGCATTTAATGTTTTAATGGTATAATGTAATTTTCTGTAATCTTAGTAAATGTTACTGTACATTGTGAATATTGCACTGAAACTTGATTTGAAGAAAATTGTGAATGAAATCAAAACCGCAATATCTACCAGAAAAATCACAATTATAAACTTTCCTAAAATCGTTTTGCCTAATTAATCACAGTATATAATGTGGCTTTGGATTTTAATTATTGATCTCAAACATGTATAAAGATATGTTTGAAAAGGAACAGGGAGAAGTATATACAGTACTTGTGAATTCCACCCTAAAATTCATTAGTGTTACTTCCTATAAATAATGAATGAATTTAATATACATTATTAATTGATATATGATCAATCAACTGCACCAACAAACACTATATATTTACACCATATACATAATAAACTTCATTACAATGAATATAACACCAACTACTAATAAATGATTGTTGTATAAATGTATATTAACACACAACCTTCTCCCAGTGTTTACTGTCACTGTATTGAATGGTCCACTTTTATTACACTAATGATGAGTATGTTTTGTTTATGCATATGTTTGGTGTCTCACAGTGACCAAAAACTGAGCTGTTTTCGCTTCAATATGCTATAATTTTCACTTTCATGGATGATTGATCTGTAACGTATGGAAACAACTAATAATATTCAAGCAATAGGTGACAAATGTATATATATATATTTTTTTAATTTATTTATTTATTTTTTGCAGGAAATTATGTGGAATAATTCAGGGAAAATTGCAGGATTTGGGATTTTTTTGTGATTTGTTTATTTATTCAAGGGACAATACATATTAAAAACGAGATAATGCTGAAAAAAAAAAAAAACCATGTACCTGTGAATATGAAGGATTGTAGCTAAAGCTAATCTAATTCAACACGTCACCAACATCCGAGCTCACTCTTATATATTCTTGAGCGTTGGCATCCAACTTGTATATTCACTCACACGACTAAACAAACACTGCATACTCACACACACACACACACACACACACACACACACAATAAAAACAATATTTAAACATCTAAAATACCAATATATTTGCAGTACTCGGCTCCTGTGCAAAAGTGCAGTCACATGATTGTGCAAAGTTTTGTTCGGTTGTGTGTACAATTTGGATTTTCCAACATCCATGATTTCAGTTGGTTGGAAAAGGAGCAAAGAGCTCTCGTATTGTTGTTGGGATGGCGTTCCATGTATGAAAATATAGTTTGGATGGGATTTTACTGTCACCTCTGGAGCTTGAACAGTGTCCAGTCCCTGAAGAAGTTTGTAAATGAGGGTAAAGTCCACAAATGTAATCATGTTTTCCCAGCACAGTATAGTGTGTTTCTTTAAGATTATACAGTAATGATGAGATTTTGGTTTTTTATCTCAAGTTTTTAGGGGTGTTTATACTTGGTTTCAGAGTAGTCTGTCCTGTAGATACCCAACTTGTCATGCAGTATGTCATATGAGAAACAATCATTGCATTGAAATACAGTTTTGCTGCCTCTGGTGTTAGATTGTCTCTTATGTGCTTCAAGTTAGATAAGTTGAATTTAATTTTATTAGTAACAATTAAAAGTTATTTTAACAATTGTATATTAAAAAAAATAATAAATGACTGCCATCATGTGATATAAGCAGGATAAAATTATGAGCCCTGCACATTTTGTGCAGTTCATTCAATTTGTATCCATCTACAACTGTTTTAGTTGGTAATTTCCACAATGATTCATATTTTCTTTCATACTTTCAATTTGGCCGTGGCTATGGATACGTTTAGCCTGCCACTCTATGCACAGCGGCCCTCATTGGCCAGTTTAGGTCACGTGATAGGTGCACCACATGAATTAAAGTTCTGTCAGTTGTATTTTAGCTCATATTTATTTTTAGCTGCCCCGCTAACCCTTTTATTTTAGCCCTCACCCTATTCCTAACCCTAACCCTAACCCAGGAAATACCCTAAAATGTTTATTTTTTTTGTATATGTATTTTTAAAGGTGGAATTTGCTGTGTTAAATATGTTAATATGAATATATAATATAATATATGTCAAAAGTAGGATTCAAACCCACAGCAGCAGAATGAAGAATCCTTGAGTCAGTCACCTTAGACCACTCGGCCATCCTTAAACAGTATCGATAGACTTTTTCTTTCAATTTTTCCTGTGGGCCAAATAAGATGATCTATCCGGCCCAGATTTGACCCCCGGGCCTCGAGTTTGAAACATGAAATAACAGATCTTACAGCTTGTGTATGAAACAAAAAAATATGTATGGGACTTTTACAAATCCAAAGGGCATCACTGATCAATTCACAACACACTCCCCCCCCCCCCCCCGTATCAAAGCGGTCTGCTATTGATACGTCACACACACAGAAAACAAGTGAGTGTCCCTTTAATTCGGAGCTGCCCTGTAGGGATTCAGCCTGTGGAATGCGTCGTTTGTGTGCCAGAAACTGTTCCCAGTACAGAGTGGGACACTACTGGATAAAACCGCAGTCTGAGCTACTTCTGCTGTCCGTCCGTCCCAATGGCTGCTGCTGCTGATGGTTCCGGGTGGATTACAGGCAGCTGATTGAGACAGGAACGGTAAGGAGCAGATCCCGGAGCGACGGTTTCTAGTGAGATCAGGTGGATCATCCCGTTGTTTCCTTCAATAGAGCTACAGGCTAACTTTGAGCTAACCTTCTCATGATTCACTTCTAAACACTTTACACCAGTGTTTTGTTTACTTCAAGACTTTTATTTGAAACCTAAACCTTACCCTGGCATTTAAACTAATGAACGCATTGGAATTGGCCTGTATGTCTAATTATGCCACTGGCCACTGGCTAGCTGCCCCTAGCCACCTAGCCTGTTAGCATCTGTTGGAAAAACTGGGTTAGTTGGATAAACAGTGAACCCTAATTGGCTTATAGTGATATTCCAAGTAAACCAACGTAAACATTTACTTATTAGCGAGTATTGTGATTGTGGCACTGACATGTGATTATCACCTTAATGTTTAGCTGAACTTGTGCATCTATTGGTAGATTTTACCCTGAAGCTCAACAGGTGACCGCTAAGCTGTGTTGAAGTTAGCTTCACACTCGATGGTAGAGGGGAAGCCTGTGGGTAAAAATCATCCGATATTATTTTAAAATTATTTTATACTGAACGATACTTCACAACTGCGCTTAAATTTTAATAAAATGACTCTAGACTCAAATAATAACAATCAACAAATAATAATAAATTCATAACATACATTTCAAATATGGACAATAGAGCTAGTTTGATTTTTCATTATGATAGCTTTGGCACTACTACAAAGGAATACAGGTGTCATGTCACATCTGTATGTCCATTACAGATGTGTGTATTAGCTGAATATGGTACAAAGAGGTGCAAGAGATCAGATTAAATACTAGATGGGCAGTGAACTTTGTTACTCAGTGAACATCCACCAGGCACATAGATTAAATGGAAGTTTAGGACGTTTTTTCCAGGAGTAAAACATTACAACGCTGTAGAGGATAAATTTGTCTTTTTTGGTTTAGCTATAGATTTTATTGTCAAAACAATATTGCAGCGTACCTGTTGGTAAGCTAGAGTATATCATTACATTGAGCTTTAATTTGTACATAAAATAATAGGGATGTCCCAATAAAACTTTTTTACTTCCGATATGGTACCCATATTGCAGCCTTGCGTATCGGCCGACCCCGATATTGATTCGATACAATATCAGCATGAATCATACATACTTTTCGAAGTGCTGGAGCGGAAAATTTTTATCAGAAAGCTTATATTGGTGATTTTAGATGCAGTCCGATAAAATCTGATATTCGTTTTCTGGCTGATATCAGAGCGATATCCGAAATCAATATTGGATCGGGACACCTCTATAAAATAATGACAGTTAGACGTGGAAAATTCTATTGAATGTTTTTGCACAAAACAGTGTAGTGTACATGATTTGTATTTAGAAATGTTATTTGATTTTTCACTTGTTCACTTGTTTGTGAGCACATTAGTACGTTACTACAGAGTAAAACCATCTTTCAGCTCATGAGCGTTAAGTATTTTAACCATTTTTTTCAAACTAAACCATGTGTCGCTTGTCTGCATTTTTCAAACTAAAATAAGTATTTTTTATTTATTTATTTTTAACTTTTAGGTTGCTTGTTAATTTATTTCTTTTTTTTAAAGTTGTTTCAAAAAGTAATATCAATTACCAATAAGTTTAGAGGAGCATCATATCACAGCCTGAAAAACTCGCGAGCAGAAAATTAAAGTAAAAAATAAAATATTAACTTTGATTAATTCTCATCTTTTATTTATAAAACACAAATTTGTTCAGTCTTTTTGTGGAAGTTGAAAAACTTCTCACATTTTATATTTTACCTTTAAATGGTCCAGGTGTATGTTGTATGATGACTTATGGCGCGTTCACACCAAACGCATCCAAAGCGTCAACAGCATCAGGTTTACATAGACAATATATGGTAAACGTGCTTTTAGGAGTATCTAGTGGTCCCACTGCGGGTCCTGCGCCTCCTGTGCACCGCGTTTTGAGATTCCAAGCTTTTGGCATGTGTCCGGCGTCTCCAACACGGCCCACGCTGGAGTTGGGATTGTTGAACTTTTGGGGCATATCGCGGTGCGTCGACCAATCGGGAGCTTTCCCCAACCATGATGAATTCAGAATAATGAAAAAAAAAAAACTCTAACTGGAGACAGATGAACAGGCGCTCTTCTGCTGGAATAGAGCACCTGTCCTGTCCTGGTAGGAGATGCGAGCGCCGATGCGGGTCACAGGTCGTCTCACTGGGCACAGGAGAGACGGAAGTAGCGCTGAAAGAGACTCTTGTCTAAGCGCAGCTCTGGTGATTCCAGAAACAGCGCCGAGGTGCAAATAAAGCCAAGTCACTCTCTGGATAATGTAGAGCTGATGAACGGGTGTCGGAGGCGGCGTGTTCAGCAAGGAACTCAAAGCTTTAGATGTTTTTACTGATATTACATACAAGCTTTTAATTTAACTCTTTACAACAAAGAAGTTACATTTCTGTTGATCCATTTATTCTTTCAGTATCTATAAAACACATCATTTTTCCTTCTCCCAGTCATGAGTTCACTTTTCAGTCCTAACAACCTCTTTTTTTTTTCCCATAACGGTAAAATTCCTGACATTCCTGAGCCGGGCAGGTGATGCCCTCTGCCAGTCCATTAAAGGCATCCAGCAATAGGAATGTCCCAGACTGAGTGCTGACCATTCAGCATGTCCCTTCACTCCTCAGCATTTCTGGTCTGAGCGAGCTTTCTCTCTGACTGGGTCACATGGTGCTAATTGTGTTTTGCAGGTGTGTCGGTGCATTACAGCCCACTCCACTGACTACTAGTCTCGCCCATCTCTGCATGTTCACCACTTCTCCATGCATCACTGCACTGCCCTCCAGCATGCCCGACTCTTTTAGTGTCAGACATTTAGTGTATATACATATGTGTATCTATATACTGTGTATGGTCGGCCTCCGAATCTGACCCGTTTTTTTAAATTTATTTATTTATTATAGGGGTGTCCCGATCTGATATTGATATCGGATGTCGGCCTGATATCAGCCAGAAAACGAATATCGGATTTTTTCGGACTGCATCTAAAATCACTGATAAATCATATATATCATATTTATTCAATTGTAGAATACTTTAAATATAATGTTGAAGGTTAATTGTATGTAACCAATTGGTTAATAATAAATGGGCCAATTTTTCTCATGCCTACTGTTGCTGACTAATGTTCTCTGTTTGAGTAACATCACTTGATCAAGCCTTTTCTAATATTCCACACTACAAAAGAAGTAATAAAAGTATGTATGATTTGTGCTGATATTGCATCGGATCGGTGTGGCGATCAGTACTCAAGGCTGCAATATCGGTATCGTATCGGAAGTGAAAAAGGCAAACATGACCAGGGTTGCCACTGATCCTTAAAAAGTTTTAAACGGCATTAAATTCATGAATTTAAAAATAAAGCCTTAATTGTCATTAAAATTTCCTAAATTTGAACACATAAGTATGATTTTATGATTGTAATTAGTCTCACATTTCAAAATCAATGCTAACATTCATTACATTTTTTTTTTAATCATTTACCGTAACGTTGAGCAATGACGACACAGCGGAACCAACTACAAAACAATGACGTGGTTGCAGCTGAGCTCTGTACAGATGTGTCTCATGCTTGTAGCAACTTTCAACAACATGGGGAAATTTAATACATTTAGCGAAAATTGCCTGTCCAACCAAGATTTTTCTTAATGGCTTATTTTTTTTGTATTTTGGCTGTTTTATGGATTTCTGGCTATATTTGTAGTCATCTTGTGTGTGTTTAGATTGATTTATTTCAGTGTACCGTATTTTAAATTTGTCTTTTTTTGTGTATTTGTGTTTGTTTACTTTGGGGGCCACCAGTTGTTGCATGTCTGCACTAGCACGGGAAAACATGTACCCTAACCCTATGTAATGAATGTGATGTTCTTTTTCTCCAATTGTGTTTACTGTGTAGTTGGTCTTGGATTTAATTTCAAATGGCAATAAAATGTCTTTAATTTAACCCTGATGACACTGAATCGCCTCACATGCATGTTTTGGGAATTTTCACTTCATTTACACACATTTTTCACCAGAAAACTGATGAAAAAGAACAGAAAAATATGTTAATTCAGCCCACAATCACATTCAAAATCTCATCCAACGTGTTAAAGTTAAACAAGTGGTTCAGATTATTATGACTGCGTTCAAATCTGAAAAGGCATTGGTACAAAGACAGGTTTAGCTGATGGTGTATTAGTGAAAATGGTGATGAGTTTACTTGCCTACATTTAATGGTAGAAGCATTGCACCTTCAAGTACACGGCTGTGTGGAATTTTGTGCAAAATGTGATTCACTTTTTGGAGGTAGTTAACGGTTTCACAAATGTGGGAGCATATGATGCATTTCCATGCTATTTTTCTCAATAAACGGGTGGCTGAGGGTCTATCAGTGTGAGGGTATATACAATGTAAAATGAATAACAGTAGTCGAATAATAACCCTATTTAGCATGTTTGGTATCTCATTGGAAGGTTTTATAGCCAGTAAAGTCATCTAAACAGGGAAAGATGATTAAACGGAAAGAAAACGCAAAAGTGTGAAGTGACGCGACTGTAACGCGGAAATTGTTAAGCCCTGAAATACAAACTGGGAAATTTTTAAATGGAAAATCAGAGGCCCTACATGCATATATTTTAATAGTAGTTTTGAGCACCTATTTAAAACAAAATGTGTGGCTTGAGAATGTTTTCTATTTCGTCTTAAACTAACAGAACTCAAGCAAATGCATAAAGTATATTCTGTTGAAAAAGACAAGCTTTATCTTAGGGCTGGGCAATATGGACCAAAACTTTCAATATATTTTTTCTTAAAATGGCGATATATACGATGTAATACTTGATAATTTTAATTCAAATAAAATCTTAGCAGAAAGACAATTCATGGTTAAATTTGCTGATACAAAATACCACACAGGCTAATTTATTAACAAACGGCAGCACTAAATGTGCATCCTTTGCCTTTTTTTCCTTTAAGGGACAGCACCTGTGAGTGAGTTCTGTAGTGTGGCTTGTTTAGGGGAAGGTCTGGGTTCCAACTGTGTTTTTCATGCTGTTGTAAGAAGTAGAAAAAGCAAAATAAGCTATGAAATAAAAATATATTGATATCGACGATATTATAATTTTCTATATCGCCAAAACATAAAATTTGATATATCTTAAATATAGACATATTGCCCAGGCCTACACCATTGTGTTTCTCCCACTTGACTCAATGAATTGTGTACCACCAGTTTTCAACATCAGTGATACACACACTGTATGTAAATACATAAGCTTCTGATATGGAAGAGTGACTCAGGTTATTCAGATTTATACTGAGTGATAGAGCAGGTAGAGCCTCACACATTACATCAACCTGACACATTCAAATGACATTTTTCACAATGGTCTCAGATTTTGGAAATATGTTGAGTGTGTGTATTTTGAAGTGTCACACCCAGGCTTGCAGCTGTGTGTGGAGCACTGATAAGCTCTGTGATATCATTAAGTGACCACAGTGCGTTTCAGCTTATCTTGAGTTAATTTTTGAACCAGCAAGGCTTTTGACTATAAACAGAGAGAGCTGACTTTTGGGTTCTTCAGTGATGACTGTAGGAGATGTTTTGGCAATGTCATGGATTTTTATTTTGTGACTCCATCAGGCTTTGCTTACCTTATTGTTTATGGGTCGTTCTGTCCTGTTCCTGATCCTTCCAAGGCTTTGTTTTTCCTGTGAATGGTTATAAGATGGGAGAGTGATTCAGTCAAAGTCTTAACGGTATGTTTTTGGTTTGATATAGTCTTCTACTTCACTCTACTTTATTTTTTCTTTTTGTATCGTTCGATTTGGAAAAAGTGTTTCTGTGCTTGGTTGTTTTTGTTGACTGACAGAATGGTTCCGCTATCAGTTGAAGACGAATCGAAGCAGAGAAATGTTTATTGGCCAAAGATGTTGCTTGTGTTGGGTGTGGGTGTTTAGCTCAATTCAAAGAAGGTCAGCTATTTTTTGTTTACGTGTTACAGAAACATTTTTTTTTTTTTTACCTTTATCACTGCTGAAGCCCTTTTGTGGTTATTTAATATTTATTACCAAAGCCAGCAAGTAGGAAAAATGGGACGGACCGCATAATTGTTAGTCTGTTTTCCTTAATACTTTTTAGTTTGTATTGCTTCTGAAATAGAAGACTTCAGTTTTATTGCTACATTGTGAACTTAACCTATTCTTAGTGTTGTTTAAAAATGCATAATACAAACTGGACTTTGCGACAGGGACATATGAACAGCGTTGCATATTTTTATAAATGTTGATATTGTTTTGGCATTATTGTATTAATAGCGACGGGCACTTCATTAAAAAAAAAAAGTTTTAGGGTGACCGATATATATGGGTTCTTTTATTTAGGCAATTTTGGTTCATAGCAGAATTTTGACAATATGTATTAGAAAGAGAAACCCCAGTCTGGACAGAAATAACTAGAGTCAAAGTAGATTTCTTTTCTATTTCAAAAGACTCAACAATTAAGATAAAATCTTTGAAATGACTTTTAAAACAATTCCACCCACATCAAAACCTTTTTCTATGTGCTATGTTTTTAGGGAAAGAAGAGTCCATTTGTCTTTGTCCCCATTGTAGCAGGACACACTGCACCAAATGAGCAATAGCAACCACTGATGTAGGCTGTGGAGCATTTAGTGGAAGTTACCAGTATGACTCATGTGTACATTGTGTTACTCACAGGTCACTGTCACCTTTTGTCATTAGTCTACAGAGCCTCTTTTACTCAAAGTATAGGTGTTGTAAGCCATGGTGTGTCTGGTTCATGTAAAACATGCTGAAAGACTGTCATCTTTGTCACCTACTCAGATAAATGAAACATAATGCTATTCTATTAGTGTTTATATAGAGAAAGATTCAAATTTATAAAATTAACCTAGAAATTACTATGGAAGATTGGACTTTTTATTATAGATTAGGCATCCACTGCATGTTGTTGACTATGAACACATACTCTCCCTCTCATTTTTTGTGGCCGATGCCGATTTTTTTTCCATCATTAGCTGATGACTGCTGATTTTCTTGAGCTAATATTTGGAGCCGATACTACTTTTTCTCCTTTAATTTACATCATAAAAATTTCACAGTGATGATAACAAATGGTACAGGTCTCAATTTTTTAAAAAGGTAAAATGATTGAAATTAACAAAGGTGAGGTAGAACAACAACATGTAAGAAATGTTTCACAAATGTTAAAAACAGGTGATGTAGAACAAGAACAAGTAAAAAAGATTTCACAAATATTAAAAATACGTGATGTAGAAGCCCGCATCGGCCGATGCCGATACACAATATCGGCCAGCGGATGTATCGGTCTATCATTAATTTAGACTATACTTTGAATATATTTTGTTCTTTAATCTTTACAATAAATGCATTTTCTGCCTCATATCTGTCATTGTTTGTGTACTTGTCAACACTTAAGTTCCACCCCTAACCTAATTTTAGGTCACGTTATGTATTTCTCCATTAAGACTACTTTAATTGTGATGCCTCATTTGTATATAACATGAAACATCATTTGTGCAAAAAAAGAAAATTATTTAACTTCAGTTATGGAAAAAGTTATTTTTGACACATGTCCCAAATAGCACATAATCAGTTTTACAAAGTAAAAGTGCATTTAAAACTTCAAGTTTTGAACCCCCTCTTCTATGGTGAAAATACTTGTATATTTGTCAAGAAACTATTGCGTTACATATAGCGTCAACCAAAGATAACTAATGGAGACAAAATCTATACAAAGATCAGCTAATATTACATTTTATGGCAGGTGATATTGTTAGGATGATTCTCCATCTCTAATAAATAAATAAAAAAAGGTTTCTAGACTTGTTTATGTTGCTGTGATTGGGTACTTTCCTATTAAATATCAGTCTTAAAAGTAGCTGAATTAGTTTTATGGTTTGAAAGCCAAATAAGGAAATGTTGTTAGCACACCACTGGTCCTGTAATACCAATGCAATATTTGCTCTAAACTGCTGTGGTTGTTTTGCAGATTGTGCTGTAAATGTTCACAAGAGCTGCAAGTCTCTCCTGAGTGAGTGCACCAGCAGCAAGATTAAGGTAAACATTACTTGTTTAGTAAAAGCTTTAAGATGAGGTCAAATAAAGCCCTTGATCAATAGAGGGAATGGCAGTTATATTGACACATATTTCCCTGTAGATGTACACATCTTTTGGGAAGTCTGCAGCCAGAACTCTCTTATAAACAATATTTTTATTCTTAAGAAATCTACATTAAAAACAGCGTTTAATTTGGAAAAACAAAAGAAAAAAGCAAAACCATTTCTAATTTCCAGTATTAAGTCTGGTAACTTTGTGGAGTCAACAGTTCCCTTTACAGTTACACAAAATCAACATGACCTGGATAACTGAGAACCTTCACAGTCACTTCACAAATTCTATTGATCATACAACATGAAGCGCACTTTAAAACCACATGTTTTTGTATTTCATTCATACACTTTTGCATTAAGTTTTTTTTTTTTTATGTAGCATTGTAGAGCATGTCATGAATGGCGCATTTTTTCAGTATTTTGTCATTTTTCACTGAGAAACATAAAGAAATGGCTGTAAACACATAGTTCTGACTTTTTTTTCCCTTGTTTTCTCTGTGCAGAGAGAGTCTGCCTCATCATCTCCCAACCTTGGTGAGCAAAATGTTCTTCATTAATCTCATCAACCACAATCTCTCCTCAAGGATTTACAGATGAAAAGGTGGCTTTCCTCCACCAGCTTAACTTGGTACGACTTTAGTCATTTGCATATGATTAAAGAGACTATTTAAAATCTGAGGATGAAACTCCTTCTGTCTCTTAATGCGTGTGAGTTTCACCCACTTACTGAGTTAGAGGGATTGGTCTCTGTCAGTTCCTTGGCAATGGTGATGATTAGCTTTTTCTAAAGAACAGGCAGATGATTAACTTTTACCTTTTCCTGAACTACTCTAGATAGTTGTTTCCAAGTCATGGGTAATTTCATGTCTGATATTGATAAATACATATGTATTTTTTTTTTCAAAAGTATTTTTATTTGGTTTCACACATCTTCTCAAGGTACATGCAACCCATTTTTGTTATTTTTCAAACACAAAAACATGTCATACACACACACACACACACACACACACACACACACTAATAATAAAAATAACAAAACAACAAAATGATATCAGAGGGGTATTCCATAAAGGCGGGTTAACAAACTCTGAGTCTATCCATAAACTCTGGGTCAACATACCCCGCGATGGGAAACTCTGGGTATCGGATTCCATTAAAGCTGGTATGAAGTGGGTTAATCAACCCTGAGTTTGTAAACCTTGGGTTACTTACGTGCACGCGCGCGACAAAAAACCATCATCAATGGATCAGAGATTTAATCGAGCTGCCATGGCAACCAAACGGAAAATAGTGATTTATTCACCGTAATGGGTGAAATAAGCCGGTATTTGATGAATATGAGCCTGTTCTAAAGGTGTGTTCAGTCTTCAGTGACTATAGTGGCTTAAATCACCCGTAATTAGTCACACTTTTTGGTCACTTCATCACTTTATTGCTTCAGTGACGTGACGAGCGGTGAATAATATGAATAAAATGTGTCTGAGGAGATGTGGCAGCTGCATAGGATGGCTGCATAGAGAGCCCTCCTGTTACACTGGATATAAAGACAGTAAATGCCGCTTGATATCGCATCATTTATATTGATTTTTTATGTAATATTGTCACCAGAGTCATCTCAACATCCTAAAAAATGTCATTAAAACACACTGAAGCGGGACGCGAACCCGCAACTCGGCACTTACAAGCGCAGCGTCACACTTCACTGCGCCATCATAACTTCAAAGACACGTGATCTACAGATTTAACTGTATAACAATATAAAACAACAATTGAGCCTTAAAAGTGGATTTATTTAAATTATCATCTCCTCCTTTATATTATCCACAGGTTTGTATCCAGTGAACTTTACTACAGACGTCAGTAAATGTTTTAATGCAGATCAACCTCTCAGTGACTTTCACTTAATGATCTGTATCCACAATGTTAGAAAGAACACTACCGTTTTCACAAAAAAAAAAAAAGAAAAAAACAAACCGTAAAGCAACACAACATTAGTAATGATGTGAACACGTCTGTGGTGTGTGATGTTACTAATGTGTTTCAGAGAAAAGTGTTAAGGGATTATTAAAGTGTTAAGAAACGGTGTTCAGGTGGGCGGAGCCAGGTAGAAACCCAGGGTTTCTTTGATAAAACCTGCCAGTGACCAGGTTTAGTTCACGGACAATGTTGCCATGGTAACAGACTCAGAGAAGAACATACCTTGCTTTTTGGAATGGGATACTCAGAGTTTCCCTCATTTGAGCCTGAACATACTCAGAGTTTGAACATAACCCGCTTTATGGAATACCCCTCAGACAAGCAGGTAAACAAAATAAAGGATTACCAGTGTAAATACACAGAAATAATATGTAAATTTACAAAGGAATTTCAGTGTGTTTGAAGTTGGTCGGTACAATCCATTAATATCCTCTTACACAGAACTGTCAAATATACATTAGTCTTCTGAAGATGACATACTATTGACTAAGGAGAGAAAAGGGCCCCAAGTCTTATTAAAATTGTCTGAACAACCTCTTATACTGAACTTAATGTTCTCTAAGTAAATGAAGAACATCTTTCAACCAAGATTTAGAAGGTGGAGGTTTTTCATCCTTCCAGTGATGTAAGATTCATCAGCTATATTATTTTAAGATAATTTTTAAATTTGATATATGTTCAATATCTTGCTTAGCTTAAAAGACAATATGTACAAATAAAGTATTTAAATGTATTTGATACTTCAAAGCAGTTAATAATGTATGTCACTGTCACTCCCTTTGCAGTGGATATGCAATGCAACACGATCACTTATCAAATAGCAGTGTTAACTCATCACAGGCCATGTCCTTATTTCATTCTCTTGTTTCTGAGTTCCACATTCAACAACCTCTTTTCCTTGTTTACATTCACGTGTTGTCTTTTCTCCCCAGTATTGAAGGACCGGGACAGGGAGAGAGATCAGACTGGCCCAGTTGCTTCTCAGGTCCCAGATGGCTATCGAGGTTTTCTCAGTGCCCCAGGCATGACCCTTAACTCGTGGGGAGCAAACACTCAGCCGACTGCTGCCCAAACCTTCAGCATCACAGCAGCCTCTGCCTCGACCCTCGGACTCAGCCAACGCATCCTCAGTAGCTCAGGGTGAGTGTCCTCAGCCTGCTCCTATTATCAATTGGTCTTATTCGATGTACTGCCACCGTTCTTTATCTATGAATTGATCATTAGAATCATAAATACTTTCTTAATTCCATGGAGAAATTACTTTGTTACAGAGGCTGAAGAAAGATTATTACAAATAAAAAGAATAAACCCTAAACAAAGAAAGAAAGAAAGAACGTATTTAACTAAGTGAAAGACTGTTAATTAAATAAGGATTAGATACTAGTGCACACATTACAGTGGAACAAATAAAATAGATAAATAATAATACAAATATAATACAGATATATACAACAATCAAAGCTGTCAGGTTACAGTTTGATCGCCACATGCAGGAATGATTTCCTGTGGTGTTCTGTTGAGCACCATGGTGGGATCAGCCTGGTGCTAAAGGTGGTCCTGTGGCTGACCAGCACATCATGGAGTGTGTGGGACGCATTGAAAAGATGGACTTTACCTTGGACAGGCTCCTCCTCTCTGTCACCACTGTCAGAGAGTCCAGTTTAATCCCCACAATGTCACTGGCCATGTGGATGAAGAACATGTTGAAGTTGAAAAACTACAACAAAAATATATGATAAATTATAATGTATCATTAGTTTGAGTATTTATGCTAACTTGAACCTGTGGTTGTCTTCTCTTAGATCCCTCCCCAGGGAGATGGATGAGACTGATGCTCTACGCTCCAAGCGCTACAATGAAGACACAATTTCACTCACCCCATCTACTACAGAGACCATTTATGTAGAAGGTGAGTGGATGTCTGGGCTTTCACTACTTTGGAGGTTTAAAGCCTTTCATTCATCAGTGCGTATTGTTAGGCAGAGAAATGTTTTCCTAATTTTAATATTCCTGCTATTTGTTTTCCTGTGTACTGGTCTGTGGTCTCATACATACTGTACAGAGGATTGTGTGGAATACATTTGACCTCTCCCTTTGTCTTTAGACTGAAATATGTGGGAGTTCACACCCAGACTCTTTGATTGTCAATAATCTGCTGCTGTTATCCTATGTTTTTCTTAATTTTGTTATGTTTCTTAAAGTGAACTCACCATAGGTTTAGGTGTTTTCTAACTGTGAGAAAAGTTAGAAAACCTCGAAATTAAATGTTTTCGTTTTCATTTGAAAACAGTTGGACAAATAGGTCAAAATTTTTATGTTTTAGTTGTACCACAGTACTGTCTCCATTTATCATGTTCAGCTCTGCCAAAAAAAAAAAGATAAGACATGAAGTCATGACTAAACTATTCTTAAACTTAAACACCCATCAGAGTATGTTGTCCCTTTAAAAGTGTTATTCATAATTTATGAATGATAAAGAATTTTCCTTTCCAGGTCTTCTAAGGACTTCAGCCATTTGTTACCCTTGAAGAGAAAGCTATGTTTGTGTTTTTAACACTAAGTTTTGAGAACTCTAGGCTTCCAAAAAGTTATTTAGGTTGAACTTTTTAGCTGAAACACACAGAAGTCTGTGCAGCATCAGAGCCAAAACAACAAGGCTCCAGCAGCTGTAAGACTGACATCAGTAACAATAACCAAAGCTCTGATGCTGCCACACATCTCCATAAGCTCATCATCATGTGTGCGTCTTCAACCTATTTTGTATTTTACGTGTGTCTACTTTTCTTTTTTTATATTTGTTATTTTATTATTTATAGTATGCTGATGGCCCCGAGGCACACATTTAGTTTTACATGTTCACAAGTGGAAAATGATAATAAAAACCTTGAAACTTACATTTTGAACCTTTGTCTCTCTCTCTTTAGAAGCTCACTATGCAGCTGTGCGTCTCGACCTGGAATCTGATGCCCAGGATTTGGAGTTGGACTCATGGAGCTTGGCAGTCGACCATCAATACGTTAAGAGGCACTCTAAGGAAGCAGTGAACCGGCAGGATGTGATATATGGTAAGTGTGATTTTGGAAGGATTGTTGTAGCCTGTGTTGATCCTATAAATCATCTGCAGCTGAGGGGTAAGACTATATTTGCCTGGTGCTTTTTTAATATAGTAAGAACTTATAAAAGTGCACTTCATTGTTTTCACTTGATAAATATATGAACTAACCCAGTGGATAATATTTTAGGGAAGGCGTCAAAATGTAAAGTTTGATATTAAATTTGACCAGAAAAACTGAAGTGGGAAAATAAATAAATAATTACAATTCTAAAAAATCACATCAGAGCTCAAATAATTCAGTTAAAATAAATGAGGGAGGATAGTGACTCTTCCTTAAGTATTTATTATCACTAAGTTTCATTTTTAAAACCTTTTTTCCTTAACTATAAAACTACTTTTTTGACTTGCTCTTATTTACTTTCTATTTCTTTGTAGATGCAGTAATTGCTCATTTATTTTCTTCTTAATGGAGTTACCAACACTTTATTGTTTACATAGAGTAAACTGTTGGTTTCTCATTTGTTTTGAGTACCATATTTTACTCAAAACAAAACCCTAAAACAATAGTAAAGGTTTCAGATTGCTGTGTGCTCCCCATTTTAAGATGATCCACAGTGTTTCCTTGCAACTTGTGTTTTCACAGAGCTGATGCAGACTGAGATGCATCATGTGCGAACACTGAAGATAATGCTGCGTGTGTATGTGCGAGAGCTGAAGGAGAACCTCCAGATGGAGCCGGGCAGGCTAGACTGTCTTTTTCCTCGCTTAGAAAACCTTCTGGAACTCCACACGCACTTCCTTTCTCGTCTTAAAGAGCGCCGACAGGAAAGTCTTGTCTCTCCAGACGATAGGAACTACACTATCAACAGAGTGGCAGACATCCTGATCACACAGGTAGATGTTGCAGACAAATCTCATCTAACAAGGCTTGTGTATCCATCATTAATGTCCATTTAACAAATGCTACTTTTTGGGTTTTTCAGTTTTCTGGTGAAATAGGAGAGAAGATGAAGGAATGTTATGGGGATTTCTGTAGTCACCACCATGAAGCTGTCAGTTACTACAAAGATCAGTTGCAAAACAGCAAAAGGTTCCAAAACATCATTCGAGTAAGATGCTGTTTTTGTTTTCAGATTGTCCAGTACTGTGAGTTTACAGCAGTGGATTAAACGACTTTCTTTGTGTCCTCAGAAAATTAACCACCTGTCCATCGTACGAAGATTGGGGGTGACTGAGTGTATTTTGTTGGTGACGCAGCGAATAACTAAGTACCCAGTACTGGTGGAGCGCATTCTGCGCAATACTGAAGGTCCGTCTGCAACATGTATTATGTTTATTACCCACATTATTTTAAGATGTGTTCATGTCTCAGTCTAGAATCTTGCTTCATTGTCTTTAATTTGTTTCTTTTTCCTCACCTATCTGTAGTTGGTACTGAGGAGCATGATGATCTGACTCAAGCTCTGGCTCTGATTAAGGACACCATAGTGCAGGTGGACACGTTTGTTAATCTCTATGAGAAGAACTCTCGACTACGAGACATTCACAACAAAATGGAGCCAAAGGCGCTGGGAAAAATCAAAGACGGTCGAGTGTTTCGCAGGGAGGACCTTGGACAGGGACGACGACGGCTGCTACATGAGGGCACGGTCAGCTGGAAAGCTGCTTCTGGTAGACTCAAAGGTGATAAAATCATGCTTTTATTTATTTTTTTTTTAAATCACAGTGCTGCCATGGTAAAATGTCATTTGGATTCACTTGGAGGCTGGTGAAATGTGCTTAAATTTGGAACATTATGGTCAGAATTAGTGTTTTGACTGCTTCAAACAAACGGTAAAACATTTGTGCTGAAAGCATAAAGTGATTCTGTATTTAATGTATCACAAAGGAATGTTTTTTTCTTTTTACAACATTCGATATTTTTCACTGCATGGACAGGCCAGCTGTTTATCACACAACTCATTGTATTCTTTTGTGTAATTAAAGAGAAAAATATTGTAAATTTTTTCAGACTCGGCAAACCAAACTAAGGCAACAATGCACGTATTTATGACTGGCCTCTTTATGTTTTCTTACTGATTATTTATCAATTGTATCACCTAAAAATTGTCAATGGAAAACTGAGTCAAACTCCCAGGTCCTTATTTTCTGTGTAAAATCAAGTTGGAAATTATTGGAAAATTTTATTATTATTATTTCAGGTTCTTGCAACTCACTTCAAAGCACCCGTTATTATAGATATCCAAGCTATCACTTGTTGAGATTGTATTGTAAAGACATCTCTTTTTTGCTGTTTGTCTTTTTAGATATTCTTGCAGTGCTATTGTCAGATGTGTTGATCTTGCTTCAGGAGAAAGATCAGAGATTTGTCTTTGCAGCAGTGGTGAGCTTTTAAGCATTATGTTTCTAGAAATATAGCACCAGTCAAACGTGTACTATAAGCAAACATGTTAACACACTTTTGGTTGAGTAACACACGTTAAGTGTTAACGCAATAGGGAGCATTGAGCACTTTTTTATCCTCCACAGGATAACAAGCCGTCGGTGATCTCTCTCCAGAAGCTCATTGTCAGAGAGGTAGCACATGAGGAGAGAGCCATGTTTCTCATCTGTGCCTCCTCGAGTGAACCAGAAATGTACGAGATCCACACAACTTCCAAGGAGGGGAGAAACACATGGATGACACACATACGACAAGCTGTGGAGAGGTTGGCTACAGTCATATATACATTACGTATTACCACCATATCTTTCTGTGGAAAGCGATGTAGATATCAAGCACATCATGTCCATGACTGTGCGTTTTGTTAGGCCTAAAACAAATAAGTGCAATGATTCTTTCTTGTTTTTGTCTAATTCTGTTAAAGCTGTCCACACACAGAAGAGAGGCTGTTCAGTGAAGAGGAAGCAGCACGAGCTTCAAGGTTGAAAGAGTTTCAAGGTAACTGATGACATTGGCAGCAAGAAACCAAAACAAAAAGTGCAGATTTGCACATGATCAACCACAAGAAGGTGCTCATGTGCCACATTCTAATACATTTTAAATGAGAGTTGGGTAGAAATATTTGTGGTTTAGCATGTGTAGCTCAGGTTGCTTGACAAACCTTTACTGTTGTGATTTGTGTGTTTTTTGCTGTAGAGCGGTTAAGCCAGAAGGATGCAGTAATTGTTCAGGCTCTCACTGAGAAGCTGCAGCTGTTCGCTGAGATGGCAGAGTCTGTGGCAGGGCTGGAGGACGCTGTATCACGATCCCGCCTCATGCTTCGAGGAGACGCCTCAGACCTCCAACAGGGGGAGACCTTGCTTAAAGGAGCCATCACTGAGGGTACAACAATGTCTCTACATGATTAGAAAGAAAAAAAAGCTTTGTCATATCCTGCACAAGGATGGTTTGTGAGCTGCTTTGCTGTACCGCTTTCTTTTTTGTGTACAGTGGTTTAGATCTTTAACTGCTGCTATTTGAATCTGTTGCCATCTGAACATGTCGTTGTTTTTCTCTCAGTGGAAAACCTCCAAAACCTTCTGCAGTCTGGTGTTGGGGAAGAAGCCCCACCCTCCCAGATGGAGGATGGTAGTGGATCAGGGCTTCTGCCCAGGCGAGCAGAAACCTTTGGGGGCTATGATAGCAGCCCCACCATCCTCAGCAAGAGTGAGTCCAACACATTCTTTGCTCAGGGAAAGTCTGCCATCTAATGGGTGTTTGCTTGTAATTAACTGTTTAATAGCCTCTTAATAAACGCTCAATGAAGAAATAAATTGGTTATTTTCTTTCAAGGACATGCATGTCTCTATGACCCTCAAAGTCCAAGTTTTTTTTGTACTTGTATGTTGATATATGTGTAGTTTTTGTATATTATATATTTGTAGTCTCCTGTCAGTCTGTCTGTACATTTTATTTGTATGTTTATGTTGCTGTGTGTGTTTTTGTGCATTGCCGATGGTGTGTCTGTGCCAGATGGCAGCATGAAGAGCTGTTCTGGCGAGTCCAGAAACAGAGATAGGAGCCAAAGACCCACCTCTGACCCTCATCTCAAAGACCTTTGTGACAGCAGCACACCAGACCAGACGGTAAGAGCTTTGTGTGCACGCACACGCACGTCCATTAATGCACAGACAAGAGTTCTTGGGGTGATTCTGTCTTTTTTTGTATAGAGTAATAATAGGCTGCAAAGGTACATATGAAATTTAGAAACAGATCCTGCAGAAAATGTGCTTTTTTTTTTTTTGGCATCAAAACACTTGATTTTTAAGCATTATTTAGATTCTACAATGTCCTTGTCCTTGAGACTCGTCAGACAAAATATGTCTGTATTTTGCCACCTTTTGTAATGTGAGTGTAGTGTAGATGAATTGCTGTGCAGACAAAGTTTACCAAGTAGTCCCTTTTTTGGAAATCAGCCATAATTTCTTTATTTTTAAAAGAGACCGACCAAACAAACAGAATAATGAATCCAGCAGTATTCCTTCATTTATTCCTGTTAAAGTTTTGAATCTCATCTGGTCACAGACGGTGGCCACTTCAAGATTTGAAACTAGAAAAATAAAAATAAACATTGTTTAGCACAAACAATAGGTTTTTATGTCTTAATTAAGGGAATACACAAATATGGCCTTAGTTCTAATTATTTAATCATGGATTAGGTTCTGCTCATTTTTCACTCAACTTTGTAGTGCCTACACCATCTCTGCACCAGCAGGTATCACAGCATGTTTGACCTTGTGTGTTTGTGGCTGCTGTTGCTCAGGTTGATGAGAGCTGCTCCTCTCCTGCCAGATGGAAACGCATCTGGTCCGACTCCTTCCCTGAGACGGAGGTGAGCTTCTGCTCTTTTATCTCTCACCTTGTCTTGCTCAGTATTGTTAGAATTTAAAGTCATTGCTCAGCCTACTCATTTCAACATAGTCCTCTGACCTGCTAGCTAATCTGACAGAAGAGTTCATTTCCACGATATTGGTGTTTTTTGTCTCCCCAGTTTTATGACCGAGTCCTGATGCTCTCTCAAAGGCTTTACAGTCTGCAGGTATTTGGGATTTCTTAATTCATTACCTTGTTTTAACAAATGTTCACAATGTTATTGCCAAAAATGTGCAACAATAAATACTTTCCCATTCTTTTCTCCATCTGAAGGCCATCATTTCCCAGCAGGACAGTCAAATCGAGCTTCAGCGAGCCTCCCTGACAGAACGTGCTTCCCTGCCGGGCCGCCACCGGGGGAACGTGCTCCTGGAGCAGGAGAAACAGCGGACACTGGCCCTGCAGAGAGAGGAGCTGGCCAGCTTTCACAAGCTTCAGTCCCAGCATCGACAGGAGCAGCAACGCTGGGAGAAGGAGAGGCAGAAACATCGTCATCAGGTGGAGGCCACCGAGGCCCGGCTACGGCAGAAAGAGGAGGAGTGCAAACGGCTGGAGGTGAGCTCTTCCTCACCTGATGCCTTGGAAACCTTGTGTCAAACTAATGTCCTTATATGCTGTGTAGAATCCTTGACTCTTTGATTCATTCGTTTAATGTTTATATAAACAATTTGCATCACTGTCTTAACGCAGGAACATTTGGGGAAGGAGAGGGAGGAGCTGGACAGGCAGAGAGAAACGTACCAGCAGGATCTGGAAAGGCTCAGAGAATCCACCAGAGCTGTAGAGAAAGAAAAGGAACGTCTGGAGTACCTCAAAAAGATTAAGAGGAAGACCATAGAGGTGAGGAAAGCATTTTCCACCCCAGAATGAGCCTGTAGCTCTTTTTCAGTGAACACTGTGTTCAATGTTCTGAATTTAATAAAAAATAGCTTCTCGCCTACTTCTATATTTGGCTTCCACCCATCTGTCTAATGCAGGTATGTCAAATTAATACTTGGCAAGACATTTACTGATACAGGATAAAACAGAGGAGCACGAGCCAAGAAGTAAATTACTATTTTCTATAATAATGTATAAATCTGTCACTATGTTGGAAGCATCACAGAAATGCTTTTACACAACAGAGAGTAAGGATTTTCTTCTGTATTTATCACAAATGATGAGATGGTTATAGAAATCTTTCTTGATTGCATAAAAGCACAGTGTTTTTCTTCTTAAAACCCAATACCTAATAATAGAAGTTAAGTACTTATAATCTTAATTTATTTTTATTGTCATATACATGCTACTTTACATACTATGTGATCACTATTTACTCAGTTTAGCACTTTTTTTTTATTGTAAACATGTTTTAGTCACTAATTCAAACTGTAAGCTCGAATGTTCCAAGTGTATATTACTGCTGTCTCAATGACTTGTGCTGCTAGCAATTATCCAGTGTTACATTTCCCTTTCCATTCCACTTCCTACCTTTTCTTCACTTTTTATTGTTCGACTCTTCCTTTTTTTGTGTATCGTTTACCAACCCTCGTACAGAAGCTCAAAGTAGACTTTCCTAATTGCTGGGTTGAAAATGTTTTCACCCGACACTGACACTAGAACTTTTACCCCAAGTCTTATTTCATTCACATTTTTCATCACAGCGCCAACATGCTATGTCTGCTGCAGCAGCAGTTCATATTTAATGTGCTCCTGTCCTTTAACACGTGAACAGCTGAACACATGGAGAATGTTCCCTTTACCTCTTAAACTCCTTTTCTCACCTTGTGGAACAACAATGCTATCTATTGTTTGTTAGTTTCACGGGAGAGGAGCTCTGGGAAAGATCAGCCGAATGTAATTTCATGCCCGGCGCTAACAGATCCATCAAGGAGCCTTTGTTAAGTTACTTCATATCAGTCTGCAGGTCCTTCATCGGCACATGGCTCCCACGTGGGGTATGACACCTTAAGAGTCATGTTTTTGTTTTTCTCTGGGTTGATTTAAATGAAGCAGGGTTGTTAAACATTCTGATTTCCACCTGCACAACAGTCACATGAAGCAAAACATGTTGAGGCATGTCTTTAAAAAAACAAAGGCTTTTAACCCTGAGGGCTCGTGATGCTCATTCTAGAGACTTTTATTCTTTTGATGTTCATTTTGGTTGTGTTTTATGCAAAATATATTCATGCACTGTATTTGACCTCACTTTCGTACAAGCATTCTATTCTACAGTGGTGTCATCCTCAGTCAATTTCACAGGTTTTTTTAGACTTGATTGGGTCGTTTTAAGCATTTGTCCTTGGATGAATACATTGAATTCAGTATTTTAGGTTTATTTATTCAAAAGCAATGCAGCATATGGCAAAAACTTAGTATTTTGAGGGTTTAAAAGGATTATTCCAAATCAAAAAGTAATCGTTATCAATGATTAGGAGGATGGGTGTAGGTTAAGATAAATCACTGCTGTAATTTCACTAATAGCTACGCTACCAGCAGGGTTGGCATCAATTATAATTTGAATTACGTAATTGACAATTGATTACAATTATGACGTAATTATAATTGTATTTGAAAAAACCTGTAGCTTTTCTAAGAGTAGTTAATTTGTAATTCAGGTTATTGACTTTGTATTTGTAATTGTCATGGAAATTATATAAAAACATTTTGGAATTTATTTGGAGCTAAGGCTATAGTAAGGCATACAAATAGAAAAATGTAGAACATTTCTCTTTTTTATTTTTAGATAAGGCTATCAGAAGGCACAAAAGTAGAAAGAATTGTTTTTCTGAGATAAGGCTATATAGAGTAAAACATAAAACTAAAAACATTTTGGAACTTTTTCTCTGAGATAAGCTATTATAAGGCATAAAAATGTTTTATGGGGTTATTTATTTCAGGCTCAGTAATTGAGATTAATTAAAGTTGAACTCTAGTATTTGAGCACATAATTGTAATTGAATTTCAGGAGAAAAATATCATTTTAGTTTTAATTGTAATGGGAAAAATTCCAGTCACCGTAATCAAAATTGAGTTGTAATTGAACATGGATAATTGAAGATGTAATTGTAATTGACCCCAACCCTGGCTACTAGCATTCAATTTTTTGTTAACTAAAAACCTACATTTAAAAAATTAACCTCAGATGTCGGATAAGTGACACCATATGCATCCACACACAAAAAAACCTGATTAATTATCTCAAGGCTGCAAAATTAGGTCTTTGATTATAAAATTGTATGAACAAAACTTCACAGCGACTCCTTTAAAACCACTTCCATTGGTCTTGGTCTGGTTTGACCTAGTCTCTAGTGAGGAGTGATGCTCTTCTAATTACAGAGGCGTGTTCTGGAATCAGTGTGGGAAATGCCTCCTCACTGTCTGTAGTCATCACAAATACATTACAGTTAAACATCCCCCATGAAATAATTCCTGTACTATTTGTTTTTAACTGGTAGCTGAATGGTGTTTGTGTGCTCTTTATGCACATGCATAGGCTGGGAGCTGTTCTCTTGGACTTTGCTGGCTGTGTTTGTCAGAGATTTGGAAGTAGTTCGATTCCCTTCTGCGTCAGAAACATCATATGGTCTTTTCATTAACTGCAACCACAGGATCCTTTCCAGGCTTTGGGCCAACCTGATATCAACAGACATTTAATCAGCACCATGCCAACATTAAGACTCATCAGCAAACCAACAGAGCTATGATTAGGCCTCGTAAAACTGGGCAGGAATTTGTTTGTTTTTTGCATGTGCTTGCTCGTATCTTTGTAAGTGCATGAGTAAGAATGGTGCAAGTTAGGGCTTGTCTTGGTTTCACAGGAGCTTTTCTTACCTCTGTTCTCTGCCGACTTCAACGTTTGGATTGGCGGTGTATTCATTCAGAGCTTTCGGTGTGATTGCAAAACAATGTTGTGATTGTTAGTCACAAAACGATGCTTGAGTTACTGCTACAGTGTCTGTTTGGCAGGGGAAAAAGAAAAACTGGCAAAACTTAAAAAGAATTTAGAAAAAAGGAAACCAACTGTAAGCATATTTAATTGTTAAAATAAGACAACCTAAAGTGCAAAAACTAAGCTTTGTAAATGCAAAGATGGTGGTACTGGATGCATGGAAGAACCTTACTTCATGTCTTTTGGGTTTGCAATGTCTTTGCTTACCTGCAGGTTCCCTTTGCTCAAGTGCCCACATTACTAGTAAAAAAAACTCAAACCTTCTACAATGTATGTTGTATAAAATCTGTTTCTATTTACTTGGAAACTTTCAGATGTTTAAAGGTATTGCCATGATTTGTAGAAATCTGTCTGCTCTAATAATGTGGATTATTGTCTTTTATTCCCTTTTTCATGCCAACTTACAAGACTGTAGCTA
The DNA here is from genome assembly GCF_900634775.1 of Gouania willdenowi. NCBI lineage: Eukaryota > Metazoa > Chordata > Actinopteri > Blenniiformes > Gobiesocidae > Gouania > Gouania willdenowi. The sequence continues at coordinate 18,361,436 of NC_041047.1, read as the reverse complement.
TCAATGTATAACTAAAATGTGAAAGCTCTCGTAAACACATCTTTGATCATCTATTCGGCACCTTGGGACACACTTAAAATGACCGAGTGATTTTAGTTTGAATAAACAGCTGGTAATAAAGAAAGCTCAAGGGCAGCTAATTTTTCTGCACTTGTTATTGGCTGATCATAGCTATGTATGTATATATCAAACTTCTTTTTATAAAGTGGCCATACCAGCCTGTCAGTGCCCGATCCCGTTAGATCTCAGAAGCTAAGCAGGTTTGGGCCTGGTTAGTAGTTGGATGGGAGACCACTGAGAATTCCAGGTGCCACAGTGGGGTACAGTCACCCTAGTATCATTGACACTTCACCCACATTGCCGAGTACGAATGTTGGTGGTGGTCGGAGGGACCAATGGCGCACTATGGCTGCCTCGCCTCTGTCAGTCTGCCCCAGAGCAGCTGTGGCTACAATAGTGGCTTACCACCACTTAGTGTGGAGTGAAATAATTATTATTATTATATTATTATAAATGTTAAACAGATTAATTGACATGTATTAAGTTTCAAGATTCAACTTTTGTTCTTGGATAAGGAAAGCAGGGAAACTATTGTTGTGATAATCGTAATATTTTATGAATCAGAATTGAAAAATAAATGAAATCAGCACCCAAGTATTGTATTAAATTGGAATTGAATCGGGACAAAAGCATGTTATCACAGCCCAACTTATTATATTATTATTATTATCATACTATTAGTGGATCAAGTGGTAGAGGGGTCGTCTTCTGATCGAAAGGTTGGGGATTAGATCCCAGTCTATATGTGTCGAAGTGTCCTTAGGCAAGACACTGAACCCTAAGTTGCTCCCAGTGGTCGACTCGCTCCTTGCATGGCAGCTTTGTCCCATTGGTGTGTGAGTGGGTGAATGTGCTGATATGTAAAAGCGCTTTGAGACTACTTCAGTGTAGGGATAAAGGGATTTACCATTATGGGATAAGGCTATTTAGATATTATCCGTCTGTTTTCTATATTCGCTTATCCTGTTTCAGAACAAATAATTGTGCACCAATGAATTATGGGTAACAACAAACCTAGACGGACGCTCAAATGCACAAATCTGTTCAATCCTGACTCCTGTTAACCTCATGTATGGATAGTTGGACTGGTACTGGTTAAAACCACAGAACTTAGTTTTAGTAATGCAAATCTTCATCAAAAAAAAGCTAGAAAAGCTGCATTCTTTGTTCTTTCAAAGATTGTTTTATTTTCTTTTGTCATCATCCTTTTGATAAGTAGCTGCAGAGGCTTCACTACATCAAAACGCTGCCAACAATTTCCCTTTAAGGCTTTGATTTATTTAGAAAGTAGTGATGAAAATGCTGCTAAACGGTTGGAGAAATCATTTAAACATGAAACTGATTCTGGCAGGCGGCTCAGCAAACCCTCGGCTTCACTGATTGGCTCATCTATAAATTAAATGTACCGTTCCACAGAATCTACACTCCCTGTTGATCAAATAGAAATGTCTCATTTTCCGTTATTCGTTTGACTGTTTAGCCTGCAGCGTTAGTCTTGTCTCGGGAACCCTCTCAATTTTAAATGTCTCCTATAAACAGTCTCGAGTGTACCGTAAATGTTTTGTTGCCTAACCAGACGATCACACTTCTGTTGCTGTTTGAAAGAAGCCGCTGTGAACCGCCAGTAGTGTGGAATCGATGTGTGCTTGATATGGGAGTATCCTGGCAGTTGGCAATCAGCTTTTTATTTCATAAACCCATTATTACCAGTAGTAGAACCTGCGGGAAGGCAGCCATTGTTAATTGTTTACATGCTGTCAGTCATTGCTTCAGTTTTATGGCTGTGGAAACCTGCAGTTTCTGTGGCTTGAAGTTGATCACCATGATCTGTGAGAAATGTTTAGCGCTGACCGAGGAGAAATGATGGAGGGAGACTTTCCCAAAGACACGACTCCTGTACTGCCTCAGGTCGTCCCCACGTGTCAAGTCGCCAGAGTGTGGCCTTCATGCTTTGTGAAACAGAGCCATTGCCACAGGAAGTATTTGGCTTCATCATTAATCATCCAGCATGTGACCTGCATACCAAACAGGACACTGACTCATGGCTGACTTTTATCTTTGATGGAATTCAGAGTGTAATTTATCAAAAGAAGGATATGTTTTCATCTTTCTGGCAATATGATCAGTGCAATTTAAAGATGGCTTTAAAAGAAAGCTTCCACTCAGTTTGGGGTTTGATTATCAATCATTAATGTTTAAGTCAAATACAAAGTACACTCTAAATTACAAAAAACCCCTCTGTTATTGAATGCAGGATTAGTTTTCATTAAATAGTCAATTAGTTGTTTTATGACCAAACAAACATTCTTGTCCTCACTCCTCCTTAGTCACCCGATCTCTACCAAATGCTGGATAGATGACCACGTGGATCATCTTTCCCTAAATTCCTGTAATTATTTGGACAATGTGCTCAGTGTCTTTTATCCACTGATGTCATGAGAGCCTTTACTTGTTTCTTTGCTTGGCTGACACTCCTGTCTGTTTAGTTAGACACACCTTTATGTGCACAGGGACCTGGAAGGGGTTTTATGTTTCTCATTTTTTTGTGTGTGTGCATGTGTGTCAATGGATGAATTGTCTTTGAGCTTCTTGGGTAAAAAAGAAAATCTGCATCCTGCGCCAAAGGACCAAAGTGCGGTTCTGTGCAGAAATTACCGGTAGTCCCTCTTAGGCTGTAAATACTCAAAGCGATGACTGATTGGTTTCTAAAGTTAGGGTCCTATCACCTTTATTCTTGGGGTTGCTACTTCCTGATTTTGGGTGCAAACTAATGATTGATAAACAGATAAATCAAACTTGCATACTAATGTAGCCTACCATACACGACACACTCAATGACTATATATGACCGTGGCTCCGGTAGTAGAGAGGTCGTCTTCTGATCGAGAGGTTGGAGATTAGAAATTAGAAAGTTCTGAAAACATTTTAAGTGTAAAAGTGACCAAGTAGAATATCAGCATGAGATTATTTGATCCTCAAAACTTGCCGAAACATATATCATGTCGATTTTCGGAGACCCGCCTTTGTTCTTCTGGCAAAACTTCCAGTTAACTTCAAAACAAGAGCCCTATTTACAAAAGCGTTAAAAACTAATGGAAAACGAGAAGAGATGCCGTTATTTTTAAAAGGGAATGTTTGTCTTTTAACTTGAAACCGGTCCCTTGACAATGTAATGTTCCGCTCTCAATGCATTGTGGGGCAGTTGAGTATGAGCAGTGACCCACTGGGCATACGTAAAAAAATGTCCCGACATAGCATACATCTGGGTATATTCTCGCATACCTAATCTTTCCATACTATTTAATTGGAATGCACTATATACTCATTTTGACATCAGACTTAGTATGAGTAGTACATTAGAATGACACAGCCTCTGACTGTTACTTGTGCAATCACACAGGAAGTTGTAGCCGTAATGATCTATGTTGGCACTCCTGCATCAAGATGTTTGCATTATGACCTCACTCAGTTTACAGGAAGTCATGTGCAGTCTTTTTTTCTCCTCAAGGTGGCTCCTCTGTCCGGCAGTCTGAATGGGGAGCTTCTCTTGTCCTCTGGCCTCACTGGCTCCACCAGCGTCTCTGACTTGCCTCTTCCCCAGAAGCCTCTGAGTCGCTCCAGCCTGTCAATGGCGCCCGCCGACTACGCCGAGCGCCCCGAGGTCATGTTAAGACGGGAGATGGGATCCTCCACGCAGCCTCTCAAGACAGAAGTGCCGCTCCACCTGTTCAGCACAACCAACCAGCAGCACAAAGCGTTGGGGGTGCAGCAGCAGATTCCCACCAAACTGGCAGCGATCAACAGCAGCAAAGGGAAAGGAGGCAAGACGGGCAAAGCCTCGCATCGCACTGACAGCACTGGTAATGTGCCCCACCCAAAACATTCATCATACGGTCCAATCAGCACCGACTGAACCCATGTGCAGCAGGAATATAGAATTATCATTATTTTTGTTACATTCTCATTGATTATGATCATGTGAGGTCTGTATGCAGCACATTTTTCAGTTCTACTTCCACACTGACTGTAAAATCACAGAATGCCCAACAGCATACAGTATATAGTATCATATAGATTAGAGTCACATGGCAGCAAGGATTTTACCAGGTTGTTTAAACTGCAGTAATGGGACGCAAACTGAAAACAATGACCGGTTTTACTCAAGTTTGCTGGATCAGAACAGAAGCAACACCATGAGATGTGATCAGAAATCCATTCAAAATCAAGTCAAGCTTTATTATCATTTTGCTGAATATACAGCAGTAGTGCAGACGAGAGGAGATGACTTTTCTCCAGGATCCAGTTAAAAACATACACGTCTCCCATACTACACATACTCACACATCCCTGAGACGTCATTACATTAAATAGTCTACAGAAGTTCATATTGCATTTCTCACACTATCGTCTGTAAAATAACAGCACAAAAACCTGAGATACTGCCAAAGTTTTACTTTTTAAGAGAGAAAACATTTAGCAATAAATAATGAGCACAATTTCATCTGTGAGGCCTATGTTTTTATCTGATAAAAAAAAATAGTTTGTCTTCAGCAGCTTTAAATGTGAACGTGTATAAATTTACAGCTGCAGACACTGTGTTCATCATTTATTAATGATACTTGTTATCTGACAGCTGTGGTTGGTTTAAGTATAAAAAATCCACGCAGATTCATTTTTAATTATTCTGTTACTTTTCGGAAAAACCATTGATTGGTTACATTGGTTGACAGACAAAGGATCTTGTACAAGCATCAATGTAAATCAATGTCATTGTTTTTAAAAAGCTGACGTGGCTATTTGTAAATGCAGTGTAGTTTTTCTAAAGTCTCTGTTTTTCTTGTTTTTTTTCCATCACTTTATCTTCCTCCTCCTCCTCCTCTTCCTCCCCTCAGTATCTGTAGATATGAAGCAGATGCTCCCTCTGAAACTGTCTGCCAGAGAGGACAACAGCCTCAAGGCCAAGCGCTCCATCAGCCCCCACCAGCAGCACCCACTGTCAGCCCAAACTCAGCCTCACCTCCCGCATCAGCTCCCAGGTACCGTACGACCCTGCAACACACACTATAGTATACGCTACACACTTCACACACACAGAACCTCCTCCTTTGTTCTCCGATCGGGGCAAAGCCAAACACAATCTCCTTTTGTTTGCCTTTGTCGGATGCATTATTAATCTTTATTCTCACAGACACACACAAACCCCACCCGATCACATTCCTCCTCTGCTTCCATGCCTGCCTCGCCCTTTTTCACATGCTCGTCTGTGATTAATGGCAGGTGTTACTGCTGACGAAGATATTTTAACACTTTAATCATGTTCTTTGGGAATCATGGCCCCTCCAAAAAGAAACAATCTGGCAGCTTTTCTTGTGGATTTGACACATAAGTAAGATGAAGGGCGTTCAGCCCGAAACGTCACGTTTTTTGGTGTAAATTAAATTAAAATTGGGAGCTTTTTGATCCATCACACTGCTTTCAAAGGGATGTGCGTGTGTTTTTTGATTGTGCTAAGATGACTACTAGACCCAGGTGCAGATGAATAATCTGCTTGTTGTAATCAAATTTTTCCTCTTCATTTTTCATCTGTGACAGATCAAGTGGGTCTTCCAGACAACTGCGCTGCAGACACACACCCTGGCTTCCCCAGCAGCGCCTCCCATCCTCCCAATGTTCAAAAGCCGCCCATTCCTCCGGTTCAGTCCCATCCTCAGCCCTCAGTGCCGGCTGTCGTCGTCCCGCTACACTCGCAGAGCACCGGAACTTTCCAGCAGAACCTTCCGGGCCACACGCAGCTCAGCCACAGCCACAGCATGCCCCCACCTTATAAAGGCATCTCAGAAGAGCTCAGCAAAGAGGACGTGATCTTCTTCTGAACATGTGTGGCATGTCTGCACATCAAGGACAAAGATGATCACTGTGGGGAAGGTGCTTTGTAAATAATGTTTGTTTTTTAAAGATGGGGGGTTTTTTTTAAAGATGAAAAAAAACAAGAACACTGCAACGTGTTTTATTCAAGAAAGAAGATATTTTAGATTGAGCCTAATATTGTCAATACCGAGGATAAAATCTTGAATTTATTTAATTTTTAGTTTTTTTTTTTTATACCTAAACCTAAGCGAATGTCAGAGTTGGAGAATTGAGGATTTAAAAAAAAAACAAATGCTACTTTTGAACATGTGTGTAAGTGGTTTAAATGAACCATCCAAAGACACAGAAATGCTGTGAAAGAGAAGCCGTCGGTCTTTTGTCGGATGAGGAAGTCGCTGCAGCACCAGGAACCACATCCAACCGTTCAGCAGGAAGTCATAAGTGATCTGACGACCATTATATAAACACTCTGCGCTTGATGTTTCATTTGCACTGTGCTCTCGTACAACATTTCAGTTTAGTTTGTCGGAATCATTTCATTTCATTAGTGCTTTTTTGTCCTGATTGTGGCATTTATGGAAGAAAAAAAAAGAACAGAGGTCGAAACATTTCCAACTTAATTCATTTCACTTCAAGCAATGTTTGATTATTTTTGGCAGATTTTGCCACATTTTCCAACTAATGCTGAGAAAACTTTAGGTTGTCCAATATTCAAACATACAAACCTCACCGCAGCTCTTGTGGTTCATATAATGTGGGTGGATTACATTCACTACACAAACTATAATGAAGTTATATCAATTCTTTCCAGCTTGCACTCATAAATGCTCTATTTTTGCATTCAAGAACACAAGACAGAATTACATGCATCTCCACTTTAACCCTACATGTTACATATAGCCCACACACTTATCCTGGGATAGCTAACCTGGTCTAAATCTAGCACTGGTACCATTCTAAAGGTCTTCTCTTGGTTTGTCACTGTAATAAACCAACTATTTCATGGTGTTTTACAGTTTTTAAATGGTCACATGCTCTTTAAACTGCACAGGTCACTTCCTGTCTTCATGTGATGTCATCATATGATTTGGTATTGTTATTGTTTGACGTATAAATACTGAGTAGAGCTGTTTTAAAAGCTTCTCCTTATCTGTGGATTGAACATCACATGCAATTTAAGACGAGACAAAGTTAGAAAAAAAAATCTATCGTTTTGTTCTTAATCAAATGAAATGAAGCACATTTGTGTGTCTGGACAATATTTTGTTTGTAGAGAAATGGTTTGAATGATTACTTTAGTCTAATGAAGTAAACATGAAGATGATGCTGGTCCTTCCATCTTACTGCCTGTGTTTAGTTTCTGAGTCTGTGACAAGGGCGACTATTTGTTGTCTTTGTCCCTAAAAGGAAAAGTAAAAGTTCCATCCTTTGTTTTTTTTTTTTTTCTCTGCGTATGAACTCATGAAGTCACATTATTAGTGTATTTGGGAGGATAAATGTTGTGACGCTTGTGTGTGTGTACATTATATATATTGTTGTACAGTGTGTGATCTCGTTTGCTCTATTTCACCCTTCAAACCTGAAGTTTGGCTTTAATCAACGTGCAGACATCAGAGCACAAGTCTGTGTGTCTCTGTGTGTATGTGCACGCTGATTGTACGTGCACGACATGACACAGCTTCTTTAAACATTAGGCGTCTGACGTCCTAATCGTTCCTCACTGTGGTGAGGAGAGCGATGCTGTTTTATTTAATCTTCTGGTACGTGTTGGCTTTGTGACGCTGAAGTGGAGGCGTGTGCAGTTTGTGTGTTTCATCACAAATTGTGTAGCAGTGACAAAAAAAAGAAAAAAAAAACAGACTTTAGTGTTGTTTCAGTCGGTTCAACCAAAGAGACGTTCAGCTGACTGGCTTTGTTTATCTGATCTCTGCCTGAAGGACACACCATAGTCCATAACAATCCTCACGATGAAGCCCCTGTTTCAGAAAGCAGGTTTAGTTTGACCTTAAATCCTAGGTTGACATCTTTAGCCAATCATCGGCTACATTTTCCACCAAACTTAAATACATCATTCCTAATTCCACGGATAACTACCAATGTTTTATTAACCATTCACCAGTTTTAATGAAGAGTCCTCAACTCTATAATATCCTTATGTCAAATTTGTTTTCATCACTTTTATATTTTACAGACGGCACAATCTGCTGGAAGCAGACACTGGCGAGAGTTTAGCTTTTCAAAATAAAAGCCAGTAGATGAAAAGGTGAAATATTTTTGGAATGCAGCTCAGTTGTCAGATCAGTCAAACACGACAATTAGCTTATGGAAAAGCAAGAAGAAGAAAAAAATCATGTTTATTTGTGAGTGATTTTGATTAAACAGCAGCTGAGAAACTATTAAAATTCTAATCAGAAGTTTCTGGTTCTAATAATCTGTATGAATTGGATTTCTATTTGTATGTTTAAAGCAGGTATAAGCACTACCTGCTTTATTTTAACATGAACTCAGGAAATCAGTCTTTGAGTTGATGTTGGTTATGGTTTAAATGTTCAAACGCACACTGTGTGAATGTTTTAGTTTAAAATGAAAAGGACTGAGTTTAGATTTGCTGCAGCGTCTACCTGGACTTACATTCAAAAGTCAGAGCTGACTTATTTGGATTTTAAAATCCAAATAAATATGTTTGTTATCAAGAAATTTCAGTGATGAATCTGTAATTGTGTTAAACCAGTACAAACTGATGAATTGTGGCCACGTCTTTGATCTGTGATCATCTTTTGGGATGAAATGTGACAGTAATTCACCATCATAAAGTCAATGTCTGTGATCCTTTATCAACATTCCTCAAAACTTTTATTTGGATACATAATTAAAAGTGCATGATGTGATCAGTCTTAAAGGGTTGTTTTCACGTTTAAGGAAAACTGTTTCATAATGAGGACTTTGGGGTAAAAAGTTACTAAAGTCGTAGACCTTGAACGTGTGTTGGTTTATGTTTTCTCAATGCGAGCGCTGAGGGCCTGTTACTAATTCAGCAAAATCAAGTCTTAAAATGTTGTTTTTCAGTTTTTTCTCTTTCTGATTTAAATAATTGGGACGTCAGTCTGTCACTTCACAGACAGACTGAAAATATTCTGTTTGTTTTCCACACTTTGGCACATGTCGAACCTGTACTGTGTAAATTAAATTACCATGAAAATATTTTATTCTCTCTGCCAACTTCACACTAGTCACTTTGAATAGTAGCATACTTGAAGGGGAATGTGAACGTGATTGTTTTACTTTCTGATGTCTGACGACATTTTGTAGCATCCAGCATGACTGATTTTTTTCTACTGTTCTATTGTTTTCACTGCAGATGTAGAATCCTGTGGACACAAACTGCTGCCTTAGGGAGAAGTTTAGTAATAAAAGACGTTTTTCCTCCTGTGACCGTCGTGATGAATGATTTCTACTGGACTTAATTTGTATTTACAGGATTTTGGCTCCTTCTTTTTCCAAACAGTGTGAACGTCCAACATATAATTCAGCTCAATTATTGAGGTTTCCATTGGCTCATCAAAATAACCATGACCACCCAATTAGCCTGCTGTTCCTCTGTTTAGACCAGTTAATAACAGTCTATTCACAGACAAAGCTCTATTTTCAGGTGCTGTGGTCCAAGCTGTTTAATCCCAATGCAGACATCTCCAAACTGGGAAGATGTCACAGTAGCGGACAGTTCTTATTGTCTACTGTCATTAGTGGCTTTCCTCTGAGCTGCTTTTCACTCCGCCTTTGTTTCAAGTGTCATTCCTTCCACCACACTTGCCCATTTCAAGTCTGTTCCACGCGTTTCAATGTAATGCAGTTTGCAGGAAGTCAGTCGCCAAACTTATTTTCCTCTCACCACAAGGTTAAACAAATAGATGCCCGACAGAGCCACAGGAATATCCCTTTAGGAGCATCAGACCACAGGAATCAATCCTAGTTTGATGATCTCTGTCAGCTGTCGTATTGCTTCTGTTTTGATGCTTTTATTTACATTTAACAATCGGGCGGTCGAAGTAGGCCTCAGAGACAGATTTATAACAACAATCTGTCAGTGATACGCTGTCGTATCGGACCACAAAGACCACATTTAACAGCATTACCAATCCCCCTCAATCCAGCCATTACCAGCCATTATACATGCGTGTTTCTGCAGACCAGTGTCACTGAGTGCTGAACACACAGCAAAGCAGGAATGTTACCGACTGATCACTTAGAACACAACCTCTGTTCATTTAGTGACTGATAACACACACGTGTTGGTACTTTGGGAGGGAACTGGTAACAAATCAACTCACTATTAGTGTGGAGAAATAATTTGTGAAGCCTGTTTGAATTCTGACAATCTGTTGTTTCATGAAGTCTGATCCTCATGGTACCCTGATCATTCACATTTTAAAGCCTTTTTTAGAAATGTATATCTCCATTATTAATGATGCAGTATGTAAATTCAAATGTGTGGGCACCTCCATTTTCCTTTTAAAACTGCGAGCAAATGCGCAATCCAATGATGATGATCCAAATGAACCTCGGTGGTGTATTTAAGAGACCAACCAGACATGACTTGGTCAAATTTCATAAAGATCAGTGAATTATATATTAAGATGTGATTCTTGAAATTTTGCGAAAGATGAGAGACAGTTTATGGTTTAAAAAAGAAAAAAAAAAACTGGTTCAGAATCAGAATATTGATCCAGATCCCTTCCAAAGGATCTTTCTTTGGTTCAAAATTATATCAAAATCAATTAGGCTAAGTATTTTTGACGTAATCCGGGCTTGTAATCGGAGGGTCATGGGTTTGCATCCAACCTGAGTGATGTTGAGCAAGTCTCTGAACCCTAACTGCTTATGTTGTACGTCTCGTTGGATAAAAGTGTCTGCTATATGAAATTATAAAGTACCTCCAAAACCCTTTTTTTAACAAAAATACTGAAAGTTGCTTGAGACAATAACTAACTTTTTTTTTTTATAACACAAATAAAGACATAGTGTAGGCCTCGTAGATCAATAAATCAAAGATAATTTACCGTACTCTCTAACATAAAAGTTGAAATTGCTGTTTTTGACTCCATAACAAGCAATAGATTTGTTAACAAATGGTGAAGTGACTTGAACTTGACTTGAAGGTTTTAAGCATTGCATTGTAGAATTGGGAATCCCATTGAATGTCCAGTTACATTTCTGATAATTAAGTGTTTTTACTTCATCCTTATCGTGATTTCTTGTGTTTATTCACCAGACAACAAATACAGTGACGCCATTTTCCTTTTTGTTTGTTTATGGTGTTCCCTGTGCTATGACGTCACTCTGCAAGACATTAAATTGGATTTCTGCGGAGCTGTTTTTAAGGGCAGTGGATGAGAACAAGTTCTGGATGAAATACAGGTACAGTTTTAAAGTTCAAAAGGATTGAAACATAATAAAAACAAGAAGAAATCAGTTAAAAGCCCAACTTTAGCAAGAGCTGATGAATATGTCAGTAGAGTGTTTAAAATATGAAAAATTATAAAAAGGCCAAAAAAAAAAAAAAAACCTTGGAAGACTTTGTGATGATAGCCTTGAACACATATTTTGTTTATTCAGCCAGTCACATTTCATTTTTCTAGTGTGTGATTATTTCCAGTTGGATGTTTGCTGGATGATGTTATGAAGGAACGTCCCACACGCACTGTTTCATTGCTGTGCTCTGACACAAGGATCCTCTTGTTGAAAAGGCATAAATCTGTCCTCGTTTTCTCACAGCCGAGGCCATCACAGAAAGATAAGCAGCAGTAAAACAAGTCTCGTTGCCAAGGACGCTTCAAATATACAAATCTTAACCTTCTTGGATTCCTGTGGTGGAGTTTGCGAGGTGGGCGTTCAGAGTTCTTCGTGTTGCTGCCATCGTCATGATCAGTTTTAGACAAAGAGCGCAACTGTTATAAACTCTGATACAATCTTTGATTTGATGCCTTATGGTTCGTATTTTGATTCGGACGAATGAGAAATATTGTTCCTTCAACTCCCTCAGCTGATCTCCCATCATGCATCACAAAGAAAAGCCCTGTGTGTGTGTATGTGTGTGTACAGTGGTGAAAAGGCCTGTGTGTGTGTGTGTGTGTGTGTGTGCAGTGGTGAAAAGGCCTGTGCTCAGAGGCTGTGGCAGGTAGTAATCAGATAGAGGGGCCATTGTTGAGCTTGAAGCGACGCCGCAGGTGAATTGAAAAGAAGGAGGTGGATAATAAAGGAAGTGTGCTCTGTGCTGACTCAGCCCTTTGTGCTCGCAGAGTTTGCATTTGGTTGTCAGCTGTCGCAGGGTGACCGTCGAGTCAGCCCAGTTTGTGAGTGCTCATTACGCTGTGTTGGTAAAGCAGTGAACAAACACCATTGTAAAGGAACAGCTTGTTCCACACAAGAGGAAACAAACGTCTCATATGTGCTGCTGTGGCTTCAAGTTCACCAAATGGAGTTTAGATTTCAAAGCATGTTTAGTCGACTTGAAAAAAGCGGGTGAGCTGTTTATACTAAGCTTTAAAACAAATTTATGTTAGGAAAAAATAATAATTATAAAACTACGTAAACATATATTCTATACACATATATATATGACAGTGTACTGTATAGATACTGTAAATCAATGCAGTTATTGACAACAAATTACCAAAAATCCCAATGGATTTGAATTGCCCGCCAATAACTTCCAGGAACAAATTGAGTCTACATGGATCACGTCAATCTCAAGTTTTTTAATTAGTCATAGTCAAAAAATATAGTAGACAAAAACTTATTCAAACAAATTACTAGTACAGCTTATATCTTCATATGGGAGGAAGTTTTTTTTAAAAATCTAAATCTGAGTGTGTTTAGTGAAATAAATACTAGTGTGGGGCGGATTCAGAGGCTGTCAGACGGTTTAAACGTCGTCCATCTTTGTCCCCGGATGCAGTATTGTTCAAGGCTAATGCGGTGTGGGAGGTCTCTATGGAGTTAGCAAAGAATTCGAAAGAACTTCCCTCGCTCACATCAACACACACACACACACACTGAGTGCAAACACACACATCAGCACACTACAGTCAAACAGTGGTGGGGCCAAGGCAAACAGCCTGCTGGCAGCGAGCATGGAAAACCCTGTTTATGTCACAAATGTGTAGATGTGGGTCATTTAAGATGCAGAGTCCCTCCCTGGAAACACCTAGGAGCTTTTGTTTCAAAGTTTCTTCCCCTCATCAAGGTTTTTTTTTCTTTTTTTTAAGTCAGCGGTATACATCTGCTGCTTTTAGGAAAATAGGAACGAAGAGTGGAAAATGTGTTCAGAGTTAAAAAAAAGAAAAAAAAACATCCTCAGGCTTTGGACAAAGTCTGTGCATGATACACTGGAGTGATGTGAAACATATCTACCATGGGTTTAAAAAAAAAAACAAGCTGGAAGCAGTTTTCCAAACATCTGCAAACCCACATGCACTTCTGCTGATGGTGTACTTAAAGCGACCTGTATCCTCTGAGGAGTTTCCTGTGCAGGATCAGCCTGCAGCGATGCACTTTACTCCTTTATTCAAATGTTTCAACATTCCCAGCTCTTGCTCTGTGAACATCTCCATTTGATGTTGTGTCCTACATTCAAGTGTTTATCTTCATCTTCACCTGAAATGCATTTGCAGCTGCAGAAACCACCAGAAACACCCACTGTCTTTGACTATGTCTGATAAATGTAATAATAACTTGGTGCACCGAAGGCTGCAGCCAAACCAGAAAGATCCTTTTCATGGATGAGAATAGAAACACAGTTCCCTGAGCCGAGCCCTCATTCAGCTGCAAACAGTGCTGCACAGCAGTGCTCTGGTTGTAATGTAGCTCTGCACTACAGGGGGGATCTAAACACGACCTCTCTGATTTAGGAGCTGGAACAGAGCAGTGGTGTACAGCCTCTCTGCAGAACTGGCAGGGTGGATGTTCTGGCTCTGCTGTTGACAGAAGGAGGAGGAAGAGGAAGAGGAAGAGGAAGAGGAGAGAGCAGAGACAGGCCAGACATAGCCAAGAGACATAAAGGCCACGAACCGTTAATGCCAAACACCAGAATCTGGAACGGTTGGCTGGATATGTGCATGAAGAAAAAGAACAATCCGAATGGTAGAATCAACACAATAACTCAGAAGTACTGCAATAAGTCAAGTTTATGTGAATAAAAAAGAAAAAAAAAACAAATCAGAAAGGAACAAATGTCTTTTTTGCCAGATATTTGCAGTTATCCTGATCAAGGTACCAAGATAATTCACACTTTAAAGACCAAGACATTAACATCCCCATTGTTTATGATACAGTAAGTCCAAATGTATACTCACTTTTTGCAACTAGGATTATACTTGGTGGAGTAATTGATGAACCACTTTTTTTTTCTTTATTAATCCAGTATATTGATCTAAATCATCACCAAACTAGTTCCTTGAACCGTTTAAGATTTTTCCAGAAAATGTCATCAAAATCCATCCACTAGTTTTTGAGTTAGACTGTTAATAAACAGATTAAAAAATTAAAAATGAATAAATAGACAAACAAACAAACAAACAAACACAGGCAGAGACATATGACCTACTTTGAGAAGCTAACAAGATTAGAATAAAACAGAAAAGTACTTGTCAAAAGACCAAAAGACATTTTCTGAGATAAGGCTGTCACAATACCCTAAAAACTACTTCAAATATAATGTGCACACTTAAACTGAGATGAAAATGCATGTCTGGTCCTTTTTGTTCCTAAACCTAGACTCCAAAAAACTGTTTTTGAATGATAAATACCACAAATCATTATGATCAGTAAGCACAGAGTTGAGCTCCCCCTGTAAGAACTGCTATTCTAAGTAATATAGCATGGGTTCAATGCTCCATGTGTGAACGGCTGAAATTTTAGCTAATATCCAAAAATGTGAAAGTCAAATACCCCATGAGTCATAGTGAGGATACAGTGTGGCGTGGATAAACAGTTGCTATAAAACACATTCATCAGGAGGGGTGGGGGTTCAATCCCAGATGAATCATTCAGCATCAAACATATAGACAGTTTTCAAGTTTCTGGCTCTAAATTAAAAGTCAAATACGCTACAGGAAGTGCCAGCTGTAAAAGGAGCTTTAGTGTAGTGTGACAAGCTGTGACGCTGGCACGCGAGAGCAGGTTTTCATATCCTGTTTCTTTAGTGGAATAAGTGTAACTTTCAAAAACATTCTTCAAATCAAATACCCTAAAAATATAAGTGAAATACGCCATAAGCACTGCTTTTAATAAGTCAAGTACTAATGGTGTAGTGGACCAGTCTGTGGTAACATGTGGCTTTAGGTCACAGATGAACAGCTTTTTGATTCCTCCAAGTAACAGACACCTAATAACACAAAAGAAGAAAGAAAAACAAACTGCAATGTAAACACACAAAATGAGGGAAAAAAGGACAACAAACCAAAATCAGAGGTAAAGCGTTAAAATTTTTCTGAAATAAGGCTAATACAAGACCCTAAAACTAGTGCAAATATGATGCACACACTTAAACTGGGGTAAAAATGCAGAAAGGCATGAAACTTTAGGAAAAAAGTGACAAACACCCCAAATCAGAGGTAAGGTCATAAAAATTGTAAAACTTTTTTTTTTTTTAGATAAGGCTATCACAAGACGTTAAGAACTCGTACAATTATGACGAGCACACTAAAACTGGGGTAAGGCATTAATAATTAGAAAAAAAGTTGCAAATGAGAAGAAAGCGTTGAACACCCCAAATCAGAGGTAAAGCATGAAATTTGATTGATTGATTTATTTTTTTGACAAGACCTTAAAAAATAGTGAAAATATGACGAGCACACTTAAACTGGGGTAAAAAAGCCATATGGCATGAAAAATAAGAAAAAAGTGGAAAATGAGAAAATAGTGACAAACACCCCAAATCAGAGGTAAGGCTATAGTAAGGCATAATAATGGAAAAACTTTTTTTCCAATTTTTTTTTTTTTTTTTGAAATAAGGCTAATACAAGACCATAAAAATAGTGCAAATATGACAAGCACACTTAAACTGGGGTAAAAATGCCGTATGGCATGAAAAATGAGAAAAATGTGAAAATAGTGACAAACCCCAAATCAGAGGTAAGGCTATAGTAAGGCATAATATTGGAAAAACTTTTTTTCTCCAATTTTTTTTTTTTTTTTTGAAATAAGGCTAATACAAGACCTTAAAAATAGTGCAAATATGACAAGCACACTTAAACTGGGGTAAAAATGCCGTATGGCATGAAAAATGAGAAAAATGTGAAAATAGTGACAAACACCCCAAATCAGAGGTAAGGCTAGAGTAAGGCATAATAATGGAAAAAAAATTCTCCCTTTTTTTTATTTTTTTTAAATAAGGCTAATACAAGACCTTAAAAATAGTGAAAATATGACGAGCACACTTAAACTGGTGTGAAAATGCCGTATGGCATGAAAAATGAGAAAAAAGTGGAAAATTAGATAATAGTGACAAACATCCCAAATCAGAGGTAAGGCTATAGTAAGGCATAATAATGGAAAAACTTTTTTTCCAATTTTTTTTTTTTTTTTTTTTTTAAATAAGGCTAATACAGGACCTTAAAAATATTGAAAATATGACAAGCACACTTAAACTGGGGTAAAAATACCATATGGCATGAAAATGAGAAAAATGTAGAAAATGTGAAAATAGTGACAAACATCCCAAATCAGAGGTAAGGGTATAGTAAGGCATAATAATGGAGAAAAAATTCTCCCTTTTTTTTTTTTTTTTAATTTTTTTTTTTTTAAATAAGGCTAATACAAGACCTTAAAGATAGTGAAAATATGACGAGCACACTTAAACTGGTGTGAAAATGCCGTATGGCATGAAAAATGAGAAAAAAGTGGAAAATTAGATAATAGTGACAAACATCCCAAATCAGAGGTAAGGCTATAGTAAGGCATAATAATGGAAAAACTTTTTTTCCAATTTTTTTTTTTAATTTTTTTAAATAAGGCTAATACAGGACCTTAAAAATATTGAAAATATGACGAGCACACTTAAACTGGGGTAAAAATGCCGTATGGCATGAAAAATAAGAAAACAGTGGAAAATGAGAAAATAGTGACAAACACCCCAAATCAGAGGTAAGGCTATCGTAAGGCATAATAATGGAAAAACTTTTTCTGCCTTTTTTTTTTTTTTTTTTTTTTTGAAATAAGGCTAATACAGGACCTTAAAAATATTGAAAATATGACAAGCACACTTAAACTGGTGTAAAAATGCCGTATGGCATGAAAAATGAGAAAAATGTAGAAAATGTGAAAATAGTGACAAACACCCCAAAATAGTGACAAACACCCCCAAAACAGATGATGGAAAAACTTTTTTTACAATTTTTTTTTTTTTTAAATAAGGCTAATACAAGACCTTAATAATAGTGCAAACATGACAAGCACACTTAAACTGGGGTAAAAATGCCGTATGGCATGAAAAAAGTGGAAAATGAGAAAAAAGTGGAAAATTAGATAATAGTGACAAATATCCCAAATCAGAGGTAAGGCTAGAGTAAGGCATAATAATGGAAAAAAAATTCTCCCTTTTTTTTATTTTTTTTAAATAAGGCTAATACAAGACCTTAAAAATAGTGAAAATATGACGAGCACACTTAAACTGGTGTGAAAATGCCGTATGGCATGAAAAATGAGAAAAAAGTGGAAAATTAGATAATAGTGACAAACATTCCAAATCAGAGGTAAGGCTATAGTAAGGCATAATAATGGAAAAACTTTTTTTCCAATTTTTTTTTTTTTATTTTTTTAAATAAGGCTAATACAGGACCTTAAAAATATTGAAAATATGACGAGCACACTTAAACTGGGGTAAAAATGCAGTATGGCATGAAAAATAAGAAAACAGTGGAAAATGAGAAAATAGTGACAAACACCCCAAATCAGAGGTAAGGCTATCGTAAGGCATAATAATGGAAAAACTTTTTCTGCCTTTTTTTTTTTTTTTTTTTTTTTTTTTTTTAAATAAGGCTAATACAAGACCTTAAAAATAGTGAAAATATGACGAGCACACTTAAACTGGTGTAAAAATGCCGTATGGCATGAAAAATGAGAAAAAAGTGGAAAATTAGATAATAGTGACAAATTTCCCAAATCAGAGGTAAGGCTATAGTAAGGCATAATAATGGAAAAACTTTTTTTCCAATTTTTTTTTTTTTTTTTTTTTTTTTAAATAAGGCTAATACAAGACCTTAATAATAGTGCAAACATGACAAGCACACTTAAACTGGGGTAAAAATGCCGTATGGCATGAAAAAAGTGGAAAATGAGAAAAAAGTGACAAACACCCCAAATCAGAGGTAAGGCTATAGTAAGGCATAATAATGGAAAAACTTTTTTTCCAAGTTTTTTTTTTTTTTTTTTTTAAATAAGGCTGATACAAGACCTTAAACATAGTGAAAATATGACGAGCACACTTAAACTGGGGTAAAAATGCCGTATGGCATGAAAAATAAGAAAACAGTGGAAAATGAGAAAATAGTGACAAACACCCCAAATCAGAGGTAAGGCAATCGTAAGGCATAATAATGGAAAAACTTTTTCTGCCTTTTATTTTTTATTTTTTTTTTTTTTTTGAAATAAGGCTGATACAAGACCTTAAAAATAGTGAAAATATGACGAGCACACTTAAACTGGTGTAAAAATGCCGTATGGCATGAAAAATGAGAAAAAAGTGGAAAATGTGAAAATAGTGACAAACACCCTAAATCAGAGGTAAGGCTATAGTAAGGCATAATAATGGAAAAACTTTTTTTCCAATTTTTATTTTTTTTTTTTGAAATAAGGCTAATACAAGACCTTAAAAATAGTGCAAATATGACAAGCACACTTAAACTGGGGTAAAAATGCCGTATGGCATGAAAAATGAGAAAAATGTGAAAATAGTGACAAACACCCCAAATCAGAGGTAAGGCTATAGTAAGGCATAATAATGGAAAAACTTTTTTTCTCCAATTTTTTTTTTTTTTTTTTGAAATAAGGCTAATACAAGACCTTAAAAATAGTGCAAATATGACAAGCACACTTAAACTGGGGTAAAAATGCCGTATGGCATGAAAAATGAGAAAAATGTGAAAATAGTGACAAACACCCCAAATCAGAGATAAGGCTAGAGTAAGGCATAATAATAGAAAAAAAATTCTCCCAATTTTTTTTTTTCTTTTTTTGAAAAAATAGTGAAAATATGACGAGCACACTTAAACTGGGGTAAAAATGCCGTATGGCTTGAAAAATGAGAAAAATGTGGAAAATGTGCAAATAGTGACAAACACCCCACATCAGAGGTAAGGCTATAGTAAGGCATAATAATGGAAAAACTTTTTCTGCCATTTTTTTTTTTTTTTTTTTGAAATAAGGCTGATACAAGACCTTAAAAATAGTGAAAATATGACAAGCACACTTAAACTGGGGTAAAAATGCCGTATGGCATGAAAAATGAGAAAAATGTAGAAAATGTGAAAATAGTGACAAACATCCCAAATCAGAGGTAAGGGTATAGTAAGGCATAATAATGGAAAAAAAATTCTCCCAATTTTTTTTTCTTTTTGTTAAATAAGGCTGATACAAGACCTTAAAAATAGTGAAAATATGACGAGCACACTTAAACTGGTGTGAAAATGCCGTATGGCATGAAAAATGAGAAAAAAGTGGAAAATGTGAAAATAGTGACAAACATCCTAAATCAGAGGTAAGGCTATAGTAAGGCATATTAATGGAAAAACTTTTTTTCCAATGTTTTTTTTTTTTTTTTTTTAAATAAGGCTAATACAGGACCTTAAAAATATTGAAAATATGACGAGCACACTTAAACTGGGGTAAAAATGCCATATGGCATGAAAAATGAGAAAAATGTGGAAAATGTGCAAATAGTGACAAACACCCCAAATCAGAGGTAAGGCTATAGTAAGGCATAATAATGGAAAAAAAAATTCTCCCTTTTTTTTTTATTTTTATTTTTATTTTTTTTTTAAATAAGGCTAATACAAGACCTTAAAGATAGTGAAAATATGACGAGCACACTTAAACTGGTGTGAAAATGCCGTATGGCATGAAAAATGAGAAAAAAGTGGAAAATTAGATAATAGTGACAAACATCCCAAATCAGAGGTAAGGCTATAGTAAGGCATAATAATGGAAAAACTTTTTCTCCCATATATATATTTTTTTAAATAAGGCTAATACAGGACCTTAAAAATATTGAAAATATGACGAGCACACTTAAACTGGGGTAAAAATGCCGTATGGCATGAAAAATAAGAAAACAGTGGAAAATGAGAAAATAGTGACAAACACCCCAAATCAGAGGTAAGGCTATCGTAAGGCATAATAATGGAAAAACTTTTTCTGCCTTTTTTTTTTTTGAAATAAGGCTAATACAAGACCTTAAAAATAGTGAAAATATGACGAGCACACTTAAACTGGTGTAAAAATGCCGTATGGCCTGAAAAATTAGAAAAAAGTGGAAAATTAGATAATAGTGACGAACATCCCAAATCAGAGGTAAGGCTATAGTAAGGCATAATAATGGAAAAACTTTTTTTCCAAGTTTTTTTTTTTTTTTGAAATAAGGCTAATACAGGACCTTAAAAATATTGAAAATATGACAAGCACACTTAAACTGGGGTAAAAATGCCATATGGCATGAAAAATGAGAAAAATGTAGAAAATGTGAAAATAGTGACAAACACCCCAAAACAGAGGTAAGGCTATAGTAAGGCATAATAATGGAAAAACTTTTTTTCCAAGTTTTTTTTTTTTTTCAAATAAGGCTGATACAAGACCTTCAACATAGTGAAAATATGACGAGCACACATAAACTGGTGTAAAAATGCCGTATGGCATGAAAAATGAGAAAAAAGTGGAAAATTAGATAATAGTGACAAATATCCCAAATCAGAGGTAAGGCTATAGTAAGGCATAATAATGGAAAAACTTTTTTTCCAATTTTTTTTTTTTTAAATAAGGCTAATACAAGACCTTAATAATAGTGCAAACATGACAAGCACACTTAAACTGGGGTAAAAATGCCGTATGGCATGAAAAAAGTGGAAAATGAGAAAAAAGTGGAAAATTAGATAATAGTGACAAATATCCCAAATCAGAGGTAAGGCTAGAGTAAGGCATAATAATGGAAAAAAAATTCTCCCTTTTTTTTTTTTTTTTTTTTTAAAATAAGGCTAATACAAGACCTTAAAAATAGTGAAAATATGACGAGCACACTTAAACTGGTGTGAAAATGCCGTATGGCATGAAAAATGAGAAAAAAGTGGAAAATTAGATAATAGTGACAAACATTCCAAATCAGAGGTAAGGCTATAGTAAGGCATAATAATGGAAAAACTTTTTCTGCCTTTTTTTTTTTTTTTTGAAATAAGGCTAATACAAGACCTTAAAAATAGTGAAAATATGACGAGCACACTTAAACTGGTGTAAAAATGCCGTATGGCATGAAAAATGAGAAAAAAGTGGAAAATTAGATAATAGTGACAAATTTCCCAAATCAGAGGTAAGGCTATAGTAAGGCATAATAATGGAAAAACTTTTTTTCCAATTTTTTTTTCCAATTTTTTCCAATTTTTTTTTTTAAATAAGGCTAATACAAGACCTTAATAATAGTGCAAACATGACAAGCACACTTAAACTGGGGTAAAAATGCCGTATGGCATGAAAAAAGTGGAAAATGAGAAAAAAGTGACAAACACCCCAAATCAGAGGTAAGGCTATAGTAAGGCATAATAATGGAAAAACTTTTTTTCCCAAGTTTTTTTTTTTTTTGAAATAAGGCTGATACAAGACCTTAAAAATAGTGAAAATATGACGAGCACACTTAAACTGGTGTAAAAATGCCGTATGGCATGAAAAATGAGAAAAAAGTGGAAAATGTGAAAATAGTGACAAACACCCTAAATCAGAGGTAAGGCTATAGTAAGGCATAATAATGGAAAAACTTTTTTTCCAATTTTTTTTTTTTTTTTTTAAATAAGGCTAATACAGGACCTTAAAAATATTGAAAATATGAGAGCACACTTAAACTGGTGTAAAAATGCCGTATGGCATGAAAAATGAGAAAAAAGTGGAAAATTAGATAATAGTGACGAACATCCCAAATCAGAGGTAAGGCATAATAATGGAAAAACTTTTTTTCCAAGTTTTTTTTTTTTTTTGAAATAAGGCTAATACAAGACCTTAAAAATAGTGAAAATATGACAAGCACACTGAAACTGGGGTAAAAATGCCATATGGCATGAAAAATGAGAAAAATGTAGAAAATGTGAAAATAGTGACAAACACCCCAAAACAGAGGTAAGGCTATAGTAAGGCATAATAATGGAAAAACTTTTTTTCCAAGTTTTTTTTTTTTTTTAAATAAGGCTGATACAAGACCTTCAACATATTGAAAATATGACGAGCACACTTAAACTGGTGTAAAAATGCCGTATGGCTTGAAAAATGAGAAAAAAGTGGAAAATTAGATAATAGTGACAAATATCCCAAATCAGAGGTAAGGCTATAGTAAGGCATAATAATGGAAAAACTTTTTTTCCAATTTTTTTTTTTTTTTTTTTTAAATAAGGCTAATACAGGACCTTAAAAATATTGAAAATATGACGAGCACACTTAAACTGGTGTAAAAATGCCGTATGGCATGAAAAATGAGAAAAAAGTGGAAAATGTGAAAATAGTGACAAACACCCTATATCAGAGGTAAGGCTATAGTAAGGCATAATAATGGAAAAACTTTTTTTCCAATTTTTTTTTATTTTTTTTTTTTAAATAAGGCTAATACAGGACCTTATAATTATTGAAAATTGACGAGCAAACTTAAACTGGTGTAAAAATGCCGTATGGCAAGAAAAATGAGAAAAATGTGAAAATAGTGACAAACACCCCAAATCAGAGGTAAGGCTATAGTAAGGCATAATAATGGAAAAACTTTTTTTCCAATTTTTTTTTTTTTTTTTTAAATAAGGCTAATACAGGACCTTAAAATTAGTGAAAATATGACGAGCACACTTAAACTGGGGTAAAAATGCCATATGGCATGTGACAAAATGAGAAAAAAGTGGGAAAATGAGAAAATAGTGACAAACACCCCAAATCAGAGGTAAGGCTATAGTAAGGCATAATAATAATCGAAAAAACTTTTTTCCAATTTTTTTTTTTTTTTTTCTAAATAGGCTAATAGAAGACCTTAAAAATAGTGCAAACAAGACAAGCACACATAAACTCGGTTAAAAAATGCCGTATGGCATGAAAACTAAGAAAAAAGTGGAAAATGAGAAAATAGTGACAAACACCCCAAATCAGAGGTATGGCTATAGTAAGGCAATAACAATGGAAAAAACTTTTTCTGACATTTTTTTTTTTTTTTTTTTTTGTAATAAGGCTAATACAAGACCTTAAAAATAGTGAAAATATGACAAGCACCCTTAAACTGGGTTAAAAAATGCCGAATGGCATGAAAATGAGAAAAAGTGGAAAATTAGATATAGTGACAACACCTCAAATCAGAGGTAAGGCTATAGTAAGGCATAATAATGGAAAAACTTTTCTCCCATTTTTTTATTTATTTATTTTTTTTAAATAAGGCTAATACAAGACCATAAAAATAGTGTTTTTATGACGAGCACACTTAAACTGGTGTAAAAATGCCGTATGGCATGAAAAAATTTAGAAAATGTGAAAATAGTTACAAACACCCCAAACCAGAGGTAAGGCTATAGTAAGGCATAATAATGGAAAAAAAATTCTCCAAATTTTTTTTTTTCTTTTTTTTTTTTTTTGAAATAAGGCTGATACAAGACCTTAAAAATAGTGAAAATATGACGAGCACACTTAAACTGGTGTAAAAATGCCGTATGGCATGAAAAATGAGAAAAAAGTGGAAAATGAGAAAATAGTGACAAACATCCCAAATCAGAGGTAAGGCTAAAGTGAGGCATAATAATGGAAAAACTTTCTTTCCATTTTTTTTTTTTTTTTTTTTAACGTAAGGCTAATACAAGACCTTAAAAATAGTGCAAACATGACAAGCACACTTAAACTGGTTTAAAAATGCCGAATGGCATGAAAAATGAGAAAAAAGTGGAAAATGAGAAAATAGTGACAAACACCCCAAATCAGAGGTATGGCTATAGTAAGGCATAACAATGGAAAAACTTTTTCTGACATTTTTTTTTTTTTTTTTTTTTTTAAATAAGGCTAATACAAGACCTTAAAAATAGTGAAAATATGACGAGCACACTTAAACTGGTTTAAAAATGCCGAATGGCATGAAAAATGAGAAAAAAGTGGAAAATTAGATAATAGTGACAAACACCCCAAATCAGAGGTAAGGCTATAGTAAGGCATAATAATGGAAAAACTTTTTCTCCCATTTTTTTATTTATTTATTTTTTTTAAATAAGGTTAATACAAGACCATAAAAATAGTGTTTTTATGACGAGCACACTTAAACTGGTGTAAAAATGCCGTATGGCATGAAAAATTTAGAAAATGTGAAAATAGTTACAAACACCCCAAACCAGAGGTAAGGCTATAGTAAGGCATAATAATGGAAAAAAATTTCTCCAAATTTTTTTTTTCTTTTTTTTTTTTTTTTGAAATAAGGCTGATACAAGACCTTAAAAATAGTGTTTTTATGACGAGCACACTTAAACTGGTGTAAAAATGCCGTATGGCATGAAAAATGTAGAAAATGTGAAAATAGTGACAAACACCCCAAACCAGAGGTAAGGCTATAGTAAGGCATAATAATGGAAAAAAAATTCTCCCAATTTTTTTTTTTTTTTTTTTTTTTTTTTTTTAAATAAGGCTAATACAAGACCTTAAAAATAGTGAAAATATGACGAGCACACTTAAACTGGTTTAAAAATGCCGAATGGCATGAAAAATGAGAAAAAAGTGGAAAATTAGATAATAGTGACAAACACCCCAAATCAGAGGTAAGGCTATAGTAAGGCATAATAATGGAAAAACTTTTTCTCCCATTTTTTTATTTTATTTTTTTTTTTAAATAAGGCTAATACAAGACCATAAAAATAGTGTTTTTATGACGAGCACACTTAAACTGGTGTAAAAATGCCGTATGGCATGAAAAATTTAGAAAATGTGAAAATAGTTACAAACACCCCAAACCAGAGGTAAGGCTATAGTAAGGCATAATAATGGAAAAAAATTTCTCCAAATTTTTTTTTTTTTGAAATAAGGCTGATACAAGACCTTAAAAATAGTGAAAATATGACGAGCACACTTAAACTGGTGTAAAAATGCCGTATGGCATGAAAAATGAGAAAAAAGTGGAAAATGAGAAAATAGTGACAAACATCCCAAATCAGAGGTAAGGCTATAGTGAGGCATAATAATGGAAAAACTTTCTTTCCATTTTTTTTTTTTTTTTTTTTTAACGTAAGGCTAATACAAGACCTTAAAAATAGTGCAAACATGACAAGCACACTTAAACTGGGGTAAAAATGAAGTATGGCATGAAAAATAAGAAAAAAGTGGAAAATGAAAAAATAGTGACAAACACCCCAAAGCAGAGGCATAATAATGGAAAAACTCTTTCTCCCATTTTTTTTTTTTTGGAAATAAGGCTAATACAAGACCTTAAAAATAGTGAAAATATGACGAGCACACTTAAACTGGTGTAAAAATGCCGTATGGCATGAAAAATGAGAAAAATGTGAAAATAGTTACAAACACCCCAAACCAGAGGTAAGGCTATAGTAAGGCATAATAATGGAAAAAAAATTCTCCCAATTTTTTTTTTTTTTTTTTTTTTTTTTTTTTTAAATAAGGCTAATACAAGACCTTAAAAATAGTGAAAATATGACGAGCACACTTAAACTGGTTTAAAAATGCCGAATGGCATGAAAAATGAGAAAAAAGTGGAAAATTAGATAATAGTGACAAACACCCCAAATCAGAGGTAAGGCTATAGTAAGGCATAATAATGGAAAAACTTTTTCTCCCATTTTTTTATTTATTTATTTTTTTTAAATAAGGTTAATACAAGACCATAAAAATAGTGTTTTTATGACGAGCACACTTAAACTGGTGTAAAAATGCCGTATGGCATGAAAAATTTAGAAAATGTGAAAATAGTGACAAACACCCCAAACCAGAGGTAAGGCTATAGTAAGGCATAATAATGGAAAAAAATTTCTTCAAATTTTTTTTTTTTTTTTTTTTTTTTTTGAAATAAGGCTGATACAAGACCTTAAAAATAGTGAAAATATGACGAGCACACTTAAACTGGTGTAAAAATGCCGTATGGCATGAAAAATGAGAAAAAAGTGGAAAATGAGAAAATAGTGACAAACATCCCAAATCAGAGGTAAGGCTATAGTGAGGCATAATAATGGAAAAACTTTGTTTCCATTTTTTTTTTTTTTTTTTTTAACGTAAGGCTAATACAAGACCTTAAAAATAGTGCAAACATGACAAGCACACTTAAACTGGGGTAAAAATGAAGTATGGCATGAAAAATAAGAAAAAAGTGGAAAATGAAAAAATAGTGACAAACACCCCAAAGCAGAGGCATAATAATGGAAAAACTCTTTCTCCCATTTTTTTTTTAATTTATTTTTTTTAAATAAGGCTAATACAAGACCATAAAAATAGTGTTTTTATGACGAGCACACTTAAACTGGTGTAAAAATGCCGTATGGCATGAAAAATTTAGAAAATGTGAAAATAGTTACAAACACCCCAAACCAGAGGTAAGGCTATAGTAAGGCATAATAATGGAAAAAAAATTCTCCAAATTTTTTTTTTCTTTTTTTTTTTTTTTTTAAATAAGGCTGATACAAGACCTTAAAAATAGTGAAAATTTGATGAGCACACTTAAACTGGGGTAAAAATGCCATATGGCATGAAAAATGAGAAAAAAGTGGAAAATGAGAAAATAGTGACAAACACCCCAAATCAGAGGTAAGGCTATAGTAAGGCATAATAATGGAAAAACTTTTTTTCCAATTTTTTTTTTTTTTTTTTAAATAAGGCTAATACAAGACCTTAAAATAGTGCAAACAAGACAAGCACACATAAACTCGGTTAAAAATGCCGTATGGCATGAAAAATAAGAAAAAAGTGGAAAATGAGAAAATAGTGACAAACACCCCAAATCAGAGGTATGGCTATAGTAAGGCATAACAATGGAAAAACTTTTTCTGACATTTTTTTTTTTTTTTTTTTTTTTTTAATAAGGCTAATACAAGACCTTAAAAATAGTGAAAATATGACGAGCACACCTAAACTGGTTTAAAAATGCCGAATGGCATGAAAAATGAGAAAAAAGTGGAAAATTAGATAATAGTGACAAACACCCGAAATCAGAGGTAAGGCTATAGTAAGGCATAATAATGGAAAAACTTTTTCTCCCATTTTTTTATTTATTTATTTTTTTTAAATAAGGCTAATACAAGACCATAAAAATAGTGTTTTTATGACGAGCACACTTAAACTGGTGTAAAAATGCCGTATGGCATGAAAAATTTAGAAAATGTGAAAATAGTTACAAACACCCCAAACCAGAGGTAAGGCTATAGTAAGGCATAATAATGGAAAAAAATTCTCCAAATTTTTTTTTTCTTTTTTTTTTTTTTTTGAAATAAGGCTGATACAAGACCTTAAAAATAGTGAAAATATGACGAGCACACTTAAACTGGTGTAAAAATGCCGTATGGCATGAAAAATGAGAAAAAAGTGGAAAATGAGAAAATAGTGACAAACATCCCAAATCAGAGGTAAGGCTATAGTGAGGCATAATAATGGAAAAACTTTCTTTCCATTTTTTTTTTTTTTTTTTTAACGTAAGGCTAATACAAGACCTTAAAAATAGTGCAAACATGACAAGCACACTTAAACTGGGGTAAAAATGAAGTATGGCATGAAAAATAAGAAAAAAGTGGAAAATGAAAAAATAGTGACAAACACCCCAAAGCAGAGGCATAATAATGGAAAAACTCTTTCTCCCATTTTTTTTTTTTTTTTTTTTTTTAAATAAGGCTGATATAAGACCTTAAAAATAGTGAAAATTTGATGAGCACACTTAAACTGGGGTAAAAATACCATATGGCATGAAAAATGAGAAAAAAGTGGAAAATGAGAAAATAGTGACAAACACCCCAAATCAGAGGTAAGGCTATAGTAAGGCATAATAATGGAAAAACTTTTTTTCCAATTTTTTTTTTTTTTTTTTTTAAATAAGGCTAATACAAGACCTTAAAATAGTGCAAACAAGACAAGCACACATAAACTCGGTTAAAAATGCCGTATGGCATGAAAAATAAGAAAAAAGTGGAAAATGAGAAAATAGTGACAAACACCCCAAATCAGAGGTATGGCTTTAGTAAGGCATAACAATGGAAAAACTTTTTCTGACATTTTTTTATTTATTTATTTTTTTTAAATAAGGCTAATACAAGACCATAAAAATAGTGTTTTTATGACGAGCACACTTAAACTGGTGTAAAAATGCCGTATGGCATGAAAAATGTAGAAAATGTGAAAATAGTGACAAACACCCCAAACCAGAGGTAAGACTATAGTAAGGCATAATAATGGAAAAAAAATTCTCCCAATTTTTTTTTTTCTTTTTTTTTTTTTTTTTGAAATAAGGCTGATACAAGACCTTAAAAATAGTGAAAATATGACGAGCACACTTAAACTGGTGTAAAAATGCCGTATGGCATGAAAAATGAGAAAAAAGTGGAAAATGAGAAAATAGTGACAAACACCCCAAATCAGAGGTAAGGCTATAGTAAGGCATAATAATGGAAAAACTTTTTTTCCAATTTTTTATTTATTTTTTTTAAATAAGGCTAATACAAAACCTTAAAATAGTGCAAACAAGACAAGCACACTTAAACTGGGGTAAAAATGCCGCATGGCATGAAAAATAAGAAAAAAGTGGAAAATGAGAAAATAGTGACAAACACCCCAAATCAGAGGTAAGGCTATAGTAAGGCATAATAATGGAAAAACTTTTTTTCCAATTTTTTTTTTTTCTTTTTTAAATAAGGCTAATACAAGACCTTAAAATAGTGCAAACAAGACAAGCACACTTAAACTGGGGTAAAAATGCCGTATGGCATGAAAAATAAGAAAAAAGTGGAAAATGAGAAAATAGTGACAAACACCCCAAATCAGAGGTAAGGCTATAGTGAGGCATACAAATGGAAAAACTTTTTTTTGAATTTTTTTTATTTTATTTTTTTTTAAATAAGGCTAATACAAGATCTTAAAAATAGTGCAAATATAACGAGCACACTTAAACTGGGGTAAAAATGCCGTATGGCATGAAAAATGAGAAAAATGTGTAAAATGAGAAAATAGTGACAAACATCCCAAATCAGAGGTAAGGCTATAGTAAGGCATAAAAATGGATTTTTTTATTATTTTTTTTTAAATAAGGCTAATACAAGACCTTAAAAATATTGCAAATATGACAAGCACACTTAAACTGGGGTAAAAATGCCGTATGGCATGAAAAATGAGAAAAATGTGGAAAATGTGAAAATAGTGACAAACACCCTAAATCAGAGGTAAGGCTATAGTAAGGCATAATAATGGAAAAACTTTTTTTCCAATTTTTTCTTCCTTTTTTTTTTTTTAAATAAGGCTAATACAAGACCTTAAAAATAGTGCAAATATGACGAGCACATTTAAACTCGGGTAAAAATGCCGTATGGCATAAAAAATGAGAAAAATGTGGAAAATGAGCAAACAGTTAAAAATGAGAATATAGCGACAAACATTCCAAATCAGAGGTAAGGCTATAGTAAGGCATAAAAACGGAATTTATTTTTTTTTTAGATTAGGCTACTGCAAGACCTTAATAACTAGTACATATATGACAAGCACAGTGAGACTGGTGTGAAAATGCAGAAAGGCATGAAAAATGAGAAAAAAGTGAAAAATGAGAAAATAGTGACAAACACCCCAAATCAGAGGTAAGGCTATAGTAAGGCATACAAATGGAAAAACTTTTTTTTTTTTTTTTTTTAAATCAAGATCTTCAAAACTAATGCAAATCTGACAAGCACACTTAAACTGGGGTAAAAATGCTAATGCTAAAGGCTATAGTAAGGCATAAAAATGGAAACATTTTGGATTTTTTTTCTTTTTTGAGATAAGGCTATCACAAGACCTTAAAAACTAGTACATAAATGACGACCACACTAAGACTGGGGTAAAAAATGTAGTAAGGCATGAAAAATGAGAAAATAGTGGAAAATGACAAAATAGTGACAAACACCCCAAATCAGAGGTAAGGATTTAGTAAGGCATAAAAATGGAATGTTTTTTTTTTTTTTTTTTGTTTAGATAAGGCTATTACAAGACCTTAAAAACTAGTACAAATATGACGAGCACGCTAAGACTGGGGTAAAAATGCAGTAAGGCATGAAAAATGAGAACAAAATGGAAAATGAGAATTAAGTGACAAGGACCCCAAATCAGAGGTAAGGCTATAGTAAGGCATAAAAAATTAAAAAAAATAAACTTTCAAAAATGCTAAGGAGCATCTCAGTTCCCAATGATAGCACAAACACAAGTTTGCACTCGACAGATGAAAAAGGCTGTTGACGTGACCTTTAGCATTATACCTAACTCATGGATGAACTGTTACCCACAGCAGGGAGCTCTGTTTACCGCACACTCAAATAAACACTGCACACGCTCGATGTTTTTCCTGTAGCCTGGATCTTATTTCAGGAGATTAGCATTTCAGAGATTCTTGGCTTGGTGTGGGAGTGCCATATGATAATAAGACTTGCAGTGAAAGCTCAGGTTGTCAGCGGCAACCTGTTCCACCACAAAGGAAGAAGGTGCCATTGTTCACTTCCAGCAAAATAAGGCTGAAAAACCATTGAAAAGACGTCTTTGCCACACGTCTAAACAACATCAAAATTTGGTAGAAAAATGATTAGTGAAAAGCTGTCTTTTTTTGGTCATATTACTATAAACTCATGATGCATTTTTTTTTAGAATTTTGCCAAATAATTAATTATCTGTTTAAAAGTTTTACATCATACCTTCCCAAAATGTAATACCTAATCGTGGGAACTTTTGTAGTGAACTTGAACCAGAATCAGATTTGTATTTTTGGTTTATGTTGGTGGGCTGTTATGTTTGAAGTTGTTACAATACCATTTCTTCCTATTTTTTGGCTAATTTGGTCAAATTAGCCCAAATCAAAGGGTTAAAATTGTTGATCTACTTACCCCAAACGAGAAGTCCTTTTTCCAATGACTATTTTCGACCACACTTGGACCAAATGTGCTAAATCTGGACCAAGTTGAACGGTCCAATAACAACCAACTACAACAACTATTATTGGGGAAATATTTGGATGTAGTTGGACGGCCCAATAGCAACTCAATTTCTACGACTATACTTGGGCTAAGATTGGACCAAGTTGGACAATCCAATGACGACTATATTGAGGCTAAATTTGACGGTCAAAAATCCCCTAATTTCAACGACTATTTTTGGGCTAAATCGAGGCTAAGACGGACCGACTAGAGTTAGCCTAAAAAAGAACGTCTAAATGGCGTTGGGTGTTTGCTGGGTTATGATTGTAAAGGATTCACGGGGCTAGGATGTGCTTTCTGATCATAAATCATTCAGTGTTTGCTCCTGCTCCCACTGACCGGCCTCCATCAGCCTTTTCCTTATAACTGGGATTCATTTGTGTGTGTATCAGGAGCACAACAACAAGGCTCTGTAGGGAATTAGAGAAACCTGAGATGAGCTGTCGGTTACAAAGTGAATACTTTACTTTGCACCGTCTGGCCCTGTTCAGTCAGCTCTATGCTTGTTTGTCTGCGTGTGTGTGTGTGTGTGTATGTGTTAATGCAGCGTGTGTCTGCTTCATTAGTTTTCTATGAGCCTCAGCACGCTGCTCTGAATGAGGAGGGAGGACGACGCACGACATCCACCGACACAGACAGATGCTGCTGACACGTCTGAGGGTCTCTCTATTGTATTATTCATCCTTAGTGTCACAGCTCATTCAAATGGTCAGTTAGACATGGCCAACAGAAGGGATCCGCTCTAAACACACACACACACACACACACACACACACACACACACACACACACACACACACACACACACGCACACACACACACACACACACACACACACACACACACACACACACACACACACACACACACACACACACTAGTGTGTTGTTCTGTGTGTGTACATCTGCCACACCGTGGATGGATAATCTCTGATCTGATCCAACCCACCAAACACCCAACGTCATTTAGATGTTCTTTTTTGGGCTAAATCTGGTTATTCATCTTAGCCTGATTTAGCCCGTTATGGACCGTCCAACGTAGTCCAACTTTAGCCCTTTTTTAATGGTTGAATTTGGGTTTTTTTTTTTTTTTTTTTTTTACTGTCAAAATTGTTTCAAATTTAGCCCCAATATAGTCATTGAAACGTAGCTGTCATTGGATTGTCCAACTTGTTCCAATTATAGCCAAAATATAGTTGTGAAAATTGAGGTAATATTGAGCCGTCCAACTAGGACCAATTTTTTTCACAACATAGTTGTTGAAATTGGGTTGTTATTGGACCAGCCAACTTGGTCCAGATTTAGCACATTTGGTCCAAGTGTGGCTTGAAACTAGTCATTGGAAATAGGACTTCAAATTGTTGAGCTATGTGGTAGCTCAACAATTTTAACACTTTTATTTGGGCTAATTTTGACCAAATTAGCCAAAAAACAAGACGAAAATGTACTGTAACAACTTCAAACATACTGTAACAGCTCACAAACGTAAACCAAAAATACAAATCTGATTCTGGTACAAGTCGACGACAAAAGTTCCCACAATTGTGAATTACATTTTGTGAAGGTAAGATATGGCACTTTTAAATAATGAATTAACTAACTAAATTCATCTTGAGTGTATAGTACTACCACCAGAAAAAGACGTATGGCAAATATACCATATTTTGCTGGGTGGGAAAGGTGTCTTTGATTGGAGAGACATGAGGCACAAATGTTTGGTATCTGTGTGTTAATGCATGTGTGTGTGTGTGTGTGTGTGTGTTAGCACTTTACCTCAGGCTGCATATTAAACCCCTCCATACCACTCCAACCTTAAACAACCCCCTCTTCCAGCCTCTTTCGAGCTCAACTGGGAATTCATTTCTGTTTTATTAATGAGCGTGAGCGGAAGCAGCAATTATATACAGAAAAAGATTTGGCTGTTTCGTTGCGACTCCGAGGAAGAAGAGCAACTACAGACTGCACATAAATCCATAAAATGCCAGGCTCGTCTGGCATGTGCAGCGACTCTGCAGAGCCTACAGTCTTTGCTCATCTGCTTTGTTCAGAAGATGAAGCCATTGTGTGTTTTTCACATGAATGGAAACGTCCCCATGTTGACTTTGTCAGCAGATTGGAGCTAACATGCATATTTCAGACAGACCTTTGTTGGCACGAGAAAGAAAAAGCATCTATCTATCTAAGTATCTATCTATCTATCTATCTATCTATCTATCTATCTATCTATCTATCTATCTATCTATCTATCTATCTATCTATCTATCTATCTATCTATCTAAGTATCTATCTATCTAAGTATCTATCTAAGTATCTATCTATCTAAGTATCTATCTATCTATCTATCTATCTATCTATCTATCTATCTATCTATCTATCTATCTATCTAAGTATCTATCTATCTAAGTATCTATCTAAGTATCTATCTATCTATCTATCTATCTATCTATCTATCTATCTATCTATCTATCTATCTATCTATCTATCTATCTATCTATCTATCTATCTATCTATCTATCTATCTATCTATCTATCTATCTATCTATCTATCTATCTATCTATCTAAGTATCTATCTATCTATCTATCTATCTATCTATCTATCTATCTATCTATCTATCTCTACTATCTATCTATCTAGCTACTTCTATCTATCTATCTATCTATCTATCTATCTATCTATCTATCTATCTATCTATCTAAGTATCTATCTATCATCACTATCTATCTATCTATCTATCTATCTATCTATCTATCTATCTATCTAAGTATCTATCTATCTCATCTATCTATCTATCTATCTATCTATCTATCTATCTATCTATCTATCTAAGTATCTATCTATCTATCTATCTATCTATCTATCTATCTATCTAAGTATCTATCTATCTATCTATCTATCTATCTATCTATCTATCTATCTATCTAAGTATCTATCTATCTATCTATCTATCTATCTAAGTATCTATCTATCTATCTATCTATCTATCTATCTATCTATCTAAGTATCTATCTATCTATCTATCTATCTTCTATCTATCTATCTATCTATCTATCTATCTATCTATCTAAGTATCTATCTATTATCTATCTATCTACTATCTATCTATCTATCTATCTAAAGTATCTATCTATCTATCTATCTATCTATCTATCTATCTTCTATCTATCTATCTATCTATCTATCTATCTATCTATCTATCTAAGTATCTATCTATCTATCTATCTATCTATCTTATCTCGTCTCTGCTATCTATCTATCTATCTATCTATCTAAGTATCATCTATCGATCTATCTATCTCTCTATCTATCTAGCTATCTATCTATCTATCTATCTATCTATCTATCTATCTATCTATCATCTATCTATCTATCTATCTATCTATCTATCTATCTATCTATCATCTATCTATCATCTATCTATCTATCTATCTATCTATCTATCTAAGTATCTATCTATCTATCTATCTAAGTATCTATCTATCTATCTATCTAAGTATCTATCTATCTATCTATCTATCTATCTATCTATCTATCTATCTATCTATCTATCTATCTATCTATCATCTATCTATCTATCTATCTATCTATCTAAAGTATCTATCTATCTATCTATCTAAGTATCTATCTATCTATCGATCTATCTATCTTCTATTATCTATCTATCTATCTATCTTCTATCTATCTATCTATCTATCTATCTATCTATCTAAGTATCTATCTATCTATCTATCTATCTATCTATTATTCTATTATCTATCTATCTAAGTATCTATCTATCTATCTAAGTATCTATCTATCTATCTATCTATCTATCTATCTATCTATCTATCTATCTATCTATCTATCTATCTAAGTATCTATCTATCTATCTAAGTATCTATCTATCTATCTATCTATCTATCTATCTATCTATCTATCTATCTATCTATCTACACCTGACAACACCTAAATGAGATAAATTCTTTGAAATTAAGTTAAATGTGTAGTTCTTAAATTACTGATTAAAAACATAATCTTTAAATTTAAAACAACAGACAATCTTTTCTGTATTCTATACTTTCACTTTCTCAATCAATTTAAAATAAAATGAACTATAGAAAATATCTAAGCTGGCACAACTTGTCACCAATCCTGGCTGATCTCTATTTTATAACAAAAAAAAACATTATAACATCATAAAAACAACATTTAAAAACTTTTTTAACAAGAAATAAGCAGAAAATAATGATAATAATTACAGTAATAAGTGATAATCTTATTCATAAAAAAAAAAACACCATATCAATGATCACAATAATAGTAGTTGATTTAATTCACACTGACATGAATCATTTCATTGCTCTCAAACTTAAAATACTGCTCCTTTCTAACCTGATACTATTTTCTTCTTTTCTTTCTTTCTGCCTCATGATGAAGCTGTAGAACTGAAGAGCAGTTCGTGTAAAGCGATGAACCACACAGTTCAAACAGTTCACGTCCATTATTAGGCCACCACTCTGCTTCTAACCTGATACTATGGTTTAGTTGAAATGACTTTCTGTAGTTACCTTAAAATGATTTTTGTTTGGCAGAAAATATAAAACCTAACATAAAATGTGATTTTTCCATTTTTCATTTTTCCAAGAGGAATTAATTTTTTTCCATTTTCTTTTCTTTTTCTTCTTTTTTTGCTCAGTTTACCCATTGAATTTGCAGAACAAGATGTTTATTTTATAGGTCATTGATACCGATGGGTATGATTTTCTTCAAACATTGACAGGCATTTTGTTCATTGTTTAACTCTTGCATGAGTAAGATATTTTTGAGCTTAATCACTTCCCAGAATCCATGTGATGTGCCCTGATTTACCGGAATAGTCGACGTAACTGTTGTCACAGTGAAGCACTGCATCACATCAACATTGATCATTGTTTGGTTTTTAATATTAACCTTAATTTGCCAAATGTATAGTCGGAGACAATTAACGGTTATTCAACTCAGAACATTTGAAAGAACATTTCACAGAGAAGCCAGTTAGCTGGAAAAAGATTCTTTTTTTTTTTTTCATTTAAAGCTCTGTACTGAAAAACCTCCTGTCCTCTTCCTCCCTGTAATTCACTTGGTAATCATTCTCTTGTGTAAACAGCTATTACTGCGGCTGAAACTTGGCACATCTGAAAGCTCTCGATGCTCACATTTCTCTCTTTTCACAGACAAAGATACAAGTCCTTGCTTCTCAGACTGAAAAAAAAAAACCCATCTGAAATTAATCCAGAGAAGAAAGAAAAAGAACCGACTGAGAAACAATGAGACTAAAACCTCAAGCCAGTTTCCACAGCACAGCACTGTGCTGTAGAGGACATCACACTGACCAAGGGTCAACTTCAGGCATGGACCTGTTCACTCTCTGTGTGGAGTTTGCATGTTCTCCTACTCCTTTTTCCCCCCAAAGACCAAAATCACTGAGTGAACGGCTGCTTAATGATTAAAAATGTATATAAACTGTATGAATTCATCTTCAGTATATTTTACAAGACAAAACAACAAGGTTTTCCTCCACACAGTTTATTTTTGTAATTGACAGGTTAATTTTTTGTCAAAATGGAAATCAAAATATGGTGCAGGAGATTATTCGGCTTCCATAAAGTGGAATGATTTCCAATTTATAGATTTTTACTTTGAACCAGTGCAAATAGGAATGTCTTTAATTCTGAGGAATAGACTTTAGAGTGGGATGGTCCCATTTTTTATTCAATAATTATTTGCAATAAGTTTTCACAGAGCAGTAAGGTTAGATTGTCGTGACATCTAACTGTGTGTGTTAAGTACATTTCCATTGCAATGTAAATAAAATATGAATGCCACAGAAGAGAGAAGGAAAGAAATAAATGTTTAATATTCAGAACTGTGTGGTCTGTAGTATAAGGTCATGGTGAAAGAGGTAACGTTGAGGGGAAATTTGCAAAAAAGAAGGATTGAATGAACCCATTGGAGTTGAAGTTCACCACAACATACAATCAGAGGAGATAGAATTATTTAACTCCACGCAATCAGATACATAACACGTCTTCTTGTGTTTACATGCTCAGCTATCGTGTGGGGCACCGATTGTAATGTTGCACATGCTAAAAAAAACAGCAAGTTTTTGCAACATTTTGCAACAAACCACATTTAAAAACTTACGTGAATTTTTTTTACATTACTATTGACCAGATTTACAGCAATATTTGTGAAATATCATTTTTTTTTCTCTTAAAAATATCATGACAATGTTAAATCTAAACTTTAAATCTAAATCTAAATGTTAAATATTAAATCTAAATGTAAATGTTAAATGTAAATGTTAAATGTAAATGTTAAATGTAAATGTTAAATGTAAATGTTAAATGTAAATGTTAAATGTAAATGTTAAATGTAAATCTTAAACACAATATTTAGATTTAATATTGACATATTTTGACACTATCACTCATCTGGTCAAAAGTAACAATAAAATTCACTCACGTTTTTTAACCGGGGTTTGTTGCGGAATGTCACAAAAATTTGCTGTTCATTTTAGCATGCACAACTTTACAATCGGCGCACCGTAGTTTTGTCTTGTCTGAATAAACATGCAGGACAGAAAACTAAGCCACCTACAATGTCTGTCTGACTACACTTCCACATAGGTGACGCTGTATTACTTACAAAACATATGCATATATATTGACAAAGTTCCATGCAAACCGAAGAGGATCAAGATTATATCGAATTAAAATCTTTTATTTTCCTGCGTTTTTGCTCCTTCCATGTGTTTCAAGATGTTCAGATCCATGCTGCACATCTTTAGTGTTTCGCCCAACATCAATGTCCTTCTGTCTCCTGGGGACGGTCGTACGAGAAAAAGTGGTTCATGCGCAGAACGCCTTGTGGTGTCAATGCTAACAAGCTAACGCAGTAACATGCACTGATTGCTCGATTGCCAATCGCATTATCTGGGTGTGTTAATCGAGCTATGGATTGTCCAATACCAGCTAAGTGAACCTAATTATCCACACCCATCCACCCACCAACCCACCTCCTGCTCAGACAGCAGAGAGAGACGGCTCCAGCATTTGCTCCAGTGGTTAGACCTTCTGTCTGTCTGTCTGTCAGTCTCACTCTCTGTTTACTCCTGGTTTGCTTACCCAGTCAGCTCTGAAACCTCAGAGCTGCTGCCAACACAGATGCCCACAGAGAAGCAGAAAGAGAGGGGTGGGCGAGAGAAAAGCAGGGAGAAAGGATGCAGGGCTATTCAACACCTCCAGCAGCAGACACAAAGAGAGCAGTAACATTATTTATCCTTTAAAGCCTTTATAGCACTGCTTTGACTTCATGCCAGCACAATGAAAGCTAAATGTGCAACGAGCCGAGGAGAAGAGTGAAAGACGGGAAGATTAATAGTTGTTTTCCATCTGTGTTTTTTCTTTTTTTTTTTTGAAAGCTTGAAAATCTTCTTTTCTAGTGTTGTTTTTCATGCAGGCACAGACTGAAGACATTGTTCCAGTCGTTTTCAGACCTCTTCTTAATTCAGTCAAACTATACAGCAAAAGAAACCCTCTCTGTGAGTGACGTGCCATGAGCACTAGGGTTGGGTAGGCAGGGCGTTGCAAATCGAGACCACCAATGTCAACATCAATGACAATTTCATATGTTTCTGCTGGCAAGTGCTAATTCAATTCAATTCACCCTTGGGTAGCCACTGCCTACCTTGCCTATCCTGACTGCACGTCACTGGTCTCTGTGTGATATCTGCAGATAAGACACAATGTAAAGTACACACTGTTGTTCAGCTGTGAGTCCCTAAAGTGTCACATTACATCTAAAGTCTTCCATAAGGTTCATATTGATCCAGTATCCACTCCCTGAAGCCCATCCAAGCTGGGCTTCAGGGCTACGTGTGGGTCGATTCTGGCCTCATCAGGGTGTGTGTGTTGTCTCCCCTCACCCCCCTGCACAGGGCAAGTCAAGGCCCCAGCCGGGGGTCTCCCTGAAGACACACGCCGATCTTTAGGTGGGCTTGCAGAGCACAGCGTTGCTGTCCGTTCCACGTCGCTGCCCCTTTTCTCAGAGGAGCTTTCCACCCCCCAAACCCACCTCACACTCAAAGCAACAACACACACACACACACACACACAGGCACATGAAGAATAAATTCAAATGCACACAATAACACAGAGACAGGCACAGGGACCCCCCCCACCCCCCTTGCTCTTTTTGTTTTCAACAGACCCTCAGATGTCTATTTATTTATTCACATCGGTTTAATTGTGTTGTCGAGATCTTTTTGAAATCAACTTGGTTTGCACATTTTGCATCACAATGGCAGCCATTGAGCGTAGCTGCTCATCCCTCTGTTCAGTGCCAGGTCTGCTGGACCAATTCCCCCTTTTCTGCACTGTATGTCCAATCGTATTTAAAATGCATAAATTAACTTTTGGTTGAATCCCTTTACCCGCTCTGGCACAATTATGACCACATGCTCCACTGGACGTGGACTGTTGCAGGCATGATGTCACGGCTGCAGGACCAATGTTTGGAGCCGCCTTTTGTTTTCGTCCAATTAACAAACACTTTGATGTTTGCTGAGCGGCCTTTGAAATTACTCTACAATGCTGCCGCATTGTGTCACTTGTTTTTGAGCAACCGCTGAAGATTTTATGTAATGTTATGCAAATAAGCTGTAGTGCAGTGCTTGTGTAACAGTGACGGGAAGCAATCATCAAGATAAGATAAACTGTAGTTTATATCTTCCACAGAGAGATATTTGGCATAAAGGACAAGTAAAAAAAAATACTGCTACACCCTATGTGCCAAATATTACAAGACAGTCAGCTTTACAACTTTTGAAGACCAAGAGTTACCATTTATACACAGAATATTTATTATCGTTATTATTGTTAATTACAAAAAAAAACAGCAGCAACAAACCTGTTAAAAAATGGATTTCAGTTTAAATGCACATCAATAAGGCTAAAATGTTATACATCAGATGAAATAATAAAAGGTGGACAATATATCGTTTGACAAGTTATTGCTACATTGAAATGTAACAAGGAAGGGTGTAACGATTCATCCATTAGATTGATTTATCAATTTATGTTCCTAAAATCAAACTACATCAATCTGTGCTTGGCACGTTGGCCTATCGGATGACACTAATCGATCTAAAATTGTTTAAGAAGGTAGCCAATCAATTTTATCCAGGTATTTAATTGAGTCACACTGGTTTAATTATTATTTTGGCTAAATATTTACTAAATCGATTTCAAGTCATTCAATAATTTCAGATCGAATCGTTCCAAATTAACCAATATCATCCATCAATCAAATCTGCAACTACGAATCATGATTCGAATCAAATTGTTGCTTAAAGGAATCGTTACACCCCTAGTCACAAGGCAGTTTTTTTCCTTTCCAAAAAATATCTTTTTCTAAACTCAGTGTCAATCAACCCACAAAAATTAACTCACATTTAAACATTTTACATTTTTTTAATCCCAAATGTACTTGACTTAATTAGATACAGCATCCTAATCCTAATACTTCTGATCCGTTTTGTTGTCCGACAGTAATTTTAGCAATTAAATTATTTTGTAAAGCAACAGGTGAGTAAAATATGATGGAAAACTACATTTTGGAATGGCTTTTATGTATTTATACATCATTAAAAAAGTAAACAATAACTTTTAAAATAACACGCTCCTCTAATGTTGGATCTGCCTACTTGTGTTCGCCCTGTGACAGACTGAATGACCCGTATCCTATCCACAGTCAGCTGGGACAGACTCCTCCCACAGGAGATGTCTTAGCTCACACCTGTAACGGCTCATTACTACACCTTCTTTACACTACAGGCTCTTCACTCTGTCCCCATTAACACTCGGTTCAGTCTGCTTTGCATTGTTGTCTCCTGAAGAATGCAGCCCTTGTGGTGTTGGCGGTACTGAGCGGCGTCACTTGACAGATGGCGAGCAGCATTAGCACATTCTTTAAGGTCTGAGGGCTATAATGTGGGTCCACGTGGTGCAATGAGCTGGCCAGGGCAGCAGAGGTTTGCACTTCACATACCACATAACCTCAAAGTGCGATAGCACCACAGCAGAGACTGGGTGTGAATGGGAAGGATGGGTGTAACTGGGAAATGTCAAAACCCACCTGTGTTTGGAAACTATGCAAGGCATGATAAGTGCACCTGTATGATTATAGGGCTGCCCACGCCGGGTAATGACACCAGCGCTGAATTCCAGCCATTCCCTGAAAAACAAACACTAAACAAGGACCTGTGCTTCAACAGGAAGTTTATTTTAAACGTACAGGAAGTCACAGAGTGTACATCAGTGAACGCTTCATGTGAGAGAGCAAAAAGAAACTAAAAAGTGAGAGGACTTTGCTACAAAAGGCTGTGATTATTCAAACGACCCGAGTTGGGTTGAGACACGAATACAAAATTAAGACAATGAGAAAATTACAAACCGTGCAAACCAAAGGCTTCTACAAATCAGTTACACAGAAAATATATACAAACTATACACAAAAGGCTTTTGTACACATGGCAGCTCAAAACGGTTACAGCTACAAATTCAGTTACTAGTTTTTATAGAACCATCACATCACTAAAAGTTAGCTAATCAGGTTTTGGCAATAGTCACACTTTAAATAAGACCACTTTTTTTTAAAGGATATTCTTACATTTTCACTTGATGTTAAAATGTAAAGAAAATACTTTAAAATAAAAAAAAAAGTTCTGTAAAATTGTTTAGTACAAAAGAGCACATTCACAGAACATCTTGATTAGAACAAACAAGATGAGAAGACGTGACCCTTTGTTGGACAAACACGCACAACCCTGAGACAACAAACACAGAAAACTGACACAAACACAGTTTGAATCCTTCTCGTTCAGCCATGATGGTTGTATTTTAAGTTGAGGAGATTTATGTAAATTTAACTCTCCAATGTTGAGGAAAAACCAAGACAGGATGATTGTTCACCGTGAACTGGAAATCACACGTTTCCCCTCAGTGTTCCTCTCCATCTCCATATGTTTGGCAGAGCAAAGGTCTAATTCAGTCCAGCAGCAGTCTGCAGAAATTACACCTGAGTGGATGCCCAGTGCACGGAGGGGGAGTGGAACCACAGTAAAGAACAGCTTCTCCTTAAAATGTCAATTAAAATGGTAATGTACTGGTGAGATGATAAACATCGGCATATGGAATAAGTGAGTGGAGCCAAGCAGGGCTGAGACAGTCACAGTAGCATATTCTTCCTTTGGAGGGTGGGAAGAGAATGTGTTTCAGTTGTTGTTTGGTTTTACATCACAGTTTGTTCTGCCTCCTGAGGCTCAGAGTGGAGGCGCCTCAGCCCAGCACAGGCTTCATGGGAAAGTTACAAAACCGTGCAGAATCTAGTCTCTGGGTTGTATCCAGCACTCAGGCTTTCCTACTTGTGGAGCTGAAGATGACGTGAATCAGGCTCGCTGGTGCCATAGGGGGAATACACATCCCCTCCCTCCTCCTCCCCTTCATCTGAGACGCACGCCTGCATTCCAGCCACGACGGCTCATCTGGGGAAAGAGACAGAGGGAGATTAATCTCAAGGGCCTGTGAAGTCTGCTGTACAAGGACTTTGGATGTGTACTGCTCGCCACATGACCAACATGGGTGGCCTTAACATTCTCAGAGAGTGTAGAAGAACGCAGAGACTTCAGTCCCACAGGCTGCACATCAGCTTATCACCATGCCATTTTATCAGGCTTACCCACATAGCATTATTAATGCCTCAGGATGGGGCATTATTTAACCAAGGTCCTCCTGGCATGTGAGATTAAGCTGTCAAGCCATTTATGTTGCTATGGTAATGAATATGTGAGGGTGGACCCCCTGTGAGTATAGGCTTCTCTGGCTGCAAATAAAACACATATTTCAAAAGCACGGGCTCATCCCCTTTATCCACATATAATTCACACCAGATGACGACTTCTTATGGTTTTAATTCAAAATCCCACATCTGCAAGCAGAGGCTTCAAAAACAGCAACAAGCTCTTTGAACATTGCTCATCTCTGCAGCCTCCAATAATTCAGCATCTAATTATCTTTGCCTGCTGTTAGGGAGGAATGTTCTGGGTGCTCCGGGTGTTCGGCGTGTGGTGAGGAACCCCAAAAAGGCATTTGTCACATGTTTCTGAAAACTTTGCACTTATCTGTGAACAAAGACGATGAGCACTCAGCCTCTGCTGGGGGTTTGTTTAGATAACTTAATGAGCTCTCACTTCCACGGTTCACAAAGCCAGCTGATACTACACAAACCTCCACAGATCCATACACATGCGTTACTGTTGGGAGCACTTTGCTTGGAGTGGAACAGTGGGACGCAGACAGACACGGTGCCACCGGAACACCGACGGGCAAACAGAGCCAACTACAAAAGCTTAAATTTAAAAGAAAGCAGGAGGTAAATATTTACCGTCTCAAAGGTTTAACTCTCCTTAACTGTGTGTGGAACGTGAGGAAGCTATGGCTGTGTGCTTTGTTTGAATATGAAAAAAGGAAGGTAAAAAACAGCTTCTTAACAAAGGAAACAGACACCAAGGGTCTACTTTGCAGAACGGTTTAAACAGAAGTGATCCCAGGTAAAGATTGGCTCTAATCAAGAGTCTTGTACAAATGTCAAAGAATCATCAGTGCGAACGACTGGGATGTTGGTAAATTTAGAGGCCATGGAAACACCTTAAACTCATGGTTGGATTCTTCAGACCTGAATCAATAAATGACTTGTTCAAACAAACCACAGACCATTTGGTGCTTATGCTGAGGTTATGCAGAGTCCCGACATGTTACGAATGCCAGGAATTTATATTTGAGATAGAGTGCCTCACATTTCAACGGCATGTACCACGCAGTACGGAAAATGGCATGAGTCAGTGGCAAACTGCTACACTTTGGGACGCTTGGTCACAGACGTGGATGTGGTCTACTGCGGATCATCACAATACGGGATGCGGCACCACGAGTAAGGCGAATGTTGACAAATGGATAAACATTTGGCCCCACATAA
Source organism: Gouania willdenowi (assembly GCF_900634775.1). Lineage (NCBI taxonomy): Eukaryota > Metazoa > Chordata > Actinopteri > Blenniiformes > Gobiesocidae > Gouania > Gouania willdenowi. Next base: position 18,317,072 of record NC_041047.1, on the reverse strand, counting down.
ACATAAATTAATCCCATCTTCACTTCTTGGAGAGTTCAAATTGCTCCACAGTGCTCCATATTCCTCCATCAGGTCATCAGACTCCTGTTATCAGAATGTCCGATCCTGTGTTTGCATGTAATTAGTACAGACCAATGTGAAAACACGTGAACTAACAACTACATGGATGGCACTGGAACCCACTTTTGTTTAATCATTCAATTTTTATAATTCAAATTGTAAAAATTAGCATTGGGCACTGCTCTGTGTATGGTCTTAATTAAAGCTCAGAATATAAACGCATTGATTCACAGTCATCATTCAGGTCTGCTCAAAGTCTAACGAAAATGTCACAACTGCTTTTATCAGTGCTCAGCTAAGTTTAAACTTGTTGAAATGTATTTGAAAGACCGAGTTAAAAGAAGTACAAGGTTCATTTGTGTTGTCAACACATTTTATTCAGTGATAATCTCTGAACCTAGAAAGGTTGTCACCGTCATCATTAAAGCATTCATCAAGAAAGCACTGCCTCGTCTCAAGTGATCAGCTCCTTCTGTGAGGACACGCGTCCCGAGCCGCAGACCGCCTCAAAGTGCTTTTATTATTACCCGTCATGTCAAGGTCAATTATTTACAGAACTTCAACTACATTAGTAACAATGTTCACCGTTTGCCCATATATCAAAGATCATCTCTTCTACATGGGCACTCTTTCCTCCTGATTTATGTCCCAACTTAGTGTTTAATTCCAAAACAGTCACAGAACCAGGCCAATGGGTGGAGAACAGATAGTTATTTTATCACATTGATTTGGCTCGTTTAAATTGTTCAGCGTCTCAGATGCAGTTGCATGAGCTACGGTGTTACTGAAGCAGAGACTTCTCTGATCAGACAAACAGAAGATTAGAAGAGTTTCTCATCCATTGGTCGAAGCCATCATCTTCAACATTTCCTGTCTTTGGCCCCGGCTGAGTGCTTATATTTACAACGCACCTGAATCACTCAAGACTTTGACGAAAACATTCAGAGTCTGAGACTAAATTTTGTCTGCCAGATCTTTAGTGTATTAACCTAGAGCAAAACACACTCGGTTTACCGGTGTGAACGCACACCATGTTTTAGGGCTGGGCGATATATCCATCTGTATATTCAAGATATATCAAGTTTTCTATTTTGGCAATACAGAAGATTAAAATATTCCCTACATCAATATACTTTTTTTAAATTTTTTGTTTTGTTTTGTTTTTTGTTCTGCTTCTCAGAACAGCATAAAAAAAGCACAGTCGATGGATTGCTGAGTGCATACTAACCCTGACCTTCCTCTAAACAAACCACACTACAGAACTCACTCACACGTGCTGTGAGAACAAGACAAAAGCTGTTTCTTAATAAATGTGCCTTTGTAGCATTTTGCATCAGAAAATGTAACCATGAATTGTCTTGACTTAATATGAATTAAAATAATCGAGATCTATATCGTATATCACCATTTTGAGAAAAAAATATTGAATTATGAGTTTTGGTCAATATCGCCCAGCCCCAGTGTGTTTCTGCTCGAGTTCTGAGGAAACAAAGTAGAGCAATGAGGGATGGAGGGCACCCATGTGTCCTTCAGCAGACCAAACAGATGGGCTGGGACTCTGTGATATGACTGGATCTGACGGTCAGAGGTTGAACTCAGCTTGGAGTTTCACAACAGGAAATAATCTAGTTTCAAGCCCTTGACCTGTTTAAATCAAAACACATCAATAGGCAGGGGACTGGGTCCCATTTATCAGCACGTCATCAGCACCATTACATCCATCTTACTCTTGACCACATCTGCGTCTTCCTGAAGCCCAATTAGCCCAAAACAAAGCAGGGTTCTCTTTCTTTATCCGTCCCTTGTGTGCAACCTGCTCTGTGCCTTGTTTACTAATGACCACCAAAAGCTGCACAGTATTGACCAACCTATGAATCGCACCCACTTCATTTACATTAGTTTGCATTGTTTTCAGGGACGTTGAAGGACTCCAAGATCTTGGTCAGGTGCATTTTTAAAGCAGCTCTATAGAATAATAAGGCCCGTCTTTAGAAATCTCCACTTTCAGACTTTTCAACAAAGAGCATTCTATGAATGTGTGAGCTTTACTTCAGAACTCATTACATAATTCAGATAAGTTACCCCAGCTGGCTTATTGAAGAGGCCTCTATAACTATGACAGCTCATTTCTTTTTGCGGGTGTAATTGTATTAAACTGGGTGATTTTCAACCTATTTTAAGCAATGGGTTCCCTTTCTTTTTTTTGCTGCTCTTTGCAAAGAGAAAAGACGAATAAAAGTGGTTTATGCAAATTAAATCTGCCGTGCTGATGGCTGTAATGTGGCAGATTGATTACTCAAGGGACCGGGGACAAAGTGTGCATGCACGTGCTACCTCAAACTGTGCATCTACGTGTGTGTGTGTGTGGTAAGGGGGTGTTGTTTTACACAGATGCCACAATAAAAGCCTTATTCAGTTTGTGTTCGTGGTTGCCATCACAGTGAAGCATTAATAAAACATTAGTATTGAGTGACTGGGGCTCTCTGCACCCCTCCTTCCTGATCCCACTGTGACCTTTGCTTTTAACAGCAGCTGTCTGGGGACGCAGGGATCCAACCGTGGCGTCCCCGAGTGGCCTGGAGCTCTCTCCAGGTGTACCCTGTCACACCGAGCTGAGCTCAAGCTGGACAAGCTTTGGTTAAAGCTGCTGATGGCTGACTTTTGTCAAGGGGGGATAATGGGGTGTTGGTACAATAGCAAAAACAAAGATAACATGCCAGATTGTTACACATCTCCGGTTACATCAAATGAACAGAAAAGACTGGACCAAACCTTACCAGAAGTAAAGAAAAGCTATTTTTTAAGTTAAGATTAAAAAGAGCCTTTACTATAGCTTTGAATACATACAAAATATGAAACATCTTCCAACTTTGGGCTCTGGATTGACTGGAGAGGCTCTAGTGGTTGGTTTGGGTGGAGACACAGACACACTACAGTCAGTATTGACAAAAAGAACAGAGAGACAGGCAATCTCAAACAATGCACACGACTTGTAGAGATGAGGACAACGGCTTAACCACAGGGCAACATAAACCAAACTTTACTAATGGGAATGCAGACCACACCTTCATTCCAGCCACATTAGAGTGAGCATGGGCGGTTTTAAAAGACAGGCAATACCAGCGAAGCAACCACTATTGTGTGCGTGCGTGCATGTGTGTGAGTAACCTTCCTTTACTTTCTTTGTGGGGTCAAAAAAAAAAACCCTTAAAAACAGACTTATGGAGCCTGCAAGGATTTCCCTGTAGGGTCAGATCATGCTTTGGGCTTAAGGTTACAAAGGAGAAGGATAAGATCAAGAAGCAAAGCATGATGTCAGTGTATGTGTAATATAAAGGGTTTTACGAGTGAGTGAAAACTCACATTGTGGCCAGTGAATATGTGAACAGTTAACTGGTGGTTTTCGAGCTCCAGTAACACCAAAAAGAAAAGAGCCATACACACACACATACACACCACCCACTTACAACACACAAGTATTTTTCCTTCTAACCCCGGCTCAAAACTGACAGCCTCGGGAGCAGATGTATTTTTAGGCTGGCGTTGGTCTCGGCTGCCAAACAGTGCAAAATATAGCTTTGCTTTGGCTGGTCTCACAGGCTCTCCTCATAATCTCCTCTTCCCATTTATGTGCACCCCTTTGTAGTTCCCGCAGTATCTCTTTGCCACTTCACTCCCCTAACTCTGTCCACCTTTGGCTCGGCTTAGAGGAGGACGGAAGCAGAGCGTTCCCTCCATCTAAGCCGTAATTAAACATAAAGGCTAGCAGCAGCAGCAGCGCAATGAGGGCTACTGTAACTTTGGACTTTATAACGATGTGGTGCCTTGATCTTTCACAGCCAGCCTGTCTGTCTCCACCTCAGAAGAAAAAACGATCAGCTACTGTGGACACAGCGGGCCATACCCGCAGTCTTATAATGCTGAATCCTTAGCACCATCATCTACAGCTGTTTTTGTATACACATGCACACACACATGCGTATCAAGTACATTATTACAAGTTAGTGTGACTTTAAAATAGCTGTAGCGCAGTGGTTCCTAATCTTTTTTGTCCCATGCACCCCTTTGTAATATTGTCAAATCATGTGTATTCTCTCTTTATATCATCAGTACTCAGTCCACATTTTACATATGCTATATCTTTCATGTATCAATGTGCTCTCATGAACTTCTTTCTTTGTCTCGAAAATAGTTCCCAAAAGCTTAATCCACAATTCCGAAATAAGTGTTTTTTTTAAAAAAATGAACCCACCAACAATGCAAAATAAACCAAACAAATTATTCTCTCCCATCGTCATAACTGTAATTAATTGGGATCTAGAGTATAAATTAAACCTGTTTCAATAAATCAAAATGTAAGACAGTATTTTATTGAGCAATAGTACTGATAGTTTGTGGTAAATTTGTCAAAAAATACCCAAAAAAGGAACTAGGAGCATTTTCCTATTTTGAAATGAATTGAGAACTGTTTTTGAGTACCCCTGCAATGTGCTACTGTACCCACTAGGGGTACGTGTACCACCCTGGTCGACTTATGTTATCACATTCATTAAAAGTTATAGAAGCACGTTGGCGATTTGTCTGGCAGTTTACCTTAACTTTAGCTTTGTACTGAGTTACGCATGTGTTTGCTAATGTAATAAGTGAAAAACTGTGTGTTTAAAGCGTGACATAAAGAAACTAGAAGAAAATATTTGACACCATATTTTAACATTTAGTTGAATCAGTAATATTTATTTACCTTGATCCTTCTATTTCATATTGTCAGTAGATAAGAATAATAATAATTAAAAAAAACACTAGTACAACTACGCAGTTTTGTCGAAGTACTTTCGACTGCAAATCACAACTGCTCTAATAAACTGTTTCCCCCGATTGCATCAGAGCAAAGAAATCATTAGACAGACCTGATTTTATGCTGTTTTAAACTATTCCAGCTTCCCTGGGGCACATTTAAAAACAACTCTCCCACAGCTCCAAAATATCAGCGTATTGACTGTTCTCATTTTAGCTTCGAACCTCCTCCTTCTAAAAAGCTGAGAACACCTCGGGGAAAATGTGTCATCTCTTATCTCTCATGAAACTGTGAAAACCACCACCTGTCACTCCTTCAGATGCATTGAGCCGTGTCATTTTTCAGCTGTGTGACATGAATCATACAGGCCCATTTCCATACCTGTATGAAACCCTCTATAGTTTGTCCATCACCTTGGAGTACTTTACAGTCAATAAACCCAAAGCAGCTTCTGTTCCTAAGTCCTACGTGCTCCTGCTAGCCCTGCAGACTGACCCATTCCCTGATGCAGTGGTGCACCACAGGCTCAGACCTGTTCCATGCATCACTCCTGTCACCGAGTGAGGTGACGTTCTGCAGCTCTCGCTCTGTAATCATCAGCTCACTAACATTCCTCCAGCACCCCAAACTCCATGTTTATCCAACACTCAGCTGTCACAGCAGCGAACACTGTAACCACTGTAACCACTAGCAACGACCAGTACAGAGAGCAAGGTTTCAAATGTGCCTCTTCCAGGTCAGAGGATTTCACTGGCTCTGTTTACTGTGGCTTGAAGTGCTGACCATCAATAACATTTGAGTTAGAACATGATTTGAACGATAGCGTTAAACTCCAGCAGAAAGCTGTAAAACAAGAATATCACCAAGAATTTTAATTTCTATGTAATGCGACTTCAAATGTACAGTGGTTGAAATAAAGCATTTGGTATAAAACGTAAAAATGCATTTAGAATATTTTTAATTTTTTTTAAAGTAAATAAGGTATTTATTAATCACACAATCACAGTCAAAACACTGAAAGCCTTACATTGATATTTTCTTTGTAAATAGACTACCGAAGAAAGTTTAGGCATTGAATGATTTTCTTTAATACCACAAGTTTTGTCCTACAAAATCAAAATTTTTGGAAAATTTCAAAAACCATTCCATGACTAAAAGTTGAGAAACCTCTCAAAGTTGCCTTTATTGTATCATCATTTAAATGTAATTATACCAAGTTAAACCATGCTCTTAGTCTCCATTTTCTTTAGGTTATAATTGACCCATTTTACAACAAATTGTTTCATATAATAAAAGTTCCAAAATATTTTACTTTGCAAAAAAGTGGCTAAATGGAAATATTAGATTGATTTTGGTCCCAATTACTTACCAAAAAACACACGGTCTCGGTGACTCTATGCTGACAGGTACTTCCATGTGCTGACGAAGGCAGTAGGAATGAGTGAGTATGGCACACTGGTCACGCTGTCCCAGGAATCTGACGATGGGTCGTAACAGTCCAGAGTCTTACACCGTTGAGCTCCAAAGTAGCCCCCCACCACATACAGTCTGTTCCCCGATGCTACTGCGTGACAGCTGATCCGCTTGGCTGTAACGTCACCAAATTTGGACCACTGAAACGTTTCACTGTTGAAGCGATACGCAGAGCTGGCTGAGAATTCAGTGTCACCGCCAATCACGACCACGTGGTTGCCGACCACGGCCGCTGCCGTATATCGCCACAGCTGTGGGCACGAGGCTGGTACGGACCACCGATTCTGGCAGGGGTCAAAGCACTGCACCTTGGGATATTTGTCTCTGTTTACGCTGGTGCCCCCAAAGGCAAATAGTTTGTTTTTGGCACCAACCACAGCAGCATTGCTCACACCTTCTCGCAGGGGAGCCACCAGAGCCCATTTGTTGGTCTGAGGGTCGTACTGCTCCACCTGTTTGAGCGACACGGATGGAGAGGCGGGGAAGGATCCTGTGATGGACGTGTGCCCGCCCACAACATACAGCGTGTGGTCGAGCTCTGCTGAACCGTGTCCAAATCTGGCCACCAACATGGGTGCAGCTTTGGACCACTCGTCATGTAACGTGTCATAGACCCACACATCTTTGGAGGCTCCATTCTCAGATCCGCGCCCTCCGGTTACATAAACCTGAGACAAAAAAAAAAGTGTTCCAGTGAGAACGTTCACATCATATTCAGGAAGACAGAATAACTTTGTTTTTTGTTTACATCAATACATACCTTGCAGCCAATGGCACAGGCACTGCACTCTTTCCTGGGGCTGGGAATGTCTGTTTTTGGGGTGATCTCCTTGGTCTTATTATCGATCATATAGACTTTGTCGCACATGAAGGTCTGTCCTCCCAGCAGCAGCAGGGCCTGGCTGACTTTCCTCGGCCGTGCACAGAAACCTGTCACAATCCCGTCATTTTGGAGGATTCTCATTTTACACCGGACAGCGTCCTCCACTATTTCTCGTCCCACTTTGTGGCACATCACCAGCTCCTCTGAAGCCACGTTCTTTAGCAGGTATGACTCGGGCAGCAGCGCCAGACGAACACAGCGAAGCAGCTCAGGAAGTTCGTTATGCCTCCGCTCCATGTCGGCTTTCACCCAATCAATGACCGCCTCATACACCAGACTTTCATCCTCCACTTCCAGCTCTTCACTGAGGATTAGCTCCTGGACTTTGTCCCTGGGCAAGTTGAGGAAGTCTTCTGTCTTGAAAAGCGTTGCAAAGTCGGCCAGGCACATCCTCCACGACAGCTCGTACAGTCTCTGGCACTGGTGCGCGTCCGACAGCAGCATCATCCCCAAACAGTTGGACTGATGGAGGTTCTTTTCCAGAAACTCTGCTGCTGCGTCCCGGATGTCGTGGAACTGAAGCATGTCTCCAGCTTCCAGCAACGACTCAGCATTCTCCTCGTTGATGATGACCCTGGCCGAGTACGCATAGTCTAGTAAGAGCTCCAGCACCTCTGGATGGAGGGAGTCGTGAAAGTTGACATCGGCATCTCGACTCTCCCTGAGCCCGCCGCTGAACATGGCCTCAAAGTACCGACTACAAGACGCCAGGACGGCCCGGTGGCAGGGAAACGATCGGTTTCCCGCTTTCAGGACAACATCTGTAAAGACCTTCCGTTTGCGCAGCAGGTTGAGCTGCGTCAACAAACTATCGGCGTGGGTGGTTTTGTGAAAAAGCTGTATATTCATTGAGCCAGAGCTAGAACGAGACTTTCTGTTTTCGTGGCTGCTGACGGACATCTTGAACTTTCACCTAAACAGGGAAGAAAGTCAGAATACAGACAATTAAATTGATGAAGATTACTGTGCACAAAAGTAGACATGCCCATCTGTAATTGGCCTTCCTAGACACTGCCACCATTCAAGTGGCCCAGGAATCCATATAAGCATCACAAAAAAATGTACTTTCTTTATATAGTAGTTTAAAGAAAACTTGTTTACAAAGACGCAACCATTCTGAAATAAAACTAACATTTTTAGGTGTGAATTTGTGTTACAGATTTCTGTTAAAAGTCCCACATTTTCATTTACATAGTTAAACATCAAATCTGAAATGCAAGTTTTTCTAAATTGTGTTGATCTCCAATTAAATTGTCCATATTTGTGTAACAAATAAATGTTTTAGGCAATGTTATAATCAGGCTTACATTCTTGCAAAACATTTGGGAATTCTATTAGTAATGTTTATTATAGTTTTTGTATAATATCTGATTGAAGGTATACTTCGTCAGCTGTAATTTAGGATGTAGCCCTTTATAAATATTTGCAATTGATAACCAACATTATTTATTCACAGACCAAACCAAGATGATTATGGCCACTGAACTAATTGGCGTTTCACACCCGTAGCCTGACATTTATTCTTAGCCTCACCTAAATCACAGGGTTCACTCAGTCCATCATCATCTTTATAAACTCTAAAACAACCTCAAAGGTGGAATGACAGCAATCAAGGCAATCCAAGCAATGAATGTGGTGCACCTTCCTTTGATGTGAACAGGACCAACAAAACCACTCCTTCCTTTTTATGTTTCTGCAGCAGCAGGTGGAGAACGGGCTGGTTAAACATGAAACGCTATCTACAGTTTGCCCAGTTACAACGGAAATGAACTTTGAGCTTTAAAGAGATCAAAGGATATGCGATAAGAAGAGCAGCATGCGAGCACTGAGGATCCAGACAATCACTTTCTCATACACTCATAAAACAAACACAACTATGACAGCTAGAACACTTGAATCTCAAAGTGTGGCTCCAAGAACAAGCTTCTGTAATGATGCGAGGTGTAGCAACACCTGGGTGTGCTGCCCTTTTTCGTCTCTTTTCACTCCTATAAACATTTCAGTGTGTTGAGTCACTTCCAGCCACTGAGTAAATTCATGCCTGCTTGTTCTCAGCTGGCTCACATGCAGCAAGGTGCCAAAGGCGAAGCTTTCAAGCCCACATTAGGAGTATTTCCTCAGCTCCTTCAGGACATAACTTATGTAACCACAGTGCAACAGATAAGAACATCTAATCTGTATTTTGGTGATATGCATCAGGTTTGGAAAAAGTAGTGCATTGAAAGGAAGAGACATTTTAACATGATTTAGAAAGTATGTTGCACCATTATATTTTTAGTCTGCCTGGGTTTTGTTCTGGTTCTGTGGTTTCTTCCCACAGTCCAAATACAGAGTGTGTATAGTAGATAAGTGGATGTCTGTAATGACACAGTAAAAGCAAAAGATTGTTTAATAATAGAATCAAACAACTGGATTTTGCATTATATTCCGTAAGATATATTACCCTAAAGATGTATTTCCTTGACTACCAGGATCTTCAGTAGAACAGACTAGAAAAAAAATGTATCTCACCACTAATTTAAACACTAGTTCGATTTATTTTTTTCCAGGCCACACATTAGGGGTGGTTGATCAGCCTTGTTTCCTGATTCAATTTGAGTCCGATTTCTGAGATCCCGATACTATTACAAACTAAATTTCATTTCAATTTTCAGATTCACAATTATTGATCTTTTAACATCAGTCAGATGCGGAATTATGTAACTTCTCTTTTGAGTAACACCTCACAGCACCTTCAACATGTTGTGGTGTAATTTAAATATCTCAATTAGAGCTTGCCTGTTTTCTATTGCAATTTAAATAATATAATCGATCTTTAGAAATTTTAAATTCAATTTATAATCTGTTATGGTTTCATTTTGTTCAGACAACTTTTTTCAGGAAACGCGTCTGAATAAATAAAGCCTCAACATATTTTAAGAAAAAGTAGACAAACTTAACTTTGCTGGAGTTATCAATTCTAATCCTAACCGATCCTAATCGCCAATAATAATAATAATAATAACAATCGCGATTATTCAATAATCTATCTTTTTTAAACAGATATCTCACAAATGTACGAGTAAATTCCCAAACTCCTTTAAAATTAACCAATCTGATTAAAATTAGGCGAAAATGGTGTTGTATAGGATGCACACAAAGGTAGAAAAGTCTAGCTCGCTCGTGCAGCTCTTACGGAAGTCAAACCCATTTTGAACATCATCGTGTAAAAGCTGAAAAACGATCAAATGAAATTCTAAACCCTGTTTAGTTTCCAAACCTATACAATGTTTAGTGCTTATATAATGGAGGAAAGAGGCAGTTTCGGGACAGTTCTATGAAACTATTCAACACTTCGGCATGTGCTCAACTTTCCTCCAGTTAGCAGCAAACACACAGAGGCTGCTACTACAGACACACTGGGAGCTCCCGACAGAGCAAACTTTCACGTTTTTAAGTCCTAGAGACTCCCTAAACCCACACATCAGTTCTCCCCAGTCATTCACTCACAGGCAGGATTCAAACACTGACCTTTGAACAGGCGTATAGCTGGTCCGGGTCCCTTTATTTGGGCTACAACTTGTTCCGTCGTCGATGTGTTCAGTAGTTGTTGTGTCTCAAACTTAAGCACAGCCGCTTTCTGGCTGTAAATACTCGTCTCGTCCTGAGCCGTGAGGAAGCAGGACAGCCATTTGTCTCCGTTGGCACGGTTTGCTTTGCTGTAGGCGGACGGAGAGTGAAACAATGCGGGATAAAGGAGTCGCTCGGAGCGATGCGGTGAAGACACGCAGTCTGCGGAGAGGAAGAGCACGAGCAACGGCGGCCTGTTCACCGAGGCTCCGCCCCCTCCTCAGCGACCAATGGACACACACACACGCGCACGCGCGCACGCGCGCACACACACACACACACACACACACACACACACACACACACACACACACACACACACACACACACACACACACACACACACACACGCTAAGACTGCCAGTACACTGACTTGATACACAGCCACCATATGTTTAATTCATCTAATACTAATTTTGAACATTCATGACATTGCCTAATAACTTTTTTTTTTATTCTAAGGGGGCACAAACGACTATTTTCAAATCACAACAACAATTTAAACACCCTACTATTAAAAATGTATTCATTTTCCTTTGACAAATCTTATTCTGAAACTGGAAAACCCTCAGAGAGCACAGACTTCCGCCACACCATAGCAGTCCCCCATTTTGCATTGTCACCTAAATGTTACAAAAAACATAACAATTGACATCTGTTAATCAGTAATGGTGATTTTCTTCCAAATCCAAAGGAAACTCACTGAGAGGATAGAGCACCTGTGTAGAACTCGAGGCCCCTTAGAGCATACAATTCGGCCTGCAGAAGAAAGTAAAAATGACAGAGAAAACATGAATTATTGTGTAAATTACCAAATAATCCAGTTGTAGATATCTCCAATTCACCAATTGAATGAAGCTCAACAATATTTTTAGGGGCTTGCATTTTTCCTTCATTTATGTCGCATGAATTCAGTCATTTTTAATTGTAAATTGTGGAAAGAACTCTCAAATTTTCCACAGTTAAGTGAATTGAACTGATAATAAAAACTAAGGCACAATTGTATTAAAATTGTTCTCTTTTGCCCACCTAAAATCTGTGGCACACTTGAGATCAAGCTGGTTCATATTTGGCCCCTGAACTAAAATTATTTCGACATCCCTGGGATAGAGGGACCAACTCCACATGTCAGAGTCAAATTTCATGAACATCAGTCGCTCAATTACGAACGAATTTGATTTTTAACTAATCCAGAATCAGTATATTGAGCAGCAACTCCTCCAACACTTAATGGAACCTTCCATGGTGTATGGTCTGTCTTAGGGGAACAATGTGTCACAATCCGTTTAGACTTAATCTTAATAAAATGGTGAAAATATTATCTCCTTGGCGCAGGTAACAATTGTCCTGTTTTTAGTGAAAATTATATTAAGGGCCATATAGAATACGACCAAATGTGGCCTCCTGTCCTTGAGTTTAACACGTGATTTAAGATATTTTAATCAAATGTTCCCAAATCAATGTTCTTCATAATACCTTTCTAACATTTAATATTTCCCTAACATGTTACCAATTCCAACTATTAATGTAAAGTATGCTCCAACTCATTCCCATTCATACAAAACACATTTAAAAGTTGCCAGCCAAGCTTGCATTGGAGCACATGTGGTTTCCTAAAATATGTAAGATAAGTTTTAAACTATTATATTCTATTTAGTTCTGATATTTGCTTCAGCACTGAATATTTTTTATTTATTGTACAGTATACATTTGCTTCTTAATTTTGTTTTTCTTCATGTTAATTAATGATTATAATCATTGTTTTTCAAGCAATTTGTCAGAAAAATATAAGCTTTTATAGCTCTGTAAAACTCTACAACAAAACACCAGCACAAGGTAGAAAATGTTGTAGTTTTTATTATCAAATATGAATGTTTATCTAGTTCAGGGAAATCTAAAAACCAATCCTAACTCATTTGTCTCTCCACCTGTGTTTGAGCCAGCACCACATAACTAACAGTCTTACTGATCATGGGGTTGCAGGTTAAGTCTGTCATGAGGACCAGGATATTGCTGATTCAGCTGAATTCTTGTCATTTTCTAAAGGATTTAAATTCTCGTGAGGTTTGCAGGAATTTATCAAGAATGTTTTTCATTCCAGGCAGCCCAAGTCAGCAGCACATACACTGGTAGTGGCATTGTTTACTGTTGAACTGGGTTTAAGTGACAGCTAAAGAGCCACAAGAATTGATTAGGTGTATTGTTTTAATAGTTACATACTTTTAATGTTCTTGCTTTGTTGAATTGTAATATTTAATTTACTAGGACCCACAACATGAATAATTTCATAGTAAACAACAGAATGAAAGATATTTAGAAACATCACAATAGGTAAGGAACCCTCATCCTCCCAGCCAAAGGAGAAAAAAAACAGACTTTTTACTTTTCTGAGCAGGGATGGTTTGGATATTTGAAGCATCGTCGGTGTTCAAAAATAAGGCTGACCCACCCAAACAGACTGACTTTGACCTGTCTGAGTATCGCTGAGTGGATGCCATTCATCTCAGGTTTCCTTAGGCTATCTCCGCCTGTTTTTCACTCCTTCTTAGTGACAATCAGCAGCTGCTTTTGACAATGGAAAAGCTTCTCAGTCTCTTTGCTCTCAGAGGTGACAAAATAATAAAATAAAAGTTTGTTTTCTCCTAATTTTTATTTATTTTATAATGCCTAATTGTTTTAGTGATCAAGGATTTACAATGAAGTACCATGCCATACAGGGAATAACACACGTCTCATGTTGTCTGATCAGAATCAGAATAATTTACATCAAATGGCTACACAGTCACCATTGCCATGTAACCTCAGAGTAGGACTAGGCGATATATAGAGATTCAAGATACATCGAGTTTTCTATTTTGGTAATATTGAAATATACATTGAAAAACATAGTTAGATGGATTGCTGACCTTCCCCTAAACATCCACACTACAGAACTCACTCACACATGCTGTCCCTGATACAAGAAAAAAGCCAAAAGTGGCACATATTGTGCAGCTGTTTGTTAATAAATGTGCCTGTGTGGCATTTTGCATCAGAAAAATGTAAACCTGAATTGTTTTTCTGGTCAAACTTTATTTGAAATAAAATTATCGAGATTTACATCGTATATAGTCATTTTGAGGAAAAATATCGAGAACTGCGTTTTGGTCCATATCGCCGAGCCCTACCTCAGAGTCTTCTAGATCAGGGGTTCCCAACTGGTCTCGCACTGGGACCCACATTTTATCATGGTCATTAATATGTGACCCAGTTTTTTGTGACCAAATTAATCTTTTTCTAAAATAACTGTTGAAAACACACATTTATAATCTTTTTTTAAACATAAATCTATATACAGTATATTCCCGTGTAACATGCATTTCACAGCATCCCTGTCAAAAGAAAAGTATCTCTCAAAATAAAAGACAAGTCCAACATGAGGGATATTAAGTATTAATTTATTTTTGACCAGCTGTCCGCGACCCACCCAGTGCAGGTCCGCGACCCACCCAGTGCAGGTCCCGACCCACCAGTTGAGTATCCCTGTTCTAGATTGTTGACATTAAAGTCAACACACTCATCAATGAACCACATCTTTGAAGTGACTGTTACTCACTGAGGCTGTTTTTCCTCCCTGACTTGGTCAAATGCTTTCATACAAGTGTGCCTAATGGAGATTAGGATTTTAAGGAAATTAGATTAATGACTCCATGATTGTAATCTCGGGTTAATTCATTTTGCTGCACTTTAACCCTCCCCTCCCCCAGTCAGGCACCATGGCTCAAGGCCAAACTGGCCCCAGGATTTAAAAGTAGGTGTTTGCGTATGCACATATTTGCAAGCATTATGTAGCAGCTCGTTAATTACAGTTAGGCAGGCACGCCACTAATCACACCCCCCACAGATATTCCCCAACACCCTAATCATGTCTGTTTGAATGACAGTAACCGTTACTCCATTGTTTGTGCTTGGACTCACTGTACTTTATATTCGTTCACTCAAGGCAGGTGGTCCTTTCAGTGAGGTCATCCTGTCTGAAACATAAGGCGTGGGTTCTCGTGGGGGGGGGGTCAACCTAAACCCCAGGCCTCAACAGCAAACAATGCAGCTCGGGGTTCTTCCCTTACACCTTTCTATTTGTGGTGGAGTCTTCCTCATGTAATTTTTGGTCTGTCGTAAATCTATTTCTTATGTTTTGTTTAGTTAGTATTTTGAACGCTATGGGTTTGTTCTGTTTTGGTTTTAATCACCTGATATAATGATACCTTTTCTTTACAGTTATAGTTAGTGAAAATAAAATAAAAAAATAATTTGTCATTGAAATATTCTCATTACACAACCAGCCCGCACACAAAACAGTTAAACACTACTGTTTAATTCAATAAACTGACACCCCCCACCACCACCACCCAATTCCTCAATTGTCACTTGCACATTGTTGTTGTTGTTGTTGTTGTTGTTGTTGTAATTTATGTGTGTATGTTAGTATTTATTTTTGTTCTTACTCTCTGCTCTTAAGCTGTGTTGCTGCAAATGTGAATTTCCCCTTTGGTGATCAACAAAGGTGTATTCTATTCTATTCTATTCTATTCTATTCTATTCTGTTCTGTTCAACAGTGTGATTTTAATCAAAAAGGAAAAGCAAAACAAAGCAAAACAAACAGACAGACAGACTTGAAGACTGCTGAGTCACTGACTAGGCCTACAATATGGAAACTAAAGTAAAAAGGATCTTATAAATTGAAATGTTTATTTATTTATTTTTTTAAGGCTTTTGTCAAAATTCAAACCTTGAACCACGTTCTGGGGCCTAACAGGCCAAATCACTGCTACACAAAACTATTGATAGACTACAACTACTTTTATAATAGCGCCACCAAGAGGTGGACTGTATTGTAACAAAAATTGTTGCATTTTGTTAACAGAACAACATTTCCCATGACTACAATTCCTTGTCCGGAAATGACGCAACACAGTTTCCGCTTCAGTCAAGGGCACTGACAAGTATCATTAGCTAAAGTTAGCAGCAGCAGCAGCAGCACACACGTGTGTCCAGGAACACCAATAAGAGAGTGTTTCATTGAAGGACTGCGATAGAAATGGACGGGTTCGGCTCAGACTTCTCAGCAGGAGCATCTGGAGGAAAAATGGACACTGGGACCATCATGGAGCAGGTCAAGGTCCAGATCGCTGTGGCTAACGCTCAAGAGCTGCTGCAGGTAAATCCATAGGGGGATAACAGAGCCTGGAAACGGCTGTACATGTTGTAACAGTGACACTGTTATTATGTCAGAATGATGGTGTGAATGTGGAGTGATGCACAGTGATGGCTGTAGCTTATTGAGAGCATTCATCAGCTTCATGCTGTCAATAGGGATTATTCACTTCATCTAAACACGTGTTCATTTCAACATTTCGAAACTCTACCTGCGTGTACAACAGTTCTGTAAAAATCCATCCAGTTGTTTAAAATGGTCGAAACTGTTGGATTGGATTAAAAAGTCCCCTTGTTTTTGTCTTGTCCACAGCTCCAGATGGTTTAGGTAAATCCAGTTCTGTACATAGTTTCCCTAACCTTTGTGTCAGGAACAAAAAAGACATTTTTACTATTAAATCCTGATTTACTTTGGTTTCCAGAACTGACCCAGGAGTTTTAAGTGTGGAGCTTGCATGTTCTCTTTGTCATAACATGGGTTATCTCTCCAGGTGTTTTTATGTTCCCACAGTATAAAAATACGTGCTTTTGGTTTATATTGGAGTATTTAAATTGTCCTGTCAGGGAAAGGTCATGTAATGATCCGTCAAACACCCAATGTCATGCAACTCCAAACAGGACAAAACCGATGTAGAAGATCAATTAAACAAATAAATATTATATTTGTTGTTGTTATTCTTGATAATCATGAGTTCATTAGTCACTATTTAGATGACAACACAAACAGATTTGATACAAGTGCAAATTGTGCTGAGATGGCAATTTAGGCAGTGGCTATCTATACGTAACACATTACAATATACCGGCATTCTATCCGTAAGCAACGCCCCTCATTGGCCAGTGTAGGTAACGTGATAGGTGCACCACGTGACCTTAACTGGCCAATGAGACTCTACGCACTTGTACATTAGTTTGTATTAATATGTCAACTACGTTAGGGACTAATTAACCCTAAACGTAACCGTAAACTACGTTACGGACTAACCCTAATCGCACAGAATGGTCACGTGACTTCTAGTACAGTCATCTTTTGTATAGATAGAAAGCTGGTATATGGATACGTATTACGTACTAGGAGATATTTCCGGCAATTTAATGCAGTTAGCCTGACAGGGGTGTTTAACTCTGGGGTTTTATTTTGAAAGGGAGAGTTGTTGCTAGTGGATGTCGGGCACTTGATCGTGTACCTAAAGTAATAGTTGTATGATATTTCGATAGAATAACTATGAATACTTTCTGCAATTTGTTGAGTAACTTGATTTAGTGATATATGATACATTACTCAAAATTATCTCATAAATAGTCAGTGTTTTCTGTATTTGCAGGGAGAAATGTAACGAGCCTTTTCTCTGTGTTTTAGAGAATGACGGACAAATGTTTTAAGAAGTGTATCGGCAAACCTGGAAGTTCATTGGATAACTCTGAGCAGGTACATTCAGCTAAATGTCTCATCAGTTACTTGCTTTTTACAGTGTATGAACATCATTCACCCTGAACTAAAGCCTCAGTGCTGCATTAGGTCATGTTGATTGCTCTCTTTTCTCACCTTGGCTGTTCTTGCCCTCGCAGAAATGCATTGCCATGTGTATGGACCGGTACATGGACGCCTGGAACACAGTCTCCCGAACATACAACTCCAGACTGCAGAGGGAACGTGCTCGCATGTGAACATTTCACTGTTTTAGCCCTCTACCGCAAAGACTAATGAAGAGCAACACTGGAGGTCTCAGGCTGTGCACAGGTGCATCACGTCAGCAGATAATACCTCAAAGATCAGTAAAACAGAGCCACACAGTGACTCTATGGACTTGTGAATCCCACAACAATGGAACAGTTTGCTAATAGTCATTATTTGTTTTTTTAATGTTGGAAGTGATTCATATTTTGTGTACAACGTCCAGTTTGATTGGAAACGCTAAAGTGCCCGTTGGAGAGAACTTGCATAAATACAGCAGGGGTTCACTTCCTTCCTCTGTCCCTGAACGAGTAAGCAGGCAAAGAAAATACATCAATGGCAGTCTGAAGTCAGACAAACTTTTTTTTTTTCCTCACTCTACAAATATTATTCTGACCATTTAAATTTTGACAGAACAAACCGTTGTAAACCAGCCAACAGTGACTCTCGAGCTTTTGTAAAGGCTGAACACTAAGAAATGCAGTTTTCAAATGAAGATTGAACTGAAAGACGACTGACAAAGCAGTTCAAACATGAGAATTAATACTTGATCAGAAATATTATCATGTACTTCCCTCCACTCTGTGTCTCAGTGGAGTTTTGCCTTTGCCCTCTAAGCAGGGCACTGAAGCACGGCTGTATGTGAACAGTTTCAGGAAACATTGATTTCTTGCATTTGCTAAAGGTTAGAAGGGATCAAAACTTGTGAGCCCAATATGTGATTGGAGATATGTATGCAAGCACCAAGAATGCTTTTATCATGAAAAACGAATAAATCCTCTCCAATTTACTAAGTGCTTTTTGATTAAACACACTGGTCAGAATCCCAGATTGCTTGAGAAGAAATATCCTTTTGATTCAGTTAATTTATTCTGATTACACGAATATCTAAAATCAAAATGAAGTAGCATTACTTTTCTTTTTGTTACATGACAGAAAATACAAAATAAACCGAAATAATTAACTACATAATTTAAAGCTAATGATGCTATTTTTTAATCAGATAAAGACAGTGTAGATCTTCCATAAAGGATGTAAAAGCCTGTAATTGCTGCTCGAAAGTCTATGATTTCCACTGTAAAGTTGAAACACTCAATTTGTTGACATGTCAAAAGCTTTGCACATTGCATTATGGGTTGTGGAGTCCTGCAGTCAAATACACAAGTGTTTCCCTTCATTGTTAGTGTTTTTTTTTTTTTGTGTTTCTTCTCTAGATAAGTAGGACAGTGATTGGCTTGACATTATTTTTGCTGTAGTTTTGTTCATAGAACATTAGCCATTGTTCTTCCCACGCAACTTTCAGTCCATAAAAACCCCAGAAATGTGTTGGGAAGTGATTTAATCAAAGTTTTTGAGGGTGAACACAAGAAATGACTAAGAATGAAGTAAAAACATGTCTATGGAACTCCACATCCCACAATTCAATGCACAAAACTTTTCCTACAATGCCAGCGTAGGAGTGTGTACTGTGGAGATCAAACCAAATTTCCGAGCGTCAATTTTGACTTTTTAAATATTTTTTTTTTGAGCAAACAGTCTTTTTGATCTATGAGGCCTAGTCTATATACTTACCTGATAAAAATATTGTCTCTAGCAGTTTTAAAATTAACAAAAAACACATGGTCTCAAATAAAAGTAGTGATGCCAGAATCCAAGAAATCAGCTTTTAATGGCTGAAAGTATTCTCAGTTTAATTCAGATGTTTGCATAGTTTTAAAACAGCACCAGTTTGTAATAATTCCTGTGAGTCAGGACGGTAAACTGTGGAAGATTGGTCTTTGTACAGTACATTCATGGAGAAGGCTGAGAAACTCTCTGAGCTGGTTGATCATTCCTCTGCAGCGTGTCACAAAGGTAGGTGTGAGTGTATCCATCTTCTAACAGACGTCACACGAGTGTAAACTCCAGGAAAAGCCATTCGCCCACACCCATGTCCCCAGCTTGTCACTCCAGCCACAAACCACTGACCAGAGGGCTGACGGCAGGTCAGAGGCCCACCAGAGTCTCCCTGAATCAATGAGAGAAACACTGTTCGAGTTATGTCAGAGAAAATAACCTTTAAAAATGTTTTATAGAAAGGTATTTGCAAAGAAGAGATAGAATGGTAAGAAAATGTAATGTTTTAAAATGTAAAGAGCAGCAATCAAATTTCTACTGCTGGAACATAATATTAGCTTTCACTAATTGATTCAATTTGTGCTATAAAACCTAAATCATCTTTCTGTGTGCCTCCTCCAGTCAGCCCTCACATCTAACATGCGAGTTAATTTTCCTCTGCTCTAGTTTATATACATGTATTAAAGCAGTGGCCCTAATAACTATTAGCCATCCACCTGCTCAGAGACAACCAAGTCTGCATTTACAGAAGTTTAAGGCTGAGTAAGAGACCCAGTATCTTACCAAGCATGTGTCTTTGCCTCCCTCCATGAATCCAGCACACATCATGTTGGCAGATAAGGCTTTTCCATAGGAATGCTGGCAGTCGTCCTGTGCTATAATGTTCACTGCAGCTTTCTGTAGCAGGTTGGTCAATGAACCTAAACAAGTAAAGTACATTTTATTTATAAAGCGCTTTTCACAGATAAAAATCACAAAGTGCTGTACAAACAAAGCTGAAACTAAAACAGCAGCAACATCACAAAAGGATAATAAAAGAGAATTTAA
The DNA here is from genome assembly GCF_900634775.1 of Gouania willdenowi. Taxonomy (NCBI): domain Eukaryota; kingdom Metazoa; phylum Chordata; class Actinopteri; order Blenniiformes; family Gobiesocidae; genus Gouania; species Gouania willdenowi. Next base: position 18,296,719 of record NC_041047.1, on the reverse strand, counting down.
AACAACAGAAGGAACATCATTAAAAGTTTAAAGCAATTTAACTAAAAGCGACGTTCTTCATACATCCATCATCTCCTGAGGCTAATACAGTAAGACATGTCATGGTTAGATTGTAAGATTGGATTGATTTAATAGACTACTGTGATTTGATTTAATGTTTAGGATGTGGAGGTTTAAAAGTCGAATGAAAGCCCAATTATTTATTATTACAGTAGTATATAAATAGGCATATTACGTATGGCCTTTTAACAAAAATCATACTGATAGGTTAACATGAATTAAATACATAAATATTTTATACTATATATATTCCCTAGGTTAAAAATGTTTGTAGAGATTTCTGTATATTCTAGTGGTTCTCAAACTGGGGAACGTGTACCCCTAGGACAGGGGTCTGCAACCTGTGGCTCTTTGACTCTTTTGCAATGGCTCCCTATAGCTATAAGAAAATATTAAAATAATGAATTGTTATTTATTACAGAGGGTATTAATGGTAAATGACATTGACACCAAATAAAATCATGATACAACAATTTTTCAACCTAAAAATAAATCCCATTGTGCAATAACTATCAACCATAAACTTTCCTCACACCTGTGGTTAACCTTCTGTTTTAAATTCATGGTAAAATAACTAAACCAACAAAAAGTGACTAATAATATTATTCGTCATAATTGTAACTACGTATAGAGTTTTCTACACTATGTTGTCTTTATTGAGAAGTTATTTTTTTGGCTCTGGAATGATTTAAATCCAGGTGAGAGGAGGAAAAACTGCTGCCCTAGGTACACACAAACATTTCACTTTATTATTCAACATTATAGATTTTTTTTTTTTACATGCGCACAGACTTTTTTTTTAATCCATTAATCATAATTTGTTGCACAGCTCTTTAAAATACACCAAAAGGTGAAGTTTAAATTCTAAAATGAGCAAAAAAAATAAAAAATAAATTAGAACAAAATGAACAAAAAGGCCTAAATTCAAGGTTAATGTTGGATGAGACACAAATAGATCATGTATATCATGAGCTAAGGGGTACATGGGCAATAACGTTTGAGAAACACTGTTCTATGTCAAAATGGTTCTATTTTTGAGGATTGTGTTCACAGTCCCTTGTGTGTCCCTTGTATTCTTTTCTGAAAGGTTGCAACCTTAACACCAGGTCACCCCGGGTTTTAAAATTAATCTTTGGGATTATAAGAAGACCCTGGCCTGAGGACCGAAGGGTGCGCCCTGGAGTGTAAGGGGCACAGCAAGTCAGTGATGTATTGAGGAACCTGACCATGCATCGCACGGAAAGTCAGGACTAGAATTTTACACTCAATACAAAAACTGACTGGAAGCCAATGAAGACTGGAAAGAATGGGGGTCATGTGGGCTGTTCTGGGTGCACCGGTCAAAACCAGTTAAATGTGTTATGGTTACAAACTGATTCGCTGCCTCTCTGGGCTCATGTTGGGTAGACTAAAGTCTATATTTATGGCTCACCCTGAGAAAGAAAGACTGTCAGTCTAGATGGCGATACATGGTTGTAGAGGATGACTAGATGGATGCTATATACAACCATATTATTATTAGAAGTTTTAGTACAGGGGCGTCAAACTCATTTTAGTTCAAGGGCCAAATACGGACCAGTTCGATCACAAGTGAGACCCAGGTTTTAGACGAAAAACGAACAATTTCAACATTAACGTGCCCAAGTTTGCACATTCAGTTATAAATTAGACAAAGTATGGAAGGCATCAACAATATCTACGTAATAATGGACAGATACTTAAAAGTCCTTTGATTTACCTGTTTTTTGACCAATTTTTATTCAATTTGGGGCAATTTTGTGGAGTCATTTGAGAAAAATTTCAGGATTTTGGAAAAATTTAGAGTTCTTTCAACAACAATTTCCAACTGAATTATTTGGTAATTTACACAATGATACAATGTTTTCTCCGTCATTTTCAATCTCTCCAGCGGGTCGAATCAGATGCTCTGAAGGGCCGGATTTGGTCCCCGGGCCTTGAGTTTGACACATCTGTTTTAGTAGAAGTTTTATTGGTAGGAAACACTCCACAACAAAAGAATGATTAAATAGAAAATAATACAGTCAAATTCTGTCAAAACAGTTTAACTTAATGTTTACAGCATGAATTATAAAGATTTGTAAACTTTTTTAACACACAAGTTGTGTTGTCTGTTAAAATCCGTTACAATTGTGTTGTTAGAAATTAATCTGAATTTTCTGGTTAGGTTGAAGCACCTCACCTCCTTCCCTTGTGGATCCCCAGCCAGTGACGTAGCACTCTGTGTCTACCAGGAAGTTATGGACTGGTGAAGGAAGGCAAGCTGGCTGGACGGTGTTTGACATGGGGACTGACACTTTTAGCTCCAGCAGAGCAATATCATGGTCCATGTTGGTGCTGTTAAAAGCCGGGTGGATGATCACCCTCTGGATGGGAACAATTAAGGATCCCACTCTCAGTACAGATCCCAGACTTACAGTCCAGAGTGTGGGACTCAAATCGCTGAGGATAAATTAGAAGGTGCAGGTTATTTTACCAAGGTCACAGCAATGTCACTTAAGATGAAAACAATTTAAAAAAAATCATCTTCAGTACCCTTTGAAGCAATGTGCAGCAGTCAGTAACCATTTACTGTGAATCAGCGTTGCACCACAACGGTGAAGTCTCTGGTGCTGAAGGCTACCAGTCCATGGCCACTCTCCTCTGCGTGCTGTCACACCACCCACGATCCTGTGGGAGTCCAGTGCGGGGCGCAGCCCACAGTCTAACACAGCACAAGTCAGAGGCACATCTAGAATTCAGCCATGTTTTGTCCCTACATCATATTAACGACATACCACAGTTTCTCTCATCGGCTCCGTTCAGGCAGTCTGGGGAACCGTCACATTCTGGGTTGACCTTACTGATGCACAGAGTGGAGCTACACTGGAAGCTTCCACTGCAGTTTAACACTGGAAATGATAAACTAGTTATAGAAACCAAAGTCAGTAACCAACAGAGGTTGACTTTACTCAGTGGAAGCTTAGGACCTTACCAGGAGAGTGGGAGAGTAAAGCTGACACATGATTGGTCGTCGTTACAGAGGCTGATAAATCATTGGAGGAGCCCTCTGTGACTGGGACCGACATACTGGGTTCATCCTGGATGTAGTCATTGAGCATACTGGGGTCTGCATGCTTTAGGATCCAGTTGCGGAGCCTGGTGATGCGGGAATAAACTCCAGGTTTGTTGATCTTTGCACAGCCAACACCCCAGCTCACCACACCAGCCAGGAAGAACCGGCCCGGGGCCCCTTCACAAACCAGAGGTCCTCCTGAGTCGCCCTACACACAACATGCACACCCTTTGTTCTCCTAAAGCATACATGTGTACATCCTATTCAACTTTTGTGACATTAAAGCTGATATCTGGAGTTTCTGAGAAATCTATATTTATGTATGATTCTTTTTAAATGCGAAAAAATACCTAACTAGTCTTTTACTATGGTCTACTGCCGGTGGTCATTCATATACATTAATGTATAGAAGTCCCTCCTTCGTCCTATAGACCCCTATACAAATGGAAACAATCGCCCAGTGAGCCCAGCCAATAGGCTTTGACTTCCTGTTTTTGAGACCGTCAATCAAAGTGAATGCAGAACTGTGCACGGAAACAAGGTTGCGCGTCACAACAGCAAACAGATAAATATGATTTTACCTGACCCATAGACCTATATCAATGCAACCTGATGCAACCTTGTTATGTTCCGTGATGCGTGTGCAGAAAAGTAGAGGTGTGGCTTCTGGAGGTTTGGGAGAGGCAGGGGGAGCAAGTGGAGCTGTTTAGGGCGGGACATTGAGACGTTTCTCAGAAACTCCGGATATCAGCTTTAAAATACCTTCATATAAAATTTGATTGACAGCGCAGGCTCCACCCTGTGACATATTGATATATCAAGTAAGTAAATCTGATTTGTAGCTGTAGCAAAGTCATTTAAAGCACGCAAACTTAGTTGTGTTTGTATATGAAAAATACACAATGTGCTAAAATAGTTTTTAGACATTTAGCTGACATATTTTAAATATTCTTTCGTCACATTTAGATAATTTTTCACATTTAAGACAGAAATTCATGTAAAAAACCCGTTAATGAACCTGTAATTGTCAACAATATGTTATATTTTCACCTTCTCAAATATAAATCTAGTTAAAATAAAATGCAGTATAAAAAGATGTGGGTTTTTAGTTTTTAGCAACTAGCCTCCAACTACCCTAAAAAAACACAACCTAGCAGCATTTGTAATACAGAACAGACATAATCAAAAACTAATTCTAGAAAGAAAAGAAAGTCTTAGGGATCACCAGAAATTTGTGATATCAAAATGGGGTCACAATCCCAAAAAGACTAGCAACCACTGATCTAAATCAAAAAGTTATATCTAAATCTTAATGTTAAATCTAAATGGTCATCACCATATTTTTTACATTATTGCACCTGAAATAGAATATATTCCTATTTTCTATGCCCTCTTATCAGGTACAGGATTAGTAATTGGACGTAGATCATACAATTGCTACATCCAACACAGTGGCAGGAAACCACAATACACATGTTGTTCAATGGAAGAATATGAAAGCTCTGTACAGAAACACCAATAGTTTTGTCATTATTGTAAATTAGATTTCTCTCTCTTTATTGAAATCAAAGAAGTCTTTGAATTTTTTTTGTTAAGTATAAAAATCATTTATATTTTATGTTTAGTTCAATTTTCTAATTATTATTATTATTATTATTTTTTTTTTAAACCAACTTTATGGTTTTGTTTTTTTTCTAAATCATAAAAAAATCCCTTCCTAAAAAAAAAATCAGATGGAGTCTGGTTGATTTTTATGTGATATGAGTCATTACATAATAAACATTTCCTGGTAAGTGATGCCGTGCATTCTCTTGATATCAATAACAGACACATTTAACAGAATCTAGGACTGACAGAAGGTTATTGTTGTTTGGGACACGTCGCCCGAAGACACGGAAACTTTGTCTAAGAATGTAAGATGAGATGTCAGCGATTGATCTCTCTTTGTGTTTTATTAGAGCTGCAGAAAACACTCTGACCTGACACGAGTCCACCTTGCCCTGCAGGAATCCAGCACACATCATGTTGTGAGTCACAGCCCCTCTGTACACGGATGATTTATTGCACACCTTAGAGTCGATGATTTTCACTATTGCTTTCTGAAGCGTGGAGGGCAACCCAACTACACGAGGAGCGGAACAAGACAAGGTTATAAGACACATTGAGTAATACACTCATTAGGAAACTAATGTGTGCAGACTCACAATCAAACTGGTGCAGAGCGCCCCATCCCGACACCAAGCAACTCTGGCCAGGTGAAAACACGTGAGACGTGGAGGGCAAGCAGACGGGCTGAATGTAGGAGCTAAAGGTGAGAGGAGTTTCCAGCTCCAGTACGGTCACGTCATAGTCAGTGGTCATTGAGTCGTAGAATGGAGACAAAGTTACAGACTTGATATTAAACTCTTTGGCCTCGGTTTCCTCCCCGCTAACCAGTCGGGCCCCCACCAGGGCAGTCCAAAGTTTAGGGTCATCATTCCTAGAAACACAAAAAAACAACTTAAATTGCTAATCCTGTTGCTTGGCAAGCCACTATATCAGAGGTTCCCAACCTTTTTCGGGTTGTGACCCCATTTTGATGTCACGAATGTCCTGCGACCCCAGAAGCATTTTTTTTTTCTTTCTAGAATTAGTTTTTGATTATGTTTATTAAAGTGTGCAACAAAAAAAGAGTAGCCAGATTTATTGCACAAAGTGTGCCACCTCACATATTTTTATACTGCATTTCATTTGAAACAGTGCTAATGCTAAGATAATGTTATTGCTATGTAAATACTACTAGCCAAATGCTTGGCTGATGCTAAAGCTAGGTTAGTGCTAATGCTAGGTTAATGTTATTGCTAGGCGACTGCTAATGCTAGGTTAGTGCTAAAGCTAGACTAATGTTAATACTAGGCTAATGCCGTTGTTAAGTTAATGCTAAGTTAATGCTATTGCGAGGCTAATGCTAACATTGGGCTAATGATAGCTAATGCTAAGTTAATGCTATTGCTAGGATAATGCGAATGCTAGTTAATGCTAGCTAATGGTAAGCTAATGCAGTGTGACGCGGGCGAGCACCTGCCTCCTCTCTTGCATTTTCTTCAGGAAATGCAAATATTCTAGTTTGACACGTATTCTGTATTTGAAAAAGAATAATAATTCAAACATGTTTAAAATAAGTTGTTTTTTAACCAGTTACTAGACGTTTCAGATGACCGCGTTTTAGTTCCGACCCCAAGGTTGAAAAACACTGCACTATACATTTGAAAAACAAAGGGGAGGGGTGTCCTTATAAAATACTGATGGATAATTAAAAATGTACAATATCTCATTTAAATCCAACAGCATTGGAAATGAAAAGAAAGCAACAGCTGCTGCCAACCCTTCGAAGCAGTGAGCAGCACTGACGAGCCAGCGTTCATTGATGATGGAGGCTCCACAGGCGTGGTGTCCATGAAACCTCAGACTGACCTGCCATGGCAGCTCACCCTGCTGAGCATTCTCACCGCCCACCACCCTACTTCCCATGGCAGGACGGGTGCCACAGGCTGAAGGGGAGGAAAAATGGGTGAGGGACAAGACATGAGCCATTTCTAAAGAACGTGCTAATAGAACAGTGTGTAAAACAAAATGCTCTGTCATCGAGAGGGTTACAAACCACAGTGAGCTTCGTCTGATCCATCCGCACAGTCAGTGATGAAATCACACTCTGGATTTATTTTGGTGACACACTCTCCATTAGCACAGGTGAATGTGTTCTCAGGACATCTAGCTATTCAGAGTGTAAGATAATAACACACAAACAAAAAAAAGTGCACAGTTATCCCACAAGGACATTTCATTGCCAAATATGAGATTTAATTTTTCCTGACAAAGAGCAACAAATAAAATATTTCCACTTTCAGAATAAAGGACGTTGCACACAACATAAAAGCAGTTGTTTGTGAGCTCACTGAGTGCAAAGCAACAGAAACAAATGCTAAAACAGAAGAAAAAAAACTGAAGGACCATATTTATATATTTTTCACATGTCATTGTGTGTGCGGTGGATCTGTGGATAAGCTTCAAAGAACAAACAAGCACATTTTAGGGAGACACATTGTTGAGAATTAGTTATCGTTTGTTCTTTAAACTTTTGTTTGTTTACTAGTGTACTACAAAGCTGGATTTCCTCTTATCGCACTAACTTACGGGATTTATTCTGTGTGTGCTGTACTACGACGCTGAACCAGGACCAGGTTATGAAGTGGTCTGAGCGAGTACAAAAGTCCCGCCTCCTGACCAATCAGTTCTCTTAAAACCACCTGCCCCAGAAAGGGTGGGTCATTCTGTGAACACGCTGCTGCGCAATCTGGTGTGACAGCCGACCGAGAGAGAGAATATTTAGAATATTAACCCGATGACATCCTATAGGAAAGATGTAGATTTATATCTGATGAACTGACCTACATTAGTCAGCTGATAAAGCCTGCGTGCGTCAGGCCCTTTCAGATCAATAAATTCATTCATTCATGTATTCTGTGCTGATGCAGAGAGTCTCAGTCCTGTAAGATAATACAGGCTGTAAAAATACAAATATTGTCCACCTTGAGATTATTGTAAAATCTCTCTAATCTAAGCATTAACGCTCATTAATTCCTGCGTTCCTTCCTTGCTGCGTTTACTGCAGCCGATCCGATATCAGCCTGAAAACAAATATCGGATTCAATTATCCAAAAAATTTCTGATTTTTTTCATTTTCATTTTTTCTTTTTTTTTTATTCAATTGTAGAATGCTGTAGATATTATGTTGAAGGTTAAAATCTATGTGACCAATTGGTTATAATTAATAAGTGCGTTTTTCTCATACCTACTGTTGCTGACTATTGTTCTCTGTTTGAGTAACATCACTTGATCAAACCTTTTCTAACATTCCACACTACAAAATAAGTCATTATTATTTTTTTTTTATAAAAATAAAAATAAATAAATAAATAAATGTATGTATGATCTTATGTATCGATCAGGCTGCAATATCGGTATCATATCGGAAATGAAAAAGTTGTATCGGAACATCCCTAGCAGCAACAGTGTCGTTTTTGGTCTGAATTATCGATTGTTATTCTTATTATTTTTAAAGAATTATTCCTCAATGGTGACGTAAGTCTGCATAGTTTCTCTGTTTGTGATTGGTCCGACGCTGCAATCTCCACCTCTTCCACTGGAGCATACACGTCGCCAGGCTGAAATCCCCTGTCTTAAGTGAACGTGTTTATATCCTGCTTCGTAGGACAGGGGCTGTCTGAAGGAGAATGTTTGGTTAGGTGAAGCCCGCTAACGGAGAGATATCTCAGATATACTTATCCAGCTTCGTAGTACAGGCCCAATGTTGTGTTAAAAAAAGATTGTGTGTTACATTGTGTATGTGTGTTGCTTGAAAGGGAATGAATGAATGTTTTACAGTTTAACTCACCCATCATCTCATCTCCAATGTTATAAAATGATTTTCCACTGGCTCCTATAGTGAATATAGAGGACAACATGAGTTGACAGCCGATGAACAAACAGTTGCTTTTCATTTCTCACACATTATCATCTCAGACCAAAGACACTTAATAAATCACCAATGATTTTAAATACCCAGTAAAGCCATTGCGCTAATCCGTCCAAACTCCGGCACCTCCAGTGGTTTTCCGTGCATGGCCGAGCTGAGACCTGCTCTCAGCAAATCCTGAACAAAGTTGTCTGAATACTGCTGGATCTTGGACACAGTGAACACCAGTCTGAGTGTCACCATCACATCACCATTAATGTTACTGCGAAGATGAGAAAAACGGTCAGCTCATAGTCCTAAAAAGGCTTTAGAATATTGAAAAGTTTTGAAGTGAATTACCCATAGGCAACGATATTGCTGTCAACATAGTGATGTGATATAGATGAGGCCATAAAGGTGTTTTGGATCTAAAAAACACAGGACATATCATTGAATTACTTAATAAAGAAAATACAGTTTAGTCAATGTGTTGGATGTCATCACGAACCCTGTTTTTTAGAACTGAGGACAATATTATGAAGAAACCAGAGTTTTCATCCTGCAGACGGACATCATACTTCAGACCTTTTAACTCCACGGTCTCCATGAAATAATGCTGCTCCTGCACCAGATAAGCTGATGGCAAACACATTAACATAAAAATAATAATTATAGTCACCAGATTTATAGCAATATTTGTGAAAATTTGAGATATTTTTTTCATACAAATATAATGTCAATCTAAATGTTAAATATTAAATCTATAAATAAATATTGAATCTAAATGTTACATTTAAATGCAAAATCTAAATGCAAAATCTAAATGCAAAATCTAAATGCAAAATCTAAATGCAAAATCTAAATGTTCAATCTAAATGTCATGGGTGAATCTAAATATTTAGCTAATTCACAAATTCACCAGAGGAACCAAAATAAAATATTAAGATTTAACATTTAGATTTAAATGTAACATTTAGATTTAGATTCAACATTTAGATTAACATTTGGATTTCAATTCAACATTTGGATTTAACATTTAGATTTTGATTCAACATTTAGATTTAGATTTAACATTGACATTATATTTTTACGAGAAAAAAATATCACAAATATTGTTTCAAATCTGGTCAAAAGTAACATGATCAACAAATTCACATACGTTTTCTAAATGTTGCAAAAAGTTGCTGTTTATTCGAGCATGCACGACTTTACAATCGGTGGCCCATAAATAAAAACAGATTGATTAGACGGACATATTGTCACATGTATCACACTAAAAAGGTGTCTGCAGGTCTTATCCAAAGTCAGATTATAAAATGAGGACCTACCTACAATAAGACCTACAAAGATGCCAATGATCAGGAAGAAAAGGAGGAAGACTACAATCGTGATCCTGTTGCAACCGTGGTTTGAAGGAGTGGAAGCAGTTCTCGGGGAAGCCCACGCTCCTTCTTCCTCTTCCTTCATCTTCTCCATCATGGATTCACAGCAACAGACACCAGTCAGGATGAAACGTCTCCACTCATCATTCCTTGTACATAAAAAGACTAATCTATGAAGACATCAATAACAGGGCATAACGTGAGTGGTGAATGAAGTTTAGACAAAAAACATTTTTGTAAAAGTTTATATAATTTCAGACAAAGTCAATACAATAAAATGTTTATGTACTGAATGGGACGGAGCTGCTGAGAAGAGAAGTTTAAAAAGCAAAGAAAAAATGGGTAATATTTACATTTTAAAAAATTATTAAAATTTGAAGTATAATTAGATCTAACAGTGGTGACAAATAAATAAAATGTTTGTTCAAGTAATGCAAGTGCATAATGTTAAAAAATATATATGTGTGAATACAAATAGAGGGAATTCAACATTCAATGCATATTTTGGTGAGGTCTAACACTTTTATCAAAACTATTTGATCAATCAGTATTCAATTTTTTATTTTTTTTTATTAATTCCTTTTAACTCTTAATTTTTAATTAATTAATTAATTTATTTAAATCTGTTTGAATCTAAATCGTAAAATCTAAATATTAAATGTTCAATGTAAAACTTAAATGTTAAATCGAAATGTCACGATTTAAACTAAATATTCAGCGAATGTGCAAATTCAGTGGAAGTACCAAAATAAACGCTAAATAAAATTTAAAAAGTACAAGCATTGCTGTAAATCTGCTCAAAAGTAACATGAAAATATTCACATGCATTTTTTTTAGCTAATGTGCAAAATTCGCCGGAAGTACCAAAATAAAAGCTAAATAAAATAAAAAGTACACAAATTTCACAAACGTTGCTGTAAATTTGCTCCAAAGTAACGTGAAAATATCCACATGCATTTTTCTAAATGTTGCTATGCAATTTAGCATGTGCAACTTTACAATCGCACCTCATAGAAAATCGCCCAATTTGGCAACCATGCCAGAGATGAAAAGAGGGCAGTAATTGTCTAGTCTAGCGCGTAAACTCAAACCAGACTAACATATAGATGCGTATTCCCAACAGATGTGGGTAAAAATGAGTGAATGACTATCGGTGAAGCTTTGTAGAAGCAGTGTAAAGAGGCGGGAGGAGCAGCAGTGTTCAACAATACCTGCTTTATGTCTCAGTGGACACTCACCTCTCTGTTCTCCTGCTGCTGGGGACGCGGAGCTGAGCTCTCCACGGCTCAGGACCGACACACGGACCCACACGGCCGGAGGACGAGGTGTGGGTCCTTTTAGTCCACCTGGAGGGGTGTGGATGTGGTGGTGGTGGTGGGGGGCGTGTTGTTGTTGTTTCCGTCCCCCCGGGTCTCAATCTCACCTGTTTACCTGAGGGAGTCTGCTCGGCTTCACAAATCCACTTCCATCCGTTTCAGTCCCTTCAGTCCCTCCCTGATGTGCACAGGCGTTAACACTGTCACCCCCCCGAGTAAATAAGAAATAAATAACACCCTCACACAAAGCTGGAGAACCATAGGGATTTACACAGGTGTACAGGGACAACCAGGGACTGAGCTTTAGAGGAGGGGCCAAAGCTGCAGCTTTACCACACCAAAGAAACCATTAGCCTCCCATAATGACCAGTGACAGGTGAAAGGAATAAATAAAATAAACTGTGTGAAGTTTGCATGTTCTCATGGTTCTGTGGGTTTCTTCCTATGATCCAAAAACTGTGGTTGACATCCCTGAACAGGACCTGCTGCAATAATGAGGAAATAACGTTGGTCTGATCCAACTGATGTCCTACTGTAGATCAACGTCAGGATAATATTATTTTATTCTAACCATATGCACAAGGCCCACAGAGGAAGAGCAGAATTAGATTAGGACCACAGGCAGAACAGTATTACAGAAAGCAAGATGTAGTCATAAGAATTAGACCATGATTGGATCAAGGAGGAGAAAAAGGATGTAACCTCAAGTATTAACAAATTGATGACGAGACATCTGTGGCTTATGCACAAGCCTTATTGATGAATAATAATCGATCTTTTTTAAGGAATAAACCTTCTGTATTGTATCTAAGTCAGCATCCTCTGCAGTCTCTCTTTTTGTTCACACTTTAGCCAGCCAAGAATCAAGGATCCTGGAGGTAAATCAAGAAGGACCCTCAAATTATGCCGAGGAAAAAGATTCTACAGAGTTTTAGTGAGTCTGCGTTCTCCTTCTTTAGGCAACAGAAGAACCTATGTCCAAAAGTTCTGGCAGTGTTCACTTAAATAGATAATAAATCCCATCAGAAATAATGTATTTTAGAAGGAAAAATACCTTTAATGTGACTGAAGATAATGCCTGTTCTGAAATGAAGGTGGCAGAAAACACAAGGTAACTTTAGAGCAGACAGAGTACCAAGCCACAATCAATGGACATGCAATAACCAGTGTGTAGGAAAAAGTTTAACAGCAAGTCCATGAACCTATAAAAAATACAAGGTGAACTCATTCAGGGGAGACATGTAGCCCCCCCAGTTGATTTTTAAGTGAGCATGACTGAAAAGAGAATAGAAAAAATAAATAAATTTTTATTTATTTCACTCTTTTTTTAACATTTTCACATGCAAATGGTTAAAATGTAAGATATTCCATTTGATGAAGGCTTTGCCTCGCAAATTACAAGACTGAATCTGCTGCAAATATCTTGTTGGCAGATACCAAGGCACACCCTGATTATAGTCAAACCTTCATATTAACCAGGTGGTTATACACCTAGGGCTGTTGGATGCAACAAACACCAGTTTAACCATTCGCATCACTGCATACAAGAGGAATTTAATTTTATCATTTACAGCTTTTGACAAAAGCGGGAAAACACAACAGCATCACATCTGTATTCATAAACATCCACTCCTCTTTTAACACTTTCAAATGTATTTTCAAAAAAGGTGCTGTGAATGCTCCTGCCCTCTAGCAGCTACCTTCTGAAGCGTTATTTAAAGCTGCAGTTGTTTTAACCTGTTCACTCAGCCTAAAGCTAAGCATTTAATGCCACAAGTATCCAGATGTCAACATGTTGTAAAGCTTTTCTCTACACACTCCCTTTATGTTTGACCAGTTAGCTACAGTCTTATTATAAACCCAGTTTTAGGATACACTTCAACTATAAACAATGTAGAACTCCTACAGGCTAAACAGAGTAATTAACCTGTGGATTGACATTAGTCAGAAACACTTGTATTATTAATGTCGATGAGACAACACTTGATCAAACAGACAAACAGCAACATAGGCAAAGTTTTCACTTTTATTTTCTTATCAAAACCAAAGAACTGTAAAAGGTTTAACTAGACTGGATAAAAAGAAAAAGACTCTACTGTTAACACTTAATAACTCGGAGGCTCTTTACAACACAAATTTGCAAATTACAGAAAAATAAAACTGAAGTGCATTCAACAGTCTTTGACATATGAACTCAGGATTTCTAACTGAAGATAAACTGCTCTCCTGCATGAGTTAGTAAATGGAGAGGGTGAGCCATTCCAACATGAACGTGATTGTGTGCGTGTAAATGAAAATGATGCTGACTCAGCGTTAGCCATCCTGCTGCTGTATGAATGGGTTGGGTATGGCCTCCATGCCGTCCTGAGGACAGATGAGCACCACAGATGTTCCTCTGCAAACCACCAGTCCAAGCTGCCTGGTGTCTTCTGTCAGCTTCAGCTGGTCGTCTGGATCTGTACACGAAATGATCCACAAACAAGGGCTCAAGTTTCCAACTGTTGCAGTTATTAAACAATCTTCACCACAGGGTTGGAATGTTTCTGTGCCACAGCTCCATAAAGTTTTAAAATGTTTCAAAAGTACTCTACTTAAATGGTTTTTTTGTATCCTTTTGTTTCGATTTAGGGTGATGATTTTATGTAGGTTAATTGTTTTTTAGTTTGCTTTTTTTAAACAGGTAATTACCTTGAAAATAGTCTAAATTATCTGAATGAAAAAAAAAAAAAAAAAGAGTTGAAATTGTGATTTTACAAAGAAGAAATCATAAGATTTTTTTTTTCATATCACCCACCCCTAATTTTATGTTTTAGGAGAATTTAAAAAAACTAGACAACACAATAAACAAGAAAAAAATAATAATACAAAATTCAAACAGAAACCACAAAAATAATAATTGTATTCCCTCACCTCGCATGTACTCGATTGTTCCATCCAGCACCAGGTTGAGCAGAGGGTCAAACCCTTTCAGGACACCACTGGCTAAAAGAAAAACACACATTCTGTTAAAAATAAAAGGCAATTCAAAGATGGGGCTGTACTGATAAGCTCATCCTCAGGCTGTTCAGGTTAGCAGCAGAGCGACGGGTTGTCTAATGTGCAGCAAAGTATTGTTTACAATTAGAAATTTGAGTTTTTCCTGGAATGATTACCGATAGGCCTGAGGGGTATTCCATAAAGGAGGGTTAACAAACTCTGAGTCTATCCATAAACTCTGGGTCAACATACCCCGCGATGGGAAACTCTGGGTATCTGATTCCATTACAGCTGGTATGGAGTATGTAAACCTTGGGTTACTTACGTGCACGCACGCGATAAAACGCCATCATCAATGGATCAGAGATTACTCAAACTGCCATGACAACCAAATGGAAGAGTGATTTATTCACCGTAATGGGTGAAATAAGCCGGTGTTTGAGGAATATGAGCCTGTTCTAAAGGTGTGTTCAGTCTTCAGTGACTATAGTGGCTTAAATCACCCATAATTAGTCACACTTTTTGGTCGCTTCATCACTTTATTGCTTCAGTGACGTGACGAGCGATGAATAATGTGAATAAAATGTGTTTGAGGAGACGTGGCAGCAGCATAGGATGGCTGCATAGAGAGCCCTCCATACACTGGATATAAAGACAGTGGCTGCCGCTTGATATCGAATCAATTATATTGATTGTTAATGTAAAAATGTCGCCAGAGTCATCTCGACATCCTGAAAAATGTCATAAAAAAACACTGAAGCGGGATGCGAACCTGCGAACCATCGCTTCCAAGAGCGGTGTCACAATTCACTGCGCCGTCATACCTTCAAAGATGCTTGATCTGAATGCATCTGAAAGTGGATTCATTTAAATTGTCATCTTCTACTTTATATTATCCACAGGTTTGTATTCAGGGAACTTTACTACAGACGTCAGTAGATGTTTTAATGCAGATCAACCTCTCAGTGACTTTCACTTAATGCTCTGCATCCACAATGTTAGAAAGAAAAACAACATTTGCACAAAAAAACCCCAAAAAATAACGTACAGCAACACAACATTAGTAATGATGTGAGCACATCTGTGGTGTGTGATGTGACTAATGTGTTTCAAAGAAGAATGTTAAGGTTCATTAAAGTGTTAAGAAACGATGTTCAGGTGGGCGGAGCCAGGTATAAACCCAGGGTTTCTTTGATAAAACCTGCCAGTGACCAGATTTAGTTCACGGACAATGTTACCATGGTAACAGACTCAGAAGATCATACCTCGCATTTAGGAATGGGATACTCAGAGTTTCCCTCATTTGAGCCCGAACATACTCAGAGTTTGAACATAACCCGCTTTATGGAATACCCCTCTGGGAAATATATCGAGAGTCAAGATGTATCGATATTTCTGTTTTGGCGATACAGAATATTACAATATTGCCTATAATTATATATTTATTTTGTAGCATATTTTGTATTAACATGCTAAATTAAAGAGTCGCTGAATTTGGTACTTCTCAGAACAACATGAAAAGCTCAGTTAGATGGATAGCTGAGTGTGTCCTAACCCAGACATCCCTACACAAGCCACACTACAGAACTCACTCACACGTGCTGTCCCTTAGAGAAAAAAAAATCTAAAGTTGCACATATTCAATGTGCACATTTGAGAAGTTACATTTCATCAAAAGGAATATTTTCAACCTCTTAAAAAACATCACATGTTACTTGGTCACAAATCAAAGAGCTGACATCAGCTTCTCCTATTAACTACCTGGTAAGAAAAGTCCATTTGGACACATTCTACTGTGCTGCTGCGATATAAATGTTCATTTTTCATGTTTCTACTAATTTCTAAAGCATTTTAAAGATTTTCCTTTTGTTAATGTCAAATATTGATTTTAATAAGGATTATTTAGTGGTGTTATGATATAGACGAGCATGATCCGCGGCCCTCATTTTGGGAACCTCGGTACAACCCTGAAGGATTTACTGACCTTCCCGTCCTCCCTGAAACTTCACACGGATCGGTTTGTCGATGTATTTGGACAAGTCGAAGATGCTCTCCTTTTTCTTCTTCTCTTTGTCCTGCAAACACACGGTGCTATTTAGTGTCAGCTTAGCTTAGCGGGGCTATTATACCAGACACACACTGCGTAAATTCCCTTCCACATTGTTAATAAAGACGTCAGACCTTTGTTATATATATGCAATTTGTTTAAAATATCTGAATGTGTCAGTGAGCAGAAAGGTAAGAAAGAAATTGAATGAGAGCGCAAAATGCACGCACTCACCGCCATTTTCGCTTTTTGACACGGAAGTAAATGTGTGACCTCACAGATGTCCCACCAATCAAATCACAGAGTGCATTCAGCTGACGTCGTCTGCGTGATTAATAGAAATATATTTTTTCAAAATAAAAGTAAAACAATACACTTTTTTTGATACATGATTAATTTTTTTATATATATTTTTTTACAAAAATCAAATTTGAGAATTGTTCTAAAAATAGATTGTTCACCCTCATTAAAATGCTAAAATAAATACATGAATAAATAAAGACTAAATAAACATTAGATATGGTGTAGTACAGGGGTCTGTCACATAGTATTGTGTCGTTTTACTATTTTGAGCAGGTCATCATCAATTTTTACGGACTCCCAGACATGACATAGTAAAGAAAAAAAATTAATAAATTTGTGGCCACAAAATAGACATTGACATGACATGGTACTATTGTGGCACCGAAATAGTATTTTGTGGCCACAAATATACATAGTTTTTTACCAGCTCATGTCTGGGGCTCTGTACATTTTCTTGACCTAGATTTCCAAAATTTTCAAGTAAGTTTGACATGAGTTAATAAGGTTGGACTTGGTGTCAGTTTTTGTAATTGTAAAATGAATGATTCAGTAACAAGTAAATTAAAAATGTGTTTCACGTCAAACAAAAATCTTTATTTTCAGCTGTGAAATGTATAAATAAAATAATAAATAAATAAATAAACAAATATATATATATATTTATTTTATTTTTTTAAATATTGTTTAGAAAAGTTCGTTGAGAACAATTCTCTAAATGTATTATCTGATATATAGTAAAATAGAGGCTGAATGGTCAATTCCTATTGGTTGTCCCAATCGTCACGGTAAAATGGTGGTATGACCTCCTTTCTCATGCTGTGTTTTGCCAGCAGTTTGTCAGGAGAGAAGTCTATTAATACCACTGGCTGGTGTGTGATACATTTCGCCGAGGTTGAGGGACAGTGCAGAGGACAGTTGGTGTTGTTGCTTGCTGTGTAATGGCCTTCAGTGCTGACAATGAGCTGAACCTTCAAAGCTTGACACACTTGGAGCAAATAATTACAGAAAAGAATGAATTTAATCCAAGAAAAAAAGAATTGGAGTCTGATTTTCTCCCTGATGGTATTTTACAAGTGCAAGGCGAGGACTTCTACGTAAACCGTCGACATCTTTCCCTGCAGAGCCCCTATTTCAGGGCTCTGTTCTTCGGTCATGGCATGGAAAGCAACAAATACCAGATAGAGATCAAAGGTGTACGTCTTCAGTATTTCAGGGTGTTGATGGAATACTGCAGTACATGCAGTCTAGATTTGGACAGAGAAAATGTTCTTGGGATCCTTGAGACTGCAGACTTTTTACAACTGGATGGTGCCAGACTTCTGTGCTGCAAGTTTCTGGAGCGTGAGCTGCACCTCAGTAACTGTCTGGAGATGATGGCCTACGCCTGGCAGCTGGGCATCACACAGCTCTACACTGCTGCACGACATGTGGTGCTGACACACTTTCCTGCTATCTGCACTGAGGAGGAATTTCTATCGCTTTCCAAGGATTCAGTAGCAGATCTATTGGCCAGTGATGACCTAACCATTCACAACGAGGATCTCGCCCTGGAGGCCACGTTACGCTGGGTGTCTTTCGACTCTAAAAGAGATGAAGACTTCCTGGAGCTGATTGAGCTCGTGAGGCCCGAGTATATCTCTTTATCATTTATTACTGATCTTTTAACTAAAATGAAGAGCTCTGATCCCAGAGCTAAACTGATCTGCAAACTGAATGAAGATTTTCCTGCGTGTTGGTCAATGGGGAGATCAGTAAAGCGGACCAGAGCCAGAGAGACACTCTATGTCCTGGGAGGACCTCATGACCAGGACCAGCAATCACTGTACCAGTTTCACCCTCTCAGTGGAAGATGGCAGAACTGTCCACCACTACAGAAGAAGAATCTCACACAGTACTCTGTGGCTGCAGTAGGTAATGGTTACTTCATATAAACTAGGATTTGGTTGGTCTATAAAGACACATAA
Organism: Gouania willdenowi; assembly: GCF_900634775.1. NCBI lineage: Eukaryota > Metazoa > Chordata > Actinopteri > Blenniiformes > Gobiesocidae > Gouania > Gouania willdenowi. Next base: position 18,278,104 of record NC_041047.1, on the reverse strand, counting down.
CAATCTGATTATTAGTTGTTCTTTTAACATCTTTTTTTTGTTGCTAAATAGCATATAAATCTAGATCTTAAGTCATTTCCTATCTACTCATTCAGGAGACTGCCTGGTTGTGACTGGCGGGAACTTCAGAGACGTGCTGTGGTTCTGTGTGGATTGGGTCAGTATTTTTGACTGTGGGAACAAGCGTTGGGTCGATGGACCTGCACTGCAGAAATCCCGTCACAGCCACTGCTCCATCGGACTGGAGTCAGCACTGTATGTCCTCGGCGGCAGCACGGATGAAGGCCTGGTGGCTGATGTAGAAAGGCTGGTCCTGGGGTGTGAGCAGGGCTGGGAGGGGGTGAGCCCATTGGTCAGAGCAGTGGAAAGAGCTGCCACCTCTTCTTGGGGAGGATGTCTCTATGTGGCCTGTGGCCTGGATGAAAATGGAGACGTCTTTGGTGGAATTCAAAGGTACGTTGTGAAGAAAGATCAATGGGATGTGGTCTCCTTTTCTCCATTTCCACGGTGAGTCAATTTTTAACATGTAGAAATTCTTGAACTTATTGGTGAATCGTCATTTGTGTGAAATGTTTACGTACATTATTAAATCAATCTGTTTCATTTAGAGCAGAGGTTTCAAAAGGTAGGCCTACAGGGCACTTCTGGCCCCCAGTATCTCATTTTCTGGCCCAGTGTTTACAAAAGCCTGAATATATTGAAGCTAAAATATATACAAATGTAATTACAATGTTATTGTATAAGGTGTTTTGAAGAAGCCATTGGTAAGAAGTCAAAATGCACATTGGTGGCACCTAAATTAGACAAATGAACAAAATACTAATTGTTTTCATTTTGTTAGTTTATCCTTGGGGTCAATTTGACCCCATTCCAAGTTCATCTTTCAAAAAATAATAGTTTTTTTTCTTCTTGTTTTTCTTTCAAAATACACAAAATGACAATAATATATAAAAATGGACAAATATACACATAAAGGCTCAAAAAACAGAAAAAACAACATCAAAAGTACACAAAAAAGTACACGTTAAGGAAGCGGGCTTGTTATCGGAGGGTCACCGGTTCGAATCTCAACTGGGCCATCACTGTGGGATGTTGAGCACATAATAACCGTAATGTAACAAAGGGGTGGAGCAAATAACTATAACGTAACACAAGGGGCAAACCTATTAATTGTAATGTAACATAAGGGGTGGAGCTATAAATTGTAATGTGACAAAGGGGTGGAGCAAAAACTATAAGGTAACACAGGGGGTGGAGCTAATAACTACAATGTAGACAGGGGGTGGAGCTAATAACTGTAATGTAACACAGAGGGTGGAGCTAATAACTGTAATGTAACACAATTCAATTCAACTTTATTTATATAGCGCTTATTACAACAAAAGTAATCTCAAAGCACTATCAAAATATAAACTTAGTAATAAATAGGGAAAATCCCAACAAATCCACATGAACAAGCATTAGCGACAGTGAGAAGAAACAATTTCCTTTTAACAGGTAGAAATCTCCAACAGAACCAGGTTCAGAGGTGGCAGCCATCTGCCTCGACTGGTTGGTGTTAGTGGACAGAAGGACCAACAGAACAGGATAGAGAGATAGAACATCAGACTAGTTGAGCCGTGAACCAATGATCAGGAACTGCCATCATCAGCTTCACGACACCTGAAACAGAGCAGAGAGAGAAAGGCGAGGAGAAGACACAGACTGCAGAAAAACACGATACACTGTTAGCAGCTCTGCCTGCGTGGTTCTGGGCTTTTTTTCCCCCCCTAGTGGTTAGGTAACATAACACAAGGAGCGGAGCTATTAACCACGACGTAACACAGGGGGCGGAGCTAAATTCTGTAATGTAACACAAGGGGCGGAGCTATTAACTGTAACGTAACACAAGGGGCAGTGCTAATATTTGTAACGTAACACAAGGGGTGGCGCTAATTACTGTAATGTGACATAAGGGGTGGAGCTAAAAGGGGCGCAGCTAATAACTGTAACATACCAAAAGGAGGAGGATCTTATTACTGTAACGTAACACAGGGGCGGAGCTAATTACTGTATGTATGTACTTTATCAAATTTGACTCGGTTATGTTGGTTCCTCAATTAGACTTTAGAAAGACAAATGACATCTAATCATTGAAAACTCTTCCCCAGATATGACCTGGTTACCACAGAGCTCAACGGTGCACTCTACCTGTTCGGAGGCAAAGCTTTGCGTTTTGATGTGGAGACAGACGAGTGGACTCTGCTGCAGGAGGAATGTCTGGACAGGAAGTTCTTCTGTGGATGCGCTACAGTGTGTGGTCAGATGTACCTGGTCAGTGAGAGGAGGAGTAACAAAGCATCTCCTAACATGGTGCTGCTGGACCCATACATAGACACATGCATTGAGGTGGAGGACTCCATTCCCTGTCCAGTGCCAATTAGAGGCTGCGTCACAATGAGAATGGTCACATAAGTTATAGAATGTTAAACAGTACGTTTTGCAATAATTCTTTACTATTGTTCACACAATAAGCCAAATCAGCATTATCAGTACGCATGCGCGATTCCCGGGTCAATATATCCAGGTCAGAGTTCACGACTGCCCAGGGTGTCAACAAAGCCCCTGTCTAGCGGAACAACCGGCTACTTATATGGACTTTTAGGCATTTACTTTGCTTAAAGTCGTTTTAAGGCAATATGCCAGGGTCCCATTGGTCAGTGCGTGGCTGTTCCAACGGTACACGTGGGCTTAATACGTGGATGAAAGAGTTTTGCCCCGTTCACGAGTGCAATAAAGGAACCTCACGATGTATATGCGACCCGCCATACGTACTCATCCCATTTCCTACTGAAAGAAAAGATCCAGAACGTCGTGCCGAATGGATTAAATCAGTAAGTTTGACATATACTGTACTACATTAAAGCTAACTAGTAAACTAGTATATAAATATTATATTGTGGTGTACATGTTAGAGAGGTGTCTCTCACCCAGCAGGTTTCGGGGGTTTGTTGGCGTCCTTTTCTTTCTCGCCACAATATGCCCGATCCCCCCAGGATCAACTGTCAACATCGATCTCGAGCAGAGATTTATAATCAAGGTTGACAGCCTCTCGTTCCTGCTGTTTTGTCAAAACTATAGGCGCTTTTTGAAATGACAATGCCCAAGCGAGGGCCACCAGTTCTTTCTTCCTCTTCCCAGTAACAACGTGTCCACGTCTCTTACAATATTCTTTTAAAACATCCACTTTACAACGCTCAAAATATTCAATATCTTTGTCAGACTCTGCCATGTTTACGTTTTATGATACGAGCTAGGCGGGAGCTGGGTAGTCCTGACCTTTGACCCGGACCAGCATGCTTTGCGCGCAGCGAGATGCAGAATCCGCTTATACAATGTAATTTCTCAAACAACTTATTAGTACAAAGGCCTTTCCAATTCTGAAATTACCTAATAAGTGTCTATTTTAGTTTTCTTTGAATTTGACTTGGTTATCCTGGGAGTCAGTTTGCAAGATGTTGATAAAAACATTTTTTTAGTGCTTGTCAAGTTCCTCTTTCTCAAAAAATGTTGAAAGGCAGAACGAGTTGTTTTAATTCTCCAGTGATTAAACATGAAAGGGCCTTTTGTGACCATCTGAAGAGCCACATATGAAAACATGGACATACTACATCCATCCATCCATCCATCCATCCATACAGTGTGCACCAGGGGGCGCCACAGCTATAGTTATACATAAACACATACGCGGCACCCCCCCAAAAAAATTTCCAAGCAAGATTTTTTTAATTTTTTTTAAATTTTTTATGGTTACTTAGAAAATTTTACCTAAGCATGGTTATATTCTACAACAGATTAAAACATTATCCATGAAAATACTCTTATTATCAGATTTACTTGAATCATTACTTTCAATAGTCTTGATACAATCATTTAATCAATAGGAACTTACAGCTTGTTATTGTGATAACCTGTTGTTTTGTTGTTGTTTTTTTCACAAGATTTACAACATTCTGAATTTGTATACAATATAAAACATTTGTTGTTCCTGCTGAAAGAAAATAAAATGAGCAGAATTTCAGTTTTTAAAAATATTATCCAGTGCACACAAGTTAACAACACAATAAAGTTAATAAGCATAAATAAAAAGCTGCTAAAGTGAGTAAGCACATTCTGTTTTTAGCTGATATGACATTGTTCTCTGTATTTTCCCTTTTAATGTTTATCTGTGATGATGGTGATTATTGTGTTTCTTCCCTAACTACACTATGGATATTAAGATTTACCATCGTGCACAATTTCTTTGAAGCAGAAGCAGCATGTGAACCTACCCTGACCCGAAATCATGAATGGACCATGTTGGATGCACTGTCTGCTGTGTATAAGGGACATGCATTCATCTTATAATGCACCGGAGGTGGTTGAAACTGTAAAATGAAACCGTTGCTTTATCTGGTTTTTCGAAGTCGACTGTTTATATTCCTCTGATTGGTCAGGTTGTTCAGGACACAGTTGTTGGCCAGCGAAGCCAGTTTGGAGTTGATTGTTCCATTCCTTTGTTGCCAGCTGCACTCGCCCTCATCTTCCTCATGATCTTGCTCTTCATCCTCATCCACCTCACTGTCTGCATCGCTGCGTTCATCTCGCTCAACCTGCAGACAAAAAGAAAACCTACATCAAAATCATTCCAGTAAAAGCAGTCTGGGTTAACCAGAGTCTCCTCCCACCTTTCCCGAGAACGCAAACTTGTAGACCATTCGCAGGATGAGATAGGCCCAGAAGATGTGCAGTGCTTGCAAGACTAAAAGCAGAGCATTAAAAAAATAATAGCCGAAGAAAGGCTGGAAGAAGTCGAGCGACACCACCAGGGTTGTGTGGACCACTCTGAAAAAACAAAAACAGGACAAGAATGGTAAATTTACTTTACAGCTGCTTTACAATTACAGGCACATTCACCCATTAAAAAAAAGTTTGTGCTTTTGCTTTTTGTTATTTGATCAATACTTTCAATTGCCTTTTTCAATTTTTTAGCTGTTATATGCAAGTGTTTGAAGGTGAGTTGATGTTTTTGTGGGGTACGGAGCACTTTGAAGTCTTTGTTCTTGTGAATAACGTAGTAATATTTGTCAAATAACTTGGATGCAGGCACCTTTTATGAAGACAAAAAGCCATAAATAAATACACATGAATTATTACCTGAATCTACTTGCGCAGAACCTCATATCTGGGATGGGGGATAACAACATTATGCTGTAAATGCACTTTTTCAATCAATTCAACCAATTTTTTTGCTTCTCTGCCATTTTTTTTAAAGGTTTGTCATAGATGAACTTGTTTTTTAAAGATGCCAGAAAAAAACATGAATATATTTACAAATACGTTGATTATTGCAATCAAATCTTAGTTGTGTTTTAGTTGTTCAGTTCCTGCTGTTCCTGGTATGTGACCCTGAGTAGTTGATGATATGTCAGCCTTTTTATTATCCACAGTGCAGTGAATGCATTCACCTTTTATCAAAGGATAAAAACAAGCACCCATAAAGTGGACATGAATGCATACATGTTTTAGGACTGTGGCGGGAAAAGAAAGTACCAGTAGATAACTCCGCCCACAAGGAAAAAATAACAGTCTTCTTTGATTTCAGACTAAACATAAAAGCAAACCGATTAATCAGCCTATCACAAAAAAATGTCTTCTGTAGTCACATCATCTTTCTTACCTGCTGGGAAACACCACCAGCCTGGTGACCAAGAAGACCAGAGCAAAGACGACAAACAGAGAGTCACACGTCGTCGTCCACACAGCGTAGTGAAGCATCTTAGCCGACTACAGCGGGAAAGGACAAAGGATTTTTATTGGGAAATTAAAATAAGAAGTTTGGATGAACTATGGCCGCACACGTACCACGTTCCTGAGAATTCAGTCAAATGACTCGATTCCACCAAGTTAAAAAAGGTCTCAGAGAGGCTCTTGACATCCGCTCATAGAGTATCCATGTCAAATTACAGCAAGATTCAACGAGCATTAATGGAGGAGTAGTCATTTAAAAAATGGGGCCCCCGGGGGACCCCTGGCGCCCTTGTGGCACATACAAAGTCATTTATATATTGGTATGTGTCAATGATTCGGTACCACCAACTGTCGCAAAATTTGACTCACAAATAAATGAGACTATATTGGAAATTGTCGAAAAAAGACGGGTGGGCCACTGGGTCTGATCCGTTCAAGAATAACAGAGGAGTAGTGATTTTAACTAGTGTACACAACACAACGAAGAAGAACAAAGTGAGTGGCGTTTTGAGTCTGGTAGCCCGGCTTAAAGAAGGAACATAAGTCCATCCACTAAGGGTTAATATTAGTTAGTAAGTATGAAAACATGTTTTTACTTGTTGCTTTTGCTCTTTTTACTTTTCCTAAATATCTGAGTCAGTTCTGACTCGTGACTGGTGTGGAGTTGGCTCGTCAGGCTCCCAAATGGTGACTTTGAAAATGATTTACATTTATTTCAGTGTAAATCTAACTATTAGTCACAAAGGTTACAGACAATAAAACCATCTGACAGACATACACTGTGTTTCAATTGACGCCCACGCAGCGGCACATCTGTTCACGTCCCTAATTTTATATAATGGTTTCATCTTTGTCCATCCTTGTATGTGGCGTGTCCATTGATATAAAGCTCTGCCTCTGGCCTTTAATGTCTTTAAATAAATCATGGACATAAATAAGAGAGCAGGGAGTTAAGTCTTTATGTTACTAGTTTAAGCTAAAGTGCAAAAGCTGGTTAGATGTGACGAGCTGCCTTTAAACAGGAGGAGAAAACCTCTGACAGTGCAAATGTTTAAAGGGCCCATGTTAAGCTAAATCGACTTTTCTGTGCTTTAAACATCATAAAAGTGCTATTAGGGCTTCATACACATGTCCAAAGTGTTTTTTCATTGATTCCCTCAATCGTTCGTTAGAGGGTGATTTGCTCCTTTCTTACTACAGGGTGAGCCCAAACACCTCGCTCCAATTTGATGACGCGTTCACACTTTGATGGCGAATTTGTCGCGGCACTGAGCTGGAGAAGCCACGCCTCCAGGAAGCTCTCTGCCGTAACTGACATGGAAACAGACACGCCCACGAAGGTGAGTATTTCAGCGTCCTTCGCGCAGTGCTGTGTATGTAATTTTTACAATCTATGTATGTACCGCTGAACGCCCCGCCCCCACGCTCTGTCAGCATGAGCTCGGCTACGGAGTGAGTGGGAGGATGGCAGGCCGTCCTCTGGCCCTACGTCACCACGCGGGGGGGGGAGGAAGTCAGTGTCCCGTCTATAGACACGCCCACTCATGAATATGCATAAGTAGGCCGCAAATCAACCTGTTTGTGTAGAGTTGCTCAGAAAGTGATTTTTCAGAGGCTAAAACTCTGGAAAACAGGCGAGTTTAGGAAAATAAACCTCAACTACTATGTTTTTATGGAGTTCTTAGAACAAATGAAGATGGGTGAAAAATAGCAGGATATGGGACCTTTAAGCAGTGGTGCTTCAGCCATGGTACGAGTCTTGGCTGATACTTGTATCACTACTTGTGTCTGTGGCCGGAGAGTGGCTGAGCTTGATATCACGTAAGCAGCTCTATGTTTCCTGTGCTCTGAAACGGCAAACTTAAATTCTTTGATCTTATCAGTATAGATATGGAGAGCATTCAGCCAAAGATAAAGGACCTGTTGTCTTACTTTCTGAACAGGTAGCACGTGAAAGATTTACACCCACACTAGAAACAGACATTAATGCTTTTCTCTGAATTGCTCACTTTGTTTGGCATGTAGATAATGTGTTTGCGTGTCAGGACAGGGGAACATAAGCAGAAAAAACAAACAAGTTTTCCTACAGTGATCATGATTGGTGACATTTGAATTTATAGTTAACTTTTTACCTCAAGTAGAACGTCTGAAGAATCGTGCAACAGCATCACCAGCGTACCAACTCTCACATAGTTTGCACAGTAGGAGAAACCAATGAGGAGAATGGTGGCGATGTGATGAACGACCTGCTCCTTAAAATCCTAGAAAACACACCCAAAGAACACAGCATGAGAGTGAGCTCCATTAACACATTCTACTTCGGCAGAATGCTCATTCAGGTCCAAAATAAAAACACTGATGGACAGATTATTTTCTTGTATAAAACACAGACCTTATTTTGTTTATCTCTCTTTCCTTGTCTGCACATGCTGTTGAAAGTCCACACTATATGTAGTGCAATCTTTTCATGACACCAGTGCACGTTTCATTATTGCAATTAAATAAATAAATACATTTTTATGCATGATTGTGACCTTAATTTCTTATTTTCTACCCACTATCGCCCCTTCCTATGAAGCTTACATGTGTTCTTGCAGCAGAAATGAAATGAGCTTTGTTATATATACAAACAACATTTTTTTCATACCACTTTTGACTATAAAGGCTTTTCTTTTCTTTCTTTATTTTCAGAATCACATTTACATTTAAATACTAAGACTATAAATCACTACAATTTCAACCATTTGGCATCTTCCATCCATCCATTTTCTTATCGTAGGGGTTGTTACTATTTTTCTTCCGCAACTCCTTTGTCGTGGAACTCCTCCTAGGCTATTAATGCAGCACTAATTACACATATGTCAGCTCATAGGGGCAATGTCAAGGATGTGCAGTCCACCTTTTTTGGAGCCAAAATGTCAAGGTCAAGGTCAAGGTCACGCCAAGTGTCAAAAAACAACATTTTCCATATCGCTACGAAATTTTATTGTACAAAACAAATTCAATGCTTACATTTATGAAAAGCTTATCTCAAGTGGAGTATTTCATTTAACAGGACCAAAGCTGTAGGACCTACTAGTAAAAAGATCGGGAGGGGTCAAAGTTCATGACGTCACAAAAAAAAAAAAAACCCAAAAAATACTTTTTTGCCTATAACTTGGCCACAAATTGAGATACAGTGCTCAGACTGGTACCATTAAACAACATTTCTTTTCAATATGTGACCTTGACCTTCACTCAAGGTCATATTTAAGGTCAAGGTCAGTCTACCGTTTTCCCTGCATTATTACTTTCAATTCAATTAGTAAAAAGAAAAAAATTGTCAACAAATCCAGATACAGGTTGTCATTTTTGCAAGTTTTTTTCAATTTTCAATTGCCGAATACAGGTCTTGAGATATTCAGATTATTTTTATTTATTTATTTTGATTGAACAAACAAAAAAAATGGATGAAAACGAAAACACAAATCTCAACAGAAATCTCGATGAAATATAAAAAGAATGAATTTCAATATAATACATTTGACCTTACTTTTCAAACGGGAAATTAAAAACTCATCTATCTTTATTTCATTGAATATTGTGATATGTATACTGATATAATTCATCACGAGAAACAAAAAATAAATTAAATAATGCAAGTTCATCTTGTAATATTTGGTACCACTGCACTATTGTTGTTATTGTTTTGTTATCTGTTTTTGTATGATTAAGGGTCCTGCTGGGTCTGAAATAAATAAAATTCATGTAGTTGCATAATCCATGTGGGCATGAGGAAAACAAGTTTTGGATTATCTTATATAATGTGTGATTGTAGCCATCAGATTGGAGATTGAACATTTAGTAATAAAATGCAAAGAAACCGCAGAGAGGATGCTACTAAAGGTCTAAATTTGAACTTAATTCCTAATATATTAATTCATTTTTTTAGTGAGCAGTGCAAGAATTTGGCTCATACTTACTTTTCGTTTCACATCCACAGAGACAGAAAAGAGCAGGGACAAATAGAAAGCCATTTCCAACATGTAGTACCAGTAATGAGGCCTGGCCACAAGCTAAAGAAAGGAAGGAAGAGAGTAGCAAAAGGTCAATGTTTTCACTATGAGGCTCAAACAAAAGCATTTCAAACATCAGGCTTTCCTGTGTAGCAAAGTATGCAGTGGATATACACAAACATTTACACAAATCTGGTGTTTCTTAGTAGTGTGTGGATGAACCTAGGTTAAGTGATTCATCTGTTAAGCTAGGGCAGAGGTTATAGACTTAAAAACCATGACAAAACCCTCACAAATACACAAAACGTGGTTTGCAAATACAAAACATTCTTCACAAACTAATGCATTCTGTTTTGCAAATAAGAAATGTACCTATCAAACAAATACAGTATTTTTTACACTTGCAGAGAAACGTGTCTTCAATTACGAAGAAATTCAAGTACAAACTAAAATCTGTCAAGCACAAAAAACAAAAAACAAATCCATCAAGTACAAAACAGAACATTTCTCAGAAAGTTTAATGGAATTTGTGTGTTGGTTTGGTGGGGAGGGCTTAAGTGGCTCATAATACTAAAGGTTAGGGGAACAGCTTCAGTACTAAAACTGCACATTTATATGAACAAAACTGTCAACATGCCTGTGAAAAAGATGAGTCCATACTTTGAGTTATAAATGTAAACTAGAGCAAAAGACTCAGCATCCAAAGCAGCAGCTACACAATAGAGGGAAGCTGAATGAAGCATTAAGCCACTAAACCACTTTCTTTCTGCTTGTCAGAGGCCAAAAGACCCCAGAAGAGGAAATACGGGTAGCAGCCGTATTGCCTGCAGGAGTTATAATCAGTCAAACTGTAGATAGTGAAAGCTGGGTTTATTTTCTGACTGTTTTCTATGTGAGGCCATGACCTCGTGAAGTCGGGTTGGCTTCTTGACAGGAATGTGGACGTGCATGAAGCATACCAACCTGTCGTCAGAAGAACCACAGATATAAACTCTGAAACGCAGCGCAGAAAAGAAAGCTCCAGGCCTGCTTTACTTTAAAGGACCAATCTAATGTGGCTAGTGTGCATGCTCTGGATTTTTCCACAACAACTCCAATCCCACTTATGTTGAAAGTCAGTGTTTTGTAAGCTAATCATTAGTACGGGAGTGGTAGATATTGCTTCAGACTGTTTTCTACTGGTATTAAACAGCTGATGGACAGATTTTCTACTCACAGGATTAAAACAGAGTGCACAGCACATATTTACAGAGATTAACATGAGTTTAAAGGACAGGGGCTGCAGTTTATTTTAATATAACTCACAACTGACTCATGTCGTTCAAAATATTATTATCATTTCACTATTACACTGCACCTTATTTGAGTAACCCAAGGCTATAATAGATGGAAAAATCATCTGCTCACCTGTTTTGGATAACCTCTCCAGCACTCTTTCTGATGCCAGAACCACGGAGTCTGGAATGTTGAGAATAATTGTTAACATATATGAACAGTAAGAAGACAAATAAAACCTCCCATTGCCTGAGCCAATAAACCAATCTGAACACATCACGTGTATAATACAATTTATTCTCAACCCAGTATAACTTTAATAAAACCACTCAATGTGTAAAAAAACATTAATGCTGCTCTAGTCATATTCGCTACTCTATTATGTTTACATACTATTTCTTATTGTGATTTTTTATATAAAGTTTGGATGGATGCATGGATGCTGCTGCTGTACTGCTGTGCAATCATGTTTGTGCTATACCAATTAATGGACAGTTTTTCTGTTGCGTACAATCGTGCTCTAACAATATACTGTAGATCTATCATTTTCAACCAGCACGGAAACATAGTTAATTTAAAAAATACTTACATTAATCAGGGAGGCGAGGCCACCACAGAAAGCTGTGATGTAGAACACAAACCGCCATCTGAACAGTCAAAAACAAGGAAGTGTTGGTTAAACATGGAAGTATCAATGAGACGATCAACTATCAAAACAGAAACATGAAAAGAGGAAATCGTTATTCCAGGAAAAAGATTTATGTCTCTGTACCATGGTTGTCATTATTACTCACAACCTTTTCCTAAATGTCCTAAATCTAAGAACTTAGATGTATACATAAGAAAATATTACCACATCAGAATTTAAAATTACTAACTATCTTAAACGGGTTCTAAGAAAAACTGTCCCCTTTGAAGATACCTCGAACAGAGTAAAAATACGACCCAAGGGCAATAACTCCGGAAAAAATATTTGCGCACTTCTCATTTTCAAACTCCATCAAGGTATTGATACCCTGATGCCACACACCAAGATTGGTTTTCCTATCTTAAAAGGTTTCTAAGAAAAACTGTCCCCTTTGAAGGTACATCGAACAGAGTAAAAAAACGACACAAGGGCAAAAATAATTGCACACTTCTCATTTTTGAACTCTATTTAGGTATTGATACCCTAAAGCCGCACACGATTTCTAAGAAAAGCTGTCCCCTTTGAAGATACCTCAAACAGAGTAAAGAAATGGAAGGGGGCAATAACTAACTTATTTATAATTTATTTCAATGATTTAAGCAATGTTTGTAATAATGTACTTTTGTTTGCTGACGAAACATGTATTTTATTATCTCATTCGAATTTTGATACTTTAATAAGAGAAGCAAATGAAAAATTATCAAATATCTCTGAGTGGTTTAAAATAAATCAACTCCCTCGAAATATACAAACAACTAACTTTATGATATTCAGCAGAAAAAAAAAAGATTCATGCTCATGCCTGTCTTCTCACTTTTAAACACTGTATACATTTTTGTCTTGTTATTTGTGCAAATAAAATCAAATGGATATATATAATGGCAAGCCATTCAGAAAATTAAATATATATGAGTCTGAATATACATAAGAAAAGTTTGAATATATATAGAAGTGTATATATATATGAAAGACTTAGTATATATGTATGAAAAGTACCACACAGAACAACCAACAGATGGACTTTTCCTCTGCTGCGAATGATATAAAATGATCTTATAGTATGTTTTCCACCTCACACTGATGGCAGAGGTGCAATTTGTGTCAATGATGTTTTGTTAAAGAGTTATTGATGCTAGAAGTTCGAATCTGTGAATATCTGCCAACTATACCAAACAGTGTTATGGTCCAAATAGTATCCAGATAAACTGCAGACTGGGCGGACTTTTTCTCCCGGTTCGGACATAAAAAGAAGCAACGCATAAGTAACATTACTGGTGAATTGAAACATTAATAACACATACTGTAAATAAATCAAAACCAAAACATGCACATGATATGTGGAGTATATTTAATAGAGCATAATGATGAAATGAAAGTGTTAACACTTTTTAAATAATCTCATTTTGTAAATGAGTGGAATGAAACACTATTCAGTGCCTCCTGATTAGATTTATTTCTATAATTGTTTTTAATTCATTCTTTTTTTTATCATTTTTGTTCATCTCCCTCCTGATGTGGGACCCAGACTGACTCTTGTATTTTCAGTTCATGTTCTAATCAAAATAATTTCTACCATCATTATTATGATGATCATTTTAACTAAAAAAATAAACATTATAAAATCCAATACTTTTAATGCTTTCATTTGTTAATTTTCCACTCTTTCTCTCTTTCAAGTACCCCCTGCAATGCATCACATACCCACAGGGGTACACGTACCCCCATTTGAGAAACAATGCTCTACAGGAGAAAAGAACTCACGAGGCCTCGCAGAATTTCTTGGTGTTGTTGGGTCGATCCTGGTTCCTCCGATGTCTGAACCAGGATTGAATGTTTCTCTGGGAGAGTCCACACTGCTTCTCCAGGCTTATGATTTCACTCTAAAACCACACAGAGATGAACAATAATATAAGAAAAAAAACTATAGGTTTAATTGTCTGGGTGAAAAAGAAACATTACACTATGAGGTTTAAATGGGCATGAGTGGTAAGGTGTGTATGTGGTTCACATTTTTCACATGCATTCTTGTCCATCCTTCCGTGCTCAACCCCATGAAAAGCAGTGTACGTGTTGATGCTTTAGTCCAGGGTTTTTCAACCTTGGGGTCGTGACCCCATGTGGGGTTGCCTGTAATTTAAATGGGGTCGCCTGAAATGTCTAGTAATTGATTAAAAATAATTACTGACTATATATATATATATATATATATATAAATAATTAAATTCTTGTTATCATATAATTATTTTTAAAAAGAAAACATGACACATAATGACACACTTTTACTTTCTCAAAAATAGAAATGTAGTTAAAACAAAATACAGTATAAAAATAGCTGAGCTGGTGCAATTTGTCACTAATTCTTCATGATCAAAAAGTAATTCACGGTCACCAGAAATTTGTGGTAACGAAATAGGGTCGAGAACCCCTGCTTTAGTACAACTGGTGACCATGTGTCCTTGTGACAAGTTCATTATTCTGTAGTTCAGTTTAGTTTAACTTGAAACTTGAGGGAAACCAAAGCCTTTTCTCTGCACTGATGCATCAACAGTTCAAATGATCCTCTTATGAATTAAACACAAACATGTTCACTGCTCTTTGTAGGACTAGGTTACCTCTCATTAAAACTCCTCCTACACTTCATCTTGTTGCCACGTCCTTCCCGTTGTGCAGTCTGGGAATTCTCCCACCTGGGTACTCGCTGAGTATCAAACTGTCTTTTGCTGAATAGGATAAGCTCTTGATTTGTGGAAAGTGTGTAACTATGCATTCACCGTTATAGTGTTAAATGAGCTCAAATTCAGTGCTTCAAACATCATTGACCTCTCTCACCTTAACCCTTTTTCTTAGCCTGCTCCTTGGTTACTGGTTCTACCCCTATATAAAAAAAATACTTGTGCACAATACCTATTGTGCCACAGGCTCTTTTTAAAGCAACTTACCTTAATTTATATCAATAATATTGGTATCCAGTGTATGTGAAGGTGGGATATCCCAAATTAAAAAAAATATATAAATCACTTTCAAAACACAATTAATACTAGCAAAGCCAATTTTACATATGCCAGGAATCAGAACTCAAGAATGATATAGAGAGATAGATGATATCATATGAATTAAAGGATATTCTTTACAGATTAACACCAAAGAGTGGTGACATGGAGACATTGAGCTCCACTCTGATAGCCTGTTAGTCCTAAACAGTTGAAGCTGTAACAAGACTACAGTGGCTCTGTTGTTTACAGCCTCGTCTTTCTGCACTCTGATACTTTACACAGGAACGTGTTACGGTGTAAATGTGAGAAAGCTGGGTGAGACTAAACTGCACACTTCAGGTGTCCCATTAAACTTTCATTCAATTCCAAGGAGATTAAAGAACAAAAAAACAAAACAAAAAGAAACACTGTCTGCTTTCAGGTCCTGTAATAGACATGTGACACCTTCCCACATTGTCTGCAGAACTTTCAAATGAACTTCATTTGTATCATTTCAAGTCTGCAGCTTTGTATTCAAATGACAGAAACGACCGAGGCGTAGCCACTGTTGATGATCCAGGCCACATGGAGGTAAAACTGTTTTTTTTTTATGCACAAAAAAGGATGCACATGAAAAACAAAAACAACACTCTTGTTTTTCATTACAAATGTAAGATAGCACCAGCACAGATATACACAGTGCACTGTATATTCATGTCAAGTCATGCCTTGCCCTGATATTGCACAACTGTTGGTCTGCATGGATAGATCAGTGTTGAAATGGAAGTTTCAACAGGCAGTGGGAAGAGCATGACTCCTTGGTCCTAGTCTGATTATGCATTAGAGCAGAAGATTAGCACTCACATTCCTCACACTAACAGACTCACTATAAACACACTGTTCTACGGACATTTTTATTGCAAAGTGGAACTTTTCTAATGAGCAGACAAAGAAAAGGGAAGAATGATAAGAACAACAGCAGAAGATGAGGAAGCCAAATGAGGTGAACCATAGCGACTGGCTTCAGGCTGCCAGATTCTTCTCGTGTTTGACACACCATTCACTAAGCATTTAAGATCTTGTTTTATCACTACGTACTGTTCATTTGAACCACAGGATATGAAGGTTCTCAGAGAGAAGAAGAACTTCACGTTTGGAGAGTTGGAGGAACGTAAACAACGACTGGAAAAGAAAGCTCGTGGAAATACGGGGGAAAAAGACTGTGAAGAGGAGTAACAGCAGGAACAATGACTGCAGACGAGAACACATCACAAAAAAAAAAAAAAAAAAAAAAAAAAAAGGGAAGAAATGAGGTTGGATGTAAAATTATCTGTGTTCAAATTAGGGGACGGATCTAGATAAGCATAATGCTTTTTTCCGTCGCCCTTTCCGGCATGAAAAAGGACAAAAAAAAAAAAAAAAAAAAAAAACAATGATGTGATTTTGCTCTGAATGTCAAATGAATTTCTGTGAATGCAACCATGTCGGAAATGAACTGAATAAATAAAATAAAAATAAAAAAATAAATGCTCAGTGTGAGTTCAGGGAATCTCCGAGTACTACCTTAATGAGAGAGAAGACGACTGATGCAAATAAAACAGTCGCTTATTTTCATACACAAATCAATCTCACGAGACAGACTAAACCTTTGATTTAGTAAAACAACACAAAGCTTTAGGACCGAATTTCAGCAAATCAGATCAAACTTGCTCACGTCCTTCATCTGAAAAGTTTGTTTTTTTCAAGTTCATAATTATCAAAAAAAAAAAAAAAAAAACACACACACACCAAGCATTTAACAATGACTGTAAAGAATATTAAAAAAGAGCTCTACACTGTAGACCAGGGGTGTCTAAGTCATTTTAGTTCATGCAGAGCAGTTTGAGCTAAAGTGGGCCACATATTTTAGATGGAAAAAGAGCAAATTCAACATTAATGTGCTCTGGTTCGCACTTTCACATATACATGATAAATAAATGATAAAGTATGTGAGTATATTAGTCCCTACAGGTTCCTCACTTAAACCTCCCTGATTTTTTAAATTTGGGGAAATTTTGTGGATTAATTTGAGGAAAATTTGCCAGATTTTGGAAAAATTGAAAGCCCTGGGGTGGACACTCGGATCCTTTCTGTGTGGAGTTTGCATGTTCTCCCCGTGCTGCGTGGGTTTCCTCCGGGTACTCCGGCTTCCTCCCACAATCCAAAAACATGACTGTAAGGTTGATTGGAGTCTCTAAATTGCCCATAGGAGTGAATGAGAAAGTGAATGGTTGTCTGTGTTGCCCTGTGATGGACTGGCGCCCTGTCCAGGGTGTACCCCCGCCAAGCGCCCTATGAGAGCCGGAGATTGGCACCGGCAGACCCCCGCGACCCTGTTAAACGGGAATAAGCGGGTAAGAAAATGGATGGATGGATGAAAGTTTTTTCAACAATTTCAGATTAAAAATGACTTCTGTCATGTGATATAACAACTGGAAAATATTGTGGATTTTAATAGATGTTTTGTATTTGGAGGGGTTGAGACATCTACAACTGAAATAGTTTTTTCTATCATTTTAACTTTCTCGAGCTGGACGAATTTGATGATCTGGCAGGATTTGGCCCCCAGGCCTTGAGTTTGACACACGTGCTGTAGACCACCTGTCAAAAAGTTGGAGCTCCTTCCTTTGTTATAAAAAACGTTTAAAGCATTACATTTAATGAAAGGAGCGTAAACAGAGACGCTGCCTTGAAGCTCACCAACTGTGGCTTCAGCTTCCAGGTGAAATATGCAAGTTTTTTTTCCTATGTGTGGCTTTTTAATCTTCATCTTTTTTTCTCTCGGTGCAAAAACAAGGATATGGAAACAGGAACAACAAGGTTATTGTAAAAAAAAAAAAAAAAAAAAAAAAAAAAAAAAAAAATGCGATGCTGCGTAAAATGCTAACTTTAAGTCTCCTATAAAATATGTGCACAGTAATCTGTTATCAGAGAGTGAAGGAATACAAACCTGTGTTGGTTGTCGACTGTTTTGTTTATAGAAAGCTTCGAGCTTTGGAACCAGAGGAGCACGAACACGTATCCGATCCTTCACACCCAGAAGTCGACTTAATGGGATGGCGACGAGTCTAAAATGAACAAGAGAGAAAAAAACATTTCGTACTAAACAACTACATCTTTCAATGCAACACAATACACCTGGATGTAAAACAGACAGTATTATTATCAGAGGTGTAAAGAGTACTGATGTATCTTACTCAAGTACTTGTACTGTTACTTGATTGAAATTGTACTGAAGTACAAGTATAAGTAAGTCATACAGAAAATACTCATGTACACGTGAAAGGTAGCTCAATGAAACAGTACAAGTTACTAGTTTACTTTAGGTAATAAATCTTGACAAACAGTAAACATCTCATGTATAAACTAAAAATGAAATCTGGCAGAATCGGAACTTTTTAACTTTTAAATCAAACAACACAAATGAATTAAATTCAAAATATAAAAATGACATGACTAATATAGCTAAATGTATGAACTCACCGGCATGGTTGGACAGCTATGATGTGATGCATGTGAATGTTGCCTGGTGATGTCATTTTTTGTCATTTCACAAATGTCCGTTGATCATTTTAAAACAAAAAATAAAAATGTACTCAGGAACAGTTGGGCGTAGGAAAATAATGCAATACTTTACTTATACAAAAACGTGTTCAAGTACAAGTAAAATTACTGATTTAGAAATACGCTCAAAAAAGTATACAAGTAAGTACAAGTACCAATAAAAACAACTCAATTACAGTAACGTGAGTACTTGTAATGCGTTAGTTTCACCACTGATTATTATTTGTTGGACGTTTGATGGTTTCATCAACAACAGCAGTCCAACGTAACACAATATAATGAGACGAGTCATTGTGCAGGAGAGCTGCTCCCATGGGGGTGGGGGTGGGGATGGTGACATTTACCAGACGGCCTCTGTCTTTCACTGATATATCAGGAGACATTTGATCTCTCTACGCGTGCATGTTGATGTTTACAAACATGAAGGTGTGAAACTCTATCTTGAAGATAATGCAGTGGACACAGAAGAAGAAGGAGGATTGTTTGAGAAGGCCTGGGCACACACACATCTAGTGTTACAAACAACACACACACAGAAACAAACACACGCCTTTTCCTATTTAATGTGTTAGATTTGATCTCGTTGAATGAAATGAAGGTCCTGATGTTGAGCCCTGCACCAGATGCTGTGCTGTATTTCATGTTCCACATTGTGCTTCAGTCCTTTTGTCAGTAACAGTGTTTCTTACATCTAATGTTACGCTTCTGCTCATAAATACCACATGAGGGTACAAATAAGGAGCTAATCCTACCAACAGTCACAAGTCTGTCTCTGTGTGTGTAAGCACAGGTGAATGTAGAAGCTGATAAGAGCAGGCATTCAAAAACAAACCTATCTATCCGTCCATCACCTATCTCTGCATCTGGCCTCCGTCATGCACCTGTCAGCCTGTTGCTGACTAAAGTAGTCGAGAGCCGACTGAGGCAAGCTGAAGGTGAGGCTTCTTGTTACAGCAGCTTTGCTTTTACACTGAGCATCAGCTTACAGTCATGCATTTCTGAACCCAGAGAAAAGCTCCACGTTATAACCAGGCAGATGGGGAAACACCAGCAGCTCATTGAAAATTCTTCTATTGTTTTTTTTTTTTTTTTAATTACACAGCCTGAGTTTAAAACAATTAGCTGATGAAAGCACAATAAATAGATGCTCATTGTGGAAGACAAAGGCTTTTTGTGTTTAATTAACATCAGTTCATGGTCTGTGTTGGGTGGTTATGTCTCAACAACAGAAATCACTAGCTGGTATATACACTGGAGTTTTAGACGTCGTTTTTAATAGATGTTCCTCAGTGATAAGGGCGACTGTCAGAGATATTACACAGTTATTAAGCTATTGTACTAAGGCTATTGGCTGGGCTTAATGCCTTTAAGAGATACAGAGATCTACATCTTAGTCAGCAGATAATTCTGCTTCCCAAATATGACTTCCTTTCTCTTGATGTACATTCTAATCAGGCCTCGGCTATATATCATAATTCAAGATACAATATATCAAGGTTTCTATTTTGGCGATATAGAAAATGACAATATTGTCTATAGGGACCTCCCAGTCACGTGACCCCTAGCCGAGTGTGAGCCATTTTGACAGTCAACGATTGAGTGGAACGTCATGTCATCGCACCGTTTATTACAACAGGAAGATAAAGGACTTTTGGTTTTAGAATCAAAAATTGAAAATCAACCAATTTTTAATTGTTTGCTTTCTGACCCTGATGAAGAAATACGCCTTGAATTTTAAAAACGGATATCAGATAGCCACTCTACTTTGTTCTTTATTTCCCTTTTCTGAACGGAAAATTCAATGACCAAAACATACACTGACTTACCGGTAGTCACTCTGTAGCTAACTGAGCTGTTCCACGACTCTCTTCTCTACTCTTTGTTCTGTTGCTAGCTCATGTTGGTAGGTTCTTTTCACTGCTACAAAAAAAACTTTGACAAAATGTACAATCTTTTTATCATAAAGGGCGACAGCTAAACGTTTGATTAACAATTGATTTTATGTTTAAATAAAAAAAAAAAATCGGGAAATTGGGAGCCTGATGTGTCCGGCTAACGACAAGCTAACGCTATGTTGAATGTTTGATACTGCACACAAACATTGGCAGATTTCTATGGTAACAGTGAAATTATAACATTAAATCCCAAACTCACAGAGAAATCATTCATTAGTCTTCGAGGGGACCACTTACCTGATCCAAAATGAAGACTGCAAAGCCGCGTGTGTTGAGTTGAAAGCCAAACACCGCCATCAGCGTTTTGCCTGTTTATTGCCGCCAGCCACTTGCTTCTCCATTTTGTTTCTTATGGGATACGGTATAAAGATATTCCTTTAGTAGGATCACGAATCTGATAGCATCCAACAGCACAACATCGCTCCGGCATGATAGCGGCTACCTGTAGACCGTCAAAATGGCTGCTCCAAATGGCGTGACATTACGTGGGATGTCCCTATATTGAGATTTATCTATACATTTTTTATTTGACTTGTTTTTATTTATACAATCACACAGCACAAATCACATCATACAAGTATTCAATATTATTCATAGAGTACAGCCAAACAGTGCCCTTTACAATTTTTCCATATTTGTGATGTATATATTTTTTATAGCTTATTTTGTATTAAAATACTTGTTTTAGGAGTCACTGTTTTCGTTACTTCTCAGAACATGAAAAGCACAGTTCGACGTATTACCGAGTGTGTAACCCAGGCCTTTCTCTAAACAAGCCACACTACACAACTCACTCACACGTGCTGTCCCTTAGAGGAGTAAAAGATGAAAGTGGAACATATTGTGCAGCTGTTTGTTAATAAATGTGCCTGTGTGGCATTTTTCATTAGCAAATTGAACCCAGATTTGTCCGTCTCCTCAGACTTCATTTGAATTGAAAATATCGAGATTAATACCGTATATCGTCATTTTGAGAAAAAATATTGAAATATGAGTTTTGGTCCACATCGCTAATTCTAATGCACACACTCACACGACAGCGTTTGTAAACCAGTCATGCAGCAAATCAAACAAACAATGTTGAAGGTTAAAGAGCATCACACACTGATCACGGTTTAGTTCATCAGTCGTCATCAGTAAACAATCGGCATTTGTTTTGAAGGACAGCGGCTGAGGTAGTCTCACCTCTCAAAGACGTATCTGAGAGCGATGAAGGAGAGAGCCAGAGGGAAGGTGTAAATCAGGTCTCTGGGTCGGGGGAGGTGACCTTCCCCTTCCACAGCGTCCATGTCCTTCCAGCTAATACCAGGAGGGAGCCAGTACTCCTCCTGCCACAGCCAGTCGTTTAACAGGGCCTCCATCCTGAGAGGAGAAGAAAACGCTTTCACCCACGTCTCGGCTGCACTAACAAGCACAAGCTGCTACAATATTGATGCCCTATAACACTGATGTCAAACAGCACTTTCATTTAATGGCTTATTACTAATGCACTTTGTATGTTTTATAGATTATAATAGTTTATGTATTATCAAGTTTTCTTCAACATTTTGTGCATTTCTACCTACAGAAGTCTTGCTAACTCATATAGCTTGAAAGAAGACAAAGTTCTGACTCAACAACATGACATGATCAGATGAAATCTCCCAAAAAGGTGATGCCCACATATAAAGAAATATTTTGTGTTTTTAAAAAGCTAAAAGTTGACATAAATGACTTCAAATGCATTTCTGACATTAATTAGTAACAAAGTTGTAATATTCACCTTCAGATATTCAATCTCAAGTGCATTTATGTGATAGGTTGAGTAACCAAATACCTTGTTTTATGCAGAAGAGATAGTCCAGAGAGAAGTTGGTTGACAGTATTGCTTTACAATTATATTGTTAATGTTAAGCCACAGTCAGATTTTATAGAAATTTTCCAAAATCGATTCATAGGTGTTGAATTTGATTTTTTTTATTATCTCTAACCCCAGTAGCCTCGTGCTATAGTTTGACGTTAGCTACGGTGACTACTGCGCCAGCCAAGGCGATAATGCATTCATTGCAAACATGGCTATCGGTGGATGCAGACGAAGTTCCGCTGGGAATGACGCCAGAAGTTTGGAACCATCTTATTATAGTCCAAGTGAAATGTGAAACATCAATCAATACTGAATTGAAATCGACTTGCGACTAATCTATTCAAAGCATTATCAGTCGGAATCGAATTGATTCAGGAAATTGGCCATGATACCAGCTCTAATGCACCTTGTTCCTGCAAGTGTCACTGTATATATCATTATCAGCAACTTCCTGTTTGTTTAAAGCATCAAACGTTCGCAAGAAAAAAGTAAATTTAATAGGACATATACTGTAACTTAAAAGAGACATATTGTAAAAAATCTACTTTTGCAGTTTTTTTGATGACATAAGAGGTAACTTGAGCGTCCACCAGCACACAAAATGTGAAATAAAACTATCTAGTGGTTTGTTTGTGGTCTGTGTAAGTCTTACAACACAGAGAAAATTGCTCCGTTCACAATTTTCTACATTTTTGACGTCACAAGTAAAATCGGGATTCAGTGTTGCCAGATCAGATTGAGAATTTCCAGCCCAATCACATCTTAGAACCCGCCCATTCCAATAAAAACAGCCCAAACACGAACCACAAATTTGGCAACAATGTGTTTGTGACACAATGCGACGCAGCGGTCGAACAAAACAGCGGACTATCACCTTGAATGGACTATTCCTGGAATCTCTACATGAGATGATGACAAGAAAGCAACGTAGCAGCTCCGGTAACTGTTTGAAGCAGCTGAAGCAGCTGCTTTTGCTGCTGGGCGGGCTGCTGCTGGTGCCGCTTCTATTCCGGGTCCTTCTGGCCTGGGGTCCAGTCCCTGCTGGCTCTGGGCTTGGGCCTTGGCTGGGCGTGGGCCTTGGCTCCTCTGCTGGGGTCTCGGGCAGGGGGCTCTCTGTGCCCTACACTCGGGGGGTTGGGTGCAAGGGTGTGGGTGGTGGTGGGGGAGTGGATGTTGGCGGGGGGCATGGGGTTGGGGACGGTGGCGAGGTGCACTGGGTCCTCGGCTCCTTGGGGCTTTCTCGGCTTGGGATCTTGGGGGCATCTAGGGGGCTACTCGGACGTGGGGCAATGGCCTGAGTCTCCT
Source organism: Gouania willdenowi (assembly GCF_900634775.1). Lineage (NCBI taxonomy): Eukaryota > Metazoa > Chordata > Actinopteri > Blenniiformes > Gobiesocidae > Gouania > Gouania willdenowi. The sequence continues at coordinate 18,254,699 of NC_041047.1, read as the reverse complement.
TGGGCCCCACTATTTTTGCTGGCCTGGCTGCATCTTCGGGCCCGGGGCGGCGCTTTGGTTTGCAGTAGCGGTTCTTGCACATACATTGGTCTTGGATGCACTGGCATGTCTTGGGCTGTGGGTTAAAACTCGTACTGGGCTAAACCTTAGACACGTTGATCCCAAATACCAGTTTTAGGTATTACCAAGTTTCACACTTGTCACCAGACTGGCTTGATTACACAACACAATGAGCACAGCTACAACTTCACATCTCACTCTTACTTTAAAATAATCACAATCTTCCCCACCCTTTCCATTTCCTACCTTGAATCTCTCCTCCCTGTTCCCTCCCCACCTCACCGAGGTGTAACACTGCTCTCTTGTTTTATATCCTCCCTATAATAAAGTGTTTCTTACCCTTCCTTATGAGGGCTGGTGATGGTCAAAATGCAATAAAGTACAATCATTTATTTAATTGCAATAACAAAACATGCATTGCTGCCTTAAAAAGATTGCACTTCTTGTAGTGTTGAACTTTAACAGCATGTGTAGACAAAGAAAAAAAAGTGACTTTTCAAAGAGCTAAAACTCAGGAAAATAGGCGGGTTAGGGAAAATTTACCTCAAATACTATGTTGTTGGGGTTCTTAGAACAAATGGAGATGGGTGAAAAATTGCATAATATGTGACATAATATTGGGTGTTTAACTGAATGACTTTTTTGACATTGGAAATTACAACAATATTAAGGAAGTAGCAGTGGCAGGAATAAGGCAGCTAACGTTGGAACTGAAACCATCATTATGGTGATGATTCCTCACAGTTGAACCTACATGGCCTCTGTTTACGATCACAGATAACCGATCTATGGCACAGTTGCAGAACAAGTTTGCCCTAATCCATTGATCGACATTCACATTGTACATATTTGTGGACAAAGACATATTATCGTGAGGAATCAGTGTTCACCACAGCCCTGCACATTTACTGCAGCAAGCACAACACCATTGTGAGATCTTTTTTGGCTCTAAACCTATTCACACAAACATCACCACACACACCCTCTCCTCCTGCTGCTGCTGCTGTGATCCCATGCTAATGCACTGACATGTGAACACTGTACAGTGAGGTGAGGGTTTGAATCCCTGCACAGAGGCAGTAACGAACAGTGCACTGAACACACACACACACGCACACGCACACGCACACACACACACACACACACACACACACACACGCTTTATAATCTGTGCACCTATCAAATAACTTCCATCGCTCACGTTTTAGCAGCAGTTACGTCACTATATGTCCTTCATCTAATCTTGCTGACCCAAACAAAACATGGTTAGTCGGTATCAGAGCTCACCTGTCCGCGCGCGCCTGTGATGGGGATGAGAAATGAAGAACGAAGAGCGAGCGTGACGTAGTCCGCTTCTGTTGGGGGCGGGGTCTAAACCGCGCTGTTCACTGAGGTAAATACATCACCGCCCCTCTGCAGCGCACAGGACACCACGTGGTAGAAGGTAGAGACACAACACAACACATTACACATTATGTGTCTCTCTACATACATCTCTACAGTAAAACCCTGCGTAATAATTCCATATTTTTTTATTACATTAAAATTGTCTCGTACTTTTTGCTCTCAGCATCTTCATCGTTCTATCCCATCATCTACTGCAACTCTTATTCTCACATCCAGTCTCTAGACCAGACATGGGCAACTGGCGGCCTGGGTCTTATTTAGTGTGGCACAAAATGAACCTAAAACACACACTAATACAGAAAAATAAGCAAAAGGACAACAAAAATACACAATATGACTCCAAAAACTAGCAAAATGACAAAAATACAGAAAACATAAGCAAATACATACCTACATGTGTTCATAAAAAAATTATTAATGCTATTCAAGCAGTAATTATGTGTTAATAATCCTGGTAATAGGGACTTATCAACATTATTGAGATGTTTATTGACATTATTAATGGCTAACAAATGCCTTATAAAGGCAAATAAATCATTTTTTAACCACTCATTTATAAATAACAATGGCCCTCTGCACTGCAGCTACTGGATCTGAAACGAACAGCACTTTAAATTAATTAATAAAGTAATTATTATGGACTTATTAACAATGCTTTTATTAATCCCTGTAAAGCACTGTTCCATTCTAAGTTCCACTAGCTGGAGAGCAGCATAGTTAATGAGTGCATAATAAAGTGATTTTTCTTTTAGCCTTTATAAGGCATTACTATGTATTACTCATTGGGTATTCCTCATGGAGCCCGTGATGGTGTCTTCTTATTGGAGCCTCTGTAGTCATGCACGTGCCATTGTCAGCATTGTGTCTTTATTTTGATCATTTTGTGTATGTTTTACTGCCTTTTTGGTGCGTGGGTGTTTTGTTCCTCTTTTTTTTTAACTATGTAAAGCACTTTGAGCTGCATTTTCTATGTCTGAAAAGTGCTTTATCAATAAAATGTATCATTATTCTTAATCTCAAGCCATGACCTATTGTAACCTTTGTAATTATATGCTTGCCTAACTTTCACTGTAAACCAGTTTTTATTCTATGGCTCAATGAATTTGCTGTTATCTTGATCATACATGTCAAATCAAGCACAAATGACACCCAATAAGATACTATACTTACATTAAATCTCTCCCTCGGGTCTGATTGTTGATGTGTATTTGTACAAACAGAATGTAACCAACCTCTTAAAGACAATGTCATAGTTATCTGAAGAACTCATCTTCCACAGACAGAAGTATTTCTGTTATCTCGCCACCAAAGTGGCCTCATCGGTCACATGTTCTGTCAGCGTCATGCATAACTCGTGCCCTGGTTTACGTCTGGATGTGAGTGAGATGAACGACAAAAACAAAACCAAGAAAAGAATTACATATTGGTAAAAATCAATAACAGAACGTAACCTGATGAAGACACTAGCTCTTTAATATAAGCACCTAGGAACAATAGTGATTATTCAAGAAAGTTTTAATGATATTTTTTTCTTTAACAACTTACTTTAATAAAGTTAACACGATAATATTCACAGGCCTAATTCCTATAATACTAGAGCCATTAACCTGCATGTATTTAACTATTTGACAGCGAGTGAATGAGCCAGACAGTTGTAGAAAATAGATCATAAGACACTGGGTGAGGTTTTTACCCTGAAGCCTTTTGTCCATTAATGCAAACAATGGTGGAGTTTGAGTGGTTTGAAAGGCAGTGTCATGTGAACATACTTGGAAATCTTCAGGTATGGGTAAGTTACTCGAAACTTGCAATATACACTGGGTACGGAAAGTATTCAGACCCTTTTAAAATTTTCACTCTTTGTTTCATTGCAGCCATTTGCTAAAATGAAAAAAGTTCATTTTATTTCTCATTAATGTACACTCAGCACCCCATCTTGACAGAAAAAGCCAGAAATGTAACCCTAACCCTAACCCTATTGTTGTTGTTTTTTTTAAAAATGTAACTGTTACACTACTTTGAGTTACTTTTGGTCCAGAATACTAATTATATCACACTGATAGTATTCAAATAACATCAGTCTACGTTTTGTTTCAAAAACTTCTGCTGTTTCAGGAGCAGAAAGCTATCTTTTTTCCACCCATAAGTTATATTTAACTATATATCATCTTATCATCTTTTTTTCCTCAAATTATTGCAAACAGTGAGAAAACAACGCAAATATGCACTTAACCTTTCACTCAAAACAATGTTATTTATTCTCAAAATGGAAAACACTTCTCCATTCATCATGACTCAGGCTTTTGTTCAGAAAACACAATTACATGGTAACAAATGTTGATTTATACTGCACACAAAAACAATTTACACAGTGTAGCTCCTCCCCTCACTCTCACTCCTCTGACTCTGTTTCCAATGTTGGCGCCATTGCTCCAAAACAGAAACGCACACCTGTTGCCCTTCCATGCTAAAACTCTGATTGCTAATTGGAAAACTGCGTGACAGGTACCCATGTTGCATAGAAGAGCAATTTACTTTAGAAATTTGAATGACAGTGTGTTCCTTGTGAAAACAAGAGATTTTCTTCATGGAAATGTTGCCAAATGCAGAGAATTGTATGTAATGTTTTGACAAGTGTGTTTTAGGACTGCAGTTTAAGTGTAAAGCAGGGATTATGCTTATAGTTTAGTAGAATTGGTTCAGGGTATTGGTGCATGAGTTACACATGTTTAAACAATTGAGAAAAACTAATAACGTGCAACATTTTTAGTAACACTATATAAAAGTGCTTGTAATAAGCAGTAATTAAGAGGTTATAAGCCTTTTAATAAGGCCTTGTTAAATACAAGTGTTAATAAGATTATTATATAATTATATAGAGAAGTGGAGAGGTAAAGAAAAAGTGTGTGTGTGTGTGTACGTGCGTGCTTGTATATCTGTAACATCGCTTATATGAGTGGGAATTTTGTTGCAAAACAAGTATGACAACCACAGAGTTCACTTCCCGTTCATAGTATTCATGCATGTGCTCACAGTGCAGCAGATAATGTAAATTCAATCCATCCTCTAAACCTGTAACAGACACTGTACCAGGCTCAGGCTGGACAACAGTGGTCAGAAGCTAAATCAGTTTCATCATTACCACTTTTTCCAAAAACAGTGTCCTTATGTCCCTTTTTAAACCCCCTTTAGGTACATTAGCCCCATACCGTGACAGTGGTCAGAAGCTAAATCAGTTTCATCATTACCACTTTTTCCAAAAACAGTGTCCTTATGTCCCTTTTTAAACCCCCTTTAGGTACATTAGCCCCATACTGTGCAGCAACGTCTAGCAAATCATCTTTCTGACACTTTACAAGCTGCCCTAATGGGGAACTAGCAACAAAACTGCACGCTAAGGCTCATCATGATGAATTCTTGTTGGGTGTGGGATACATATGTATGTGTATATACGTATATATGCATATGTGTGTATCCATAAAATGAAGAGTCCGTCCTTAAGACTGCTCTACTGTAAAGTGCCTTGAGATACCATTGGTTATGATTTGGCGCTATACAAATAAAGATTGATTGATTGATTGATTGATCTTCTCAGCAACATTTGACTGTTGTGCCCAGGACAAGCTCTAGTATATATGATCCTGGACAAGCCCCCACTTGTTATGCTCCAAGTGCTGAAAATACACCCAGATGGCAACAAACAGTCAAAATAATGCCAAGTAGAACAGTCGATGACGTTTAGAACGATTTATTTGTCACAGACGAAGACATACTATTCCAGAGTGGGGAAGGTGAGGGTGGGGAGGTTGGGCCAAATAAATTAAACAATGAAAATAAAACAAGGCATATCACACTCTAGCACTAAGCAATATGAAAAAGAAATAAACACCCTGTCTGATTAACTAAAGGAGAGTCCAAAACTTACAGGGGGTGGCACCAACCACTAAAGTAACGTGTCTAGACGTAGAAATCCTAGTTGTGCAAATTGTTGGAGGTACCTCCTCTTACCTGGCCCTACACCTTACCACCACACAAAGTTCATTGTAAGTATAAGTTCAACTAAAGTGGCAGCAGCCGCACAGGTTCACACAGCTTTCTCCAGACTTCTTCCTCGTGTGTGCTGGCCACGCCCTTATTTCCTGTAAGCCACTTAATGAGGGCCAGGTGAGCTGATTAGGGCCTGCTAAAACAAAAGAGGAGGGGTCACCAATTGTCACAATGTGTACATGCACGTAACAGTGACTATATAATTAAATCTTTGCATTTATGCACACATTGAGCCATCTGTTCTCATTACATATCCTCCTTTTATTTATTTGTTTAAGTATTACCAACCAACATTCACACATCTTTTTTAAAGGATAAAAGATTGCAGCCATTTCCAACCTGTTGCTTAGAAAAGCAACAGGTTGGAATTGACACAGCATCAATATTAGAATGTGTTGGAGCTCAGTAAAAAAACAAGTGTATTCAGAGCTTTACCTTTTTAAAAAAAATCATAAAATTAGTACTGCAGATCTATTCATATATGGTAACAGTATCACACAAAAAAAAACCCATAAATAATCAAGCTGAGAAGCAGTATTTCTATCGTCTGCTCTTCCTTTGCCTCCTTAGTTTAACAAAGAGAATGCAAAACATTCCAACTATAAATTGTGAACAGCAATTTCAGGAGTTGGTAAATGCTCCGTCACTGCTGACAGGAGTGCATTGAGTCCATCACAGCCCCTCCCACTGGAACTCAAGCCCACAAACTCTGCATTGAAAGGCAGCAATGCTAACCAATTAGAACTGGTGTGATTTGGCACTTTTTGCACTTTAAATAAGAACAAACTAAAATTCTAAAATTCCTATTGAATAGAAAAGGTTTTATTCAGTGTATATGTAAGTTTCCCAAGAGGTAAGCTAAAATAACAAATAAAAAGTTGGTTATATTTCAAACTGCATTTTTGATCTTTTTTTTTTTCTCCTTTCCAAAAATATTGCCTCGTATCGTTATTGTGTGCCCCCACGATCATATATCGTTTTGTCTGATTAAGTTTTTATACTGTCCTACTCCTAGTCAATACTAAGTATAAGCTGCAGATTCTCATCTACAAAGACACATTTCAGCATAAGACTGACATCAGCTGTAAACCTGAAGGATGGTCATCAGGAAGAGGCGCTGAGCATTGCCCCCCCCCCCCCCCCCCCCCCCCCCCCCCCCCCCTTTGTGGGCCAACAATAACACAGACGGGGCGCGGGGCAGAGAAGAATGTGTGCAGGAAACCAGTGCTTTATGTTTCAGCCTGTACAGCAGTACTGTAGAATAGTACTCACAGATTTACCAATGTATGTCTTACGTAAACCCATTGGCTCATTCATGCCTTAGTGTTACATTTGTCATATGAAATATTTATTTGAATCATTTCTTGTTTTAATGAAACATTTGAATGAATTCACTTTCTCGAGTCCTTAGGACCCCAGTGTTGTAGTTTATCATCTGGTGTTTCTCAGAGTTCCCACTCCCTCTGCCTTGTGTCAGTGACTGCCAACACAACAAGGCCACTGTTCTCAGCTTACAGTGGAAAACTTCTTCAAAGCCTTTGTGTTTTAGCTTTTCCTCTTTCTTTTCAAAAAAAAACTTTTTTATAGACTCTGTTTAGGAGCATTTCATTAAACTCCACACTGTCATTTCTCAATCTGATGGCACCGGCTCTCCATCAAGCTCCTATAATGAAAGCGGTGAACTCCATGGTTCTAAAGCTCTATATAGACATCAGTGTCTTCACATAGGCTTTCCAAATGACTTTAGGAGGAAAGGACTAACCTGAAGTCTCATTCAGGAACAGGGGTTGACCTCATTATTGTAGACAGATGATGATGGCTGTTCCAGCAGAGGGCACCAGATCATACAGTTGTACAAAATATGACAGCATGAAGTTCATATTCATGATTGGACATAACAAGTCCTTTATGGATGCATTTTAATCAGCATGCTCATTGAGGATTAACTCCAAGTACATCTGAGTCCATCATAGAGCAAACATAGAGAGTGGAAGTCAAAGGCGCGCACACATTCACGGTTCTACTATAGTTCTTCTCGATGCAGACTTATTAGAGGAGAACATGCAAACTGCATGGAAACACTGGAGCCTTTTTGGCATCTAGCGTTGTTATGTAAGCGTACTGTATGAGCTTAAACTTAAATTGAATGCTGATGTCTTTATGCTGTTTTGGCGATTACTTGACATAAAAGCGGTCAATGTGGCTTTTTTGCCTCCAAAATGCATCGAAACATGTTGATTCAGCAGGGGCGGGACGATACACCGAGTTCACGCTATGATACAGTATTCGATAATATAGGGTTGGGGGGGGGGGGGTTAAAAAAGACAAAAACAATTGTAGTTGTGAAAATAACCATGCTTTTATTTAACTTTAACTCTGGACTTTCTTACATACTTACTCTGGGTATGACCTTTTCAACTCAATAGGATTATAGAAAGAAAAAACCAACCATAACATTCTGGTGTGGAGTAGATCACTGGAGATTTTTTTCTTCCTGACATCACAATACCACTCATTCCCTTGACAATACAACTTGTGAGCAATCTCATTTTAACTTTAACATTTATATAATTCAAACCAAGGGTCCATCAATACACCAGATCATACTTATAATAGCCCTCAAAAACCCTATGGAATCCTTTGTTTATTAAATGATTATTTTCAGGTGCCTTGTGCATGCTGAGAGATTAACAACGTCAAAACTTTTCCAAATTAAATTCCTATGTGGATACAACAATAGAGAAAGAACATTAGGTCCCACACAGCCAGCAGCTGTTTGGGTCTTCCATGCATTGCGTGCATTCTGCATAAAGGCGTATGTTTGTGGGCTTTGTCAAAGGTACATTTCCATCCTCCAAGTGTTCCCGGGGAGATAAACATTGTTAAACTCAGAGCGAGGAAATTTGATTGTCAAGTACAGTCAGCTACAAAGTCTCTCACCAACCTGTTTACAATGTTAATTAACAGGCAAACTTCAAGTCAGATGGTGACTACATCATCCGTTGAGTAAGATCCTCCTCCCATGGCTTCACCCCTGAGGTATGTAAGACTCACAGAGATCATTAGATTTAACCTTTCTAACCTTACCAATCCTGAATTTTAAAGGTTGGTGTTCTTTTAATGAGCAACAGGGGGAAGTAAACACTAAAACAAACAGGAGGAAGTACACAATAAAACCAGAACAACATCCATCCATTGTTCTGTTTCATTTCAATGAACTCTGTGTGAAGTCCAACAGTTCTTTGTCTCTGCAGGAGAGTTCTTTGTGCAAAGAGGTTGACGAGGAAATTGAGAAACAAGTTCGTCCACCCATCCATCCATCCATCCATCCATTCCAAAATATTACATTTTTCCTGCTTTTGCTGCTGCCTTTTTGGATCATGAAGCACACCCAGGCACTATTTTCTTTGATAGGCTTATTCTAGAGAGTTGATTTGAGTGTGATATTGAAAGAAAACTCATGCAATGAGAACATGCACACTCCACTCATAGTGGCCAAAGCCAACAGGAAACCCAACATTTCCAAAGCAGCATTGAGCTAACCGTTACTCATCTAAACACATGATAAAATGCATGTTGTCATGTGTTGTGTGGATTTCCTGCATGATTGTGCTTTTCTGTCTCCATCTGTACCCACGCCTACTATTGGATGTTAGATAGAATATGCTCCAGCAGACTCTATAAGCTAAATGAAACAAAACAAAAACAAAACTAAAAACTGACTGAAAAATATTCCAAACTCAGAGTATTGGTCACTGATGTTGCATTTTCTCATATGACACTTGACCTAAGTCTCTATTTTGAATATTTGGACATTTTACATCCTTTCTCAGGACACAGCAGAGGGGCGGGGCCCTCCTGCCTTCTGACACTAATCCTCAAACCATCATCAAACACTTTGAAAGAGAAACCAGGTGAAGTTGAAACGATATCTCTTAGTCTCCCTCTTTTTAACGATATGTATCTCTAGTGTCCTGTTGTTGTATCCAGTATGATAAGTTTTGTGCAGGATGTTTGTGTTTGGATGCTCTTTGTCACAGTTTTCACTGTTTGTTGTTTATGTTGGTTCAGTGTCTTGTAAAACGACGTGGGTTGGGCACGTATAGTTAATGACACTTAAACAAAATCAATTAATCAATCAATCTGTTGTATTGCTTTCCTCACTGTTGTTCTTTCACCTGTTTTGCTTTATTTTACCTCATAATTCTTTTGAGATACAAACTTCCATAAAATGATGACCTTATTGGTCTTATGCTGTGCTTTGTTGTGCATAAAGATACTTGGTTTTGAATTACATCTCCAGCGAAGACATTTCATTGTCTTCAACAATACAATTTTGCATTTCTGTTGGAAGTTTTTTTATGTTCTCCTCATGCCCATGTGGGATTACTATGGAAGCCTATTCCCGCCAGTTAAAAAAAAAAGTAAATGTAAAGTGATAATTATATTTAAAAAATCTTAAGTCATAATTATGAGATACTAAGTCATAATTATGAGATAATATATACTAAGTCATAAATAGTATCTCGAATTCTGTTTTTTTTTACTGGCGGGAATGGGCTTCCATAGATTCCTCCTAAAATCACGATTAAGCACCTTTTGTGCTGAATGGGGCATTTGTTGCCAGAAATAGTTATTAAAGTTAGATTTTTTTAAATTCAAAGCTTTCTCTCTCTTTGCCCAGCAACAGACTGGTGTGTGATGTCAGCTTGAAAGGTATACAGACCGGAGTGAGCCAGGAAGTAGTTGACAGAAAATCCATCCATCCATTCTCAGACCCACTTATTCCTGTTTTCCGGGTCTGACGGTGCCTATGTCCGGCTGACACTGGGCGCTAGGCGGGGGTACACCCTGGACAGGGCGCCAGTCCATCGCAGGGCAACACACAGACAGACAACCACTCACGCTCACATTCACTCCTATGGACAATTTAGAGACTAGTTGACAGAAAATGAACAAATAAAAATACATTATTCCATATAATGATATTCTCCCAATAAGGTTTTCCTGTGACCTAATCACATATGGACTCCAGATATTTAGGACTTGGCGCTGCTTAGCACACTAAACACACATTGTTCTCTTTAACATCTTATTTCCTTTTCAACCCACCAGCCTGTGTCATGTCCTTCAACAACTCGCACTGCTCCAGACTTTCAATCTGTACAAATCATATGTGGAAACACCTTCAGAATTGGCTTTAATAAATGACTTTGATGAACCTGAGTTTAGGTTCTTCACACTCAGCCTATGGAGGCTGCTCTAACGTCCCAGCTGTCCTCAGCCTTGTCCCTTTGCTTCACAGGTCAGGACACGCACAGCTGCTTCTCCCCACTACAGCGTCTCATCGTCCCCCAGTGACATCATTGAATTACTCACAGCAACACATCATTCATCATTTCAGTAATGGTTATTATTATCATACCGACATTAAAGTCTCCTAAGAGCGCATGATATCTGATCAACTTCCTCAGGTGTCCAGAGTGAGGGGAACACAGTACAGGAGGAGAATTAGCACCCCCCACTCCCCCCATCCCTGTCTGCAAAGCGGTGCTGAGGTATGCAGGGTGGAGGGTGGAGGAGGAAGGAGACGTGATGGGACTGAGCGGGCATATTTTTTAGGCTGATGGAAAAACAGTGCAGCTTGTGAAAGCTCAACAAGCGGCATGTGGCACCAGAAGACTGCGGTCAACTTGTTGTTCATGATGTTCCCTTGTCATTTCCCTGCCTATAAAAATCTGCTTCATCATTCTTTGATTGTAATTGTCTATCATCAGCTGTCCCTTTTCTTTGTTCTCTGTTCTAACACCTCACTCATTTCAAATGTTTTGCTGTGAAGTGGTTTAAAGCAATTTGAGACATTTGTCATTATGGCAACTCACTTCTTTGTGCAAACTGTTTATTTATTTTTTACAATAGGCTGCACAAATCACTCACTAATAGAGGAAAGGCCACTCCAGAGCCAATACTCTTATCAAGAATCAGCAGTTGTAGCTGGGAATGTCTAGAAGCTGTGACCCACCGATTACATTGTTTTTATAACCCCCTTTACATTAGCAGGAGGGTGGGACTGCCATGACTTTGTTTCTCAGCTCAATATTGTTCATTGTTGCACTTGACAGCTTAGAAAGCAACAGAAATTCATTCATTCATCTTCTGTGTTCACCCCTTGCATGGGACGCAGAGTGTACAGTAAACTCTGGATTCTAGAATGTCACAGGGCAAACACATTCACACACACAAACACAGATGATGTAAATGTTTTTAGATTTTAGTTGACTGGTCTTGGTCTCGACACAAGATTTTAAAAGTTCTTGGTTTTGTCTCAGATTTGAAAGCATTTATACTCGGTCTTGTCTCGGTCTCGGAGTCCCCGAACTCGAGATTTCTTTGTCAAGACCGGTCAAGACCAGCACTGATTTCTGTTATTCTGCAACTTTACTAATGTGATAATGAGAAGAACTTGGCAAAATGATAAATATATCTGATTCATGCTGTACCTTTTTTGTCTGTCCAATGTATTTTAAAGAAACTAAAACTGAGGAGAGAATGTTCTTTTACTTTTCAACGTTTTCATGGTTTTTGAAATAGACTTTTATGGCCTCGGTCTTGGGTTGTCTTGGTCTCGACTCCCAAAATTCCTTGTCTTGTCTTGGTCTCGGTGCTCTCTGATCTTGGGCAAATCTTGGTCTTGGATATTGTGGACTTGAGCACAACACTAAGAGCTACTAACTGGTGTACTATTGTACTGTCAGTGAAACAACTGTTTATTGATAAAATGATCGAAATGTAATAAACATTTACCATCGCCATTACTTCTCTTGCTTCTGTGGACATTATATTATTTCTCAGTGGTAAAATATAAAACACAAAACTACCAACAAGTTGCAGAGTCAACCAACAGCTTCAATAAGCTTTGAAGAAAAAAGCCTCAGAACTTTAGTTCACCAATTGTTTAACACGAGCTACTTTCTGCCTTTCTAATTCATCATTGATTATCTTTCACATATTGTATCTCATGTCAATGAATTCTTGCCTAGCGTTGAGGAATTTCACCATCTTGTACAAGATGCATCTTGCAAAGATGATATTCATTGGATTTCAAACTGACCACAACCATCATGTATGCACTTTCACAGCAGTGGTGGTGGCGGTGCACAGCTGGCTGCTTCCCTGAACCAGCCCACACTCTCTGCTGAGGTCTTGTGTCAATAGGACCAGGCAGCTTTTAAACACTGTAAAACCTCTCACCTCTCAGAGAAAACCCAGGTCATACAAATTACTTTTGGTTCTTGAGTTGTTTCCTTGATTTAATGGAATTGTGTATTTACTTTAGCTTTATTTCTCCTCAGTTTTCCCAACTCTGAACAGACACAGAACAGATTTAATTTTACTGGATTAAAAATGGCATCTCAGAAATATTATACACATTTGCAAACATACATAAACATCATACATGGAGCCTTCTCATATGTGCCGTTTCCTCCCCGTCCTTTGTTTGCTCTGTGTCTTATCTCCACATCTTGTCTCCCTTTCCCTTGCAACTCTTTCACTTTCTCAGGCTTCTGACCCCTGCTGGGTATGAATTCTGACTGATCCCAGTTAGGAATTTGCTCTACATTACTGGAGTTGGAGCCTGTAGCTGCAATCACATGACCACTATGTTGGTATGGCCATAATGAAGATGGACGGGCTGGAGAGAGTGCTGACAGTGGGAGTCACATTCCTCAAGCAAGTCCTCTAATTATGTTAATCTTTAATGCACATGCGCACCACGTGCACACACATCGTTTGACTTAGCATTTTAGTTTACTGTTTCTCTAAAATACTCATATTTACCAACATGCACTTTTATCCAATGCCTGCTTATGAAGTCTACAAACAAGTTTTCAAAAAGGTTTTTGGCAAAACTAAAGGGTTTGTATTCAAATTCCTCAATGCTACAGTAGAGACTTCAAATATGTGCAGCACAGAATCAAACCACTATTCTTCAAGTAGTACCAGATGACGGGGACCCGTTAGAGAGGCTTTCACGCACTTCCTCAGTGAGACCACACACCTTCGCGAACATGTCTCAGCTCTTTTCACTTGTAATTAACAAAACCGGAAGGTTTAGACATTGTGAGACCTGTTGGAAGAGTATTTCTCACAAATGAAACAAATAAATCCCAAACAATCGCAAAAAGACAGCTTGTCAGCTAAATGACCCCGTTGGCTCTTTCAGGAGTTCACTGAGTCACTCACTAAGCACACCAGACACACACAGCACCAAATATTGACTCTTCCAGATCCTCTGTCTTTTCTTTAGAGTCGAGCTGGCAGAACAAACAGCTGGACTAGCACAGCACTGTCTTTCATCCTGACAGCTCCTCCTCTCCCACCTTCAGGCTTGGTTTGCTAGTTCATCTACAGTGCTGCTTTTCTGTATCAGAGCACCAGTTAAGTGACAAGCAGCCATAGCCAAGCTGAGCAGGAATGCACCAGGAAACATGTTACAGACACGGTTGAAGCAGCTCCTGGTTTAGAACGAGTGAGCGAGGGAACGTCTAAAAAAAAGAGATTTTAAATACACTTTCTAAAATGATAGTATAGCTATAATCACATCAGGTCAGGTTATTTGCTTATATATGTTGAGCTAACAATAATTTAGGTGATGACTGAACAGTGTTGTAATGCCTGGAGGAGTATACTGAGTCTTAGCACCAAGTTCTTTTAATTCTACACCTAAAACATTGACGTTTTAAACTCAGTGATGCAGAAATGCATCTTCTATTTTAGAAAACGATTCAAGGTTGAACATGTCAGCCTACAAGTGTAAAATAAAAGATTACTAACAAGTGCACACAGAGAATGTAAACGTCTGCCATTTCTATCCCCAATAATAACCATACAGCATGTCCAATTGTATCGGAACCCCCATTTTTTTCCGTGAAAAATTACAATGAAGTACAGTTTTAATTGAAAGCAGATTTCAAAAACAAAATCCAAGAAACTCAGTGGGGTAATGAAGGAACCGAAATATATTGATCCGGATCCCCTCCAAAGTTTAATGGGATCTTTCATAGCAAATGGTCTGTCTTTGGTTAAAATTTTGTCAAAATTTGTTGCATATTTTAGACGAAAATTGACAAACGAACAATCATATAAACGGAGGTAAAAATATGACCTCCTTGGTGGCAATAATAAAAAAATAATTTCGAATCAAGTATACATTTATGAGTGTGTTAGGGAAATCTCAGCAAACCAGGGTTATTAGGTAAAATGATGAAGCTTTGAAATGGGTGCCATAATAGGAAAAGTGGTCTGATGGCATCAATTCCACAGCTTCCCTTTATATTCTACTGTAAATGTCAACACTCGGAGTGTGAGAATTGACTCATCATCATAGATCTGCCCTCTTGTCGCTACAAACGCATTACTATGTGTTTCTAGTGCAAACCCCCTCGGCTTTTTGACTCTGGTTTGTGTAAAACTCCTGGGTGGTCCATTGATACTATTTAATAGACCTCACAACATATGCTTGTCTGAGAGCCATGGAAATTTCACCCTAAACAAATGTATCACAGACAGTCAGAAGAAACAACGAGTTTCTCACATTTTGAATAAGAAGAGGGATTTTTTTAAATTTGTTTTATCAGAACTTACACTGTGTATTTTCTCATTGCATAACCTAAAGACTGACCCTCTCACTTTATTTTTTATTGCTTTTTGTTATTTCTTGCGCACACTTACATTAAAGATTTTCACTTTGTCTGTTTGCGCATTCAAATGAAAACAGCTGCAGCCAAAACGAGACACGAGCCTGAGCGAAAGAGGACGGAAAGACCAGAGGGATGGAGGAAATGTGGAAGGAATGCTGATTGTTAGGTAGGTGGAGAGGATGTTTCAAAGATCTCATCGTCTTTTGATCCAACCCTCATTGATCACAGTGCAGCAGTGGCAGCAGCTCAATAACGGCTCAGGCCACGGCCAGCGAGACGTCCTGTTCTTCCCATTTGTCCAGTACACCTGCTTTACTGGAGTCAGGTTTAACACTCGTAAAAGGATTTTTGTGGCTTTTTCCAATGCAAATGCACTAGTGTGTGTGTGTGTGTGTGTGTGTGTGTGTGTGTGTGTGTGTGTGTGTGTACACATTGACAAATACCGGTAGATGCCTGCAAGGTGAAGTCAAGACTGTCATGTTGTTAACTTTCCTTTAAGTAATAAACCAGCCAAAATCACACAATGTTCAACCCCTTTGGCTTTGATTCTTATACGATTTCCTGTAGCTATCTTCATCTGTTCTGCAGAAGGCAGGCAGCGTTCGTGGATAAACACTGATTTTTTTTTTTTTTTTTTTTTTTTTTGTGGGGCAGAGATTGAACGATGTTTGCCATGGGAAACACTTGGCATCCAGATGGAGCCGAGCGGTCAGCTCCACCAGGTATTTACACAATCAGTTTGGACTCAGATTTACAAGTATTTTGGTAAACTTGAAATATTTTCAATGGTTTAAATTCAAGGGTTTGGGACCTTCCTGTGGTCGTCCGACTTGACATTGTTACTGATCGCCTGGCTTCCTGTCCAGCAGGGTTTGACTCAACCTTGAGCCCCTGAGCCATCAGGGATTGGCTCCAGCAACCCTGCAACCCTCTTTAGCAAACTCTTTTTAGTCCAGGGACAACATAAAAACTATAGAGCCACAAAAAATGGTCTGACATCTAAACAACTAAATATAATTCCAAAAATATAAAGAACTAACTTATAGATAAGTTACAGATATGGAACCAATTTATTTGGTAATATATGGCACCTTAATATATGCCTAAATAATTATCATCTCACAGGTTTAATTGGATGCTCTGGCACGAAAATTTACACTTGAGGCAATAGACTTTGTTGTTGTGGTAGATGCTCAAGCAGCATTGTTTTTTAAAAAAAAAAAAAAAATTCATTATTATTTATTTCAGCGTGATCTTAATTTTGTGAAAATTCAGAGAAAACTGTAACCTAGGTTGCTGTAAGGCAGAGAAAAATTACCTTAAGAAGTTTCTTTCTTGAGTTTTCGTGTGATTTATTTTGCTTTGATACTTGTAGAATTGGCAAATAAATTACACCACTAGTCCTTTTAGGTTAGCAGTATAGAAATGTGAGCTAAGCTACACCTCTACATAATATTCTCGTTTACCACAGCAGCATAGTCTCTATTTGTAAAAGCTGCTAAGGCATAGTAATAATGACACTGGGTTCACTAGAGTGACACGTTTATGAAGTCACTAAACTAAAACTACTATTTCAAGAGGATTGGAGGAAGTGGACTAAAGTACACACTAAAGATTTAATGCTCGACACATTATTTTAAAATCCAGACTTGGTTTCATGATCAGGCCCATACCCTGAGTCTCTAACGAGGGGGTGGATGGATAAAGCCATGGCTGTCTCCTCCTTTTTTCTCTAACATCCGTCTTTCAGAAGGACCACACCTAGAATGAATTGAGTGACACTGACCACAGAGCTTTGAGTTTTCATTTTGTGCTGCAGACGGATTGAAGTATATATTTTCAAATTTCAATATGGATTGACCTGTGATTGACCCACGTCTACAAAAAATACTATATAATATTATAATAGCCAGGTTTATAACAATTTACCACCACTTTCTCCCTGGTTGTAGTTCAAGGCTTATCAATTCTGAATCTTTCACAGTTTCCTTTATTTACAGCTGACCTTGTAAAAAGCTCTTTTTTATGTTGTGCTAACTCCAGGTGTTCCTCAGCTTAGAGGAGGTGGAGGTGAGGTCATTTCTTGCTCGGAAAAATGAAGAGTTTCCTGGAAGAGCTCAAAATTAGCAGAACCAAACATAATGCTGTGTGCCTCTCTTTCTATTGTAGGTTAACATAAGTACCTGAATACAGGCTGCTGATGAACTGTCTAAAAAGAAAAAAAAAAAAAATAATAATAATTAATTTGTTTCTTCTCACAACTTCATACAGCTTTAAAGGTGCAGGTACAAGAATGATTTCAAGGCTTACACACGTGGCTAAAGATTGAATTCAATGCAGTGCCAAATTTCTTTAAAAAATTATCTTCATTGTTAAATAGTTCGAAAAAAATGTAAGTTTTGTCAACTCAAAAAAAAAGCTAAGTTATCAATTCGTGTATCTTTCGTTCTTTGGTTATTCCATTTTAAAACCAAAACAAAATAACAAATAAATGGTGTGGTTATTTTGTTTTACTGACTTAAAACCAAAACAAAAATACAAAAAAAGAACAAAAGCAAGATAAGCAGCGTTTTTCTTTGTGAGATATTTGGATATTTACGGGGAAACCCGACCTGAAGTCCGCTGCACCTCGTTTCCCTCCACAGGTCCTAGACCAGGTCGCCGCACACAATAGGACTGTTTTCTGCTCCTGCTCCTGTTTTCATGCATTCTGTAGATGTTTTAGCTCGTATAAAAGTGCTCACGAATTGTTTTATGGTGTAGGTGATCTTAATAATGTTACGGTCCAAATAGTATCCAAATAAACTGGTGACTGACTATTGACTGTGAAGCTGAGAGGAACAATAGATGTTAGAACTTCTACCATTTGACCATTTATCAACACAAGATGATCACAAGAAACAAGGAGCACCAGTAGATTCATTACACCACCTCTAGTTCCTTTAATCACATATCGTGTGATGTTTTACGTAACATTCATTTTCTGTTTTGATTTATTTACGTATTAATAATGTTTCAATTCATCAGTAATGTGACTTACACGTTGCTGCTTTTTGTTGTTCTGTGTCCCCATCTGGTGAGCTCAAATCATGAAGCTCTTGACTATAGTTTTCCCGTAAATATCCAAATATCACACAAACAGAATATTTAAATTTAAAACAGAAAAACTGGTTTTTGATTTTTCTGTATTTCTGTTTTGGTTTTAAGTCAGTAAAACAAAATAACCACACTATTTATTTGTTATTTTAATTTGGTTTTAAAACAGAAAAAACACAGAACGAAGAGTACACGGATAATCTTTAATGCAATTGAAGCTACAGTTTTTGTTCTTTTGCAGGGACAAATTTGATCAAATAAATCATCAACAGTAACGAGTGTGTGTTAGACAACAGAGAGCATGCAGACTCACACTGTGAGTATTTCACAATCACGTTACATAAATACATACATACATAAATAGTTAATAAATGTTGAAACAAGAGTAGCAGGTAATTACCAGAAACTAGATTTAAACTACGTGCGTGCGTGCGTGCGTCCCCAAACCATTTTGCAGACTGATAATGTCAACATTATAAAAAGGCATGTGCTCAATTGTTGCTGCTATAATTAAAGGATAATGGTCCCACCTGGTTGTGGAAGAGCAGCCGCGTGCACGTGGCTGGACTGCACAGAAAAGCAGTGGCCTCCACTTTATCCTTCACTTAACTTCACGGTTGGAACAAGAAATGACCTCACCTCATTCAATTGCCAGTTTTCCCCGAGGGTTGAACAGGAAATAGGGAGAACGCCACCACCCCTTCCAGCCCAGCGTACCCGTTACAGCTGTTTAGGAGAAAAAACTCAGGTAAACTTAGGGTACTTAGGCTCAGCCTGTTTGTAAATGTAAAATAGAAAAGAGCAATAAGTGATGTGTTTTCTGGCACTGAATTCCAGTCGTTGCTTCAATTCCTGAGAGACTGAATGTTTTATGCTCCTTTGAAATACAAGTCTTTTGCATGCATCTGAAAGCTATTATCCCCTCAAACTCTTAGCTACAGTTGATTCCACTCTCTTCAAATATGACTACATTTCTTTGCCTCTTTTCATTTGCTTTCTTTTTTTTTCCTCTCTGTACCAGTTTCAAGGATTTCTCAACTTCACCATAGCTCACACAGCACACGTTTAGCCTGTGTTAACAGTGGTTTACCTGTGGCCAAGCTGATAACTCTGGACTAACATCCTGGGAAGGCTAATTTCCCCACAAAGCAGTCTGGGTCCATGCGAGGCAGGTTCTTTTCGTCCTCTGTAGTCTAACCTTGTATAAATGGACCAATGTGTTTGTGTGCTGTTTTATGAGATCACATCTTCTCCTCTTCCTTGAACACTGACATCCTTTGTCTCTGCCCATGTTCCACTTTGATGTTCTGCATTCCTCTCTTACTGCATCACTGGGGCTGAACAGCTGCACAAGGCCAAGTCTCTGCAGAGCCAAGACAAGCAGGTGAGGTGGAGTAAGAAGAGTGAAGGAAATGATCCATCCATCCATCCTATCACACACTTCGTAGGTGTTTATTTGTCCTTCTGAGTTTGCATCCCAGTAATCCCATTTCCATCCACCGAGACAAAAAGCCACCAGTGTACCACCAGATTCCAAGCTGATATCATCGAAGCAGTGGGTTGAATCCAACCTAAACCTCAAAAGGCTTCAGCCACAAACCCCAGGACCAGGCAAACAATCCAAACCTTAACCACTAAACCCTCAGCCCAGCCTCAAGGGCGGCCTATGACCTTAAGGCTGTCTTCTGCCAAAACACACTTTGAGCTGTGGAGGATCTAAGTGAATAAATTTAGTGTGGAAAATGGGAACTGTGTGAATATTTCAAAGCTTTAAAACCCCCACAAAACTTCATTGTGACCTCATTTGACTTACTCATAAAAGGTAAACATGAAAAAAAAAACGGCACAACTTGAAGCAATTTCAGCTCTCTGAGCTTTTTACCTTTGACATCTTAGGCAATGAAAACAGTATTTTGTTGAATGATGAGCCAGTGTTTAAGATATACTGCGGAAGTGGATTAAGGCCAATTTTGATGGAGAAAACTATTTTGTTCATATCAAGAATAAAGGTGAAATATATTGTCGAGATTTAAGTTGAACTATCGAAAATCAACTCAAAAAGTCAAAATATAATATTGTGGCAAAAGTCGAATGTCTACTAATGAAGTCAAATCTATGGAAGCTGACGAATGCCAATTCACCATGGGGTCTATTCTCCCATGCGCGTAAGTCAGAAAAGCCGTGCCGCGGCGCTGTTTTTGGCAGTGCGCTATTCTCCCACTGTACTTAAGTCAGTTGCTGCGTGCCTTCATCCCAGTTACGCCCTGTGGGTGGAGCAACCCCGAAATGTGGGCATTCCCATTCAAATCTGGCCTTGCGCACATTCTCCCGTCTGCTTAAGTTCTTTTCTTCTTACGCGTTTCCAAACCTGGAATAAGTGCAGCACCGCGATAAGATGAAATATTAAAAGTTTGGACTTAGTTACAATTTAAGCCACACAGACTCATAATATTGCAAAAGAGACTCCAGGAAAGAATCTATCCAAACTGACACTCTTACACTGTCACGCTGTCACAGGGTTCAATATGTTCACATTAACCCATTCTAGACAAGAAAAAATTGTGTTACATTTAATTACATTTTATCTGTGCCATGCACTCCTTTTTCTGCAGAGACGGTAGGTTGTGCGTTGTGGAGCTGATCAACTGTGCGCACCCGGCTGCTGCTGCTCAATAAATGAAACTCTGACAGACGTCAGACTTCTGTCCACATTGATCACAGTGATGTCCAACTATTTTCATACTATGACCAACGTAAAGTCACAGTTTGATCTACTACAGAGTAAATAATAAGTGAAACAAGCTGTCATATGCTGAAGTTGGTGAAATGCCCATGGCAGGATGGAGACCAGAAACTGTTCCCATACATATTTAAATGAGGCTCAGCTTCAGTTCAGACTTGCTCACATCAGCTCCATAAGGCTTTAAACAATTTATATTTAAAACTGTTTAATATGTAGGAAGCCAATGGTTCTGTTTCACTGCAAACATCTTTATCTCCTTTGAATAAAAGCAGGACGTTCTGCAGGAATATTTCCTCATACCTCACGCTTTACAGCAGGTACCGTATTAATGACAGATGTTTATGAATGGAAGACAGGAAGAAGTTAATAAAATCAGGCTTTCCACACAAACAAACGTTAATCTATCGTTAGCATGAGGGTAAAAAGGAGAGATTTTAACTGTGACTCGGACAGAAGAACGCGGACGATTCGCACACAAGCAATAATCTGATCAATAATCTGATCAAATCAACCTGTAGCTTTGTTTATCAGCGAAGGAAATTAAAAGTGTGCTTCAGTGTTGGAAAAACTTCATGTCCAGTCTGCCTCTTTTGCTTCAGACCGCCTTCACTGACAGACTCCGCCCTTTTGGTCTACTTACTCGCGGTGGGCGTGTCAGGAACCTGGACCGGAGAACAAGGATGCATCTGAATAGTCCCTCCTATCTCCTTTCCTATCCACTGTTCCTTCAGCCCCGGAAGTGTTTAAGTGGCGGCCATGATAAAAAGCGTTTGAGTTTTCTTTAAGCTGAGGAAAAGAGGCTCAATGATTCCTTTGCAACCTCCTTTAGCCTAGGAAACACTGATGCATCCTTTACTAAAGGAGATGCGATAATGCTGACCCACAATTCCTTGCGGCAACAACATTTAAAGGGATACGCACACAAGGAAGGATTGGCTTTGTGGATGCACCTCACTGAGGCTGTTCCGAGTTGTTGTTGTTGTCATTTTCTCCATGTTTCTGTGTTTCCAACACAAACAACGGATGCGCTGCCGTGTCATGAGATATATCTTGTTGGGAGTATGGAGGCTATATTAAATAATTGTTTATGTTTCTTTAATGGTGTTTTACGTTGTTGATTTTGTTAGATGGCTAAATACTTGTTCATGTGGATCTTGATGGATTTTTTCTTTCTTATTATGAATTTTATATTTTGATAAGCACATTGCGATGACTGTTGTAAATTGCGCTATACAAATAAAGTTTAATTGAATTGAATTGAATGAACACTTGCCAGCAGAAACATATGAAATTGTCATTGGTGTTGACATTGGTGGTCTTGATTTGGAACGCCCTGCCTACCCTACCCTAGTGCTCACAGCATGTCACTGGTTCTTTTAGTTTCACTTTTGTTCCTCGTAGCCTGGTAGCCTCTTTTCCTTTGATTTACATTCAAACCTTAAGTCTTTTCACACGTTCGGAAATCTTGTTATCGTTCAGTTCTCGCGCAAGGTCAAGAGGGATAAACTCGCCTTGGCTGACAACGAGTCTGAAAGAGATTTCGATTATTTTTACTGTTAAAGCATTGATTCCTTGAAAGATTTTTTGTGGAAACGTGGTATTGGTCTCCAGGGCAGAAATGCAGAGCTTGCTGCTAAAGCTAATGCTGCACATAAGCTGAAAATTCAGGTATTTTGAGTTTTCAAAATTTTGACTTCAATCTCGTCTTTTCGACTTTAATCTTGACATTACACTTCAAATTTTTCCTCGACATTTCAACTATAATCTGGACAATTTGACTTTATTATTGATATTTCAACTTTATTATTGATTTGCTCAAAATTATTTTCTCCATGAAAACTGACCCTAATCCCCTTCCATATTATACACGAAGTTCAATGATCTCTTTTTTTTAATATCAAGTACAAAAGTGCAGGGAGATTATTTTGTGGTTTCCAGTTGTAGTCCCAGTGTAAGTGAGGATGTGTGATTTACCAACATACATAAAGAGCATTTTTCTGCACACCTGCAGTAAGCCATGTCCGTTACTGTGCATTTGAACACCTCATAAATGTACATCTGTGCCTTTATCCTCTTACATCTTTTCTACGGAGGTCAAACTTGGGGCTGATATATATTTTCTTGTGTTTGTCTGAAACATTCCTTGGGACAAAAAGAAAAATGTATTGCACCAGTGGGATCTTTCAAATGGAATGAATAATGGCCTCATGCTTTTTGTATGTCAAATCATAAAAAGTATATAACTCATATTGGTTAGCTGCTCTGGTATATACAAAGTATAGACTGCCCTTTGGAAGCTATAGTTACTATAGATACTTTTGCTTTATCTCCTCCGAGACAGCCCTGTCTGTGATGATCCTCACGTGCACCAGTTCACCTTTCTGGGCAGTCGTACAGTATGACTAATTCTGACCATGAATCTCTATCCCTGCTAAAGGGCTGTCATTGACATGCTCTGGCTCAATGATGGCTGTTCTGGCTCAGCTAAATCAAACTTGTGGTCTCTCCTGGTTGTATTCTTCAGCACTGGGCAAGATCAGCCATTCAAATCAAATGCTCAGTTAATCCAAAAGAGCTGTATTGATTATTTTTTGCATTGTTATATTGCATTTCAACATCTTTGGAAATAACAAAAGAAAGACATTGTAGGTAAATGACACCATGTGCTGGTGTGAGGACAATATTATCATCTGGTTTCTGTAATGCAATATCATCCCCAAACTCTGTAAAGAAGCACAGAGTTGGTTTCCCACAGTCTCGCCTCCTACAAGGCCATGAACATGTTGTAGAAATCCAGCCTGTTTTTTTTTTATTATTATTAAATGCTTAGGAATTAAATGTTAAAGTCAAGGACCTACATTTTTATTTTCTAGGTGTGGCTAAAATTGTTCTTTCGAAACTCATGAAAACTGCTTCGTTTGGAGCAAATAATCCCATTCCCATCATCTCATCCCTCAAAAATTCTGACTATTGGTCTATTATTCTATATTTGAAGTTCTAAATGCTGTGAGAGGGAAACTGAATATTTGATTGGGTTTACTTCAAGACAGTGAAGCAATAAAGTATATGAATAGACCAATAATTACAGCTAAACAGCAGTGTTGTGTGTAGGGCTGGTCAATATATTGAGACTCAAGATACTGCACATCGAGTTTTCTATTTTGGTGATACAGAAAATTACAATATTGCCTATATCAATATACAGTATATGTTTTCATTGCTTATTTTGTTTTAAAATATTTGTTTTACTGCTTTCGCCACATCTCAGAACAGCATTAAAAGCTTAGTTTGATAGATTACTGAGTGCCTAAACAAGCCACACTACAGAACTCACTCACATGTGCTGTCCCTTAAAGGAGAAAACTGCAAAAGTGGCACATCAACAAAATTATCCCGGAATTGTCTTTCTGGCAAGACTTTATTGAGTTCAAAATCTCAAGGTTTATATCATGTATGGCCATTTTGAGAACAAATATTGAAATATGAGCTTTGGTCCATATCGCCCAGCCCTAGTTGTGTGTGTATAAAGTGTTCTTGCAGTGAGTAACTGTGGGGTAGTGACCAATGGTTAATAAAACAGGTTTATATCTGCAGGGGTTGCTGGTTCAAATCGACTGTGGGCGATTAATGTGTGACTTTGAGCAACCTAATTACTAAAGAAATCCTTAATTTCAACGCGTGTCTCCTGGTTAAATAAGGGTTAAAATTGTAAAAATAATTAATAAACCGAAGAAAAAAAAGCATTTTTGATGTTGATTTTAGTCGCACTGTAAATAACAGAGTAAATGTGCTAATTTTAATGATCAGATGTAAAACACACAGCAGAAACATGACTGGACAAAGCTTTTCTGACATCACTGTGTATATTAGTTTGTCTGACAAGGGTTTTGTTCACAAAACATCCAACCGCAATCGAACAAATGAAAAAGGCCTTAAGCTCTTTTGTTGATTTTGGCTTCGTTGCGTGCTATCAAATTATTGCAGTTTATGCTAAAGCTGACAGTGGCCTCCTGTCTTGGGGTGTATTATGTTGCACCTTTAAGCTATTATAAGTCGCTTTCTGATCTCGATTTCATCTGATTAGAGAAATCAATGACATCATGACGGCAAACAAATCTCTGGTCAGGGAGTTTGTGAGTGTGTCAAGTTTTATGTACGTCCCTTCAAATGTATTTAGTAGGGAGTTAAAGGGTTGAAAATGAGTAAAAGACCGAGCCAGACGGGGAAGGGGAAGCAAGTAAAAGTATTTCCCCAGGCTCAGAGAGTACAATGCACCCCAGACAGTGATGTGTTTTCACTGTAGCCAGATTACTGCTTGGCAAAATGTGTTTCTGTTTAGAGACCAAGTGGGAGGGGGAGCATGGGGCGGGGGTCGATGGGGTGGGGGTGGGGGGTCAGAAATACACACACACACTGAATAACTCCTCGAGGGTTGGACACTTTGTTCCGATCCATCCCAGTGTTTCACGGTGTCAGTATGTGGCTCTGGCTACACATCACAAATCATACCTGCAGCAGTACACTGCATGTCAGAGCAGCTCGCCATGTACCCCCCCCCCCATGAAGTAAGGAGGAGGGGTTGTAACTGTGGACACGTGTTCAAGGCTCAGGGATAAAGTAACACTGCTAAAATCACATTTAAAACCATCTCCATGCACTTTTATTATGTTTCTAAAAACACATGGCAGGAACAATGCTGTATACCCATTCACCTAATGAACACAATCTGCACAGCACACAATCATCTATCATCTCCTCTTCGGTAATTACAAAGCTCTGAAATGTTTTGGGTATATTTAGATCATCTGAAATCACCCACACAAGGATTTCATTATCCAAATTTGTTAGTCACTGTTAACAAAACTACTCAGTGCTTTCTCGAGGCTCATCAGAGAATGTTATAAAAAGGTTAACATCCTTCTTTTAGAACTGGGATGTCAAAATCATTTTAGTTCAGGGGCTAAATAACGACTAGTTGGATCTCAAGTAGGCCGCAGTTTTTAGGTGGGGAAAAAGAACAATTTCAACATCAATTGTGCGATAGTTTTTAACATCATTCCCTGCCAAACTTCTGATTTTGTAACTTATTTGTGTGTAATTTAAAGGAATTATGTGGATTTTTTTGTGAGATATTGAAGGTTTGTGGAAAAATCAAGAGGTTTTCCAACAATTTGCAATTAAAAATGACTGCATTCATGTGATATACACAAAGGAAAACGCCAAGCCCCTAAACATATTGCAGAGTTTCATTGAATTGGTGAATTTGAGATATTTACAACTAGATTATTTGGCAATTTACACAATAATTCATGTTTTCTGTCATTTTTACTGTCTCCTGCAGGCCAAAGTGTATGCTCTAAAAGATCGGATTTCAGCCCCGGGACTGGAGTTTGACACGTGTGTTTTAGAATAATGATCTATTGCCTGAAAATGTATTTACAACGTTTACAGAACCTGCATGTTTGTTAGCAGATGGGAGCGTATTCAAACGTCTCCAACAAATACAGGCAAGATGCCTTGAATCTCCTCCAAAGTGACTGCCCAGCCTCCCCGCCCTCCCCACCCCCCCACTGAGAGATGAAGCCATAACAGGTCAAAGGTCATCTCAGGTCTCAGCTGTGCTTTCGGACAAATGAGAAACTGTGAAATGGGGATGAATAGGCAGATATGAGCAACAGGCGGCCCAGGGGCCACATGCGGCTCTCGCTCTAATTTTGTGCGCATCCAAACTAAAATACTGAAAATATACACTGCACAATAACATATACACAAAATGACTCCAATTACACACACACAAAAGCACAAAATGACAAAAAATACATAAATGACAGAGAAAATTACAAAATGACCACAAAAACCTGTTCTTTCCTGTATTCTTGCACAGATGGGTCATTATTCTGAACACTGACATGAATGTTGACAATGTGGCCCTCAGATCAGAGAATTACAGTTTGTTGGTCTCCACTGTGATAAAAGTTGCCTATATTTGGATTAAGGGTTGCATAAAACTACATTCATGCTCATTTTGCTTTGCGATGTTCTCTTTGTAGTGGGGATGAAATGCTACTACGTCTGTGTAACTTCTCACCTGGAAGACATTTACAGAGTGCACATGAAAAGCGACACAAGTAAAATATTTGAACTGACAGGGCGTGAGGGGACATCTGGAGGGAGAAATTCAAACACTGCTTACTCTGCTATCTTGACACATGTGGTCAATGTCTGCATGATATCGACTTTAACATTATATCAGAGAGAGGTGTATAGAAATCTGTATAAGCAGAGGTGGCTAACAGTAAAGCACCTTAGCTGTATTATGTATCTCCAAACCACACTGTAGTGCATAGAATTATCCATATTTGGATATGTAAGCATAACCTTAAAGTAAAAAACTATGAGACGATGGTCAAAGAGTTGCAACGTTTATTGAAACTGTCCTCGAATATGTTTTCTATAAATAAAATATTAACAAATATTCTCAAACACATGTTTAAGGATATTTACCGCACCTTCTGCATGGATGTATTTTTCACTTTCCAGAGAAACACATGAAACAAAGATGTGCTGTGGAAAGATGTCAGGCCAGTAAAGGGTGTATAACATTTTTGAACAATGTCCAGATTCTGTCACCCATGTGGACGTCACTACCTGCAGATATAATGGGTTACGTGACGCAAACATCCATTCATACATCAACTGTGGCAGTAAACAAACAGTAAAACAAAGCACCTCACAATAAAAGGAAGACTTTTATGGAGCACATCAACAAGTTTGAGGTGTTTGCTGACTTTTCCTCTACAGTTTAATTCATTTCAAACTTATTATTTCCAGGATTAACACAGGATTTCCCAAACTTTTGGAGACAACATGTTCTTTTGACCTCCTAACTGTAGTCGTTTCAGAGTGTCAGGCCTGAAATTATCTCTTATTGTTAATTAAATGTCTCTATTTAATAAGTAAAGTATCTGTACTGATAAAAACCTAATGAACCTGAAAATCCCTTTTGTCAAATTGAACTTTTGTGTGAGAAATTTGGAAATTCATCAAATAAACTCTAGCTTGATTTTTTATGCATTGTGAACAAAGCACAGAAAACAATATGATTTGATTTGTGAGGGTTTTAATAACGTGGAGGACTATTAACAGTATAGTCAACTTTTATTGATGCACCATTGCTTTATTTGTTTCTTGAGAAATGCCGATTTAAAGGATTCTCTGCCTATTTATTGGTTACAGATATCACAGCACCCTTCTAGAGGGCTAGTGGAGTAAACTCCATGATTCAAAGCTGATTTAGCCACATAAGGGGAACCACAGCTCATGTGGTCATAGAGTTAAGGATGAACAATGAACTTAAAAAAACAATCTTTTGGAGAAAGTAACAGAGCCTGGTCTGATTGTTGTTATGAGCGACTTGTTCTCAGCGTGACTGAGCCGTGGACGTATGCAGGAGGTGGTGAAACCAGCAAAGAAGATAGCAACATCTGAGATGTGCTCAGCTGTCCTCGCCCATATACCACCCAGATGGCCACTGTCTCAATGTGAACTTCCTATCAGCACTTGTGGCAACAAAGCACAAGGATGCGTCAATCACAGGCACCGAGTGGGCCGAGGCAGTAAATAGCAGCAGCATTTAAATAGAAAGCATAAATCTGAGTCTGACACACCACCACAACTTTGTTGTGTGCACGCTTTGACTTAATGATGTTTCTACCAAGGACAAGGTGTTGTACGGTGACTTCATTTTGTTGAATTACTAAAAAGATCTGCCCATTTTTTGGATAATTTAAGACAAAATTCCTTGATTTGGGAAACTTTTATGTGATAAATTGGGGGAAATTATGTTGATTGAGTTACGCTTTTGGTAAGTGAAAAAAAAATAAAGTGATATAGATTTATTTTTAACACAAGAACAAAATTGCCATCAAAAATATAGACTGACGTCCTAAGGACAAGCATCTATTTCCTTCCCTTTTATTTTATTTTGATTAAACATTTATAGTGAAAAGTATAATAATATAGCCAATTTATTCTCACTCCATCATTGCATGAGATGTCTAATTATAGTAAGAAAAGGCTATTGTTATTAAGACTGTGACATTATTACTGCTCTGTGGAGCAGCAGGACCCAAACCTTGCCAGCTCAGAACCAAAAACATAATTTAGAGAACGCTATTACATTAGACTATTTTATTAACATTTCGGATTTAATAAAGAATCATTTAAAACTTCAACACACCTGAACCTATGAATTAAATTCAAAATAAATCAGATCAGGTTATAAGTATATATAGCTACATTTATGACCTCTAAAACTGAGGAAAATAACTGACATTCAATGCTGTTTTGGCAATGTGCATTACATTCAATCTGGTTGGTTGGTTATGATGAGATGCATTTGAATGTTGTCTGGTCATTTCATTTTTTGTAGTTTCACAATGTCTATTGATCGTTTTCAAACAAAAAATCTATAATTTATTCAGTAATGGTTGGGTGTAGAAATGTAATGAATTACTTTTATTCTTTTAAAACTTACTAAAAGTAAATTTGCTGATTTAGAAATATACTCAGAACAGTGCAAGTACACGTGAAATCAACTCAATTACAGTAATGTGAGTACTTGTAATCCGTAATATATATATATATATATATATATATATATATATATATATATATATATATATTAATGATCAACTTGTGTTTTAATCTCCATCATAATGTTGTACCAGGTTACTGTGAAATGTGAATTGTTGCCATGGTGGGACCACAAAAGCTGAATTATTTTGAAATAGAGATGTCCTAGGATGTGATTGAGTGATTGAACTACATCTGTGACCTCAGTGACACAGTGGCCTGCTATTGTTTCACTATTGTTGGCACATGTTTCACAGTTGTGTGGTAATTCCTCTGCTGATCCACGATGATCCCTGGCTCTTAAGAGACTCTTAAACACTTGCATAGGGCAGTGAGAGAGAGAGAGAAAGAGAAAGAGAGAGCGTGTGTGTGTGTGTGTGTGTGTAGACTGATGATAGTGGAGCAGTGATGAGGCTGAGCTCTTGGCCCCTGTTATAACAGCTCTAGGAGTCTTTCTTGAGGAATGTGGGTTTGTCCTGCAGTCCATTACCCCCCCCCCACACACACACACTCCCCCCCCCTCCCAGTCCTAGCCTCACTCTCCCCTCCCCTCTTCCAAACAGGGCAATTCCCTAACTTTTTCTCCTTTTCCCACCAGCTTACAGTTGAATGTTGCATCGTGGGGCACACATCCTGTCTACATATCCAACTGGGCTCCAACAGCAACGCTCCGACCGCTGCAAGGTAATGTGCGCATTATTGATCTGTCGACTAAAGTACATTGATTATGTTGATAATGACTATTGTTTCAAACCCCTTGTTGTTTGACGGTAATTACTTCTTTTTTTTTTTTTTTTTAAATAAATTACAAAGAGGAAAACCCGCTAAGATGTAGATTGATGCTCAATTATATTTTACCGTCTTTTATTAAAACAAAACAAAAACAAAAAAAAAACGGAAAAAAAGCCGAAGTTGTCACGTTTTCCCGTTTGATCGCCTTGTTGAGGATATTTAGGTCTGGTTTCCTGTGGCGTAAAGTGAGATACGTGTATATTTAGCTCTTTTCCTTAGGGATGTAGTAGTGTTTCAGTGACTGCAGAGGAGGATGTTGCGTTTTTTTTTTTTTTTTTTGTTTTGCTTCATTCATAAAGTTGTGGTGACACGCGCACACACGCAGTGTGCTGAATAAAACTGCTTACTTTGCATTAAAGAGTGCGTGCCGGATGCTCAGTTTTCATTGGACAACGTTCTAAGTTTAGTTCACACAAACTTGTTTAAATGCTTTGAAAGTCTCAGCTTTTTTTTTTTTTAAACAGCCAAGTATGTAACTTTAATTACTTATTCTGACTTTGTGTTAATAATGGACTTTTATTTTTTTAAATCATGTATTTATTTGAAAGAAAAGTGTTAATAAAGTTGAATGAACGAGCTATTCTTTTTCTAGTTTGAAGGTACAGTTAGCACAGCTAATTGATCTTGGATTTCTTTTGTTCACATTGATCCCGCCTCCTTCTACCTCATTGATTGGCAGCCACTGCATTCACTAATCTTCTAATCTGAGACCAGACTAGACCATAAAATACATTTTAACATTTACTCCACAATCTAAGTTTACTTTTTCCTAGACTGATGTCCTATGTCTTAACCATTTAGTTCTAAAAAAAAAAAAAAAAGGTCTCCATGGGCGACTTTTTGAAGAAGTCACAACCCCTGACACAGTTTGAACTAAATGTGTCCCAGTCTACACTTTGTATTTCATCTTGTACAAACTGAAACTTCTTATAAAGGCATTCAATTGTAAACTTACCAATAAACTTCAACTTGAAACTGAACAAAAGGCTAAGTAACAAATGTGATCTTGTGACACCTTGATGACCTTGAAGGAGAATAATTTACAGTAAATACCTGCTTTGCACTATGGAAACCACAGCGGTAAACCAACATATGATTATTATGTCTCAATCTAGATTTGTATCATATTTGGACCCCTGGCTATACAGGACTTAGTTCTGCAGGAGTTGAATATCACTTGGGCCCCTCAGTTCTTGGTTAAACCTGAGGTCTATTAGAGACGAAGGATAGAATTATAAACCAGTGCTGTCCAGTAGTGCTAAGATCATATGTGTGTCTGTTTAGGGTCTGCATAAGGTTTATATATCAGCAATAATTAAAGTTAAACCCCAAGAAACGCTAAACGATGAGAAAACTAAGTAGTGAATACTTTATCTGAATGTCATTGATTTTGAATCAATGAACTGAAGATTTTTCCCTAAGCCTTTATCTGCCACACACAGAACCAAGCCTGAAAGATGCACACGACACTTTTCACGCAAAGTTTGTAATGATTATCTGATTAAACGTAGCGTGAGAATGTGGGATATAATACATTTACTAACATTTTGGTGTGATGGTGAATAGATACCAGATTCATCTCATACATCTCATGTACATTCAATGTCCTCACATATCTAGAAAATGTCTATACAATCAATTTGCAATCTGATAAATTTGCTAATTCCTTCATACCGATTCACAATAGTGCATATAGGGTGCGTGTTTCAACTGGGAAGGTGTCACGTGTTGTGGGTTCAGGTGTGCCCTGTCCCACCTGTAGCAGACACACTCTGATGATGCCACAATCTCCTCTTTACCTTCACCTTCAGATCAGATGGCTTTTTCTGCACTTCTGCCACATTTCACTCCGTGACACTCAAAATACTTACAGCAGTATCGATTGCTGTCACTAACTTGCCAGTGCATGTGACCACCAATTCAAGGTTGCAGGTGTCTCCAGCTCTCAATGGGCGTTAGGCGGGGGGTACACCCTGTACAGGGGTACAATTACATTTTGCGCTCGGGTTAAGGGACTTTGTTCAACATCCGACGGTGATGGTCATGGTTGGTTTCGATGACTCTCCGATTACAAGCCAATATAGCTCTTCTGGCCTAAATCCCTCACAAGCACTTGTACTTCATTGTAAAAGCCCCTTTCCTTGTCGTTTTTGCCCTGATTGAGTGTGAAATGTCATTGTAAGCAGCTCGTTTCGATGCAAAAACCATTCATGAGTTGCTTTGCATTGACCAGTTATGGTAAACTGGGGGTGTGTCGAGAACAGGATATGAAGTGAATGAACCTGCTCAAACTTTATTGTTGACTGTAATTTATAAAGGAAAAATGCTTTCAGGTTTGCGTACGCACGGTAATATATAAATCGAAATATTTTCTGGCGCTTAGTTTTTTTTTTTTTAACTCACACTTCTAGGAAATATCCTACACACATAAGGCCCCAGATCAACAATATCACGCCATTGAGCTTTAAAGCAGTGATGTAAGACACATACCAGTTAATTATATCTATCTGTCAAGCATTCAAAAAAAATAAATAAATATATATATATATATATATATATATATATATATATATTTATATATTTTTTTACCAAATACTCTACACATAAGAGTAAAAACATTAAAGTTATAATGGAAGAAATAGCACAACCTTTCAAAATAGAGAACAGGACAGCATGAGTTGATGATAGTGAACCTCAATTGCAAGAATGAAATCAAGTTTATTACTTTATTTGATGCGATGGACTGGCGCCCTGTCCAGGCTGTATCCCCGCCCCAGCGCCCAATGAGAGCTGGAGATTGGCACCGGCAGACCCCCGTGACCCTGTAAAACCAGAGCAAGTGAGTTTGAAAATGGATGGATGGATGGATAATCAAATGTGTAATCCTTTCATTGACCACTTATGGTCAAACAACACAACATATTCTTTCCAAAATGTCCAGAACTGATAGTTTGGGTCAGGTTTTTAACTCTTTAACATGTTCTATAAGATTTTTCAAATAGCTCTTGGTTTTTCACCACAAACATAACTTGTTTCATCAGTTTACCAGTTTTTGCTGTCAGATGCTCACAGTGTTTTGTATCTTTCGAGCGATAAACCACTTAAGGAACTGCTTTGAAGTTCTGTTTAGTGAAAACAGATTCCACTGCCTCTATATCCTTGGATGTTATTCCTACTCTCTCCTCAACTCATGTGTTTTTTGTTATCTCTGATGGTAATTTAACCAGCAAGCAGGCCACAAACAAACAAAAAATGAATCAATACTGCTATAAATTGTAAGTTATTTTACAGAATGCATGGTTCTCTGTTCACAATAATCTCAAGGTTGTATGAGGTTGTATCCAGATTTGATTTGTGCATAAAATGAACTGCAGGGGTGATTGTAATGTAGAGGAGCCACACAAAAGAAACAAACATTAATGCTTTTCAAGTTTTAAAATTTGAAACCATTAGCCATGAGTAGTAACTATGATGAACAAAGTTAAAAACTTGTGGAGACAGTAGACACAGAAGTAAAAAGATGTCTCAGTCTAACAGAGTCAGTTTTGTTCTTAAGACACCAAGACTTGCCTGAGACAAGGATGCACCGAGACCAATACAAGACTAAGACTTTTGGGAGTCAAGACCAAGAAAGAGACAACACCAAGGCCTTTAAAATCTATTTCAAAATAGTTTTATTGTCTTTTAAGGTTTGAATCAAAGTCAATAGTGGACTCTTAGAGTTGTATTGTCAAAATACAGAAGACACTTAGTAGAAAGTGACTTCAGTTCTTAGAAATTGGCTCTTATACCCTTAAAGAACCCCTATTGGGTAGTTAATATTATGAGATTAAACCTGATACATGAGTCTTCATGATAAACTAATGGTGAAAAAAAAAAATCTATTTCAAAAACCATGACAAGGTTATACAGTTAAAGAACATTCCCTTTAGTTTCTTTTAAATACATTTGACAGACCAAAAACGTGTCTGCAACTCCATCAAAGCAGAACATGTAAAAATATCTACTCTTAACAAATTGGTTTCACTAAATTATTTGAAAAAATAAACACTTGTATGTATGAAAAAGCCACTGATAAGTCCAGAATTATTTTAAATATCTGAAAACAAGATTTTTCTTTGTCATGTGAATGTACAGTAAGTATTTAGAGATATTTCTGACTAGAAATAAGATGGATGGTCCCAGTTTTTGCAGGTTTCTGAAACATAAGGCAACACAAAAGTAGGCTTTGCACCGATCTGATCAGCTATATCGGGTCGGCCGATATTTTGCATTTTATGCAATTAATGTGATCGGCTGTAATGTCTTCATTCGAGGACCCGATCAATGACGTCATTGTCGTGATGAAACTTTCTGTTTCTTGTTTTATCTGTCTCATTTACGCCAAAGAGTTGTTTGCTTTACGTAACATGGCTTTATTTCACTTGTGCACAAAGGGAAAATGTGTGAGTCCTACCCCCTTTGTGCACCTGTGAAAAATGGACTACACGCAAAAGTAGGTTTTGCAATGCCACAGTCAGAAGATATGTTTTTGCTCCTAATGCTGATGGAGGCTTCATGTAGTTCTAGTGTTGTCTGCCTCCACAGCTTCATCTCCAACTCTGTTGTAGTTGAAGCTATCCTCAGCTTCGGGGTTTACTCCCTTGTTTCACAGCAGTCATTGACTCCGGTTTAATTCAACTGCTGCAACGTTTATTTTGTCAATCACTCAAAAACGGCATATAGCTTATAAACAATCTGCTCCTGTCTTACACGCTCCGTCACTTCGTACACTTGAAATTTCAACATTCATTATTCAGAAACAGTTCAACTGTAAATATCATCAAATGCCCAGCCTGAACAAGTTCAGTCACAAACTTGTATCACCCAGTTACAAAATCAAGAATTTTGCAGTTATCACAGGGTGGATTAACATATGAATTGAAGATATTTATGGTTTTACCAAGTTCTTCTCTTTATTACAGTATATCATTAATAAAGTTGAAGAATAGCAGAAAACTGTGTTGGTCTCCAAGCGTCTTGACGGAAAATATCCCGAGGTATTAGACCAAGGCCTTGAAAAGACAAAGACCAAGACAGTTCTCGAGGACTACTATGCTAGTTTTAATAATTAATAGGTGGCGGTAATACAAAGGTGATTGTGATCATTTCATAATTTCTTAATACCACAATCAAACTCATTAGTAGGGCGTCAACCTTCAGGAATACAATTTGTAAATCTAAGCTTGACCAACATAGAAACCCAAATTTGCAAATGTATTACATTCTATGACAATTTCCATGATATGGTTATTATCAGTTGTACATTTTGAAATACAAACTGTCTCTGTGTTAATGTATTATAAAGCTTTGAACCCACTCTCTTTCTCCAGCTCCTGCTCTGGAGAGCACACCTGGGCTTGGTCTAGATCCTGCTGCTCAGTCTGGGTACACAGTTGAGCATCAGAGAGAGAAGACTGGCAGGGGGCTGCTTCAGTTGGAGGTATAGCCAGGCCGACTAATGGGATCAGGGACGTTGGCTCAGGTTGTGCTGGGGTGGGCTGCCCTATGTCTCGGCGCCGTTCACGTCGCTTTCGGTCAAACTGGAAATGGACCGTACCAGCCTAGCCGCTTCACTGGTAGCGTGGATCAGAGGGAGGTGCAACGGGTTCGCCGCCGAGGCCAGGAGACACTGAGAGGGTGAGAAGTTACATTTGGCATTTTCTTCAGCTTGAATTTACAAAATTCAAGCTTCAATCAAGTTTGAAGATCCTTCTATTTCAGTTTTCACAGATAGAGTTTTTGACGACTTTTGTGAGTTTCTGATGGTAAATGCTAGAAATGTAGAGATCATCAGAACTACTACAATAGGACTCTTGTTTCCTGAGAGATTTCTTTCAACTACTGTTGCCTTCTTGGCAGAGGCCGAACTCTCCTTATACCAAAGATGTGCTGGTGAATATGATCTTTCTGTTTGCTCAAAAACAGCACATGGTAGCGCTTAACACTGGAATCTCATGTATTTACAGCAAAAAGTCAGAGGAAAAGCAGCTTTCAGTATTCCAGCATTTCATGAGGGGATGGTGTGCTTGACCTAATTTCCTGTGAGTGTGTTGGTTAAGTTAGTTTGTGACTGCTGTTGGGAACAAAGCAAGCCTTATTGTTTCATAGAGCAGCAGCCAATTGGAAAGGTTGGCATGTGTATGTGGAGGCAAATATGAATTAGTCTACGTTTTTAAAAGTGTTGTTAATTTGTCTTTGAGACTTAAGAGATAAATTGTGAAATGAGCTACAGTAACAACTACTACTGTCGCCACATCCACCTCTATAGACGATATGTCAGTGCAGAAATGAGTTTTGATTGTATATTATTCTTGGTCTTAAAAAACAAAGCATGCTCTGTGGAAGCCTGTTTTCAGTCTGCATCAGTTATTCCAATCAACTCCCATCTGTCCCAGCTTATGGCTCCCCCAGTGCCAAGCCACAGGAAATGAGGTATTCAGATCACCCAAGGGGGGTATGAAAAGGGGTGTTTGTTTTACCGCTGTAGGTGACAAAGCAGAAGAGGAAATGACAGAAGACAGACAAGATATGAAAGACAGCCATCCAATGAGTGGTCGGGGATGAGATAAGGGGAAAAAAAGGTAGAACCATAGCAAGAATGTCAATGTAACCAAACTGTGTTCAGTCGTTGATCGTTACTTGCACAGAGTATAGCTCACGTGGAGTCACAGGGCAGATGTTTTCTCTAAAAACACATGTGGCCTGGACTTCTCCTGCCTAATAGAAATAGATGTGTTTGCCTTGTCAATCAGGTTGGTGAAAATGGATGGCATTTGTCCATGTGAAACACAGAAAAGTGCCCTGCGTCTGCAGTTTTTGTGATGTCAGCCCTTTATGGTTTGTACTTTTCACTGAAAGCATGACAAAGTGATGCTGTTTGACAACTCCAGTGTTTACAGAGCCACACATTTTGCTATAATAGACATCGAACTAAAAAAGTGAAATCCTTGATGTGAGCGAACTAAAAGTATGCAGTGAGAAGCCAGAGGTGAGAGTTAAGAAATCACAGGACCTTGCACAACAGCAGATTACTTCCATCCAATAGTGTGTGGTTTTGTTAAAACAAGTAACAAAAGGCTGAAGGCATTTTCCATCAAACCATAAAGATTTAAATGCACTGCTGCTGTGTCGGGAATGAAATAGTTTTGTGTGATGATACAGAGCATGTTTGAGATGTTACAATATGTGTTGTTGGTAGGATGTTCAGTTCTTCTCCCTCTAGGCTTGGGCCAACACAATCACCATCAGTCAGACAATGTCTTTGACATCTTTGTAAATATTTCTATGGGATAAGGATTTAATTCTGGGTCCGTGTCCTTGATTTACCTTTTGGTCTACTTTTACTATTTGGCCAAAGCTGAGACATAATGAGATGGCGTCACTTTCAGTTAATGTCAGAGAGTTGTTAGCTGAAAGCTAATCACAGTCTCTTTGGAATCTGCTTATATTGGTCATCTGCATGTGGAGCTGTTTCCTGTAACCACCTGAAGAGAAGCTTTGATGATGAACTAATCGTGTTCGTGATAAGATGTGATGTTGTTTGTTTGTTATGTCTTTCACCAATCCTGTAGAATTGTTACTGACTCAGTGGGTTTCACAGACTCTCTGTGTGGGAGATGGATGTAGGTTATAGTTTAATGATGCTCATTATGCAGGCCTTGGGCTGGGGGGGGGGCACTGTTTATTTGCTGGCTGGAGTGCTGTGTCCCCTGGTCTGTCTCCCGTGGTGTTGGGTCTGATGCTGGCTGACTCTGATTTATTGGCTTCCAACACACACTGCACCCAGGCATCAATCCACACAGGCGATGTCTGCTCAGACCATCGGTTGGCTGCTCGCTGGTCTGGCTTTCTTTACACGGCCAGTGATTGACACTTAGGTTGGAAGTACAAGAAACGTGCAGTCAGAGCAGACATTTTGGTTTTATTTCAATCTTTAAATCAGAGCCAACTGAAAATAGTAAGAACTTTAATAATGAATTAAGCTTGAATACTAAACATTGAGGACGATTCACATGTTATATTTATGCTGGTAAACCTTTTTATGTAGCCTTTTTTTGGCAACACCTCAAAGAGTTCTGCAAAGAGACACTTTGACTGCCAAGTTCAGGAGCATTCAAACACTTGAAAATGATTTTGAGTCACTGTCGTCTTTTCCAAGATCCTTTTTAGCCTACACTTATAATTTAAAGGAAAGAAAGAGAGAGTAAGTACAAAATAGAAGTATTTTATTATTCAAAGAAAAACTGCCATTTTCCCTCTCTGGTTTATATCTATGAGGATTCCTTCTGTTTTAGTGTTCTCTGTCTAAATACTCAGTCAGTGCACTGGCTAATATTGAGCTGTAGGAACACAGTTGTAAGTGGCTTGTGGTTTACGATTAAAGTAGCTTCTACTTAGTTCAGAAAAAGTCTGAAACTTGATATCACCACACTAACAGAATCTACTTCTGAATCCAAACAAATCTTTTCACAGACATGAGTATATACAGTTACTGTGAGACACAGTTCACATTGTAATCCACCATAACTGACTTTCAACTCACAGGTGTGTCATTCTTTTCCCTTTTTTTAAACTCTCTTTTCTCTGCTGTGCTATTTTTCTTTCAGTTTCTTCATTGTTGTGTTTTTTTTTTCCTGCCAGTTGTCAATTTAAAAGATCCACTGCTGATCTACCCAAGTTCTTTAAACCAAGCCTTTTTCACTCACCAAACACTATAGCTACGAGTTTTCCTAAGTTCAAAACCACACATCTTCACAGGCCAAAAAGATGTAGTTGGGAAATTGTATTTAAGATGTGATTAAATGAGTATGGCATTCTAATATGTACTCTGCTAAATTTACAGCCCTCCATGGACACTTTTGTTCCATCATGGCCGACTCGGCTGATTTGAAAGAACCACATGTTTATCACATAAATCTTTAATCTCTCACTCAATTTGTATCTTTTTTTTTTTAACTCATCGTTGTATCAGCCTCATGTCTATAAACAGATCAGCAAACACAGGTGTTTCTCATTCATGTGCAAAGCTTTCTTTCAGTTAAGTGTCTCCTGAAGTGCAGTCATGTACCAGGAAGAGGATCTCTGACCTATGGCATGAATGTTGGCACATGAACGCGCACAAACGTACACCAACATAAGCAGTCATTTGACCTCCAGCTTTGGAAAACTCTGAATTTTTGCTCCATATCCTTTCTCAAACAAACTATCTGAAGTCATTTTTCCACGGCTCCCTTTTTGTAGGTCCTTGGAGACTGCCTACTCAGAACTGTCTTAACCTTTGACCCGGCTGATTCCTGAGTAGGAAGGACCCTTAGGCCAAAGCCTGATAACAGCTTTTTTTACAGTCACTAATTCTGTCAGTGCTAAAACTCAGTAAGAACTGTGTATGCAAAAATAACGATTGTTTTTTCTGTCCTTCATTTCCCAGTCATTTAAAAGTAACAAAAACAATTGCACCGACTGAATACCATTGACATACTTACTAATGGTTCATTGAACCCTTTGTCCTGTTCCGACATTTAAGCTGCTTCAATCAAAGAAGTACTTTGTATCTTCTTTTTTTGCTTTTTAAAGAGCTGGTGTCCACATCCAATCTCCCTGTTAATGAATCAAGACTGTGACTTGGTGAAAAAAGAGTTAATCTTCTTTAGATTGAGCTTTGAGTACGGTCGGACATTTCATTAAGGAGGAAAACCCAT
Source organism: Gouania willdenowi (assembly GCF_900634775.1). Lineage (NCBI taxonomy): Eukaryota > Metazoa > Chordata > Actinopteri > Blenniiformes > Gobiesocidae > Gouania > Gouania willdenowi. The sequence goes on along the minus strand of NC_041047.1, from coordinate 18,214,479 downwards.
ACGAGGCCTTCTATATCACTGCGTTTCATTCAGTTTTACTTAAGTTCCCCTTCTGAAGGGTTTTCTCCTTCATGGAGATCAGAACCTGACCCAAAGGCAAGGAGACGTGGTAGAAAAACAAACCAGTGTATTAGAGCTCAGGGTTAGAACTTTGTAGTCTTCATGGAGTGTCCATAGGTTTGGACGAATGGAAAAACTTCAATGTTGCATGGGAAAAATGAGATGGATGTTGTGTTTTTACTGCTAATTTAAATGTGGGAATGCTTGTGTCCTTTCCAGCTCATTTCTCAAGTTTTTTTTCCCCCCAAGCACTGTTAGCTTTGAGTGCTTTTAGCTGCATGGCCAACGGCTTTCTCTGCCTCTGGCTTCCTCGTGCACGCTGCTTTCTTTCTGCCTCGTTTCCATATCTCTGCTTTCCACTCCTGCTCCTTTTTCTGCTTCCTCCTCTCAGCATTCGCTTGTTTTGCTTTCTCTCCCACTGATCCCCTGTTCCCTTTCCAGCACTTTCCTGTTTGTTCTTCTAATCATCTTTCACCTTTTTTCACACGGTGAAACAAACAACATGCTTCACATTCTCTTTAAACCTCACAGAGGCTTTTTCTATTTTCAATGAAAATTATTATTTTTAATCTCATTTGTGCCCACGTGAGTATCTTATGTCTCATTTCCCACCTGTTTGTCTCTTCTCTCTTGCCATCTGGTAATGTGATTGGAGGTGTTGTTTGCTCTCCATCCATCAGAGATTTAAAGCCAGCTGTCATCTCGCTGGTGACGGCACATGGTTACCATGCACTCTCTATGAGGAGGGAAGGAAGGTCAGCTGTTTTACACAGGAACAATTTAGAAAGGTCATTATTTGCACTTAATTACCGACTTTGTAGCTTGACCTATCCCTGAAGTCATTCAAAGATCTACAAATCCTTTGTAGTTGGAAGACTCCAACAAGTTCTGACTATAACTGAAGTTGTATTTGTTAGTAGGCTTAAACTATAATTGGTAAACGCAATACAAAGTATTTAAGTATTGTCTGACGGGTTTCCTGGTATCGAAAGCTACTTTTCAAGGTATTCATTGATACAAAAAGGGAAGTTTCTAGTTTACTTCTCACATCGTGATTAACCCTGCATAGGTCAAGGGCTTAAGTTTTACAGCATTTTATGGGGATTACTTCCTCTAGCACAGAAGGAAACGGTCTGTCAGAACAAAGACTGAATACTCCTTTATTCAATTTACTTCAAAATAGTTTCGAGCGCTAAGATTCTGCGGTGCATAGCGAGTTCTGTTTTTGCACATCAGATGTGCATGGTCACCGATAAAAACTAATAATAACATTAACCGTAGGAGGACAGATGCATTCACAGCCGCTCTGATTTGAAACGGTAATGAACAGAAATGACAAACCTAAGTAAAGCCATAACAAAAATGTTACACTGTATTCATTTATTCACTCACAGGGTGAGAGAGAAAGAAAGACAGAGCAGTAGAGGTTAGAGTGTAAAAGAAAAGAAAACTAATAAAACAGGACCAGAAATGAAACCCAGGATGTGTGTGAAACATTAGTATAAAAACTGTTTTGTAATAAACTGAAGTCTATTTTTAGTATATCCTATTTAAAGGTCAATATAAATGCTTTCCTTTCATTTGTAAAATAAAGGCAGACATTTAGACGATTTAGTCTAGAGATTCTGCAGAAAATGTCAATATATTAGGAGAATCTTGATAAGGCGTGTCCCAAGTATACTTTGGCCCCCCCTTTGTCATGACATCAGCATAAAAAAACAGAAAGCTATGAACAAAGATGACCATGCAGACCATAAAACCAGTCATTACACGCTATGGAAGGTGACAGAAAGTGTCATTAGTGCAACCCCATCCCTATCCCTACTGAACGCCTTAGGTAGTTTTATTCCACAGACAACATTTAATTATGCGTTGGCAATTGCACAAAATCCTCATCGCACGTGTTAAGTTGTCTTGGATGACGTATTGGTCTCTCGTGACTCATTAATGCAAAAAAAAAAATTACAAAAAAAACAACGTATCCCTTGCCTCAGCTTGTAAAGCAGCTGCAGCTTTTGATCCTGCTTCATGTTTATGTGTGCCTTTGTGCATGTGTAAGCAGAGTCTGTCATTTCTAGATGTGGTTTACCCATTTCCTCAGAGGAAAACTGTGCGGCTTGAACCTGCCCGGCTGCTCTGTAGCTGTGATGACTCTTACATCTGTCACACAAGGTCAAAGTTTGGTGCCACAGCCTGAGCCTCCAGCGCAAAGAAGGAGAGCTGCTGTGGTGGAAATGAGACTCTGCAAACGATGGCAGAGCAGAGACTATTGCAGAAAGAACAAACCTTTTTTTTTGTAGTTTCAATTTTTATTGAAAATAGACAGTACAAATATAATATGACCTTATGTCTTTCAGTCCCAAGTTTTAAAATATGTATACAGTATCAACAAAACAACATATATGCATCCATAGTTGTATAATAAAGTAAAAAAACAAACATTCTACCAATTTCATTGGCGCAGTCACATCTTAAAACTGACTAGGGTGCTGAAATAAATCTTTTTCATGGTCTCCAAAACTTTTCAAATGTGTCATGTTCTAATCTTACAGCATATGGAAGTATTTACATTACATATATATCTTGAATGATAATCCAGTCATCAATAGTGGGAATGTTATCACAAAGCCATTTTCTTTGAAGCTTAAAGAGTAACTAAACCCCTAAAACACTTTTTGCTGCTGAATACAAATGTATTTGGGTATGAAGTAGTGCTGTTGATTGATTCTGGTCCAACTCTCAACATTTTAGTCAAAGTATTTCAATTTGAAATTTAAAATATCAGAGCGACTGCTATTGGCTGAGAGCAAGATCATGTGACATTTTGGGACCATCTTGCATCACAAACAAGCACTGTTAGCCCCGCCCCTTTTATAAAAACTATCACCTGTGGGCTCTACAATCTGTGGTGAGGAGGATGGATTAAGAGAAGAGTGAATAGAGAGGTATAGTGAGTAATGAGTAGCTAGTTAACATAGCATAGATTTTTCACTGGAGATTTTATAGTATAGACTGGGCGTGTTTTAACTGCTCTAGAAGCCCCGCCCATAATCAAGGCATTTTTTTTTATTTAATTTCCCTCCTAGTGGCAGATCAGGAGAAAGCAGGGGTTTAGTTACTCTTTAAAGTTAAAACAAAGAAGTGCAACTCCTCAAGTTAAATCTTATTTTTCTTCCTCCTCTGTCCATCGTTGGAGGAGTCTTTTTGGATCAACATTTTAGTTTAGTTTAGTTTATTTGAGCTGTTTACATTAATTTACTTACAGAAATCACATCATTACACAGTAATGGAAGCTCAAAAGTAGTAGACTGAAGCAAGGAAGCTTATATGCACCTACCCCTATCTTCATATTCTCAATACTCGCACATTTCACATTTGTATTCCCATTGGGAACTCAACCAACAACTGCATCTCACAAATTACATTACATTGGAAAAGTTACCGTAAAAGTTCAAGTACACCATTTTCATACCCAGGCACACACATCCACGAGCATGTACCTGCTCATGAGTTACATTTTCCTATTAAAAATTGCATTTTCAACCACACAATCAATAACATTGACCTTACAAGTTGCAGCATTTGACATGGTAAAAGCTTATAGCTACATTCCACATCAAGTGTATATTATCACAAGCTTATAAAGATTACTGTACATTATTTGAGTTATGTCATGAAGGATAACATTAACACAGCTCACTGCGTATTGCTAGACCGTAGTAAGCAGGAATACAAGAATGTTTTATGTAATAATTGAGTATAACAATATCAAAAGTCAGTATGTAAGCGGTAAGTTGGTTATTTAGTAGGCTTACACCACTTTAATTATAACTGAACATTTGTTCTGTTTATTTTTAAAACAGAACAAAAAATCTCATAACTGAGGTTATTTGTTTTGGGGATATTACTGAAATATGGAAGACTTGGAAAGACCTAAGTTTATTTGTTCATTCCTTTTGTCTCCTTCAGGCCCAATGTGTGTGGCTCTCGCTTCCATTCATACTGCTGTCCAGGCTGGAAAACTCTGCCCGGAGGGAACCAGTGCATAGTTCGTGAGTTCCTCCATCATCAAATCCTCTTTCACGCATACAGTATAAGCACAGAACTTAGCACACAGGGACGTAAAATAAAGTATCTGCTGAAATCAACTCTGTTCTGCTTCCCTTTCTTCAGCGATCTGCAGGAACTCCTGTGGCGATGGATTCTGCTCAAGGCCCAACATGTGTACCTGTACAAACGGACAGCTCTCTCCCAGCTGTGGAGCCACAGCAGGAGGTCAGTAACTCCCCTATTCACACACACACACGCACACACACACACCATTAATAGACCAGCAGCCCATTTCTAAGGAAGGCAAACATAATGCCAGTAGTTTGCTCATCTATCAGAAATTCATTGCTTTTCCAGAATTAATCTTTAACTGCTAAGAAACGCATCTTTATTGAGTTTCTGGTTCACGTAATAATAAAAAAATGTCCGCCCCATCACAACTCATGCATGCTTTATTGTTACTGTGTATTTTCCACTGTTTTCATCCATCTATTAAACTCACTCTTTCCACAAAAAGCAGTATCCTATTGATTTCCAACTTCACTTGTCAATTAAAATCCAATGATCAAATTTGCATTCTTATTTAATCAGTCGAATCAGAACACAAAGATGAAGCCATTAATCTTCTATTTATGTTTGTAGAGTGAGCACAAGTCAGGAAAGCTAGCTGGGTTCTGTCAGAGGACAGAAAGGTGACCGCCGGCACCTCTTCACAGCTGCAAGTGATAAATTCTTGAACTTTAACATTTTCCTAGAAAAAGTTGTGCACATAACATTTGAAAGGATTAAGGAGGGTTGTTTTCACACAGTCAGTTCACACCAAAACGTTTTTTTTTTACTTGTTCTTGCAACACTTAAGTTATTTAAAGAGACTAGAATTTCACCATTTGTGACTTGTAAATATATTGACCATATAAACTGTCTTGACCACTTTACAATTTCCGTAATTACAATGAAGAAAAAGGAAACAAGACAACAAGAGACTACATAAAAAGTTTTGTTTCAGTTAAGCCAATGTACCACAAATACTACTCTAATTCTCTGCAAGATAAAAATAGCATGGCCATGATTTTTTGTGGATTTGCCTAACTTTTCTTTAATCCTAGTAAATTATATTCCCTACCCTAAACGTTATGTGCTGGTTTCTGCTGTCGTTTATATAATTTTCTTTTTGGAGCCTGGAGACGGGTTCAATCAGTGTAATATTATTGTATTAAAGCCCGGGTTTGTGCCATGTCCTTGGGGTCACATAGAGTCTGGTTGCCCTGACTCAGTATTCTGGGTTTAGTCACAGATGTGTGCGAGGAAATAAAACTGCTCTGCAGAGTGTTTGGAAAACTGTTTGTATTTCTGAGACAAACAGGATGAGACGGTGATCTGTCAAGGGTTTCTATTTACTGTTGGCGTGTTCCTAATGAACCTAAACTGTTGTTAGTCACCAGTTTAGTTTTTTTTTTTTTTTTTTCCCTATGTGTGCTTATGTGTGTTAGTGTGTTAATGTGAATGTGTTACGTAGTGTGCAATGTGTTCAGCTTCACTGCTTTAGTAGGCCAATGTCAGCTCATCAGTCACGGCCTGGCCCCAGCCAGACCCTTCACACATGCACACATTCCACATTTTCACTTTCACACACATTAACACAAACGCTGATACTTATCTTAGATACAAAAACTCTCATCATTGGCTGTGACCCAGAGGTGTGAACGGGGATTTTATTCTACTCAGGATTTATTGTGAAGGAGTGGAAAAGCTGCCTCTGACCTGTATGGCAGGACACATGCAGAGACGTCCTGCACAGTCAGTGATTCAGGAACGGCTATGAGGTCATGTTCCTTTGGGCCATGAGCGCCCCCCGAAAAGTGAAGTGATAAATTAGGAGTAGAGCAAAGCAGAGCAAAGCAGAGCAAAGCAGAGCAAAGCAGAGCCTGGGCTGATATAATTGCCACTCAGTTCTTTGCTGCTATTAAACACTGCTTTTCTGCAGCTCCACAAACACCCTGAAAAGAAACCAATAAGCCACACAAATAAGTCTGAACAGTTCCTTTAAAGTTTTCTATCAATATAGTTAGCCATGGAGGACATCATAGATTAAAGTACACAGTAAACTTCTTGTCACGCCTCTCCGGGCTCGTTCAGACAGTCATGTACTGTAAAACATTTAACTCACGTTTTGGTTCATGAGTCCCTCCAGCGATAAAATACTTTTTTGTTGTTACATTAAATCAGAGGTCACCAACATGGTGCTCGTGGGCACCAGGTAGCCCGCATGGACCATGTGAGGAGCCCTCAGGATCTCAAGTCACCAAAGAGCTACATCTAAAATCTGATTTACTTTGCAGGATTCAAACTCACAAAGATAAATACATATAACAGATGTAGTTAGTACTGAGTAGAGTTAAATACTGCTGCACGTGATAAAGTTTTAATATTAAATTAACCATCTTGAAATGTTTATTTTCACTGAATGTTTTTAAGTGTTGCAGATTTGGTGTATGGTCAGTGGTATGTTATATATAGTTTGATATCTATTCCCTAGTTTTCCTTACCTTCCTCCTGTGCAGCCTTGGATTGAACTTTCACGATTAACCCCCTCACAGAAGTCAATCACCTCTAAAATATATAACATTATTCAATCATATGATAATTATTTAACCACAAAAACAAAACAAGCCTGGGACAATGAACTAGGAGTGGTCTTTGACCAATGCTGGTGGGACTATGCATTGAAGCTTATTCGTCTGACATTGATCCACTTTAAAGTTTTCTTCAGGTGTCATTACTCTAAAGCAAGGCTTGCTCAAATTTTCCCAACTACCATAGATATTTGTGATAGGAGTGGTAGATCTCCCTGTAATCTTGTTCATATGTTTTTCTCCTGTCCACTGACAATTTTTAGGTCAAAGGTGCAGTCCGCAACTTTCAGATCCCTCTCTCCCCCTCCCTTCCTGCTGCTCTCTTGCCCTGCCTCCAAACTTTCCAAAGTCCCTCCCTCAGAAGAGCTAACAAGCTAACATTAGTCCGACTGCAACATCACAGTAATATAACATATTACTGCAGCACTTCTCTCTCTCAATGTGCACACACCTCAGTAGAAGCAGCAACAACACAGTGTCACTTACAACAGCTCACACGGAGGCTGCTGCATACACACAAACAACACATGCACCACAGAGTTCTAGTGTAACAATTACAAATCAAACATAATGTAAATCAAGCAGCAGTAATTACCTTTCAAGCAGAAAAGTCACCTATTCCATCTTCTACTCCTCCAGACCATACACCACATGTGTTAAACTCCAGTCCTCGAGGGCCCGATTCCTGAGACTTTCAGATGTGTCCCTACTCAAACACTCCTGATGGAGACCAATGTGTTGTGATCAAGCTCTGCAGAAGCATGATAACGAGCCATTCATTTGATTCAGGTGTGTTGGAGCAGGGACACATCTAAAAGTCTGAGGAGTCCAGCCCTCGAGGACTGGAGTTCGACACCCCTGGCATACACAGTAAAAAAGACGGCGCTCCAGCCCCGGGAAAGGGGCGGGGCCTGTGAGCAACAGCTGTCAGACAGCCCATCAAACACAATCCTGGCTCTGATTGGTTCTTTTTGCTCGGTCGCGGTGCATTCTGGCAATCTGCCAAAAACTGCAGGAGTCTGTTTTTTTTTTTACACAGACTTTTTTACACAAACTACTAGTTTCATGTAAAGCTGTCCTTACATAGTGACAGCTTTAGCAAATATGACAAAAACCCACTTTTATAAGAGTTGCAGACTGCACCGTTAATCCAAACTGTTCTTCCCAAGTCCATTTGTTGATGAAGTTCCACTATTTACAAGATAATTCATTGCAGTTCGAAGCAAATTGCAGTTTTCCGGATAACATATTAAAAGAACAATTTCCTCCATCTTGATTATAAAACCTCATGTTAGCACCCTGCTTTCCTGGATTAAAGACAGTATTGCTACGGCTCATATCTTGCCTGAGGAATGCAGACTTTTAAACAAATCAGCAACACATTTGTGAGTTACTTCACGTAATCACATGTCCTTGATTACCATACTATCCACACAGATGGTGAACCATGAGAACTAGCATTGTCTTTTTCTCTAAAGGTGCTCCTTGGAATCTTAGCGCCTTGCCAACAAACAATACACACACATGTTTTTTGAGGAAGGGCATCATCAGGAATATAAAAAGCTAAATCCTTTACTAAGCCGGTGTGGCTTTACAACCACACGAGCCGAATTTACTGATAACCTGAAGTTGTCGTGTCACTTCCCGAACAAACAGGGTTCACGCTGTAAGTAATAAACACTCGTTTTAGGGCTGAGCAGCTGTGCTGAGGATCATTCAGGGTGACCTTTATTACCTTGTCTTTCTATAATCATAATTACAAAATCATTACCAGGGATGTTCTCGCCCCAGTGCTGAGAAACAGCTGTCTGACGAGTGACGGGGGAACATTGGCCATTGACTAAAAGCAGTAGTGAACCCTGGGAAAGGAGAGAGGGGACCTTATAATTAGAAACCATGCTGCCATAACACTGACTATCCTGACTGCAGCGTGCTGCACTGTCTGTTAAGGTTTGAGCTAAGAAAACCAGCTAATTCAATAAGCTTCGTAATTTACCCAGAATACTGCTGAGGGTTCCAAATGAGAAAAACAAGCACACTCTGAAATGTTTGTTAGATGGTGAATTAAAAATCAGCATTGTTGCTCATTTTACATTTGTAAAACGTACTTCCTGTATTTATTGATCTATTGACGTCAGCTCAAGTTTCCATTGCTTGTTTTATTTAATCATATATGGCAGTCAGCCTAAAACCTTCAGGAAGCTGTAAAAACAAACTATAGCTTATTTTATGTGCCGACAATGCTGAAAAAAATGTTAAACAGGAAATTTGCTCTCAGTAATGAACGTGATGCTCAGTTGGAAAGCAATCTATCGTGACTTTGAAGTTCATGGAATTCCTGAAATTTCAACCTACTTTGCCCTGGAAGATGTTTTGACACAGTGCTTGTGTTTCCACCCTGATCCGTTCTTAAGTTTTTCAATATTAAAGCCTTTTACAATTCAAACCAATGTGTTATTTGAAAAACCCTGACGAAATCTATGATCCACTGATGGTTTATCACGATTGTTGATTATCATCATCTATTATTTTTGATTTCTTTAAACGAAATTAACACTTTTTTTTAAAAATCCAATTACATTTTTAAGTGGTACGTATGTTTCCATTGTCTTGGAATTTTTTTTTAGCTCATTCCTTTTGTGAATAGGGACAGGCAGTTCTCTACTGGTAATAATATTATTTAGCTACCATCACCAACAAAAGGATGTGTTTGTACCTGACCCTTTACCTACTGTAATGATTTATACAGCATTGTATTTCATGATGCAGTCTATCCATGCTGAGCAGGGGTCTCCATCACTAGTCTCTGGGGAGCATGTAAATCAAGACATACACACCAATAAAGCTCCTCAGCTCTCCATCAGACTCACATTCTCTAACACATACACACTGGTACACAAGGGGGGACTTCCTGTGTTTCGTGGCCTCTTGTAAAAAAAAAAAGCCCAGATGTGAGCAAACCAACGACGACACTACAGGAGTACAGAGGAGCTTTGTGCTGCCACAGTACTGCACCCAAGTCATTTCAGCTTAAGGATAAGACACGCACGCACGTAAGCACGCACACAGCCCACAGACACACATGCACACTCACATCCCCCATCCTGCAGTGAGGCACATGTGGTTTTTCAGGCATAGGTTACATGGGCAAGTCATCTCCCTCTACCTGCAGGTGATAATCTACTGCTACTAAGGTGTGAGGTCAAAGTATGATGTGCTTACGTCATATCCTGCTACTTTCATCTCAGAATACATAAACTAATTTACTTGGTTCACTGCTGGGGAGACGACTAAACCCACAGCATATTGACACTTCAACATGTGAATCATGTATATATTTGTGATCAGTGAATGTAAATTATTAGTAGTTGTGTTTACTGTAATACCTCATATTAGTGTAACTATTTATCAACGTTATAGTAACTTAAATGGAAAATCAATGAAAATAAATTGACCAAAAATCTCTTTTAAAAACTCAGTTGTGTGTTTTAATGTCTATAGCTTAAAACTGCTGGGGATGATAATTACTAAGTTGATAACACAGAAAAACATAAAGTGTAAGCCTCATAGATCATACGGTATTTTCTTCTGAAAAAATGGGAGAATTTACTCACAATGTCAAAAGTTGAAATTTCCACTTTCTAAAGTTTTACTTCATTGTAACCGTGATTTCTTGTGTTTCTTCGCCAGACAAAGAATGCAGTGATTTGCTTGATGCCTTTTTTGTTTATGGTGTTCCCTGGGACGTGACGTCTCTAAATGGGTGTTTTTTTCGCGGAAGCCACAATATCAACATCTGTCATTGTTTTGGTATAACTTTCAATCTGTGAAAACATCAGGATTGTCACTTTGGTAGTGGTTTTGGGGGCACACTGGCTTTAGTAGTAGATGAAATACAGTCACAGTTTAAAAATGTTCCCCAATCAAACCCTAGGAGTTTTAAAAAGTGATAAGCTAAAATGTTGGTGGTTTTTTTGGTCACGATTTTATGCACAGAAGGCTGCTCCCATTATTGGAGCCTCATTTCTGCACTGAACCAAGTGTGCCAGTGTTAAGATGCAACTCTTCACTTTTTTCAGACTTTATTATTTTTTTGTTGCCCGGGCACCGAATGGTTCACCGGATCAATACCCATTTACAACCCAGTGGTTGTGGACCACTGCATTAGACTGACAATCACAAGCATACATAAATGTATTCTTAGATAATAATAAATAATGAACCATATTTTGAACCAATAACAAGAAGAGTATGAGTTTACAGACCAATTTAGAACACCTGAAAAAAGTGAAAATACCAAAATGAGGATGTTTCTTTCAACCAATAGAGATGAGAGAATGAACTAATTTGAATAAACTTAGAGAATCTAGCTAAGATGTCTAACATGTCAAAATAAGCTCTAATATCTAAAGAAGCCCCATGCATCCTTGAAAAAAGCCACAAAAAAAAAACTCTCCACTCTCCAATTGGGGCCTTTTCCAATAATCCTTATGTTGTGAGGCAACATTGCTAAACCCAAAGATTTTCCGCTGACCTATTTAAAATCTGGTATTGTGTGAAAGGGCATTTGTTAAAAATTTGGTATGCAAAAACAAATATTCCCTCATCTCCTGGGGAGCATTTCACTACTGGTAGGAAAAACTGCAGTCACTCCCCCTACTCTTCATTTGTGTTTCACATTACAGTTTTTTTTTTTTTTTGTGGGTCACACGTGAAGAAGCTGAAGGGTGTGTTGCATTGAGCCTAATATTTTAAATGAGTTTCAGGTTTCAAAATTTCAACATAAAAAATAGGTATGAGAACAGTGAAACCAAAAGCAAACCATGGCTTTGAATAATATATTACCATGTGTTACCATGGGACACAATTCAGAGTTAAGGCGGCCAAATCTTAAGGGGAACTCTGCCAAGTGTTGCACATGAGAAACTTGACTGGAATTCCTTCTGGACTTGGAGAGGCATAAAATACATGGAACTAATAAAAGCTTGATGACCATTTCATAGAATTACACCTCTGACGTGCTTCGACTTAAACTGCTGCACATTGGGATCCAAGATTAATGCATCTTGACTCATGCTAACGAAATGTGTCCCCAGTGTTCGCCCAGTAAGGTAGACGTGTGAATGCTATAAATCGCTACTTAGGAGTATATTCAGTCATTATGACTGACCTAAATCATACTCAGTCTGTTGGTACAGTTAAAATGAGAAACAACTCCTGTGGCCAAGTGCCTCAACCCAGAAAAAGTCTCATTAAGCTAGCTGCCATGTGGAAGCTAGTCAAGTTGAGCTGATGAATAAGATGCACTGGATAGTTTTTTTCTAAAGTGATGTAAGTGGTAAAGCTTTGATTCCCTCATATGAGCTGCTGTACTGTGTTCTCATTGGTTTTATGTACCGTAAACGCTGACTCATCACAAAGCTGCCATGCTGCTAGGAAGACCAATTATTTTTCTGCCAGCATATGTTTGAGAGATTAGTCCAGTCACCCTTACAATGGTTCACCAGCCAAGACTGGCTTTGCTCAGAGAGGTCATCCAGTAAATTTCCATAGATTACCCCTCCCTGCCTTGTATGGATGTGGGGACTGTTTATTAGCAGCCATGCCTTTAACTAGACTGCTTCATGCACGCTGCAACGAGAGCGGACCGGGACGAATTCCTGTCTGGGACAGAAAATCTGTCCCGGTCCAGTCTGTCTGCGATCTGTTTGCGACTTCAGTGGTTATAATTTATGTGTCCCAAGTCAAGTCTGAAGCATTTCTGTCCTTATCAAATAAAAAAATATATACTGGTATATATTTCAGGACCAATTCATCTTAGTTTGTGTTGTCGGCTGCCGTTGGTTGAGCTAGGTATTAAAACATGGCAATTTTTTTGCGAACGACACTTAACGACAACCTTCATGTCACCTTATTGATGCTAATGACAGTGTAATGTCAGCCTTATGTATAAAACTCCAAGTTAAGTGTTACCAATATATTTTTCACTGCCCTCACAAAAGCTGTGTAAACTTACATTTTCTATCATCTATGGTTTGCTTCACACCAGTAACAAAGTTGATAGTCAGTCCCAAGTTTGTTTGGATACTACTTGGACTGTAAGGCCACAAAACAAACCTTAAGTGAGCAGGCTTTTAAGAGCTGAAACAACCACAGACTGCATGCACGAAAAGAAACCAGAAGTGGTGCCAGAAAAGTGCTGGTAGAAATTATGTGGGATACCAGCTGAAAACATTCCTAAACCGTCCTATCCAACCTGGTCTGGGAAGTGGGGAGTGAAAAGGGGTGCAGTGGACTTCACAGGATTTTTGGATCTGTCCGGTCCCAAAGAATCTGCTCGTAGCTTCCTTTTCCCAGCAGTTTGTCGTGTGGATTAGTTTCAGTTATTATTAATCTAGTAATTTTCCTTTATTTCATCTCACTCTGTGTATCTTGTTCATTTGTTCTCCAACTGGACCAGATTCCTCTTCCCTGTTTCTTCTTTCTTTAGTTTCCAGTCTGAAAGTTGGCTCCAATTACTGGCTCTCCTCTACCTAATGTGTGCTTTAGTTGTGTAGGAAGATATAGCGGTAATACATATCAAGCCTTTTATCTGGGCAACAGTTGATAAAAACTCTGCTCTCTCCTACAGTTCAATCCTGTAACGTCAGATGCATGAATGGAGGAAGCTGCAATGAGGACTCCTGCTCCTGTTCAAAGGGATACACAGGCAACCACTGTGGACAGCGTAAGTAAACAGGTTTGCAGAGGTGTAATTTAAGTTCTTTAAGCATCCGTTGTGCCTTCAATGACATCTTTATCATTATAGAAGTACAATCATTGTTTCAGCACATGGCATTTAATACCATGTTGTGTTACACATGTGTCATTCCATGTCACCCAATAACCACTGCATGTATCTGACTAATCATTGGTGATTTGAGCATGATATGTGTACATAGCTCAAAGCTGATGAAATTACAAGGAGCTGAGAGTTTTTTACTGAAGGCCCAAAGATGTTCAAGACCGAAACCCCGACAAACTTTTTTTCAGTTTTGACGGGCCGGCATGCCTACCAGAACAAATGTATGGCATATATTGTTGTATATTCTGAGAGAGTAGGTGGAGCTGTATTACTATACTAGATTTCAGTTTCCTATATGATGTAGTTCCTGAGATATTGGAAGCTGAAAATGGAAGAAAAATAAGGACGTGTAAAAATCGACACATACCCCCCTCACATAATTGGCCATATCTCAACAAGTGTTTATCCGATCAAACAAAAAATGTACAGAGTGCCAAATGAATAATTACGAAACAATTAATAAGAATCGCAGAATTTGTTGAGACTGAAGTGCGTGGGCCATTTGTTGAAATGACGTGCAATGTCCCATATACAATATCCAAATTTAAAACCATGGATGAAAAACTATGTAATTGTTTTATCTAGCTGGTTCTGTATCAAAGTGTATCTCTCTGAAAGAGGCTGTGTGCGCTTTGTGTGAAATTCCTCTTATTTCTGTCTCCATCAGCTGTGTGTGAGAATGGCTGCCAGAATGGAGGGCGCTGCATTGGACCCAACAGATGTGCCTGTGTCTATGGTTTCACTGGCCCGCAGTGCGAGAGAGGTGAGAGCTTCTTCTCATTTCAATGTCCTTTGGTGTGTTGTTTTCACCTTATTCTGCAAAAATATGCAAAGCCAACAACATGTCATACTTATTGTTGGTTTGACTTCAAAGCCCTGAGCCCTATTCTCAAACAAATTTAATCTTGATTTGCAATATGATGAGGTCCGACTGGGGGAGTGGTTGGCTGTGCTGTGAACTTGCAGTATATCCCATACACTTCAGTGTAACAGGAGATGTTAAGGAAGGCTTTGAAGTGGTCTGGTGACTGGGGGTGTTGTACCTATCAGTGCAGACTCTGTTAATTCATTATCATGGCACATGACTTCATGGAGCGAGCTCAGTCAGACAGTGGGTGGTGTTCTCCTGTGCTTTGAAGACTTGCTTCTGCTGTGTATGTGGTGGGGAAGTAGAGGTAGGGTGTTGGGAAAAGATAATACGCCCCTCTGTATCAATGTCGCAACGGATAGTCAACGCGTCAGAAGGAAAGATAGCCTTTGTTATTTTATTATATAAACACAAAATTAGATGGGAGCACATTATTCCAGTTTGAAAGTCTTTACACTGGCTCACAGTCAGCCTCAGAATAGACTTTAAAGTTCTGCTGCTGGTGTATAAATGTGTGAATGGGTTTGGTCCAGAATACATCAGTGAGATGTTAGTCAGGTATGAACCCAGCAGGTCTCTCAGATCTATGGACACAGGTCAGATAGTGGAGCCCGGAGCTCACAGTAAACATGCTGCAAAAAAGTTGAACACACTGATAGCAGAGCTGAATGTGCTATACAAATAGACTTGTCTTGCCTAAATTAGTCTTGTCCAAAAAGCACCACAGTGTTTGATTACCCTTTGGCTATTTGCTCATCCTGCTACTAAGTAAGGCATTGTTTCCTTTTGAACACTGCAGGCAAAAAGTTATTTGTTGAAGTGTATGTTGAAGTGGTTCTAATAAATTTGACAATAAATGGATAGTTATCTAGGGAATAATGAGGTCTATCAGACAAGGATGCAGAGGTGGAAAAAAGAGTTTTTAAAACCTTGCATTTTAAATCTACTGACTATATCCTTCTTAGTCTTGTGATATTGGTCCATACAGTATATGTGAGCAGAAGTAAAATAAAGTACACTCAATGATCTCATGCTGCGTATTTCCAGTTTTCTCGCGTCCTATTTTAAATGTTGTGCCATTGCTTTCCTTGTTCTGGTTTCTCTTGCAACACATGGGTCTGGTTTACTTGGAAAATGCAACATTGGTGGCGGGTGGGGGGTGGGGGGTGGTTGGGGGTGTAGTTTGTCAAGACAAGCTAAAAAAACATCTGGCAACAAATACTTGTCTCATTCCCACAGCATCCTCACAGGATCAACATAATCAAGTTTTTTTGTGGAAGGTTGGGGACATAGCCTGATGAGGGTCGGAAGCTGAGACATTGAAGAGAGAGGGGGATGGAAGAGAGAACGATGGGAGGGCCAGAGTAGACATGAAAATGGACCTGCCAGCTGTGCACACAAAGACTGCAGGAGGGGAGTGCAAAACCTCTCCATGTTGGGAGACTTTGTGGGACCAAATAACTTTTAGGGTTTTGCATTAAAAATGGTCAAACTTTAGAGCAGTGGTTCTCAAACTTTTTTTTGGCTCAAGTACCCCCTTACTTTGATTTCTGAATCTAAGTATCCCTTTGTCTGACTACAACATTTTGCTCAGAATGCTATAAAAAACAACTATAGAGCATAATGATGGAATTAATAACACATTATAAAGAATCTAATTTTGTAAATAAGTGGAATGAAACAGTATTTAGTGCCTTCCGAATAAATGTATTTCTATATTTTTTTATTATTTCCAGTCATCTCCCACCTGGTGTGGGACCAAGACTGACACTTGTATTTTCAGTTCTTGTTCTATTCAAAATTATTTCCATCATCATTATTTTGATTATCATTTTTAACTAAATATAAAAATGATAAAACTCCATATTTTAATGCATTCATTTTTTTTCCCACTCTCTCTTTTCTCAAGTACCCCTTGAAGTGCCTTTGCGTACTGCTAGGGGTACAAATACCCCCATTTGAGAAACACTGCTTTAGAATATGTGATTTTGAAAGGATTATTTATCATAGTCAGCTTTTCTGACAAGTAAAATAGCTCAATTCCTGTCTAAATTTTCCAGTGTTAATGGTCCCATATCAAGCTGTTTCTCCTTTTGTTCTAAGAACCCCAAAAACATAGTATTTGAGGTTTATTTTCCTAAACTCGCCTGTTTTCCAGAGTTTTAGCCTCTGAAAAGTCACTTTCTGAGCAACTCTACACAAACAGGCTGATTTGCGGCCTACTTGTGCATATTCATGAGTGGGCGTGTCTATAGATGGGACACTGACTTCCTCCTCCCCGCACGGTGACGTAGGGCCAGAGGACGGCCCACCCTCCTCCCACCCACTGCATAGCCGAGCTCATGCTGCTTTATAAACAAGAGACAGAGCGTGGGGGCGGGCGTTCGCTGGTACATACATAGACCGTAGAAAATACATACATAGCACTGTGCGAAGGACGCTGAAATGAGTTAGGGTTAGGGTTTACATGTCAATCATGGCAGAAAGTTTCCACCTCAGTGCTGCGCCGAATTCGTCATCAAATTGGAGCGAGGTGTTTGGGCTCACCCTGTAGTAAGAAAGGAGAAAATCACCCTCTAACTAACACTTTGAGCATGTGTATGAAGCCCAAATAGCACTTTTATCATGTTTAAAGCACAGAAAAGTTGATTCAGCTTAACATGGGCCCTTTAAACATCAGTATGTCAAATCATCACTTTTAGTTCTGTAAGGAAAAGCAAACATTTCTTTGGAACATACTAGACCACAAGTATCCCACATGAGTAAACAGTTCATAGATAATAGATAGGCTGTTATGGAATGTTCAATAATTCAGATAAAGTATATACAGTAAACCAAAATATTTATTTTGGCCCATTTGTGTTTTTCACTCTAATGTTCCTGACCTATTCTTTGGTGCACTTGCTGTGCATGTGGTTTTGAAAGTTTGTGCAACTGGGGTCAAGAGAGTCAGTGGATTTATTATGTGATTCAGTGGGAAGACTGCTGGTGGACTGTGGTTATGAAAGTCAACCAGTGTGTTAGCTGGAGTCACGGGAAATCCGTTGCACGAGTGCACGTCAAGCATCCAGAAAATGTCCATGTGCCTGTGGTGCAGAGGTGGTTTTCCACCATTTATTCTATGTTTCCTAAGTCCTGACAATATGTTTTGTTGTTTTTTTTTTTTACTACACTTGTCAAATTAGGGCATGCGTTTGTGAGTCTTTGGATAACTTTGAAAAAGTCGACATGCTTGCAACCATATGAACGCATAGTTTGTGTCCATTGAAATTATACATTTCATTATTTCTTTGTGCATTTTAATGTATATACAGATGATGGAAAAATAACTAAAAACAGTCACATTTGGCTTAAAGCAGTAATTCCCATGAGAAAACTACAAGGATTTTGAATGTCTGTGCTCTAATATTTCAGATTTAACAAAGAACAATAAAATTATATTTTTTTCATTTATTTTGCTGCAATGGCAATATTTAGTACAATCCCAGTATCAAAGGAAACCATCTTTCCTTTGATTGGACACACTAGCATACCAATCTGATCAAGCCTGTATTATTATTATTATTATTATTATTATTATTATTATTATTATTGCTCTGTTGAATTGAGCATTGAAAGTCTCCTAAAAGAAACTACAATAGCTGATGGAGTGATGAGATTCTGCAGGCTTTTTTCTCCTCTCCTATTATCCAGTGCTTTGTAAAATATCTTGTCACATTTGAGCTGCAGAGTTTTTGTGCTGGAGCAATGCGAAGGGCAGACTGCATTAGAGGTGATTACAGCAATCTACAGGAAAAAGAGTCATTTCATGCTATGATAATGACTCAGATAAGAATAACAGACTGTTATGGTTGGTCAACGCTGAACAACCCCATGCACCCCCCCCCCCCCCCCCCACACACACACACACACACACACAAACACACATTATTGTGTTTGTCCCGCTGTAATTTTCCTGTTAAAAATGAGCATTTTGTTCAGTTGTGTGCAGCCCCATCTAAAACACATTTATTGATAAATGAGGGATTACATGAGGCCCTGCAATTTTTTATTTCATTTTTTTTAAAGAAAACTTTTAATTTTTTTATTGAAAAGAAAAGTCTTTCTTTGCCCTTTCCTTATTTATTTAGCCACCAACAGCTATATATACACTGCACTCATATTTTAAGAGATTCCTTATTCACACTGTGGGCCTTCCCAGCAGTTTTTAGCTGATCAGTTATTAATGATTCTGAAATAAGACCCCTCCTCCTCTGTCCTCCTCATGCTTTGGTCAGTGCTCCGTCTCTGTGATCCCATTGCTGTTCAGGGATGATTGGAAAATCTTTAACTCAGAGGTTTTGAGTTCCAAGTGAGATTATTATTTTTTTCCATAAAGGGTTTTACGGTTTACGGTTTATGTATAATCCTCCTCTGAGCAATTAGTTCATACACTTAATTTGAGTAAAGTTTTCCCCTCCACTGTATTAGGCTCTGACGTGGTTAGCCGACAACAAAAGCGTCATTGTGTCTTGAACAGTCACATTCAGTAAACAATGTCCAACAGGACTAGCTAAATAATCCACTGAAACCAATCTGGGTGAAAGTGCATCAGTGGTTAAAAAAAACTAAAACTTGTGGCTACAAAGATGGACAACTGTTATCACAGCGCGTCCATGGAAATATGATTGTTTGATCCGCGGACCACTTTATCAACAATCACGTCAGCATTTTAGAATAATAACCATACTGAGCATTAATACAAGAACGAATGAAGGGTTAAGTGTATTTCTGGAGTCATTTTGTGCAATTTTGCTGTTGTTTTGCATATTTTTCTTTCATTTGGTGTGTTTTTGTTATTGTTTTGTGCATTTTTGGAGCCATTTTGTGTGTTTTTGTTGTCATTTTGTGTTTTTTTTTTTTTTTTATTGTCAATTTTTGCATTTACGTTTGGGGCCTCACCAAATTAGGCCGAGGGCCACATGTGGGCACAGGCAGCCAGTTGCTTGTGTCTAAAATAAAGGAAGATCAACAAGTTGAAGTATTACCTTTATTATTTCAAAGAGAGATAAAACAATTCAATAGGAAGTGAGCTAATTTTCTTTATTGAGCCAATGAAGAGCTTTGAGTGATGATTAATAAATGAAAGAAGAGACAATTAAATGGGAGACTGAGGGATAGCCAAGGGTTTTTCATCTATTGAGCATTTGGAGCGCTAATGAGACTAAATTGCTTCCTAATGTTGTCAGCCGAACCCAGTCAGGATGTTGGATCGCTCCCCTGTTCTAACCTGCACGTGCTCGCATGTGTCCTGGAAATGTACATGTATATAACACACAGATGTGGAGCAGTCGCGCTCTGACTCTCATGGTGAATCGTATTCATGAAATCTCGTTTTGTTTTACACAGAGAGGAAGATGTGGTGCTCTTGCTGACTAACTTTAAGAAGAAGGAAGGGTTTAGGGTTTGTTTTTAGCTCTGTTTGAGCTGAATAAAATAAATCTGCTTTTGCTCATCCATCATTTTGTCTTACTCATCGATCTAGACTTTACAAAGATGTGCTTTGTTTTTCATCAGGCATGTGTACACACTTGGCAAGTATGTGCATTCTTGTGTGTGCATGTGTTTGTATCAGGCTGACAGGAGTAGCGCAGCCTTGAGATGACAGAGTAGAAATATTTGTTTATTCCAGCCCACATGCATTCCCTCCAGAACATGGCTGCTGTGTGTGGGGTTGTCAGATGTTTGGAAAGGAGCTGAGCTATTGGGAGGAATCCTATTCTTCCTTTTTTTAATCTCTTTTTGTACATTTAAAAATGTTGGCTCAAGGGGAAAGCATTGGTGTGTATTTTTTTTTTTTTTCTTGAAGTCAACAAATTCCCATTTGTCTTTCATTAGAAGCCCAAAACCAGTAATGAGCTGAAGAAGACATTCCAATGTTTGGAATTTATTCATCAACAAACTTTTTTGTTTAAATATTTGAAAAAAAAATCTCCCGCGTCCAATTGCCTCATTGTTGTACTGAAAGATACTGCTTAGCAGCAATTATTTTGGTTTTGCATACAACTGGTCATGATCACTGTTGCAAAAAATGTGTTATTGAAGGCTTCAGTGTCATTCCTGATCACCCCTAAAAAGAAGAATGCATTAAGGGCTCCATTCTCCCATGAACATGAGTCAGAAAAGCCACGCAGCGGGACTGTTTTTGGCTTAAGATGATTCCTGGACGGAGGAACAATTTGTTGCTGGGTTAACATACAGAAACGCAAAGCCAGTAGAGAATGTAAATATTAAAGAATACCTGTTTTTGGGCTGTGGGAGGAAACCAGGGTACATTTAAAATCCCTCACATAAAGGTCCTAGGTCTCTAGCTGGGTGAAGCAGAGGTACTAACCAATGCACCACCAACATAATCTTTAAAATGTGTTATGTATATCAATTTGTGGCAGAGCAATTCAGTTCAACTTTATTTATATAGCGCAAATGACAACAATAGTCATCTGGAAGCGCTCTCAAAATATAATATAGCAGCCGAGAAACAGTTGGTGGCTTTGTCTAGAGTAGGTTAGGTATGAATGGAGCTGAAGGTCATGTGTTGATTTTCGGGCCAAGAGCATGAATAAATGCATGTAGTGTTTCAGCCACTGCCAACCAGGTCACATGGAGATCAAAGAGCAGCTGATAGGCTGGCAAAGACACACTGAAGGACAGATTGAAAGAAAGTGGGTAAAGAAAAATGAAGACCTATGCAAGCTTGAGCCCTAACTTGCACTCACAGCTTGCTGAGTTTGACCTACTTTTCTTAGGTTTTTTTTTTTTCCTGATTCGCCAAATTCTGTGTGAGCCATCTTTCATATTGCACAGGGAACTAATAAGAGCAATAAGGCTTGAGCAGCCTGATCCCTATCTTTCCATCCAGCTCTGTCATTCACAGCAGAGCGGGCAGCTCTCTTTCTTTCTCCACATCCTCGCATCACAGCCTTGTCTGGCCAACCATGCACTTTATCTTTCATCTCCACTGTGACAATCTAACAATGTAAACCAAGGCTTTATTAAGTTTGGCGCCACTGTGGAAGACTTAATAAGGGTCGTTCTCAAAAGAGAGGCCCATTATTAGTCTGCATGTGATTGAAAGGTGAAAGATTTTTGAATGCTGCAATGATTTCAGCAAAAACTTTGTGTTGTTGTTTTTTTTTTTTTTTTTTAATATTCTTGATACTATTAAGTCAGTTTGTGCAGGGAGACAGCAGCATGAGTTTAGGCTTATACGCACATATTTAACACATTTATTAATTTTATATTGAATATATTCATGAAACAATGAATACACTAAGTCCTAACATTGAATTTCCATTTGTTTATATAAATAAATTGCTCTCCAGAATATAGGGTTTATTGATTTATTGAAGGAAATTATGTAGCTATCTTAAATGCATTAAAAAATATATAAATATATATATATATATATATATATATATTTTTTTTTTTTTTAAAAAAAAGCTTAAAAACTATCTGTGTGTTCAGTGTTTAATAACACAACCAAAAAATCTTATCTTTTAAACGCTCCCTGAATTTCATATCGATCTTCTACAGAAGTGTTCCTCAAGTTGGGGGTACGTGTACCCCTAGGGGTACACGATGACACTACTGGGGGTAGTTGAGACAGAGAGAGAGTGGAAAATTAACAAATGAAGGTGTGAGATGACTGGAAATGATAAAAAACTATAGAAATAAATCTCTTCAGGAGACACAAAATCACTGTTTTTCTACCTTGGGGCCGGGACCCCATGTGGGGTCGCCTTGATTTTTTATTTTTATTTTTATTAAAACAACATTTAATCTCAAACAACTGTATTTCTATATACTTTCACTTTGTGAAATATAAATCTAGCTCAACTAAAATACAGTGAATAAAAGATATCTGAGCTCAAACATGATCAAAAACTAATTCTAGAAGAAAAAAAAATATCTTTGGGGTCACCAGAAATTCTTGATATCAAAATGGGGTCACAATCCAAAAAAGGTTGGGGACCACTGCACTAAATATTGTTTCTTTCCACTTATTTACAAAATGAGATTATTTAAAATGTGTGTTATCACTCAGTCATTCCATTAATTATGATCTATAGTTGTTTTTGAATAGTTTTCTAAGCAAATGTTGCAGTCGGACAAAGCGGGTACATTAATTCAGAAATTAGAAAAAGGGGGCCAAAAAAGTTTCATAATCACTGTTCTGCAGTATTACACTTTCATCTTACAGTAAGTGGATTTTTCTAAATAAATTAGTTCACATTTTACGCACACATTTATTTTACCACCCATTACTGATTTATCTTTTAATGATTCCCCAATTTAAACCCACATCATTTCTGCTATTTCTTGGGAAAACCTGCAAAAGATTAAGAAGAAAAGCAAAGCTAACTGAGTTAGTTAAAAGGTCTTTCCTCATTATACATGACCCTAATCTACGCTCTCTGGTTTCCTTTAGTGCAACACCCGATGTGCTTGAGGAAATGAATCATTGCTCTCTTATTTCATCAGTGAAATGTTAGCCACAGACCAACTAAAGCTCTGTGTCTGCTGTCCAACCACAGACTACAGGACGGGGCCATGTTTCACCCAGGTGAACAACCAGATGTGTCAGGGCCAGCTGAGTGGAATCGTCTGCACCAAAACTCTGTGCTGCGCTACCATTGGTCGAGCTTGGGGCCACCCCTGTGAGCAGTGTCCTGCCCAGCCGCACCCCTGCAGACGAGGATTCATCCCCAACATCCGCACCGGGGCTTGTCAAGGTTGGATTTCCACAAAATGCTGGACACAACCATGCATTTTTCCATTACATCAACAACAGACACTATGTAGGCGACACAAATAGATACACTTTGGCACTATTGAGAGTTAATATCATATTGACACTAACAACTAAAATGCTGTTAAAATAATACAGTAATCAGAGGTACTTTTTGAACCTTTTATTTTTAAAACTACAACAATATGATTATAAATGTACACAAATAATAAAGGCAGTCAAAAAAAAAAAAAAAATCACACACACGAAAGCTTTGCTTTACTACATCCTTGTCTGTTTTGCTCAATGGAAACATTGTGTTGGGGAATGAGCAGCAATTGTTGCTATAGTTATAAACAGCCAACCATAAAGACAGTAAGAAAAAGGTAGAAAAACATCAGAAATCACTGTTATCTGAGTGTCAAGCATCCCTTATTTATATACCTGAACAATCTTCACTTTTCAATTTGTGTCACAATTATAGCCTAAAATATTTACCTGCACCAACATAATATTTAGCTATGATTGGAGAGGGAACATCTGTAATTTTCTACGTGAAGAACATCTGGTGCTGTGATCATCACAGAAAACAATTCTTTGTTTAAAAAAAAAAAAAAACTAACCCAAAACAAAAACTTGAAGATTAAAGCACGAGACGCTTCAAGTAGAATTATAAAAGGCTCAAATTATTTGTTGATGTGAGGAAGTGAGAAGGTCGGGTTAAAGAGGTAAAGTTAGTCGTTTTCCCGACAAGATATAATGAGAGAACCATAACTCTGCTATAAACCTCTACCATGTACGATGAGGCACCAGGAAAACCACCACACCAGAGAAAGATTAGGAATGGCTGTGTTTATGTGTGTAGCGCAATGTGTTGAACACTCCATGGTGTTTAGTACCATTTCAGATTAGTATTTCATCATGATGTGGCTAAAAAATGACAAACAATATATATAAAGAGAACATTTAATGTAAAATAATCCCATTTTTGCTCAGGTTTGGGAATTAGCAGACTTATGGCAAATGCAAATAATTCAAGTTTAGAAAATAAGGAAGAGAAAAAACCTTCTGCCTTTTATGAATTTTTAAAGAGGTGTTATCATGCATTTTAATATTTGTCATATATCAACCAAATATCCACTGAACAGCAATGAAAGGTAAAAACCTACATGTTTTATTAGACATTAAAAAAGTACACTGCAAGAGGATTTCAGAATTTAATTTAACCAGAAATTCATCCACTTTCATTAGAACTGCTGCTGATATGTCAGCACCCCTCCAACCGTACGCCCCCTCTGCATGCCTCTCTAATAACCTATGGCTGTGGCCAGTCTAAGCAATAAGCTTGTATCAATATATGACACATGTGGAGGTCATGTCCCCTGTTAAATGAGCCCAACCAGTTCCACTCGCTCAAACTTGGATATATACCCAAACACCACCCGAGGCAGACTGGATTGGTGGGGGTCCAGATGAAGTCATAGTGACTTTATGTCTGAATTACCCTTCATATTAAGTTACATACTACAAACTTCTTCATCAAGTTGGAAGAATTTAATCAAATAAGTCTTGGTGCTTGAATTTTAAACTACACTATGTGTTTTCTGTAAATATTTCCTGTTAGAAAAAGTGTTTTTTTTACTTTAGTTGAAGAAGTAAACTTAAAAAAAACATTGTAAACACATCCTTCTGTGGGGCCGATTAGCTACGTGTAAAATATACAAGTCATACTTGGATAACTGGTTTATGTGGTAGAGAGGTTGTCTTTCAATCAAAAAGTTGAGGGTTCGATTCCATGTATTGAAGTGTCCTTGAGCAAGAAACTGAACATTAGGTTGGTGGATCAATTAGTGCCTTGCAATGTTGTCACCAATGGCGTGTGAATATGTCTCTTTGTAAAGCTGGTTGGGATTACTGTGATGGCAACTAAAGTGCTGCATAAATCACATTTACCTTACATTGGTATTGAATTTAAACTGGAATTATTATACTTCCTAAAATATTAAATGCAAAAAATATAACCAATAACTATTTGAAGTGAGCACTTGAGCAAATACTGTATATTATCAATTTATATGCAACAAGCTGTAAAGGTCGTTTTCTCTTCAACTTTTTCTTTCTCACTGAGTTAACATCAGAATGTTTGAGAGAATAGATGTATACAGATATACTGTAGCATACACCTAAGAAATCATAAACACAGCAACACAAAAGTAATGTCATAACATTACATACAGCCAAATTGATTTTAAAAGTACAAAAAATACATATATATACTTGATTTTTCTACCTTTGGATATATTTTTGTCATTTGCTCTCTTGTGCGCTTTTTCCTCTCTCTCACACACGCACACATGCACACACAGAGAACACACTAACACAGATTCACCAGAGATTTGAGCAACATGTATTTGGCAGTAGTACAAAGCACACATGACCATGAATTCACTCCATGCCCCACAGCAGGATGTTGGCTGACAGACGCTTTCCCTCGTACAGCGTTGGCTGCAAAGTGCGCTGTGCGCAGACTTAAAAAACAACAGTGATTGAAAGCTTTCACATAATGAGAAACAAACTTTACATCAACCTAACAGTGTGGTGTAATGTTGCTGTTTGTGCAGGTGTTTGTTCTACGAGAGCTAAACATTCAAAAAGCTGAGAGACTCAAACCAACACTAAAATCTGCTTCCCTGAGACTCATACAGACTTTACAAGAACATATTTGTTTTATATTGTATTTATTTAGACATCTAATACTGGTAACAGTGACTCATTCTGAATGCTGGAGGAAAGATTAACTAGAAAAACAAGAGCAGGAGTTATGTTCACTCACTGTGGGGTTCATGAACAGAGCCAAGTTGATGCTTGTTTTCTCTTCGATTTCTTTGAAGTATCATTAGTCGTTCCATGAGATGAGATATGATGTGATGCTCTTTAATATTCCTTTCTCCTCTTTTTTAGATGTGGATGAGTGTCAGGCAGTTCCAGGCCTGTGCTCTGGAGGAAACTGTATCAACACCGTGGGATCCTATGAGTGTAAATGCCCTGCAGGTCACCGTCAAAGTGAAACAAATCACAAATGTGAAGGTAAGTCTTCTGGTGCTGAGATTCAAAGCTTTCCAAATTCATTGTTTAAAACTGCAAAGCAGGGATTTGAAGCTCCTGACCTAGAAAAAGCCCTCATTTTGAAACCTTCATCCACGATTTGATTCTCTTGATCACTACCCAATATTTATGATTGAAAAATGTTTTGGAGAATTCTGTCTTAGCTATAGCCTCACGTTAACAGTGTAGTACAACATGTTTTTACTGCTTTTACCTGCCACCTTTCACACATTTGTTTCTACCCACGTGTGATGAAGAGCAGTGGCCAAGGTTTACATCTTGACTTTTAGAAATCGAGCTTAAAGATGAAGGAACAATTCAGTAAAAAAAAAAAACTGTTAGCCATTGTTAATGTCCTGCCTCATTATCAACCTTGGAGGATTAATACTGATAGGTTAATATGTTTATCATAGATGAAATAGTCAAGGATTGGAGGACCTTTAAACAGATCTTGTTTAAGATCACAGTGAAACAGCAAGTCATTGAGTAGTAGCAAGAGGGGCAAAGACACAGCTCAGTTCCCATTTCTGCTACTGAATTGTCCTTAAGCAGTGGTTCCCAAACTGGGGTACGTGTATCTCTCGGGTTACTTACTTTTTTTAATATTATAGATTTTTTTTTTCTCTTTAAAATGCACCAAAAGGTGAAGTTCAAATTCTAAAATGAGCAAAACATCATAAATACATCAATAAAAAGTCCTAAATTCAAGGTTAATGTTGGGCAAGACACAGGAACGAGTTAAGATGAGTCTGCAGACACAAATAAATAATGTATAACATAAAGTAAGAAATAAAAACTAAATGGTACATGGGGCAATCAAGTTTGAGAAACACTGTCCAAAAGTATTAGTTTTCTGCTAGCATTAGATTCATATATCAGTTCTGAATTGCCCCCAAAAATGTAGTTTACACTCACATGAAACAAAGACTGTTAATTCATTGATAAATGAATGACTAAAGGACTGTGAATCATCTCCGTTTGTCATGAATATTTTTTTTTTTTCCCACAGACAGAAATTCACTGGTCTTCTTGTTAATAATGTGACAGTCATGCTTTTCATTACAGTGGATTTGCTCGTATCATTCTCACAATTCACCGTGAGTAGTTAAAATAGTTCCGACATGTGTGCACGTACACACATGTACACACACACGATTGCGAAAAGGCATGCGTGTACACAGTGGAGTGGATTCCCATTACAACGTGTTGATTGGTTGGAATTTGAGCAATGCCCTGGTTAAACAGTCTGACAGTTATCCAGGCAGCAGTTGTATCTCTTGGCGTAAAGCCGGTGTGTTCTTAGTCTTCTGGGGGGATTAGACAAAGCTCTAAAACTCTTTGAGCCAGATGACATTTATTTTACTGGACTAGACTAGGGTTTTATTGGCAATTCTCATGTAACCGTCGAAGAATTATTACCTCAATCCAGTTTTTATTCGCATGAAGTGGAGCTAAGTGCCTGCACCCAACACAGGAAGAGCTCTGCTGATTGTATATTCTGAAATATAATGTTTCCTTTGCTGATTCATGAGAAGCATTTATCTTTGTGTCCCACCAGAAAAAAAGTGATTTATTTCTCATTTAATAAAAGAGGAAATGAGGAGGATGACGTTACTGGATTCAATGCAACTATTGTTTTCAGAATCACAAGCTCAAATGAGCATTTACAAGCAGGAGAGGAAGAACCTTTCCACAAGGGATCAAGATTTTGAACCCGGTCTACACCTCGTTCCGTTATTTAGTACAGAAAGAACGAAGCTTCTTTAATTGGTAATTGTAATGAATTATCAGAGCTTTACTCAACACTTAATACTTCCATAATATATGAGAAAAAAAAAAAAGATACCGGACAAAGAGTTGACATTAACAAGATCGTGTCTTGAGTTTGAAAATGGTAAAGATACATTTATAATGTATTAAAACTGTGTCTGTGTCCATGAGCTAAACATAAATACGCCTCAATGTGTCTGAAATGGTTCAATTCTGTCAAACGAGTTTAGCAAATCATCTTTTAGATTGTTCACAGATCTGCTGATTAAACTGGACACACAAATCTCTAAAACAAGTTGATTTATTATGACACGCGTAGTCACAACCAGATGGTCCTGGGATGACAGGGACCCTTTGTTTCCTCCACCATCAGAAACATTGAGCTGGGTGGTTCAAAATGTGTTGGCAATCTCAGCTTTAGTTTTTTTTAATTCTGAGCCGACGTTTTGACCTACATTTGTTCAACACTGACGTCTAAAGCACCTTAATGGTTTCCTTTGTAACGACATCAGCCTTTACTGGAGTCCACCTCTCTCTTCCTGTGTCACATTTGGCCGTAAAAGCCAATACAACAACACTTAATAAAATGGACTTCATTTTTATTGTGATTGCATCGTTGATCATCTGTAAAATGAGTTATTGTTTACTGTTTGTGGGCCAATTTTCCCACTTTTTTTACACAATAAAACACAGCTGAAGTTCACAGCATTGCTTGCACATCAAATATGCCTTTTAGTAATTATAATAATAATACTGGCTGACAGGAATGCTGTCAAAGATCAATACAAAGCTCAGAACACAGCTGCAACTGCTCGGAAAAGTGTTAAATAATCAATAAAAATCCATCCTTCCTATATTCTGTATTGGCTTTTCCTGCAGCCAAAAGGTTAGGAATTATAGTCAAAGATTTTTATTTTGTTTACATTTTTATTTAATTTGTATTTGATCTACTCCAAGCTCCAATGAGGTAATGTAATAGTAAAAAAAAACATTTTTGCGTTAGAAACGCTTTCTTCTCTAAACGCCACCAACATCAGCTTCAGAATCTGATTTTATTTTATATCCTTTTTTTTTTTTTTTTTGAAAGCTTGCAGTGTGAGCAGTGAAAGAGTTCAGTGATTGCACTACTTTTGAAAAACAAAAGAACAATTGTGTGTCTTGAGTCATGGATCTACAGGAAACTCATATTTAGAGCCTAATCTTTCCAGCAATCAGAGCAGGTCCTTTGGGGGAAGGTTTTTATTGAAGTACCTCCTCGAGTTGAGGCACAAACAACCTCACTGAGAGCTGTGAAATCACAGAGCGTTTGGGCTGTTAAGATTAGCTACACTTAACATTATCGTGGGTGTCCGATGGTTTTTTTTTTGTAGCCCTAAAAGGTACCTGGTTTAATGGCAGGCTTTTAGTTGAGATTGAGCTCAACAGTCTTTCCTTTACGGTCCTTCTTGTCTTTCAGCATTTCTGCTTTGCCTCTTACTAGTTTCCTTTCATAAAAGCAAATGTATTGGCTTAAAACCAGCTTTTAGTGCTGAATAAAGAAACACTTACTGGATCGGCAAGACTTTCTCATTACCCGCAACCCCCCAGCCCCCTGCCATCCAGACCCACCCAACACACACACTCATGTTGTACAATTACACACTCGCAGGCAGTTTTAAACACAGGAGTCGAGATCAGATGATGAACAATGGTACCTTATGTTGGTCACAGTAGAGTCACTTCACATTAGGCCATTCTCCCCAAAAAGACTCACTTTTTACTGTTTGCTGTGAATACATGCATAGTGCATACACCATAGCGGCACTATTACTATAATTATGGCCCACAGCGTTGCAGTAATTACAGATACCATAAATACACATGACACATCATAAAAAACCCAAAACCTTCTGGTACTTTACTTTGAATTTCCCTCGTCATGGAACAGTGAGGCCCCCTTTCACTAAATTACACAACTTAATGCCGTCATAAAGTGCTGTGCACCCAGGTGGGTTACACCCTGGGATTGTTAAAATCTGCACATTATCTGTTTGGAATTTCATTCTTTTGTTTATTGGATAACAACTCACTTTTATTAGTTTATACCAGGAGTGTCAAACTCACTTCCAATCAGGGGCCATTTACAGCCCAGTTTGGTCTGCCAACCAGAAAAATATAGATTTCATTAAGGAAAAAAGTGCAAACAGACGATTATTGTGCCCTAATCCGCTCTTCACTGTGTAGACAATATGTGTGACTGCCTTCTTAGGACATCCTTAAAGGTCCCATGTCATGCTATTTTTCGCCCATTTCCATTTATTCTAAGAACCCCAAAAACATAGTATTTTAGGTTTATTTTCCCTGTTTTCCAGAGTTTAAGCCTCTGAAAAGTCACTTTCTGAGCAACTCTAAACAGGCTGATTTGCGGCCTACTTATGCATATTCATGAGTGGGCGTGTCTATAGAGGGGACACTGACTTCCACGGTGAGTAGGGCCAGAGGACGACCCGCCCTCCTCCCACCCACTCCGTAGTCTAGCTCATGCTGCTTTATAAACACGAGACAGAGCGTGGGGGCTGAGCTTCCTCGAGGTGTGGCTTTTCCAGCTCATTGCCGCGTCGAATTCGTCATCAAATTGGAGCGAGGTGTTTGGGCTCGCCCTGCAGTAAGAAAGGAGCAAATCACCCTCTAACTAATGATTGAGGGAATCAATGAAAAAACTCTTTGGGCATCTGTATGAAGCCCAAATAGCACTTTTATGATGTGTAAAGCACAGAAAAGTCCATTTAGCTTAACATGGGCCCTTTAAGCATAATGCAATAATATTCACACGCAGTATTTGACTTAAAGGATTGTTGAATTAGCATCCTTTAAAAAAAAAATGTAGTTATACCAAACAATTTGTGATGAAATCCTTAAATAATGAGCATGGCGATATTGCAGATGTCAAATTTGTGAATTTAGAGGAACTGAGATATCTGCAACTGAACCATCCATCCATCCATCCATTTTCATACCCGCTTATTCCCGTTTAACAGGGTCGCGGGGGTCTGCCGGTGCCAATCTCCGGCTCTCATAGGGCGCTGGGCGGGGGTACACCCTGGACAGGGCGCCACTCCATCACAGGCAACTGAACCAACTAGTGATAATGATATGTTTTCTTTGTAAGTTTTATTTTGAACACAATCCTCCTGCGGGCTGAATAGAAAGCTCTGGCGGGCCTGCCTTGAGTTTGACACCCCTGGTTTATACTGAATACAGCTTGTAGTAGGAAGACTTCACCTTAATTGGTTCCTCTGATGACGTAGAGTTGAGTATTGTCGTCACCTCTCTAACTCCTAATGAACTTTAAAGTTCAGTATTGCAAACATATATTACTGTTTTGTTCCCTTTTTGAGCAGACTAGCTTGCTTTTGATTCTAAACAGAAAGAACTAGAAGGAACATCGTGTGATTTGCTTTGTAATTGATTTACTTTCCCTTAAGTGACAACTTGATGTTTTTATTTTCAGACATTGATGAATGCAGCACTATTCCAGGTGTGTGTGATGGAGGGGAGTGCACCAACACTGCAGGCAGCTACGTTTGCACCTGTCCACGAGGCTACATCTCCAGCACAGACGGTTCCAGATGTGTGGGTCAGTCAGACACATAAAGTATCAAATACACATCTGTATGTTTCACGCTCTCTCTGTCGATGCGTGTTTGCTCACCTTGTGGAGAGTTTCACATGCTGTTGATACCTTTTCCCGCGTGTCATCGCTGCTTCCTGTGAGCACAGTTTTGATGAGTCAGCGTGGCCCTCGGAGCTGTGGTCACCTATAAAACAAGAGGCATTTGCACGCAATGTTTGGCCTTGACAGCATTAATCTGCCCTATAGTTGGAGAGGCTATGACTCATTCCCTACAAGCTGACACACATACAGTGCATACCTAACTGACAAGTACAATGAACACTACCAGGTGTTAATATATTCCTGCGGCCATCGCCTCTCACGACGGTCAAAGTGAAACGCAGCCAGATGTTCATATTTCTTGGAGCCTTTGCTCTAGAATCTTTTCAGTATCAGGAGCTCAATCCTGCTCCAAAGAAGCTCACATACAAATTTTTACATGTTTTATTTTTTTCCGTGCATATTTACCTTTAGTCTGGAAAAACCTAATTAGTTTCTCTGTAAAGATTAGAAATCAGGATGATCAAAGGCAGCTGTTACATACAAACACAAAAGCCCATTTTTCCGTTATCTGCACTTTGTTCTCAGTTATGATTATTTACAAAAAATAATATTGATTATAATTTCCCAAAAGCATTTGTTCCCAGAATAGCTGTAGTTCTTCATATATCAGCATGGCCTGTTAAACATTTCACATGATTTCCAGAGCAATATAATATAAGACAGTGAAGGTATTGATTTTATTGTTGAAATTTCCTGTACTTTGTAGATGATCCCTGCCCACTGTGCTCCTGACATCTATGTATCTTTTTAGCCCAGCAGACCGACTGTAATGAAGGAATATGCTCCGTAGTAGGAATGTTTGATATTAGCTTTTTGCTAATGTCCGATATGCTGTTATTGGCCAACTCAAATTGTCTGATTTTTGATAATAACCGATACCTATATATATATAACAGAATGTATTCCACAAATAAACGTCTATGCAAAATAAGAAAACAAATGTAACTTTAGTAAAGAAATAATTGTCATATTCATTTTTTAATACGTTGTTGCAAAAAAACAGTACACATTATTTTTTCAATATCTGTGGAAAAACCAATACCGATGTAGACTGATGACATTTTACGGCCAATAATAGTGGTGGGCCGATAATATCGGTGGTAGATAATATCGGCTGCTTCTAGTCATAAGTTCTCTGTGTTACACTGAATACAGAGAGATGGAGATATCAGTGCTAGAAAATGGAATCTGTGAACATGTTTCTAACTTAACAAAGCTCAAGTGCACACCCTGATACCAAATGGACCAGTACTAGTCCAGGGCATGGTGGTTTAAATGGCTGAATGAACTCTGCCTTTTCCCTTTCTGCCTCTCCTGTCAGGCAGGTCCATCTCATTGAATACGAGGGACTTTGATCAAGTATGAATGAAGTGTGAGCAGTCATGAGCCCAATAGTGCCTTGCCTGTCCTTCAGGGAGAACACGCTCTGCCCACACCTTGAAAAATGACATAACTCGGCCTCTAGGTGTGCTGTGCACATAGGGACCACAGTGTACAAACAGAATTCGGTTTCATTGTTTAAACTTGAAGTGAAGTGAGGTCATTTTTGAGGCTGCATGTTGTGATTTAAAGCAGGGGTGGGCAACTACAGTCCTCGAGGGCCGGATTCCTGGGATTATACACGTGGTTGAAACTCATGTGTTGTCATCAAGCTTTGCAGAAGCATGATAACGAGCCATTCATTTGATTCAGGTGTGTTGGTGCAGGGAGACGTCTAAAGGTCTCAGGTATCTGGCTCTCAAGGACTGGAGTTACCCACCCCTGATTTAAAGAATGGTATCTAAACTTTTAGAGGCCAAGGAAGATTGCAGAAAAGAAATGTTTTTTTTTTTTTTTTTTTAAACTTAAAGCTGCTAGAGACTATTTTGATCAGATAAAGACATAGTACATGCCTCATAGATCAATAAATCAAAGATCATTTGCTTGAGATTGACACTCAAAA
Source organism: Gouania willdenowi (assembly GCF_900634775.1). Taxonomy (NCBI): domain Eukaryota; kingdom Metazoa; phylum Chordata; class Actinopteri; order Blenniiformes; family Gobiesocidae; genus Gouania; species Gouania willdenowi. The sequence goes on along the minus strand of NC_041047.1, from coordinate 18,180,725 downwards.
GTCTGGACTTGAATTTTTACCACTTGTTTGAGCTGGAACATAATCAGCAACTTTCCAAGAGTATCTAGAGCAAAGGGAGCAACACAAATGATTGCTTATGACAGATTTACTGTTTGTACAACTAATAATCGTGTCTGAGTTTTTATCAGTCCAAAGCTAACTTAGTAGTTTTTGGCACTAAACATTTATTCAGTTGGCACGGTGCTTAGTGATACATTTTTTACATCATACATATCACTTCACTTTCAAAAATGATTTGGCAGACACTGAAGTAAAGTCTCTGATCCAAACACACGGATGTTAGGTTCATTATAGTTTCTATGTTGACCATAGAGTTAAATAGATTATTTGCCTGTATGTGTCCAACGCTGCACTCACCCAACCCAAAACCGTTCCATGTGTCTGACTTTGTGCCAATGCTTTTCCTTTTTCTCCCTTTTTTAATTTTCATCCTCTTTCTTTTTACTCAGTCTGAAGTGATGTGTGACTCCATTTTATGTCTCTTATTTTAGCTCAGTTCAACTTAAAGCACAAATCACCACAGAGCTCCATTGCTAAGCAACAGCTCAGTAATTTACAGGTGTTACAGCTGTTTTCTCTGGCACTGTTGTCATTTCCTTCTGTTTTAGGACTTTTTCTTTTGTCCTTTATTCTCCTTCTGGTTTTTGAACTTTTGGGACTTTGTTCCCCCAGCATGGTAAGAAGTGAAAACAAAGCTCAAACTGCTTTCATTTTCTATAGTTGCAATTGCAGTAGCACATTTGTCTGAGTGACCGTGGTAGTAGAATAAAGTGTTATTAGCCATGTTGATTAGCGGGAAGTGAAAACGTTTGTCACTTGTCTTTTCCAATTAAATGAATTAAAATCCTTACCAACCTCCCACTATAAACTTCATGCTTTCTTTTGGCAAAATTTTGCCCCAAACCACCAAACTGAGGCCTCCCTACATCATCATCCTTTTCAATGCTTTCTTTTCTGACAGTTTCTTTGCAACTTGCTTATAGTTTTTTCCCCCTCTCATATTTCTACAACTAACTACAGGGAAATATCCATCCTTTTCCCATCCAGGAATAAATGGCTACTTTGGAACAAAGCAAATGCTGAGATGATGAACCTAATCAAAAGCAGATCTGCTATAATCAGCAAACGCCTTTTACACAACCATTGCCTGAAAAACCCTGGCTTGGCAGTGTTAGCTTCCATTGTGACTGATGTACTGAAAATAAGTTTTCCATAGCGTAACTTTCTGTTTTTTGGTGTGCATGAATTGAAAAAGAATGAAAACAAATCTTTCACGAGAACTCTTTTGTTTTGCTTAAGCCTTTTGTTTCAAAAACAGGATGTTTGACTTTGTTTTAATGATCACATGATGTTTGTGTAGTTCGGGGTGAGGCAGGTCAGTAAGTGTTTCACTGGGCTGAGGGAGCCCTGATATCAGGATGAGGACAATAAAGAGTCTAATGTGTTGATACAGTCCTGTAGCTTCCAACCCTTTTGCTCTTGTCCGCTGAGCTTTTTGTCCACTCGTAAATAACCCCTCTTCATTCAATTGGTATGTTTTTTATCTCTTCCCTGTGTCACTTTGTCGTGTATTCCTGTATTTTGGTCATTTTAGGGTTCAATTTTTGCCTCCTATTATAGTAGAAAGGTGCACCCTTTGGTCATCAGGCCAGGGTCTCCTCATGATCCCAAAAAGGCATTTTAAAACCTGGTGTGACCTGACGTTCCAGGCAGTAGCACCAAGACTCTGGAATAGCCTACACCAGTCCCTCCATAAGCTTGTCTATGTGGACTCTTTTAAAAAACATCTGAAGACCGCTCTTTTCAGAAAGGCTTTTGGTTAAATTGCTTTTAATTTTTATAATTTTTTATTATGATGTTCCTACTGTTGTTTTAAATTATCTTGTGTTTAATTATCCTTTTGTGATGTTGCTGCTGTTGTTTTAGTTTCATTTTTGGCCATACAGCACTTTGTGATTTTATCTGTGAAAATCGCTATAGAAATAAAATTTACTATGAATATGATGTGTTGTTGCAATAGTAATCCTGCTCAGTACGAGAGGAACCACAGGTTCAGAGATTTGGTGTGTGTGCTTGGCTGAGGAGCCAATGGTGCGAGGCTACCATCTGTGGGATTATGACTGAACGCCTCTAAGTCAGAATCCCGCCTAGGCGTGATGATACCGGAGCGCCGCGGACCTTCGGTTGGTCTGGGATAGCCGGCCTCGGCCGGTGCGGAGAGCCTTTCGTGATGGGGCCGGGTGCGGCCGGAAGTCGGTCGCCCCACTCCCATCTCAGAACTCACTTTCACGGAGGACCTGGTGCTAAATCACTTGCAGACGACCTGATTCTGGGTCAGGGGTTCGTACGTAGCAGAGCAGCTTCACGCTGCGATCTATTGAAAGTCATCCCTCGATCCAAGCTTTTAAAAAGAAAAAGAAAAACTAAATATGAATATAATGCAGTTAATTTTTTTCTTCAAAAATATACATCTTTGAAAAGTACAGCAATGAAGAATGTGCATTTTGTTTGTTTTTGTTCTGTTTATCCTAATAGCTAATTTGAAGCATGTATTTGTATTGTCAATTTAGTTTATTTCACTGGATTTTGCAGTTGTTAGTGGTGAAGAACGGGGGTCGGACTTGACAAGCATAGGCGTCTTTCTATCCCTTGTCAAACAAATCAAATGTATTATGATTTGTTTATTTGTTTTTTGTTTGCTCGTTTGAAATAAATAAATAAATGAAATAAAATTCAATTAAAAACAAAATAAAATAATAATAAATGGAATGGAGTTGTTATACATATATATGTATATCCCACCCCTACATGTGCCCATAGAAACATTAATGTACTGTAATAAATAAATAAGTAAATCTGATTTTGTATTTAACCAAATGTGTACGTAAACAGCAGCTTGGATTTGATTTAAGGCAACTTCATCATTGTTATTATTTTTTAATGTGCTTCCATCAGACGAGTATGCTTTTGTGTAAATGTACTGTAGTTAAAAATGTGTACCTCAGGGAAAGCTTACCTGTTGTGTAGGTTGCATTTATACAGTATGTAAGCGTGTGTGCTACTGCTCGTGAATCCAGACCAACACACAGTTCTGAAAGTTCACTCTGATAGGCCAGGACAGCTACACATGCAGTTGATTAATTCCAGACGTGCCTATTCATTCATTAGCGAACCGTCCTTCCCCCATCACTCCATCTATTCGTAAACTTGGGAAATTTCCTGAGTTTTCCATGTCTAAAATAAAACTAAGGATTCACTTTTAACTTTGTTTGATTGGTTTCATCATTTCTTGTACTATTTCCCTTTAGATTTCTATAAGAGCTTTTGTTTAACTCTCAGTTTTTTTCAACCCAACTCATTCTGCGTTCCCCATTTTTTGTTAATCAGCCATCACTTTTTAACCGTATTCCATATTGTCACTGTATTTAAATGCTTTCTTATCTGCCATTTATTTATGCTAATCTTTCCTTGTTTTTCTCAGATCAGCGTGTGGGCACCTGTTTCTCTGCTTTGACTAATGGACGCTGTGCTGCTGAGCTGAGCGGTCAGTACAACAAGATGCAATGTTGCTGTGACACAGGACGCTGCTGGGCTTTGGGACAAATACCGGAAATGTGCCCAGTCCGTGGATCTGGTGAGTGTGCACAAGACACATGAGGATTTTTTGAAGGAACAAATTATAAATTTTTTTTATTTTTTTTGTAGTAAATAATGCCTTGTATTTGACTGGTTTACTGTAATAGTCTAGGCCACTGGTTCCCAATATTTTTTGTCCCGTGTTCCCCCTTTGCATTTTTGTCAAATCATGTGTATCCCCTTTCATATCCTGTCCATAGACTCGTATGCTTTTTCAATCTACAAATTCAAGTGGAATTTGATGTGGAATTTGTTTTAGATAAAAAAAGATAAAAAAAATAAAAATGCAACTTCTGTGATAACACCATAGGTAATTACATAGAAAACAAATGGCATCTACAGCATCAAATAATCCTGTTTCAATAAATTGCAAGTACATATAGTATTTTATTGATATATAGTACTGTTAGTTTGTAGCAAATTTGTCCAAAAAGAAACTAGGAATATTTCCTGAATATTCTTAAATTAATTGTTAAATCTTTCCAAGTACCCCCTGTGATGTGCTCCTGTACGCCTGTTTGGGAACCACTGGTGTAGGCTATGGAAAGCCATTTGAGCATAGATATTATAACAGTGGTATCATAGTATAGATTTACTCGTGCTCTAATTTGTACTCAATTTTGGTTTGCTAGTGCAGGAGTACACTATATATAGTGAAACAAAATGTGAAGTAAAACATGTCACTAGTAATAGTAGTAAAGCAAAACGCGCAATCCAGGCTTGCCATTGGCTTTCAGAAAATTACAACCATTCATGGTGCTGGATTTAATTTTAATCCCTCCTAATTCATTTGCATTAGGTCTACTAGTACCACTAGTGATTTCTTTTGCTACACTAGTACCACTAGCAGAATGAAACAGTCTACTAGTGAGATTTTGAGAGTACTAATAGTACGAGTAAACCAAAATTTTGACTAACTAGTAAAGATTTTTGGCCCACTAGTGTGCAAGTAGTCTATAGGCTACTAGTAAAGCAAAATCATCTACAACTTTGTGTTACTAGTAGTACCAGTAGACATAAAATAATGTTGCAATTAAAAAATTAAAATTACTTTTTTCTTCACTAAACCAAAATTGAGTACATGTACTCAAACTTGAGTTTGAGTATGGCTGATATCACTGAAATGTATGATCAAACAGCTTTCCATACTCTGCATGCACTATTTATGGCTCACAGTCACAGCACATGCAACATTACTGTTGTTTTCATCTAGTGATTTTTCCATTCTCGTCCCTGCAGACGAGTTCAGACGCCTGTGCATCGTTGGTGTTCCTCAAGGCCATGGTCTCCCTCAGGGATACCCTAATGGGCACTTTCCTAATACCAATGGCAACGGATACAACTATGGCTACAAATTCCCCAGCTTACCAAACGGTAATGGAAATGGAGGCATCGGTGGCAACGGGGGAGGAGGAGGAAGCTTTGGAGGCAACGGAGGAAGCTTTGGAGGCAATGGAGGAAGTTTTGGAGGCAATGGAGGAGGACACAATCACCAACACATAGGTGTGGGTCGAAATGAGGCGGATAATTAATCTTATTTGATATTTAATGAAGCACGTTTTTGTCATCATGTGTGGTTTATATTTCTGTTGTATATCCTCAGGCACTGTTTCTGTGAACAACACCATAGACGTGTGCAAACACTTCACTAATCTGTGTCTGAATGGACGCTGCATCCCAACCCCACCAAGCTACCGCTGCGAGTGTAACATGGGCTACAGGCAGGATGTTCGATTAGAGTGTATTGGTAAGAAGCATCCTCACACACTTCATCACTGTGACACATTGCTGCAGATTGATCACACAGGTCTCAGTTCAGACAGCATGTGGGCGTGCGCCACGGTTTGGGTACACTGCACTGCCATCTTCTGCCAATTTATGGAACTTGATACATGGGTGGGCTGATGCTGGATGACAAGTCCAAGCTGTAATTTATTTTTTTTCCTCTTTTTTATCCAGATGTGGATGAGTGTGTGAGTAATCCATGTATAAATGGAGACTGTGTGAATACACCTGGATCTTACCTCTGCAAATGTCACGAGGGATACCAGGGAACCCCGACCAAACAAGCATGCATTGGTATGCAAAAGTATTTTCTGTTTAAATAATTCTGTATGGTGAATATGTTTTTGAGTGGAAAGACTGTACATCTTCTCATTTTCTTCTCATTTAGATATTGATGAATGTATTGTAAACGGGGTCATGTGCCGTAATGGCCGCTGTGTGAACACCGAGGGAAGCTTTCAGTGTATCTGCAATGCTGGCTTTGAGTTAACTCCAGATGGAAAGAACTGCATTGGTATGGATGATAGACACCCACAAAGAAAAAAAGTTCACACCATCCTTAAATCTTTACGAAACACGCTTTATTTCTTGTTCTCGTCCCCTCACAGATCACGATGAGTGTGCTACTACCAACATGTGTCTCAATGGCATGTGTATCAATGAGGATGGCAGCTTTAAGTGCATCTGCAAACCTGGGTTTGCACTTGCACCCAATGGGCGATACTGCACGGGTACGTCTGATAAATGAACACAGGGCATGAATAGATACAAATGCAAATACCAGGGTGTGCACACTTTGCCATATCTAATAAATGTACCTCACGTCACTTCGCCTCTATCAGATATCGATGAGTGTCTGACTCCAGGCATTTGTATGAATGGCCGCTGCATCAACTCCGAGGGCTCATTTCGCTGTGAGTGCCCACCAGGCCTGGCTATCGACGTGGATGGAAGGGTTTGTGTGGACACACACATGAGAACCACATGCTACGGGGCCATTAAAATGGGCACATGTTCGCGTCCATTCCCTGGGGCTGTCACAAAGTCTGAATGCTGCTGTGCCAATCCCGAACATGGCTTTGGAGAGCCCTGCCATCCGTGCCCCTCCAGGAACTCTGGTAGTGCCGTATTTTATTTATTTTTTTGGTTTAGTTTGATTCAATTTGATTGGATTAGATTTGGTTCATTGATTTAAAATAATCAATATTTAACTCATCTTCATTTGCTCTCCTTTCTTCTACAGCTGAGTTTCAGGCTGTGTGTAGTGGAGGCATCGGAATCACAACTGATGGCAGAGGTAGGCATTTTGAAGAGAATTATAAATGATATTTACTAAAAACAAATACATTATTCAGGCCCTTGCTTCAAAATAACCATTGGTTAACTGTTTATATCATATAGACATCAATGAGTGCGCTTTGGACCCGGACATTTGTCAGAACGGCATATGTGAGAATCTGAGAGGAAGCTACCGCTGTATTTGTAACATCGGCTATGAGTCGGACACGAGTGGAAAGAACTGCATTGGTAAGTGATTGTAGTGCTTTACAAAAGTACATCATCATCCATCTTTGACTTTTTTGATGTCACAAATAACATCTGACCACAAGAGAATCCTTATTCTTCTTTTTTCACCTGCAGACATCAACGAGTGTATGGTGAACCGTCTGCTGTGTGACAACGGGCTGTGCAGAAACACTCCAGGCTCCTACACATGCTCTTGTCCTAAAGGATTTGTCTTCAAACCTGATTCTGAGACCTGTGAAGGTGAGCTGCATGGCACTGCATACACGTCATGGTACTATTAATTACAGTATATCAAACAGTTTCTGACTCTGACTCTGTGTGTGTGTACGTACACTTCAGATATCAATGAGTGTGATTCCAGTCCGTGCATTAATGGAGTGTGTCGTAACGTGGCTGGGTCCTTCAACTGTGAATGTTCTCATGGCAGCAAGTTGGACTCTACAAACACCATCTGCGTGGGTGAGACATCAGCCCTTTATTATTACTTGATAGACAATGCTTACCACTGAACACTAATAGATAAAAAAAAAAATAATGTTCATTTCCCTCCTCATTTGAAATTCAGCTCATAAAAACCTCAAAATAGGTTTTCTTTTGTTCCTTTTGTTTTTACAGAAATCTTCACCTTGTTTTTAGTGCAACTGCTCATTATTTATACATGTAGCAATAACTATTTATCTGCATAATAATATATTTTACTTAAAGGTCTCATATTCTGTTTTTCACCCATCTCCTTTTGTTCTAAGAACCACAAAAACATAGTATTTGAGGTTTATTTTCCCAAACTCGCCTGTTTTCCAGAGTTTTAGCCTCTGAAAAGTCACTTTCTGAGCAACTCTACACAAACAGGCTAATTTGCGTCCCACTTATGCATATTCATGAGTGGGCGTGTCTATAGACGGGACACTGGCATCCTCCTCCCCGCACGGTGACGTAGGGCCAGAGGACGGCCCGCCCTCCTCCCACCCACTCCATAGCCGAGCTCATGCTGCTTTATAAACAGGAGACAGAGCGTGGGGGCGGGGCGTTTGCCGGTACATACATAGACTGTAGAAAATACATACATAGCACTGCACGAAGGACGCTGAAATGCTCACCTTCGTGTGCGTGTCAGTTTACATGTCAGTTACGGCAGAGAGCTTCCTGGAGGCGTGGCTTCTCCAGCTCAGTGCCGCATCAAATTCGTCATCAAAGTGGGAACGCGTCATCAAATTGGAGCGAGGTGTTTGTGCTCACCCTGCAGTAAGAAAGGAGCAAATCATCCTCTAACTATCGATTGAGGGAATCAATGAAAAAACACTTTGAGCATGTGTATGAAGCCTAAATATCACTTTTTTAAAGCACAGAAAAGTTTTAGCGTAACATGGGCCCTTTAAATGAATTCTATTGTCCCATTTTGGTCCCCCTACAGGCTGAAATGGCCATCGTTTTGGCTTCCGCACCATATTTTTGACACCTCAGATGTTGAAATAAAAAAAAATAAACTCACTTGGAAATGTTTGGTGAAGGAGATTCCTAACAGTTCTTTTAACCCATAGTACCTTATAGTTTAGTAAGCAAACACAGACGTTATTGAAGCATTACCATCCAGCTGCAATGTTATCCTCACATGATCTTACAGACAAAATGTCATCCAGATGGTTGATGAGATAAATTCTCATGGTTTTATTAAATTTGGAGGGTTTTACCTTTAACGATCTGACTTGGCTTTAAAGGGTTTTATGGAAGCCCAAAGAAAAGAAATAAGGTTTGTTTTCACTATTTATATTTGATTTTAAACAAGTACATTTGAATACTGTGCCCAGAAAAAACAAACAAAAGAAACAAAAAAAAAAACATTAGGAGATGCTGTAAAACGTAAGTTGGCTCCATCAGCGTCCTCTGGGATCATTTATCTTGGTTGTTTTTAAAAGCTCTTTATCCGGTGGCAGAGAGAAATGGAAAGTTAGGTTGAGCTGTGGTCTGTGTTTGGGTGGCCTGATGGTTTAAGAGAAAATGTCTTGATTTCACTCTCAGCTCATTGGGAATGGCAGAGAAAGGGATTATAAAGATGTCTGGCCATTGCTCGAGTGAAATTGAGACAGTAAAAAAATTATCTTTAAATTTTCAAGAACCACTGCCAAATTTTAAGGTTGTACAATCTCTAGTGCTGTCTCACCTTGAGTACTGTTCGGTAATTTGGTCGGCAACCACTAAATCTGATTTAAAGCTGCTATACGGAGATTCTGAGAGAACGTCTCGATGTCCTTCTACTTCCTCCCCTGCCTCTGCCAATCTACCAGAAGCTACGCCTTTACGTTTGAACACGCGCATTGCAAAACATAAAGTCTAATAACTACAAAAACTACACATTTATTGTTAGAGTGCCATAACTTTTGAATAAAACAAGTTTATTGCCTGTCCATGAGAAATGTCGCCAAATCCTGGTCCGTTTGGAATCCTTTTAAAAGCACCAAGTCCCTCCACCTGTGAAAAGCAGCTCCGAGATAAATTCTGTGGTGGTCACGAAGACGTTCATCCACAAGCTTGGTACTCTGACTTCTTTTTTAGTAGAAGCTTTATAAGTTGGCAATGGCAATCGTGGAATTGGTTACGCTCCTCCATGACGCTCTGCTGCTCAGTGATACCTGTTTGCTGTTACACGTGCATTCACTTTGATTGACAGTGGCCCGCTCCAGGAAGACAAAGCCTATTGGCTGGGTGAAGTCGGCGCTTTCTTGCATTTGTATAGGGGTCTATGGACGAAGGCGGGACTTATATACATCAGAATCAGAATTCCTTTATTAATCCCAGGGAGAAATTGCTAATGTTACAGCCACAGAAAAAAAAAAAAAAATCACAAATAAAAGAATAAAAACGTAAATAAGTGTATAAGTAAAAGACTGAAAAATATATATACAATTATGATTGTATATATACAGGGGACGGGACCCGGATAAGCAAACTGCTTCTCTCGTCTCCTTTTTCGGCATGTACAAAAAAAGAAAAAAAAAAAAAAAAAAAAAAAAAAGTGAATGTAACCATGTCGGAAATAAACTGAATAAATAAATAAATAAATAAATGATACAGATATTTACAAAAATAGTACAAATATACAAATATGATTTAAATGTACAACAATCAACATCAGTGCATATGAATGACCACCATCAGTAGATCATAGTAAAAGACTAGTTAGGAAGTTTTTCGCATTTCAAAAGAATTATACATAAACATAGATTTCTCACAAATTGCCTCGGGACCTTAAAGACAACTTTAAATCATATTTTTGACCAATCTTCATGTATATATCATGGTTTTTTTTATTTGTTGGTGTAATGAAAATGTGTCTCGATGTACCTTTTTATGCAACGTTTCTGTATATTTTTAACTGTCTTTGATTTTTTTCTGTTCTTACATATACTAGAATCTTGATTTTCTTTTGGACCCCAAGAAGATTAGCAGCCACCATGGTGGAAGCTAATGGGGAGATCCAATGAACAAAGAAACAGATAAACAAACTAGAGATGTTGTCGAACCATGTTATCATGAGTGTATCATGTGTTTTTGGATATTATTTAATCTGTTGGCTCAAACATGCTATATTTTGATCATTTCTTGACATTTAACACGTTTCATCACGTGTCCTGTTGTGTTCACTGACTCCACAGATAGCATGAAGAGCACTTGCTGGCTTACAATTCAGGACAACCGCTGTGAGGTGAACATCAACGGAGCCACGCTGAAGTCTGAGTGCTGCTCCACACTGGGAGCAGCGTGGGGCAGCCCGTGTGAACCCTGCGAGATCGGTCAGCTCACACACGCACACACACACATTCAAACTTCTCTTCAAACCCATGCACGTATCAAGTATTAAGACCGATATGTAAAACCATGTGCTAAACTGTGTCCTCAGACACTGCTTGTTCCAGAGGGTTTGCTCGTATGAAGGGCCTGGTGTGTGAAGGTAACAGCTTTCTGTCTCTAATGAGCTTGAATTTGTTCATGCGTGACAAGGATTCATTGTCTTAATGATTCTTAACTTGTCCCGGCCCCCCGCAGACATTAATGAATGTGAAGTATTCCCTGGAGTGTGCACCAATGGGCGCTGTGTGAACGCTCAGGGCTCTTTCCGCTGCGAGTGTGCCGAGGGGCTCACCTTGGACAGTACGGGCCGCACATGTGTTGGTAAGAACATCAGGCCTCTGGAGATAAACAGAAGCCACAGAATAGGAAAACTGAGTCATTTTTTAAATGGATTTGTCCAGATATGCGCAGCGAGCAGTGCTACATGAAGTGGCACGAGGACGAGTGTGGAGAGCCACTGCCTGGAAGATACCGCGTGGACATGTGCTGCTGTTCGGTCGGTGCTGCATGGGGTGTGGACTGTGAGGAGTGTCCCAATGCGGGCACGCCTGAGTACAGATCCATCTGTCCCAGAGGGCACGGCTTTGCCAACAGAGGAGACATTCTGACTGGCAGGTCATTCTACAAAGGTACCTCAGTTTTTCCCTTTTAAATGCTTATAAAGCTCCATGAGAGCAAACTGCAGCACGTACAGCTGTGTATTAATGACTATAGGGTCATCCCATGTCATTTCAACACTTTTGGAAAAAAGTTTGTTCGGGTTTCGGGCTCGAACATGTTTGGGCCTTCAGTAAACAACTTTGCATATGCCTCAACTCCCTGTAATTTGATCAGCTTTGAGCTATGTCAGGGTTCTCGCAGATCCTTAAAATTCTTAAAAGGCATTAAATTCATGAAGCTAACAATAAGGCCTTAATTGTCATTGAAACATCTTAAATCAATGTTTGAAAAGTCTTACATTTTAACACATAATAAGTATGATTTTATGATTGTAATTAGTCACACATTTGAAAATAAAAGTTAACATTCATACATAATTTACAGCAACATTGCGCAATCACGAGAGCGGAACCACACTACAAAACAGTGACATAGTTGCTTTCAACAACATGGGGAAATGTACATTTAATGAAAATTGGCTGTCCAATGAAGATTTTTCTTAATGGCTTTTATTTTTTGTATTTTGGTTGTTGTTTCATAGATTTCTGTCTGTTTTTGTAATCATCTTGTGTGTTTTTGGAGTGATTTTGATTATTTTGGTCAGGTTTTTTTTTGTGTTTTTTATTGTCATTTTGTGTATTTTTGTATGTTTAATTTTGCGGCCGCCGGTTGCACGTCTCCACTAAACACTGGAAAAAAATGTACCCTAACCCTATTCAGTTGATGTGGCATTTCTTAAATTTTATTTCAAATGGCAAAAAAAGTAACATGTATTTATGGAATTTTAGTTTCAATAATATACTATTGGTTTTCTGGAAATTTCATTTCTCCTGTATCTCTAAGCAATCCTAGTTTAACTTTGTAATAATTGTTTAAGAAATACAATACATTTGTGTGAGCATGAATAATGAAGTTGATTTTAGATAAAGATTTACAAAAGCTATACAAAATAAAAATGACATCTTAGGTAATCTTGTTGAGGGATCGATCAGAAAAATAACATTGGAAAGTTCAGTCACTCAAGATTGCATTAAAATAGTTTTGTTACAGTGAACTCTTCCTATATTTTTTGCATATATATATATATATATATATATATATATATATATATATATATTATGTTTCCAGCACATTGACACATGGATGTGATGCACATAAGTTGTGTGTGTTTCTCTTCAGATGTGAACGAGTGTAAAGTGTTCCAAGGTCTGTGCACTTATGGAACCTGCAGAAACACCATCGGCAGCTTCAAGTGTCGCTGCAACAACGGCTTCGCTCTCACTGCAGAGGAGCGTAACTGCACAGGTAGGAATGAAACATGCTGCTCAGAGAACGAGTGCAAATCCATGAGGGAGACACGTCATTGATATGGTTCATCTTTGCGTTTCAGACATTGACGAGTGTCGCATCTCCCCCGACCTGTGTGGTCACGGCACATGCGTCAACACTCCCGGCAGCTTTGAATGTGAATGCTTTGAAGGTTATGAAAGCGGTTTTATGATGATGAAGAACTGTATGGGTAAGGAAGCACAATCGTTCATGTTTTAAAAGAAAGTACATTTTTGGTTTTGATGTAGTATGCGTTATTTAATTAGGTGTACCCAGGGTGGACTGGCCATTTGGCATACCGGGAATCGTCTCTGGTGGGCCGGTCCGGTCCGCTATGTTTTAGTTTTTTTTTCTTACGAGCGAGTGGAGGCAGCCATGGTAAAAGGTAGTCAAAAAATTGTCCAAAAGTGGCAAAAACGTAGCAAGAAAAGAGTGTAAAGTGATTAAAATGAGCCAAAAGCAGTCCCATGTGGCCATAAAATTGATAAATAAAGAGAAACCAGGTGCCATGTAATGGCAAAGGGTAGCTTTAATAAACAAAATGTGGCAAACAATAGTGAAAAAGGGCAAAAATGTGGAACAAAAAGAGACAAAATTGTACAAAAATTGGATTAAAGTGTCAAAATAGAATTTGCAAAAATGCACAAAAAATAAGGAGAAAGGGGTATTTATTGGCAAAAGGTAGCTAAAGTCTGAAGAAAGTGTCCAACTTTTGAAAAGGAGCCAAAATGGGAAAAATGAAGCTACAAAATGGCTAAAAGAAATAGTTAAAAAGGGGTTAAAAAGTTTCCCCCATTAAGTTTTTCTGGGGGAATAATAATTAAAATGAAAACCTAAAGATCCACATGCTAATTACGGCTTCTACCAGGTGTCTGCTGATAATGTAGTGGACTGGTCTGGATAGAAAATGCCAGGGCTGATTTTTTCGTCCCAGTCCACCCCTGGGTGTACCCATGTAATATTTCTAATCCTCCAACTTTATTCAGCCATCTTCATGCTGTCTTTGTGTCTGTTCTCTTCTTATAATTCACAGACATTGATGAGTGTGAGAGGAACCCGTTGTTGTGCCGTGGAGGAAGCTGCCTGAACACAGAGGGCAGCTATGAGTGTGAATGTCCCCCCGGACATGCGCTCAGTAATGACGGCTCTGCATGTGAAGGTGAACTACACACATCGGCTCATTAGAAGCTATTTACATCCGTAACCACCAATGTTTATATCTGTTTAAGGTGTTTGTAATAGGCCTTAATATTCAGTAACTAATCTCTTAATAAAGCTTTATTAATTTACCAAGAAAATTAATAAGGCTACGTAAGTGTACCTGTAGTTGGTAGATGTCTCACTATACTATACTTGTATTTATCTGTATTATATCTTTACATTTGTATTATATTTCCCTGGAGGCGTATTTAATCCCTATTTAATTAACAGTCTTTCATTAAATTATGTACGTTTTCTTTTTCTTTTCTTTCTTTTCTATGTTTCAGTGTTTCTTCTTTCATTCAAAATATTTCTGAAACATCTGATTGTGACACTGAAGCTGCTTGTAATAAGCAGTCATAATATTTAAATGAGCTTCATAATAAGGCTTCATTAAATGCCTATTAACGTTAATATGTTTTTATCCAGATCCAGTAGCTGCAGAGCTGCATTAACTATCAATAAGTGCATAATAATAATAAAAAAAAATATATTAGCCTTAATAAGGCATTACTATCATTACCCAAGTATTATTAATGTCAATATAATATATAATATATTTCAATCTTTTAATTAATGTAAAGTTCTCATTAAGGGGCGTACTAACATATCAGTACAGCTTAAAAAGCATTATTATTTATTAAGCTTCTTTTATTAACACTTATATAGCTTCATTAATGTTAATGAGCACTTAGATAATAAGGCCTTAATATGAAAATAATTACTGCTTAGTAAAAGCAGCTTCTGTGTGTTAATAATATTAATACATATATTACCATGACAAAACATTTTATCAACACTCATACAGCCTTATTCATGTTAACAAGATCTTCTTAAAATTAATAATAATTACTGCTTATTAAAATACCATTAATATATATATATTAAATATTTTTTTATTAACACTTATACAGCCTTGTTCATGTTAATAAGAATGTGTTAAGGCCTTATTGAGAGGCTTATTAAGGTTTATTTACTGTTTATTACAAAGACTTTAATAAACAGTGTTTCCTATGTGTTTTGTGGCGTGGCAGATGTGAACGAGTGCGAGTTAAGTGACAATCTCTGCAAGCACGGCCAGTGCATCAACATGGCAGGAACCTACCAGTGCTCCTGTGATACTGGTTACCAGGCAACGCCAGACCGACAGGGCTGCGTCGGTGAGTGAGAAAAGTACAACCTTATGTAAAATATTAGAACCGCAAAACTCCCAATTATGAATCAATGATTTACTATTCTGGGACTGTCCTTGCAGATATTGATGAGTGCACGATAATGAACGGAGGCTGTGAGACTCACTGCACCAACTCGGAGGGAAGCTATGAGTGCAGCTGTAGTGAGGGATACGCTCTCATGCCTGACCTCAGGACCTGCTCTGGTAAACACAAGGAGTTGAAATAAAAATCTAAAATCCACAATGTTCTGACGTTTCTGGTGCTGAACTCACTCCTGCCCCTGTTAGATATCGATGAGTGTGAGGAGTCCCCAGACATCTGCGATGGAGGCCAGTGCACCAACATTCCCGGGGAATATCGCTGTCTGTGTTACGATGGATTCATGGCTTCCATGGACATGAGGACTTGTATAGGTAAATAACTCAATATTTACTTTTAGGCAAATAGTAACATTTATTTTCACTCATTCGTTCACTTTTTTTTTTTTTTGTTTTTCTGACAAAACAAATCTTTATTGGTTTTTATTAACCCCGCCACAAAGTGTGAAAGGGGGATAGGTTTGAACTGTTTAAGATAGGATAACCAAATTTAGTGTGTGGCGTCATGGTATCAATACTGTGATGGAGCTTGAAAATGAGAAGTGCGCAAATATTTTTTACGGCGTTATTGCCCTTTTTCCATTTTTTTTTCACTCTGTTCGAGGTATGCTTTTCTCAGAAACAGTTTAAGATACGATAACCAAATTTGGCGTGTGGCTTCAGGGTATCAATACCTTCATGGAGTTCGAAAATGAGAAGTGCGCAAATATTTTTTACGGCGTTATTGCCCTTTTTCCATTTTTTTTCACTCTGTTCGAGGTATGCTTTTCTCAGAAACAGTTTAAGATACGATAACCAAATTTGTTGTGTGGCT
The DNA here is from genome assembly GCF_900634775.1 of Gouania willdenowi. NCBI lineage: Eukaryota > Metazoa > Chordata > Actinopteri > Blenniiformes > Gobiesocidae > Gouania > Gouania willdenowi. The sequence continues at coordinate 18,164,634 of NC_041047.1, read as the reverse complement.
TCAGGGTATCAATACCTTGATGGAGTTCGAAAATGAGAAGTGCGGCAATGTTTTTTACGGAGTTATTGCACTTTTGTCGGTTTTTTTACTCTGTTGTATCTTCAAAGGGGACAGCTTTTCTTAGAAACCGTTTAAGATAGTTAGTAATTTTATATTCTGATGTGATAATATTTTCTTATGTATACATCTAAGTTTTTAGATTTAGGACATTTAGGAAAAGTTTGTGAGTAATAATGACAACCAATCTGGCGGGCGATGTTGATGACTGTGTGTTTTTGTTTAGGTTATATATCATGTCTTACTTTGCACTCTGAGGTGAATTAAGAATCCATTTGTGTCAATTCCTGCCTGTCCAGATGTCAACGAATGTGATCTGAACCCAAACATCTGTCTCCATGGTGACTGTGAAAACACCAAAGGGTCTTTCATCTGCCACTGTCAGCTGGGGTATTTTGTCAAGAAAGGATCCACAGGCTGCACTGGTACACACACACACACACACACACACACACACACACACACACACACACACACACACACACACACACACACACACACACACACACACACACACACACACACACACACACACACACACACACACACACACACACACACACACACACACACACACACACACACACACACACAAAATGTCCACATTTTAATTTTTTTATGCCCACATGTTGAAACAATTGATTCATGTGTTCCTTGTCATCTCTAATTTATGATACATTTGGATTCATAATATTATTTGTCTGAAGATTTTACTGTAACTTTTTTTTCACATTTACTTTTTTACATGAAGGGTATATAAGATACAGCTATAGCACATGTGTCAAACTAAAGGCCCGTGGGCCAAATTTGGCCTTTTAGACCATCCATTCTGGCCTGCAGGAGTAAGTTAAAAATGATTGTCTAAATTACCAAATATTTCAGCCTATATAAATACACACATAAAATTAAACTCCACAAAATCTGGAGGCTCGCAATTTTCCCACATTTTCATCTCATGACGGCAGTCATTTTTAATCTCAAACTGTTAGAATAACAAAATTTTACTCTCCTGTAATTTCCCCAAATTAAATAAAAATGAGTCACAAAATCATTGAAATTTCAAAGGAAAAATCCCGTAAGGACTGATATCTCTTATTGCCTGGATATTGTTGGCCTAGGATACTTTATGTATCATTTATACGTCGTGTAAAGTGCAAACTTAGGGACAATAATGTTGAAATTAAAATCAAACTTCTTCGTGTTTGGCCCCTGAGCTGTAGTATTGTTGTCTGTTTGACTTCTTGAATGGTCTTCTTTTATATTTCCAGATGTTGATGAGTGTGAGATCGGAGCTCATAACTGTGACATGCATTCTGCCTGCATCAACGTGCCGGGAAGTTTTAAATGTCGCTGTCGTGACGGTTGGATTGGAGATGGCATCAAGTGTGTGGGTGAGTATAGGCTCTCAGATGATCCCAGCTGCTTCGTATTGTTGTATTCACATTTAAGAACTGGGTAAAGGTGGATAATGTCTGCTAAGCTCTGCTACTAGGTTTGTCCTTTCCTTCCCTGCAGATGAAGATGAATGCTCAGCAGAAGATCACAACTGCAATCCAAACGCAGACTGTGTGAACACACCCGGGTCCTACAGATGTACATGTAAGGAGGGCTTCAACGGAGACGGCTTCTCATGCTCCGGTGAGACCCTCACACGGCTCTGACTGAGAGACAGACTTGGACGTCAGGTTGACAGTAAACTGACCCCGTGTTGTGTCATCTGCTCCAGACATGGATGAGTGTGCAGACAACGTGAATCTGTGTGAGAACGGCCAGTGTCTGAATGCTCCAGGAGGTTACCGCTGCGAGTGCGAGATGGGCTTCACTCCTACGGAGGACAGCAAGGCCTGTCAAGGTGCTGCACTCGCTCTTTCTCTTTTTCTATCAGTCATCCACATCCTTAACCCTTGTACGCACCTTTGAATCTTAAAAAAGCAATAAAAATGTACTCCATTCATTTTTTTCTTTTACTTCCACCGCATCAGATCTTTTCAACTACTTCAGACCTATCCATGTATATAAAATGTATTATATTTTCAAACCCTTTTTATGTTTGTTTGGACTTTTTATCATGAGAACCTTTCATTTTTTTCAGCAGGAAAAACAGTAAATATGCAGTATTTCTAAAAATGAGTGCCAAAGTGAACAGTCTTGAACATGTCATTAATTGATAGCAGAATTCAATTTAATGTATTATTATTTTTGGCACAAGGACAGTTTTAAAGAGAAAATTACACTTGTACACCTTGTATATTTTGCAATGTTAGAAAATCAGGCCTTCACTGAAATTTCCCTAAAACTTTATGCAATGGTCTCTGGTTGTTAGTTGGTCATAACACCTAAAACATATTTTTCTTATTATTTTTAATGTAGAGGTTTTGATCTATTGGTTATTAATTGAAAAAGCATTATATGTCATGATTACAGTAAAGGAAAAATATATGGTTACAATGGGAGTCAATGGGCCAAATTTGGTCACAAGGTTACTAAGTGTCAGTATGATGCATATTTGTTTTTCTATACACTTCCAATACACAGGACTTTGGAATTAATCAAATAAAAATAAAAAAGAAATTGTGGCAAAATTTCATACAACCAGACAAACAAATAAAAACATCCAAAATGTCACAAAGATGCTCCGTGGGTTAAAAGCACTTTGTTTCACCAACATCCCTTTACTCTCTCTCTCTCTCTGTCTCGTCTTGTCCACAGACATTGACGAGTGTAATTTCCAAAACATCTGCGTGTTTGGAACCTGCCAGAACCTTCCAGGGATGTTCCGCTGTGTGTGTGACGATGGTTACGAGCTGGACCGCAGTGGAGGAAACTGCACCGGTTAGTTTGGATTACTAAGCCAGTGTAAACCACTGCTCATGAAGTGATGTGTATCTCTATATATTTTAATGTGTGTCACTGTGCAGATATCAACGAGTGTGCTGACCCTGTGAACTGCATCAATGGACTCTGTGTGAACACACCAGGAAGCTACCTGTGTAACTGTCCAGCTGACTTTGAACTCAACCCGACTGGTGTGGGCTGCGTAGGTGAGTCACCCACCAGACGCTGCTAAACTAGGAGTCTATAGCTGTGTTTCCATTACCCTTGGAAATGTGCAAAATCTAAAAAACTTGGAATGGAAACACCTGAATTTTGAAAAAAAAACACTCAAATATTGCTAAAAAGGTTTTTTTTTTACACTTTCATGAGGAGGAATTTCAGATGTTTTGATATTGAAATGTGTGGTAAAAGTGCCATGGAAACACTTTTTCATCAAATACACGTCACAGAACGTGACGTACATGGTCACATGACCACTTCTCATCGAGAAAACATGGCGTGGTACTTGTAGACAGAAGAGGAGACCGGGACATTTCTTAGCATTATACTTAGAAATTATTATTGCCTCATTAAACGTGAAACAACTAAGGAATACAGAGTTTTATAAGGATGTTTGGAGCGTCCGTCTTCCTGCAGTGAAGTCTCATGGGATGAGATTTCTCAGGAGTTACGAGGCTCCTGCTCAAAACAACCTTCAGTGGAATCACGTTCAAAACGCAATTATACTTTGTCAATATTAAGAAATATCGCTTTTATTTTGCAAAATCTGTAATGGAAACATGTTATGTTGTGCTTGGGAGAGAAATTACAATGAATAAGATAAAAATGAATAAATAATCCAATAGTTTTACAGTTGGAAACAATAAAAGAAAGGAAGGAATGACACAGAAAAGGGATTTGTCTTTAGTTTAGTAACAGTGTGGGTGTTATGTCACTTTGTTTCTATCTACCAACCAGTGTGTGTCTGTTCATTTCATGTGCTCCTCATCAGCTGTGTTCACCAGGTGCTTTGACTTTGGTTCATGAATTACCCTCTCTGGTCAATCTGTCAGTGCTCATGTAGTGTCAGTTGTAGTTTAGATATTTTGTCTGTAATGTGACTTTTTCACTGTTCATTTTTTGTTCCTTATTGCGATTATAAATATTACATTTTAACCCAGACTGCTGCATTTGGGTCTTTATCTGTCAGCTTACAACATTTAATATGTTTGTGAAAGTTGTTAATATGCTTTAACCTATATCTTTGGCCTAAATAACCTAACATAACCTATATCTTTGACCTAAATAACCTAACATAACCTATATCTTTGACCTAAATAACCTAACATAACCTATATCTTTGACCTAAATAACCTAACATAACCTATATCTTTGGCCTAAATAACCTAACATAACCTATATCTTTGGCCTAAATAACCTAACATAACCTATATCTAGTAACATGTTTTTCAAAAACATCCAGTAATTGATAAAAAAAAAATTAAAATACTGATTAAAATTTGAATTATTATTCTTTTTTCAAATTCAAACACAGCGCACAGTCTTAAACAACTGTACTCTAAACTTTCACTTTCTCAAAAATAAAACTATAGTTCAAATAAAATACAGTATAGAAATATGTGAGCTTGCTCATCTTGTCGCTTTGTGCGCTAATCCTGGATATTTGTAACACAAACTAAATCTAGAGGAAAAAATGTCAGTGGGGCCGCCAAAAATTTGTGGTATCGAAATAAGGTCACGACCCCAAAAAAAGGTTAGGAACCATTGGACTATTATAAATTGGTCACAATATTTTTGGGAATAAAGCGCGTTTATTAAATTTACAGCTTAAGCATTTCAAATGTACAGACTGTGTGTAGACTAAAGCGTGGCATCTTAAATAGGATCAATAGTGAAAAATGACTCAGAATGTGACAATGGCTGCCAATTACCAAAAGCCTCCCAGGGGGTTTATGTGATCCTTATTCCCCATGAAAGTAATGATGAATGTGACAGTGGAAAGGGCGAGTATGCAGACATGAAATAGGAGGCAGAGAAGTGTTTTTAGACTCATGTACAATCATTCCAAACATGCAGTATTCCCCTGTTTTTATTTGTATTTTTTTATGTTCTGGACAAATTGTTCTTTTTATTTTGATTTAATGTCGAATCTGCTTCCTATCTCAGATACACGTGTTGGAAACTGTTTCTTGGACATCCTTGCCCGGGGTGATGGAGGGATCTCCTGCAGTGCTGAAATTGGAGTGGGCGTGACTCGAGCGTCCTGCTGCTGCTCCCTGGGCGGAGCCTGGGGAAACCCCTGTGAACTTTGTCCAGCCGCAAACTCCAGTGAGAACCACGGAAGCTCATTAATGATCATATTCATGATGAAATCCACTAATTGAGCTGTGTTATTTGGATGCACTCTTCCATTGTGTTCCTGTTGTTTTCAGCTGAATATAAGACTCTGTGTCCTGGAGGCGAAGGGTTCAGACCAAATCCAATCACTGTTATCCTGGAAGGTAAACTTTTGTTTTCCTGCTCTCTAATAAATCAACAGCAGCTCATGATCAGTGGAGCAGTGAACAGCTAAACACTGGCTGCTGTCTCAAAATCATTTTAAAAGTAAAAACCAATTCATAAATCCATACTTCCCACGACATTGATGGATCTCACACTTGTTCTAGATATTGACGAGTGCCAGGAACTGCCGGGACTCTGCCAGGGTGGAAACTGTGTGAACACGTTTGGTAGCTTCCAGTGTGAGTGTCCGCTGGGCTACTATCTCAACGAGGAGACTCGTATCTGCGAGGGTAAGGCCTGAGTCATTCCATTAAAGTCTCATGCTGGGGTCAATTACATTTTTTTAGTTACAATTACATCTTCAACTATCCATGTTCAATTACAATTACAGTGACCAGCATTTTTCCCGATTACAATGAAATTACAATTGTTTTTCATCCTCAGAAAGTCAATTGCAATTACGTTCTCAATGACTAAAGTTCAATTACAGTTAATTACAATTACTGAGCCTGAAATAAATAACCCCATAATACTTTCTGTTAGCATCTTTTATGATAACGTGTGCTAAAACACCTGTAAAATACACTAAAAACAAATATCTATCATCTATTTTCTTATTGGTTACCTTGTTAGGCTTCCTAATCAATGAAAATATAGATTTTAATATTTTTGGTGTGAGCGTCTGAGCCTTTTTTGTGTCAGTATACCCCTCGATTTCATTTTTTTTAAATGGTAAAATGTGGGAAAGCTTCATATGAAACATACTTTAATAATTGTTAACTGCATATGTGTAGTACTGAACTGTAATATGGTTCCCCAGTTTTTGCGTAAAATTTTAATTGACATTTTTTCTAGAATTTTCATTACAAAGTCAATTGTCTAAACTCAAGTACAATTTAATTTCAATTACGACGGCAAGAGATTTTTTAAATTAAGTCATATTTCTAATTATTGATCAATTACGATATTGCAATTATAATTGACCCCAACCCTGGTTGAAGTGTGAATTTTTCCATTTATGTTATTGAAAAGTGTTGTTTTTCAGATATTGATGAGTGCACCACCCACATTGGTATATGTGGACCTGGGACTTGCTACAACACTCTGGGTAACTACACCTGTGTGTGTCCACCTGAATACATGCAAGTCAATGGAGGAAACAACTGCATGGGTGAGTCAACGTTAGCTTACCTCACAAGTGTCAAACTCATGGCCCGGGGGCTAAATTCGGACATTTAGAGCATTAAATTTGGCCCGTTTGAGAAAGTAAAAATGATAGAAGAATCATGAACCGTGAATTTTTTTAATTAAAATCCACAATATTTGAAGAGCTAAATTTTCTAGTTCTCATATCACATGATGGCAGTCATTTTTAATCTGAAATTGTTGAAAGATCTTGCAATTTTTCCAAAATCTGGCAAATTTTCTTCAAATTATCCCACGAAATTCCCCCAAATTTCCCAGGATCAGTGAAATTTAAGTGAAGATCCTGCAGGGACTGATATACTTTATCATTTATACATTATTTATACCTGAAAGTGCAAACAAGGCCACATTAATGTCTTTTTCCACCTAAAATCTGTGGCCCAATTAAGGTCAAACTGCTCCGTATTTGGCCCCTGAACTAAAATGTAAAGACATGTTGCTAACATCTGTTGGTGAGATATCTGTCAAAACCTGATAAAGTAAAAAGTATTGTCTTTCTTGTGATATAGACATGAGGAAGAGCGTGTGTTACCGCAACTTTAACGACACTTGTGAAAACGAGCTGTCGTTCAACATGACTAAGAAGATGTGCTGCTGCGCTTACAATGTGGGGAAAGCCTGGAATAAGCCGTGTGAGGCCTGTCCGACGCCTGCTACCTGTGAGCTTCAACCTCAGAAACTTCTGTGAAAACTTTCACGATGGATGCCAACTCCTGTTAAGAGAACTGTGTCTTTTCTTTCAGCCGAGTATCAGTTACTGTGTGGTAACCAGGCCCCTGGCTTCATCATCGACATCCACACTGGCAAACCAGTCGGTAAGTTTGTTTTGACCTCTGTTCACAGATGTACGACAATTATCGTATGCATTATTCGACTGTTGAGTGAACATGTGGTTGCGATTGGTGGTTTATTGTACAAGTATGCCTTATTTTTTCCTCAGTTAAGCTAAAAACAGATTCTTCATGTAATCCCTGTTATCAGTCATCTATGAAAACAAAGTCCTCTCAGTGTCTGGCACTGGTGGATAGAGAATCCATCAGCACCATTATCCCTCTCAAGGTATTTGATGTTGTGGAAAAAAAGATCAGCAAGTAAAGCCCCAATACTTTGAGGTTTCCTGTCCCGTCACATGATTAAACAAGCTTGGATACTTACTTTACGCCAGATGCCCACATTACCGCATTTGGGATTTGAACTCTTGATTCTCACTTTATAATAAAAGCTGCATCTTCCTACTCATCAGAAGCACATATTGTCTGTCTTTTTTTGTACGTACATTTAAGACCAAATCTTCTGTTTGTGTGATATTTAGATATTTACGGGAAAACTATGGGCGAGAGCTTCATGTTTTAAGCTCATCATACAGAGAGGACCCACAGACGGGGGCGGAATTTTACTCTGATGAGTTTGATAAAAAATGATCTTGTTAGGGATTTCCCGATACAACTTTTTCACTTCCGATACAATACCGATATTGCAGCCTTTAGTATTGGCCGATACTGATATCGATCTGACATTAGCACGAATCATACATACTTTTATTACTTATTTTGTAGTGTGGAATGTTAGAAAAGGTTTGATCAAGTGATGTTACTCAAACAGAGAACAATAGTCAGCAACAGTAGGTATGAGAAAAACTGACCCATTTATAATTAACCAGTTGGTTATATGAATTTTAACCTTCAACATAATATCTACAGAATTCTGCAATTGAATAAACATAATATAATATATTTCAGATTTTTGGATGCAGTCCGATAAAATCTGATATTCATTTTCTGACTGATATTGGACCGATATTCGATATCAATATCGGATCGGGACACCCCTAGATCTTGTGACATGTTGTCCACCTCATGTCATTGGCAAAGAGGCATAAATTGTGTCGATGACGTTTTGTTAAAGAATTACTGATGCTGTAATTCCGAATCTGTGAATATTGTGCCAACTGTACCCAACAGTGTTACGGTCCAAATAGTATCCAAATAAACTGGTGACATCACCGCATTTGGGATTTGAATTCTTGACTCTCACTTTAATATAAAAGCTGCATCACTCTACTCATCAGAATCACATTTGTCTTTTTTATATGTGCATTTAATACCAATTTGACGGAGCCCGTGTTTCAGATAACTGTACATTTCCCTTCTGTAAACAATGTCTTGCTGTTCAATTTTTGTGTAAAATTCCTGGTTTCTTGTTTATCGTAGATATCGATGAATGCAGGGAGATCCCTGGTATTTGCGCTAATGGAGTGTGCATCAACCAGATTGGGAGCTTCCGCTGTGAATGTCCAATGGGCTTCAGCTACAACAACATTTTGCTCATTTGTGAAGGTACCCTTGCCTGACGTGTATTGATATTATACCACCATCAATTATGACCTCGTAACCACAAATGTAATGCCTCTTAATGCCATCACCCAGCAGAGGGATGAATCATGCCATGACAGTTCAAACTGGGCTGTTTCTCTCCATGTGTCCACCAGCTGACAGAGCTGCTGATTGATGCTCACGTTTCTTCTTTTCTTCCTACGGTGTAGATATCGACGAGTGCAATAGTGGGGACAACCTGTGCCAGCGCAACGCCAAATGCATCAACATCCCGGGCAGCTACCGCTGCGAGTGCTCAGCGGGTTTCAAACTGACTCCCAGTGGCGCATGTTTGGGTGAGTCCAGCCTGACCTACTGTAGAGGCTGAAGGTGCTGAAGATTTAGATCTTTACTTTTCCATTTCAAAACTTTAAATTTAGATAAAAAAATACATTCATCTGTACACCTTCCCTAACAGTGAAGATCACCTCAAAACGGAGAGAAATAAATAAATGCATCGATAAAAGAAATATAAAAGGAAATAAAATGATCGACACAATCTAGAACAGAGGTCACCAACCTTTCCTAAACCGCGAGCTACTTCAAAGTTACTACATACTCTGAAGGGCTACCAGTTTGATATACAATGAAATACTACTTCAATTTCCTAGTTTCACTTGAATTTGAGGGGAAGATAATGAAGGAAGACTTTAAAAAAGATAGGAAATATTGAAGTTTTAACATTCAGCATTTTATTTCTCTTAATTTATGTGATTGTTTCATTTTCTAATGACCACCTCTGAAACATTTCATAGGGAATCATCAAGTTCCTATTTTACGACCCACTAGCTACTCTTTTACAAACCGAAACATGTTCTTACAATTTACCAAATAATGTAAAATGTTATTACCAAATGTTTCAGTGAAAATAAACATTTAAAGGTGGTTCATTTACCAAAAAAAAACCGTATCAGGTGCAACAGTATTTAACTCTATTAGGGTACTGACTACATCTGTCATCTAAATATATTTTAATGAGTTTGAAGCCTGGCAAGTAAATCAGACAGATGGCGTTAACTGATGGCTAGTGCTGCTGTTAGAACCAGCCTGAGGGCACCGCACATGGTCCATGCGGGCTACCTGGGGCCCGCAGGCACCGTGTTGGTGACTCCTGATCTTGAATGATCAGACAAATTTGATCAGATTTGTTGCTTCAGATTCCTTGGTTAAATTTATAGCGAATAGCCCAAAATAAGTAACATGATTATGATTACATTTTCCATTTTTCTCAGATCGTGATGAGTGCCAGGAGATTCCCAATGTGTGCAGTCACGGCGAGTGCATTGACACACAGGGCAGCTATCGCTGTCTCTGCCACAACGGTTTCAAAGCCACTGCAGATCAGACCATGTGTATGGGTAAGGAGTCCCATCAATTAACTCCTTGGCACGCAAAACTGCTACGAATGTAATTAAAGGGAGAGAGAATACCTCATAGTTTGACCTGTTTGTGTTTTCATTGTTGATTTCAGACATCGATGAGTGTGACAGACAGCCATGTGGGAACGGCACCTGTAAGAACACTGTGGGTTCCTACAACTGTCTTTGTTTCCCTGGATTTGAGCTGACTCACAACAACGACTGCATGGGTATGAAGAACAACTCGATTGGACATGGACCTGTTTGTGTGAAGATTGCATGTTCTCTCCCTCCCTGTTAGGATTTCTCTGTGGTTATTCTAATACAGCTATAAAAGCTCCTTTATTTATGTAGACCATACAACAAAAACAAAACAAAAAAAAACGAGTGTTGAAGAGAATTGAATCATTAAATTGTTTTATAGAGTTGAACTTTTCTTCTGCTGCTCATTTCTTTGCTTTGGTGCGGAGAAAGAATTAAATTTAGACATGAGGTTCCATTTGTTTGTCCCAGAACTACATCAAGCTGCATTAAGAATTACGCTTAAAAGTTGGCTTTATAACAAAAACACAAAAACACAGAACACAAGCAGCTTGGTAAATGTCACTGATGTCAAGATCATTTTTTCATTTGCCTTTGATCTTTCTGTTTCTATAATTGGACTTTCAAGGCATATTTAGAGTTGGAGACATCTAATCCTCTGAATATTTATCTTACAGACGTTGATGAATGCAGTGCCCTCCAGGGCCAAGTGTGCAGGAATGGACAGTGTATCAATGGGCTGGGTTCCTTCCAGTGTCTCTGTCACGAGGGTTATGAGAACACACCTGATGGGAAGAACTGTGTTGGTGAGACCACTGAACAGTTTGGCGGAATGTGATCTGGAGCCCTTTTAAATGGATATAGCATTAGCATACATGCGTTTAATATGTGTTTTTCCAGATATCAATGAGTGTGTGAGCTTGCCCGGCACTTGCTCACCAGGAACGTGTCAAAACTTGGATGGATCCTTCAGATGCATCTGTCCTCCTGGATACGAGGTGCAGAATGACCAGTGTATAGGTGAGGCACACGCACACCATTTTTATTCAACCGTTTAAAGCCCATCTGCTCCGCATATGCACCATTAAAAACACAGCTGGCGCATACAATCCTTTTTCCTTCGTTTATTCTCTTTCTTATCCTCTTTTGTGCTCACTTTCCAGATATCAATGAGTGTGATGTGGAGCCTAACATCTGCCAATTTGGCACATGCACAAACACTCCCGGCAGCTTCCAGTGCTCATGCCAGCCAGGCTTTGTTCTGTCTGACAACAAACGACGCTGCTACGGTGAGAGAAGCTTGTGGTTAAAGACCAAACTGTCGTTTTCCTGTTAGCTTGAAAGCTAGTATTTGTCTAATTTTCTTTTTTTTTTTTTTCATTTCCTTCCCTTTTTGAGAGCAGACACCAGAGAAAGCTTCTGTTTCACCAAATTTGAAGCAGGAAAGTGTTCTGTTCCCAAAGCTTTTAACACCACTAAAGCCAAGTGTTGCTGCAGCAAGATGGCAGGGGAGGGCTGGGGACTTCCCTGTGAGCTCTGCCCACGAGAGAGTGATGGTGTGTGACTGCGAGTCTCATTAAATCTCTCACCTGCACACACATGCACAAACCAATCTTTTTTTTTTAATGCTTCCAGCTGCATTTGACACCCTGTGTCCCTATGGCCATGGAGTTCTGCCCGGACCAGGAGAGGCTCGTGAAGGTGAGCACTCTGGCCTCCCTCCAGCTGTTTAATATTTGGAACACTGTTGGCTGATTTGCACCTGTTTCCTGTAGATATGAATGAGTGTTTGGATAACCCTGGAATCTGCCAGAATGGTATCTGCATCAACACGGATGGTTCTTTCCGTTGTGAATGCCCTTTCGGATACAACCTGGATTTCACTGGAGTCAACTGTGTCGGTGAGGAGGATTTAAGAGGAAACCGAATAAGAGTTTCATTTCAAATGTAAAGCAATAAGGTGCAAATGCCTGCAGAGGCATAAAAAATAATTTGGAAGTCTGAAAGATATACTACAGTTTAAGGTCAGTTGGTGATGCACCTACAGACAGATATCTGTCAAAAAAGAAGGATCTCATGTTGTGAGTATGTGAATATTTGTGATTCCAACCATTTTTCCAAACTGTAATTTTAAGTACTCACTGACAAATATGCAAGCTCTTAAAGGCTACTGATGACTCTCCAAAAACTTCATCAAACACAAATTTATGATTGGACTCTCTTCACTGATAATGTGTTATTTGTTCTAAACTACAGCAGCAGGTACCCCTACAAAGAAATGTCAGCTATATCAGACTTTTTTGGGGCTGTGAACCGTGTCATTTTGTTATTGAACCAGAGGTTGTCCCCCTAGACATATATTTTATATATATTTGACCTTCCCAGACACTGACGAGTGCGACATTGGGAACCCATGTGGAAATGGCACGTGCACTAATGTGGTTGGAGGCTTCGAGTGTTCATGCCAGGAAGGTTTCGAACCAGGACCCATGATGACTTGTGAAGGTCTGCTTATGGCAAGCTCTGACTGTAAATCATGCAGCTGTGTGCTATTCATTAGCATTCATGACTGTACTTGCTTCTCTTCTTTATTGAAGACATCAATGAGTGCTCCCAGAATCCTCTGCTTTGTGCCTTCCGTTGTGTCAATACCTTTGGCTCCTATGAGTGTATGTGTCCGGCTGGTTATGTGCTGCGAGAGGACCTACGCATGTGCAGAGGTAAGAGATCAAGTTACCCGCAAAAGAATACTTTTAGTATTAAAGTCAATAAAGTTATTTGTTCACTTCAGAGAATGAGTTCAGCATTTTACAAAAAAATAAAAAAATCCACCCAGATGTTAACATAATCCTAACTTTAACTAAAAAAATGTTTTATCCAAATGTTAACATTTATCTATTTATTCCTTGGTATTTGTTTGTTTCGCTTCATTTTGGAATTCTGCTCAGTAAGTTTAAATTCTTTTAAAATCCTTTGAAGGAAAAAGTGGCTTTTGATCCGTTCTTCTGGTTTAATTTATTTTTGGACTTTTCACTGTTTCTAATCAGACCAGGACGAGTGCTCTGAGGGCCTGGATGACTGTGACTCAAAGGGCATGACCTGCAAGAACTTGATCGGGACGTTCATGTGTATCTGCCCTCCTGGCATGCAACGGCGGCCAGATGGAGAGGGATGCATGGGTTAGTAAAAAATTTAAAAAATAAATTGCAACAGAAAAAAAAAGTTCACCTCAGTTTTTGCACACATTTTTTTTAACCACTGGTGTTTTATTTTCTCCACTTGTTGGCAGACCTGAACGAGTGTCGTGCCAAACCTGGCATTTGCAAGAACGGGCGCTGCATCAACACTGTGGGAAGCTACCGCTGCGAGTGCAACGACGGCTTTGAGCCCAGCTCCACTGGAACTGAATGTATCGGTACGTTTTTCAGCTTTTTTACAACCTGTCGCTGCCGTTTCTGGATCTACAAATGTGCTTTTATTCAAAATGCTGCTTCTTAATCCATGACATTACCTCTTTCTTCCTTCATAACCTCACCCCACCCCCACCCCTTCCCCCACGCCCTTGGTTTCCTCAGACAACAGAAAGGGCTACTGTTTCACTGAGGTTCTGCAGACAATGTGTCAGCAGTCATCTACCAACAGGAACAGCGTGACTAAATCTGAATGCTGCTGCAACATGGGCCGAGGCTGGGGCTCCCAGTGTGAGCTCTGCCCACTGCCTGGCACTGTGCAGTACAAGAAGATGTGCCCACTGGGCCCGGGCTACACTACAGATGGCAGAGGTGAGAGTCAGTAAAAGACACATTATGATTTCATCATTTGGAAAATGCATTTATTTCATTTAATTTCACTATTTTATTTGGCACAGTTTAAAATACTACAAAACAATAATATCAATGGTACACAGATATTAACAGAAATCAATACACTTTAGAGGCATGCCAGGGGAAACCCAAAAAACCCTCAAGGGGCTTGAAGAAGAGGGCACCTGATATGGTAAATGGACTTGATTTATATAGCGCTTTTATCACCACACTGAAGCATTCCCAAAGCGCTTTACATATCAGCTCATTCACCCAATCATTCTCACATTCACACATTCACTGCCATGCAAGGCGCTAGTCGACCACTGGGAGCAACTCAGGGTTCAGTGTCTTGCCCAAGGACACTTCGACACATAGTCAGGTACTGGGATCGAACCCTCAACCTCTCGATCAGAAGACGACCCTCTACCACCTGAGCCACGGTCGCCCGATATAACATTTAAAAGACCAAATAATGGAACGTCAAGACAGCAAAACTTTGAAACAGAGCAGAAAACAGGAAATAGAAAAACATTAACATCAAATTCAAAAGTCATGATTATTTATTAAGGAGTAGGTTTTTGAAAGTTTGATCAGATGAGGAACAAGGAAATTCCATATTCTGGGATCTCTTGATGTATTGCTGAATAGAAAGTGTAACTTTCCTTTATTGGTCATGCATTTAAATATTGTAAAAAAAGCTACTGTATGAGTATGTTTGTAGAAATATGAAACAAAATATTAAATATTTATCTGAAAGAGAGTTTTTTATTTCATTCATATGAATTGCTTGATAAAACGTTACAGGTCCATCAACTGCAGCTCACCAAGTGGAGTTATGTCTAAAATTTGTATTTCAGACATCAATGAGTGTCAGGTGATGCCAGATCTGTGTCGTAACGGTCAGTGCATCAACACCATTGGATCCTTCCGCTGTCACTGTAATATGGGATACAAGACCGACTTCACTGCAACGTCTTGTATTGGTACGATGAACCACTTAAAGGCTCTTGTTAAAAAAGTTTGAAAAAGATTAGCTCCAACCACATTAAAAATCATTTGTGTTTTATCGTGTTTATTTTGCAGATATGGATGAGTGCGCTCTGTCTCCGAAGCCCTGTAACTTCCTGTGTAAAAACACGGAGGGCAGCTACCTCTGCTCCTGTCCCAGAGGATACACCTTACAGCCTGACGGAAAGACCTGCAAAGGTACAATTCTCCTGTTTCTGTTTAGTACTTTTATGCTGTGTTCACACCGAATGCGTCTTCTGCGGCACCGGATTCGTCTGCCGGATCAAAAAAAGTTTGAAGTGAAGCACCGCCCACCAGTGACACATCCAACTCAGTGAGTTTCACTTCCTGCTGAAGCGAGGAGCTGCGCTCCTTTTTCTCCTCTCATAAACATAAACCACCAGTGAAAAAACCCAGTGCGATTAGCGGCTAATGCTATCCTAGCTCAGTGCCGACTTTCAAAGATGAAAACTACAGAGAACTTTTACCTGCTACTACCACCTCCTCGCTGATTCTCCTCCACGCCTAATCCTTCCTAGTCCAGTCCCGGATATAAAGGCCATGTCATACAGCTCTAGGTGGTCACACACAGCTTCTACTCCATGGTTGAATTAGTGAACAGACCGATGTCCGTGTCCACAGCCTGACATCATCGTCAATAAACAGTCGCAGGAGTTCAATATTTTCAACTCGAGCAAATGTGCGAATATGACAAAAAACTGGGAGCGTGCTCGCACGGCCAATGCTCTTGACGCGCGGATCGGACCGCACCGCCCCACAGGAAAGATGTTGCCTCTGGGACGTGTATGTAATCTGGTCGCACAAACATTTCATGACGCATCCGGTGTGAACGCAGCATGAGTCATTCATGCTGTCCAGGATTCAGATTCAATTCTACATCTGTGCTTTCCTTTCTCCTTCCAAGATCTGGATGAGTGTTCAACGAAACACCACAACTGCCAGTTCCTTTGTGTCAACACTATCGGAGGATTCACCTGCAAGTGTCCGCCTGGCTTCACTCAGCATCAGACTGCCTGCATTGGTAGGTTTGAGGCCATCTTTACGGTCACTGCTCTGAAGGGTTTCTAACAAGGTCCTGGCTGCAGATTTGACATACACTTTGATCTCTTGGTTTCATTGTCTTCACAGACAACAACGAGTGTTCGAGCCAGGCCAGCGCCTGCGGAGACAGAGCCTCATGTGTCAACACTCCTGGTAGCTTCAACTGTGAATGCTCTAAAGGTTTCTCCTTGGACACCACGGGCATCGAGTGTGAGGGTAAGCAGGCATCCATCAAAAGTTATCTACAAATGTCAAGGAGATGCAGGCGATTTTAAAATCTACTAAGCACAAGATGGGGTAGAAATGTGAGGCTGGAAGAGGTTGTTTGCTGTTAGCACAAAGTAAAAGTCTTTCTTTTTTTTTTTCCTCAGATGTGGATGAATGTGGCTCTAACCACCGCTGTCAGCATGGCTGTCAGAACATGCTGGGAGGTTTCCGCTGTGGTTGTCCTCAGGGCTACGTGCAGCACTACCAGTGGAACCAGTGTGTGGGTGAGTTATGGTGACTGTACTGAGAGTCTGCCAGCTTAGTGTGGTGACACTGAGTCGATGAGGAATTACCGTATGCAAGAATCTATGAGATGAGAGATTTGAGAGAGCTTGTAGAATTGACAAAGATAAAAACATAGTTGGATTTTTTGGACTCGGATCTTCTTCTACCGTCTGAATGCATCTCAGATTTTACTATAGGTCTTTCTTTGGGTGTATGT
Source organism: Gouania willdenowi (assembly GCF_900634775.1). Lineage (NCBI taxonomy): Eukaryota > Metazoa > Chordata > Actinopteri > Blenniiformes > Gobiesocidae > Gouania > Gouania willdenowi. Next base: position 18,147,677 of record NC_041047.1, on the reverse strand, counting down.
TTCTGTGTGTTACTCTGATGAATTTTGTCGTTGCTACACAAAGCAACAACAAAAACCCCAAAAAGTTTCCAAAAATATTCATATACAGTAACACATACAAAATGACATCCAATACGTACAAAATGCTGACACAATTACACAAAATGACAGTCAAAATACGCAAAACTACACAAATACAGAAAAAACTACAAAACAGCACTGCAGATTGACAACGATAAACAAATTGCAAACATAACACATAAGAAATACCAAAAACACATGACTCATAAAATACACGAAATGTCAGCAGAAATTCTCAAACTGACAAATACAGAAAATGACTCCAAAAACACACAAAATGACTGAAAAGAAGAAAGACAAAACCTTTAGTTTTCTCATGTTTGGATTGGTCGTTATTGCATTACTGATATTGTGGCCCTCAGATCAGACAATCACATTTTTGTGGCCCCGCTATGATAAGAGTTGCCTATCCGTGTTAGAATCTAATTAATGTACCATTATCCAGCTCTGCAGAAAAGCTGATGACGAGCCTCTACTTACAATCAGAGAAATATTCAACATGCAGGTCCTTAAGGACTATAATGACAATCTGGGCATATAAGACCAATAGAAGATATACAATATGTGTGCAAGAGCTACACCTTTGCCTATATGTTAACATGTTAGCGCAACGAGTAATGGTGCAGATGTCATTCGTCAGTTTCTTACAAAACACGTTGCCCCTAATGATTGTTAAGGAAATTTATAATATTAACTTTTTTCTTTATTTTACAGTTAGTTTGCATTAAATACATAATCACAGTGCCACAGTGACATAATATTTTGAATCCCGACGATGTACACATAGTAAATTCTGATTATTTAAGGAGATATTTTGAAGTATTATAGGTTGTTTAACATTGTCAAAGTGCCTGTGTGACATCGTAGGCCTTGCATTGCTTTTCTTGCAGATGAAAACGAATGTCAGGGAGGATCCGTCTGCGGCTCGGCCTCGTGTTACAACACACTGGGCAGTTTCAAGTGTGTGTGTCCCTCGGGCTTCGACTTTGAGCAGAATGCCGGCGGCTGCCAGGATGTGAATGAATGCAGCCAGGGGTCCAATCCGTGCACCTACGGCTGCTCTAACACTGATGGAGGCTACCTGTGTGGCTGTCCAGGAGGCTTCTACAGAGCAGGACAGGGGTGTGTAGACTAGAAATGAGGAATAGGCATAATCATAATCTAAAATAATGTTGGTAACAATTTACTTGAAGTTTTATACATAAAGGCTGACATTATGCTGGTATTATTATGACATGACACCTGTCATTAAATAAGGTGTCATGAAGGATATCATTAAGTGTCATTCGTTACCCTAACCTTAACCCTTTGTTACTTTAACCACATGTGTCAAACTCAAGGCCCGGGGTCCTTTAGACCATCAAATTCGGCCAACAGGAGAAAGTTAACAAGAAAAAATAATAATTATTGTCCAAATTACAAAATAATTCAATTATAAATAAATCAGCTCAGATATCTCAGATATCTAAATACACAAATTCAATCATTTTTAATTTCAAGTAGTTTTTCCTGAAATCATGTCACATAATTTCCGCAAAATGAATCAAAATTGGTCACAGAACCAATGGAATTTTAAATCCTGCAGTGACTAATATCTGTCACGTATTGCTTGGATATTGTTGGCATCATACATACTTTATATATGTTGTGTAAAGTACAAACTTGGGGACATTAATGTTGAAATTGCTTGTTTTCTCACCTAAAATCTGCTGCCCACTTAATATCAAACTACCTTGTATCTGGCCCCTGAACTAAAATGAGTTGGACACCCTTGCCGTAACCCCTAACCCTAACCCCACTAGATGCATCCATCTGACCCAAAAAATGCCAGCATCGCTCCAATGATTATCATGGTTTAGCGAAGGGTGTAATAAATTAGCTAACGGCACTTAATGATAGACTTCTTGACACCATATTCATGGTAATGAAAGATAATGACAGCGTACTGTCAGCCTTATGTATAAAACGTCAAATGTTACCACAGTGTTTCTTTACTCACTGAACTTTGTCGCTCTTTGTTTCCACCCAGCCACTGTCTGTCAGGCGCAGGTTTCAGCAGTCAGTTTGGAGAAGGTGAGGAGGACGATAGTCTTTCTCCTGAGGCCTGCTACGAGTGTAAGATTAACGGAGGAGGAAAGAGTGGACGACACAAGCGCAATGCTGATGAACTCAACCAGGTATGCAGAGGTGTAAAGAGTACTGATATATATCCTACTCAAGAAAAGTAAAGTAGGAATCTGTCACTTGCGCAAAATGCCTGAAGGTGCTTTCACACCAAATGCAACTGAAGCGATTAGATTACATTCAATTCAATGTAAATGACGCAACCTCAAGTTATTCCCCCTCAAGCGATGTGACTTGCGTGATTTGAGCAACTCAAAATTGAAAAATTTTAACTTTTTAAGCAACTTCAAGCGACCACTCTACCGTCCTTCACTGTCTATAGAGCCGCGGCAGCAGCCCCTTCCTGCTCCCTCTCGCCACAGTGCAGACGGCTGCAGCGGAGGGCTGTACTGCACTTCCTCAATTTATTTTTATTATATAAAAATAATCTTGGATAAGCCTACATTCTGAGTGAAATCTTTTTTTAGTTACTCTGTAAGTTGATAATTTAAACCGTAAAAGCAGAGCTGTCTATGATAAGTGCTGTAAACATTCGGCCGGATCAGACTTCTCTCTTTCTCCTCTGTCACCGCTTATACACACACACCCACACACACACACACTGTTCCCTGGTCATTGCGTCAGTGAAGCAATGTGCATCAACTCTTTAGGTCACAAAGTCTGCGGTGTGGCTTTAAGTACAAGTAATATTACTGATTTAGAAATATACTGAAAAAAGTACAAGTAATCCATTACTTGCACCCCTGCAGGTATGTTTGCTGACAAGCCGATCAATTTTTCAGTCAGTAGTGTTCTTGTTGGTGCATGAGGATAAACTTGTGTGTCTTTGTTACTGCAGGATCCTACAGTGAGTATGGCCAGTCTGGACATCCAGGACTCCATTCCCATGAACATCTCACTGGCCTCCCTGCTCAACAAGGAGCCTCTACTGGAGCTCCGCCCAGCCCTGCAGCCTCTGCTGCACCACGTGCGTTATGTCATAACCCATGGCAACGCAAACGAACACTTCCGACTGCTGGAACGCCGCGATGGAAAGAGCGTGCTCCGGCTGGGCAAGAAACTCCCTCTACCGGGATCGTACCGGCTGGATATTGCTAGCCTGCCGCTCTTTGGGCCTCGAAAACTTCACCAGCTGGAGGAACAGCATGACAATAACTACCTACAGGGGGAGATCGGAGGTGCTCTTCGCATCAAGCTCCACATTCACCTGCACTGAGCCCCTGCTCTGGTAACCTCCATCAGCACCCACCCACTGCAGGACTATCAAGGGTAATCAAGGACAATGAAAGACTGATGCCACCAGCCCAACCCTACCCCCACCACTTTGTTCCTGTCCAGTTATTATATGTTCAGGTTTGTCTTTTGTTTTTACCTTATCTCCTACACCCGTTTACTTGAGCCCGCACTCATTCTCCTCTTAGAGAGCCAGTGGAGCCAATGGCAGAGAGGTGTCTTTGTGCTTGGACCACTGACCGTTCATGTAGAAAAACGAATCCATTGTGAGTCTATCAAGCACTTTTTTACACGAGCAACAAGCTATGGAAAACATAGAGTTCAACAAGTGCTGAGAGTGGTCAAAACTACTTTATTGTAGCATGTATGGTGGTATTTCAATCCCAAGTTTTCTCTTTGTTTGGTAATTGATTAATCAAGGCTACATGGAATTGTTGTGGTCTAAAAACACTTTCACCTCTCTGTGATTGTGGTAAAAAGACAACACTGGGCATCAATGTTTGTCACGTTCGCCCCTTTCAGTATTGTAGTCATTGTCATTTAATGTATTTTTTTGTTTGAAAGGTGTAAACACGAAGGACTGCATCATTTACACAGCATTTCAGGTTCCTACCTTCATAGCACTCTGTTCTATAGCTTGATTTCCAACCAAGGAGAAAACAGCATTTAACCTTAATGCTTGATGTAACGTTTTTTTTTTTTTCAAGCAGAAAGCTGCGATTAGATTTCTTGTGCGTGTGCTGTCACGTGGGGTTACCTCAGTACCAATGCTGTGATGCCGACTCCAAAACAGAAGAGGGTGCTAGAGTCCCTCGGCATCCATCAGTAGCAGGGAATTCTCTAGAAAGCAGCTTCAAGTCTTTGAAGGAAATAAACCAGGTCAGATGTTTGACGCAGGTGCACTGATTCTGAACCTGAGAGCCAGTTTATTTGAATACAGACTGTCAGAGGGTAAAATGGCCTCTTTTATATCAACACTAGGCTGGAATTACATTAAACTGACATGATCTGACTTCTTTGACTTTGCCATGAGCTCCATGTCTGAGTGTTGAGCCTTGTTTACAACACAGTGTGACACACAGAATAGCCATCTCAAAGGTACATAGCATGTTAGGCCAGAACCAATAGGAGTGCCTACAGAGTAAACAGCTCATCCAGGTGAACACTCGACCTCAATAAAAAAGGTTATTTTCAGGTCCTATGTCAGTTTTTTCCAGGTGTTTCTTTATCTCTCAAAGAGAAATAAAGGTGCTAATCTGTGCAGTTTTTAATCTGGATTGCAAAAAAAAAAAAACACGTCTATTTGCTTGGTTTATTTTTGTTTGTTTGTCTGTTTATGTGTTGTCTCAGTGCTGAAAACCAATATTATCAAACGTGCTTTCTGAAAATTAAAGTATATATTTTTAAGTGAAATGTTGATGTTTTTGGGGGGTTTTTTTAATGCCAAAATTGGGAGAAAAAAAAACATCACAGCAACCCAAAAAGTGAAGGTTTTAACGGCCTCGACGGTTTTAAGGTGATTTTGTTTGTAGTAAGATAATGGAAAATGGCTAAATCGCATATTCCTGACTCACATTGATACTCATTAACCTCTAAATAAGTCTGTAACAAAAACAGACGTGTCAAATAATCAGTGTTCTCATTGTGTTTTGTTGGTAGCAAACAGTGTAATGATCTATGGTGCTAAATGAGAATCCTCTTTGAACTTTTAAAGTTTCTGCGCTGTCTCACAGCTGAGACAATGTTCATACGTCATAATCATTTTCTAACCAGGAGCTTTTGTATGAGTTGTATCTTTACTGTCAATTTGCATTTTCTTTTATTAATTTGCCACAATGTCAAAAAAAAAAAAAAAAAAAAAAAAAAAAAAATGCAACGTACTGCATGTGCTTACTGTAACTCTGCTTCAATGTCAAACTTGAACACTGTTGCCGAGCTCCCAACATCAAAGTGTCATGTCGCTACAAATTGAGGAAGCAGGGTTTTTTTTTTGTTTGTTTCCAAAGCTCAACATGAGACTCTTGAAATCAGTCGAAATGCTGACGTTACAATCACAGAGCTGAGGATCACTCGATGCTTCATTGGACATCTGTTAACGTATTAAATTATCAGTGTTCTTATGCAAGGATGAAACCAAAGATTTACAACCTTTACATGCAGTCTGTAAATTTCATTCATTCAATCATTTGTGTAAACTTTTGTCCAGTGAAATAAATGGCAATAAAGTTTTGTGGGTTATATTTTTAAGTGTTGATGTCTTTTTAATATATATTCAAAATATGAGACAAATGATGTAGATATTTGTTTTAATCAAATCCCATCACGAATCAAACATGGACCATCATCAGAGTCCACCAAAACTGAAGAACAAACAAAAAAGGAGATTTGTTTTTTTCACCACGCTTTTTAGCTTACGGTATCAAAAGCAAAGGAAAGAGAGTGTGCCTTTACAAAACACCACAAAGCTATAGCCGTTTGCCTCTGCCTTACAAACCAGTCTTGGGATTCATACAGAGAAAGAGAACGAGGCAAAATACAGCAAAAAGAGACTCCAAAATGTGAGTCGAGAATAGAAAAATAAAGCTTTCCTTTGCCTAAAAGTTGTTTTATGACCACACTCGGTTTACTAGTGCAAAGGACACCAGCGGATAACTTGAACCCTACTAGCAGGAACTACAGATTATATTGTTTCAGTTATGGCTTCTCAGTTACATTTACAGTGAGACACAAAACATACACAGACAAGCATTTATGGCCACACAAACCACCTGCACGTGTTCATAAAGTAAGTAGGTTGTAGTGCTGCTCGAGGGTCCAGGTGAGGTCATGTTGGGGGTCATTGATCTGCACTTTGAAGGTTCATAGAGGTTTGGTAAAGGGGCCTCTGCTTTAATGTAAACGTCTTTAAAGTTCTGCTTGTGTTTGTGCAAGCGAAGCATCCTCAGAGGTGAAGCATTGTTAAGCTGAGAAGATTTACAGTGAGTGTTAATCAGTACAAAAAGTCTGTGGCGGGGAAACCATCCCCCCAAAGTGTTTCTAATGTGTGATAGCATGTTTGACTGATGTTTGACACTCAACTTAAGGCAGCTGTGTGGCTTTTCTGTCTAACTTTAATGTGTTTTGGTTTGCAAGGGCAGCCTCTGGTTTACCTACTATACATTATGCCTGAAAATGTACACGTTTACACAGTGATAACAATTAAAACAAGCAGGCTTCACTCCAACAGTGCTTTCACATCATAATGCATGTGTACAGTTATTCACCCAAACATTGGTCCATCTCTCTAAAAAGTCTATGTGCTATGTCAGTGGTTCTCAACCTTTTCAGGTGCCAGAGACCGGGGACCCCCACTGTACCTGCAGGTGGTTGAACAAAGACGTGAACATTGAAGAACAGTCACATGGGGACAGGGCCATCTATAAGGGGGAATAAAGGGGAGAGCATTTTGGGGCCCATCCATAAAGTCAGCAAAATGATGGTCCATTGTTCTATGAATCTGTGATAATTACATTTATTTATAGATCTGAACAATATCTACTGTTGTCCAGGATGTTTATTACTATTTGCACCATAGTATGTAGTCATCATAAAGATGTAAATTCTTGTTTTAATCAGACATGAAATGGGTTAAAAGTGACAAAAAATGTAAAAACCACAGAAATTGGTTAAAAGTTGCAAATTAGAGTTTCCAAAAATGGACAGAAAAAGTGGTAAAAAGCGTTCAAAGTGTCAATATTGGAACAATCAGTAGGAAAAATTAGTTTAATGAAAAATGGTGAAAAGAAGTTAATAATAATGGGTCAATATCTGCAACATAAGTAGTGGAAAGGGTTTATAAGTGATTGAAAATGTCTTGAAAATGGAAAAAAAAAAATGTGCAGAAAAGGCATTAAAATTTGATGGAGAAATGGCAGAAATGGGGGTAAAGTAGCAAAATACATAAAAAGAGCAAAAATATGGCAAGAAATATTATAAATATAAATTAAAATAGGGCAAGTTTGGTGTAGTTGCGGTAAAAGGGTATGAAAATATGCAAAAATTGGCTCAAATTGTTAAAAAATATATTTTTAGTGTCTTGAAGGTATCTGGTGACCCCCTTCCAGTGTCTCACAATCCCAAGGTTGAGAACCCCTGTGCTATGTCAATGCTAATTTCTTCTACACTAGTGCGTAATCAAACTGACCCCTCTCTATCCCCTCCTTGTGGTCAGTCCAGGATGATGCAGGCATGCGGCTGTAGGGGTCCAGCAGGATCCTGAAGCACCTGACCAGCAGGAAGACCAGGAAGAGCATGAGGAGGCCTACGAAGGCCAAGGCAGTACGCTGCTCTGTGTCCACCCAGACCAACGTCAGAGGGGGGCTGCTGCTGCTGCCCCCAGAGCTACCGGGCAAGGAGGAGCTGGCCGGGGACAGCAGCAACTCATAGTCAAGTGTGGGCACATCATTCATCCTCCACGGCGCCCGTAGACAGGGCTTACACGCTGACTGGATGTTTGGTGTGTTGGGTGAAAGTGTGGAAAGAGAGGAGTATGCATTCATGGAGGTAACCACTGTTGAGACATCCAAACTGTAGAAGTCGGTGTTGGTGGTTTCTAATGCGGACACAGATCAGATGGTGGAGATCTTTGGTCTTAATGATGCCTCGACTCTCAGGACTTAATGTGGGTGTGATTTGTCATCATGTCGTCAGATCCTCCTCCAGTAGCAGGTTTATTCTAATAAAAGTAGGTCAGTCAATGAGACGTGACCTAAACTGACAATGTGACACACACACTTTTTAATTAATATATTCTTCCTTCGGTGTGACACATTTCGGATTGTGTGAAAACCACAATGACATTCTGAGGTGTTTCTATTCTATTCCTCTGGCCTTGAGCATGTTTGTTGTAGCCACTCGCGCACATACACAGACAAACACACACACAAATCAGTTTCTCTCACCACAGTCAAGGTCAATGGTTTGCAAAAGGGAAATAAAGTGCAGATCCACTCTTTAACACCTCGCTGGATTCAGCTCTTTTATCTTGTGCGCGGGTGTTGATTCTCTGATGCACTCGCAGAAGCTGGCAGGCCTGTAGTGTGTGTGTGTGTGTGTGTGTGTGTAGATGTGTGTCTGTATGAGGCTAATTAGATTGTGAGGTCAGTCAATCACTGGGCTTGAATATAAAACAGATACTTTTTGCTGTTGCCTACCTAATGTAAAGTTCTCTATAAGTAGGTCAGAGATTTCCAAAGTTAAAGTAGGTCCTTCCCACTGTTTTCCTTTGGGGGATAAAACACTACTCCAGGAAGAGAAGCAACAACAAGAGGTAGAAAATGGTGCAAAACTGCTCAGAAAGGTCTGACTTTCATGGAAAAAGCTTGTTAAAAGGTTCTTGCAGCAGCGTCGTGGTGCATTGGACTGTGTGTCAGAACTTCAGCTGCCACTTTGCACCTGAAACACATAAAGGCAGTTGATGAGAGAATTGCTCTTAACATTTTGATAAGTACAGTAAGAAATGTTACGGAAGAAGATTAGGGGTCAATTTTGATAGAGAAAATAATTTTGGGTAAATCAAAAATCAAGTCGAAATGTCAAGAATAAAGTTGAAATATATTGTTGAGATTTAAGTCTAAATTTCGAAAAAGAACTCAAAATACAATATCATGATAAAAGTTGAAGATCTGCTCATAAAGTCAAATCTACGGAAGCTGATGAGGGCCAATTCACCATATGACAAACAGCAGATGGTGGCCGTCTACAAAATGCTGTGTATCGATGAACGAGTTAAACTCTACTTCAAAGTTGGGTTTAACAACAAAGAGATTCTTCCTTTTTTTATCTCATAAACATTGGTTTGTAATCTCTTTAATGACTTTGAAGAGATATTGTCAAAAATAAAAAATCTGGTGGTGGAGCATTCAGTCCGTCTGTGGCTATTAAGGAGCTACGGAAACAGATTAGGGCCGGTTTTGATTGGCTCTCGTCTGCTTCTGTAGATTTGACTTTATTAGCAAACCTTCCGACTTTTAGCATGATATTGTATTTTGAGTTTATTTTGGAAATTTCGACTTTGATCTCATCATTATATTTCAACTTTATTCTCAAAATTTCAGCTTTAATCTTGACATTTCCACTTTATTCTTGATTTGCCCAAAACTAATTTCTCCATTAAAATTGTCCCTAATCCTCTTCCCCAAATGGTCATGATGTTCGGAGTAACCCAGCATTTGCTTTTAAGTCCTTGTTCTGTGACTGTCCTCGTGCACACTGCGACCTTATGCTGAGTAGGCGTGAGCCACAACAGGCATCTGTGGGAAGCACTACACAGCACAAGCGTCCCCTTGTAATGGCACTCAGTTAAAAAGCTGGTTATGGTGTCATTATGACCACATTAGCAGTAATGAATGTGTGATTAGGAACACGAGTATTACCTCAAGCCCATTTGTCAGTGTGAAGGTAAAGAGCACTGTGTGTTCACTTCCTCCATTCATTTGCACACATGATTGAAGGGAAGACAAAGTATTGTCAAGCCTCATTAATAATCCATAATCACATCTCCAGTGGCAGGCCGGGTTTCAAACCATTGACAAGAAACACAGAACCAATTCTACCTGCTGACCAGCATGAGGTGATCGGTGACGTCAACTGTAGGACACAGAACTATGACAAAAAGGGAAATATAAGAGGTTTTTTTTAATGTTTAAGTTAAATTACTGAGAAGAAGAAGAAGCAAAGAGGTGTATTCAATTTCACTATATGACACAGTTATAGTCCATATAAAGAGAGGCTGTAACTGTGAGATTAATAGGAAAGCTGAGATGTGACTCATGCACTGAGGAATGAAGGAGGACAGTTAACAGCAGAGGATGAAAAGTCAATTATTAAGATTAATAGGGGAGGTGGAGATGGATGAGCAAGGCTTAACTCCTTGTGGTAAAATATTGTAACTGCGGGCACAACCTGGCCCAAGTCTCCTCTGTCCACCCTCCCCACCCCCTCCAAAATATACAACATCAAACAATATTATGCATGGACAACTGCAAAGCCATTCCGTTTTTCTTTTGTGCATTTCAGTTCTCTCTAGATAGTATTTTATTGATCAAAGCTTTGGTCCTGAGCTCCCTCATGTAGTCAACGAGGATCAGACGGAACCAGCAAAGAATAAGATACACCTTCATTAAAGAACAATTTAAATATTTGATAAGTCAAGTGTTGCAGGCTTAGAGCAAAGCTTTACAGAAGACAGGTATGAAGTGAAAGTAGCTTGTTGTTGTTCTTTTGTTTGTTTGCATAATCAAGATATTATTCGATCGTCCTGAACGTGTTTTTTGCATAGCATGTGTTGCTGTGATGAGTTACTGAATTGAAGCCTATATAGTCATGATACTGTGAATCTTCTTCAAAGCAAAACTTAGCACTGGCTATACAAGTTCAATTAGATTCAATAAAACCTTATTTATCCTCAACTGGCCAATCAAGGGCATAAGAGCAGCACAAGTGGAATGCTAGATGAAGCAGGTCTCTGTGAATGGACATAATCATGGGATAAAATTCATTCATTCATTCATTCATATATTATGCGTATCTGAGCTTCAAATCATAGATCTCCATTCATTTGGTTGGGATTTAATAATTCAATAGAGGCATTTAAAGCAACAAGACTGCTCCCGTAAAGACATTTTTATAACAAACTTTTATCAGAAAATAGACGTTTTAAAAAATGTAGATTTTCGTTGTTTAAATAAGGCACAGGCAGTTTTTGCTTCTCCTTGTTTCACTTAAATAACAAATGTGTTTTGCTGTGTGTTATAAAGTTTTCAAAGAATCTAAAGAAATTCTCTGAACTGATACTGCTATTTTAAACACGTTATTATTAACGGTAAATGCTGTATGCCTTGCAAACTACAGTACACAATGAGACATGCGCGATGAAGATTCAAGTGGAGGGAGGGTGCGCTGGCCTTGATCCACTAACTTGGTCAACCACAAAGTGATCCGGTGGCATGGAGAGGTCCACGACAACCGGCTTCGAGAGGGACTGCAGCTCCCTGCCGGCAGCTCGGTTTGCTGAGGGTCGCCTATCGCTGGGCGCAACGTGGGTTTCCTGTCAGGGTTACATCTTCCCTTAGCCTTTGGTTAAAGAACCTGACCGCAAGGCAGCGGAATGATATTCGTTACCCAGTACAGGGGCCCATACCAGGTACTGTCAGCCGGAGCCAGCTGAGCCCGGGACTCATGTCACACCCTGAAGTAGTTGCCTTGGACATTACCCACAAAAAACTACAGTACAGTGTGTAGTAACAAACATCTTCTCATTTCCTGGTTAGTGCAATGTCAAAATTCATCCACCGTATCGTACATGGTCTTCTTAAAAAGAATAATCTCAATGGATGACACGCAACTGCTCGCTAAAACGTCGCATTGAAATGCCATTTAATGGTAGAGTAACATTTGTGAACAGTTTGGCTAAAATCCATGTGTTTGAGGCTAAAAATAGATATAAATGACTTTAAAGAAATTTCACACCTGAATAAGTAACAATATTTTAATATTCAGCTGTCATCTAAAGTGCATTCATGTGATAAGTAGCTTTTTCCTGATAGAACGAGAGGGAGTAAACACACCCACACACTGAAGAGACATTTTCCTTTTCAATATGGGAGGCGACGATATAAAGCATACCCTTCTTATGATGTGACTCACTGTGATCTCTCACTACCTTTCTGCTTAGAGCGAGGACAGGGAGAGAGTTCAATAGACATAAAAACTGAGAAAAATAGTTTTTTTACCATTAAAAACAGTGATCATAAATTACAGCAGGTAGTGCTTCTCTTATCCTTATCGACTCATTTAAGCCGTTGATTTTTTTATGGTGTCCTACACTGCTTCAAATCCATAAAGTGTGAGACTCACAAAGGATTGAAAAGATAATACTTATTTAACCGAGTGGCACAGATACTTGATTGTCTATCATGAAAAAGTTGTAAGAGTATGTGCGTGTTTGAATAAGTGTGAGTTGAAGGAGGAAACAGACGGATTTTGCTCAACATATTTTCCTCTTTGTTAAGTCTCACTTTCACCATCATACTTTATTATCCTCGCCCAGACATTCTAATGGACGATATTCCTTAAAGCACAGACGAGGACATTGTGTTCACAGAGGTCATCAACACCTCCTCATTCTGCCACATGCCATGCTTTTGTTGACTTTATTAATTATTCAAAAAGAGCAGGAAATAATCATTTTCTATCCCTCTCAGCTGTGTGGTCTCACCATATCGTCTTCCATCCATTCTCCAACCATCTCTGCCAAGCTTAATGATTCACACTGTAAAATCCACTGAACAATCAAGATCGATTGATGGCTTTGCAGTGAGGTCAAAAAACTTTGCTGCGCTCAATGTTTCTACAATGTGTTTGATACAAAGTGTCCTTTTGAGTAGACTGGCTCTGTCACTGTAGGAGAGATAAGCTTTACAGAGAATAATCACCCAGTTTACAGCTGGCTTTGGCCTTACAGGCTTCATTGTGAGTCTCAGTTTTAATAAAGTTTTTTGGGTTTTTTTTCGTAACGGGTATTCTGACAGTTCTTTAAAGGCTACCCATAATGGAAATGCATCTACCATCAAATGTGTTTGATGTATTATAAACACAAATGTGCACGTTTATTCAAAAAAACAAAGCTTTATTTTTTGAGAGCCACTGGGTAAATTATTAGTCGACTTACTTTAGTGGTCCAGACGAAATGATTGATATTTTTGGCACAGAGGTTTCTTTGTCCCTTTGTCTTATTTCAAATATCATTTTTACATGTTCGCTACAATTCAATTCCATTCGTTATATTTGTCCCCGAGGGACAATTTAAAGGACATAACAGCAGCTTAAGGACAAAACCATCAGATAATAAAAAACAAAACAAACATAATATTAATTTAAAACACACAACTGTTAATTCAAATGATAAAAGTGCATAATTTAAAAATGTTAGTGTATGTATTTAAAAAATGTTTAGCTTATATTGGATAACGTAGCCTTTTGAACACGTGTTTTAATATTGTAACAGGTACTGTTATTGTCGTTATTGACTTGTAAATGTATCGTCATGCTTGTATTTTAATGCCTTTTTACATCTTGGCCAGGGGACTACAGATGAAAAATAGTCTTCTGGCTAATTCTGGCTTTTTTTAACCATGTTTGTTCATGTGTTATATGAAATTGCACTGTCCCCTTTCAAATAAACCAATCTAATCTAATCTAACTTAGTGTATGCTAAATTTTAGCATATTCATTGTTCATTGTAATCATAAACTGTGATCTCTGAGAACTTTTACAGACACATTTGATAAGTCACAATAAGCTAGCTTTCTGTTATCCATTTTTTATATATATATTCTCAGTTTTAAATACTATTTCTGACCAAAGTTAATTTTAGTACTATTTGTGTGATTACTGTACATTAGTAATTGAAGTTATTATTCTATGCTGTTAGTGAAAGATTACATTTGAACCACTGACTTGCTGCCACCATTTTTTTGGATGATTGTTTTATCTTTTGGGGCTTTTTTTCCTCATATTTTTTTAATCTAAGCCAAACATGATAACTTTTAACAGACAATTTCCAAAACTCCAAACCTCCTCCACCTTCAGACTGCATAGGAATGGCTAACCAGCCACTCCCAGACAAGGTTCAGTGCAGGAGCAGCCTTGATTTGTCATTATTTATCGCCAGGGTGAAGCTACTCTACAAAAGTAATTAGACTTTGGAAACAAAAAAGAAAGGGAGAGAATTGAAGAGATGGAGAAGAAAAGGCACAGAGAGCAAGGGATGGTAAATGTTCCCAGTCACAGCCATAGCCCGCTGGGAATTGAATTAACCCTTTCCATTTTGCTGCTTATAAAGATAAAGTGGGCTGGAGTAAAAAGGCAAGAAGGGAGCAGCAGCATGAGATCCATAAGCTCCAATGGGGATCCCAGTCACATCACCTTATAGTACCATCTATAAATACGACACGGAGCATTCAGGGGACACCACCTACACACACACGCACACACACACAAAGGCTAGAATACCTCTGAGGATAGAGCATTGTTGTCATCAATCATTACATTTTATCGATACATTTGGTTTTCTTCTCGCTGTGATACACACCCGTTTGTTTTGATTGGTTGGTCAGCCGACACCCGATGAGGGCCTGCAGCTAATAATGGCCATTGGGACTGGGTCACCTTGAGCTGTGTTCAACAGATGTTTATCAAAGTCCAACCTCTGTTTCTTTAACACGGGAAACTGAACCTGTGCTTCACTAGAACGCCAACATTTTTGCAGTCAGACACAGCCTGTGCGTGCAAAGTCAGTTCCCAGTTCACAAACAGCCAGTTCCACAGATCGCGTTTGTCACGATTAGGCTCAGGCAGTTGAATATTCAGCTGTTTCCATGCAGACAGCTGAGTGCACACTTAAATGTGGACAATAAAATTGTGAGAGGGAAACAGAGCACGAGCACTTTTCTTCTGTCTACATGTAAATGAGAAGCCAAAGCTTTGACAGGAACACATTTAAGACTGCTGACCTTTTAAAAAAAAAAAGCCTTGCACCATAACAAGGAGGGCAGTGCACTTTTCTCTGAAGATCTATTCACAAATCTGTCAATCTACACTATTATAATAGCTGCTTTTTTCCACAATTTTTACTGCCAAGCTCCTCTATGAAATAAAACAGGAGAAATGAGGATTAAGGTATGAAGGAAAAGAAAAATGGAGCTGTACACAGATGAAAAAGCACAAGAAAAAAACAAGCCTTACATGATTTTATACAGTAGCAATGAAGCTGAGCAGCTTTATCTTTATATAAAAATATTTACCCCAAAGGGTAGAAATCAATGGGTAAATCAATGGGTAAATACTTTGAATATTTTTACACCACTTCTATGCTGTAAGCAGCACATGGCCTGTTGATTGAGGGAAAAATCTGCCATTTTTTCCAGGTAAAGATTAGAATTGCATTTATTAAATCATCATGAATTAAAACTGTCTAAATGAGAAGCTAGTCCACCGCAAGTCAATAACACTACATTCATCTGTTTGCTAAACATGATTCACTCATAATGTTGGCCAAACTTGAGATATCCCAATACAGCATGTTGTGATTCTTTAAAGCAGTGAGAACCTCTGCTAACATGGGTTAACATGAAACTGAGGTTAGCAAAGAAGCCTCTCAAAGAAAAGGAGATTGAGGGTTCAAATCCAGACATTCTTCCTTCCTAATGTCTTTTCGTTTCATCGGTGGATTGGCCATCTGGCAGGCCGCGCATCGTTCCGGTGGGCCGTCGACCCGGAGTGGGCTAGTCCGCTGCACTATTTTTTTTAAGTGGCGGCAGAGAATGCAACAGGTGTCCAAAAATGGTCCAAAAGTGGCAAAAACGAGAAAACGAGAAAAGAGTGGCAAGAGACTAAAATGGGCAAAAAGCAGTCAAGAGTGGCAAAAATGGGCAAATAAAGAGGAACCCAGTGGTATGTAATGCAAAGGGTAGTTTTAATGGGCAAAATGGGGAACAAAAAGAGGCAAAATGTAGTAAAAAGGAAACAAGTGGTATTTATTAGGCAAAAGTTAGCTTATTTGGATGAAAAGTGGCCAAAACAAGTTAGGATGAACTACGGCCGGGCTCGCGGAACTTCTCCACGAATTCAGGCAAAAGACTCGGTTCCATCGAGTAAAAAAGGTCTCCAAGAGGCTCTTGAGATCCGCTCATAGAATATCCATGTCAAATTACAGCCCGATTCAATGAGCAACGGAGGAGTAGTCATTTGAAAAATGTTAATGTTTAGTTTCAGTCTAATTTACAAAATGTATCCAGGGCAGATTCTCCTTTTCCCATGTCTTGGTAATTGTAGGTCTGTTGGTTTTCATTAATATAAGTTTGATTTCGGGCTTAGTCTTAATTTGGTAGAAAGGTGTTGCTGACAAAACATGGTAAAAAAAAAAAAAAAAAAAAAAATTTAACTCAGGAAAATTAACTTTGAAACAAAGTAACACAAGAATAATAATAATAATAATAATAATAATAATAATAATAATAATAATAATAATAATAATAATAATAATAATAATAATAATAAAACATATCCACATACAAATCAAGACATGTTTAACAGTACAAACAATTGTTGGTAAGAAAAATAAAAAAAATCACATAATATGGAAAGCTACAAGCAACTAAAAATTGGCTACAAATGTCAAAATGTAAACAAAATTCTGTCTGGTTAAAATTGGTAAATTTATCATGTGAAACATTAATAAAAGTTCCATGTTTTTGTACAAATGGTGTTTTCTAATGATGGACAGCAAGTCCAGTCAGTTTAAAAACTTTAAAAAATAAAAATGTTTTATTGTTTCTACACAAGGGGGAGCCTAAATGAGTCAAAACTAGACTTAAAAATGTGAACCACAAAAGTAACAATGATCTTTCCGAATATGACAGTCAAGGTTTGACTCGAAGGCAAATTAGGTGGGACCGATCCAAAGGTGCTGACAGCACAAGAATCAAACTTTTCCCCCCTGTGCACGTCACCAGCAAAACTTTTATCTGCACTGAAATTCCCTCAGTCCTGCCAGTCGGTGTAAATTAATGTCAGCTCAGTCTTACCCACCTGGATCACATGTTTAATTCACAAATCAGAAACATAAAATATTCAAACAATGATGAAGACCAAAGGAGATTGCTTTGGTTGTGGCTCTAGGTCAGCAGAAATGGACTCTAAGTATAGTGGTGGGATGCTCTCTCTTTTTATAGGAAATACAAGGTGAAAAAAACTGTTGGCATAGCAAATCTATCCGTACTGATCAACGTTGTTGGTGTTCAAACCACAAAGCTTATACATCTAAATCCAATTCAAAGCCAAGACAGAGCTATAGCAGGGAGATGAGAAATGGTCTCATGAAAAACTGAGAGGAAAGAGATGGACTGGAAACAAACCAAAAGATAATACAGAAAAGGGGAGCTAAGATGGTGAGTGGAATGCTAATGCCTGTGATTCTCGCTCACATTCAGACAGTTTCCACAGCTGCTCAGGGAGCATCACTGAGATTCATCATAAGGTAAGAGGAAGAGAAAGAAAATCCACAGGGGTGAAAGCACAAAAAGAAAAACCACAGATGAGATTTTGGCTCTGAAATACCAGTGTGTGTGTGTGTGCGTGTGTGTGTGTGTGTGTGTGTGTGTGTGCGCGTGCGCACGAGTGCGTCGAAATAAAGATGTCAGCACTTCCAAAGTCAGAAGACAGCACTTTCCTGCCATCAGGCCGTCATTCTGTCATGTCCATTGGGACAGAACGGACCCTGTGCCAGCCAGTCAACCTGCCCGTGATGGAGGCCATATATATATATATATATATATATATATATATATATATATATATATATATATATATATATATATATATATATATATATATATATATATATATATACTGTATATACACATATATATATTACATGCCCTGTCTGCATAACACTCACAGGATGAAGAAGGCATAGAGCATTTAGCCTTAAAACAGTGCTTACATCAGGCTGTATTAAACCAAATTTTCACTTTAATTTGAGAGCTGAGATGAAACACAAAGTGTGACAAAGATGGTTCAGATCCACCTAAGGCGGCACGATTAATCGATATGAAATCGAAATCAGAGTGTTTATTGACAGGGATTTTTTTAAAAGTGAAAATCGAAAAATCGATTTCTCCGTTTAATCATGTGTAATCACGGCAAGAGTTTCTCTTCTTTTACAAACTCTTGACAAATTAGTTTCAAACATGTTTAACTTGTTAAGCTTTGCAGTTGCATTTTATTCCCAATACAAAAAAATTATTGTCACTTTTTCAATCAAAAGAAAATACTTGCAATAATTAAATCCCGTGTCTTATTTATTTATTTATTTATTTTTTATTTTTTTTCAGTTTATTTCCGACATGGTTACATTACCTTTTTTTTTTTTTTTTTTTATTTTTTTTTTTTTTTTTGTACATGTCTTATTTTTTTAAAGGGAAGAAAAAAAATAATAAAATCAAAATCGTTTTCAAAGTAAAAAATAGGGATTTTGTTTTGAGCTAAAATTGAGCTGTCTTAAATCCACTCATAATGTACAATGTGAAGCAAAAATGTCATCCACAGTTCACAAAGGAGCTTTAAACCCCAAACAATGACAAAGTGCTGATTCAAACAGTGGATCTGAAATAACTACACACTCAGCATGGTGCTGACAAAAGAAGCCACCGGTGAAAGTCCTGAGCATGATTAAATAATAAAAAAAAAAAAAAAAAATAAAAAATGTCAATGCAGAGATTGGACATACCACTTTTCAGAAATAGGAAGCCATTTAAACTGATTTGATAATTTAACTCTAGGTATGAAGTCCACAAACTTTATCCATTCATCCACCTTGAAACATCGCCATAATGCAATTTTTCTGTTGTTTTTTAAAAAAAAATCTCAACATATTTTATTTCTTAGCACTTTAAGTGTTTTACTACAGTTAAAACAAAGCACATAAATCCAGACCTTGAGAGAGTGAAGGCTGATAGATTATTAGTGCTGATGAATTTTTGATGGCCGATCTTCAAAGGAAAATCCAAACGGGCCACGCTTCACTTCCACCTGTCAAGGTTGAAAACCCTCGACGGCCTCTCTGCGTGTCCTCGGCACACAGAGAGCTTTTTCTGTGACACTCATTTCACCTCCATGCTGATTTTACAGCAGGTGGTTTTTTGGAGGAAAAAAAAAAAAAAAAACACAACAAATGTGATGTTTTTAAATGGATGTGCTGCAGTGCCACATAATATACTGTCAAATTGAATCTCTCTACTTATACCAATGCTATTATTTCTGGAACAATACACAGAAGTGCCATAAAGTGAAGCAATGATTTCTTTTGCTCTGCTTCTCCATCAAAAAGTCATTTTGGAGTTGTGGCAACATGACATTTAAATTATAGTTGTGTTGGAAGGAAAAGGAGTCAGTGCTTTTATTCCAATACTCAGCTTCTATTAGACCAGTGGTTCCCAAACAGGGATACGTGTACACCTGGGGGTACAGGAGCGTATTGCATGGGTACTCGGTAAGATTTAATTAATTTAAAACACTTGCAGCCCTAGGTCTATTTCTGTGCAGCCCCCAAAACAAAATTGTAATTCATGAAGTTGGAAGTTACAGTATATAAAGCCCAACATAACACAAAACTCCAGTAACACAGACAATGACAGCAAAAGCCGCACAAAATGATAACAAAAACACACTAAACAACCACTTAAACACAAAATGACTTGTCCACAAAAGTACACAAAACGACTTTGAAGACACACAGAATGTCAACAAAATTTCACAAAATGACAGAAAAATAGACAAAAAGACAATAATGACACATTATAACAAAAACATATGTAACGACTTGAAAAGCACACAAAAAAGCAACAAAATATCACCATATTGACAAAAAAATAGAACAAATAAATTAAAAAACACACAAAATGTCTTAAAACATCAAGAAAACCCACACAAAAGGACTACAAAGAAAAAACCCTTTGTTGTTTCCTGTATTAATGCTCAGATTGGTCATTATTCTAAATGCTAATATGAATGTTGAATGATAATGTGGCCCTCGGATCAGACAATCACACTTTTGTCTGATAGAAGTTGCCCATCTCTGGTATACGATAACACTGATAACAGTGACACAGTGAGACCAACGGGCAGAGGAGAACCTGATTCACTAATGTGCTTCATGTAATACAGTACATCCTGACAGGAACTTAAGAGGGATTGTGGGTAAACCCACTTCAGGTTTCTCTTTTCATGTCCATCGCTCTTCTCATTACAGGTCATGACAAAATGACACCCTCAGCTTCCTGCCAATCACGTGCATTGTATCCATCAGGACTGGTAATCTGAGAGCTGTCAGAGAAGTAATGGATCACTGCTCATTTTTACAACTACAAAATAAAATCAAAAAGTGGCTACACTTAAAAGGTTCTATATAGCTGTTAAAAGTTTACAATTGATATTCATATCACAAGTGTCAAACTCATGGCCCCCGGCGGCCATATCCAATTCGGCCCGCAGGAGAAAGTAAAAATGACAGAAAAAACATGAATCACTGTGTAAATGAAACTCAGTATTTTTCCCTGTGCTTATATCGCATGATTGCAGACATTTCTATTGTTAAACTGTTGAAAAAACTCAAAGTTCTTACAAAATCTTTCAATTATTAAATTATATTTTCAATAATTAAAGGTCCAGTATTATGCAAATTTTCACCCATCTCCATTTGTTCTAAGACCCACAACAACATAGTATTTGAGGTTTATTTTCCCAAACTCGCCAGTTTTCTGGGGTTTTAGCCCTTTGAAAAGTTTAATGATGATTCTAAAAACAGGCTGTTTTGGGGCCTTCATGCATATGCATGAGTGGGCGTGTCTCTAGATATTCTGTACATATTCTGACTACAGAAATAGTCCATTTAAGACAATAGTCCACTGTTTTGTGGGTCACAAACACGTCAGATCTTGTCAAAGTCGATACGAGGTGGAATAACGGTTACTAAAAATGGAATTGCTCCCCTGTGGCTGCCCACTGCTCCTCAGGGAGGAGTTAAATGCAGAGAACAAATTTAGCGTTTGTAGCTTTACATATATGACATTAAAGTATAACATATATTCTATATTAAACGGTAGTGTTTGTTTTACCTGTGAGGTAGTTTGAGAGGGAGGAGCTCACTTTCTTATAGGGAAGGAGGAGCTAGGATTGTCAGGAGGAGGAGTTTCCGCGATGTGACATCACAATGCGAGAAAAATCCTACTCGCCTGTTTGGAGCTGACCTTTTACAAAATGTGGAATAACAAGGGAGGGAGGAAACAGAACTTTTTCAACTTTGGCCCTTTGAATGAGGCTAAAGGGATGTATATCATTGTAGCAAAACCATTATAAAATGATTTTTTTTTATAATACTGCCCCCTTAAATATAAATTGTTCAGAAAAGATCCTGTTGGGACTGATATCTATCACTTTTGCTTGGATATTGTGGCTTTCTTACATAATTAGTATTTTTAGGTATAAGTAGTCTTAGAAGTACAAACTAGGGCTCAATAATGTTGAAACTACTGGTTTCCCACATGAAATCTATGTGGCCCACTTGAGATCAACCTGCTTTGTGTTTTGCCCCTGAACTAAAATGAGTTTGACTCTACATGATAAGTGGTGAGACAACAGTGTTAAACCTAAGAAAGAGGCCAAAAAATCTTGATTCATTACACAAATAGAACCTAACAAACATAGTTGGGATGTGATTTATTTTAATAAGATCACACTGTCGACATTCCAAACATGTATTTCTGTTAAATTAAATTTCACATTTTTCTAGCTTTAATCCTTTTGGCTCAAACTGGCCTTACAACAGCACACCACCTGTATCCTCTTCTCTGCATCCCTCCATCTTATTCCAGCTAACAACATTTGGATTACTCACAAACACAATCAAGTTGACATGAATTATTCATTTTGTTTCTGTAACGTGAGACAAAGTGGAGGGAAAATTTGTGGTGAGCTTTGGAACAGTTGTCACAGATTTCAAAATGTCCTGAGAGTAAATGACAGATGTGCAGCAAACAACTGGATCAAATTACAATGCTGCTGCTGATGTTGATCAGATATACAGCAGACTCGAAATTAACTGAGTGACGGCACAATTTCCCCCCCATCAGTAGCAAAAGAAAGCTCACGTAAGTGAAATTCTAAATATGATATGAGGTAAATTAAATGTTCTACTGTGAGTGACGGTTCTGAATTAGATCCAGTGTTTCATTTTAATTCAACCCATTTTTCTTTCAGGTGCTTTGCTCAAGGCTGAAAGAGAAAGGAAATTCTGTCACTTTCGACAGGTAAAGTAATTTCATGGTGCTTTGGTTTGTAGTGTGACAACTTTGATTGGGCAGCTTCAGGTGTGTCCAGCTACTGTATAGGCACGTTGGGAATGATGGCATAAAAGCAACAGCAGGATTCTTACATTTGATGTAAGATCTTTGAAACAGAGGAGGACATTAATAGCTCTTAATGTAGAGCTATTATTCATACTGTTTTACGACTACATGCACTTAAACATGCACCACAGTGCTGCAATAGCTGGATAAGTGGAATGGATGAGACAATAACCAGAAATTAAAATAGTTTCGAAATCGATTACTCTTTCAAATGTGAAATTAAGTCGATTTTATTGACATATCTTTATTAAATGGTTATTTTAAAAGAAGACTTGCATGGAAGCTACTTTATATCTATATACAGTATACAGTCTGTGTATCCCTGCATAGGAATACACTAGTTACTAATTGTCCTAATAAACCATTTACAAATGTTTGTCTTTTTCAGAGCTTTTAACTTTACACATATTTAAATAAAACTTTAAAAATCATATTTTTACCAATCTTAATGTATATCATGGATTTTTTTGTGTTTGTTGATGTAATGAAAATGTGTCTTGATGTACCTTCTTGTGTAACGTTTCTGTATAGAAAACTTTTCTGTTCTTATGTGTACAAGAATCTTGATTTTTATTTTAATGGACCCCAGGAAGATTGGGGATCCAATGAACAAATAAACAAATACACATACAAGGCTTTCTAAAAAGTCATTTAATCGATTACATTTAACACTATTTTTACTTTGATGTTTGGTGTTTATAGTTTACCGAGCAGCGAGACATCATTACCTACATATTATATTACATACAACATAAAGGCACTAAAATTCAACCTTCTATTTAAAAAACATGGCCTCTGTGTTTTAATCCCAGGCACTGAACACAAATTCTTCCCAAAGATGATCTTATTGAATAGCACTAACCTGACAGAGGTGTCCTGCTGCCTGCATGTGTCCTCAGTGTCCGATCAGTTGCGGTGTTAAACTTTGAGCTCTGCTTGCTGTCTCCTCTCATCCTCATCCTCCTCCTCCTCCT
The DNA here is from genome assembly GCF_900634775.1 of Gouania willdenowi. NCBI lineage: Eukaryota > Metazoa > Chordata > Actinopteri > Blenniiformes > Gobiesocidae > Gouania > Gouania willdenowi. Next base: position 18,124,282 of record NC_041047.1, on the reverse strand, counting down.
GCTGCTGCTGAGCGTCGCTTTGCTTCCACTGGCTCTTAAAGCTCTCCACCCACCTAGGCACCCCTCAGCCTGCACAGCCAATCACAGAGGTGGCCCCAACGCCACCAAACATGCATCATTCATGCATGACACAGCTGATGTGAAATTAGGGAAACCCCTACATAATATTATGATAATATATTGAAAGATGTTGGCTATTTACAAAACTAGAAGGGTGTTTGAATTGTAGTCTGTCTAAAGGTAAACAAAGAGACATGTGGGGTGCCGAATGTAAAAACTCGGTCACGGTTTCATAGCCGACATATTTTGAACTCTTAGCTCAATTTCCTCACATGTATCAAAATTTTCTTTCAAACAGAAATTAATGTAAAACAGCCTGTTCTACGTATATCATTGTTAAAAATGTGTAAACATGAAAAATAAATGTAAATGTTAAATGTAAAAATTTAAATCTAAACGTAAATCTAAACGTTAAATCTAAATCTTAATGTTAAATCTAAGTTAAATTGCATGATCGACAGGCACTAATCCGCCCCACTTTGTCTAATTTCTGAACATTTATCTTTACACTTGGCAACCGATTTAACATTTGGATTTAAATTTAACATTTAGATTTAACATTTAAGAGCTAAATGTGAGGAAAGTGAGCTAAATGTTCAAAATATGTCAGCTATGAAACAGTGACAGAGTTTTTACATTTGACACCCCATAGAGACAGACATCAAACTCACACACCTATATACTCCTGTAGGCTTTTACACTCACATAAACCTATGCATGTTTTTGGACACAAAAAAGTCCAGAAGGGCTTTAAAGGGGCAGTATTACTAAACAAAATCACTTTATAATGGCTTTGCTATGGTGATATACATCCTTTAGCCTCATTCAGAGGGCCAAAGTTGAAAAAGTTCCGTTTCCTCTCTCCCTTGTTAATCCACGTTTTGTAAAAAAATCAGCTCCAAACAGGCAAGTGGGATTTTTGTTGCATGTCACATCACAGAAACTCCTCCTCCTGACAATCCTGGCTCCTCCTCCCCATAATAAAGTGAGCTTCTCCCTCTCAAACTACCTCAAAAGTAAAACAAACACTGCGGTTTAATATAAACTATATATATTATACTTCATTGTCATACTGGATGTAAAGCTACATACACAAAATGTGTTCTCTGCATTTTACCCCTCCCTGAGGAGCAGTGGGCAGCCACGTTGTAGCACCTGGAGCAGTTCCATTTTTAGTATCCGTTATTCCAATTCGTATCGCCTTTGACTTGATGTGAAGTGTTTGTGACACAATGCGAGGCAGCGGTTGAACAAAACAAATTATCATCACTTCAAATGCACTATTCCTGTAGACAGAAGAGATGAGGAGGAGAAGAAAGTGACTTGGCAGCTTAACACTGCGGTGAATGTTTGAAACAGCTGAAACAGCTGACTGATTGCTGCTGTGATAAACACACACCCTGAAGAAGAGACAAACTCACAATCACAATAGTCACCTAAATAGCCATGTTTTTTTTATTGTAATGTGCAGTTTTTTTGCAGAAAACAATAAGAGCGTGTGGATAGCAAAATAAAATCGATTTGGTGATCACTCATCTTTGACAAAAACTGCATTTGTTGGACTTTCTCTAAAGGCCAACTTGTCAGAAAACACTTATTCTTCTGAAAGCTGAACTTTCCCCCCTCTTTTGGTCTTTTTTTACTAAAGAGTTCAAGGTTACCATAACAATAGTAATAGCTGCTGTGTAGCAATGATCAGGGCCAGGCATTTTTAGGCAAATTGGAGAAACTATAGTGTAGAACGTTGAAAAAGAAGGTCTCATTCTCATGGGCATTTTACATCAAATGAGGCAAGACAACATTCGGTCATAGTGTAAAACTTCTTCTTGCTCATTATAGGAATTCTACAGCTGCAGTTGATTAGCTGATAAATCATAAAGCCAACCCGTTATTAATCCACATCAACTATTTCATATTGGAACATCCTCTATGTCACTGAGCTAATTAGCACATAGAAATGTCACCTGTAACTTCCCTAATTGACTAAGCCAGTCATCTGTGTGCAAGGTAGCAGCTGTTAGCGTTTGAAGGCAGTTGTCAAAAAATCAGTTGATACAAAAATACACAAATTGCATTTAACCATGGTGATGTTATTGATTTGGTTTTTTTTTTTAACAATAATTTATGGCAGTGGCTATCCGTGAGGTTGCCGTATCAATATACCGACATTCTATCTGTACGTAGCGACCCTCATTGGCCAGTTGAGGTCACGTGACTACAACTAAACCTCACCGTAAACCTAACCCTAAAAATGGTTGCGATATAGGGTTATAATTTAACTCTAACCCTAACCTTAAACCTAAACCTAACCCTGACCCTAAGACGCTACGTGCTTGTACATTACAAAACAAACCAATAGCACTTGGGGTTGTCCATATGGCAACTGTAATAGACACTTTCAGAATTTATTTGCTCCATAAATGAAAAACTGATGTTTTTATCTTTTAATTGGCTGTAATTGTTTGGGGAATTCAAGATGCTGTAAAAAGCTCAGTTTTTGAGATAAAATGACATTCTCTGATATTATCCAAGCATCATCTATCATGACTCCAAAATGTAGTCATTTTGAAATTGGCATTTGGGTAAGACAATCACAGGTAAAACAAAGCCATCATAAAATCATTTAAAAAAAAAAAAAAATCATAAAAGGTGCTAAAATGATGTTCTTAAATGTCACGACTCAATGGAACAATTACCTTTCTTCACTAACTTGGTATCGTTCTGTAATTTCCTTAATGCAAACACGCCTTATAAACCACATCATATGTTCACATTAGGAATAAAGAATATAATTCATGAAAGGAACAGAAAATTAACCCAAATACAATTAAAACCTAAAGAAAACAAAAATGAAACATTTCAGTGTAATCATTTCTCCACAAGACTTTATCCTCTTTGGTTCATATCTCTCTCTCTCCCAGATGGAGGCCATCCTCTTTTCTCACTCCCTTATTTAACCTGCAAAAGCCCACTTCGTCTACATTGGCCTCTTCTTTCTCCTCCTATGTGAGGATTTCTTGTGGGAGAACAACATGGTATCTGTGCAATCTGTGCTACCAGCTGTTATCCACGTCCTTCTCCTTCCCACCACGCTCAGGCCCACCAGTCATCTGCCCCAGAATAGAAGGGGAGGGTTTGAGTGGCGTGCCAGGTGGCTTATGGGAGCATATGAGCGAGTGGAGGCACTTAGTTACATTTATTTACTTATCCAAATGACATAATCAGCTACTATCAGTCGCAGAGATGGCCAGTGGTACAGACAGTGGAGGCAAACCCTAGGGGTACCCCTTCCATCCAGGAGGCACTACACCTAGGTTATAATACTGTAGTTGGTACTATTTGTGGTAATGAAACATGGTCACATTAATTTAATTGCACTGCATTGCAAAGCCTATAAATTATTTTTTATAAAAATTATATATTCTTAAAAGTTTTTTTTAATAAAATATCTAATAATTATCGATTTTTATGTAACCCCAGAAACTAACACTAGGGGTCTGTGTTAAAAAATGAATACATAATATAGTTGTTCCCAATAATCCAAATTTAATGTGTTAATACTGTAATATCTTATTTTGTGCTGTCTTATTCATTTTGTATAGATCTTTTTTTGTTTATAGCAGTTGTTCCCAACCTTTTTTGGGTCATGACCCCATTTTTATCTTGCACATTTCTGCCGACCCTGAGTCATTTATTCTCGAAATTTTTATACTGGATTTAATTTGAACTAGATTTATATTTGAGAAAGTGAAAGTTTAGAATATTTTTGATAATAATAATAATAATAATAATAATAATAATAATAATAATAATTAAAAAACAACATGATTTTAATCAGTAATGTGTTTTTTATCAATGACTAGACTATTCATGGGATCCCAAGGTTGAAAAGCACTGGTTTACAGTATCTTTTGTTTTATTTTTGTATTCATATTTTCGTTCATTTATTTTTTGGGGGGTGCAAAGGGGCGTCACTTAAAACCATCATGACCAAAATTGTGAGTTTTGTAAAAAAACACTTCGAATTTTCGAATCTAGTTTTCTAGTACTTTCTTTCTTCAATTTTTTCACACAGTCAAATGTCTTTAAAGCAGAAGGACATGTGCCCAGCAAAGTCAACTATTCCCCACTGAGTCCGCTGCACATGGGCAGCCTCAGAGGAGTTGTTCAACCCAGCTGGGCGCACATCAATTATCACCACGCTAATCTTAATTAAAGCGATTTTCTTCATAGAACAAAATGTCCGCCTCGTATTAGAGGCTGAAAAGGTCAGTGTAGTGTCTTTGTGAAGTAGCTGTGTGTGGGTTCCTTTATGAAGGTGTTTTTGTTCAACTCTACGTGTGCATATGGAGGAGGTCCTCTATCAGCTGGTCCCATATCTGGCTAAACTTCTGTGTGGTGCGGAGGCCGTGTTGTTCTGAGTGATTAAAAACATTCTGGTTGTGTGTGACTAAATGCGATTGCGGGGCTGTGTGTGTGTGTGGAGAAGCAGAGGGCCATGGCCAATCAATAAGCTCGATAATGAGATCTAAAGGGTGTCATGTTGTCGTTCCTCGAGCCAGTTAAACCTCGTCTTCCATAAAGAGCATAGACCTCTTCTCTCCACAGAGCAAACATGGACCTTATTAACCTTTGGAGCCAACACAAAACACAGCAGACGACATTTACGCTTAATCAATGTGTCCACTTTAACAAACTCCTCCTGGCTTTGAAAAGTCTCCCAGTCCGGTTATGTGTTGCGAGGATTTTCATCCAACTACCAACCTTTTGTATTAAGAATTACACAAATAATTGTCAAACATTATTTTAACCCTCCTATGGTCCTTGGGGGTCAATTAGACCCCATTCAATGTTTATCATTAAAAAACTTGATTTTTTGCTTCATGTTTTATGACTTTTCCTAATTTGATGGGTACAATTGATTAATGTGCTGAACACATGCATCAGTGTTTTTTTGGGGTCAATTTGACACCAAGATGTTTTAGCTGCATGAAACGTTGTGTGTCTGTGTGTAACCCCATGTGTGACCTTACATCTTCACACCTGTAGGTGCAGAGTTGATACTTTTGAGTTGATTTGAGAAGATTTGGATGATACACTAAGTTTGACCTGATGGTGGCGCTGCGGGAAAGGTCATATCATCACCACAACCAATAGGGTTCATATTCTCGTGCTCATTAATGTTGTCAGTAAATTTGAGAAGATTTAAATGGAAACTATTCAAGATAAATTAATTTATACGTTTGGCCTGATGGTGGAGCCAGAGAACAGGTGAAGGTTTCATTATCAACGGGTGATTTATGTATTCAACAAATAAACAAAGCGTTTGACACAAAAACTTGATCAACAATTTTCTGAAAATCATTTTTTGATGGCAACTAACCCTGGGGTCAGATTGACCCTAAGGGTAAAATGTGTTAGTAATATTTGAAGATTATAGGAGGATTAAATTGTTATACATAGTTGCAACTATATGAACAGTTAAGATGATAGAGTGTTTGTGCTATGTGCTAGATGCTTATGATGAGTTCTGAAGCTGTCCTAAAACAACAATATTCCACCACATGCACAACCATCTCACGGATTATCCCAATGATATGCTGAAAACCCCAATGGGGCTTTTCAGAGTAAAAGTAGGCAGAATCTGGAAGCCATTAAAACCTCTGGGAGGCAATTGTTGTTGTAGCTACTGACCTTGCGAGCCATGTGAGATTGTGTAGTTGTGTGTACTTTGTTGTAGGATTCCCAGAGTTCAGTTTCAGGAGAATAGCTGAAGGTTTTATTGTTCAGAAGGACAGTGGGTGTTCCAGATGGGAGTGCGTCACACATTCTGCGCTGAGATTATGGGTGCGTCCGAATACGCCCTCCTATCTCCTTTCCTATCCACTTTTCCTAACCCCCAGAGGTGTTTAAGTGGCGGCCATGATACTGAGTGTTCCAATTCTCTCAAAGCTAAGGAAAGGAGGCTCAATGCTTCCTTTATAGCCTCCTTTAGCCTAGGAAACACTGATGCATTCTTTACCCAAGGAGACCAGATAATGATGCCCCACAATTCCTTGCAGCGACAACATTTAAAGGGACCCGCTCATCCGAGCGTTTAGGTAAACTCAAGAAGACTGAAAACAGAGCACTCTTTTGTTTAAGAAAAAGGGATCAGAGACATTTTTAGCCACATTATGTTTTATTCAACATATTTCATTTACCTAGGAATACTTTGTGTGGTTGTACATGTGTATGCCTACAACCTTATGGAGGCAAGTAGTATATCTTGCACAAATGTAGCAATTTCATAAAATAATTCTTATTTTGGATTAATGTTGATTTCTGAGTGGAAGGTAAGTGTGAGCAACCATTATCAATGTGACATTCTTTTAGTTTCACTTTTGTTCCTCGTAGGTAGCCAATTTTCTTTTGATTTAAATTCAATCCTTGATATTTTAGATTAAATCAGCAGTTAGAGGTACAGGGGAGTGTTATAAATGCACTTTTAGTAGTTCATTTTTTAATATTTGTAGTTTTTTTTTCAGATGTCACTAACCTGCACCACCATTGAATTATTATGTTACCTAGTGGAAGTGGGTCTGATTGTCAAAACAACGTTATGGCCTTTACATAACTACTTTAGAAAATTTCCTAACATCTTTCCGTAACCCTGTGACATCATCCACGGGGTTAAGGAAAAGTGGATAGAAAAGGAGATAGGAGGGACTATTTGGACACAGCCTATGTTTTTCAGATAGACGGCTACAGGAAAACTTGCATAACAATTTTAACTCCTTTTGGAGGTTTTTATGTGTATATCTAGAGGAAAGTTTGTGTTATATGATAAAATTCCAAACTAACACTTGATGATCTGGTCATTCCAGCGAATAACTACTGGTTTGCACCGGTGTGGGTTTTTCCAGCTGCTGTGTCTAAGTTGAAGTGCTTTGAGTTCATCCATCATGAGCCCCTGAATACTGACATGAACTAAATGCTCGGCCGTAAATGAAATTCAGCAAAGACGCTTTACTGGCTGATGCTCAGTGTTGCATCAGCACATTTTTTGCGCTTGTGTGAACATGTCTCACACACAAACCGAGGATTAAGCATCTAATTACACACGGCCATGAATACAGAATGTTAAACACTTTCAGGGAATACATTTACACTTCCTGCTCAGTGCTGTCTTGGTAATATGTTAAGTGTTTACTTGATATCAATGACGATGAGCTATTGAAAACACAGAAAGAATTTTTATTTTTATTTTTTTTGCGGTCTATTCATCGTCCTCTGCTGTCGGCGCAGACTAGTGTAGGTTTCCCCAATGGCATTGCTGAAACTCTAGGGAATGTGATTGGTGGAAAGAGTTTAATCATTCCCCTTCACTCCTGGTTAAGGAGCAACATCCATCATACAGCACTGCTGCAATACTTCACCACAGGATTGCCCTGGTGATACCACCACTGTATAAGCTCACACACCCACGAGCTGGAACCACACTCACACACATCGTTCCTTAGGCGTCTCCTCAATGATTCACACTTCACGGCCCATTAGGTTTCTATTTTTGTTCAACGACTCTAAAGTGTCTCACAGGTAGCGTCAAGGTTTCTCTATGAGTCTCTTTGTGTTGTGATTGTGCCTGTTGGCTACAGAATGAGTGAACAAGTCAAATAAATGCTTTTGGTTGACAATATTAACTGTGGTCAGATTTTTATTGTAGTTTTCAGCCATCTAAACAATGAAAAATGTATGTTACCCCTATTTCTGAACTTCTTGTTTATAGATAGACAGCTGACCTGTTTCACAACCACTGTTGTTCAATTAAGTTTTAGGGTAACATCTTGGTTAAGTGGAACAACTATAAAGGTTCCCAAAAAAGAGGAAAAACTAAACAAAAAGTACTTTCTTTGTTGCAAACTTGTATAAAAACTTGGGATAGTTGGTGTTTGCATGAAAAAGGAACAGCAGTAAATAGCAAAAACAAGAAGAACATCAGTTGTGGTCAGAAACTTGCAAAAGCGTTCTTGGAACTTTGAGCTGCAAAGCAACACATTTCACACTTTAGAAATGATTTTTTTTTTTTTTTTTTTGAAATATGTCATGATTTACAAGAATTTTGGTGAGTCTGATTGGTTCCAGTTGTTGTCAAGCTAGGTGGATGTGGTAGTTGAGGGCCCAAGCACATAAAACCAGTCCAAAAAAACAAAACAGAAACAGTCCATGTTTATTTATCAAACGAACAAAACCCAATTCCGAAACAGGCACAATGAAAAGTGGGAGCAGGGGACTAAAATGCAGCAGCACACAAGGAGGGGAACATCAACAATGAACCAGCAATCAGCTGTGTTTAAAATCATATACTAACGTACTACTCACACTCAGTCTGACGTCAAAATGTTGTGCATTCCAATTAGATAACATGGAAAGATTGAGTATGCGAGAGACACCCAGATGTATACTATATCGGGACATTATTTAAGTATGCACGGTGGGCCACAAGTCACACTCAACCGCCCAATGATGCATTGCGAGTGTAACATAAAATCGTCATGGGACCAGCTTCAAGCTAAAAAGCAAATATCCCTGTTTCAAAACAAAAGCATCTCTTCTTGTCTTCCATTTGTTCTGTAAATAGGGCTCTTGTTTGGAAGTTAACCGGAAGTTTAGTCAGTGACACAGTGGCGGATCAATCTCAGAAATGTCGGCATGAAATGTGTTTCCGTGAGTTTTATGGATCAAATGACCACATGTTGATATTCTACTTGGTCACTTTCTTGCATAAATGCATTCAGAACTTTCAACGGTGGCGAATCAACAAAAATATTTAGCTTCAGTGTGCACACACGATTTTCTGTTCAAGTAGACCTATTTATCACACACACACTGGGATGAGAGCACATTGTTTCAAAGTCTGTATTATGTTCCTGCTGATGCGGTCAGCCTCACTATAGCGTATGAATGAATTAATTAATTAATTAATGACTTCACCCATCAGCGCATACGAAGCCATAGGCTTCATCAGCTGACTATAGATCAGCCCATCAGACATAAATCTATATTTTTCCTAAAAGATGTCATCAGTAAATGAAAAGATTGCATCGATGTCTAAATATTCTCTCTCCTGTCAGCTGTCAGATCAGATCCACACAGAGACGTGTTCACACATCACCTTTTATTGAACAGCTCGCTTTCTAAGAGAACTGATTGTTCAGGAGGCGGGACTTTTGCACTCGCTAAGATCCTAGCCAGAACAAAACCTCCCCCCAACCAGGTTAGTCGTTCAGCCTAAGTTACCATGGTGATTTAGCTCCGTAAGACGTTAGCGAGCTTCGTAGGACAGCACACACTGATTAAATCCCGGAAGTTAGCGCGATAAGAGGTCATCTCGCTTCGTAGCATACCCCCAAACAGGAAGACCTGGGAACACAAAAACAAGAGTTAAAACAAGAAACAAGAACTGAAACAACACAAAACAAAAACTTACAGAACTAAAAGAGGACCACATGGGCTAAACACAAACAAATCCAAGCAAACCCTGACAGTTAGTTTGGTAAGAGGAGCAACAGAGAGAGACAGAAGCAGGCTGTGCATCAGTGACGTGCAGTCAGGGTAGGCAAGGTAGGCAGTGCCTACCCAAGTGTGAATTGATATTTTGATTATTTGTTTTGATTATAATATAATTATAAATGTATTTTTCAATTTCCGATAGCCTACAGTACCGATAAGTTTGAAAGTGTCAGCATTTTGTGCTTTTCATAGCCCAAATGACTAAAGACGCTGCACAGTCTCACTCCACTATAAGGCAGGAGGAGGCCACACCCCCTCCCAAAAGCACATTACTGCTCTGCCTCTGTTCCTATAGCGTGTTTTTATGTGTTTACGCAGTCAGTTCCCCAAGATGACAACCATTTACGTCCAAAGGCAGCTCTCTACGCTACCTTTGGACGTATTTGTGCTACGCTAAATGCTATACGTAAGTTCACAGTGCATTAGTGAATTGATATCACTGCTGCTGCTACGTTCTCTAGCTAGTGGGCGGGATAACACTACAGGCAGGAGGCGCTGCCATGTCATGAGATATATTGTGTTGAGAGTATGGGGGCTATAATGAATAATTGTTTGTTTCTTTAATGGTGTTTTACGATGTTGATTTTGTTAGATGGCTAAATATTTGTTCATGTGGATCTTGTTGGGTTTTTTTCTTTCTGATTATGAATTTTATACTTTGATAATCGCGTTGAGATGACTTTGTTGTAAATTGACATTGGTGGTCTCGAATTTGCAAAGCCCTGCCGACCCAACTCTAGTGCTTACTAGTTCGGAGGGCCATCTCTGTAGTGGGATGTCCTTTTGACATCATGAAGGTGAGAGGTGAGAAGCTAACATCTATTCTGGATAAGTTCTCTCAACCCAGAATTGGCCCAAGGGATAAGCAGTCCAAGACCACCTGGGCCCCCTCAAGACTCGAGCATGCAATTTACAGTATATATATTTAAATTTGATTGTGTTGAGAGAAAGTGTGGTATAGGTTATAGCTCTCCAAAACAGTCCAATTCTTATTCTACAAATCTGACTATTAATAGTAGTCTGCATGTGTGACAGGTATGATTGTAAAGCCGGATGTTCGTAGTAACTACTGGATGCTGCTTTGGATGAACAAGTCTGCAATGTCCTATAAAAAGACATTTCCCTCTGGGGCAGAGAAAAGAAAGAAGAGTGGATGAAGAAAAGGAAAAGGAAAAAGAGGGGGTAATTAAATTATTTCGTGCTGTGCGCTGTCCAGAGCTAGCTTAGGCATTGTCATTGCCACTGGCAAGTATAAGTCATAGTGTAGCAAGTTATTATAATAGATTTCTGAAAATACATCATCAGTGCAGCAATGCCTTGCTAGTGAGAGACCATAGTTATTTCTTTATTTTCACTCTGCCTTATTTTAGATACATTTAGGTATCTTGCTTTAGATTGATAATGGTTTAAAACAGTTGTTTGTGTGGACATGTTGGTTAAAGATATGATAACAATTTGATTACTTTTTTAAATAACATTAAACTCTATTCATTCAACCAATTTTCTCCTCCAGGTGCACTGTGAAAAGTATTTTGGAGCACAGCTTGATATGAACAAAGGGAGAAAAACAGATCATATTTATATTTATCACAAATGCAGTGCTCTTAGTTAAAGTTTTTTATGCTACGACTTACTGTTGATGCTATACATTATGTAACAAATATGTCCAAGTGATAGATTAAGGATTATGAGGGTTATTGCTGATTTTGCCTTCAAAACGGCACATTTATTTATTTATCTATTTATTTAATTACTTTTTGTTTTAAGATTCTGTGCTAAATTTCATCATCTGGTTTATGTTTGCACAATATTTGCACTTGTTGTCTCCCTAAGCAAAAAAAACAACTACTAACAAATGTGACTACCACTTAACAGAACGCAACGTCTGCTGTCTATATTTCTGAACAAGGCCTGTTGCACCTTATTTTTGTGCTTTAAATGTAAAAGGTTTAACATAAGACTTGTGGTGCATAATAAATATTATTACGGCAGACAACGAGTGCAATATTTGTATGAAACCCTCCAGCATTGTAAATGGTTACGTTTAGGTGAAAATGAGGGTGGGGGGGCTAAATATGATTGTGCTAAGGGCCCCTCGGAGGCTTGAGCCAGCTCTGTCTCACCCCTCTGCACCACAGGGACCACTAAGCAGCTCTAATACAGTTCAGCAGTACTTCATCCCCACAGCCATCAGACTGTTTATAATGACTCACACATGAACTGCGGGGTATTACGTTATGTCCAAATCCTTGGATATACGCGGCTGTGTCAACCATATGTCCCCATTGTGGGACCAGTAAAGTATCATTTCGTCTTATTTATTGCTGCAGTTTTTTGAAAAAATTACTTCCCACACAAAAATTCTCAGCGTTTTACCATGGTACCCATCACTCCCAATTCACCTATAATGGTACAACTGGAACATGAGCTTTTAATGAGACATTAGTTCCTCAACCCATGGTCTTCATAAGTGCATTCCAGGAATTTATATGATGTCTCAAGGGAACTTTGTGTGGCACAGATAAAAGCATGACTTTACTTTAATTAACCTTAATTATGCATGGGATGTCCAACAGCACTAAGCAACTGCAGTGTACAATTTGAAAATGAAATCACCTTTTAAAGAGTTTTAACCACTTGATAAATGAATGAGCCTGCAGAACACTTATTACTGCAATAGAAAGAAAAAGACAAAGTGATTGATGGCCATTTGATATCAGCTTTGGAAAATAAACAGCCAAAGGTCTGATCATGTCGGTCTCAGAGAGCTGGCTGCCAAATTCATTTTGTACTCCTACACATTAAATCATTTTCTTTCTCTAAGAGAGAGAGAGAGAAAGAGAGAGACCCTGGCACAGAGTCCGATTAAAATAAGATAACGTCTTGACGGAGCCAGTTGACTGATGATGCCCCACTACACATTTTCTCTACTTGATTAACGTTTACAAATGATTAACTCTGGCTACATTCAAATTGATTGATCATTTCTATGAATTAATGAAACAAATAATTATTATATTAGGAACAGATGAGGGACAAACTGAGCATGAAAGGCGACGAGCCATGTTGATGCTATGTCAATTTTAAAATGGTTATTTTGACATTGTGCCATCTGTTCTATCGCACATACACACACATACGCGCATACACGACCTGGTTGACCCCAGATAAATCTAGAAAAATAAATTAATTTAAAAATGTAAAGAAGTATTTGTTTCTTCCATCAAAAGCAGTAGAAGCATAAAGTTAGGGAACAAGACTTGATATTTTTGCCTCTGCTTTAATTTCCTCTCTTTACAAATTTTATTTCGACCTCACTTCCTTAATTTCCTCCCTTCTGCCTGCACCTCTTCCCTTAATCCTTCTGTCTTCTTCCTGCTATCCATCATTTGTGTTTTGACTTTAGCACGCTTTTATTGTGGAACAATTATTCCTACACAGTCAGTCGCAGAACATTGGTATGCTGAATAGTTCATAGACCAATAAACATAAACCTCTATGTACTTTATGAGGCATGCAAGGCACAATTTGTCACTTCAGGACTAAATTATACCTATTCTTATGCCTTACTTAAGTGTCTGTTGAGGTGCCTCAACACATGAACATATCTAAAAGTATATTTAGCTTTTAGCTTTGCTGATGTACGTATCTTTTGGAGGCACATTGGTAAAATAATGCACGTATTTCAGCTTTGAGCTCGTCTTGCTCTCGCATTGACTCGCCATGATTAGCGCACGTTGCAGTAAACAGAAACACGCCCACAATGCTTCTTCTGTTTTACCGTGGTTGGCACGGCATCCCGCAAAAAATTGCAGCGCCACTTTAAACAGGAAGTACACTGCAGCTAGCCAAGTAACGAACAAACGCACCATATTGTAAAGGTAAATGCGTTTTTTCTTTCAAAAATATTGCGTTAGGGTACTAGTAGTGGTGGCGCTGTAACACGTTACCGCCCAACACTGGTTTTGTTCTTTGTTACAGCACAGGACAGTGTCCTGGCCTTAAATAATAAATATTGTCAGTCTGAACAACACAGTAAGTGTTTTTCACTGAAAAATATGGTAGACTAAAACCATTATCATCAAACACCAGTCACCTATTGCTTTTAAATGGATGCAATTAATCTTTGAAGGATGATTAGCTTGTGGAGGATTCCTGAGAGACCAGAGCGCTGGAAAACTGTCAGCCTGTCACTTGCGTAATGTGGCTTTGGATTGCAAATATCAATTTACAATCTGAGTTGATCACTAGTTTAACAAAACTATTATGTACTGCACTTCCTCCAAAAGAAATAAGAGAACATATATTTTATAAATACATGTTTTCTGCAAACTACCTAAGTTGGGATTTTGTTTATTTAGTCGTTAAAATTAAACAATGGTGTAAGATTTAGATGGTTCTACAGGGAGTAGCTGAGGTGCCCAAGTGAAAAATAAAGAAACATTTATCACAATGCTGGATATTTACTTATTTTATTTTTTATTTTCACCACATGGTGTTAACAGTGTCCCCTGCACAAGTAACAGGAAAAAACCAACCTAAACCTTCATTTTGTGCACCTTAAATAGACAATGGACTAACCCATTAATCCATGTGGGTTAGTTACATATTTAGTCCACCCACAACAAATATTCACACAGTCAACAAAAACATATTTACAAAGACAGGTCTTTCTTTATTTACTATTTTCATTTCATAATTGGCAAGATGTCAATAATAAACCCTTTAATTTAAACTTTCGACCCCTAAGCCTCCCCTCCCTCTGGGCCACATGGTCCTGTCTGATTAGGTTGATTGTGTTCACCTGGCTTTCACTTCCATGGATGTGTTTCCATGCATGTGTTAATGACCTCAAAGAAAGAGGAGGCAAAGAAGATCACAAAAATAAAAACCCATCAATAAACTTATTTAACTGGATTAAAGTTTGAAAAGACCAAATCATACTAAATGTAGGTGAGGTGGAGCGTGTGCACCTTGTCAGCGTAGAACTTTTAATGCTGGTGCTTCCACTGACCTGGACATCACTCAATTACTTTCTTTTATCACCTCAATAGAGAACTAGATTTATTAACATAATAACTGTGATACATGTTGTAATCAATAACCGTGATACATGTAAAGCTACACGCTCAATCGAGGCTCTCTGCTTCCTCCTCAGCAGACTGCTGTGGACGCCAAAGACATCTTCTATCGGACGCTCTTGTTCTTCTGGTACTTTCCACCTAAAGTTCAGAATCTAGGGGTCCCCCTTACTTTTCAGGGTCCTCTGTTTCCTCACCTTTGCTTCCAGCTCCAAGAATCCTTTTCTCCTAGGCATTGGAGGACAGCAGTTGAGAAAACCCACCAAGAACATCCTTGAGGCCACAGAAAAGGCCTTGGATGAAATTTTTAGAAAATGTTGATAATAGAACAAGGAACGGGTGATGCAATTTTGGCCATGTTCTGGATTACCAAAAATGAGAAAATACAATATACAAATCAGAATATGGTTTGATGCGCCTATTTCTTAAAGAGCGGTGGCTTGTGAGTAATGTGCAGTGGCTCATGGGTAATGTAGTAGTGGTAGGGAGGTGCGTATTGTACTCTTTAAATCACAACAATCAAGGCATTGAAGATGGTTGTAATCCAGATTGGCCATAGCGTCATCTTTGTCATCACAGTTTTACTGGTCAGCTGATAATAGACAGATATTTTGTTGTCAGTACTTCTTAAATATACGTTCTACAATTACATCACTGGCATATGACTGTAGTATTGGAGTTTGTTTTACGAGTACGAGTACACACCTCGGTATCGAGTCTAATACCGGTTTACTACTGGTGCATTTCTGTGCTACATGTAACGTACTGCTTATAGGAGCTGTGTTTGAGCAGTGTTTGTAATCTTCTTTTCCAAAGCTAACACTTTCCAGAGCGCAATGGGGTTTTCTGTAGCTCCCTGATACTCTGTCCTTGGGTTTCGTTTGTCCATTTCAATCTCTAATGTTCCTCTATAGGCTTTTTAATTCTCACACTCCCGCCCCTTTCTTTACTTTCTCTCCTTCACGCTCCACCTTCTGCCTTCAGTAATAAATCACCTTCCCTGTCCGTCACTTTGACCCTGGTAACTATTGACGAGGGGAGGGAACTCTTTATTCACTATCTCGTCCTCCTGCCACGCTGATAAAGAGACAAGAGCAAACCAACCGTTGTGGACACTCATGCATACTCACATCATAAAACAGAAAAATGAAAGGAAAGGGACGGCGATAAAATCTATGAGACCATTACCCTACGAGGATTGGGCTATACGACCTGAAATGACCTCTTGCTGCTTAGTGGATTGCTTGGGGACAACCTAAGTAGCTCATTTTTAATAATAAGTGTAGCTAATGCTAACCCCCGACAAGCTAACATTCACTTTCCCGACCCGCTGGCCTCCATGACTCCTTGAGGAAATAATGCATAAAGTTAATTTAATAAGACTTCCATCATCATTAGAGTTATTGATAGTCTAGAGCTGGCAAGACAAGAACACCAGCAGGACAATACCCGTTACACCCCCCCCCCACCCACCCATCCCAGCCGTCCTTTGGCCTCAGCTCTGATCTGATTTACTTCTAAAGATTTGCTGTCACTACCACTGAGGCAATCTTTCACACCAACTGCCCACAGGGCTCATGAACTAAAGAATATAAAGGCAGAAACATGAGTCATGCCGTAGTTGTTACTAAAAAAAGACATTTTATTACGTTGAACTTGAACAGCTTCTTTTCTCCATGGTTTCAGCTTTAAACATGACATACTGTGGAAAAGCCATTCCAGGTCTTCCTGTCTAGTCTTGTCCAAGCCACTTTTATTAGAAACAAACACATTTTTCTGCGCATAGGACAAGTACGTGAGGACAATAGACATTTTTTAACCTTACTCTTGGAAACCTAAATCAGCTATTTAGAAAAAAACACATAAACCCAGGCTTTCTTTCTCCTCTACAACTTCACAACCAGGCCAGTATATCTTGTGATTCATCAGTTTTCTGATAAGGAACAGTAAACCCATCCAGTAGGAGGGATGAAAAAGAGAGATGCCATCTGATCAATACAAACAACATTTGCTTCTATTGTTTTTTTCGGCCTCTTAGCAGAATCTCCATTCTCATAAATGGCTCTACAATTACAGCGAGCCTGCTGATGGGCTCTTGACTGGACTGAGGATTTTTTATTTAGAAAAAAAGTGGGGAGTGGGGAGCGGGGGGGGGGGGGGGGGGACACAATTAGAAAATAGCAAATAAATGGATACATAAATAAACTTGTGACTGACTGGAACCAAACCCAATCGGTAACAAGCTACTTAATAGTAACATTTTTCTTTGACCATTACTTTACATTAGGGCAAAGTAATGAAGTGAACAGATTGCGTATTGGAGCACATTATCTACTGACATTCACAGTCAGTCCTTTTGTTACTAAAAAATGTAATATACTGTATATTCGGAGGCTGCAAGATTGGAAACATAAATTTAACTGTTTAAGCAGATTTTAATGAAACTATGAAAGTGTGTTTATTGGGGTTGTATCCAATGCCCCATGGCCAGAGTCATTTTCTTCCACTCAAAGTCGCAGATGGAGGAAGAAAGGCAGGGAGAAAAATGCATTCCTAGCAAGAGAGAAAAACTGAAAAGATTACATAAGAATGAGCTGTCTGTTTCACATGGATAGACGTAGAGATGCCACAGGAAAAAATATATATTGGATCGCTATATAGTACGAATAATTAAATGATATGGTACAAACATGATAGATATTGTATTAACATTATAATCATATTATAAGTATGTGATATTTTACTGTATGAACAATATACCAGTAGTTTTACTGTTTTAATTCATATTTAACTGCATATAGCAATTTTTAGGTGCATTGTATTAGAATACAAATCAACTGATTTCCTGTAAAGTGTATTATCTTCCTGTTTTTGACTTTGAGAATCCAAACTTGTTGGTATTTTCTTCTTAGAGGACCCAGAAAATGTTTGTTTCATTTTAGGTGAGACTCTTAGGGTTTTTTGTCTGAATTGACGCATTACATACTGTATGTTTATGTATTTCTTTGTATTATTTGAACATTTTCTCTTGCACAAATAAATAAAAACGAAAAATGAAAAAAATAAAAAAATTATTGAGAAAAAGGCACCTTTTATCATTAATACAAATTATAAACAAAGTTAAAGGACAAAACAAAAAAGAACCAAGGGGCTAAACATGTGATGTGATGACAATCAAACAACAGATTTGGCAATTGAAAATCAATTTTTCTTCATAAATGAAACAAGTCTAGAGGCATTTCTGCCATGAAGAAAAGAGAAAAGATAAAGAATTGGCAAAAAAGTTTGAGTTCATTCCTCCAGTGGGTAAAATTAGGCTTATAATTAAAGAAACGGTATTTATTAATATAATATTCACATAACAAAACAATATCATTCACATCAAAATCAATCATCTTTTCAAGAACAAACAGGCCAAATTTCACATCTGATACATTGAACACATTAAGTTGAATCCCTTTCGATAGAATCCAATTCTGAACATCACTCCAAAAACTCTACACTACATTTGCACAATAAATAACAATATTTAGTTATGTTTGTACTATAAATCTATTTGTACAATATAGTGATTCAAAAAAAGTTTTTCTTTGTTCTCGCTTTATGCGTACGTAGTTTCATGAGACTGTGCTACACAGCTCAAGTGAGGATTTATCAGCAGCACTTCATGCAGACACACAAAGCAGTGGCTGACTTGTCTAATCTGTAAAAGCCATCATCCCACGTTTTTAGCTCTAATCTTTGCCCTGACAGTTCCAGCACGCTCTCTGCAGACTGCTGCTTTCTAGATGTGCATATTAGGGTCGGAGGGGGGCTTGTTAGAGCACTCTCACTGCCTATTATAGCTGCAAAAGCACAACTGATTCTCCGTAAATTTGCAGCCTGCTTCGCAGCTAATTTACAATGCTAAACATGCACTGTGGATACTGTGTTTGTGTTGTTTCTCCTGTTTGCTCACTGGTCATATCATCTCCCTTCTTCTGTTTTATTAAAGTAAAGTGACTTTCTCATATCACATGTCCGACCTTTGATATCACTGTTTGATCGCTGAGGAGTGAGGGGATGTATGAAAATGAGATTAAAATATGACCACTAGTTTTCATGGGGAAGACATCTCCTTCATATCGGATCCCAAATGGGTTGAAGTTGTAATAAAAAGCTTTATGAAAAGATGAAGATGATAAACTTTGGATGAAAAATTTAATTTGACTGTGTTGCAATATCCCTCGGTGTGCTCAGCTGTTGCCTACCTGACGGTATGACCACTTTCAATCAACAGGATATTGTAGGAAATTTCATTATTTAGAAAACAAAGATGCATCTCTATCTGCGTTGTTCTTTATCAAGCACTATCTTTATCAGAAAGTATATAAATTAACACAAAAGTAAAAGGTCATTTTGATTTATAACCCACCCAGCAAAATATGGTTGAAAAGACGTCTTTGCCACACGTCTGAATAGGCCTAGTGAGGCGTTCAGGGCACGTCCTTCCGGAAGGAAGCGCCAGATGAGGTGCCCGAGCCACCTCATCTGGCTCTTCTCGATGCGGAGGAGCAGCGACTCTACTTTGAGCCCCTCCTGAATGACTGAGCTTCTCACCCTATCTCTAAGGGAGAGCCCAGCCACCCTACGGAGGAAACTCATTTCGGCCGCTTGTACCCGTGATCTTGTTCTTTCGGTCATGACCCAAAGTTCATGACCATAGGTGAGGGTTGGAACGTAGACCGACCTGTAAATCGAGAGCTTCGCTTTTTGGCTCAGCTCCCTTTTTACAATAACGGACTGGTGCAGACTCCGCATCACTGCAGACGCCGCACCAATCCGCCTGTCGATCTCTCGCTCCATCCTTCCCTCACTCGTGAACAAGACCCCGAGGTACTTGAACTCCTCCACCTGGGGCAGAACCTCATCTCCAACCCTGTTTTCTGGTCATAGTACTATACACTCAAGATGAATTTACTTAGAATTTAGTTAATTAATTAATTAATTAATTAATTAAAAGTGTTCCATCTTACCTTCCCAAAACGTAATATTTAATTTGGGAACCTTTGTCGTCAACTTGTACCAGGATCAGATTTGTATTTTTGGTTTATGTTTGTGCGCTGTTATGTTTGAAGTTGTTATAATAGCTTTTCTTCTTATATTTGGGCTAATTTGGTCCAAATTAGCCCAAATATAAGTGCTAAATCTGGACCAAGTTGGACATCCAATAACAATCCTATTTCAACAATTATATTGGGGAAACATCTGGACTTAGTTGGACAGCCTAATAGCAACTACATTTCTACAACTATAATTGGGCTAAAATTGGACCAACCTCTTCCAGTTTTGTCCAAAACAGATCTGCTGTGGCACAAAGGGGTCACAGACTATGCTAGGATAGGTCATCACAAAGAGCAGACTACACACGGCTGTATTCCTTAGTGGTGAACCAGGACAGACCCTGTGAGCAATCCGTACCAAATGTGGATCATGTAGAAAACTGAGTAGGTTTTTCTTCAACTTCCAGGTCCTACTTTTTAGTCTTTTTTACCAAAGCAGAAAATCCCTCCTATCCTCTGTATCCTCTGTTCAAACACATGAGCTCCCTCGGCTACAATCCCTCTCTCAGCGGGACGCCCCGCTAACCTTTTCTATAGACTGCTGTGTGACCTCCTGTCTGGACATGGGCATGCACTTCTTACCTGTTACTTAAGGAACTGACATGTTGACACATTGCCCCATTGCACTGGGGGATCTTGGTCAGAGTGAACAGCTCTGATACTCAGAAAGGTGTTGAACTCCATATCAAGCAGAAACAAGGTCATGCTGCATCAGTTTCTACTACTAAGCTCACCATGTTTAACCCTAGTCTTTAACCTATTGAAAAGAGAAAATTGCATCGATAAAAGGAAAATGTAGAGCGGTGCATCACTGTAAAGGAAAGAGACGAGAAACTCAAGGACAGCATATTTAAGAGGAAATCATCCTCAAAGGCAGGACACTGTGAATGTGCAATAAAAAGGCTGACAGGTGAGAAACATTTGACATGCTTTGCTATTTTCCATCCATCTCATAAGCATCAATCATAATGTGACATTGTCACAGTCAAAGAAGGATAGAGTGTTAAACCTATAGGTGTTTATTTTAGCGGAACGACCATGAAAACGTCTACGGTTTACACATGATTCCTCAGATCAGCGCACTAAACTGTAATCCTGAACATTATCATGGAGTATTAAATATTGTGTAGATGTAAAACCATTTGTGGCAACAAAACACGCGTATATCCACTTTATTCAGCGCACTTTGCTTGAAGTGGGTTGTGCTCTTTTTCATTGTTTTATGCTGGATCATTTCATGTTTAGCATGCTTTTCAGTCAAATTGTAAACCTCAGAGTTGTGATAAATGTCCATAGAGATTATAACAACTTTTTTGTCATTTTAGTGTAAATTACGATACAGAATATATCAGTTCTAGCTCGGTCAGTTTAAAGACCAGTTTCTGCTGGCTACATTGTGTTTAATGGGATAAACACAAGGCTGTGATGTTGGAACAATGTTCATACTAAGGTGTCCAATACGCCAGTGTTTTTCAAATGGGGGTACGCGATGGCACTACAGGGGGTATTTGAGAGAGAGAAAATGGAAAATTAACAAACAAAAATTATAAAAAAAAAAATATGGGGTTTATTTAAATATGTTTATTTTTTTAGTGAAAAATTATAATCATAATGATGATGAAAATGACCTTGATTAAAACATGAAATGTAAATACAAGGGTCAGTCTTGTACACAGTTCTTAAAATGTAGAGCTAAAATGTGCTGCATTTCTCATTGGATTCCAGGTAAAAGGTCTGACCTTTATCAAAAGGATGACCCAGATTGGGTTAGGTTTACAACCAGGTAGTTGACGATATCAGATGGAAGAATCTCCGGGTCGTCATTGATCCAAGACAAGGAGTCAACTCTTATGGATCTGCACCACCAATAAACCGTAACTTTTCCAAATATCGGGTCCTTTCCTGCGAACCAAGTCCTTCCCTGTATGCCTTTGCATCTATGACAGGAGCTTTTCTGTGGTTTCGGACATTTATCCATCGCAATGTTTACCTTCCGAGTGCCTCCAATATGGCCACGCGTCCGAGTTACGGCCCTGAACGTGATGTCAGTGAATACCCTCTATAGAAATGCAATAATTCAGGAGGCATTAAATACTGTTTCATGCTACTTATCCATTGACAATGAGATTCTTTCAAATGTGTGTAATCACTCATGCATTCCATCATTGTGCTCTGTAGATGCTTTTTTTTATAGAATTTTGGGCAAAATGTTGAAGTCGGACAAAGGGGGTACTTAGATTCAGAAATAAGAGAAAGGAGTACTTGAGCCAAAAAAAAAGGTTGAGAACCAGTGGAATACACCATACCTTCAAAAGGTAATGACTCTTCTTCTGAGCAATTCTCAGTGAAGCCTGTTTGGCTCCAACCAAGCTATACTTAAAGGAACTTTAATCCCCTAATATCTGGTTTCATTAATAATAAAAAAATAATGAAAAATAAACTTCTTGGAGCTTTCCTCACATGTATCAAATTTCTCAGCTATTTATGTTAAACAGCAGCATTTGAACAGACGTAGTCTACCCTACAATGAGGCAGGTGAGTGATAGGGGAATAGGTTACATACCGTACCAAGTGTATCTGCAGCCAGGAAGCAAATCTAATTGCGAATCGTTTTCACCTGCTGTTGTGCTAGCGACTCAGACAACAGGTGCATTGTGTCGAAAATGAACTCAATGTCTTTGCTTCTGGTGATTACAGACAGCGTTCCTCTGCCAACCCCTTCTGTGTGAATGAAATCAATGTCAGGAAGAAGATCCAACAGGAGACAAGTGTGTCAATGTTTATTGGTCATTTCTGTGTTTTTTTTTTTAGATTGTGCTGTAGGTGCTCTCTGTTATTTAAAACTGAATGTTTTTGCTTCTATAAAGATAACTTTTCAATGCGTCAGGTTTGTGTTCCTCTATTTTTGCTGTCAGCTCTGGGCTTGTTAGTCCTCCTGCAGCTGCCAACCTGGATCCCAGGCCACAGCAGGATGTCACCACTCACACATCAAGCGACATACCGTGTGTGGCACCTCTGACCTACTTTGTTGATTTCTGTGACCTGGGATCATTAGTGTTCCTCTATGAACGGGTTAGTGTGTGAAAGAAAGACTGCCATCCTGCATGGCTGTTACTTAAGATACTGAGGTCACTAACTTTATTTATGCGCGCACCTTTTCATCTCTTCAGAATCAGAATCAGAATCAGAAATGTTTTATTTGCCATGTACAGTTTTGAGGACAGTACAAGGAATTTGACTTGGTGGTTGGTGCACAAAACAAGCAACAAAAAGAAACAAAAGAAATAAAAACAACACAACAAAGAACAACCCAGCAACAATAATAATAATAATAATGATAAATATAAAGGATGAGGGATAAATAAAGGATAGATAGAGAATAAATGATAAATAGGATAAATATAAATATAAATATATATATACAGTGCAGCAGGTATCAAGCTGGCGGAGGTGGTGATCGGGTGGGGGGGGGGGGTTCAGTGGGTGACTTGGGGTGTGTTCATGTGGATGGTGGCAGAGGGAAAGAAGCTGTTTTTGTGTCTGGAGGTTCTGGTCCTGATGGACCGAAACCTCCTACCAGAAGGGAGAGATTGAAACAGTTTATGACCGGGGTGGGAGGGGTCGGCCACAATCTTTCCTGCACGCCTCAAAATCCTGGAGGCGTACAGGTCCTGGAGGGAGGGCAGATTGCAGCCGATGACCTTCTCTGCAGAGTGGATGATACGCTGCAGTCTGGCCTTGTCCTTGGCCGTAGCTGCAGCGTACCAGATGGTGATGGAGGAGCAGAGGATGGACTGGATGATGGAGCTGTAGAAGTTCACCATCATCTTTGTTGGCAGACTGAACTTCTTCAGCTGCCGCAGAAAGTACATCCTCTGCTGAGCTTTTTTGATAAGGGAGCTGATGTTCAGCTCCCACTTGAGGTCCTGAGTGATGATGGTCCCCAGGAAGCAGAAGTACTCTACAGAGCTCACTGTAGAGTCTCCCAGGGTGAGGGGGGTGAGGGGGGCTGGGTTCTTCCTGAAGTCTGCTATCATCTCCACTGTCTTTAAAGCATTGAGCGCCAGGTTGTTCTGGCTGCACCAGGACACCAGCCGGTCTGTCTCCCACCTGTAGTCGGACTCGTCTCCATCAGCGATGAGACCGATGATGGTCGTGTCGTCTGCAAACTTCAGGAGTTTGACCGACTGGTGAGAGGAGGTGCAGCTGTTGGTGTACAGGGAGAAGAGCAGAGGAGAAAGAACACAGCCCTGAGGAGATCCAGTGCTGATGGTCCGGGGAGCAGAGATGGTTTTTCCCAGCTTCACGTGCTGCTTCCTGTCAGACAGGAAGTCTGTGATCCACCTGCAGGTGGAGTCTGGCACGTTCAGCTGGGAAAGCTTGTCCTGAAGGAGAGCTGGGATTATTGTATTAAAGGCAGAGCTGAAGTCCACAAACAGGATCCTGGCGTAGGAGCCTGGGGAGTCCAGGTGCTGGAGGATGAAGTGGAGAGCCAGGTTTACAGCATCGTCTACGGACCTGTTGGATCTATAGGCAAACTGCAGGGGGTCCAGGTGGGGGTCGGTGATGTCCTTGATGTGGGAGAGCATGAGGCGTTCAAAGGACTTCATGACCACAGATGTCAGAGCGATGGGTCTGTAGTCATTAAGTCCTGTGATCCTCAGCTTTTTAGGGACAGGAACGATGGTGGAGGCCTTAAAACAGGCTGGTACGGTGCATGTCTCCAGTGAGGTGTTAAAAATGTCTGTGAACACTGGAGACAGCTGATCAGCACAGTGCTTCAAGGTAGAGGGAGAGACAGAGTCCGGTCCACAAGCCTTACGGGGGTTTTGTCTCCTGAAAAGTCTATTCACATCTCTCTCTTTGATGGAGAAAGGTGTCTCTGTAGGAGGGGGGGAGGAGGGGGGGAAGATAGGGGAGAGAGCCTCTGTAGGCAGCTGGGGTGAAACTGTAGCTTTGATGTGGGGGGTGAAGGTGTTGGAGTGAGGCTGGTCAGAGGTGTGAGGGGGGTTGGAGTCAGGTCTGTCCCATTGTCTGTCAAATCTACAATAGAACTCATTCAGACTGTTGGCCAGGCAGAGGTCGTTAGCAGCAGCAGGGGCTCTGGGCTTGTAGTTTGTAATTTGCCTGAGCCCTCTCCAGACAGAAGCTGAGTCATTTGCAGAGAACTGATATTGTAGCTTCTCTGAGTACAAACGTTTGGCTTTTCTCACCTCCTTTTCAAACGTGTACTTCGACTCTCTGTACCTGGCTCTGTCTCCACTCCTGAAAGCGACCTCTTTGTCTGCCCTCAGCCCTCTGAGCTTAGCTGTGAACCAGGGTTTGTCATTGTTATAACTCACCCTGGTCTTTGATGGAATGCAGCTGTCCTCACAGAAGCTGATGTAGGACGTCACAGCGTCTGTAAACTCATCCAGAGAACTGTTCACAGACCTGAAAACATCCCAGTCAGTCCAGTCCAAACACTCCTGGAGTTTCTCCACTGCTTCACTGGTCCATTGTTTAGATTCCTTCACCACAGGTTTACAGAGCTTCAGCCTCTGTCTGTATGAAGGAATCAGATGGACCATCAAATGGTCCGATTGGCCCAGTGCAGCACGGGAAACGGCGTGATAAGCACTGCTTAGTGTGGTGTAACAGTGATCCAGTGTCTTCTCCTCTCTGGTCGGACATTTAATTAATTGTCTATATTTGGGGAGCTGGTGTGAGAGGTCCCCTTTATTAAAGTCACCAAGCACAATAATAAAAGAGTCCGGGTAGGTCCGCTCCACGCACAGGATCTGGTCGGCGAGTGTGCGCTGTGCCTCGCGCACATCAGCTGACGGTGGGATGTACACACCAACCAGGATGAATGAAGTGAACTCACGGGGAGAATAGAAGGGTTTGCTGTTGATAATAAAGGATTCCAGGTGAGGAGAGCAGTGCTGGAGGATCACTGTCACGTCGTTACACCAGTTACTGTTCACATAAAAGCAGATTCCTCCACCTTTCTTCTTCCCGGTGAGCTCCGCGTCTCGGTCCGCTCTGTGAAGTTGGAAGCCGGCCAACTGCAGCGCAGAGTCCGGTATCGCTCCACACAGCCACGTTTCCGTGAAGCACAGAACAGAAGATGAGGAGAAGTCTCTGTTTCTACCTAACAGCAGCTGGAGTTCGTCCACTTTGTTACACAGTGAGCGCACGTTAGAGAGGAATATCCCCGGTAACGGTGTGCGCCGGCCGCGCTGGCGGAGGCGCACAAGCGCACCGGCTCTTTTTCCTCTCCTCCGGCGCTTCACTGCGTGAGCAAAGGTGAGCGCACCTTTGAGTAAAATGTCCAGTAAATCCACAGAGGAAGCGATGAAAGTGGGAAATAAATCTCTCGGGGTTGTTGCCCTGACATTCAAGAGCTCTTCTCTTGAATAAGAGAAGCCAGTTGCGGATTTTACAACAAAAACAAGACAAAAAAGTGCGCACCAACACACCACAGCAGCCATCCGCGGCGCCATCTTGTTTGAAAAAACAACACCCAACACCCAAGTGAAAGATGTTCTACAGCGTAGGGCATGACTTTTTAAAAATAAGTTTTGCCAAGAGGAAACATTGTGAAGGCAGCTTGATCCACTGCTATCATGGGATTTTTCCAAGTGTCATCCAATAGCACAACGGCATAAATGATTTTTCTCTTCCTACTTCTCATGAGGTGCCAAATGTAAAAACTCAGTCACTGTTTCATAGCCGACATATTTTGAACATTTATTTCACTTTCCTCGCATTTCGTTCATTTTTCTTTCATTTGAGACAAGTTCCTTTAAAACAGCATGTTTTTAAACATTTAGCTTTACGCTTGGCAATTGATTTAACATTTAGACTTAGATTTAACATTTTAATTTAGATATGAATGTAACATTTAGATTTTGCATTTAAAGTTAGATTTAACATTTAAATTCAACATTTAGAGTTAGATTCAACATTTACATTTAACATTTAGATTTACATGTACATTTAGATTTATTTTTCATGTGTACACATTTTTAACAGTGATATAGAACATGCTGTTTTACATGATTTGTCTCAAATGAATTAAAAAATTAGCTTTAAAAAAAGTGAGAAACGGCGACGGATTTAACATTTATATTTTGCATTGAGAGTTAGATTTAACATTTAGATTTATTTTTCACATGTACACATTTTTAACAATGATATAGAACATAATGTTTTAAATGATTTTTTTTTTTTTTTGTCTCCAAGGAAAGAAATATTAGCTTTAAAAAAGTGAGATAAATGGCAACTGATTTAACATTTAGTTAGATTTAACATTTAGATTTACGTGTACACATTTTTTAAAACATAGCTAAAAAAAATGAGTGAGAGAAATGTTCAATATGTCATCTATGAAACAGTGACCAAGTTTTAACATTCGGCACCCCATAAATTCCTAACATTCAAAAAGAACGACATCATGAAAACCCACCTGCTCGAATTTAATTTGCTAAATGACCTTTGTTGTGGACTTCAGTACACTTAAACTCCAATCTTTTGATCTGTTCACTTATTAAGGTGGTTAGGTGTGACGCATCAAAGCATTAACATGAAATACCATGCAAATCAATGAGTGTTTGACGCTCCAAATCTCGACAAACTAATTATCACACTCCACAGGGGACACTCAATCAACCTAAAATAAAACACCATCCACATGAAGGCTTAAAGCACATACACACAAGCATGGATCTGTCTGCGTGACAAGAGGTAGCAGACCATGTATCCAGCTGTGATTTCTCCAGAGTGGCTCCCTGGAGCTGCAGGGGTTTCATCCTGAGCGATGAGCACCATCAAGGGGAGCTGCAACCTCAGCAGAGCTCAGGAAGTTTGGATCCATCATGGAGGACAGCCCTGGAGCTATGGGCATGTGTGCACGTGTATAAGCAGCATTTATGCTGCCACATGAAACATGCATGTTTGTTGAAAAAAAAATAATAATACTCACCTCATACGATTTTCCCAATGCAGGTATAATTAATCCTACTGTGCAAGTCTCCAGACCTTCAGTTCATTCCCTTAATGTCAGAAAGCAGTGACATTTATAGGTTTTTAACCAGCATCCTTATATCATTACCACTGTTTAGAGCTTTTATTTAGCTTTCTGTTAACATTTTAAGCTTTAGTGTCAAACAAGGCTATTCAGATGAATCAAAAAGTATTTAGACACTTTAATATGATTATATACATGTGTATATATATATATATATATATATAAGTCTACACACCCCGTTCAAATGCCAGGTTTTTGTGATGTAAAAAAATGACTCCAAGATAAATAAACTTTTCCCACCTTTAATTTGACCTATAACCTGTACAATGCAATTGAAAAGCAAGATGAAGAATTACAGCCCCAACGCATGATGCTGCCACCACCATGCTTCACTGTAGGTATAGTGTTCTTTTAGTAATAAGCAGTGTTGTTTTTGCACCAAATATACCTTTTGGAATTATGGCCAAAAAGTTCGACCTTGGTTTCATAGGACCATAAACACATTTTTCCACATGAGTTTGGGAGGCTTCAAAAGTGTTTTTGCAAAATGAAGCCGAGCTTCGATGTTTTTCTTCATAAGATAAAGCTTACGTCTTGCCACCCTACCCCATATCCCAGACATGTGAAGACGGGAGATTGTTGTCACATGTACGACACAGCCAGTACTTGCCAGAAACTCCTGCAGCTCCTTCAACGTTGCTGTCGGACTCTTGGCAGCCTCCCTGACCAGTTTTCTTCTCGTCTTGTCAACAATTTTGGACGGACGTCCTGTTCTTGGTAAAGTCACTGTTGTGCCATATCTTCTCCACTTGAGGATGACTGTCTTCACTGTGTTCCATGTTATATTTAATTCCTTGGAAATTCTTTTGTACCCTTCACATGACTGATATCTTTGAACAATGAGAACAATGAGAAGTTCTCTGCGGACCATGGCTTGTGCTGGAAGATGTGGCTACAAAAATATCAGGAAAAGCTACTAGAACATCTTTATTTGGGGTTAATCAGAGGCACTTTAAATTGTGACAGGTGTGTGCCAACTCCAATTTAACATGAGTCTGAATGTAATTGGTTAAATCCGAACACAGCCTCGTCCCCAGTTATAAGAGGGTGTGTACACTTTTGCAACCTCATTCTCTGTTTTTAATTTTTGCTTCACCTCCCTGAAAGATTTCTATTTATTTTTCAATTGCATTGTACAGGTTATAGGTCACATTAAAGGTGGAAAAAGTTGTGAAACTATTTATCTTGGTGTCATCTTTTTACATCACAAAAACAGGGGTGTTTAGACTTAATATCCACTGTATCTGATAAAAGCTAATCTAACTCAAAATGGCCATAGCAGCTCTTACTCTATCACCACAGGTTACGACAGACATGGGCTACTGGCAGGTCACAAAACAAATCCCAAAATTTGTAATTCAAGAAGTGAAAAAAAAAAAAAGACAAACACAAAAACATAAGAACACACAAACTGATTTAAAAAAAAATACAATACACAAATTAACAACAAAAATGCACAAAACAACTCCAAAAACACAAAAATTACTCAAAAAGCAAATACAGAAAACAACAAAAAAAACACAAAAATCCACAACATAAACATTCATGACTAAGACAAACAAAACGACTCCAAATGACTGAAATGAGGCTCAGGTAGATCATTATTTTAAATGCTGACATCAATATTAATGTGTCCCTCAGAATAGATAATGTCATTTTTGTGGCCCCTGCTGTGAATAAAGTTGCCTAAGAAATGCATGATGGCATAGATTGACATCAAAAGCTGACAGAGCATTCATTCTAAGTTTACCTTGGCAGCAGATTATTAAAAATGATTAACTTTATTATTAAAACTTCCATCCCGCACCAATCAAAATAGTGTGTGGTAGGCAAGTGTTAACAGAGCTACAAAGAGGGATAAATATGAAGCCAAGTTTCTCTCAAAGCAAATGAGTGCTCTAGATCTATGGAAACACTCAGCAGCTTCTTGGTCCCAAAGGAAATTTTAAATCCATTGCTGAAATCCCATTCGAGGATTTAATGAAAACCGAAAAAAAAAAAAAAAAAAAAATAATTAGAAACTGCCCTAGAAGAAATGCCATGGAGTTTAATCCATGGGAGATCAGAAGGTATGAAAAGTTTGAAGAAAACAGTTTTCAAAAGTTTATATGAAAACATGTTCATATTTATTGATTGTAATAAATATAGACTTTAAGGGTTACACTAGCTAATTATCATACAAACAAGAACAATGTCATATCGAGAAGGCAACAGCTTAAAGAGAGAGAGAGGGACAGTGACCTGTAGACTGTAAAAACCCTGATGTAAACCACATTCAGATACAGAAAACCACTTCCTTGTTTATTAAATTCATTACTGTCAGAATCTGAAGCCGTGTATGAAAACACAGATAACATGTTACAGTATTAGCATTTATAGGTTTGATCTGGTTAGAAGATGGCTCCAGATCAATGTTTTTGGTCGTCTACCACCCCCTAGTGGCAAGAAAGATCAATTAGAGTCAACGTTCACAATCTTTAGGATAAAGAGCTAGTGCTGATAGCATGTTTTAGGTCATTCGGCTCCAGGGTCTGATCAGGTACAGATGTGTTCTTCTCTCTCTTTGTGCATATTAAACAGTCTCAGAGGATTTGCTCAGTGCTTGAGGCAGAGATGTCGAGTAGTCTCCAAGCAGCGTAGGGGTTGAGCTCCTCCTGGTCACGGCACAGAGCCCACACATACATCATCCTCAGCACCTTGTCCTGGAGAGAAAACAGCTGATGAGCACATTTACACAAAAGGTTTGAAATATAGCATGCAACCTTGGTTCTCCAGACACATTACCCTACTGGTAGTATTTGTTATTACTATTATATAATGTTGTATTTAACTTATTAGGTTACATACATTAAATAGCAATGTCAGTGTATAACACATATAATAATATATATGATATCATGTGGAACACATGATAACAAGAGCACTGAGAGTGCAAACCTCTGCCAAGTGTCAAATATTCTCTTTTCCAGGTATTGGCAGTTATCTGGATCAGCTATTCTGATCATGGTACAATGAACTTCACACTTAATATTTACATTCATATTAATTATTAATAAATACAGTAGTTCCGAATGCATGGGTGCCCCCATTTTCTAAAAATCTCAATAAAATGCGCAATCCAAATCTTCCTTGGTGGAGGTAAAAATAAGCTGTGGTTTGTGTTTGAATGTGTAAAACTTACTGGATCTCCTTCAACTACTTCTCCTTTAGTGTTTCGGATCACCATGACTAACTGAGCCTGGAACGTAATAATCAACACTGGACCTTGTTCCATCATCTTACCCATGGCCAGCTGGGAACAAAACACAAGACAAATCTTATACAAAGAGTAAGAATACAACTCACCCACATTTCACAAGTTTCACTACGGTTTCAACTCATCATCCAAGTATTTATATTTGAGCTGTAAGATTTTCATAAATTGTAAACTTATAGCTAACTTAAGTGAGTAAGCAGGTCAAAGAACTTACATCAATGCTGTCGATGTCCAGGATCTTTGAGCTGAATTGAAGCCCCATGGCCTTGGCTTGTTGAATGGGATGTGCAAGCTGACTGTACGTCTGCAGACACACAACACAAGAGTTGAGAACTGTGTTGATTTTATCTGATGAATGAGTGAATGGAGGTGTGCAGCTGGTTTTTAAGGTACGTATTTCTGTTAACTCATTGACCTCTATAGACGTCATTGGGTTTAGTCACGTTGACTGCCAATGACGTCTAAAGACGTCAGTTGTGTTTTTCGGCTGGGGTTGCTAGGAGACAGTGACAAAGCTCTCCCATGAATATCTAACTTGTACAATGATGTAGTGACCAACTGGTGATATGTAGGTGGCGGCAGAACACCTTTGGATGAGAGATGGGCAGGGCTCAGAGGAAGAGAAACAAAGTTTACAAAACAGAAAAGTTCACAGCAGCGCACACTCGACCCAGAGCATGTGTGGATCTAAGTGGACTATTGAGTGTCGCAATGGTGAGCGAAAACGATCAAAGAAACAGGGCAAGCGGTGACACTCAGCATGTCCGGGAGAAGGAGGAAGTGGCGTGTGGAGAGAATGACTGGGGAAGAGACTTGTAGGAAGTAGGGATGTAGGGATGAAACGATTAATCGTAAGGCAGTTAAAAATCGATTCATAGGTATCACGGTTGACATCGATTTTCTGAAAATTGAATCGCAGTACTTTTTTTAACCAGCAGAGGGCGCTATCCACAAGTGTAGGCGGCGGGTGGAGTCTGCTAATACTTTCTTTCTGGCCGCCTTCTACTCTTAAATATGTTAATAAATGATTCATTGCCCCTTAAGCACCGAAAGAATATCTGTAATATTACTTGAATATCTGTAAAAGTCACGTTTTTCTATTAGCTCTGTCTGCTAGCATAGCTTCTCTTCTTCACTGCAAGATATCTGCATGCCAACCGACCACTGTGTTACCAGTGCCCTCTGCTGGTCCAAACAAATCTGACGTAAATCAGTGTAATCACGGGTTTTTTTTTTTTTAAAGTCCAATTGTTAAGGCACAAAATACATTTTCAGTTGCACTTTTAAAAGAAAAAGAACTATTATGCAGTTTTGCATTGTTTATTATAGGACCAGAATTTAAATTAATAGGCTTCTTCATTTGTATTATTCCTTTATTTATTTCATTCAAGATTTATTTTTAGCTAAATTGCATTGTTTTGAATTGTTTATCAAGGAATTCTTTTGACAATGAAAAATAAAAAGAAAATAGTACAGTATTTTCTAGCTTTTTTCCCAAAAAAAAATTTGTCTACAGTTTGTAAAATAAATCGTGAGAGAATCGTATTGTGAACCCAGTATCGTGAATCGTATCGGGAGTTGAGTGAATCGTTACATCCCTAGTAGGAAGGCCAAAATACAGTAAGCAAACCATTCAATTCTGACCTAGATAAAAAATAATAATAATAATAATAATAACAATGTTGAGGTGTCCCTAAAGCAAAAAAAAAAATGTTTCAAATTCACTGACAGGTTTTCTCAGTAAATGGTAAATGGTAAATGGACTTGATTTTATATAGCGCTTTATCACCACACTGAAGCAGTCTCAAAGCGCTTTACATATCCGCTCATTCACCCATTCACTCTCACATTCACACACCAGTGGGACAGGACTGCCATGCAAGGCGCTAGTCGACCACTGGGAGCAACTTAGGGTTCAGTGTCTTGCCCAAGGACACTTCGACACATAGTCAGGTACTGGGATCGAACCCCCAACCTCTCGATCAGAAAACGACCCACTACCACCTGAGCCACGGTCGCCCAGAAAAAGGCTTTTTTTCTCGGTTTTTTTGTCACAAACTGGCGATTTGTGTGAAACTTGCCTCTATTCAACTGTTGATTACAGAAGAATGAAACAAGTTGTAAAACAAAATTTCTGATGAAAGTAGAGTCTAATCTTTTGGAATCTGGTTTCAGATTTCAGATTGTCATAGCACAAAATAGTCTGTGGGTCTTGAAAGATCAGTGAAAATCATATAAAACGCCTGGCAGTATGGGGTTGGCTGCTCTGAAAATGGCTGGCAGTGAATGAGTTAATATGTGTAATCCAGTGTTTAAAGCATTTTAAACAGTGATAATGTGAGAAAGGTCATACCGCCTCATAACACCAGTCTTTCAACACCTCCAGATCTCCTCTGATCATTGCCTGTTTGAAAACAAAGAAAAACACTACTTTTAATAATGGGGTGATCGATAATAATGTATGATTGATTACATTTATTACTGCAAGACTGTTTTATAATGCATCATTTCATTAGATATGTATGTATTCACAGTGAGAGTTACAGAGTAGTATACTAAAATTTCAAATATATTTAACTTAGATATTATTGAAGTTGAGTGTAAAGGGCTGAAGGTTGATGGTTTTAAATACCTCCAGTATATTGGGGATGATATCTCGCTCACACTGTTTTAAAAATAAGTCTTTGTCAAATGAAGGGTCCACCTTCAAAATCTCTGTTAATACTTCAGACATCTCTGTTTTTGAAAACAGCCCACCTGTGTGCACAACACAAAGACACAAAACACACAGACATATTTCATGAATCTGAAGTAGGATCAAGAAAGTATTTTCATCAGGTTTAAAAACTTTATTTCAACATTAGGTACAGTCTCACCTATGAGGTCAGTCATCCTATCAGTGACTGCCCGGGACGCTCGGATAAAGGCATTGTCGCTCTCATCATACTTCATCTTCATCTCAAAGAACCCTAAAGTTAACATAGAAATTAAATATTAACGAACAGACTGTTTTTAAATATATAACAGATACAAGATAACAGCGTGTCCAACAAACAGGAACACACACGACATGAAAAAGTCAGCAGATGCCCTATTCATCAAAAATGTACATTTTCATAGGACTAAAAAGATGAAGCTCAGGGACTGATGGCACCATGTTGAAGAATGGAGTCAAACGTCCAGTCACATCAATTCTACACAGGAGTCAACACCAAGGTTAAAAAAAGATTAAATAAATTAGGGCTGTCCCGATACAACTTTTTCACTTCCGATACAATACTGATATTGCAGCATTGAGTAATGACCGATACCGATATGATACGATATCAGCACAAATCATACATACTTTTATAACTAATTTTGTAGTATGGAATGTGAGAAAAGCCTTGATCAAGTGATGTTACGCAAACAGAGAACAATAGTCAGCAACAGTAGGTATGAGAAAAACTGACCCATTTATTATTAACCAATTAGTTACATACATTTTAACCTTCAATATAATATCTACAGTATTCCACAATTGAATAAATATAATATATATCGTAGATTTTAGATGCCGTCCGATAAAATCCGATATTCGTTTTCTGGCTGATATCGGACCGATATCCGATATCAAAATTGGATCGGAGCACCCCTAAAATAAATATAGACGATGTACATTTCTGCATTTTCCTCTGCCAAAAACTTTAATAAAGAGCATTTTTAAAAACAGACTATCGGTGACGTTTTTGTTGTTTTCCTTCACATTGCATTGACCACAACCAATAACGTGGTTATTCCACCTAACAAAGCAAGCAGCGCTGTAAGTTTTCCATGAATCCGGGCAATATTGGATTGTCCCAAGCATGTTTATCAAACTAGTCCAACAATAATTATGATGACAGCTCCAATAAATGTGCACACAAGCATAACAAAGAACAATATTCCGGAATTTGATTGTGTGTGACAACATATCCCATAAATATAACTTAAGAGTAGGGATGTAATGATTCACTCAACTCCCGATACGATTCGATTCACGATACTGGGTTCACGATACGATTCTCTTTTTTTGGGGAAAAAACTAGAAAATGCTGTACTATTTTCCTTTTATTTTTCATTGTCAAAAGAATTCCTTGATAAACTATTCAAAACAATGCAATTTAACTAAAAATAAATATTGAATGAAATAAATAAAGGAATAATACAAATGAAAATGAAGCCTATTAATTTAAATTCTGGTTCTATAATAAACAATGCAAAACTGTATAATAGTTCTTTTTCTTTTAAAAGTGCAACTGAAAATGTATTTTGTGCCTTAACAATTGGACTTAAAAAAAAAAAAAAAAAACGATTGCACTGATTTACGTCATATTTGTTTGGACCAGCAGAGGGCGCTGGTAACACAGTGGTCGGTTGGCATGCAGATATCTTGCAGTGAAGAAGAGAAGCTATGCTAGCAGACAAAGCTAATAGAAAAGCGTGACTTTTACAGATATTCAAGTAATATTACAGATATTCTTTCGGTGCTAAAGGGGTAATGAATCATTTATTAACATATTTAAGAGTAGAAGGAGGCCAGAAAGAAAGTATTAGCAGACTCCGCCCGCCGCCTACACTTGTGGATAGCGCCCTCTGCTGGTTAAAAAAAGTACGATTCAATTTTCAGAAAATCGATATCAACCGTGATACCTATGAATCGATTTTTAACTGCCTTACGATTAATCGTTACATCCCTACTTAAGAGTCAAAAATAAAGCTGGGGAAAACATTTTATCGTTATAGGTTTTGTACAATGAATAAAAACAAAGAACATTGAAGCTTCTTACTGTTGAACACCACATTGTTGTCTTTGAAGTCCTTCCACTGTTGGTACCACTTTGAGTCCTTATGCAGCACAATGCCCATAGCTTCCCTGAGGGTTGAAAAGCACAGAAAATTATACTTCCATGGTGCTAATGTGCTAATGCTAACAATTCTAGTTCTGATCTCTTAATCTGCAGCCTCATATATGGCCACAAATTATGGGGGAAATATTCCAAAGCTGTTCTTCTTCATTTGATCTTCATTTGAATAATAATAATCGAGTTGGTAGAGGAGAAGTTCCTCTGGTTGAGAGTTGGTAAAACATTTCTCAGCTCTTGTAGTTACTCATTTTTTTTTACATTTATTTCATCATTTATCAGATGAAGCAAGGCCAAAGGAGGATGCCAAATGTAGAAAACACTCACGTACTCATTGGCTTCGTAGACCTTTTGATCAACACCTGATCCCTTAGAGGAAAATTCAGTCCTCTTGCGAAGTCTGGAAGGTGGGCGATATGGACCGGTGTGTCCCAGGTCACCGATCTCTTTCTTTACACTCTCCATGCCCTAAAAACATGGAAACTAATGCTAAAACCAAACTACAGTTTCCTAATAAAGCATGTGTGTCATTATTATGCAAAAGTAAAATATGTAAAAATTTTGACCCCAAACCTGAGATATTGCTTTGAAAGCACCAGTTTTCCCCAACATCTCCCCACTTTTAGAGACGTTCTCTGCAGAGGTTTTGGCTGTTTTGGCAGCTTCTTCCATTCCCTCTTTAATTTTCTTCCCAATTTCCGTACGACTAACCTCTTCTAGGCCCTGTTTATGGAGACAAGCAGGCCAATTTACACCATAAAGTGCCTCAACCAGCATGCTACTGTTAAAGCTAACAGAGGGAATCATATTTACCTCTTTGACAGTCTCTGATATGTTTCCCAACCTCTTCTTGAGAACCTCAGAGGTCCTTACAGTTTCAGACTCAATAGTTTTCTGTGTAAAAACCACATGTTATGAACATAACTTCACCGCCCATTAAAACAAAACAAACTGTGTATGTGTAGGCAAAGTGCTCACATATTTCCTCCTAGCTTGTTTTAGTGCTTCCGATTCCTCCAGTTTTTTTGCTTCTTCTCTGAACTTTTTGATGTTTTCTTTCATTTCTTTGTTCTTGTTTAGCTCCTGCTTAATGTTGTCAAAAAACTCCCCAAAGAAACCTTTTCTGCCACCGCCTCTCTCCCCTGACAAACACCTTACCTGCAGAGGAGAGATGTGGAAAAAAAACAAAAAGAAAAACATCAAAGGCAAAATCCATTGAATTCACTGTTCATTATGGGTGTGGGAAAAAAAAATCAATTTCACAAAATACCACAATTTTTGGGGTGCCGATTTTTTTTTTTTTTTTTGGGGGGGGGGGGGGGGGTTAATCAATATTTTTGTGTATTTGTGCAATAATATTTCAGTGGTGGTTACAATGCTTTCAATGTGTTGCAATGGTTATTTGATTCACTCTATTTTATGATGGCAGTGTTTACCACTGCATTTTCTTTTTTTTTTTTTTTCAA
Source organism: Gouania willdenowi (assembly GCF_900634775.1). Classification (NCBI taxonomy): domain Eukaryota; kingdom Metazoa; phylum Chordata; class Actinopteri; order Blenniiformes; family Gobiesocidae; genus Gouania; species Gouania willdenowi. The sequence continues at coordinate 18,086,811 of NC_041047.1, read as the reverse complement.
TGAAAATGTGCAAAAACACCAATATTAAATAATAAATAGGATGTTTAGAAGCAAATAGTTTTGACTCAATTTGTCCTCTGAATGATCAAAATCGTCTGATGAACATAAACAGCAACTCTATTTTTTCATCTCTACGTTTCATTTTCATAATAACTGGGTAGAATATTGCAACATATCGTGATACGTATTGTATTGCAGCATCCTTGCCAATACTCACCCCTACTGTTCATTATACGCTCACTTAACCTAAACATGAAATTAACACCAACATGAAATTTTACTTTGTTTACTCCTGTTGTTAAACACTGTTGGTAAAACAATTTTTCATCAACTATAATATGTTTTAGTTACATTTGTGTAAGGATTTAGTTGCTGTACCTGTGTCCTGTCTGTCAGGAGTCCATGTATCCTGTAGGGATTTAGTCTGGTGGCAAACAGCAGGTGAGAGGAAGGAGATAAAACCAAACCCCTTCTTAGACATACCTGGAGAAAGAAACCCAAAAAATAAAGTGGCACAGAATGGAAGCCTGAGAGTGATAATGGAGAGTAAGACAATAGGCAAGGAAAGCCAAGGAAAATGTATTTGTGTAGCGCATTTCATACACAAGGCAATTCAAAAAGTGCAACAGAAAATCTTAAAATCAGCATTAAAAACATTAAATCAACAATAACATGATTCAAAATCTCCCTCTCACTCATACGCATTAAAGAAAAATAAAAGTGTCTTTAACTTTCACTCAATGGAGTTAGAATTTGATCAAGATTAGCACACACTAACATATTTCCGTTTGTATGTTTGTAGAGGATGAACAAGCCAACAACACTCCTGTTTACATCATTTAATCAACGGAGACTTTAATCGTATTTAAAAGTACAACACAGTGTAACCATAACTTAATCGTCATCCTGTCCGTGGCATTATGTTGGTTGTGGCACTGTTCACAACATTAAACTCTTAGCAACAGCTAATGGTATTCAAACTGTGGTGAAACTGTAGCAGCTAACACTAACAGCCCGGTACAGAGACACGTGACACACTTTTCTGTGATATGTTCCTGCTGTGGTACAACACACTCTTCTCTTTTCAGCTTTTCGTTTGTTTTTGTTAAGTGTTTACGTGTCTCTGGAGCAGAAAACCTTAAAAGAAGCTACTCACCTGATAGCATTGACACAAGGGGCTCGCCATCTTGAATGTAGTGCCGGTGACCTTCTTCCGGTAGTGACCTTCCACCCCGCGTGCAGTGGGCGAGTGGAAAATTAACAAATAAAAGCAAGAAAATATGGGGATTTTAAAATGTGTATTTTTGGTTTAAATTGATAATGACGATGAAAATGATCTTAATTATAACATGAACTGAAAAAGGTCAGTGGTTCCACACAGTGGGCGTGCACTGTAGTTGTGCTTAGGGGCGCTGCCATCTTGCAAACCTGACTCATTTGGAGCCAGAGTCTGCGCAGTAGAGTCCGGCGGGAAGAGCCCGAGTAGCACGCCCCGCCCATTTTGCGCACTGCCCAATCATCGTTATATATGACGTCGTCCGTTTTTCAACCTCAAATTGACTTATTTAAAACAAACAAAATAAATAAATAACTCATTTAAAACAAACTTCACAGAAGAATGAGCACTTGAACACAATGTAGGGTGATGACTAATGATCACAGCAGAGTTTAGGTTTGAAAAAATTATGTGACGAGTATTTTAACTATACATTTTGACCAACATCCCATCTGTTAACATTGAGGAGGCGGGGTTTATGACTTATACTGCAGCCAGTCAGCAGTGTAAGCTCTAAAAAAAAAAGCTTCATTTCCCCATGAGCACACCAGGTGGGAGATGACCAGAAATTAGAAAAACTATAAATAAATCTCAGCAGGCATTTAATATTTTTTCAGAACATTACTATACAAAGTTAGATTCTTAAAAAGGTGTGTTATCATCAAATCATTATGCTCTATAGTTTTTTTTTTTTTATATATATATAGTATTTATTCTGAGCAAGAATAGATAAAGGGGTACTTGGATTCAGAAAATAAGAGATTGGGGCGGGGTTACTTCAGTCATACAAGTTTGAGAACCACTGCTGTAAAGCAACAGCACTATAATAGCAATGATCCTGGAAGAGTTAAGGTGTGTTAATGACCTTACAGCAATTTACCTGAAGGGACTACCTTTACCTAATGTTAACCACTGCAATTTATTCGTTATATTGTGACCCTGGCTAATGGACTACATAATTAATTTTACATACACCTAATATATATTGAAGTGGTAAAAAGTTGTCTGCCTTTCATATGCTGACTTTTTTTGTGCAAGTAACCTACCGTAGGTAATCCGTTTGCCAACTGAAGCTAATTTCTAACTCAATTGTTGCTGTTTTCTCTTATCAAATATTGTATTAATTTCTCCATGTTCCTTGCAGAATGACAGGGAGCTGCTGGTGGCAATCTCAAGTCCAAGGCTGCACAGTAGATCACTCCTCTCAGGATTGTTCTTCTACTATTCAGGCTTGCATTTATTTTCCACACATTGAACCACTACATTTAGTAATGTGTAAAATGATATAAAACAGGATTTTATCATTCTTATTACTTATTTAAGAAGATATTTCCAATAAACATATCAGAGTAATTCTCCAATTTCCTCACATTGATTCAAGAAAAAAAAAAATGGCATTGCAAAACAAGCTACATATTTGTCTTTTTTCAAAATCCAAATCACATTCACAACAATGTCAAAGTATCTCAAATTCAGGTTTATTTATCAAACCACCTTATACAACAAAAGCTATGAGACATTAAGTAAAACAAAACTTAAAAATTTGGTCTCTAAAATTCAAAAAACTAAAACAGGGTGTTACAAATTTCTAACTGTAGCAACATGATTAATGTTGCTCACGTCTACGGAGTATGCTAAAGAATATTTCAGATAATGCAGTGTGTAAAGATCTGTATCCAAACAAAATGTCAGATGTAACAGACAATAAATTTATGCATTCCTATCAATCCTGACATCGATCTCTCTTCCGTTTAGCCGATAGCCATTCATGGTGCGGCAGGCACGCTCTGCTGTTTCTGGGTTGTCAAAGCGGACCACACCGCATCCCTTGGACATGCCGTTTTCCATCTTGATGTCAGCGTATTGGACCATACCTGTAGAAAGGAAGGTTAGGAAAGTAGAAGGAACAACTGCACATAGTGTGAATTAGGATATACTAAGCCTACACCTACCACAGGTATTGAAAGTATCCTTTAACATCTTCCAAGTGAAGTCAAATGGGAGCTAAAAAATAAAGGGAAAAAGTGGTTAAAAATGTGGAAGTGATTAACACAAGTATGCTTTCCTATAATGTATCATGACTCACATTTCTGACAAAGATCTGGCAGCCTTTTCTCATGTTGCCTCCCCCTGAGCTGGCTCCTCCGAAGGAGTTGCCCCCAAATCCACGATCCATGTCACCTGATCGATCGAACTGACCGCCAACACCGCCAGAGCTCATTCCAGAGTTCATGCGATCCAGACTACCAGTAGGAAAGCGGTCAAGCCCGCTGGAGGAACCCATGCGGTCAAAGCTGCCGCTGGACATTCTGTCCATCCCGGTGTTTCCCATTCCCATTGAAGAACCGAAGTCTAAGCCGGTGCTCATACGATCCAAGGAAGAAGAGCTGAGACGGTCAAATCCAGCTGGGCCGAGGCGGTCCATGTTGGAGTTCATACGATCCAAGCCAGAACCCATCCTGTCCATATTTGATCCCAGTCGGTCCATGCCAGTGCCCATGCGGTCGAACCCAGAACCCATTCTCTCCAAGTCGGACCCTCGATCCATTCTGTCCATTCCCATTCGATCCATTCCTCCAATACGCTCGATATTGCCCCCCAGACGATCCGTTCCAGAGCTCATTCCTAGGGAGTTCCCTACACAAAACAACAGTTAAATACAAGGGCACCAAATCTCGAAACAACTTTTTACTTGTAGAAAAGAGGTTTTAAAACATTATCCTTTAAGTACTAACCCATTCCTCTGTCAAAGGAGTCTCCAAAATTACTACGAGACATTCCCATTTCATTTCGTCCAAATTCCCTGTCAAAAGAACCACCAATCCCACGATCCATCTCTGACAATGCAAGAGATGAGACTATTAGAAACGTCCCGCAAGGCAGGCAAGTACTGCACACTTTGTTAAAGTATCAAGCATGCCACAACAGCTTCTCACCATTCATCCTGTTCATTCCAGAGGACGCAAATCGATCCATGTTGTTCACTCCTCCAAAGTTGTCCATTCCTTGGAGATAACATTTATGAAAACACAGGGTGTTAGAAAATAATGTTGTAGTGTACATTATAAAACATACATCAGGTTTATACACACCTCCTCCCATACGTCCCCCCATGCTTCCAAAACCCATTCCATCCATCCCTACAAAAGAGACGGCTGATGATGAGCCTAACTGTTTGCCGTGTGATATTTAACAATCTATAAAAACACAATGACAACACTGACCTCCGGGACCCATGTTGTTGCCCATTCCTCCTCCCCCTCCTCCACCTCTGTTGAGCTGGGTGGCATCAATAGGCTGACCACCAGGACCAAGTCCCAACCCGATACCACTCAGACCACCTGGGAGTTAGAGAACGGCAACGGTTATATCCGTAATGCAATTAGACACGACAGGTATAGCTGCTTTTTTGTATTAGATAAATCAATAGTGTAGGCTTCATAAATCAATAAACCAAAGACTATTTTTTCACAAATTTCATTGTGGGACGGATGCATAGAAGTGCATTCACTTCATTCGTACCATGATTTTTTCTTGTTTGTTTTTGCCAAACAAAGCGCATGGTGTTGCGCTCGACAGTTTTTGTTCTCGTCTGTTCCCGGTATTCACCGTGTATCAGAATGAAGTAAAAACTCGCGACTCCACATCCCACAATGCAATGTGCTAAACTTTTTCCAGCAATGTCAATAAATAATGGAGTTTAAAACAAACTTTCAAGCAGCAATTTCAATCTTTTACTTTTTTTTTTTTTAACAAATAATCTTGGATTTATTGATTTATTCTTTTTTTTTTCTATAGTTGGCTCCCTACATTTTGTAAGGTATAAGGCTATTAAAGTCACCACTACATTCTAGTCTTGTAAATGTTCTTAAATCCCAAAGAAAGCTAGCAGCACACTTACGTGGAAGAGCAGGGGCTCTTTCTGGTGGTCCAAAATCTTTAGGGTTGGATTTCTCATCCTGAGAAAAAGAAAAAAGAAAACTGTAAAAGTTGATTCACTACTAAAATGCTAATGATTACAGTAGAGTTACTAAGTTAGGGTAGGCAACGTACCAGTTTAACGTGCATTGTCCTGTTAAAAAGGAGCTGGCCATTGAACATAGCTTTGACATCGTTAAGAAATATCCCAGACTTATTATAAAGCAGTGTAAAAAGGACAGTCACAGGTTAAAGTACACATCAAACTATAAAAGATACAGACAGCTTGGACAGCTTCAATGGGCATATCAAAGGTGACGGTGCCCATGCCTCGGCTCTTCCCATCCTTGTCCTCCAGAATGTCGGTCCTCACCACGATGCCGGCCATGCTGAACACCTCTTTGAGCTTCTTCCAACTCACTTTATAATCCAGCTGTTGGCACAAAGAGCAGTGTCACAATACATCAGTACCAATACAAACTACTATTGGTATTCAGCAAGTAAACAAAACTTACATTGGCAACAAAGATGGTGCTTCCAATCCTACCAGCCTGTAGACCCTGAATGATCTCATTGGGAATGTTGGGGTTGTTCATCAGACTGGGAGGTATGTTGACCATGGGGCCATTTGGTCCCGGGCCACCCATACGATCCATGCCACCCATGTTTCCCATCCGGTCCATATTTCCCATGCGGTCCATGTTTCCCATGCGGTCCATGTTTCCCATGCGATCCATGCCCCCATGGCCTCCCATTCCTCCATGGCCCCCCATTCCCCCATGACCGCCCATCCCTCCATGGCCTCCGGGAGGACCTCCACCTTGAGACCTGCCGATCTCCCTCTGAGCAATTACACCATCAGGATCCTGTAAAATAAAGAGATATTGTACTACGACAGATCCACAGCTGAGAATTTGTTTCCACGAAAAAAGTAGGTGCCATTTTCTGACATCCATATTTTCCTTGAGCTTTACCTCTTTTACTTTCAGGGGTCGTCCGTTGAGGTTGTGCCTGTTGACACTCTCCACCGCTTTCTTCATTAGTTCTTCAGTCCGAAACTCAACCACACTACGACAAAAATACACACTAGATAAATATAAATTTCACATACGTTTCTTTAGAAAGCCACACTTAAAATTGCATTGTATACACAACCTTAAGACAAATAAATGATATAACTATGTAAGGGGCTTTAGCACAATATTACAGAATTAGGAAGAGAAACTGATACTTACGCACAACCCTTTGTTAGTTGATGTGACCACACAGAATGCACCAAAAAATGAAAAAAATACAAATTAGTAAAAGCACCAGATACAATAAACACAAAGTAACAATTGTATTAAAACAGTATTGCATGCAATCAAAGATTAGGAAAAAAGACATGACTACAGCATTAGTTGTAAATTAGAACTTCAAGAAATAAGTTCATTTTCTTAAACCCACTCAAAAACAGAATCCTGGCCAAAATGGTGGATAGTTTCCAACAATAAAATCAAACTGTGACAAAGGAGTACAAACAGCTACAATATTCTAGAGAAAAACCATCCAACTGCCTTGTGCCGACCTCTTGCAGAATAGACCACTTCAGATCAAATCCAGCAAACCACAAGTGACGTTTTCAGATACTATAATCCACAGGATTTGCTACCAAGAAAGCTGAACTCCTCTTTAAAAGCTTCAACCCCTGAGAATGGCTTCAAGTCAGTGCCACAAACATCAGTTGAAACATGCCTCGAGCATGTCACAAACTCACACTCCACCAGATTTATACATCTGAACAATTCCAAACAGTTTAGGTGAAGAAACCAAAGCTGACAGAGGTTTGCCTTGCCATATTTAGATTTTTTTAATTTGTATGTATTTGCACTTACCCTTGATTTGCCTTCTGCGTCCGTTAAGTGTTCCACGTACGTTACCTCACCCACTACAAATCAGATTCCAGGGACGAGACACACCAAGGGGAGAAAAGCCAAGAGAATAAGGGGGGTTTAGAGCAGAAGCAGGAGTAGGGCAGCTGGTGACCATGAGCACAGACTCTCAGTCGCAAGCCTTCCCCCAGCACCTCAGCAGCACTAGATGGTACAGGTCTACAAAAAGCAAACTTGCTTTCTTTTCTGTGTGTGTATAAATATATACACATGTATATATTAGGGATGTAAAGATTATTCGTCAGGCAGTTAAAAATCGATTCAAAGGTGCCACGGTTCACATCGATACTCGAAATTCAATCGCAATACTTTTTTTTAACAGCAGAGGGCACCATCTATTTAGAATTTGAAATTCAGAATGCACCACTGTGTTTTAAATCAGAAGTGTGGAAGCATTTTGGCTTCCCCAAGACAAAATGAAGGAGATGAGAAAGAAAGAACATGTGAAATTCAAGGTAAGAGAGGTACAGAGAGAGAGAGAGAGAGAGGGAATGAAAGCCATAGTTTTTGTTTATGTTATTTCTCTGATATGGGATTTGTTTTAAAGTCCAATTGTTGAGGCACAAAATACATTTTCAGTTTCACTTTTAAAAAGAAAATGAACTATTATGCAGTTTTTGTATAGTTTACAGTATAGCCAGAATTTAAATGAATAGGCTTCTTCTTCATTTGTACTATTTCTTTATTTCATTCAAGATTTGATTAAATAGCATCGTTTTGCATAGTTTATCAAGGGACTATTTTGACAATCAAAGATAAAAGAACATAGTGCAGTTTTTTTGCCCCCGAAGAATTTTTTTAAAAATATTTTTCAGTCATCATTTGTCTACAGTCTAATTTTGTAAAATAAATCGTGAGAATCCTATCATGAACCCAGTATTGTGAATCAGGAGTTGAGTGAATCGTTACATCCCTAGTATGTATGTATATATATATATATATATATATACTATATATATATATATTTTTTTAAAAAAAACTTCTTTAGACTGTCCTTGACACCAAAAGCAATAGATTGAGGACAACAACTGTTGAAATGGCCAACAGCTATCTGGTTTGAATTAACACAACCTTCAACCTAAGAATGTAGAGACCAAAGAATTTCCAGCTGTATCGACTGCTCAATGCCTGAGCCCTGTTCATTGGGTCCTGACTAGACTCACCATAACAGTCAAGATCGCTAATAATAACTCCATCATCTAAATCTAGGACAGAAGCTACTGCTAGTAAAACTAAACTAATCTCATTGGGGAGAAAGAAGTTTCTTCTCCTTCAACCCAGAAACTTAAATGGATTTGTGCCCAAGATGCACAATCAAAATTTGATCAGCATTGACCGTTGCCACGCGTTTGATCCAGGTCTTGAGTTTGTACAACACAGCATCAATGACCAAACGTATATACACAAGGACAGTGCTTCATTTTGTAGACCTGTACCCCCAAAAAAATAAAAATAAAAAATCCAATCCAACACATGGCTTTGTTTGGCACAACACGGAGATCTGCTGAGAAAACATACTTGTCAATGTTGCACCTAAAAAAAGAGAATGCAATGTAACTAGACAGTCAGTAGTAACAACACAGTTCCTGGCCTTCCTTTTGAAAAACAGTACCTGTAACAATGGTCTAAAAAGTAACACTTTATTTTACATACAGTAAATCGAACCCTTCCAATAACCAATCTCTGTACAACTATTTGAGTAAAAACTGACAAAAACCTTGCTGAAATGCAAAGTTTCTAATTTCAATTGACAGGTCACCCAAATTAATATTCACAATTTTTGCGTCGCAATGTACTTTACAATTTTTGAGGTAAAAGGGCTTGTTGATATTCTAAAGTCAAAGTATGCACTTTACGCATAAACCCTGTACCGGTACACGCCTCCACAGGAAACCTCAAATTTTTATAAATTCAATGCAAACGTAAAATTTTCAGCTAAAGTCAGAGTTCACCACACCATTGCACTCTGTAACAATTTCTAAGGTGACAGACAAATGAGAAGAAAGACCTTCCCAAAAACCTTTGCTCCAAATATCTCCCACCAACTCTCAAGCAACATCCCGCCAGCTCTTCAAGGCTCCAGTTGTCAAACAAAATGACGCTGGATTATGATGGTGAGAGGAGTTCATGTCAAAGTGATATGGACCATTTCTTTTTTTAAACACCTTACCCTTTTCCTTCATCAGGTCCTTCAGGGCTTGCCATTTCACATCATAGGGGATGTTGCTGACAAAGACGCGGTATCTTTTGGAATAGTGTTGTGCGTAAGGCTCAAAGCGACCACCTCCACCTCTCTTCTGGGGCCTCTCTTTTCTGCTTGGGTTCTCATTCTTAGGTTTTCCATTCATTTCTCTGCAAAAAAGATAACTTGTTGAAAGAAGGCATTGGAAAACAGAACAAATAGGCTGATCATTTATTAGATAGAACTAACTATGTCTAAATCTAATTTTAAAAAAAATAACTTGTAGGACCTGACAATCTAAAAAAAGATAAATTCTAAATTATATGTATATTTTACAAATCTTGTATTCAAGTGATCCTTATTTTATTTTACTTAGTTTATTTTTTATTTAATTGTTTTGCCATTGTTTTTACCTATTGTGTACAGCAGAGATGAGTTATCCTATATACTGCAATTATTATTATTAAAAAAAAAAAAAACACCAGTAAAACAAAAAAGAAAAGAAATGTGACTCTTTAATTCTTGCTTGCAATTCAATGATTTTTAAAATTATTCAGAATTCCTTTATTAATCCCAGGGGGAAATTGCTTTTGTTACAGCCACTTTATGAAAATTAAAATCACAAATAAAAGAATGAAATGTTTAACAAAGACAAAAGAAAGAATAAACGTTAAATAAGTCTATAATTAAGTAAAAGATAAACACCCATTACAGTAGTAAAAAATAAAGTGAGATAGATAACACTAATAACAATGTACAAATTATATACAAATATGATACAGATACACCAATGATGATTATTAAAAGTTATTATAGCTGGTATATTTGAAAAAGGCTGTGGCTATGAATACGTTCTGCCACTATGCATATGCAGCGCCCCTCATTGGCCAGTTTAGATCACGTGATAGGTGCACCACGTAACTTAAAGTTCCGTCAGTTGTATTTTAGCTCATATTTATTTATAGCCACCCTGCCAACCCTTTTATTTAGCCCAAACCCAGGAAATGCCCCAAAATATTTATTTTTGCCGTGTTAAACATGCTAAAATGAAAAAAATGCTGTTAAAAGTGGAATTCGAACCAACGTTAGTGGAAGGAAGAATCCTTGGGTGAGGCGTTTTATACCACTGGGCCATCCTCACACCGTGAAAAACACAGGCACATTACGCTTATGTTAAAATAATAATAAAAAAAGGTTCGGAAACGCGCCCATTGTCAACGTAGTAGGCCGCACTTCAGCATAAAGGGTAAAGAATTGGACAAAATAACAAAATTACAAAGTTATAAAACATTTGACTATTAAAAAAATTGCTTATTGTTTACATCTGCTGCGGATTTGCGTTATGTATTGTATTCTTAATTATTTATTTTTTGTTGAAAACAAGTCGTGTTTTGCGCGGATAATTTCAGGAAATAATCAGGTCCCAAACACGCGGCGAGTATCAGCGAATATAATGGGGAAACTTATTTGTAGACTAGTTCTGTGAGATGGAATTCGTTGAACGTTGATTTAAATGTACATAACTACAAGCTAAATATAACAGACTTGTTTACCATGGCTTGTTTTTGTAAGGGTCACAGATGCTAACTCTTCGTTAACAAAGGACAGCCTGCATGAATGGACTCACCCCTGCTGCGGAGGCTGCTGCAGGCCTGCGTTATCCGTCACACTCGCTGGTTGCTCGTTAGACATTTTCTGACGAATTGAAGATCTTGTCGAAATTCTGTTGTTTTACCTGAACGGCTAATGTTGATATAGACGACTGAACTTGATTTAAAAACGTATCTAATCCGACAGACTCTGCAAAACCACGACCAAAAAGATGGCGGAGGTATGAGAGGAGGAGGAGGAGCGGATGAAGATGTTTAAAAACTTCGTTTCGTCATTCGCTGCTTCCGAGGTTTTCCCTTCAAAGTAAAGGCTATAACACATCCGAATTTCAGAATAAAGGCTTCACGATAACGTGGATTTTTTTTTCTTTTTTTGTTTTTTTTACTTCTATTTTGTCTGCACATGCTGTCGAAGATCAACACTACAAGAAGTGCAATATTTTAAAGACAGCAATGCATGTTTTGTTATTGCAATTAAATAAATTAATGTATTTTATTGCATAATTGTGACCATCACCAGCCCTCCCTAAGGAAGGCTAAGAAACACTTTATTACAGGGAGGATATAAAAAGAGAGGGCAGTGTTACATCTAGGTGAGGGGGAAGGGAACAGGGAAGAGGGAGTCAGGGTATGAAATGGACAGGGTGGGGGAAAGTTGACTGTTTTGAAGTGAGAGGGAGATGTGATGTCATAGTTGTGCATATTGTGCTTATTGTGTTTGTGTAATCAGTTCAGCCAGTCTGGTGACAAGTGTGGAGTTTAAGTATAATAATGGTGGCTGTGAACAGAGGGAAGGAGTGAGTGGTTATACCTAAAACTGGTATATATCAACGTGTCTAAGGTTAAGCCTAGTAAGGGTTTAACCCACAGCCCAAGACATGCCAGTGCATCGGAGACCAATGTTTGTGCAAGAACCACTTCTGCAAACCAAAGTGCTGCCCCGGGCCCGAAGATGCAGCCAGGCCAGCAGAAAGAGCGGGAGCCAAGGAGCCCCAGGCCACCCCCCCCCCCCCACAACTGAGTAGACCCCCAGACGCCCCGGAGATCCCAAGCCGAGAGGCAGCCACCGCCCCCCACATACTCACCCGAGAAAGCCCCAAGGAGCCAAGAAGAAAAATGCAAGAATGAAAGAATGAATGCTGTAGACTCTACAGCATTCATTGATACAGGGAACCTAGGCTCTACAGTGTAGAGCCTAGGTTCCCAAAGTTGGGTACGGGTACCCCCAGGGGTATGCAAAATGTCATAGGGGGCACATGAATAAAAAATAAAAATTGGAAACTACAATATAAATTGATCAGTCGTCAAGAGCCTCCATGCATTGCCACAAATGACACATTAGCCGATGTAAGAATACTTATTAATATTTTTTTTTTAATTATTATTATATATTGTTCCTTAACAGGACATAGGTAAAATTCAGAGACAAGTTTTACTGCAGGGTGACATTGTATGTGACATTACATTAGTGTTTTCCAATTTTTTGGGGTCGTGACCCCATTTTAATGTCACACATTTTTGGTATCTCCAGAAGCTTTTTGTTCTTTCTAGAATTAGCTTTTGACAGTGTTTGTTGTTGCCAGGATTAGTGCACAAAGTGACAATATGCACTAGCTCCGATATTTTTATACTGCATTTTATTTGAACTTGATTTATATTTGATGAAGTGAAAGTGTAGAATACAGTTGTTTAAGATTTTGTGTGTGGTGTGAATTTGAAAAATAATTAGAAATGAAATCATTTAAAAACAGATTTTTAATCAGTTTTTTTTTTTTTTTTTTAAATTATTATTATTGTTTTTATTATTAATTATTACGCGTTTCATGGGACCCCATTTGAATTCTAGGTGATCTCACATCGGGTCACGACACCAAGGTTGAAAACACTGATTTACATTATTGTATTTTCTAAGTGTGCAGCAGTAGGGGGTACATGGCTTCAGGGTACATGTCTGAAGGGGTACGGGACTGTGAAAAGTTTGGGAACCACCGCTGTAGAGATTGCCAGGGCTAGATGTAGCAGTTCATCTCCAGGCCTCATGGGGGCGAGAGTCAACTGCTTAGTTAAGTGTATCACAGCCATGGACGTACAGTCCGGTTGTTTAGCTAGTTAGCATCTTAGCTGGTATCATCACCCGTTGTGAATTCGTCTTTTGTTGTTTGTTTTTCACCATAGAAGCATTCGGTAGCATTGATTTGAAAAAAAAAAAAATAATATTGTGATATTGTTATTTTTGTAGTCTGTGAAACTAACGTGATTTGTAATTTAAAGCTTTAGCTCGGAGCGTCATGGATAAATAGCAGCGTTAGCTTGTGTTCACGGAGTCTGAGATACTGAACTGTGTTTACGATCGACAAAGCTGTACAAACATTGAACTATAACTCATTCACTAAGCCATGACTACCGGGGCTGATGTCAGGGATATTCTGGAGTTGACTGGAGGGGAAAATGACGGTCCTATCAGCAAGAAGGACCTCATCAATTCAGACAAGGTGAGAGAGATGGTGATGTGATGAACAATAGTGATGTTGAAAAAACCAACATTATCAATCAGTTATTTATTTATTTTTTCTTATTTATTTTACAGTGATCTAAAATCATAATGCTATTTTAAATTACTTAAATTATTTGTTGATTACGTGACGGAACTGTATTTGAAAATGCACAATTTATTGTCCCAAATTTAACTTTCACTAATCCGGCCAGTTTAAAAAAAAAAAAAAAAAAAAAAACCTGAGCACTGATATTCATACACTAACGTGTTGTTTAGCTTAAAAAAAAACAACTTTAATTTAATTTATTAGATTGAAGATGCCACAGATTTGACATTTCTAATGGTAGAGATTAGGGGTGTGTATTGCCTGGCATCTGGCGATACATAGTTCACGATACAATACGATATATCCCGATATTAGAGTATAAGGTGATTTTTTATTTTATTTTTTTTAATATATGACTCGAGAAACAACTAATCTGTAAATGTGTACGCCTTCATGAGAACATTATGTAAGAAATATATTTTATTAGCATATTTTACACTGACAACATTGGCTTTAACATACCATGTGCCAACAACTTAAAATAAATAAAATAACATACAATCTGCCTGTGGGTTTTAAACCAACTTTATCTTTAGTGCAACATGACTTTAGTGTAACTTAACTGAGGTATATGCCTAGAACAACAAATAAATGCAGAAAGTTAGTACTTTCTTTTTAGATTTCATTGTAAAAACACAAGCTGGTCAACATATCCAGGTTTCAGGGCACTTAATTGTGCAGTTACAATGTCTCCTGCAGTGGAAAAGACTTTCTTGGTTAAATAAAGGTACATTTTTTTTTTCAAGAAATGAAAAAAAATTGATATGGATGCATTTTGAATTGATCCAAGAATCACGCAACGATATACTGCAGAATCAATTTTTATCAACACCCCCAGTAGACAATTTGTTTTTAATATTTCTTCTAGAATGTAATGACCGATCTAATATAAGGTCTACAACAAAGACCATTTTTATATTTAGAAATGTCCAGCTACAAATTAGGTTTGAGCTGAAAAAAATGTCTATTGTCTTTATTTTCCTCAGAAAAAATCTAAAAAGTCCACAGAAACTCTGACCTTCAAGAGACCAGAGGGGATGCACAGAGAAGTCTATGCTTTGCTCTATTCAGACAAGAAGTGAGTTTATTTAAAAAGTACTCCTACACATATAATGGCAAGCATTTAGTACATCACATTAGTAACCAGTACTTCAGTCGATTGCAGTTTAACAGTTTATATACAGTATTGATGTCTAATACAGCATGTGTTTTTCTCCTCACTTTACGACATGTGTTTTTTCCCTTATTAAGTAGAGATGCTCCCCCTCTGTTACCGAGTGACACTACTCAAGGCTATAGGACAGTCAAAGCCAAATTAGGCTGTAAAAAAGTCCGTCCCTGGAAATGGATGCCCTTCACAAACCCGGCTCGAAGAGATGGAGCCATATTCCACCACTGGAGACGAGCTGCCGAGGAAGGAAAGGATTACCCGTTTGCACGCTTCAACAAAGTGTGTAACACATACGTCTCTGATTAGATGCTCGGTGTGTTTGAAGCCTCTGTTTTGAGCCTGTGGGACCAATAATGAGGTGTTATTTCTTTGATCCCTCACGTAGACTGTGCAGGTGCCAGTGTACTCGGAGCAGGAGTATCAACTGCATCTGCATGATGACGGCTGGACTAAAGCAGAGACCGACCACCTGTTTGACCTGTGCAAACGCTTTGACCTGCGCTTCATTGTAGTCCACGACCGATATGACCACCAGCAATACAGAGTAGGGCTTCACATTTCTGCAGTGAAAAGATATTGGTTGAAAATATGGTCTTATTTTTATTTTTGTAGAAACGCTCTGTTGAAGACCTCAAAGAGCGTTATTATGGCATCTGCGGTAAGCTGACCAAGGTCCGTGCTGCAACAGGAGCAGAACCCAAGATCTACATCTTTGACGCTGGCCATGAAAGACGTCGGAAGGAACAGCTGGAGAAGCTCTTTAATCGCACGCCAGAACAAGTTTGTACCTTTTGATTTATTTTTTGTGTACATGGCGTTTATGATGTTTGCAACTTGGGCCTACTACATGTGTTGCAGAGTTGGGGTTAATTGTATTTTTCGATTGCTATTACGTCTTTAATGATCTATGTTCAATTACAATTATGGTGACTGACATCTTTTGCAATTACAATTACTGATGCTTTAATAAAAGAAAAAAGCCCATAAAATGTAACCTTCCTCTTGTGTTAGCTTTCTGTTAGCATCTCTTATTATAACAGCTCAGTTTGACCCATGTCTTAAATCAGCTGTAAAATACAGTAAAAATGTTATCTATCACCTAATTAGTTTTTTGTCTCTTGGTTACGTTGTTAGGCTTCCTAATCAATTAAAATGTTGGTGTTAATATTTTTGGTGTGGGAGTCTGAGCCTAGATTTTGATTGTTTTTAAAATGACAAAATGATCCTGAAGAGAACCGAGTTCCACGGGTTTGTGTTTAATTAAATCATTTATAGAATTTCCATGCCAATTACAATTACAAAGTCTGAGCTAAAGTACAATTAAATTACAATTACAACAGTAACGGATTCCCTCAAGAACAATTATGATTATGTCATAATTGTAATTAATGACCAATTACATGATTACAATTCTATTTGACCCCAACCCTGGTTCTTATCGACATAGTTTTCCAACAACTTTACAATCCAATGTTTGCACTACTGTTGTTTGTCCTGCAGGTGGCAGAAGAGGAATATCTTGTCCAAGAGCTGAGAAAGATTGAGAACAGGAAAAAGGAGCGTGAAAAGAAAGCCCAGGATTTACAGAAACTCATCAAAGCTGCCGATACAACCACAGAGTTGAGACGAGCTGAAAAGAGAGTGTCTAAGAAAAAGCTTCCACAGAAAAGAGAAGCAGAAAAACTGGTACGATGTGCTCCCACACAAACGAAACACCTTTGACAGATAAACAATTAGCAGGGTGAACTGTTGTGGAAGATTGTGGTGCTGTTATATTTATTTTGTTCAGTATAAAACTGCTCTCACTTAGCTTTTTAGGGGCCTGTTTTACCCCATAATTCTATGTTGAGTTTAGGTGTGTTCAATGATCACATGAGACTCATTTTTGTCTTCCAACAATATTTTTTGCTTTTTCAGGCTGTTCCAGAGACAGCAGGCATCAAGTTCCCTGACTTTAAATCAGCAGGAGTCACCCTGCGCAGTCAGAGGGTGAGTGTATACGTAAACCTACCACTACACACTCCGATAATAGAAAGCAGACTGGAAATTACACTGAAGTTACATTTTAAAATCAGAGTCAAAAGTTGAGGTTCCTGGTTGCTGCCAGAGGTGAAAGTAGAGCTGAGTGATTTTACCTAAAAAAAAATGTCTCGGATTCTTGGAAGAAAAATTTGAGTTTCAATTTTTTTTTTTTCAATGCACTTAAAAATGACTGCAGACATCAGATATATTGACAAAAGTGCAACTTTATTGCTGTGATTGTCCTCAAAAGTTAAAATGCATAAAACAATCCCACAATAAAAAGTAAATGATTCTGTCATTCAACAATTTCAAGTTTTAACCCAGGTTTAAGCAAAAGTGCAACAACAACTTCACAGTAGCTTAAATTTTCTGATTAAGAAATCAGATAACTATATTTTTTATAACATAACATTACAAATAAAAAATAATAAACTCTGCCCTTAGCATCTCAGCATAGTGTGAATAAAGCATTAAACATGCCTGTGGCACACACATAACCTACTCAAAGGGTAAACACATGTAAACAAAGAGGGGGCTGGCTCACATCGTGCTACGGTAACCCACAAGGACGGAACGCGAAAAAAACTGAAAAAAATAAATAAGCTCGAATTTGCAAAATAAAAATCGTTTTTATCTACAAATTTGATAAATCGAATAAATTGATTTTTTTCTTTTGCCCAGCCCTTGATGAAAGTAATGGATTAAAGTACTCAAGTTACTGTAATTGAGTTGCTTTTATGGTACTTTGCGTATATTTCTAAATCAGTTATTTTACTTGTACTGAAGTACATTTTAAAAGAAGTAAATTAATTTGTTACATTTCTACACACAACCGTTACTGAGTAAATTATTATTGTTTTGTTTCAAAATGATCAACAGACATTGTGAAACTAAAAAAAATGAAATGACCAGACATCAATCGAATGCATCACATCATAGCCGACCATCCAGATTAAACATAATGCACAATGCCAAAACAGCATTGAATGCTGGTTATTTCAGCCTCAGAATGTTTTTATTTAGAATTGAATTAATTGGTGTCGTTTTATTTAAAAAATAAATAAATAATTCCACATTTTGACAAACTTTTAATTTTATACATTTTTTACCTTTGTAAAAAAATAAATAAAGTTTAAATGAATACTTTGTTTTTTAAGTTTATACATGAGATGTTTACTGTATGCAAAGGAACCGTGACAAGATTTATTACCAAAAATAAACGTGGGGGGTGAAAGTAACTAGTAACTTTTGCTTTTACTATTTAATTAAACTACTGTTTACTTGTACTTGAGTATTTTATGTATGACTTACTTGTACTTGAGTACAATTTCATTCAAGTAACACTACTTCTACTTCAGTAGGATATATCACTGTGGGTCCTTAAAATGTCTTAAATAATTTGTTTTACAAATAAAAGATTTTAAAAAGTATTAGATTGTCTTAAATTTAGATCAGATAGGTCCTAAATGTGCTTTAGTCACGTCACCGTGACATTTTCTGGTGAGCACGGACTGAACGCTCTTCTCATCCCATTCCATCTCACCATATGTCTGTGGCTCACACACACAGCTCAACCAAAGGGCTTTTTCTCTGACAAATCACACCATTTACTAGTCATGCTCATGTTAGTATTACAAACACACACAAGAATTATGGTAATCAGAGTTCAATCACCGCAGAAAGTACGCTCCACTGTGATTTAGCAACAATACAGAATTTAATCACACATTTCAGCCTCAACGAAGGAAAAAGTCAAAAGTGCCTCAAAATGTTAATATAGTTCTGCTAGTGATTAATAAAATATAAAATGGTCTTTGTGGCATTTTTATCCACTGACTTTCACTCATTGTTTTTCTTGTAAAACTGTTGATAAAAATGAATTGAGTTTATATCAACATTTTGAGGACAAATATAGAGATATGAATATCGGTCCATATCACCCAGACCTAATGTAACCAAAGCAGTAATGTTTTATGTGGTTAAGGATATGATTGTTCAAACTGTGGGAAATGAGGGTTTCAAAAGACTGCCTAAAGTACGATGCAAGTGTTGCTAATGCTAATGCTACATCACTTTAGTTAAGTTAAGCGGACTGTGTGTGAGTAAAAGAACTCGTCAGCCTTTTTGTTTGATGTTTATTGGAACCAGGTTTAAAAATTTGTTTACATACATTTTTTAAAATGTTTGAAAAGTACCCTGACTTAAATGATCTTTTATCCCTTTTTTCCTTTTAGGGCGATGTTTTTAAGTAGGTGATTTGGTGATTTGTTTTATTGGTAAATAACTTTAAAATAGTCTAAATGATCTGAATGAAATAAAATCGTGTTCGTGATTTTTCCAAAGAAAAAATCATGATATGACACATTTGAAGAATGTTTTTGAACAACTGATTATTTTCATTTTTCCTTTTATGTACATTATTAACTGACATCAGTGCCTTTAATGGTAAAACAATATATTTTCCCTTTGGTCTGTATTTTCATTGTGTTTGGTCTTAAATTGTCTTTAATTGGTATTAAAAAGGTCTTAAAAAGTCTTAAATATAACTTCTTCCTACCTGTAGTCATCCTGTATCATTTCTTTTTACACCTGTGGTTGCTGCACAGCTGTGTAAACACTTATTGACTGTTTACATAAAGTGTAGAACTTTTATTACTCAGCTTATGTCTAATGTTGCTCTATGTGACAGATAAACATTCCTATCTTTAAGTTGCAATCCTTTCTTACCCGTGTAATGACAGATGATGTCAGTTATTTGGTCATTTCTCTAAAACCAAGCTACACGACTCTTATTCATCTTTCTGACTGATGAGGAGCTGCTGCTCTCAATGGAGAAGGCATTAGCCTGGCTAAAGTAGTAAAGTGTCCCTACAGCTAATCAGTCAGATGGAGCTCAGTGGATAAAGACATTTTGATCTGGCTCGCTGAAGTGCATTTCATACCAATTAAAAGCCCCGAGGTGGAGCTGTTTATCCTAATGTTCCCGGTGCTTGAAGTCATGCCTCTTGTGGACGTGTTTGTTTATTTATTTATTTTTGCTTGTGTTTGTGTGTCATTTAGATGAAACTGCCAGGCTCAGTAGCCCAGAAGAAGATCAAGGCCATTGAGCAGATCCTGGTAGAGCAAGGAGTGGGTGAGTATGAATAAACATGAGCACGTCTTATTACTTCAGCGTCTGCGTCTGTGACAGACACAGATGCAGACGCTGCAGCGAGTTTACTGAGTAATTAATCCCTAAAACCCACTCAAATGCACTTTGAAGAAGATTCTGAAACTAAACTGTTATTTAGTTTATACTTCACCTTGAGTTTACGTGGAATTTTCTCCTCAATGACACCACCCATGTAGATCATGTCAGCAGTTGCTATAAATGTAGATATACAGTATATAGTGCTGAAATTTCCCTCAGATTAACCTTCAATATTGTTTATTTTTTGTTTGTTTTTATTTTTATTTTTTTACCGTGGTAACACTTTATCATAGTTATTCCCAACCTGTTTTGAATGGTGACCCCATTTTAATATCAATAATTTTTGGTTTTTGATCATTTTTGTTATACTATATTACAAATACAGATATTTTATTATTATTATTATTATTATTATTATTATTATTATTATTATTATTATTATTATTATTATTATTAATAACTAGATTTACATTAATCAATATATCATTGTTTAAGATTGTGTTTTATTTTGAAAAAGAATAATAATTAATCGATAATCAAACATTTATTTTAATCAGTAATTTTTTAATCAATTCCTAGACATTTCAGGCAACTCCATTTTAAAATCCAGGTGACCCCACATGGGGTCCCGACCCCAAGGTTGAAAAGAGCTGCTTTATCCACTCTGATTAAATTCTATGATCTTAAATTGGTCTTTAAAAGCCTCAACCATCAAAGCGCTTTAATCTGTAAATGTGTTTTTCTTGGTTCTTAGATCTTAACCCCATGCCCACTGAGGAGATCGTGCAGATGTTCAACGAGCTCCGCAGTGACCTGGTGCTGCTCTATGAACTGAAACAGGCCCACAGTAACTGTGAATATGAGCAGCAGATGCTGCGTCATCGATACGAGGCCCTGCTGAAGGCTGGCAGTGGGACTGGGTGTACAGGACCACTAAGTGCTGGGATCCTTACTGCACCACATGGTGGGGACCTCAACACCTCCAACAACACGACGGCATCCACCCCTGGGGCCGAAGCTCCTTCCTGGGCAGATGATATTAAAGTGGAAGCTAAGGAGCAGATCATTGATGTCGTAGGAGCTCCACTTACACCCAACTCAGTAAGTCTCCTTTCTTTTCTTTAAAAGACTTAAAGTCAACATTGAAAGGAAAGTAGATAAGAGTGGACACACGTGTAAAAACTAGCATATATTTAAAAGAATGCAATCAAAATGAAATGGAAAATATTGTGCCAACGTTTTAGGTTATGTTAAAGATATCACAGGCTTTAAATAGTTTTTAGCACTTTACAAAATGCAAAGAGAAAACAAATATAAAACCTGTTTTCTGAATTTACCATCAAATCAGCATCAAGTCTTAGGCTGTTTTCACAGCGATATAGTTGTTGACTAGGGCCCATCGGGCAGAGAACAGATGAAAATTGTATCACCTTGATTTTTGCTTGGTTTATGTCAGGAGTGAGTATTGGCAAGGATGTTGCAATACGATACGTATCACGATACGATACGTATCGCGATACGATATTATCGCGATATATCATGTTATTCTACCCAGTTAATATCAAAATGAAACGTAGAGATGAAAAATCTTGTTGCTGTATATGTTCATCAGAAGATATTGATCATTCAGAGGACAAATTGAGTCAAAACTATTTGCTTCAAAACAGCCTATTTAGTGTTTTTGCACATCTTCACTGAAAAAAGAGAATGCAGTGTTACACACTGCCATCATAAAACTGAAACTACTGTGTAGAAGTCTCAAAGTAACCATGACAACATAATGACGGCATTGTTACAACTGTAAGTGAGAACATTAAGGATAAAGCACCCTGAGTCACTGACAATGCACAAAAATAAGAAAAAATTATTTATCCTATTGTATCAGTTTAAACACTGAATCTGAACAGATTATATGAAAATAAAATATCTGTGCATACATAAATATTGCAGGCATTACATACTGCCATCATAAAATCAAGTGCATCAAATAACCATTTCAACACATTGAAAGCATTGTAACCACCACTGAAATATTACACAAATACACAAAAATATTGATTAAATATATAAAAAAATCGATTTTTCAAAATTTTGAAAATGGATTTAAAACTGGTTCCCAAAAAATGAAAGTGAAATCGATTTTTTTTCTCACACCCCTAGTTTACGTTCACATTGTACTTTTTGATCCTTTCTAAAAATGAAAGGGAAAACCCAGTCAGTTACAGAGCTGCTTGTTTTTGATGCATTATCACTCCGATCGTAGAGTGTGGATATGCAAATGTGAAAAAACAAGAAATTGAAGTTTGTGTGACTCAATCACTTATTTCTCCTCAGCTCATCACAGCCAGTTCAACCTGCAGGCAGCACTCAGGGAAAACTTAGTTATATCATCTGTCCTAAAAATAAACATGGTAAAACCTTGATTGAGACCAAATTGAGAATGATCGTTTAAGATTTTTGCTCACGGAGAAAATCCAAAAATTTGGTCATTCTCACAAGTTTTAACTCCCGCCGCTGAGAAAACTGCTGTGTGGGAGGAGCCTGCAGGAGTTCCAAAATAGTAACAGATGAAAATGGAAAAAAATAAGACAGG
This sequence comes from Gouania willdenowi, assembly GCF_900634775.1. Classification (NCBI taxonomy): domain Eukaryota; kingdom Metazoa; phylum Chordata; class Actinopteri; order Blenniiformes; family Gobiesocidae; genus Gouania; species Gouania willdenowi. The sequence goes on along the minus strand of NC_041047.1, from coordinate 18,064,318 downwards.
ACTAAGAAAAAAAATCTAGACTAAAACAAATCAAAACAAAAAAAGATGAAGGCTAAAAAGAAAACAGACAAAAAACGATAACCATGTGAATAAAAAAGTGTACTACAATTGTGATATTTTTTTTTCTTCCACTACTGGATGTGTTTTTTTTATTTTCAGTGGCCCTAATCTTCCCTTAATTTGAGCTTATACATTGTTTTATGCCTTCATGGTGTTGTGTGTGACATCTCACCTACAGAATCCATACTGATCTAAAGGAAAAGGTGGTCATAAAAAATGCTAGATTGATTCAGATGACTGTTTACTCATGTTTTATGAAGACAAATCAAGACAATTAATGATAAATTGCTTTAATCATTTTTTTATCTTTATTGTTTTTGTTTACAGCGCAAACGGAGAGAATCTGCATCCAGTTCGTCATCGATAAAGAAGGTGAAGAAGCCTTGATGAGGGAACCGGTGTTGGTGTGCAATGAAAGAATAAAAAAATGTTGTTCCTCATTCAGCTGCACTCGTGTGATGATTATATGTGTATTAAGGACTGGACAAGAAACATGCAACAGAGCCAGTTGCTGGATGGCTGTCTATTTACGTAGATATACTGTTGACCACACACACACACACACACACACTGGACTTTTCCTGTGCTAATGAGACCTCTGCAACCCCCCCCATCGTGTCTGCCCAGCGCTGCTGTGACAAAGGCAACGACAGAGTGACATTTCATTTCATTACTGGCAGTCTCCCAGCCTCCAAAGTTGCTTGGCCTTAGATGAGGTGAGATCAACTGTAAATTGCCAGGCTGAGCTAATCTGGACACTGGGAAGGAGGTGGGAATGACTGAGTAATTGAAATGAAAGAACCAGTTGTTGTAGTGGGAGGGCCTTTGGCCGTAAAGCTCATTTGACTCCATGGGTTGTGTTTTTTTTTTTTAGTGTGTGTGGGAGAGTTTTTGTGTGTAGCTTATCACATTATTGTGTTTTTATTTGAACCTGTAGTTAGCGTTGTGCTGTATATCACCCTTGGACTGCATGTTGCAGCTGATTCTTTCTGTTTGATTTTTGGAGCTGATTGGAGTTGTTTATCCTCAGGTGACCTTGAAGATGCTTTTGTCAACGCTCCAGTGAATGTTATTCATCTCTCTATCTGGTTGTGTTCCATGTTAATCCACTGCTTGGTCCCTGATGAGATCTTGACTTTTGGGGTAATGGGTGTTGAACACGTTTGTAGAGGAAATTAAAGGATTGTGACATTCTTACCTTACCTGTCATCTATGTTAAGAGACTACTAATGACTTCATTAATATGATAATTAAACAGATCACTTGCAGGTTGGCGCGGCCACTGAAACTTCATTAGGTCCTCTCCTCATAATATCGCTAATTGCGTGTCAATTATATCATTTAGTCGACTTGCGCAATCATTTCTATGCAAATTTTGGACGTGTTTGCCAAGGAGAGAAGCGGTGTGATTAGAAACTATTGTAGATATGTGTTTGTATACGACCACATCAGATTGATTTGTCCATTTGGCTAATTATTTTTTAATTTAATTCACTTTTTATTTTCATATACGTATGTGCTACATGCACTAAATAGTTTATCTCCTATTAAACCGTCCCTGATGAGCAGTGGGCAGCCACAGTCGTGTAGCATCCAGCAAGCATTTAGGGTTAAGGGCCTTGCTCAATATGTGTCAAACTCAAGGTCCTGGGGCCAAATCCAGCCCTTCAGACTAGAGCATCCAGTGCGGCCCGCAGGAGAAAGTGAAAATGACAGAGAAAACATGAATCCTTGTGTAAATTACAAACTAATTCATTTGGAAAGAACTCAAATTTTTCCAAAATCTTGCAATTTCTCTCAAATTCTTCTAAAAAAAACTCCCCAAATTGAATAAAATTTGGCTAAAAAATAAATAAATCAAAGGACATTTAATTGTATGTGCCGGTCGCTTCCCCGTCTAAAACCTGCGGCCCACTTTTGTTCGAACTTGGCTCTTGAACTAAAATGAGTTTGACACCCCTGGCCTTGCTCAAGGGCACAAAATGATGACCCATGCCAGATCCATACCAGCAACATGCCTGCATCCTTAATCAATAAATCTAATTTTAGGATCTACGTCATTTCAAACCCGGGTTCTTTTATCAACTAGATTTTATTTTAGAAACTGTATATTATGCAGCAGTGTTTCTCAAATGGGGGTACACAGTGGCATTACAGGGGGTACTTGAGAGAGAAAGTGTAAAAATAACAATAAAACTTAAAAATATTGGGTTTTATAGTGTTTATTTTTAGTTAAAAAATGATAATCATAATAGTGTTTAAGGAAATGATTTGATTAAAACATGAACTGAAAATACAAGGGATGGGGGGGGAGGGGATAGACTACACTTCTATATCAATGAATAATAAAAATGCCTTTTTTCAGGTGACCAAGTGAAACAAAGCCTGCTATCCACCTTTGCGTCCTCATACTCTAAATATGAATGTATGTAAAAATGATTTTCCATCAACATGATTACAAACCAAGACTTAAGCTTGAGATCTGAATACATGATTACATTTGAATGAATTGTTTGGGCTTACACTTGTTTCTTACAATCAGAGGTGCAAACACTTAATGATGTCACACTGACAGATCATAGCAATCAATGAGTTTTTCATATACAGCTTTAATAATCGCTGCTGAGGGTTACAGGAGTGAATCCATTCACAGACTGGAGGCCGTATATATGATTGAGGGAGAGAGAGAGAGGAGGCAAGTAAACATGGGTAAAATGGATTCCCGGTGTCTATATTTCATGTTGGAAATTGGCTCATAAATCCACTGGTTTGATCTATGGAATCCGTCGTTGCTTGAAAAAACCTCCGTAAATGTGTAATTTCTCCCTTGACAGAACACAGCCAGGAGGCTATCTTTCTTTTGGCCCTCCCTTCCTCCCCTTCTTTCTTCTCACTGCCCCTCTAGTCTGTAGCGTCTGCTGTTTGGATTAATGCTCTGCTCTCTTCCCCTCTCTCCTGTGTGGTTTTTTTTTTTTTTTGCTCTTCTGATATCCTCTTTTCATCACTGAATGCATTCATCAAAACCAGTGAATCTGTTTTTTTTCTACCATCTTAAGTTATCTTGAAAGAATGTGATGGTTATTAATAAAGGTTTGAAATAGAACTAGAATCCAGCAGCAGCCATGTGTGAGTGATAAAGACTTTCAGTAGCTCTCCATCCAACTCGTGTCTGTTTAACGTGAGCTCCATCAAAAGTTTACGTGGTTCTGCATTGGCGATGTCTATATGGTAGAGTGAGGAGCGGCCTGCTACAGAAGCATGAGGCAGAACACTGCAGAGGACTGTGTTCTAATGTAGCGCTGATAGCATTGAGATGAGATCTCTTTATCAAGACCAGACCAAGGCTTTAATCACAGCCTAAGAGGTGTGCAGCCTTTTGATCATAATTGAACTGTATCCAGGCTAATCGCCAACATACGTCACTGTCAAAGGGTTGCTGGGCTGCACCAGCAGGCAAAGCTGATGGTGGTGAAGACACAGTTTAGAGAAAAGATGTGTACGATGGGACATAGGGCAGGAAGAGGCAGGTACCTGCAGATGTGACAGAATAACACTTTCAATGACATTCTGCTCTATAATCATCATGTCATATGAAGTCTTTAAGGCTTTGGACATCATTAAGTTTAAAATCTATGTCAAAATGTTTTTTTTCTTTAAAGTTTAGTATTTGGCATTAAAGAAGACAAATGTGAGAACATTATATACTGTTCTACAAACAAATAAGAAATATCTACTCTTCCATCTACCTCATGCAGGTCTTCCTCTCACAGGTTTGCATCTTTAATACAGGTAATCAATTTGTAACTATGAACCAAAAATGTTTAAGTTTCATAAAAAATTGTGTAAACCTTGTGTAGGTCTGGTGATTGAGCTCAATTTCACATAAATGAATCAATCTACTGTTTTGTGTGTACCGGTTGTAAAGTTAAACAACACCTTTCCACAAAATTTTGCAACAAGCCACATTTAAAAAATGGGAGTTTTGTTACTTTTGACCAGCTGTACAGCAATATTTGTGAAATTTGTGATTTTTTTTTTTGTGTTAAAAAATTTAATGTTAATGTTGAATCGAAATTATAAGTTGAAATGTTCAATGTTACATTGATATCTAAATGTTAAATGTTACATTGAAATCTAAATGTTAAATTGAAATTTAAATGCTAAATGTAACTGTTACATTTAAATCTAAATATTCAATCTAAATGTTCAATCTAAATGCTAAATGATAAATGTTACATTTAAATCTAAATGTTCAATCTAAATGTTCAATCTAAATGTTCAATCTAAATGTTCAATCTAAATGCTAAATGATAAATGTTAAATGTTACGTTTAAATCTAAATGTTCAATCTAAATGTTAAATGTAAATCTTAAATGTTAAATCTAAATCTAAATGTTAAATCTAAATGTCACGGGTCAAACTAAATATTTAGCTAATATGTAAATTTACCGGAAGTACCAAAATAAAGCTCATAACACAAAAGTTGCTGTTTATTTTAGCCTGCGCAACTTTACAATTGGCGCCCTGTAGTTACTTCCCTAGTCCTTAACCTTTAGAATTTAGTTTGGGAGAAATGGTAACTAACTTTTTTGTTAGCCGTACCATTTCACCAGTCAGTGCAGTGGTCAAGGTCTCCATTTTTCACAGGGGCAGCAGGGGGTTCAATTCCCTGTGTGAGTTTAATCCACATGCAGCAAATTTACGTTTCAAGCAGCGCAAAGAAAGAAGAAATCATGTTATCACTCACCAAATAATATCTTCCTGAGATCATGTGTGGGTGATCAGATTAGAACAGGTTGAGCTCTGCTTTGTATCATGTGACAGACTTTCTGTGAAATGGAACTTCAGGATGGATTTTGGACAAGAACATTCTACAGTGTCCGGAACATAATTCAACTTATGTGAATCCCTCTCTCATCTTGGCGTCTGTCCCTTTGACTTTGACCTTCTCCAGTATTTCCGATCACCTTGAATACTTCTAATCATCAAACTCACCTCTGCGCTCTGGGACACGGAGCAGCTATACAGAGGATGAACCGCTGGTTGGAAAACGAGGTGCCCACAGGGTTTGGACAGTAGAAGTCATTTCCATTGGATTTTTGCAACCATGGGGTAGTCCTACTACAAGGCAAACCCAATCACTGCTACTAAGTAGTGCTTACAGCTAGGCATTAACCCCTCTGACCACTCTGTGTAGAACAGCCCTGAGGATGCAGAGGGGAGTGGAGTTGAGTGGAGCCAATTGTACAACATCCCATTCCCCATCACTGCACCATGCATGGAACATCTCTACTCAGATGTCGTCTTTAAAAGTGTCCTACCCCAACATCAAAGACCGAAGCGAGGGAAAGATTTCATGTGTGCGTTCTGTGAGACCCATTAGACTCACCAGGTAAAGGTAAATGAAGGTTTTGATCCCTTTTTGTAGTAATCTAATAAAAACACAAGAAAATCTGCAGCACCATTAAACTAATTGAATCTCTGTGTGAGAGGAAGGGTATTTGAGGAATAGACACAAATTAGATTTATTTAGATTTTTAGTTTTTTTTTTAATGATTAATTTATGTTCATTTGATTTATTCTGAAAGTTTTTTCACATCTTGAGTTTGTTTTTAGCGCAAGAAATCAAACTATTTGTTGTTGTTGTTGTTAAAAGAAAATGAGAGCAAATGTTTATAGAGTTACAAGAAAAGCTTTTCATCACCTCTTAAATTTCTAATATTATTTCATTTAATAATGTGTTTAATATTCTAGTTTGTTGGTTCACTAGCAATATTGATTAAAATACATTTACAGTGAGCGGGATTTATCCAATCAATAGGTCAGTCAAATATGTAACTTTGGAATCTGTATATCACACTGTTTATAATTTATGTGTAGAAGTATAAATAATGTATGTATACAGTATACATACAGATAAATAGGCTGTGAATAGTTCACCTATAGGGAACGTGAGCTGGGTTTAAACTGTTGTGATATATACCAGTATTCATACGGTTATATATACATTTGTGGAGGAAACTGTTACAACTTTATTACATTTTAAAGCATTTGATTAGCTTATCACAACAAGACACCAACATGTCATTACGTTTCATATTTTATCACTAAAATCTTACACAATGTTTTTTTTTCCCAACAAGTGTGGTCAGCGTCTTTAATAAATTAATTAAAATGAACAATTGTAACACATCATATACAGTAGGTAAGCCATTCGCTCCTAGCTCAAAATTTCTTATCTGTAAAATATTGATATATAAACTTAAGCATATAAACTTATTAGCCACAATATTATTACAACCTGCCCTGTTCTGCATACGTATATTCTTTTTTTATTAGAACCTGATGAATATTGCAGGTGATTGTTCAGCAGTTTTTATTTATTTATTTATTTAATTAATTTTAGGTTGTTCTTGAATCACTTTTGTGACACTCTGACAGCTGCAGGTTTGAGACAACTAGCTTCAATGAGTCCCAACTATGACAGTATATTTAGTAAAAGATGCCATTATAAAGATATGATCATGAAAATATGTTTAATTCATTTCAATGGGCCTAAATGTACTGTATTTATTGATCTTCAGAGTTTCAGAGTTACATTGTTATGTCTTTTTTTTTTTTTTTTTGTAGGTTCTGTCGTTTAATAAGACTTTGCAGACTAATAAAAGAACAACACCAAGGTGCTGACTGATTAAAAACACATTTAATCAGCCATTAATAGTATCACATGGTTGTTTATAGAAATATATATCATTTCCATGAAAGACTCGGAGTAAAGACATTCACAGGTCTTGCTCATTTGCTAACTTCAAAAGGCTAATAACTGCAGGTTAATTTGACTGTTTAGTCCTTCAGACATTGCTGTATTAGTCCTTCAAGTGTGTGTGATCTGTCTTTATTTGCACAGACTATCTTAAATTATTGTCTATCATGAAGAGAACCACCATGCTACACTGTAGGGTATTGGAAATGTGACCTATCCAGGACAGAGTTGTGATTGCATGCTGGTTGAGCTCTGTTCTCCCATCAGCCACGGAAACACTTTGATTTGATTTGTCAGCGAGAGACGGAGACGGCCCTCAGCTATAATGTGACGGAGTTACCTCAACAAAGCAGAGCAGCAAATGTCTTCACCTGCACAAACACATACTAACAAAGAGGGGGAGAAAGAAAAAAAAAAAAAATCCAATTTACCGTGTGGATCCACAGCGGTCGCAATGGGGGAATTAAACATCACCCATAACTCACCAGAGGTGCTGAACAGGTCAGGGATGGTAACATCACTCTGGGGTGCAATAACAAAGGATTTTAACCTATGAATTGTTCTTGGGGGGGGGCTCCTGGTGGAACTCTCACACAGCTGCAGCTTTTCCCAATGCTGCTTTATAATCTCTGGTGGAGTTTATGACTTAACTTACTGGTACACACCTTATGGCTCATCAATCAAGTTTTTTCCCCCAAACTGGAAGAAACCAGTATGAATGCAATGTTTTCCACCCTGCTGAATCCTCGAGCAGTTTCTGTGATGTTCCATGGGGTTTGGGGTGGGGTGTGGGAGGGGTTGCATGGTGTCCCAGAGTCATCACCCACCCAGGCTGACTATACTTGCCTGGCTGGCCCGCCACCACCAGAGCCTCAATTACCTGACTGACGTTTCATTAGCGCCTGCAGCTGATCCCGGGGCTGAGAGGCAGTGGGGTGCAGAGGAGCAAGGAGCGGGTTAAGGAAGGAAGGGTGGGGGGGGGGGATAGTAGGAGGATTCAACGCATTACGCTTCCCTGTGCTGTCAGTGTCACAGCTCTGAGTACAGCCTCACAGCCACTCATTACATTGCACTCATTTAGTACATGTTCTTATTGAGCCAGACTGTGTATGCTGACATGCAGCCTGCAAGGATTTTATGTGGTGGTGACACCAGTTGTAAACTGACATTCACACAGCTGCTCTGGATTGTTGGAGCAGATCAGGTGTGTGTGTGTGTGTGTGTGTGTGGGTGTGTGTGTGAAGTGACAGGAGGTATCAGCAGCAGGTCAAAGATTTCAATGAGAGAAATCAATCTGGTGCATTGTAGTGATCAGAAGTTTATCTCCTCACATGTTTCTCTCTCTGCGTATGTGTTTCCAATGATGTATTTGTGGGTTGCGTGTCCACCACTGACACCTGGGTTTTTGTGTGTGCGTGTGTGATGTGTGTGGCCTCTCCGTCCTCGGGGTTAGCACAGGCTATGTCAGAGTTGATCCAGGGCGAAGCTGAGGGGGGCTTATAGTGAGACCCCCAGCCTGAGCCTCTCCCCACACCAACCCACGCTTGACTGGCCTCTTCTTCCCATTTGTCATCCTGGACCAGTAAAGTCCCCAAGAGAGATTAGAGCTGAGCAGAGAGACTGGAGGAGTAGCAGGAATAAGAGGATCAGTTAAGCTATAAACACAGACAAGTTTGTGTCTTTCACCCTCTCTTGGTATTGTGACAGTTTGTAAAGGCTGTCAAAAGTTTGCTCTGAGCTGTTAATCTTCCTTTTTTTGGCAGAGGTGTATAAAAGTACTGATGTATTCTACTCAAGTAGAAGTACAGTTGCTTGATTTAAACTGTACTCAAGTACAAGTACAAGTACCGTATTTTTCGGACTATAAGGCGCACCGGATTATAAGGCGCACTATCAATGAATGGGTCTGACTGGGTCTATTTTCATACATAAGGCGCACCGGACAATAAGGCGCACCAGTTTGTTATTATTATTATTATTATTATTATTATTATTAAGCGAAATAAAATAGTCTGATAAGTCAAACTTTATTCAACTCATTAAAAATAATTCTCAACATTGTTCAGGTTTAACACATAAAATACAGAACAATACACTCACTTTTTCAGTTCAGTATGTTGAAGCACAGTAGTTAATTTCATATATAAGGCACACCTGATTATAAGGCGCACTGCCGATTTTTGAGAAAATTAAAGGATTTTAAGTGCGCCTTATAGTCCGAAAAATACGGTAAGTCATACATAAATTACTCAGTAATTCCAGCAAGTTCATATTGTCTTCTAATTCGAAATATATGTTAAGGTTTGTTTTATTTAGGGAATTTTATCTCCTGGCATGTGACACAACTGTGAACTGCCAGTCTTCCTCAGAGGTGACTGCTTTTGTTACGAGTTCTTTCATAAGGAAAGCATCAAGGCATTTTCTCAATATTCGTTTTCTGAACAAAAGAAACCTGAACATATAAAATACTCAAGTACAGGCAAAAAGTAGCTCAATTAAATAGTACTCAAAGTAAACGTTACTAGTTACTTTCACCCCTCCACCTTTATTTTTGGTAATAAATCTTGTCATGGTTCCCTTGTATACAGTAAACATCTCATGTATAAACTTAAAAAGGAAGCAAGAAGAAATCTAGCACAATTGGAACTTAATTTATTTACCACAGTCATGTATGAAATAAAAAAGTTTGAGAAAATGTACAATTCTTTTAAAAAAAATAAATAAATAACACTAATGGATTCAATTTAAAATAAAAATGTTTTATCTCTGGCTCAAGTATAGCTACATGTATGAACTTTAAAACAGTGCCATGCCAAATGTCTCTGTGGGTAACAACAAAATAGGTAGAAACCCCAACCTGAACCAAAGAAAGTGGCTGGGCGTTGATCAGAAATGGCACAGGAGGAAATAAAAAAATAAAATAAAAGTATAATTTACTCAGTAATGGTTGAGTGTAGGAATGTAAGGAATGACTTTAATTATTTTAAAACATACATAAGTATACATAAAATTACTGATTTTAGAAATATACTCAAAAACCCATAAAAGCAACTCATTTACAATAACATGAGTAATTGTAACCTATGACTTTCACCTCTGTTTTTTGGGGACATGTTATAGGTCCTGTCAGCAAACACCACCACAGGTATAGGAGCTTCTATCGGTTGGAGAATTATTATTAAGATGAGTCCAAGTTGGACAATAAAATGAGGAATTAACCACATCAAACCATCCTGACCCAAGCTAATGAACCACGGGCCAGTGCAGAACATAAATTGTAATGGTTTGCCCGTAATTAGAATTGGGCACCACAAAGACCATCAGTCATTTCCTGAGAGCTCCTTCATTTCCATATTTTGGAATATTCTACTTAATTATGCAGAGGCAATAGTGAGGTAGATGAGAAGTTTTAAGAAAGCCTCATAAAGTCCTTATTAAGAGCAGAGGGGATTAATGACAGTTAATATGAGGGCAATCAAACATTTAATGCAAAGGCCCTCCTGCAGGCAAACAGTATTTAAATGAGTCAATTAGACATTCATTATCTACAGGCCTATGAGTGGAGTCAGATCTGCACACACGTTGGTGCAGGGATCCCCTCCTCTAAAGAGAAACTAATGAAATATTTAGAAAGTTAACAAGTCAGACATGGAATATGTACAAATATCGATTGCTTGAGGCCTGGTTACATGTTGTCATCAAATCAGTGGAGAATGTATGATGTCTATTGGAGATTGACTCATAAATCATAGTTATTCAGTTAGCATGATCTCTTCTCCCAATTAGCCTGTGTAACATTGTTCCAGTGGAATAGGAGAGAGAAAAGGAGTAAGTCGTCCATTAAGATGTCATCACATTTTTAGGATGAATAGAATATAGATGAGTATATGTATATATGGGATATCAAGCTGTCATAAAATTAGTCAAAATCATTTAAAAACATACAAATTCTGCTGTGGAATACTTGAATAATTCACCAACTATGCAGATATATCACTGTCAGGACTTCCTCCCTCCTCCTCTTCCTCAACCAATCCCTCTTTCTTTCTTCCTCCATGTCTGCAGCCTCCTCTCTTGTCAGTGGCCCCGGCACACAATTACTGTGTGTGATTGCTATCAGGCGGGACGGTCGGGGAGGCTCCCAAATTAGGGGCCTAAATAGGATTTCCTACATGGCGAAGGGCACAGGCCTGGACATGGTAATGAAAGCCTATACATCACAATCAGGCCGACAATCCTATTCATACTGCAACACATTACTCTCACTCCTCATAATTATAGCAGGGGGTGACAGCCGGCCTGTGAGACATGGATGGTGGAGGGAGAACCGTAGTGAGGTTGAGGCGATGCAGGCACAGTGTCGTATTGTTAGTGAGTGGCGTCTCCACTCCGTGATACCTGAGTGACCAGGTAGAGCATCACTGGGTGTATCTGCAGTCCACATAGCTTGAGCCAGTGGCATAGCACCACATTTTGGCCCCTGGGTACAAACTATGTTGTTGGGCCCTTACTGTTGTGGAGGTTTTAAATGGAACGAGGCGGAGTCAAGTTGTAGGGTTTACTGGTCAGATGTGGACACAGGGTTTATTTGGTCAATGGGTTTTTGAGGCAGACCGGTGTGGGATTCAGAGGTTTCCGTGTGTGTGTGTGTCCCAGTGAATCTGTAGTTGTTCTGTGCTCTCAGGGTTTTGTATGCTGCTGATAGCGCTAAGCATAACAATGAGAGAGTGTCTGAGAAGAGACCTTGGCAAATGTTATCTGTGTACGATGGTATCTGGCTTGTTTAGGGCCAGGAGAGATTCTGTTCACATATCACTTACTGTAAGTTATGTGCCCGGAAACTAAACTAGTATTCTTGCATTATTATATAAGCTTTTTTTCCTTCTTCACAATAACCTAATGACTCCATATCCATACCCAAGCTGTTTGAGGTCCAGTGTGAAATATCCACAGTCAGTCATGATTTGGGGTGTAATGTTCTGTTCTGTTCCTCACCCGTCTTCCTCCAAACCCTTGGACCTTGATTCCCGAATGAAAGGCACACTTTACTTTCATCAGAAAAGAGAACCTTGGACCACTGGCCAACAGTCCAGTCCTTTTTCTCCTGTTTTTTGTAGAGTAAATGGTGATTTCTTCACAGTATTCTAATTTTTTGAAATTCTGTTTTTGCGGGTTTTATGAGCTGGAAGCCAAATTATGTAAAAATAAACAAGTAAATACTTGAAATCATTTAAATTGTGGGCCCTGAATTGATAATCTATGAAAGTTTAACTTCTTGAATGGAATTATAGAAATTAAACAACTTTTCCATGATATTCTAATTTTTTGGAAAGGGTCTGTATATATAAAACAGACTTCTGAGCCTACCCTGCTTTGGGCCCTGGGTACTCAGTATCCTTTACACCCCCCCCAGTATGACGTCCATGGCTTGGGCATGCGAGTCAACAAAGTCACAGTTGTGGGTAATTGGAGGAAAATAGTTTTTAATTTGAACCTTTTATCCTTTCGGAGACGTTCTTTCACTGGGACACTGAGCACATCTTCTATCCCGCTGAATGACAGAGGGGCAAACACACTCCTTCACGCGAAAGGGATGTGATGAGATGTGAGAGGGGACAGCTTTGCGATCGATACCACCAGCAGGAATCAGCGATGGGGAGAGTAAGACAATGGCCTATCAGATTGAGGTTGACTTCTCCTTGTATATGTCGCAGGCCTGTGACAATAGATTGGCCCAGAAATCCGATGGCACTCGGAGAATAAAAAAAAATAAAAAAAAAGAGAGAGAGAGATGAAAAGAAAGATTGCTAATGCTCTCCAAGCAGGCATTTTAATCTGTGACAGAGGAGGGATTTGGTGAAAGCCATTATCACATGGAAACCTCTTTTCCTTCCTCCTTCATTCTATTCTGATAAGACAACCTTATCAGACTTGCTGGAGGGGGGTGTGGGGGTGGGGTGAGGGGGGGGCATATATGCGTTTTTGTCCCTGTGTGTTTGCATCCACACCTTTCTGCATGTGTTTGTGTTTTAAAATGGTTTATTCCAAATGCGATTCATTGGACCCCAGAAAGCCAGAGTTTATCAATGTAAATCACTTGAAGAACAGTCAAACAGTGAGCGCTGCAAAGTAGATTCAGGCCACACATCAGCCCACCTCTGCACAGAGGGACTCACACTGAAGAGAGACATTGTTACATGTGTTTGGTTGTGTTTTCCTCTAAGGCTGGAGGCAGAAATGATTTTTTTTTTTTTTTTTTTTGTACCGTGCCCACGTATATCACACAATCAAATCAAAATAGAACCTTCCAGGCTGAGATAAGATGGTCCCCTCACTCTGGTCACATATTCTATTCATTCCTACAATCATACCGACCAGGTGACTTTTTCACATCTGGAAAGTGAAATTAACATTTAGCTTGCTGACGCTCACTTCCACAACATTAGATCTTCAATGGTACACTGGTACACCACTTTTAGCAATGCCCAAAGATTAAAAACTTTTAGTGTTCAATATTTAAATGGTATTTGTCTATATTTTAAATCAATCTTGACCTGTACCCTGAATCTACCTTATTGGGCATGGTTATTGCAGAGATGTATTTTGAAAATGTGGAAATCTGATGCCCCACCTGTATTTAAAGCATGACGAACAGAATTTATTGGAGTACTGCACATTGGAAAACTGAGACATGCAGTGTCAGGGAACGTACATACATTTTACAGCATGTAGAAACCTATTATGGAGTATTTCAAACTTACATTCATTTTGTTTGTGGCTAAATTGTGGATATTTTAATATGATGTATTAATAGCTTCATTGTTTGTATTGTGCATTTTGTTGTTTTGTTTGTTTGTTTGTTTATCCAGGTCTAATAGTGTTTAGGATGAACTTTGGACTAAGTACTGTATTTTTATGTATAGTTTGTGCCTGGCTTTATGTCTTTTTCTGTCTTAGTGTGTCACATAAAATGTGAAAAATCATAAATTAAGTAAAAAATAAATAAATAAATAAATAAAAATATACATACAGTATACATAAGGTCATTTTTTGGCTGGTGTCATGTACTGAGTGCGCATTGTATATGTGAGATTGTATATATATATATGTTGTGTACACTAGTTAAAATCGCTACTACTCTGTTATTCGTAAACGAATCGGGCTGAAATTTGATAGTTATAATCTATGGATGTGTACGCATAGACGCTCAGAGCCCAATTTTTTTTATTTGGGGCCCAGGGGGGCCCTAAGGGGCCCCAAAAGAAGAAAAAAAAGAACAAAAGTCGATTTCTCATTTATTTGCGAGTCAAATATTACGACAATTGGTGGTACCAAATCATTGGCACATACTAATATATAAATGGGGCCCATTACCCTGTACGTGTCACTGGGGTGCCCCCATTTTTCAAATGACTACTCCGTTAGTTCTAGTTAGATCGGAATGCAGTTTGGTATGAATACTCTATGAATGAATAAAATGAGACGCAAGGAGACCTTTTTTTTTTTTTAAATGGAGCCCGGGGGCCCATCACACATTACAGGTAATTTCCAAACTAATGGGGACATAGTCGTGTGATAGATCTTTTCAAAAGTAATTCAACGTAAATTATGATTATGCCTCGCATAATTTGCATAATTTGACGAGGGGCCTCCTTTTCCGGTAATTTCTAAATTTATCGGAACTTAGTCGTGTGACATATCGTTTCAAAGGCAATTCAACGTAGATTAAGATTTTACGTTGCACAATTTGATTTGTTTTAGTCGGTGAAACCGAGTCATTTGACTGAATTCTTGGGAACGTGTTAAGTGCTATTTGGTGCAGAGATGTTTTGAGGGCCCGGCCGTAGTTCATCTGAACTTGTTGAAGAAGGAATTAAAAAAAAAAAAAAAAACAGAGGGGGGTGGACATTTGTTCATGAAAATAACCTGGCTCCATGTGGACAAGGCCTAAAATTGAAGCAATTTGATCACTTTACCCACAAAAACATGTAGATAGTCTTCTAATCTTGTGCTGTTTGACAACAGTATAAGGCAATTATTCTGATAGCAAATGTAACACTACTTAGGACAACATAATCTGCATACAAATAAAAGACTGATTCTAAACATTAACAGGAGGAACCCACACAGGGCTATACTATAATACACACCTCCCAACAGGCCATGACAACATACATGTCCACATGAGTAACCCACTGCTCCCAATCTACACTGGGTGTGTGTGTGTCTCCTCCTCAGTCAGGTGTCCCTACAGTGATCAGCACAATCCATCAGCCTTGGCTCTCATTAATCATCATCGCATGCACTCACACACGCACACACACAAACACGCTGTCAGGGCAGGCAGTGATGAACAGTAGGGTTAGTTTAGTGGAGCACTAACACCTGCCCCACAATAAGGACGTAAGCACAAAGTGACACAGCAGGTTTACAGATGCGGAGTGGCCTCAGAATACCTCGGATACAACTCTCTACTAATAGCATGCTGTAAATAACAAAAAATTTAATCCCTTTTTGTTTGGGTCGATCAAAATGTCACTGATCCATAAAATCAGATCTATACACCACATTGGCTGTAGTTTATTTTCATATAATGGAAACTTAGGCTATGTTCCCAGTGCAGGTCTTAATACTCGATTCAGATATTTTTTAAGAAATCTGATTTTCTTTTGTGTGTTTGTTCATATTACATATTAAATGCGTCTTCTATCAGTTTGGAGTGTGAACAAAAGTGACATGCAAGCGCTAAAGTGGTCCTGAGGTAATATGTGCGCATGCATGCACTGTGTTTATGGAAATAAATATGGAAGCATCTGTATGTGGCACTGATAATATGTAAAATATAATAAATAGTTATACATTTTAAGAACTCACTCTTCTTCCACTGTCTATCTTTCACTCCGTCCTCCACCGGGGGTTACCCCCCTCCCCCGCCACTCCTTCTGAGATGCAGAATTATGACGCATTTTGATGACGTAAAAGTCGGATAGAATGCCACCTTTCCATTCAGACAGCAGTTGCGTTGCATAATATCAGATTGTTATGAACATATGAAAGTGGCCTAGGTCAGAATTGTACTGTTCACTTTGACATGAAAAAGTCCGACACATGTCACATGTGGGCAAACAATCTGAATTGATCTGCATTGTGAACATAGCCATAGTAAAAACATTTTGGAGCCAGGGACTTTTTAATACTAAATATTTTCACAATTTTCAAAAATGATAAAATGATCAAATGCTATTTGCCCATTGGAGGCGAGTATGGAACTCCGATGTGAAAGCAGCCTAGGATAGTGACTGTTCTACTGTTCCATAATGCAATAATTTACTGACAAAGGTTTATCAGCCATCAACAAAGAAATAATAATTTGTCATGAGAATGGTAAAGGCACAAACTTAAATATTAATCAGAAACTATACAGTATATATATATTGAACATCCCACAGGAGCTGAACTAAATGGACCAACTAACAAGTGTGATGAGTAACAGCTGGGAACACAGGTGAAACTGATGGGGTAGGGTGAACGGAGGGTGAAGCAGCCTGGAATAACAATTCAATTAGAAACCAATACAGGAAGTGTCAAAATAAAACCAGGAATTACATTTCTCAACTAATTTAAAGAACAATAGTCATAATTCCAATGATAACGAAAGGCTTGTAAATACAAATATATCAATGAACCCCTTTTGAAAATCTACTTTCTCTGGTTTTTGGAAGTTCTGGTTCTTTAAAAGGAGTTCAGTAGGTCAAGGCTGAATAATTGACGTCACCTTTAAACCCTCAAAAGTCTTCTTTTCCTCAGCACTTTTCTCAAAGCCTTTTACTATGGATCATCAGATCAGAGTTGAACAACCCTCTATAGAACCAGCGTAGCAGCTAATTCACTATTGATCCTAACCCAGGGACCAATTTCCACTTGTGTTTGGTTTTAGACTACAGTTTCGGTCACGCTCTGTCTGACCCGGAGGGTCCGGAGAGGAGCTCCAGAAGCTCTCTTATCAGGCAGAGAACACACACACACACACATATTCATTAGTGGATGAGTTTCAGTACAGTATGTTACACGATTAGTCCTACGAACTGTTGTTTTGTTTACATTTACAATCTGTGACAAAGACCTTTTTGTAGAAGGTCACTAGTAAGGCTGCAATATTTGCTATAACATCAAAAATTGATTTTCCCATTTAATCATGTGCAGTCTCTCTCTCTCTCTCTCTCTCTCTCTCTCTCTTTACAAACTGTTGAAAAACAAGTTTCAAACACATGTTTAATGTGATAGGGTCCAACAACCTGTACTACTTAAATGTGAATTTTGTGTGAGGTTTTTAAAAATGCTGAGGGATTCATTTTTGGTTGGGCAGGTTGTTATTTGATCAATCTCACAGGAGATTTAACATTCTTTGTTAAAGCTTTGCAGTTGCACTTTATTCCCAATACGGAAATGTGTTTTTCACTTTTTCAATTAAAAGAAAATACTTGCAATGATTAAATCCAGTGTCGAAATTTTATTCTGAGCTACAATCGTGCAGCTTAGTCACTGGTTTTGGGATAATATGATTGGGATCATTTGTTGGAATTCTGTGATTTTGTTACAGTAATATGCATTTATACCCTGGAACACTGGAACACCACTACATGATGCCCCGAGCAAAACTACAGCACAACAAACATCAAGCGGTGCTTCAAAAATCAATCTTCTCACGTTCTTCTTCTTTCTCTATCTCCTCACCTCTCCTCTTCATCGCTGCTGTCTCCTCATCTCCTGTCAGGCCTGTCACTACCTTCCAACGCACCTTTTCTTCTCTTTATCTACTCTCTCTCTCTATCTACGTGTCTTTTTCCACCCACTCTTCCCATACCTACCCTCCTTCTTTTGACGCTCTTCTGTCTTTCTTTTTCTTTCTCCCAGTAACAACATTTTCTAGACTAATTGCAATTCTGTCACCAGGTAAATGCTTTGTGACCAGTCGCTGACTGTCACACCAGCCAACCCCCGGGTTGCCACTGACAGTCATTGTGGTGCAGATAGGACAGCCTCAGCACCGCTGGCAGTTAGTTAGAAGGTGGTGTATATGGATGTGGCCTCACAGCTGAATAGTGAGACTCTAACTGTCTGCTAGTGTGTGTGACACTCCCATTACCCTGGCACAAAAAAAAAAAAAAGGTAGACAGCCAGAGAACGGCTGGATAATGCACCCTCTGACTGACGACACACTCTCTCACACCCTCCGCTTCTCACCTTATCTATAGGGCCGTGACAACGTCGACTTGATACTGTCAGGTTAGGGGCCTGTCAATGTGACATTCCAGCACTTACCCTGTTGACTCCCAAATGTTCAATATTAGAGCAAAGGAGACAGGGTCAGGAGGGGAATGGAATCAGGGGAGGAACGATGCCAAGGATGCAGTCATCATTTTACATCCAAATCCAACGCCTGCCAGCCCTCAGCATCTTTAGTGGCATCAATTTAACCCACAAAATGGACACAATTGGTTTTATCTACAGATACATATTTAATGATTTAACAAACCATCAGCTCCTTGAATACCAGGCTTGGCTAATTAAAGCAGGCTGTTGACAGTTGTGAGGAGGACTCATAGGATAGAGCTCCCCTTGGGGTCCTTTTAGCATGCTAATGCTAATCCCCGATGACGGGAGACAGGGCAGGGCTGTCCCCTGTAGGCTCCTCGGCTGTGACCACCGGATGTGTCAGGACAGGCACAGTGATGTGCTAACATGGAGATGTCCCCATGTGCTTGTCACACATCTGTAATTAGACGGGAAGCAGGCAGAAGGAGAGCTGGAGGGGGATCTTGTTGTGAAACCGCTTGATCTCTGTTCAGCCCAAGAAAAGAGCAACCCGCGCCTGAAACTGCCGGAAAAAAAGAGCAACTGGTCACACAAAGCTTGACTGTGCGCAGAAGCACAGCCACAGGTTTATATTTGATTTGTGTTGACTCATGAATAGCAAAACAACAACACTGCACAAGTGCACAGGATACATTCTAAACTAAGATTGGAAGAAAAAATTAGAGCTTGTGAGTCTCTCTTTCAATAACTGCATTTCCAATACCCTTGGAAATGAGCAAAATCTAAATAGGTCAATGAAAACGTAGAATGGAAACACCTGATTTTTGAAAAAAACACTCAAATATCACAAAAACTTTTTTACGCTTTCACGTTTTGATATTAAAATCGTAAAATCGCTGTGGAAACACTTTTTCCGCAAAATACCTAGTCACGGCGTGAGGAATCATGGCGTGGTACGTGTATACAGAAGAGGAGACCGGGACATTTTTAAGCATTACATTTTAAGGTTATTAGTGCCACATTAGAGAGCAAACAACAAAGAAATACAGAGTTCCATACGGAGGTTCTGAGCGTCCATCTTCCTGCAACGAAGTCTCGCGGGATGAGATTTCACTGGAGTTACGAGGCTCCTGCCCAAAACAACGTTCAATGGAAACACGTTCAAAGCGCAATTATACTTTGTCAACATTTAGAAATATCGCTTTTATTTTGCGAAAATCTGTAATGAAAACACAGCTTCTCTCTCTCTCTCTCTCTCTCTCTCTCTCTCTGTGTTACCCTCTCCAAAGGAAGGTCAAGGACACATGCATATTCAGGAGGAGCCTGGCACAGGATCGATGGCTTTTAATTGTTTTCTCTTGGTTGGTGGACAGACGTGCCAGTGTCTATTGATCTGTTTGAGCAGAGGCCACCCAAAGAGCACAACTGAGAGACCTTTTCCTGCATCTGCGTGTGTGCTTATGTGTGTGAGTGCACTTTGACAGGCTGAGGACTGTGTCGTAATTAGATACACAAAACCTAAGGTTGCATGAGCTTAGGGAGGGAAAAGACTTACAAATACTCCACGGCAGAGGGGCACAATGTTAGACCTCATTCAATGCCTTTAAATTCTCATATTATTATTATTATTATTATACGAGAAAAGTACTGAATGGATTTGGACAAAATTGTAACCCAAGATAGACTTTAGTCCATGGAAGACTCGGTTAAATTTTGCAGGGAATTTATAGCAATATACTGATTCTGGATCAATTTGAAAAAGAAAAATATCCCCGTTTCTCATAATTGGTGAAATTCATGTCTCGATTCGTAATTGATCAATCTTTATGAAATTTGACTCAGGTATGTTGGGTTGGTTCCTCAATTACCCCACCGCAATTTATCCGAATGAGAGCTGGATTACACATTTCATCGCGATTTGTGGGTGTGCCTTTACATTTGGACCTACTGTATCGTTATGAATGTGAACAGAAATGTCTTCCAAGCCTTTAAAGTGTGAATGATCATGGTTCCATGACCAGGATCCATGATCCAGATAACTGACAATATCTGGTAAAAAGAATATTTGGCGTATTATTATTATTATGTAGTTCGTTATTCCATTGCTTTGGGATTCTGTTCGTTAATTACGATGTTGGAAGCTCAAACAACAGTGGGGCACTTTTTTTCTAACGTATGTTTTATTCTAGTTCATCTGTTTTTTTTGTGCTCACTTTGTATTTCTCCTAGTCTGTGTGTTTTATGACTTATAATGTGAACCACATTGTCCTGTCTGTGTACGCGTGCAGATCTCTCTCCCCATGTTCACTCACAGGTGAAGCCCATCTCCGTAACTACCCTCATTCTATAAGCATATCTGCTACTTGATTGTCCTGGTTTCCAACTGCTTGTGTTCCCGCATACAACACAGTTATTTTCGTTTCATGATATAGTATGGTGATTATGGAGCTCTGTTGCTTTTTGAGCTTTTTGAGTTCAATTATAATGTACACATGTATCATGATCATCTGCAGACTACCCGGCTTGACTAAATTAACTTACAGTTTCAGTTTTCCTCTCTGATTTTTAACCTACGCAGCTTTCATTCAGTACTTTTCCAATGATTTTTCTGGTTCAAGTTGACAAACATATTTTAAAAAATTTAAATGAAAAATTCAGAAAAATTGAATTTATTGTTTCTTTGTCATTTAGACAAAAACTTGTTGTTTAAAACCTTTTCATCATAATGTTTGTATTGTGCAGTGGTGTAAAGAGTACTGATGTGTCCTAAGTAGAAATACTGTTACTTGATTTAAATTGTACCCAAGTACAAGTACAAGTAAGTCATACATAAAATACTCAAGTACAAGTAAAACTTAGCTCAATTAAATAGTACTCAAAGTAAATGTTACTAGTTACTTTGACCGTTCATGTGTATTTTTGGTAATAAATCTTGCCTCGGTTAGCTTGTATACAGTAAACATCTCATGTATAGGAAATACAAAATCATGCAAAAACTTCTACAAAGGCAACTGTATAAAATAAAAGGTTTGTCAAAATGTACAATTCTTTAAATAAAAAAAATCACCAATAAATTCAATTAAAAAAAAATAGGCTCTAACTATACCAACATTAATGAACTCTAAAAGTGAGAGAATAACTGCATTCTATGCTGGTTTGGCGCTGTGGATTACTTTTAATCTGATTGGTCGACTATGACGTTGTTGTCTGGTTGTTTAATTTTTTTATTTTCACAATGTCAGTTGATTTTTTTTAAAACAAGTAGAGCGTAGAACTGAAACAAATTACTTTACTTCTTTTAAAACGTATTCAAGTACAAGTAAAATGACTGATTTGGAAATATACTCCAAAAAGTACAAGTACCATTAAAAGCAAACTCAATTACAGTAATACGAATACTTGTAATCTGTTACTTTCACCTCTGGTATTGTGAAAAACAAATGAATATATTCCAGCTTACTAGCTACCACTCAACCAAATCTTTCCCTTCAGGGTCTTCTCACTCTTATCCATTTTTTTTCCCCTCGTAGCGAGTTGAATTTATCAATTTGAACAGGCAAAGTTGGGAGATTGGCAGTGAGTCTGGAGTGAAAGAAAGGCACAGCGGAGATGGGAGACAGAGGAAAGAGCGAGATAAAAAGATTGTGACAGTCATTCATTTGACCCAAGCTGAGTGAACGCAGTCTGGCTTGTCAAATCTCTGTGCTAACAGTGAATTGCCATATCTGTGCTGAGCATAGAGGGGTGTCATGCGCTATGGTTTCATGGTTCAGGATAAGGCTGGATGAAGCCATAGGCTGAATGACACGCAGACAGACACATTTTCACTCTCTCTCCAAATCATTTTTTCCCTCACTCACTGTCTTGACTCAGGAATGAGACGCTCAAACATTTATTTCTACCAAATCTGCCTATTTGTATGGAAATTGACGATCAATGACAGGCTCTGCTTGATTCTAGAGCAAAGAAAAGCTTTTTTTGGGCCACAGATTAAACTGTGTACCCTAGAATTAACTTCACCCCCTCTTCACTGTTACTGCTCATCTTCTTTTCTCTTCACTGCACTGTAATAACTTTCTCATCCACATGCAGACATAAGACCTATTACTGGCTCATTAGTCTGAATCATACAAGAATTACACTTCAGTCTGATAACAATAGCCAAGAGATTGGGTCTTCTTTACCACAGAAGTCAAGGGTTAACTTACCAATCAAAATAGCCAGCAAGATGTATTGAGACATTTTAATATTGGCCATTGTGGAAGCTCTAACAATTCTAATCGTTCACTGGCACAGCTGCCCCCCAGGCAACTCAAATAACAGTCTTCAAAAAGGGGGTTGGTGGTCCAAGAATTGATGTACCCTGTGGCAATTGGATAATTGTCCTGAAATTGCTGCCATCTTGAACAGTTCCATGCAGAGCAACCTCTCTTTATTCAATCTCTTGGCTCACCTGGATCACAGGTTTTTCTGTTTCATCTCTGCTGAGCTGTGTCTCAGCCCATCTTCTTTCACAGTTCAAAACATCTTCCTGTAGGAATTCCTTCAACCTAACTACTTCTGTTGTAGAAACAAAATGAACACGAATAAAGCTATAAGGACTAATCATTTCCAATCATTTCTGGAGTTCGGGCAGAAAGAAAGAATAGTTTTGTAAAGCTACATTCCATTGAAACCATTGGTTATAACTCAATATTCTTTCATTATTTAATGCCTTTTTAGGACTCGTTTTAACATATGGTAGAAGTAGATCAATAACTTTGTTTCGAAAGGGAAAGCATGGTTGGATTCTTTGTGTGAAATCTGTTTTTTTTCCACTGATCTAGATCAGAGACAACATGGTGACAACTTCAATTAGGAACTGGACAGATGGAGCTGTCGATGTTCCACGAAAAAAAGAAAAAAAAAACAATTGTGTGTTACTTTTCTTTGTTTTGCTGAGATGTACCCAGTTTCGGCTCTGTGAATGTAAATACAAAAACATGGTTTGATCTATAGGACACCTTTAGTTCGACCTCCTGAAAAATCCCTTCTCGATCCATTTATTCCACAGGTATTACATTGCAGACCAGCAGAGGGGGCCAAGTATATGGACTGGGCCAAACTCATGAAAACATGACTACATGCAAAGCCAGGCTCGTTTTTACATGTGTTACAAGTGCAAAGCAGATTATTTCTAACCCTACCTGCCAGGTCCTCCACTCTCCTCTTTATTTTGATATGTTGCTCCTCACCCTCCACAGCCTCCTCTTCCTCCCACCCTCGATGGCGCTGTCCTCTCCTAGGGTTCATCTAATGACTAGTGACAGTCCACTGAGGGGAGCGAGCTGTTTGCAGTCAGCAGTGCGTTTGTTGGTAATTATTTTCCAGAGTGTCACATTAGTGTCAGCCTCGTGGCGATGCGAGGAGAGGAAGGACTGGGGCCATGGTTGGGATGGGTGAGGAGTGGAATGGGAGGAGATGGTGTGATGTTTGATGGTGGTTGTATTTATGTGTGCATGATGGAATGGTGGTGGTGGTGGGATGAGGACGCAGGTTGTTCCGCTCTGTGCTGTTTGCCTTTTGGCCATTTGCGACAAAAGATTAAGAATGAAAGTGAGCAGCACAAACACATCTGTGCACTTTTCCTACAGCTGCATACTCGTTTCTAAGTTGAACGCCAAAATACTATATGCATTAGTGCCTCGAGATTTTTAGAGTCATATTGATATTGGGGTTTTTAAAAAGCCGATAACCGATGTATCTGCTGATAATTAATATTCAATTTAGTTCAACGTTATTTATATAGCGCCAATCACAGCAATAGTCATCTAGTAGCGCTTATCAAAATATAAAATTCTTAAAGCTGATATCCAGAGTTTCTGAGAAATCTATATTTATGTATGACTCTTTGGAAATGTGAAAAAAAACCTAACAGTCTTTTACTATGGTCTACTGCCGGTGGTCATTCATATACATTAATGAATATAAGTCCCTCCTTCGTCCTATAGACCCCTATACAAATGAAAATGATCGCTGAGTGCGCCCAGCCAATAGGCTTCGACTTCCTGTTTCTGAGACTATCAATCAAAGTGAATGTGGAACTGTGCACGGAAACAAGGTCGTGTGTCACAACAGCAAACAGGTAAATATGACTTTGGCTCTTACCTGACCCATAGACATATATCAATGCAACCTGATGCGACCTTGTTATGTTGCGTGTGCAGAAAAGTAGAGGTGTGGCTTCTGGTAGATTGGCAGAGGCAGGGGGAGGAAGTGGAGCTGTTCAGGGCGGGACATCGAGACGTCCTCTCAGAAACTCCGGATATCAGCTTGAAGAAAAACACAACAATTCCACACGAACATGCATCAGCTACAGTGGGGAGAAAAAACTCCCTTTTAACGGGAAGAAATCGCCAATCTATCGATATATATCAGTCATAACGATTTATCGGTCGATATATGAAGCAAGAACACTGATGTATACACAGTATTTATACTGTATATGAACACAAACTCTTATAATACTCAAAATGTGGTTCAAGTAATAGAAGCAAAACACTACTAATATGATATAAGAAAATATTCAAAAATACAGTTGCTCAAATTGCAAACAGTAAGCGTGAATAAAATAAAAAAGGTGAAATGTAACTGTAAACATTTAACTTCTTCACTTTTGACCAATATCAATTAATCGGCTTGATTAATTGGCTGCACCGAATAATCATTTGGGCTCTTATGTACATTGAATTTTAAAGGATAAAGCTGCAAATTTGTTTAATCCTCATAATGGGTAATATATCTCTAAACATAAAAATCTGACAATAATTTGGTCAAATTAAATTCAGTCACCGATAAAAAACAATAACAATAAAATATGAACAAGGTCTTTCACACTTCATCAGGCTTATTTGAGACCAGCACATTGCACATAAATAAGCTACTCACTCACTCACACACTACTTTCAAATTCAAACCTGCTCAATTTATTCATACAGTGCCAAGTGTAACACTTCACCCTCCTTGTCTCATAAAAATGGCATTCTGCCCATTTGGGAACTCGCCAAACAAACAGTTCAAAGTTCTATTCACTATGCTGCATATTTCGGATGCATCTTGGCACAAATTCATATCTTTGCAAACACTTCATTAAAAATTATTTGTTTCAATTCTTTAATACATTACAGCACCAAAACCTTTAACATGCAAGTGACTCATTGAGCAGTTCCACAAGTGACTGTACAATGCTGGAGTATTCAGAAACTATGCCAAAGCCACACGTTACGCATTTGTCTGTTGGTATATAATGTAAAGGCAACTGGACATTCATTTAGTTTCCTTGAAAAAAGGTGAAAGAAAAGTCAAGTCCAGCTGCTTTGACTGATACCAGATAATCCATACTCTTGGTCTAACAGTGCAGAGAGCAAGCTGAGTACATGCAAACAGTATCGGCCTTTCAACACGATGCACTGTGAATGTGAAAACAAACAGGGCACCACTGTGTGTGTCCGTGTACGTACGTATGATGGGGGGGTCAGTCACTGTCCCCTTGGGAGGAGGCGATCAATGATTGAGACCATAATGCACCTCTCTGTATTCGTCCTCACATTCATGCTCACTGGCTATTTTGTGCACACACACACACACGCACACACAGATTGTTGCATGTTGGACAGCTCATCTCTCACACGTTCCCTTCCACTCCATCTTGTATCTGTCTGGTCGATGGCCCTGCTCTCTGTCTCACTTCCACTGCTTAGTCTTTGGCAGACTGCTCTGTTCTGGCGCTGTCTCTCCCTATGTTAATATAGTAGCTAACCTCACTCTCCATAACACTGCTACCAGGCAGTCCCTGTGTTGATATACTGAGGAGAGTGTTGCACTACACAACTGACTCTGGAAAACAAAGCACTGTGAGTCTTTACTGATACGGCCACCAGCAGCATCCTGTTGGGACACCAGCACTTATTGTCTCTCCAAATCACTCAAAACTACTCTTTTATATTCATCATTTGGGATGGATTTGGTGTGTTGATCTTCAAGTTGATAATCGTAGAATTTGAATTTACTGCAAAGAGAAAAAATACTGTTCTCTCATCTCATCTTCTGTACCTGCTTATCCCTATATGTCTAGGGTTGCATTCACACACTCATTTACTTGTACGGATGTGATGAATGTCTGTGTTAGAAGGAAGAAAGAATCAGAGGGAGGTGATTTGGGGAAGGATTAATCACAGGTGTAGTGCATGTGATTATTCACACCTGTTTCATACACAGTATATTCTAGGGAGTGGCTAGAATGGAACGCTAACCGGCAGTCTATAGCAGGCATATTGTAAACACTCCTGAAAGAGGAGCAGCTGAGGGGTGCAAAGCTAACAGAAACAAGAAGACAGTCATCAACATCTCCCGCCAAAACAAAAACGGAACAAGGGCAATTACTCCGGAAAAAATCAATTGCTCGCTTCTCATTTTCGAACTCCATCAAGGTGTTGATACCCTGAAGCCACAAACCGAATTTGGTTATCCTATCTTAAACAGTTTCTAAGAAAAGCTGTCCCCTTTAACTCGGACGGACAGATGGACGGACGGAGCTCAAACCTATATTCCCCTTCCTCACTTTGTGGCGGGGGATATTAAACGAAACTGTGTGTATACTAGGCAGTATGGCCTGAAAAAAACCTGTAAACCTGTCTGTGTGGCTGTCGATTAACCCGTATCTGGACAATAATCTTGTTACAATGAGCAATTAGATCATTTCATTTAATCTAAATGCATGCTTTTGGATAGTGGGGGCAAACAGAAGTAAAACTCACACAAACAATGGAAGAACATACAAAATCTACTAAGCATAGCTGCAGATCTCTGCCCTGTGATTCATTTATTCATCTCTTTTACAAGCTTCATCCTATACAGCAGGGGTGTCAAACTCATTTTAGGTCAAGGACCAAATACGGACCAGCTTGATCACAAGATGGCCGTTGTTTTTAGGCGTGAAAACAAACAATTTCAACATTAATGTGCCCAAGTTTGAACTCCCAGTTACAGGTACTTAAATGTCCTTTGATGTGTTATTTTTTTGACCAATTTTTATTTAATTTGGGGAGATTTTGTGGAATCATTTGAGAAAAATGATTCCATTTCGTAAAAATGTGGAGTTCTTTCAACAACAATTTACAACTGAATTATTTGGTGATTTACACAACGATTCATGTTTTCTCTGTCATTTTCACTTTGTCTTGCGGGTCAAATCGGATGCTCTGAAGGGCCAGATTTGGCCCCCGGGCCTTGAGTTTGACACAAGTACTATACAGGGTCAGGATGTATCAGGTCACCGTGCAGGGCCACAGTGAGAGAAAAACACAATCCCTCACATATTCACTGCAATCGCCCTAACATTTCAGATCAAAGAAACATCATGATTCTTTTATGGATTACTCATCGAGAACATAAGGTATCCTAAGATACCTCA
Organism: Gouania willdenowi; assembly: GCF_900634775.1. Taxonomy (NCBI): domain Eukaryota; kingdom Metazoa; phylum Chordata; class Actinopteri; order Blenniiformes; family Gobiesocidae; genus Gouania; species Gouania willdenowi. Next base: position 18,036,728 of record NC_041047.1, on the reverse strand, counting down.
CATCCTCATAACAAAGTTAAGCAGCGAGTTTTATTCTCCTCATCTTTTTCTCTTTGATTATAAGAAAGAAATCAAAGGATCCAAAGAAGCCCGTAAATAATCATAAACTGCATGTGTGTTTGGATGTTGGGCTCTGCATGTGTCTAAATTCATATAAAGCTGTCAAAAAGACAGCCAAGTGACTCACCTCCTGCCAGAAAATGAAAGCGTACAATTAACATTGCATGCCATCATCCTCAGCTGAGCGAGCAGGCTTTGTAATTGGGTGGCCGACCAGCCGATGTGGCTTCGGGTGGCAATTAATTCTGGGAGCCATGCAGTTTACCCAGTGCGCCTCGTGGCCCCTGTGCCGTAACCTGGCTGAGGCAGCAGCGACATCATTAACACTTCAGTGGGCCTGCAGGACAGACACCCATCATCCACTCTACAACACCCTCAGCCGCTAACAACCAGGGCAAAACTGGAAAATAATAAGCACATTGGCAATGAAGCCACTTGTAGTATGTGTTTACTAATTAGTTTCCTACAAAGGATAAATGTATTTCTCCCTAAATTAAACATCACTATTGACTTATGATTAGCGATGAATAATAGGGTTTCTTTGCCACAAGCAGATTTGACTTTCAATCTGAGCTTTTTGTTCATTCGTGATGTCCGAACCTCATCCTGTGAGTTTCTCTGTGGGAGTGTGATAGCACGCCACGGTCTGACCCCAAAACAATCTGTGAGTGAGAGGGGGCTCTAAGTGGAATAATGACCTTGCCTTGTCACAACCAAGACACGTGTTACACACTCCCACAACGGTCTTCAGGGCAACATTGTTACAGAGTCAGTCTGCACTGGTTTATGTGTTCATTTAAAGGTCTGCATTTGCTCTCTTTGTGTGAGAGTCGGTCCACTGTGCATGGAAAACTCAATCTCAGGGAGCACTTTAAGGACATATTGGACGGATAAATTGTCCATGCTCAATTCTGTTTCTCGATGTGGACACGGGAGTCAATTTTTATTTTTTACATCCTAATTATTTGTGTTCAGGATAAGTTAGTCCTGTAAACTGACTCTTCTCTATAGATACCTCCTCTAACACCCTCTCCTAGATCCTCATTTTGGTTGTGATATTCCCAATTCCACCATTTCCCATTTCAGGACGATGTCTTGCTTTCTGATTACACTCACAAATGCAGGCACACATGCTCACAGCCAAATGGCTGTTCATTAAAGACAGGGACCTGAGGGGAAGCAATCGTCTGAGAGACGGAAATTGCGTGTCACATTAGATTAGCGGTGTAAAGCCTCTGGATTGGCTCCAGGGAATAAAGAATTATTTCAATTACATTATTTCAAAAAGTCTTTAAGCAATACCAAAACCGATAAAAACAAATTAAGAATGATTTGGGCTGATTTGTGGTGCTCTGAGCTGTGGATTGTGACAATGTGCCAGAAATCAGATATAAATTATGCAGATATCGCACCGTGTCTGATGTGTTTGGTTTGAAAGCAGATTATGTGTGACAAATAATCCCATTGGTTTGCTTTGTGTTTCATCAAAAAGGAATATTTCCATGTGTCAGTCACACAGGCTGGGACTGTACAGGCTAAGTGAGCCACAGAGGAGAAGATAACTCACTCACATGCCATTCAAAACTGTGACACCAACACAGATCATACACTCAGAGTGACATCCTGAGTGGGCCAACATTCTCTGAATTTGGTTTGTGAAAAGTTGGATGCGACTTACTTCTACAAACAGTCTCTGTGAACATCTGAGTCACAAGCAAACAGTAGAGGTGAATAAGTGTATGAGACCATTTTATTATGGTAACTATTGTGTAATGTGACATTTTTTGAATGACAAAACTAACAACAAATGAATATAATTTCATATGCAGCATTAGGGCTGGGCGATATATCGAATATACTCGATATATCGCAGCTTGTAGTCTGTGCGGTGTTGAAAATGACCATACCGTTAAACTCGCGGACTTTTTTTGTTTTTTTTTTTATTTTTTATTTTTTTTTTAAATATCTTAGTGGCATTATGCACAAAAGGTGCACTTAAATTTAGTGTTGTTTTGAAATGTCATCTTAATGACAACATGCACAAAAGGGCACTATTTGTTTTAAAATATTGTAGTGGCATTATGTACAAAAAGTGCACTTTAATTTTGTGTTTTGAAATGCCATGTGAGTTGCATCCTGCACTAATGTCTTGTTTTGAAATGTCTCTGTGACAATTTTGCACAGAACGTGCACTTTCTGTTGACAATTTTATGTTTGAGCCACTCACTGTTTAATAAATACAGTTATGTCAACTTTGACTTAGTTGTGATATCCCCTTTTTTGCATGAAAGTTTAAAATTGGCATATATTAATGCAGTATGATCAAGAATGTTTTAATGTAGACATATAGAATCATCATACTGGTGTGATTTTGTGCATCAAAGTGTTAATTCAAGGGTAATGCAAAATATCGAGATATATATCGTGTATCGTGACATGGCCTAAAAATATCGCGGTATTTATAAAAGGCCATATCGCCCAGCCCTATGCAGCATACATGTGATTGATAAAGTGAAAAAACTAATACTGTATGTCATAGAAAGAAGAAGAAGAAGAAGAAGAAGAAGAAGAAGAAGAAGAAGAAGAAGAAGAAGAAGAAGAAGAAGAAGAAGAAGAAGAAGAAGAAGAAGAAAGGAAAAATGTGAATACATTTTTTTTTTTTTTTTAAATAACTGCAATACAACAGTACTGTAAAAAAACACTAATCTTGAGTTTTTAGGGTTTTCATATTAAGTGCAAGACAAAAACACATAAAAACAACAGAAAATATTGTTAATTTGATATATCTACTTTTAGGACAATATATTTTATCTTAGTCAGATGGTTTTAAGACAATTATTTTGATGGGTTTTTTTTTCATCTTTTATGTGCATGGCGGACTATATAGTGCAGGAGTTCTCAAGTGGTCTCACCCTTGCACCCAAAGTCATTAAATCGCGACCCACTTTTTTCAAAAATAGCTGTTAAAAACACATATATAATCTTTTTTTATTTTTTAAACATAAATCTATACATTTTCCTGTGCAACATGTATTTCACAGCATGCATGTCAGAAGAAAAGTTTCTGTCAAAATAAAAGACAAGTCCAACATGAAAGACATTATGTATTCATTTATTTTGGATCCCGACTCACCTGTTGAGAATCACTGATATAGTGTACCTCATGAAACTGAAGAAGCTTTATGGAAGAGAGGGGAAAAGTCTTTGCAAGTTTGCTAGTTTTTTTTTCTAAATTAACTTTTGAGATGCAAACACTGTACATTTTAGTGTGATGGATGTGGCATTTGTCCTTTGTGGCTTTAAAATAAACTTAAAGCAGTGGTTTTCAAACTTTTCACAGTCCCGTACCCCGTGTGCAGAGTTTTTCAACTTTGGGGTCATGACTGGAATTCAAACTGGGTCCCCTGAAATGTGCAATAATTTAGATGAATAAAAACACTGATTGAAAAAATATTTTAAAAATGTTTTAATTATTATTTTTCAAATTATTACACGACACACACACACACACACAAAAAACAATCTTAAACAGCTGTATTCTATACTTTCACTTTCTCAAATATAAAACTTGTTAAAATAAAATGCAGCATGAAAATTTCTGAGCGGGTGCATCTTGTCACTTTGCGCACTAAATTAATCCTGGCAACAACAAACATTATCAAAAGCTAATTCTAGAAGTTTCTGGAGACACCAAAAATGTGTGATATTAAAATGGCATCACGACCCAGAAAGGTTGGGAACCACTGATGCAATTTCACATACAATGTTGCCCTACAGTAAAATGTGTCTATAAAATGAGGTATAATATATAATAATAAAAAATAATCATCTGCAACCAAGGGTAGTCGGCTAATGGGTCATTTGTGGCAATGCATGGAGGTTCCTGACGGCTGGTCGATTTATATTCTAGTTTCCAAATTACATTTTTTTTATTCATGTACCCCCTTTGACAATTTGCGGACCCCTAGGGGTACCTGTACCCCACTTTGGGAACCTAGGACTTAAATGAGAATTAAGTCCTTAGAATTAAATGGGGGGTAAATGTAAGTTTTCAGAGAAAATGCTGTTGTTTTTTTTTGTCTTGTTTTTAAATATTGCTATAATAATAATAATAATAATAATAATAATAATACATTTTATTTATGGGCACCTTTCAAAAAACCCAAGGACACCTTACAAGCAGAGTTAAAAATAGCAAAAATAAAAACATAGAATTACAAAGCAGTAAATATAAAACAAAAAATTAAATATAAAAATCCCATAAAAAAAAATAAAAAAAATGAATGAACGCTATGAATGAACTTATATTTAAATGTGTATAATTCTTCCCTTAAAAAACAATCTGAACAGTTTCTCTCACTGACTGTGGACAGAGGGAACAGTGTGTGGGGCGGGGGAGAGGATGCAGATGTGGGGGGGAGAGAAAGAGAGAGAGAGAGGGAGGGTAAAGAGAGGTGGTGGGGGGCTCATCGCTCACAGCGCACAGACCAGCTCAGGCACACCCCCGACCCACAGCCAGTCCACCTCTCTCCACCCTCCGCACAGCTGCACAGCTCCAACTCTTTGACGCCTCCACATCTGGAAGAGGATCAGAAACACCGACCCCGGTCCGCAGCTGCGCGCGCTCCGTCCCGTTCTCTGGCTTTTCAAAACAAAGTGACGCGTACTTGAATTTAACTGCAAGTTGGAAAGAGAGACGGAGAAAAAGCGTCGGTTCGTCCTCTCGGTAAGTAAGCCCACCTTTATTAAGTTTTTAGTGCTTCATTCTGGTGTAACTCATTTGATGTTGCCATGTGGCGTCGGCAGAGAAGTGCAGTGTTTAATTCAGTGATAAAAGTACACGTGCGCTCTGTGAAAGTGATTTCAGGACTTTGGAAAGTAAAACGTGTTCACGAAATAGTTTCACAACTGCGCTCATATAATTAAAAAGGGGGAGAACGTTCATTACAAAGTAAAATATTTAATTCGTATTCAAGAAGTTCGTTCATACTTCTAAGCGATAAACTCTCAAATGCCGTTTTCAATAATTGTTTTGATTACTAAGTTATTACATTTTCATTTGGAGTGTTTCATTGAGATCTTCACTTGACTTCTTATCAAACGAAAACACACTTAAATTAACACAAAGCCACAAAAAGGAAAAGTTTAAGCGTCGCAAGTTATGGTTGTCTTTGTTAAAAAAGAAATAAAAAAAAACAAAAAATAAAACGATTTTTGTTTTAATGTAGCCTACTGATAAAATAATAATTACATTATGTACTACTTTATCCCCCCAAAAATATTAAAATGTGTTGCCGCTAGTCACGAGGCCTAGACTAATTAGTTAATTTCTCACACCTTTTGCTAATGTCGCCACTTCACTTTTTTTTTTTTTTCATACGTAGACATTTTAAAATAAAGCTGCATAAACAATCCCTGTTTTCTATAATAAAATCTGTAATTTACATGCAAGTATTTATTTCAGTTAAAAAAAAATAAGAAATGTCTTCTCCTAACTGGTCCCATGTTAGATTGGGGAATATATGATTTTCCCTAATTTTTTCAGTCAAATCTCATGACTTTGTGTGTTTTATAGGATATTTTTATGTTTTATTGCATAGGATATTTTTATTCTGTTATTAATTATTTGCACCCAGGAGGCCTCATATTTTTCCTCTGTTTTAAAACTCCAACAAACTGTAAAAGTCAGCTGCCAAAAGGAGAAATTGCTGAAGTTATTGCAAAAATTGATGTTGTCATTTTCAATTAAATATTTATTTCCAATGCAGAGTGATTGTTTAATGCAATAGTGAGAAAAATATTAAAATGTTTGTTTTTATTAGTTGGTTTTTTCTCCTTAATACCCTCTGTCCTTCTGCACCTGTCTTCCTCTCTATCCTCTCACTCTTAGGGCCAACAACAGTGAGGTGAATGAACCTCCACCGCTCCTTTAAGATGGACAGCCCCTCCTACCTGCCAGCTCCTCTGGCCTCCCCTGCCCTGATGGTCCTCGCCTCCACCGCTGAAGCAGGCCGAGACGCATCCGTTCCCTGCCAGGCTCCCAGGCCTTTTGGAGTCCCTGTATCTGTGGAGAAGGACCTCCACCTGTCCTTCCCCTCAGCCTCCTACACCTTCACGTCCATGTATCAACGCCAGGGCCCCATGTCAGGTACATTTCCACCCCGAGACTTCCCAGCCTCCCTGCTTCACCTCCATCCCCAGTTCACCACACCGAACCTGGACTGCTCCACCCTGGGCATGCTGAGCCATGCGGGTGTTGGCGCCTTCCAACCATTCTCCTCTCCTCAGGAGGAGAGAGAGTCAGGTGCATATCACTCAGCTTTTACACCAGCCAAAAGGCTGAAAGGCTGCTTTCCAGACATAGAGGGAAAGGAGTTTGACTTTGGCTCCCTTGGAGCCACCCTTAAAGCTGGGGAGGACTCTGGGAGAAAGCTGTTCTCCATGTCTGGCCTGTTGTCTGAAGGAGAGGCTTCAGCGAGCTCTGAGGAGCGCAAAGAGCACAGTGAGTAAACTTTGTTGTCTGAGAACATGATTCTGCCCTTTTACACCTAAAAGTCTTATTAATGTTAACATCAAAGTGTGCTCACATTCACATCACTGACTTTGTTTCTACAGCAACAACACGTCAGATGAGATTAATACATTTTCTTTGGCTGCATTGACTAAAGGCAACAATTTCAAAGTGCCTTTTATACGAGTAAAAACAAATCATTATCATTTGCCCTTATGTCTCAGTTGTCTGAACAGGGAGCGACTGACACAGACACACACACAAAAAATGGAACAGTGTCACTTATTATGTGATCATTAGCCACATATGGCCATTAGGCCCATTGGAAGTCCTCCCTTTCCTAGTGACGGAGGAACACAAACACTTTGGGGCGTATGGAAGGTTGACATGGGAGGAGCGAGAGTTGGAACGAGTGACACCCTGTCAGAGATAACGAGGTGGCAGAGTTAGAAAGGAAGGGATGGAAGAGGATGCAGAAAGAGAGAGAGATGCTCGAACACGCTTCAGTCTGAGCTTCCCATCGACAACCCTCAGCTCAATATGGCCGCCCACACCAGTCGTCTGATTTGTTGACAAATGAGTGGGAGAGGTGTCAGTCAGAGCGCTGCCAAGGCAGAGACGGTCCTCATTACTCCAGGGGATAATTGCCCAACGACGCGGGGGCACAACACTTGCCTCAGATGGAGGAAGGAGGGAGTGAGGGAGCTAGAGTCAAGGAAGCGATGCTCGGCATGATGGCAAATCAAACCCCCTCTGCGGCGGTCGCCAAGGGGAGCGCCTGACAGATGAAAGAGACCAGAGAGAGACAGAGAGAGAGGAACAAGAGCACCCAAAGGCTTAGCAGATCAGAGGGGGACACCATCGAAATAATGACAATGAGAAGGAGGTGTGGGGGGGTGATAGGGCGAAGGCAGCAGAGGGAGACGCTCCTGCACCCTCTAATACACACAGAACCTTAAGAAAACTTTCATCCCACACAGAGGAGGGACGAGTTGTCTTAAGAAAAGTTTTGGTTGTGTGTCTCTATGCATGTGTGCGTCTTTGTTGAAACTTGGTGATTTTGTTGCTGGTTGGTGGCTGAGTGACAGGGCCAGGGAGGCGGAGTGGCAGGAAGGAATCTCAATATGGAATTTTAATAAGGACAGGAAAAGAAGAGATGCCAGGCAGCGTGCTGGTGTGAGAGGTGTGTCTGTCTGACAATGTTTGCTCGGTGCACTCGTGCATGCACGCTCACCACCTGATTTTGGGAATCTCATTTGGGGAATGTTGACAAGGACAAAAGGCAGGGTGGAGGAGAACATGGAGAGTGTCTCTCCTCCCCAAAAAAAAGAAAAAAGGGGAAAAATGGATTCATGCACATTGGAGGCTGCTTTTGCAGCTTTATCCAATTAGATCAGAGCTCAGGCAAAGTAAGAGCTTTAATGCAATTGAGCTCCCTGGCACTTTTCTAAGTCTGACATACACTTGTTCCTCTTGACTGAGTAACAGACAGTCACTTCAGGACCAGAAGTCTTCAGCGTTAAGCTTGAAATCTTCTTTTAGTGTGAGAGCGCTGCCTGCATACTTGACTGAAAACAACCAATTCTGAGTGAACAACAAAACGGACCATAAAATATATTTTTCTAGTCCTTTTAAACATATTATATGTCATATTACTATGCAACATGGCACGGTGGTGAGGTCTCTCTGAACCTAATGCATAGCCCTTATTATCCAATCATGCTCATGTATATAAAAAAAAATTCTGGAAACAACAAGACAATAAGTCTTTAACTTGTAAAATATCCTCACTATATTTTTAAATATGTTTAATTTTTAAAAATAAATAAATTAGAAGTCTACCCTAAAAAAATACATTTATTTTTGTATTTTATTTTGGCAAACTTCAGATGGGTCTGTAGGAATTTCTGAGTCAATCCTCCAGTTAAGTCACTAAACAGGTACATGTCACCTCTTCACATCCGCCTTGTCTGTCATCACCCATCAGCGTCTCCTTTTGACCATTTTGTCTCTCTGCTGTGCCGATGATCCCTCCCAGACCTCGCCTCTGTTTTTATCAGACAAGGTCTGAGATGCACGGTGTGTGATGACAGCTGTTCAAACAGCCACGCTGGGCTTTCAAAGGGCAGATGTCTTTGCTGGAGCATGTCATGCTCATTTTCCTCAGGGAGATGCTTTTCCACTGAAGGCATGAGCCGCAACTAAAAGGGTCCTTTACCAGGAACATAAGCAGAGGTGAGGAGTGGTGAAAAACTCCCCATGGCCTGACACTGTTCTTAGTGAGTGTGTTTGTGTGTCCATCTCACAGTAGTTATGAAACAAAGTGTGAACTGCATTAATGGGCCCAGATGATTAAAAGGCACTAATATGGTCATCAAACAACAGGAAATAATGGTGAAAATATATTATTTTAAAAAGCTTCACTTGTTCATCTAACCAATTAAAAGGATTGATCAATAATTTCTAATGACTTGGATGACTTGTTGACTCCTACATGAATAATGCCCGTAATAGATTTTTACTGTTTAAAAAAAACCTGCTTTAACTCTTTATCTCGGCAACCACAACATCACAATAAATACAAATACAGGGAACGTTTAAGAGATTTGTTTAACTACAGATGTTATTTTTTTTCCCTGCTTGACCTTTTTAGCAGTGTAAATCTATTTAATAAAAAAAATTTAAAACCACAGTATTGTCAACTTTTTTTGCTGTATACAGCTGTGGAAAAATCAACAACTTCTGCTTCCAAATTGCAGCTTTTTCTTTTTTTTTCTTTTTATTTTTTAGCGGCTATTTATTTCTATATTAACAGACTGAAATCACACTTAGGTGTATTTAAAAAAAAAAAAAAAAACAAGACAATAAGAAAACAATCTGCTGCTGTATTAATTAACTGTCAAACTAACACAACACATCAAATCATACAAATTGACTTGCAGTCGTGAAATAAATACGTTGAATAAATTCAGGTCTTTAAATACGCAACTCTTCATTTATTACTTTTTTTTTATTGTTACAGACCATCACACAAATACACGTGTTGAGGTGCAATTTTGAATATTTATCATTATTATGATTATTAGAATGGTAATAATAATAATAATTAATAATGTTATTATGAGATCGTTAGTAATATTAATATGTTGTAGTCCATAATGCTATTGTTTTTCCAAATAAAACTATTGCAAATTCTGACACAATTAGTCATTATAAAGAAAAAGGAAAAATGAGGAAACTGTCACCACTTTGAATTAAATTGTGCAACATTCTACGCATCAAGCAAGGCCAATTATTTTGTATAGGGTTTTTCATACACAAGCAGCGATTAATGCATAATATGCATAAGTACATGTAGACCGCCTGGTTGTAAGACTTAACTTGTGTCACAACCTGTTAGAATTATTGCTTTAGTTACCAAAGAAAGAGGAGTCTGAGAGCAGCTGACGGCAAAAAGTTTGAGCCTCTCCCAGTAACTCATTATCCACTCCAAACACAAACATCATTTGTTTGTATTAGATACATAGATCTTTTATAATAATAATAAAGTACAGTAGATTTTGTCCTTAAGCTTTTATTTGTGGTTTCCCAGCTTTTTATTAATGACCTTTTCCTAAAAAACACACTGAGAATTTTGCCCCAGATTAGCAAGGTGTATACATACATGTCCTCCACGTTTGTTTGCGGGTTTAAATGTGAAGCTTGAACAAAAAAATATGACAGTTTTAAGGCTCTCAAATCTCTGATTTTTTTTAATAAAAATTTGAGTTTCGATTCAATTTTCGAGTATTTTTTTTTTCGATGCACTTAAAAATGACTGCAGACGTCAAATATATTGTCAAAAGTGAAACTTTATTGCTGTGATTGTCCTCAAGAGTTAAAATGTATAGAACAATCCCAAAATAAAAAGTAAATGAGGCTCTGTCATTCAACAATTTCAAGCTTTAACCCAAGTTTAAGCAAAAGTGCAACAGCAACTTCACAGTAGCTTAAATTTTCTGTTTAAGAAATCGGATAACTGCATATTTTATAACATTACAATCAAAAAAATAATAAACTCTTCTCTTAGCATCTCAACATAGTGCGAATGAAAAATTAAACATGTCTGTGCCACACATATAGCCTACTCAAAGGGTAAACAAATGTAAACAAAGAGGGGGCTGGCTCACATGGCGCTACGGTAACCCACAAGGATGGAATGCGAAAAAGTCTGAAAAAACTGTGGTGAAAAAAAACAAAAAATAATAATAATAATAATTCCAATTTGCAAAATAAAAATCGTTTTACCTACAATTTCGATAAATCGATTAAATCGATTTTTTTTGCCCAGCCCTAGTGAGTTCTAGATGTTGATGTTACATGTCATTTAGATTAGGACAGATTGGTCATTCAGCTCTTAACTATTATAGTTTTATGTTTATTTTTTATCACTCATTTCTAGGTGTTGATGTAGCTACACGTTTTTGCTGTGTGTGGTGTGTACAAGTCTTTGAGGGCTTTGCGTATTGAGTGGGGCTTCTATCTGAAAGACACAGTGTTTACATCCCCCTGACTGAACATAGGAGATCAATAGCAACCACTCAATGCTCATGCATACACATATAGTATCGGCTGCCAACTAATATTCCCATTGTGAATATTCCTTCTCTGGAGGCCTTCTGTTTGCAATGCAACACTGAGCTTTAGTGTTTACTTTTGTGTTGTGGTTTTAGAGTCTTTACTGATCTCATAAATGGAGTAATGTAGAAACAAGGTGATGCCAATATTAGCAACAGATCTGGAAATTGTAAAAATTACTGTAACAAAGGAAAATGGATCATAATGTGTCACGTGCTGGTGCTTCAGGGATGTTCAGTTTGATTTTATAGCCACATTGTCTCAAAGAGCCATCTGCAACCGACCCACACAACCACACTGTTTTTGTATTTAGGCGCTGGAAGAGGAAGCATTAAAATATTAAAGGTGGTTTTGTTTGATGTGAGACCATGCAGTGGTTGAATGTTCCCCCTCCTGTTGAGAAAGTAGTTTGTTCTCCTAATATTCTCCTGAGTAAAAGCTGCTTTCATCCTGGCAGGAGGGGAAAGACTTCTCAGCTTTTTTTTTTACCTCTTTTCCTTCCATCTTATTAGTGCTGGAAAGTGAGATTAGACCTTTTCCTCATTCCTTTACATTTATACACTGTTTGTGTGGTCTTGGATTTGTTTAAAAGTTTGATTCTGTGAGCGTATCATCAGAAGTAGACCTGGGTGATATTTCGAGTTTTCTATTTTGTTGATATAGAACATGCCAGTATTGCTTATATCAATATATATATATATATATATTTATAGCTTATTTTGTTTTAAAATACTTTTAGGAGTTGCTGCTTTCACTACTTCTCAGAACAGCATGAAAGGCACAGTTTGACATATTTCTGAGTGTGCTCGAGCCCTGACCTTCCCCTAAACAAGCCACACTACAGAACTCACTCACACATGCTGTCCCTTCGAAGGGAAGAAGATTAAAGTGGCTCATTTTGTGCAGCTGTTTGTTAATAAATGTGCCTGTGTGGCATTTTGCATGTGCAAATTTAACCCAAAATTGTCGTTCTGGTCAGACTTCGTTTAAAATAAAATTATCGAGATTTATATGAGAAAAAAATATTGAGATATGAGTTTTGGTCCATATCGCCCAGAAGTCATCACAAGTTGCAGAGTGTCAGGCTGTGGACCACACGGCTTGTCGAACACAGACAGGATTTCCATAAGTCTGGTGGTGGACTTTTACAGTAGCGGTGGGAACTCTGTGTGCACAAGCATGCGCACATGCATGTGTGAGTTACAATCAGCAGCACCTGTTAAGCAGTCGACAAAATGAAACACGAGTCACAAAATGTTTTGCGGTGGCTCCTTATGCCTTTGTCTGCTGCTGTGATCAGCCCGCACAAACAGCAGCACTTGTTTGTGAAGCAAGAGAGGAAGTTCTTAGGAATTTAAGAAATGAAAAGCATGAGTGAGAAAGCGGAGGAGATGGTGAAGGAGTATGGAAAAAAAGACAAGTTTATAATGAGTCCAGGGCCCTGGGGGTCGTTAAAAAAGCAGCCTTGTTTTAACAGAGGCCATCTCTCCTGTTTCCTCTGTTTCTGCTTCTTCCTTTTTACTTTTCTGTGTGCGTGCACCTGATCACCCTGCATCATAGCTGCCTCTATACTCACATCAAAGACCTTCTGCGTGTGCGTATGTGTGCGTTTGTGCATGTATCCGTGCTTAGAAAAGATGTGTGGTAAAGTAAAAGCTGTCTTTCTGTAGATTGAATCTCTGAAAAAAGTGTTACACATATGCACACACACATAAACTCACATCCTACAGCTTTTCCCCAGAGCCCAACAAATCAGTCAGGCAGAAGGAGAGGGCAGGAAGGCCAACGTCTTGGGTTAAACACATGCCGCTGAGGAGCAGAGCAGACAGATAGCAGGACCACACCAATCTTGCATGCTTGGATGGCAGACACGGGACCTATACTCGCATACATATACATAATATACAGTGTGTGTGTGTGTGTGTGGCTGCCTCTCGTCACACACAGACCTCATTACAGCATGTCACTTGTGCTTGTTGGATGTCTCCCAGCTGTGTAAAAGTTGTGTCAAAAAGCCAATATGTTAGAAACACGACAGGCTTGACAGTTTTACCTCCTGAATACTTAACTTTCTGACATCAGTCAGAGATTTTGAAAGCAAGGATTGCAGCCGTATTGTCTTTTTGCATTTCTTATTTTCAGTTTCAAATATATTAATATTTGGATTTTTCCCCCCTTCAAATTTCTCTGATCCTTACTTTGAGCATTATGTGCAGCCTTGATTTCCCCCCACTGCAATGAATAGAATGAATTATTATTGCATATTATTAATTTTACAGACATTAATTATTATTTTTTAACTTGGTTTACCCCATAATTGTGAAATAAGTTAATCAAAATCAAAGGGTCTTCATGGTCAGTGGGCCCAGAATAGTTCAGATGTCCATCGTATCCATATTAGCATATATAGACATAAATATCAGACCCTCTGATCAAGCAGATCACCTGCAGTGATACTTACCAGTTTTTACTAAACACCCACCCCTGCCTGTGCATTTCATAAAGGTCAAAGATTGTCAGTATTGACCCTTCACCCTGCTGGGTCTGGGTGTAAACAACCCCCCCAATATTCCTCAGAGAATAGCATTGGGTCTAAGCCATAAATCACATGTCAGATAATTGGTAGGAAAAGAGCAGTCCAGCAGTATATAACCTTTTACGTGTCGTCTAAACTCTTTATTATGGTGCTAATGAGTGGCTGTGGATCAGGGTTAGAGACGCGAATGAAGGGAGGTGGAGTGGGAGGCGGTTCACCTCAGTAAAATACGGGCTTCTGGTCACACACACACACACACACACACACACACACACACACACACACACACTAAATGTGTTCACTTATCACACATGCACTGTTGGCAGCTCCCATCTCATGTCTCTTCTACTGATTTTGCATTTTAAACTGTAGGATATACGCATATGCAATAATTGTATTGTGCCCTCATGCATATGCAAACACACAGGAACACACACTCATACACACACTCACACAGAGTAGCTGGCAGGCTCAGCAGTGTCCATTACAGACAGCCATTAGTATGTAGATTGTCCTAATTGTCCCCATAGACCACACAGGCAGTGCTCAGCAGGCCCACTGTGAGTGTGTGAGGCTGAGACTCTTTACACACCCTATTGTCTCGGCCGTGACCCTATTAGTGTGATCACAAATCAATCACTGAATGATCAGGGGATATATGCTGTGGTTAGTTTTAATGCAATAATGCATATTAGGTAGATATTCACTTTTAGCAAAGGTTTTCATGTGTAAGTCGTACACAACTGCAACTGTGTCAGTTTAAAGAGGTTTTAACTTTTATTCTGAATTAAAGAGTAATTAAATCTCCCATGTAAACATGAGTGTCTCAAAGTGTTTCTCCGGGCATAACTTCATGCTGGTGCGTTGATTTTTCCCAATTTGGTCATTTAAATATATGAAAACACAATAGTTATCACTCTACACATTACACAACAAACTTAAATGTCCCTGATGTCCCACCTTCAAACACAAGGTGTTCCATGAAAAAGCTACTTAACCTCCCACTTTTCTATAGCAATACATACTTCCTACGCGCACTGCAGTAGTCTATAAAAGTGCCCAGTATGTTTTATGAAAATAAATCAACTTCTAAGCTAAAATGCATTGAGGAGTGAGGTAGTTTAACAAGATCTGATGTGGTTTACTGACGCTTAGTAACTGGGCGTTTATGTGCTATGTGTTAGCACATTGAAATGTTTTTTTTTTCCCGTGAAATCGATACAATAATTGCGCGGTGAAATATCGTGATATATTGCCAAATCAATTTTTTCTTACACCCTTATTATTAGGGGTGTCCCGATATCGGTCCGATATCAGCCAGAAAACAAATATCGGATTTTATCAGACTGCATCTAAAATCTCCGATATATTATATTATATTTATTCAATTGTAGAATACTGTAGATAGTATTTTGAAGGTTTAAATGTGTCATGTAACCAATTGGTTAATCATAAATGGGTATTTTTTTCTCATACCTACTTTTGCTGTCTATTGTTGTCTGTTTGAGTAACATCACTTGATAGAGCCTTTTCTAACATTCCACACTACAAAATAATTAATAAAAGTATGTATGATTCGTGCTGATATCGCATCGGGCCGATATCGGTATCGATCAATACCCAAGGCTGCAATACCGGTATCGTATCGAAAGTGAAAAAGTTGAATCGGGACATCACCACTTATAATAGTGCAAGCTCAGTGATAGGTTGAGTCTGCTTGAATAGGCTTCAGTACTCCCACAGCACTGTACAATTAAGTGTAGATGAACTCATGCAAATGTATCATATAGAATTGTTTTATAGACGGGCAGTCCCGGCTTTTCAAAGTATAGTTATTTTAATTATTTGAATGTGTATCTGGCTAACTTCTGAGTTCAGTGGTGGACCTTTTTCCTGTGGGTGGCTGATTTAGGTTCTGGCAAACTGGAGAGGCTGTAGTCTTATTAGCAGCAGCTCTAAGTTATTGATCAATCAAGTAGAGGGACATGAAACCATGAGTGGCACCTGTGTGACCCTGCTGAGCGTTGTACACAGGGGTGAAGAATAAGATCTATAACTGCTGGCATTGTCACCAGCCTCTTTGTTCTCTCGTGTTTGCTAACAGGGGAGATCGGAGGGGTGTATCGATGGGGGGCTCTGACTACACTGCCGTCCCCTTGGCTACACAACGGTGTGTACAAATGACACACTCATGCATGCACGCACACACACACACACACACATTCTTGATAGAAACATGCATCTGTACAGGTTTTCATAGTAATTATACATTTTGTAGGGATTTTTTTATTTGAAAGCGCTATCAGAAAAATTATTAATAAAACTTGAGGTTTGGTGGGTTTTTTTCGTTCAGTGTCAGATTTTGTCACACCACGGTCTCTCACAAACAAGTCATTTGCTTTCTTTCTTTAAATGCTAGAGCTTTCAATTAAAATTCACTACAGGTACCTTTAACTGCAAAATAAAATGTTTTTTTCCACTGTTGGCCTGCTTAAAAATGACAGCCCACACTTCAGGAATTGTGCTTGAACTAATTGAAGTGCAGCAACTTACGTAATACGTAATAATTCCAGCAAGTTCATTTTGTCTTCTTTTGTGAAATATATATATACAGAAATAACTCATAAGGACACATGAAAGCCATCAGAAGATGCTTTGATGCTTTTTTATGAGCGAACTCGTCGGGATACATCAAAGCAATCACCTCCGAGGAAGACTGGCAGTTGACAGTCAAAACATGTCAGGAGATAAAATTTCCTGAAGAACCTTTGAATAAACCTTAACATATCTAACTTTACATTGTCTATATCTTCCTTCCATAGTTAAATTATTGCATAGTTATTGACTGACTAGACCCGGTTTATCCTGATAAGCAGGAGTCTGTTTTCTAAAATGGTTTTTAGGGATGAGCGAGTACAGCATTATCTGTATCTGTACATGTTAACCATATGAATTATCTGTATCAGTATCTGTACTCGGAGTGGGTGGGGCCTACCCCGGAAGTGGGTTGGGTTGTCTTGAAATGGGCGGGGCTTTAACCGGCATGTTATTTTAAGCATGTAATTGATGTGGGTTGGTCAGGAATTTTTACATTTATTGCTGATTAGAAAACTTTTTACAGGACAGCATCAGCATTGAGCTTCAGATCTATATATAATATATATTCTATATTAAACAGCAGTGTTGTTTTAGCTGTAAGATAGTTGGAGAGGGAGGAGCTCACATTCCAGGAGGCGTGTTAGGTGACGTCACCTGCCATCGTGGGCAAAATCCAACTGGCCTGTTTAAAGCTGACTTTTTACAAAATGTGGAATACAAGGGAGGGAGGAAACATAACTTTTTCAACTTTGTCCCTCTGAATGAGGCTAAAGGGATGTCTATCACTGTAGCAAAACCATCATAAAGTGATTTTTTCATCATACCTCCACTTTAATTCACTTGAGCTTTTTTTTGGATGCATGTTTTGTTTTATTTTAAGGGCTAATATTAATGAAAAAATAACTTTTTATGAAAAGCAAAGACTACTGCAATATTTAAAAAAGTGTAATAATATTCAATAAACATTTACTTTATTTAAAAAAAACATGTCTAAAAATGTATTCTAGGCTATATATGCATTATTTAAGAAAAAAAGGGAAAATTGAACCGCATTCGATATTTGGTATTCGGCCAAGCGTTTATATTCCATTCGGCTTCGGCCTCAAATTTTCATTTAGGTGCATCCCTATGAACAAACCCACGTTTACCAGAACTCTACTGGTTAATAAGCAAGTACAAACCAAAGTAAAAACAAACCTGAAGCTGAAGAAACCCTAAACGTTAACGGAAAAGACCCGCAAACCTGAGTGACTGAGCAGAGACAGAGCTATTATGTGTGTGTGTGTGTGTGTGTGTGTGTGTGTGTGTGTGTGTGTGTGTGTGTGTGTGTGTGTGTGTGTGTGTGTGTGTGTGTCAGTGAGCAGAGCATGTGTGTTTGTGTGTGTGTAGGGGAGGGGTGCTCTGATTAGCCCTCAAAACGCAGACAGTCAGCGCCAATGAGGATTTTCATTCTATCCGAGCACAGATATTGACTCGTATTACTCGTATATAACTCGTATTTGGCAAAAGTGCTTTATCCACACAGGATACTTTAACTTTAACATTAATCTAAAACTCACACAATATCTTTATCTTCATTCAGCACTTAAAACCCTCCTGATTCATCTTTTCTTTTGTGCATGTGGTTTTCTGATGGTGTTCTGAGCATAAGTGGGTCAATCATTGGTGTCTTTCCACCATTTGAAGATAAAACCACGGTCACCTGCCCCAATTGTTGGCTCATCTTGACAGACACAATAACATCATCTCAGAAGTGTGACTAACCCAAACAAAGGCGTGTCACACAGTGTTAGGTGTCTGCGGTGGTCTCACACCTGCAGTGTTTATGACAGTATCAGATGTTATCTGAGGAAAGGCTTTGGTTGATCTCTACTGAAAATAAGCTGAATCTGCTCAGTGGGAGGTTTTTACTTTGGGTTCAACCACTCATGAGCTTAGATCCTGATGCGGGGCATCTTTTAGGTCAGAAGACACTGTTAAGAAGACACTATGTTTGAAGTGTAATATCACTTCTTAATCCTTTTGTGTCTGGCTTTCTTCTGAAGTGAAGTAAGTGCATGTGGGACAGGTGTGTGAGCTGGACAAACTTAAGTGTGTTTTCGATTTTGTGAAGTGTGAGTCAGTTGCTTTAAACCAATGTTTGAATGAGTAACATTAAATATTTTAGCCTATACACATGATTGTATAGTTGATTTTGGGACAGTAACGTAACGTTAATGCATTAGGGATTCTTTTTATATTGATGTAATACATGAATGTTACATGTTTATGAAATTATTGAAGCTCTAAAGACAAAACCTCCTGATTCAATAAATGCCCCTCACTCTTGATGACTGTGATAAGAATCCATCATAGAAATGACTGCTCGCTTGTGTTTACCTCTATTTGTGATTGGCTTGTTGGTGTTGGCACTGTTACTGGGGCCAGTTAATTACAGGTGATCTTATACAGGTGGGTTGCATTGGTGGTGGTTGAACAATGGGTTGGGGTAAGCTATGGACAAAACCTTTTGTTGAGAGGTATTAGGACACTGTTTGTATATATCTGCTTTGTACTTTCTACATACGACTTTTTCTTAAATCGTATTTTAATGTGTTTTTTTTTCACAGTGTTTAGAATGCATCGTCATGTTTTGTTCATCGGCACCCAGAATTGATTGAGAATATATAATTTATTAAAGCTGACTGGACAGAACATTGTAAATCAATAAAAGGAAATACATGCTAAAGTTGCTCTTTCTTTTTTAATTTTTTTAATCATAACTGAGTAGAAATGGCTATCTGACATGACTCTGCATTAGTGGTCCCTCGATCTGGTTCTCAAGAAAGTTGTAGTAATATTTAAATAAGTTACAATATGTTTATTTTTACCCCAATAATATTCATCAGTTTTTCTTTTTGTTTGGCAGCATTGCCATCTGGGGATATTTTAACGAGACTTGTTGCACCCCCCACCTTCATGCATATACACACACTCCCCCCCAATAACTAGCTCTTGCCTCCATCTGGGAATACTATTCTAAACTTACTAGGCGTGCCGTGTGCAGCTGATAGCGGGAGTGAGAATGTAATTAATTTTTTTTTTTCTTCAGAGAAACATAATGGCACTCAGCGTGTATATACTGTATGTATGCTTAGAGATCACTGAATTGATCAGTTAAGCAATATTTGGAGAACTTCACCTTGTGAGACCAGGATACGATAGCACAATATCTGTATCCATAGTGTCCTTAGTGTCAGAGATGTTTGTTGTTTTTTTTATTGGATGCTTCAGATTTATTCATGTACTCTGGCTTTGTCACTTCAGAAAGTGAGAAAATACTCAGCATGTTGTCTTCCTACAAAGGTACAAAACACTGTTCAGTCAGACTGCATTAGCGTTGTGTCTTTGATAAGCCTATAGCTACAATTATACTCTTCAGTGAGTTACCCAAACACTTGTGGTGTTTCTTTAGGACTGTTTAGAAAAGTCAAGTAGTTGAAAGCAGCAGAGCGATCCCCTCATTTTCTCCTTATTAACCACTAATTGAGTGAACAAGCGAGAGAGGAAATGAAAATGAGAGAGAACTGATGAGGAGACGCATGAATAATAAGAAAGCAAAAAAAAGGCACACAGACACACGTACACTCACACAAACAGACATGTATTATTAATGTGTATTAATCCATTGACTGGGGAAAAGTGATCTGTAATTTTGAAGACAATATAATTTCCCGCTAATGAGGGACCCGTTTATTAGCCTCCTGTCTTGACATCTCTGTCAGTCTCTCAGTTCAACACATGCACAAATACAAACAAAGAATGCTGAGAAACCACTTTTACTTCACCCTGTACCACGAAAGAGGACAAGAAAAAAACTGTGCAATTGCATTTCTTATACATACAAGTGATGTTTTACATACTTATATTATTATTCAAAGCTTAACGCATGTAAATTTTGCATTACGTTATGTAGTGTAGGCTACAGTTTTAAAATTTCTGTTCATTGTGTGTCCAGAGTCAGTGAATTATTGATTTGATCATAGTACAGGCAGTCATTAAATAGATGTCAGTAGAGTTGGCTTTGTAAGGTTTGAGATCTTTTAAAATAAAAAAAACGGTGAACTCCAAGTTTTAAGATATGCAATTTTAGAAGAATCTTTTATAGATGAAATGATCACAGGAAATTGATTAATACTAAACCAAGGTTTTTCAATAAATGTGCAGTTCTTGGCCATTAGGTGGGTTGAAGCCTCATGTCTGTGTAAATAAATACCCAAGGACAGTCCCAACTTTCCCTCTGACTTCCACTTACTCCCTCCAATCAAGAAGTCACAATCAAAGATCATTGAGCTATGCATCTTAATGAGGGGCAGATTGATTGGTTGGAACGGAGCAGAGGCAGGGTTCGATCTTTGCCCTGAGGTCCTGAGAGGGGAAATATGGCCATAGAAGCACAGTCTCAGATCTGCCAGTCCTCTCTCCATCAACGACATGATTGGACGTGTGCATGCTGAGCCACGCCTGGCCCTGATGGAACAATTGTAGTGACTAATGGAGAAGATGACAGAGAGGAAGAACAAGAGGCCGAGGCAGAGATATTCAGAGATTGTGTGCAGATTGACCTATGGTCAGAGAGGTTATGTCCATTGATCTGTTGGGCAGACGAAAAGAGCTTTGGCCTGAGGTGCTTCAGAATGAGTCTATTTGGAGTTTAGGATTCTTGTCCCTTCCCACCAGGAGCTTTTTCATCATCCGACTCTCTGAGACTTACAGCCAGTGTCTTCTGTTGTTCACGTAACGCACAAAGCACTACAAAGGCCAAAGGCCAATCAATGTTCCACAAGAGGTTGATACAGATCTTATTAGTCAATGAATGATCATTAGTGGTCTAATGAAACATTGATTTGAGCAGAGGCCAAAGGTTGGGGTGGTTGTGGTGAGTGTCTTTAATACATTAAACACAATTGATTGTGAAGTCAGCGGGACATTTTGAAGAATCCTGGCAGTAGAATGAATCCAGTAAGACTTGAGGACGACCCAGCACAGGACACGCGCATTCATCAGTCACTGAAGGAGTGCAGAAGTCTTTTATATAATTGGTGTAACAATTCAGTAATTGATAAAAAGCAGATATCACAAAGTTCTGAGTCAAAGGAAACGAGACTCACTGTATCAAAGGCTAGAGCAGTTACGCTTTGAAAGCTGAGGAAATGACTCTGCTCATAGCAGATGTGTTACTACAGGGCCTATTATGTTGCTCATTAAATACCCAACCTCTCAATAGGCCATTATTTCCCCAATAAAAAACAAATGGCGGCCTGCATACTTTCCCTTCTCCCCCTCTGCTTCAGAGGTTAGCTTCTACCTCACAGACGGCAGAAAACCCTGACTAATATCCTGCATGTGATGCTTTTAAATAGGAAGCAGGCCGCAGGACAGGGTGGGGTACAGGTGTGGCAGGAGCCAATAGATTTTATAGCCCTTCATCTCCTCTGAAAGTGTGCCAAGGACCTGCCCACACAACCCACCACTGCAGCGCTGCCAAGCGGTAACCTCACTCCCCCCACTGATCTGTATGCCTACTGGTTATATAGAGTCTTTGCTTGTTATGACTTTATAGAGGGATTTCTGATGTGCTTAGAGAATTGTTTGATGGTTGGTATAATGATGCCATTTGGAGTGAGTTGTCTCAGCATTTTATCGCCGGTGAAAAAAGAAACAGAACCAGTCAAGCGAAATAAGCTCCACGTCCTCCCCTGGATACTAGTTGGTATGTCCCCTGCCATTCAAAGCCATCCAAACGCTGTCATGTCAATCAGAATTACAACACATCTACAGGTTTGTCACCGGGGGGACGTTTGTCAGCATGTCCTCCCTGTAGAACAGCCTTTTCATGCCCCAGCATAATGTCAGTGGGTGACATCCAGGCCTGATGTGATGTGGCATTCACTAAAGGTCATGTTAGGCATCTTCGCTTCGTCGGCATCAGCAAAACTGGCAGCCGTCATATGGGCGCTGGCATTGGCCATTATCCAGGCCGTGGGGGGGAACTTTTATGTTTTTTCAGGATTTGTCAGCAGGATTTTGATCTCTCTCTTTGGGTTATGAGCCTGAAACAAAGGACAGTTCCAGTTTACGGTGATGCAGAACAACAGAAATTGGCTCTGACTATCAATCATACTTCAATTCAATCATCCTCTTAAACATTGGATTGTATTTGTGTATTTTAGTTTGAAACATTGTTACCTCACTTTAAAATACTTTACAGTTAGAGATGGATTGTCTAAAGAGAATTGTTGTAGAAGCATTTTAATAAAACATGAAAATCAGGGACAACAAGGCATGCCAATATGTATCTTTCCAAATGTAGTTGTTTACTTTCACAGAACAGACAAAATAATCCAGCCAATGAAGCATCTTCTCATGTGGGTTGTCTCAGTTTGAGGTGAAAATGTCAACTGGACAAAGACTAGACAGTCAGGAAAGAAGGTTCTAAGATGGGACACAAACACAGAGAGACACAGAGACGGTGAATCCTGTTGGAGTTGGTCCAGTCTCAGTTATCACAGCCCAGCACGAGGAGGCCAATCGGCCTGAGCCAGTTGCCGTAGTGAGAGAACGTTAACAAGCCCACAGGCAGGTTTTATAGCCCCTGTTGTGCTTCTTGGACCCCCCAGGCTGAAGAGGGGCTGAGGCTGACTAACACTGACATGGTAGGGGTACAGGAGAGGGGTGGGGGTGTAAATAGGTGCTCATGAACCAACAACTGTCACTTACAAGATTGTACGTCAATCATCAAGCAGCATAAGTACAAAGACAGAGATTACAAATTTAAATCTATTGGCACACAGACAGATCTGATGTGTTTGGAGCAAAGGTGTAGAGGGGGAGCGGAATGGGCTTTTCCAAAAAGGGGACCAATAAAACACCTGAAAATCAAATCCCATTGCTCTTATCGCGGCGCCATTCAGAGACGGTATCTGTGCAGGTAATGTGGTTATAAATTCAATTTCAGCCCACAGATTTCATTGTTTACTGATGCCTGCATGTTTCAGGCAGCAGGGCGCAGAACACTCGGGAACGCTCAATGCGTGTCGGGAAAAGTCATTTAGTTTTCCACAGGGGGATGCAAAAAAAGGCAAGTGTTGGCGTAGAGGGTAGGCTTAGATCTGGAGAGCTGTCATTCTTTCAAGGACACCTGACCCTGCTTTCTATTTTCCACCCCATGTTTTATTTAGTGTTCATTGTGTTCTATTTGGTTCCTCATTATAAGGTCTCATAGCAATACCAGGGGGCTGCACTGCTTTAACCTGCCTTCTTGTCTCTGGTTGTTTTTAGTTTTGGAACAGTGTTAGTCAAGTGTTGAACAAAATATAGTAATGAATGTAAAGGTAAGTTCAGTCTATAGCTGTTTGAAGACCTGACAAATACACTTTGGTATCTTCTCAATTAAAAAACATTTGTGATGGCATAAAGCCTTGAATTTGTTTGACTCTGATAATGGGACATCATGCCTACTAGCCCTCTCTTAATGATGGATGGATTTCAGGAGTAAATCACCTCATCTACTAGGTAAAATCTTGATATAGTAAAGCTCCTCAGGCTCCCAGCTGGCTGCTTATGGCTGTAATCCATCAGTGGGGCCCAATGGGCCGAGTGGCCCTCCTGGGTAATGTTCCTATTGACAGCCTATGATGTCAGCACACTGACGCCAGGAGGCCACAGTGGAGTGTGAGCGTGTGTGCATATGTGTGTGTATTTGGAGGAAGTATCTACACAAACAAAAACTGTGCTAAGATACGTCCTGGGTTTACTAACATTAGGCAAAGAAATGATTTACACTGTTTTCATTTATTCCCACTCCTTTTTTAAAGAACACATTTTCAGGACAAACACTGTCCTGTGAATTGGAAAGATCATTTATTAATACGAGATATTGTTTAGTGTATTGTATACACATGCGCATACCTAAAATTCAGCTCGTTACACTTGCACACAGTTTTTGAAGAATTCCCAACACATCTGAGCAGATGAAGGCTTCTTCAAGCCATTCTGTCTCCTCGTGTAACTCCCTACAGGGGAAGCCTTTGCCTGGGAAAGATCTTGCTGATGCAGGGTAACTACTTTGTATCTTGTTGCTATATTCAGTCTGGAAAGGCTTTATGACATTTTGCCATCAAACTGTCCTCTCCACATCTATAACCTTCCGTTGGTGGCACAGTTTGTGTGAAACTCAGCAGTGTGAAGCTTCCTACACAGCTGTTTCTGTTTGGTTTAATGACTGCGATTCCACATACATGTGTGATCATTAGCATCTGTTTGGTGTAACTAGATGAGTATCTTTTTTTTTTTTTGTAAGCGCTATCAAAGGTTTGAGCAATGATTTTAATTATACTAAATGCTGATGTAATTTAAAAAAAAATTGCAGGAATCCCAGTAAATCATTTTTCCTCAAAGATCTCTTTGGAAATGTTTTGGCACACAGACCTTTTGAAAAAAATCTGATGTATTTTTGCATGTGTTTTTTTCTTCTATTTCTGTATAGACAAAGTGAAAAGTCTATATGACTCACAGGAACCAGTGTGTCCAGTCTGTCAGGCCATCCTACGACCAGGAGAGCTGCAGGAACACATGGATCAGGAGCTGAAAAAACTCGCTCAGATACAAATCAGGTGTGAAACTCCCTCAGTTCTCTGATTGTATTTCTTCACACATTAGAGTGTAAAAATGTTACTTAATGTCACTTAAATTTCATTTTACATAATTTGCCAACTATTTATTTTAAGGATCACATCTTCGTCCTATGTCACTAAATTCTAGGATAACTCCTGATTTTATTCTTACTACATTTCTACCACAGAGCTGATAGTCTGTTGAGGAGTCATGTCATAGCTAATGTAGAGAGGGTCTGTATTTCTGGGGGTCTCAGATCTTTCAGTGATGATGTCTCCTGTCTTCTGTGTCACCTGTGCACAGTGTTTACAAGCTGCCTCATTGTTTCCAACATATTTCATATTACCGCCTCAAGCCTTTAGGCAACAATTCATACAGCAGGCGGAAAATGTCTCGCTAATGGCTGCATTCTGCTTTCTACTCACACACACACACACACACACACACACACACAATATACCTGCTACTTAAACTAGAAGAATGATTCTTCCAATAAAGACATTACACTCCAAATCTGCTTAACGACCGCTCCGTGGACAGTAATGGTTTCAAATTGAACTTAGCCCACGGGGACAGTGTGTGTGTGTGTGTGTGTGTGTGTGTGTGTGTGAGAGAGAGAGAGAGAGAGAGAGATATTAATATTTACAGATAGATACAAATCCAGGGCAGATAAAAGCTGTGGTTATTTCTGAGATCTGAGACGGTCTTTAAATACAGGTCACCTACCGTATGTTTGCGTTTTACAGGAAATCAGTAAAGATGAAATATGAGCTTATGTGCAGTTGTTGAGCAGATTTGCCTTGGTTTTGTCTTTTTACATTTAGCACGACATCACTGCAGATTGACCACCTTTTAAAGACGCCAAAGGTATGGATTATATTTGGTGGCGTTATACTATTACTGATAATAGACAACACCTTTTCATTAACGCTGTTTATTTTTTACCACTTTCTGTCCAGTCCTTGTCATTTTCTCTGCATATCAAGCGTGAAGGCGGCTCACCAACCTCTCCTCCTCGACTTTCTGAAGAAGCTCATAACTCTGACCGATACCAGGTGGGATGAAGAAACAATGAGTTATTTTAGGCAATGTCTCATTGTTTCAGTTTTTAACTCATCGACATTGAAGTTCGAAACAGTTTTGAAAACCGCAGACCGTCAACGATAGCAAATTAGATTTAGCCCCAGGTTCTACTATAATTAGGACAACACAACATAAACAAGTTTTTTAGTGCGTAAAAACTAAAATAAACACTAGCAAAGCTTTGATCCAACTGCCTAACTAAAGTGAACAAGCTATAGATACAATTAGTGTTTTTTCAACAACAACAAAAATTCATGCACATGTAATTGACTCTGAGTAATGTTTCGGTGTTGTTTGTTCTGGTTTGGTTTATGTAGATAATATGTGTCTCTCTTATATCCATAGTGATCAATTCTTGGGTGACCAGTCACATGTTTCTGAGATTTGTAGAATCCATACAGGAAATATAGAATTAATGTACATGAAAATGGCGAGCTTTCTGCATACATTATACACACTGACAACGGCATTAGTGTCTGTCCCAAATCTCGCTTCACCTTTTCAAAATGAAGTCCCAGAGGTTTAATATTTGTGAGCAAGCGTTAGACAGGAAGAGGACAGGCTATAAGGCATTAGCTATGAAGACAAACTGAAACAAGGAAACATGATATATAAAGGCCTTCTCAATGTAAAAAAGAAAAGACATTTTGAGTAACATCCTTGTTGTGCCCTGAGTTAAAAAGAAATTAAAATTTTTTCTTGTTCCTTGCAGACTTTTCTCCGAGTGCGTGCCAACAGACATACAAGACTAAATGGTACGTTCCACATCTGCTTTGTGTCCCTAAATGTTTTAATCTGTCGAGTCCGTTTCCCCACCAAACTATACTTTAGACCAGTCTAAAATTGGTCATTTCTGTGAACGTTTTGCCCAGTAAGACGCGCTGCCGCTGTGATATTTTACCTTCAAAATAATCCCACCCCATTGGTTCAGATGTCTTTCCCTCCACCGGCCTAGCGCCCACACGAGCAGAGGAGCTATTAACCTTTCAACTTTGACCTCTGATATGTTAACAGTCGATGACCTCTGCTGGTGCAGGTGCTACGTCAAATCTGGCCCAATACGCCCCCACAGCGCTGGAGCTCACCTAGACTGCAAACAAACTGGTAAGAAACTCAGAGGAGTCAATTCTCCCACAATGAGACTAAACCGCAGCAGGTTTTATTATTTTGACAGGAGAGTGGGACTGTTTGAAATGTGTTGGATAGAACTAATGTTACTAATTGAAATTTATATTGATTATAAATAATGAATATCATTTTCTTAACTGCGGTGGGCCATCTGGTCCATTGAATGGTCTAATTTGACTGATGATGTGACTACTTTGTGTAGAATTGAGACAATAATCATTTCTGTAGAGTTTTTATGTTCATATTAAAGATGTGTGGATGTCATTCTTACACTTTGGCTTTCTTTCATGGTGCAAAACATGTTAAATATAGAATGACGTGAGTCTCTGGGAGTGAATGCGCAGGTGATCGACGATGACCCTTCACAGATGCATCGTGTCTTGTGCTCTGACTAAACTGGGTGTAGAAGATGGAGAGAAGCCTGAGCTTTAGTGTCAGTGAGAAAGAGCAGAGTTAGACAGAAAAGATTTAATAACCCGGGGCCATAAATATAAATAAATGCCCTGAAAATCATCACCACAGATCACAGTTAAAGCCATTAATTCATACATTTTTACAAACTGCACCTGTTAATCAAATACAAACTGATCAGTTGATGTGTTTGCTCACAATGATTTGTCGCACTCTCCAATTTTCTGCTACAGTCATTATTTCCAGCGAGTTTCTCCAGCTCTTAGCTGACTCTTCAAACTGCCAGCGCTGTCGAGGTCTGTTAGGCTTTATTGGGCTTCATAACAGGACAGCATAATGAGCTTCTAAATACACGTCAGGAAGGAGGAGTAGGATGAGCGGCCCCTCTGTTGATTAATCAACCTCTCTCTCGCTCCCTCTCTGTCTGATGAGCTCTTTCTCATCTTTGACCATCTCTTTAACCCTCATTATGTACGCTGGGATGGCGACGCTCGGGTCACGGCCACCGGCACTCCAAGCACTTTCAGGGGCCACTGTCATCCAATGGGAATTAGAGGGCCCTAAAACTTAATGTTCCTGTGTGCAATCTGCAGTCAGTCAGGTCAGATTCAGAGGGGAGGTGCAGTTTGTGTTCTGCCATGTTAACTTTTATACCCTCAGCGTGGAGAGCGGGGGAGGACAGTGAAATGACAGTATGTGGATGGATGCAGTGTTTTGGACTTAAGAAAATAAAATCCTCCTCTATCTGTGTACGAGGATCCCACATCCACCTGATGTGAGTGTGTAGGTAGTGTATGCAAATGTGGCTGGCTTGTACATTTTTGTGCATCTGTCAAGAACAGGTGAATAAGTTCTTTTTCAAAGTTTTAGAGTGTAAAACTGGGTTGTCAAACTCCAACCCTGTACCTGCCCGTGTTGCCCTGTCTAAAGAAACCTGAATAATAATACTATTATGTATTATTATTACGACATTTTTACAGAATTCTGAATATTGTTCTGCTAACAATTGGAGTCAATGCAAAAATGACATTTTTAAACATCCGTTTTTCACTTATGGAGCCAGTAAATTATTGTTTAAAACAAATTACCAACATCCCCATGTTGTATAGTTGCAATTTGTGTATTTTCAGATTTTTGTGTAAATAACAGAATTTTTGACAGCTGAAATCAGCTTTTAAACACTAACAGCTGCTGTCTTGCACACAAGTGGCTGTCTTAGTCAATTTGAGAAGCTACACAGGTGACATTTCCATCTCCTCAGTGATATTGAGATGGAGGACAATTCTTAGTGTTGTAGATTGTGAGTTCATACCTCAGCTCATAACTCTTTTTAAACCCTTCAAGTGGTCCATTTGTCATTATAAACAATTGTAAAACTTTAAAAAAAAAACAACTTTATTGTTATCATCCCATCATAGGCTCACAGCTTACAATAATTATTGTGGCACACCATCTTACTGACAGAAAAATTTTAGAAGACATAGGAATTGCACCAGATTCCCTGAATAAAACATTTATATGAGCTGTGATTGAAGGTTCTAAATCATACAGTACATCAGTGAAACTCTCACTGCGTTTTTGAATGAAAGAATAAAATAAACAAGCTCCCCACCTCAGACCTCTTTTATCAAGTTCATGAAACACACTTTCTCTCCTTCTGTGTGTCTATGATCTGTTTTCAGTCAGGATCGGGAAGCTGAAAAGACGGAAACCGGAAGACAGACAGGTAAACAAATTCAGATAAAAGTATCTTTTTCTGTTGTAATCATGGATGAACATCCAGAGCACAGGTGATCCAAAACCTTTACATATTGTTGACTGGATAGTTTCACATAGCATCAGGATGAATGAAAATGCAGGGGGAAAATATACAGGCCGGGCTAAAGGAGGGCATGTGGACATTTACATTGTGTGTTTCATGTGTATATTGTGTGTGTGTGTGTGTGTGTGTGTGTGTGTGTGTGTGTGTGTGCGTGTTTTTATATGTTAGGACGGTTCAACAGATTCGGTGCCTCTGGAGGATGATTGGAACGAGAGGAGAAGGATGCAGATGGCGTCATTAGGATTTAAGAGTAAGCATCAGTGCGTGTGTGTGTGTGTGTGTTCCACCAATGTATGATGAGTACAATGAGTATGAAGTTATTCAGTGGAGGGTGAAAAATGAGAGCGAGTGGCAGTTGAAAAACCACTGAACTTTTCAGTCCAGATTACTACAGATCAGGATGCCTTAAGGTTCACATTGAGGTAACGATTTCTCTCACTGGAAACTGACCTGCAAACCTGTTGCATGATCATCCACCGACGTCCTTTTAGCATTATGGTTCATCCATCCATCTACCCATCCATCCATTCATCCATCCATCCATCCATTCAAAAACACATTGACTACAAATAAAAGCTGTTCATCAGGTGTAAAAGATCTTATTCATTAGGAAACAAAAAGCTGAGATCCTTTGACATCTGTCTCCTGACTGTCTGTCTGTTAAAGTCGAGTCACATCTGATCAAAGAATCCAGTGACTATGAGCAGCGATCAGCCTGTTTCTGTTTTTAATACAATCCACCTGCTTTGACATCCTCAACTCATAGTTCCTGTTTTCAGCACCAAGAGGAAAAGATCTTGAGATTGATGTTATTTTTTAATGCTAGACTGCTGTCTATTTACACTTGTAACAGTTGGTGATTACAGTTTGGTCTAAGTTTTATGTTTTAGGTATTTACATATTAGGTAATTATGTACTGTATGCATTTTCTTTTTTCTTAAATGCACTGTTCTCTCCAATTTAACTGTCTTCATGCTTTTTGTCAGAAAACATTGATTAACTTTTTACTTGAATTTGGCCATTTTAATTTTATTGTATATATATATATATATATAAGTTCTTGTTTGGTTTTTATTTTATTTTATTCTCTCCTTCCTCTTCCTAAAATCTTGTTTTTATTCTTACATTTTGTTTAATTTTTAATTGTTCTTATCTTAAGATTTTAGTTTTTATGAAAACATGAATACACTTCATTAATGAAGACTGTGATGACATAAAAACGTAAATGTCATTGATGTCAACAAGTGTCCATATAACCTGTCTCATCAGGTGTGATGATGGTTAACACGCTCTCTAAGGAAGGCAGAGACAGTGACGCAGACCTGGACGTAGACGGAGATGATACTCTGGAATATGGCAGAGCGCAGTATCCTTTATATTTAACACACACGTGAAAACAAAACAAGATTTTACTCATGCATTCAACATTCAGTGAAGCTTCAAGAATTAAGTATAACATTAGAAACTTAGAACAATTATCAACAACTCAAACAATTAATTGGCTAATCTTTTATCATACAGCGTAATACTGACACATATTGAAACGTTAAGTTAATTTGGAAGAATAACTACATTTATTATGAAATAGTTAACATTTTAGGCAATTCAACAACATTTCTGATAAATTAATGAATCATGTTGTAAATACAATTGAGGAAAGCAAAGATAGAATAACACTGCATCACATCTTCAATTATTGAGATGAAGAATACAACAAAATGTAACATACGTGACAAAAATATAAGTTAAAGGCAGATACTACTACTAATAATAATAAATAAGTAATGATTATTACAAAGTTTAGCTGACCATGTTGGGTTCCCAGAGTTCTTCTTGACCTGACTGTGCAGATACACAGAGACTGACATCATTCCCTGCTCAGGAGAAAACTCCAAAGAAGCAAAAGTGAAGTATGTGTTTCCTCCAAATGTTTATCTTTAAAAAAAAAAAAAAAATTGTCTATAGTTCTCCCATTTTGTCTCGAGTTACCGGTATTTTTTGCTTTGTTGTGTTTATGCAGTAGCAGCATCCTTCCTGACTCTAGAGGTGGCCTTGATTTGTCCAAATGGTCAAATGATGGTGAGCTCTCAATTGATAGGTTTAATAAATATATATAAAGCACAAAATTATTAGTAGTTACAGTACTTCAGAAAGGGGGAGATTATAGAAATGTATTATGGTGTGTTAATCCACACAGGAGGTCCATGTACAAGCAGTGGAGAGAAAAAGGACGGCAGCAACACTGGTCTGCTTCAAACCTCCAGAAATACTGAGATAGAAACGTAAGTGTGTGTGTGTGTGTGTGTGTGTGTGTGTGTGTGTGTGTACATGCTGAGTGATGTGCTGTCAGGTGCTTCACATATTCCCAGTAATGCTTCCTGTTGGTGTCTCATTAATTTCCAAAATGTACTCAGAGCTCTCATCAGGTGAGCGAGCAGAGCCGGTAAAAAGGTTCAATAGTATAATGTGAAGCTGTCCATTATTTAACAGATGTTATTAACCGAGAACCATCTGGTTGGTGTTTTTCCTGCACAATCAAGATCTGGATACTCAAAGGAACTCTGCGTAACAACCACGCTGCCCCACAGCCTAAAGGTTGTTGGTTCATGTGCAAAGTGTAACCATGGTTCTGACTTTATGTGTGTGGGTTTAGTCCAGACATTCTTCCCTCTGTTTCTATATCAGCATTTTCTACAACATCATATGATGAGATCATCAGTCAAGCTCATAGTAGCCATTGTGAACATCTACACACGTTTCATCACACTTAACACTGTACAGTATGTTTGTGTGTGGCCAACGTGTGTATGTCCTACTCTGTGAGGACCATGAGACCTCACTCCACTTACACCCCCCCATCCCTTGCCCCCCCCCCCCTTCTGCTTGTGATAAATGAGACAGCGAACGCCAGAGATGTGATTGCTGCTAATTTCATGCTCGGTGTCCATGTTGGCCAGCGAATAATTTAATCTGTCTTCGATTTATAAATGACTCTCCAGTGTCTGCCTAACGTGTGTGTGTGTGTGTGTGTGTGTGTTAGGCTCTCAGAGGATTCCACGCTGACAACGCTGGACGCTCTTAAAGCTCGAATACGAGACCTGGAGAGACAGCTGTCTAAAGGAGACAGATTTAAATGCCTCATCTGCATGGTGAGTATATGAGGACAATGTAAATCAATGGAGCAGAGACATGGACAAATGACACAACAGGGACTTTGATTCTAGGCAATACATTTCCATTATTGGTTTTATTCTTCTGAAAAAAGAAAAAAAAACTATTTAGTAGAGCTGGGCAATTAATTGAGATTCAAGATATATTGAGTTTTCTATTTTGACAATATAGAAAATTACAATATTGTCTATATCGATATAGATTTTTTTATAGCTTATTTTGTATTAAAATACTTGTTTTAGGAGTCACTGCTTTTGCTACTTCTCAGAACAGCAAGAAAAGCACAGTTAGATGGAATGCTGAGTGCGTCCTAACCCAGACATTCCCCTAAACAAGCCGCACTACAGAACTCACTCATATGTGCTGTCCATTTAGGAAAAAAAAGCCAAAAGTGGTTCATATTGTGCAGCCGCTTGTTAATAAATGTGCCTGTGTGGCATTTTGCATCAGCAAATTTAACCTAGAATTGTAGTTCTGGTGAGACATTATCCAAATTAAAAATATGGAGATTTATACCATATATCACATTTTGAGAAAAAATATTGAGATATGAGATTTGGTTCATATTGCCCAGCCCGACTGTTTATATATGTAATTTTAAAAAGGTTTGTTGAACAGTTTTAATTGTATATTTGAGCTAAATATTGTTGGACAGTTAAAGTTTATCTTTTTGTGTTCATTGTATTCACTTATATTGTATACCTACTTGTCCTGTACATAGTGTACATGATTACTGGGGGGACTGGAAACCAACTCAAGGCTAAATGTAAAGCACAACATGAACAGGACACTAGTCCAGCAGAGACAGACAAACACAGTCCTACTATAACACACACACACACACGTTTCAGACGGTGGTAGGACACGTGTTCCAACTTTTATTAATTACTTCCAACCCCCTCTGTCTGCATAAAAGCAGTGTTGGAACACACTGTGGTACCAGACCCTCATGAGCATCAGGTGAACATTATTGTTCATGGATTTCATGATTTCTGTTTCAACTCAAATTACTTATTTGTTCTATGCTTTCATTTCAGAGTGTAATGACACAATAAACTCAATCATTTTCAGTAAAAACATGGAAAAACTGTGGTGTTCTAAAACTTTTGACCGGTAGTGTAAAATATACTGTATCTCAGTGGGTTATCTGACCTTTATTGTTTGTTCGTGTGATGATTGATTGACATGCAAAGCTAAAGATCAACTTATTATGATGCTGTTATAATTAGTCTATGGATCATTGCATCGATCACAACATATGGATCAACGCTTTGACAATTCACCAATATTGTTTTGGGTTTTTGTAAGAATTTGCTATTTTTTAAACTCCAGTTTAGTGGTAATAAAAACATTTAGTTTGTTTATTTAATATCTGATATAAAAGAACTTTAAAAAGTCATTGTTAAGACCAGTGTTAATTTTTGTTGAATAAAGTTTTTCTTTATAGTTTTTGTCTAATCTTTTTAAGTGACAATAACGACACTACAACAGTTGAATAAAAACTATATCAAAATATATTGATATTTTTGACGAATAAAAACAAAACTATGATTTTCACATGGGACAAAAAATACCAATCAGAACTAAGTTTAGTTTTCGGAAAGTATCCAGTAACAGCTACTTTTGTACTTTTGAAAGGCGGGACAAGCTGGTAAGTGATCCAATAGGAAGTAAGATGATTAGTGGTAAATGAAATAGTCCTGATCAATAAATTTGGACTAAAACTAAGTTTAATTTTAGGCAAAACTAAATCAAAATGTGTTGTCAAAATTAGCACTGGTCAGAAAGTAGTATTCTCTAATAAATGCTAACAAGCTCAAGTTATTTTTATTACAACCTTGTATACTTACTATATAAACTAATATTTAACCATCAAACTACAACACCATGATGTCGGACTTCAACCACTTGGAATGACACATTTTACTTTAAATTAATTTACCTTTATTGTACGGTGAGGGCATAAACCTGGTTAATAATAAAGCTGTTACCCTTTCAGTCCTCATTAAAATAAAAATACTTGGCAAGTGTTTTATTTATGATAAGCTCTAATAATATCTTCTGAGCTCCTCATTGAGGTTTGACATGGACATCTAGTGGCAGCTCTGAGTATTACAAGTAAAACCTCCTCTGTGTGTGTGTGTGTGTGTGTGTGTGTGTGTGTGTGTGTGTGTGTGTGTGTGTTGGCAGGATACCTACACGACACCGCTCACCTCCATCCAGTGCTGGCATGTCCACTGTGAGGAGTGCTGGCTTCGTACTCTGGTAAAAGAAAATGATAAACACATTTATTGCGATTTAGTGCAGGG
Organism: Gouania willdenowi; assembly: GCF_900634775.1. Taxonomy (NCBI): domain Eukaryota; kingdom Metazoa; phylum Chordata; class Actinopteri; order Blenniiformes; family Gobiesocidae; genus Gouania; species Gouania willdenowi. The sequence goes on along the minus strand of NC_041047.1, from coordinate 18,001,827 downwards.
GTCTCAACCTTGGGCTTGGGACCCTATTTGGGGTCGTGAGACACTGGGAGGTGTTGCCAGATACCTTTAAGAAACAGAATATTTTTGTAAACAATCTGAGCCCATTTTTTCTTATTTTATTTTTTATTTTTTCTGCAACTATGCCAAACTTTCCATATTTTAACCTATTTTCATCATATTTTTGCTTCTTTCAATACATTTTTTTTTTTTTTGCTAAATTACTCCCATTTCTGCCACTTCTTCATCAGATTTCAATGCTCTCTCTGATCATTTAAATGCCTTTTCCGCACATTGTTTCCACTTTCAAGACATTTTTGGCACTTTTGAACTCTTTCCACCATTTTTTCCATTTATTTATTTATTTTTTGCCAATTTAACAACATTCGCAATTTTTCATGCCCATTATTTGCCAGTTTAAAGTAATTGTTCCAATATTGACTCTTTGAACTCTTTTTCTTTACCACTTTTACTGTCTGTTTTTGGCCACTCTAATTTGCAATGTTGAACCAATCTTTGTGGTTTTTAAAAACTCATTTCGCCACCTTTTCCACCATTTTTGGTGACTTCTAACACATTTTATTTCTGTTTTAAACAAGAATTTCCATCTTTAAGATGACTATATACTATGGCACTAATAATAAACTTCCTGGATAACAGTGGACATTATTCAGATGAATAAATAATTGTGGTTATCACAGATTCATAGAACAATGGACCATCATTTCAACCACCTTCAGGTACAGTGGGGGTCCCTAGTCTCTGGCACCTTTATTTATGGGGGTCACAGGCTGAAAAGGTTGAGAACCACTGGTTTAGAGAAACAGGGACGTGAAAATGAGTAAAAACTTTTTTTTTGTTTTGTTTTCTTCAGGGAGCGAAAAAGTTATGTCCACAGTGCAACACCATCACCTCACCTGGAGACCTGAGACGTGTCTACCTGTGACTCAAACACTCGTCTATAATATGGACATTTTTTAAACAACAAAGGGAGGACTTGTGGGCAGCTGGTCTGTCAGTCACCTCTTCACTTTCCTCCTCTTGCTCACTGCTTCTATGCTTCCCTGATTTGTCATTGCTTCATGACGGTTTTAACAGTATCACAGACGACCTCTGACTTGTACAAATGTCCACTTTTCTGCAGCAGATGACACTGTTGAGCTCAGGCACTGAATACAAGCAGAGAAAATCCTGGAATAAAATCAATCACGTTTTTCATCAATTTTGTGTTTTATGAGACTAGTCAAATATGTTTTTTTGCAGCAGCACATGTACATAGCTTATGTATGTATGTTTAGAGTAATGTGTGTACATGATACTAACTAGATTTACTGTACAGTGTTTATCTTTGTTTGGATCATTTACCATTTGTTTAGATCCATTTACCTTCTCCTCATCACATTCTGACTCATCTGGTCTTCGTCCCGGGTGTATTTCTTTGTAAAAGAACAACAAATCTAATTTTATTGTTAATACAATAAAATGTGTGTCTAAAAATGCTGTGTCACTAAATGTTTTAGCTTTAGCTCTGGGCCTTGAAAGCAGTCGTGTTGACATTCTTAGGACTTTTTGTGGTCTGCTTGTCTTCTATAAGAAGTGGGTCGATGCAGGATAAGCTGACAGAGCCCACTGGAGCTCATGTAAAGTGGAAGGACGCAAAATCCTGCTATTCTAAGCCTTTACACTAAGCTCACAGAGGAAAAGACAGCAGAATGGTATTTCTTCTACCTAGGTATTATATAATAATAGACACCTGCTGTACACTGGAGGCTCAATTTACCTTCTTAATAAAGATAGGAGTCTAACCTCAGAAGCATATTTCTTTATTTGCCATTTGTCTATTTATCAGAGGATTTTACCGATAAGCAGGAAGCTTCTGACAAAGGAACATAATGGATACTTAATCATTAAATAATATTAATAGTAATATTATACACGTGAGACCCAATTACCTCAGAGTGAACACATATGCAACTAAAAGTGAGTGTGTACTAAGTCAAAACACAGCTCCATTTGTTCCAAGTATTTTAACCCTCCATTAATCAATGGGGTCAACTTGAACCCATTCATTGTTTATCATTCAAAAAATAATAGTTAATTTTTTTTTTTTGGCATCATATTTCATGATTTTTCCTAATCTGATGGGTACAATTGATTGAGCATAAAAACATCAGTCAACATGGTTCATTCTGTGAGAGTCATGAACCCCCAAATTAGAAAAACTATTCCAGATAAATGAATTCAAAATTAAATGTTTGGCCTGGCGGTGGCGCTATAGAACTGGTCACAATTACATTCTCAAGGGGTTAATAAACAAAGTGTCTGATACAAACACTTGGTCAAAAAAAAATTTCTGGAGGCAAATATCTCTGGGGTCAGATTGACCCTAAGGGTAAAATGTGTTACAAATATCTAAGGATATTAGGGGGGGGGTTAAGTTTAAAGAACCCAACTTTATGAGTAAATGCATTGTAACAACATCCAATTATAAGCTAACTCCATGAAAAACACATTGCTCCTATCAAATAAAGCATACATTCTGATTTCCCACCTACAAACAATTATGTTCCAATAAAACCATGATATTGCATGCAGTCTATTCAACAAGTGTGTGTGTTCAGAGAACAAACACACAAGACAACAGACTCCATGTGTAATTAAAGAGTGACATTATCACCTAATAACACAGTGCTCTCCTCCAACTGTGGGTAAACACATGCTGCTGAGAACACGTGTGATTGGCTGCTGAATGAAGAGAGGAGGTGGTAATTAGAGCTGGCAGTCAGCTACTTCAGTGGATGTGCACACACACACACACACACACACACACACACACACACACACACACACACACTGCAGTCCATTAAGAAGCCTGGCTGAAGAATCATCTGTTGCTGAAGGTCTCTACAACACACACGATACAGGCTCTGAGAGAAAAGGTAAGGATGGCTATTTTTTTAACCTCTTCAATGAAAACAGAGCTGATGATGATTAGCATTATATTTATGTTTTTTTTCAAAGACTAAAAAACCCCTACATTTTTTTTTCCAAACCATTTGCTTGGAAATAACTTGATGTAGAATTGTTTATTCATTCATTCTCTAGTTCATGATACTGTATTTGTTCTCATAATTCAACTGGTGAATACTTTCTACTTACCGTAGGTGTCAAAGTGTCCTGAAACTAACTTGTACTTTCACCAGAGTAATTAAAAAAAAAAAACTTGAGCTTTCTAGATGAAGGTAAATCAGTACAGGAAAAGTTATTTTTTATATATTGTTCAGTCCATCCATTGTTGTAAAAAAAAAAAAAACGGTGTGAATGGTTTAACCCTTTGCTAACTGATAGACTGGGTGCAGCAGGTATACAGGTACATCTAAAAAAAAATTAGAATATCATGAAAATGATTAATATTTTTGGTCACTTATTTCAGAAAGTCAAACCCATATATGATATAAGCTCATGACATATAGTGAAATATTTCAATACTTTGTTTCTTGAAATTTTGACGATTATGGTTTACAGATAATGAAAGAACAAAAATGAGGATGTTTTAAACAAAAATGTAAGGCTTCTGAAAAGTATGTTCATTTCTATGCACTCAATACTTGGTTGGGCCTCCTTTTGAATGAATGACTGCATCAATGTGGCGTGGCATGGAGGTGATCAACCTGTGGCACAGACGTCAGTTCATCTGCATTGATGGGTCTGGTGTCTCTCACCTTCCTCTTGACAATAACCTATAGATTCTCTATGGGGTTCAGGTCAGGCCAGTTTTCTGGTCAATCAAAGCACAGTAACACCATGGTCATTGAACCAGTCAGAATCATCTTACCTGGGCTGTGGAGAAAAAGAACTGGACTGTTGCTCAGTGGTCCAAAGTCCTTTTTTCCAGATGAAAATAAACTTTGCATATCATTTAGAAATCAAGATCCCAAAGTCTGAAGGAAGAGTGGAGATGCTCGCTTGAAGTCCAGTGTGAAGTTTTCGCAGTCTGATGACTTGGGTTGCCGTGTCATCTGCTGGTGTCGGTCCACTGTGTTTTCTGAAGTCCACAGTCAAGCAGCCATCTACCAGGATATTTTAGAGCACTTCATGCTTCCTTCTGCTGACAAGCTTTATGGAGATGCTGGTTTCATTTTCCAGCAGGACTTGGCACCTGCCCACACTTCCAAAGGTACCGAAAGCTGGTTCAATCGTTTTAATGTGCTTGATTGACCAACAAAGTGGCCTGACCTGAACCCCATAGAGAATCTATGGGGTATTACCAAGAGGAAGGTGAGAGACACCAGACCCAACAATGCAGAAGTATTGAGTGCATAGAAATGAAGCCTTACATTTTTGTTTAAAAGATCCTTTTTTTTATTGATCTTATCTAATATTCTAATTTTCCATGAGCGTATATCATATATAAGTTTGACTTTCTGAAATGAGTGACCAAAAATATTGAACATTTTCATTAAATTCTAATTTATTTATTTTTTTTAGATGTACCTGTATATGGGTCACCTGTCCTGGTCTCAGAGCTGCTTGGTCTAGATCCCTTAATCCTGTTGACTGACATATCATAACTTCAACAGGTATTCTTAACATTACCCTAGCAATATGTGTTTAGGTTAAAAAAGGGGGATTGGTGTAAATGGATTTTTCATTTTGGTTAGATGAGCAATAACAAAAGTAAAAGCCTTGTTGTGTGCGTTAATGGATGAATGGAGTGAGAAACCTGGATAAGAAGGATTAGCTCTGTTTATCTTGGATCATTGAAAGGTTAAAAAGAGTGTCATTTGTGAACCCCTTCCCAGTGTAGAGCTGGGCCTAAGTTCTGTATCTTAATCTGAAAGGGCAGCCTCACCTCTGCTGTAGGATTTTCTCTGTCACAGATGATCAGACCGTAATCTGCTTTTGGCTACAAGTGACACTCCCCCCAAAGCTCACCCTGCCTCCATCTTTCCCCGTCTGCCCGTGCATCTCAGGACCATGTCAGGACCGAGGCCTGTGGTGCTGAGCGGCCCCTCTGGAGCGGGGAAGAGTACTCTGATGAAGAGGCTGATGAAGGACCACGAAGGCGTCTTTGGATTCAGTGTGTCACGTAAGTCTGTGATTGGCTACGGCAACGCAATCCTGTTTCAGGATAGGTTTCTGGGTCTGCACACTGCAATCTTTATTGACCAAAGAAATACCTTTAAATTAGTGGTGGGACTCGATAAATTAAAAAAAATCTCATTAATTAGAGACTTTGTAATTAATCTCAATGAATCTAAATTAATCCCATATCCTTGGCTCGAGAAACACTGAGCCAATCAGAGCCGTACAGAAAGGTCATATCTCCAGCACCTAGCAGTGTCAAAACAAACATGGCGCCCGCCAAGGAGAATTCACTCAGACCAGGATTGCTATTGCAACAACTCATCATCAGTAGGGTAAAACTAAATCTGCTCTGTTGTAAAAGACCTGAATATATCGTTATAGCAACAACAAGAACACGCTTTAAAACCGTAAGTCTGTATCGTGCTACACGCCATTTTCTGCTGCCAGCTCCATTTAGGGAAAAATATCTAAGCATGTTGCGCCATTGTTGTCACGTCCGCTCACTGTTTGATTGGTTACTCTGTGCGTGTTTGTCCCGCCCCCAGAACTCAAATGTCTTGTGAGCACTTCAAGACTGATCGCCTGTATTAAACAACGAATAATACAAGGAGATTAGGATTCATTCCAGGCTAACGTGTTTAGCATTGAAATGATAAGGCTCTGCTTTTTTTTTTCTAAACTCAAATTAACGCCAATGAAACACAGCAACGACTTCTCTGGTTTCCTGTTTGTAGCCGGAGCATCAGTGTTATGGAAATACCAGGAACTCGTGTCATGAGAAAGGTTCCACGCTGTTTGGAGTGCAAAACAAAAAGCGATTAACTGCAATATTTTTTTAGTGCTTTATTTTTCTGTAATTAATGAATCACTGATTTAAAGTCCCAGCCCTACTTAAAATATTCTGTTTGTTCTTTTATTTTATTTTAAGGTTGCTTTTTTTTTTTTGTTGTTGTTGTTTTGACAGACACAACGAGAAACCCTCGTCCTGGAGAGGAAGCTGGCAAAGGTACTGTTGTTCAGCTTGGAACTGGCCTGTTGGTGACACTCTTTAGTGAACGGCTGATGCTTTAGTGCCTGCACACTTATGACCTGTGCCAGTCACCATCTATAGCAGCCCTGAGCTTCTATTCAAACGTGTGGAACTGAGTTATGGACATTACATTTAATATTAATAGGAATGCATCCCCAGTGTAATCCAATGCCAGCAGCACTTCTTACTCCCAAGTGTCACCCTGTATATACATATTTATATATAGTATAGTTGCTTTTATACAAAGGGATACATTACTCTCTGTGCCTTTTTTGCTCTCTTTCCATAGGGTTGAACTCGCTCCCCATGCTTCTGGGGGCTACTTTACTGCCTGTAGCAGACATCTTTTCCTCTGAAGACTTAGATTTGTCAACCTCAGTTTCGTACCCAAATGAATCAGAACCCACAGATGAAGGTGACCTCGGTGTGAAACCTGATCAGTTTATAAATTCAACTTTACACCAGAGGGATGGGGGTTACTTTCATCATCCTGGCACAATGTTGTTAAATTCATATCCACAAGTTGTAAGACAAAGTAAAAGTTAAAGTGCTTCTCTCTCAGGATCCAACAGTCTACACTTTGGAGTAAAAAGCTTTTGAAAATAGCCCCCTGTGAAGCCTCAACAGTGTTCCCCACGTCCAGTCCTTACAGGTTCCAACTTCCCCCCTTTGTCGCTGTTAGCATCCAACCATTAGCAGCCCATGAGAAACATTCAACAATGTTTTTCCTGTGTTTAGAACATGTGTGTCACCATAACCCAAATTAGCCCCTATCGTTTGGCTAACTGCATGATGGGAATTTGCAAAGTGAGGCGTTGAGCTTTAACATGAGGAGAATAATTGTCCATTAGTTATGTAGAGTAGTGGTTCTCAACCTTTTCAGCCAGCGACCCCTAAAATAAAGGTGGGTCATCTATAAGGGGGAGTAAAAGGGAGAGCTTTTTGCGGCCCATCCATAAAGGCAGCAAAATGATGTCACGGGGTGGTGGTGGTGTGAACCCAAATGCAGAGAGAGATGGAGGCAGAACGCAGGCGTATCGTTCTTGGAACCAGTTCATGTTTATTCCAAAACTAACCAAAATCCAAAAGGGCACAAGGAAGAATCAGGGAGCAAGAAACAATCGCAGCGGGACACAAGGAGGTTGACAATATACAATGATCCAGCAAACACACTGGCCGTTTCTCATTCTGTGTACTTGTGCAGACTCGTGTGCTCGTGGAGATGTGAAACGTCATCACACGCGGCCCAAGTCCTGTTCCTATTCAAAGTCCGCTTCTAAGCAAGTCCGCTGTAAATCCCCGGATGAGAACTTGATCCGCCCGTTTTACTGAGCATGCATCAGAGGAGACTTGTGCGTACTCCGCCAACTATATTTCCCAGCATGCACTTCGAAAACACACATGTTTCCATTATTATTATTACCGTAAACTTTTTTTCCTTTTCATCTTCACCTTCATCCTTCTACCATGAATAGCCAACTAGTATTTTTCTTCTTCATTTTATTGTTTTTTATCATTACTATTTTGTAAATTTGTTTTTTACTTTTACTTTTATTTTCTTCTTCTTCTTCTTCTTCTTCTTCTTCTTCTTCTGTTCAATTATTATCATTAATCATTGAAATAATAAATCTATTTATCTAGTTCATCCTTCTCCCATTAACAACCAACTATTATTATTTTTCTTTCTTTATTATTATTTTCTTATTATTACTATTTTGTAAATTATTATCATATATCATATATGGTAAAAGGCAGCCACAACAACAATACATGTCCAATCCATTGTAAATGGTCCTTTATATTAGTTTTATAAATTGCCTGTATCACCTATTGCCTGGTTGCTGCTTAGGATGTGTTTTTTGGCCATCCAGTTAGCCATGACCAGATTACCTATTTATAGGGACTGTCAATATATAAAACAAAAAACATACACACACCATACCTGTCAAGTTTTGGATTTCAAAATAAGGGACATTTTCTGGCGCCCACCACAAGCCGTCCCGCCCGCTCAACCAAGCTCCAGTATCCCTTATAATTTACAGTAAGATAGGTGTACAAGAAATCTAAAACACCCACTTATTAAACCACTTACTAAATGTGATTAGAATCTGGTAGGCCGACCTTTATTAACATTGAAATGCTGTGAACATTACTAGAGCTGGGCAATATGAACCAAAACTCATATCTCAATATATTTTCTCAAAATAGTGATATATGATATAAATCTAGATCATTTTAGTTCAAATAAAGTCTGATCAGAAAGATAATTCTGGGTTAAATTTGGGACATTTATTAACAAACAGCTACACAACATGTGCACTCAGAAATCCATCTAACTGAGCTTTACATGTTGTTCTGAGAAGTATAAGCAGTGACTCCTAAAACTAATATTTTGTTTCATATGATATATGAAATAATATAGTTTTCCCCTAGTGTCCCATCCTGCTGCTCTTTAGGAAGGTAAACTCTGTCACATTTCACAACGTATTTACACCAGTTCTTTGTTTTTTTCACTGGAACGTCTTCATTTATCGTCTTTCTTCTGAGATGTTACTGGGTTTGTTGCCGCTGTCGGCACTAATCTCGAGAACTGCCACTCAGGCCATTTCAGGTGGAAGTTCTCGCGAGGCTAGTGACGGCGTTCAGTTTCGTAAGGCATCTTTTAATTATTATTACATTAAAATATGGGATATTTACGGGAAAATACTTAAATGGGAAGATGGCGGGAAAGAGGGGTAATAGACGAGAGTTTCCCAGCCAAAACATGATACTTGACAGGTATGACACACACACGTTTATTGTATTAAAATGTTTGTTCATTTTTTTTAATTTATCACAAAAATGTTTTATTGCTGTACAGAATAATTAATATTTATAACAATGACATCTACTCAATGATACATATTTTATTTGAGGTTTACAGTGGAGCGCACATACTACACACTGTTGCGCACAACGATGTCAGGAAGTTTGCTTTGTCCCAAAACAACGAGTACGCAACTTCCGCGCTTGCGCACTCCGCAAGTTCGTTCTTCAAGTTTGCTCCCACGAGTCTGTACCCAGGCGTTCACAAGTACGGAGTATGCATACTTAGAATTGAGAAACGGCCACAGTGTCCAAACACTCAGCTATAGTGAGGGAGGCTTGAATGGGAATGGGCCACACCTGGGTGCAACACATGAGGAAGCTCATCAGTCCCAACCCAAACACACTGACATCACTGGGAGGTGGAGCAGGAATACCTGGAACACAGAGACATGAGTTAATACTAGAAAACAGAATGATAAAAAAAGACTCAGAATAACACAAAGGGCTAAACACAAACTAAACAGATCCTGGCAAATGATGGCCCATTGTTTTATGAATCTGTGATAACCACATTTGTTTATTCATCTGAATCATGTCCACTGTTAACCAGGAAGTTCATTATAATTTGTGCCAGAGCATATAGTCATCAGAAATAAAATGTGTTAGGAGTCACCAAAAATGGTGGAAAAGGTGGCGAAATGGGATTTTAAAAAGCACAAAGATTGGTTCAACGTTGCAAATTAGAGTGGCCACAAACAGACAGTAAAAGTGGTAAACAAAAAGGGTTAAAAGAGTCAATATTGGAACAAATAGTTGGGACAGTTAGTTTAAACTGGCATATAATGGGCATGGAAAATTGTGAATGTGGTTAAATTGGCAAAAAAAAAGGAACAAGTGGAGGAAAGAGTTCATAAGTGCCAAAAATGTCTTGACAATGTGCAGAAAAGGCATTTCAATTTTATGGAGAAGTGGCAGAAGAGGGCGTAATGTAGCAAAATGCATTAAAAGGAGCCAAAACATGGCAAGAAAAAGTAATGAAAATAGGTTCAAATGCGGCAAGTTTGGTGTAGTTGCAGAAAAAGCGTAAAAATAAGCAAAAATGGGCTTAAATTGTTCCTAGTTTCTTGAAGGCACCTGGCGACCCCCACCCAGTGTCTCATGGCCCCAAGGTTGAGAACCACTGATGTAGAGAGCTGAATGAAGGCTGCTTTGCTTGCTTTCAAGCTTTTTATCTGTCTTTAAAGCTCAGTCCTTTCCCTCTGCAGTGTTCCATTTCATGTTGACATGCTAATGATTGTATGCTATCACAGTAGCCATTAGCAGCTGTAATAGTAGCACAGTGAGTGAGTCTGTGCTATTTTCTATACTACAAATCCCTTTAAATATACAATTAATGAAACTAGTTTCATTGAGAATATTTATTCCTAAATAAGTGGAAATATATCTACCAATACCATATTAAATATGGGTAGTCAATAGAAGTTAGCAAGTATGTGTGTGTGTTGCATTCTAAATTTGCATTTCCTGACTTTCAAAGGGATTTTTTTCTCTTTAAATTTCACCACATGATGCTTTTTTTTTTTTTTTTTTTTTTTAATCAGATTACCACTTTTCAACAAGGGACATCGTGCAGGAGGGCATTGACAATGGAGAGTTCATCGAGAGCGCAGAGTTTTCTGGCAACTTATACGGGACAAGGTAAAATAAAAATTCTCATGTATTGATTTGATGCTGACATGTTGACGACATTTAATAATGACCAGTTATCTCAAATTTGTGTTTTTATTCAGTTTATAATGAACAGAAATCCTGAAAAGGAAAGATAGAGCATCAGATCTTATGGAGATCAAATATGAAACATTTCATACTTAAATCTTTTTTAATCAAATGTATTTCTTGATTTCTTGATTAAATAATGAATGAATGCATTTATTCCTTCATTTATTCCCAATCTATGATCTGCATATTTCTTTATTTATGCAGGTCCTGCACAAACAATTTGTAATTTCTAATTGGATTTTGCATCTTAACTAAATGCTGTTAATATCCCTGTTTAAGTATTAAACTGGTACCTTTTTTTATTAGAAATTAAAACAAAAAATATGAAAACACCACTTATTATCATACACAATGATTAAACCTAATTTACTATAGGTCTGGTGCTTTTTAAACCCTTTGAATAACAGGGATCAGGAGGATAAAGTGCAACAGTGACAGATGGAGGCTAACAACCGTGGAGGTCAGAAAGAGCAACAGTTGAGCTCAGCACCTCTTTTAATCTCTTCCTCTTATTGTGAAGTTTCTGCTCGCTCACTAAACCCAGATCAATGCAGCATGTAGATCCTCTTTAGTCAGTCACTGCCAACCATCACACCTTCTGCTTGCATGCCACGACTCACACGGACAATAATCCGGGTTGGGGTCAATCCCAATTCCGTCTTTAATTATCTATAACAATAATTGTTGTGGCGGTTTTGAATGGAACAAGACGGAGTCAAGTTGTAAGGTTTACGGGTTCACTGCGGACACAGGGTTTATTTGGTCAAAGGGTTTTATGAATCTGTAGTTGTTCTGTGCCCTCAGGGTTTTGTATGCTGCTAATAACGCTAAGCATAACAATGACAGAGTCTCTGAGAAGAGACCTTGGCAAATGTTATCAGTGTACGATGGTATGTGGCCTGCTTAGGGCAGTGTGACCAGGACCAGTAGAGATTCTGTAATCACATATCAATAATAATATTGGCTTAGAGATGGCTTTATATAGCGCTTTTTTACACTCCAGCCACTCACATCAGACATCTGTCATACCAGTGGTGGTAAGCTAGAATGGGAAGTACTGCCATTTCACACCAACATTCAGGCACAATTCATACCCATTCATATGACTTGGATCTACCCACTGTTCATCTACAGCTCAATTATGATTGCGGTGACTGGCATTTTTTCCAATTACAATTAAAAGTCTTATTTTCCTTCTAAAAATCAATTACAAAATATAAAATAGATAATCTAATAAAACAGAACCTTCTTCTTGTGTTATATTTCTGTTAGCATCTCTTATGATGACAGGTCAGTTTTGAACCATGTCCTAAATCAGCTGTAAAATACACAAAAATAAATGTATCTATCATCCAAGTTGTTTTTCATCTCTTGGTTACCTTGTTAGGCTTCCTTATCCATGAAAATATTGGTATTGGTATTTTTAGGGGGGTGTCTGAACCTTTCTCAGTCAGTGTACCCCTCAATTTAAATTGGTTTTATAATGGTAACATGATCCTGAAGAGAACTAACTGGTAGTTGGAAAAGTTGATACGAAACACATTTTAATGATTGTTAACTACGTACAGTATGTGTTACCACAGGACTGTAACATCATTCCACTGGTTTGCGTTTAATTAAATTGTAATTGACAGTTGTTTTTTTTTTTTTAATTTCCATGCCAATTACAATTACAAAGTAGATTATCTGAACTTAATTACAGTTTAATTGTGATTACAATAGCCACATCCTTTCAATTATGATTACAATTATAATTTCGTCATAATTGTAATTAATTATCATTACATGATTTGTTAAGTTGAGGTTTTGTTTATTCAGAGGTTTTTCAGGAATTTTTTTTTTCTATCTCCGGACATGTTTCAACTGTCAACTGCCAGTCTTCCTCAGAGGAGTTCTGCTGATCGCCTTTGATGGTTCCTTTGAAGTTTCACTTGACTTCCATGTAATGGTTGAGGTTTCACACTCCTCTGACGAAGACTGGCAGTCGACAGTCAAAACATGTCAGGGGATAAAAAATGTCCAGAAAAACCTTGTCTGAATAAGCTAAACCTCAACTTAACTGTTAAAATGAGTCTCGCTGGAACAACGACACAATAACAATTAGAATTCAACCAGTGATGTTGAACACATGCTTGTTTTTGCAGCAAAGCAGCCATACAGGATGTGCAGGCCAAGAACTTGATCTGTATTCTGGATGTGGACATCCAGGGAGTGAGAAGGATTAAAGAGACTGATCTAAACCCCATCTATATCTCCATCCAGCCTCCATCCATGGAGATCCTGGTAAATGTTTGATTTTAAGATTCTAAAAAATAAGAAACACCATATAATTCTGAGATATGTTGGTATAGACCTATATTAAGGTCATAAACAGCAGAAGTTGTGTTACCGACTTCTCTTTCAGGAAAAGCGACTTCGGGAGCGGCTGACGGAAACAGAGGAGAGTTTACAGAAACGTCTGGAAGCAGCGCGCATTGACATGGAGCTCAGTAAGTGTCTCTGTGGTTCTGCTCAGACGATAACAATCATCAGTGCATTGACCATCGTTATTCAATGCTGATTCATAGGCAAGGAACCAGGTGTGTTTGACGTTGTCATCATCAACGATGACTTAGAGAGAGCCTACGAGGAGCTGAAAGACATCCTCAATGACGTGAGTAAAACCTATACAGTAAAGGTGTTGAGCATGTAGCAACCTTTCATATCCATAGCCGTTTCTGGCTATATGCAGACTATGCAATACATAGGGCCCTTAATACCAGTAGGGGCCCCTGAAGCTGATTCATTGGCTTCATCAGAGGAGGATGAAATGTACTTGTCTGCACTCTTTTTCTCTACTGCGTATGATGGAGAGGGAGATTTTTGGTCATGTTGTTGATGTCATGTGTTTGTTGATGGTTTTAATTGATTTCACTGATGATTTTAAATGTTCTTATTGATTTTAAGCTGTTGAATGTGATCACGTCTTGATCATGTAAGGAACATTGAGTTGCCTTGTGTATGAAATGCGCTATACAAATATATTTGCCGTTTTTAAATATCACGTAATGACTCAGTATTTGGTACTTTCTATTAACATATAGATAATTGTTTTCATTTTGTTGTTATTCTTGATCACTTAAGTTGCTTAATTTGTCATTAGTTTCTATGGAGAAAAAAGTTGCTCAGGGCTCCATAGTGGAGTGTTCACCAGGAGACATTAAGGGACCATAGGTTTTGAAACAGGGAGGAGAGGGTGGAGCATGGTTGTTTCTATACAAGTCTCACCATTCTACATACTGCAGCTTTATTGCCATGCCTCTGTTTACAATTGGCCAGTGCCCCCTGATTCCTGATAAGCATGCCCAAAACTACCTGAAAGAAGAGAGAAAAAAACTTTATTCGACAAAACCAGGTTCACCTTTGTGGCTCCCGGATGACTACTACACCTTAGCATCATCCCAGGCTGATCTGATTGGCTGTTAGTTCTGGGGTGATATTTGTCAAATGATGCATTTAATACAATTAGATTTTTACAATTACAGCCTAATCCTCTTTTGAAAAAATATATTCAAAAATTTATTAATTTTCTTTTAGATCCACTTTGTTATTAATAATGTATTTACAGTTTTTTCCTGCTAGATTTATGATCATAATCATATTATAATTTTATTTAGTATAATCCATTTTTTAACCTGGGTTACAAGAGGTTATTATTGACTGTAGCCTGTTTATGGACCATTTAATGGATGAGAAATCTCTCCATATTGTTTGGCAAACTGGTGGCCTACAAAAGCTAGTACCAGCTTTGTTAATATATTTACATCTTTTGGCTAAATATTGAGATAAAATATTTTTCATGGAGAATTATTCATTATTAAAGCTCATTGCTATTCCTATTTAATAAATCAGTGTAAATAATTGTCATCTAATTGTTGTTTATGTGTATAAAAACTAGTTTGATCATTTCTGTCCCAACAGGAAATCAAAAAAGTTCAAGAAGCAAAATGATCACAAGGAAACCATTAGTTTAACAGTTTTTTTTTTCTGCTGCTGGGAGGAAGAAGCAACTCATGAGTTTCGGTCGTGAACAAGTTTTCACTTCGCTGAGTGCAAACACACCTGAAATCATCGCGGACAAACAGAATTTGACATGTTTTTCGTTGCCCAGTGGTTTGTCGTGCAGTTTGAAGCGCGGATGTGATGAAGCCTCTTTGCTCTGTGTGTCAGGATTTGTGTTGTTGATGTAGAAAACCTGTGGTTTAAAGGTAGCTGGCACGTCAAAGGACGACAAACAACTGCCAAATCAAGTGTTTCGGATGATCTCAATGAGTCGGAGCAGTTTCACTGTATTTATGTGATTTGTTGATTAGTTGTAAATTCACTGGTGTCATGAAAAACTATGCTGAATTACTTCTGAACTACTTTAAAACCTGACGTGTAAATATAATGGACTTTAAAATGTTTGAAATATTAAATGAAGGAAATGTGTTACCACAATTAAGTAGTGTGTTAGAATTCAAATATTGGCCTGTTATTTGTGTGACATAATTTGTCTGTGTTTGTTTGTATACACAAAGGAGAGGAAATTAAAAAAAAAAATGCAGGGACCATGAGTGAATATTTCTGTGTGGTTTATTAAAGACTTTTTCAGGCTCACACAATGAATATAAGTCTCTGGTGTATTGGATAAAACCTACAGGCATCACCAGTTTTCTCAAACTGTCCAATCTTTACACATCATGCAACGCTGCACTAAAAGTTGTAAACATGATCTGCTGGCTAGGAAACACACAAACACACACAAACACACACACACACACACAAAAACAAAAAAAAAACATTGTACCCACAGACAAAGTCGATAACTTAAGAAAACTTTGGTACCGATTAAGACACATCACATACTTTTCTTTTCTACAATGAAGATGCTCTAACACCTGCTTCTTTGTGCCAGAAAATGAGTCGCACACACACAAACAGCTGAAATGAACATTAGGTCCTTTTCCTCACTGGAACAAAGACCCCTGTATCTTAGTGCGGACCACATCCCGTTTCTCCTCTTTCTGCTTAAGGTAAGCTTTCAGCTTGTCTGTAGAGAAACACACTTTTGATGGACGGGCTTTGTGTGGGGTGCGGTGGGCTCGCAGCCACGGGCCCTGAAGACACTCTGCTGCAGTGGGTCTCCCCCTGCAAAATCACATCAAATCAGTGCCATGTATACTGTATAAGCTTCTATTTTACACAATAAATGTCCTAATTTAGTGCAAAAAAAAACCTAATTGAGAGGAATTATTGGGCTAAACCACAGGTGTCAAAGTCAGTGTGACATAAACATCAATATTAGTGGGATTATTACTGTCCCTCGTAAATGCATCACATGTGTAAACAAAAACATTAACAAAATAAAATGGTCATCAATGGTGTTTTACTGCCATCATCTATTCAGTCTTCCTGTTATATCTGTACTAAAATAGTACCTCTAGTGCACAAATCAGGAAGAGCAGTTACTTTTATTGAATGTATGCACGTAACTCAGAGGTTCCCAACCTTTTTGAGGTCATGACCCAACACTTTGTGTTAGTGTGTGTTACAAATTAGTGTGACAAATACGGAGTAGCCGGGATTGGTGCACAAAATGACTAGATATTTGTCAGGATGGGGTTTTATTTTGTAGGGCAGGCAGGAACTCTCAGCCTCCCTCCCAGCAGCTTTCTCGTACTGGGCACCAGCTGCTCGTGATTGGTCTCCAGCTGCAATTAACTGCTCTGTGTTTAAATGGGGAGGCTTTGCCTCAGTTCAGTGCTGGGACATTACTATGTTATCACTTGTAATCTGGGCTCGGTTTCATGCCAGTCATTTCTGGATCGACGACAAGTGTTTTTGCGTTTGGACGTTGTTCTTCTTTACCCAAGCTTTGTTGTTCTTGGTTTTGGCTTTTGTGTGTTTGGATACCTCTGCCTCCCTGGATTGACCACCTGTGTGTCGAAGCCCTGCTTGACTGACCATGTCTAAGTAAACGATAAATATTGGTTTATTACACCTGAGCTCCGCCCCCATCCCTCCACTTGGGTCTCCACCTCCATTTTTATACTGCATTTTATTTGAACTAGATACATATTTGAGAAAGCTTAAGTATAGAATAGTAATTTGATATTTATTGTGTGTGATGTGTGTTTGAAAAATAATAATAAAAAATACAATTTTAATCCTTTTTTGTGTTTTACCAATTACTAGACTTTTCAGGTGACCCCATTTTTATTCCAGGCGACCCCAAGGTTTGTAACATTAACATAACGTGTCGTTTCACCCACGGTTATTTTTGTCACCAATCACACTGACACAGTGATGCTCCTTTGTATTTTTTACTGTTCAACACATAATCAGTAAATCTTTCACTAAATTAAACTTCAGCCTTTCCTTTTGGCACAGAATCGTCTTTATGCAGCTATTAAAACACTGTGAGCACATTTTCTCATAATTACAAACCACTTAAACCCTCATCTTCTCACTAACTGGCAGCATTGTTAGCCTCATTACAAAGACGTACATAAGAAATTCAAGGAAAACACACCAGTTACGACCAACAGTAACAGTAATAGTAGGACTTGAATAGCGAGACATAAACCCACAAACTTCTAGATATTACCCCCCCCCCACACACACACTGAGCTCTGACTGAGAACCTTTAAGTTTAACTGTTCACTGCTCATTCAATTTATTCTCACATATACATGTATATTGATGAAATAATTTCCCTGCATTCATCCCATCCTTTAGGAGCAGTGGGCAGCCTCAATGTGCCTCCCTGGGAGGATTTATTCTGGGGTTAAGTGCCTTGCTCATGAGCCTACGGTAGTGCTGATCATGTCAGTTCCACTTCTTTAACCATGAGGTCACCCCTGCACAGTTATGTTATGTATCACTGTGTGAATGCAGGGCCAGGATTTTTAAAATAACACTCACCATGATTTATTATTCATGCTGCTTTTCATGAAGCTCAGCGCTCCCTCTGACAGACCAGGGTAACACTGGCCAAACTGGATCTTCCCTTTCTTGATGTTCCGGTCTTGTTCCCAGCCGAGTTCTGCCTGAAACGGGCTGTCAGCGCTCAACCTAGAGGAGTATGTCCAAACCACAATTAGTATTTGTGAATCCTCAGCATTGCATCTCCATTAGGAACTCATTGCATCATTTATTGTATGTTTCTCTTTCTAAAGCTGTGCTTACATGATGAACGACAGCACTCCTACAGCCCAAATGTCCGTCTCAGGTCCAACGCCCTGACCCTCCAGGATCTCTGGAGCTTTAGGGAGGACGATATAAACTGACAAAAGAGACAGACACGAACGTTGTCTGTTAATAGTGCTGTTCATTAGCTCTGTAAAGCCTGAAATCCAATGTTTTGAAACTGGAGCCTTTCTTGGTCCTTATGAACAACCAAAAGATTTTTAATTTGTGTCATATTTGATACATCCGGTCTCAATGTTCAAATATTGTTTTATTTAACAACAAAAATGTGATAAATAACCAACATGTCAACAAATTGGTAATTCCATACATAGATAAGACATTTTTTAGTGCTATTTTCATGCAACAATGATATCCACCAATGAAACTGGCACGGTTTTCACGTTTTTCCTCTTTTTGGGGTCACAAACTTGTTATTTTGCATGCTGGTAGCAGGCCTGAAAAAATGGCCAGCACAGTGCTTTTATCTCTGTCTGTTTCCCATGTTGGTTACCAAATTATGCAATTTAAACATTTATTTAGTTTACTTGAAAAGTATGTTATGCAAAGTATTGATATGTAAAATGCATGAAATGCAATGAAATGACAATTGACTGATTGGCCTTCTATACCTGCTGTACGTAGCAAATCTGATACACCAGAGATTATATCACACTGCATCAACCCAGTAACTCCTCCTATTGATGTTTCAGTAAAAAAATGGAATGTTTCTCTTACCTTAATCTTTTCAAAATTGGAAAAGTTCTTCCTCTAAAAGCACCTGTGCATCTTTCCTCATACATAGCTATC
This sequence comes from Gouania willdenowi, assembly GCF_900634775.1. Classification (NCBI taxonomy): domain Eukaryota; kingdom Metazoa; phylum Chordata; class Actinopteri; order Blenniiformes; family Gobiesocidae; genus Gouania; species Gouania willdenowi. The sequence continues at coordinate 17,983,106 of NC_041047.1, read as the reverse complement.
TTGTAGAGTTGCTATAAATGCCTCTGCAGAAGTAATTACTGCCCCATGGTGGATTATCTTTATATTGCATGTTTATAATCGTATACATTGGGTTTTTCAAGAAGAAAAAAAAACATCACACTGATCAAGTAGACAGTTTCAAAACTCATGTATCAAATATGATACTTTTGGCGTTATACGGTAACGGTAAATGTTCTACTAAATAGCTTGAAATGACAAAGAATGATGAATGAAGAATGAACTTGTGTTTGTTAGGCTATAGTAGCTAGCATCAGCTGAAGTGGGTGAAGCTACGCTGAGTTATTTCCATCCACCAATCCGTCCTCCGTTAAAGTGTGTGTACCTTTGGTGCAGCCGTCTGTTGGAAGGTCATGACAGTCATAGGGTTAGTGCATTAGAATATTCAACAACAAAGCCAGCATTACTTATGTGCGGTTTAGTTTCTCCTGAAATCAGAGAAGATACTCTCATCACCTTTGCTGTCTGAGAAGCCCTGAATGTGCTCGATGTGCAGAGGCTGCCCGGGAGTGAAGGACTGAGCCGAGCCAAAGTCCACAATCTTCACATGGTTCCCATCGTCAACCAGCATGTTGTCAGACTTCAGGTCCAAGTGGACGATGCGACGGCTGTGAAGATAGTCGACCGCGCTCAAGATCTGAACCAGCAGCTCCGCCACATGAGTCTCAGAGTACAGATCTCTGAGGGGACACAACGATGGACAACTCAGACCATCACAGTCCTAAACGGTTTATTAGTAATAATACCTGGAAATACCTGTCAAACTTATATAAACAAGGTTTTACTAATTCAAAAGAACTTTATAAGAATGTTGGATTCCTCGGTAAGATTGTCTTCATCTGGTCCTTTGTTCAGAAAATACAAAATATTGTCCATTTTCAATGTTAACAGAAATTGTTTATTCATGTATTGGTAGTGTACTTGCCCACTGAGTTTCCAAATGTATTCTGTAATCTTTTTTAAATATTCTTCAGATTTTCACAATTATTCAACAAGGCGTTGCAGAGATTTTCATCTGCTGTATTTTCAGAACTTTAATTGACCAACAGATTTTGAAATATAGAGGCTCATCACTTTGGAACAATTTACCTCAGACTCTGAAATTTATATCTACTTTGAACATCTTTGAACTCCACCTTGCAGATGTTGTTTGTTTTTATTTTTTTGTATTCATCCATTGCTTTGTATACTGCATGTAAAATGCTTACTTATCGTTGGAAATGGTGACGTGGCTTTATAAGACCCTGTGGTCTTCTTCACCTCTACCCACACAGTTATGTTATAAATGTTTGATGGATTTTTAAAAATATTTTGTATGTGCAAATAAATAAATAAATAAATAGTTTTTACCTTGCAGCCAGGCTGTGCAGCAGCTCCTTCCCGGGGCAGAGCTCCTCCACCAGCACCAGGTAGCTGGGTGTGATGTAAGCAGCATGCAGCTCTACCAGGTGGGGGTGATGGAGCCTTTTCAGCAGCTGATACTCCCGCAGCACCAGCTGCCTCTGCTCGGCCTGGTAGGGGCTGATCTTGGCAGCGAACACTTGACTGGTCTCAACGTTCCTACAAAGGTTTACTACACTGAAACGTCCTCTGGAAGAGACAGAGCGAGGCTTAGTGGCACAAAGCACATGGTGTGTGATGTGGTGACGTCTGCGTGGTGCACACTGCCTTAAAAGGAAACATGACTAGAACAACACTTTATTTAAAGTTTCATGCACAAGGCTGACATTACGCTGTTATTATTATGACATGACACCTGTCATTAACATGAATAAGTGTCATGAAGGTTGTCATTCATGTCGTTCATTATCCTAACCCTAACACTTTGTTACCCTAACCCTAACCGAAACCCTACCTAACCCCACTAGAACCCTCCACCTAACCCAAAAAATGTCAACATAGTTCCAAAGGTGTCATAATTTAGCGAACAACACTTAATGACAGCCTTCATGACACCTTATTCATGCTAATGACAGGTAATGACAGCGTAATGTCAGCCTTACGTATAAAACTTCAAGTAAAGTGTTACCAAACATGCAAGTGAGGATGCAGAAGCTGAACCCCTCGGAGTCAATATAACCCTCAGTATTACCCTTGGAATCAATTAATTTTGTGGGGGTTTTTTGCAATTAATTAATAACCGTTAAATTTGTGAAAAAGAGCCGGAACAAAGCATAATTTTCCTGACTATTTTGTATGCTGGGGTACTCTTGTTGTTACAATTGGACTAATAATCCTTCCTCAATAGTTAGAAATGTAAAACCTAAAATAAAAGACAATTTAAATGTGTCTTGATGGTACAACCAAGCTATGAACTCAACAACTATTAAACAGGTAAAACACATTTTACCTGTTGATCTCAGAGAGGAAGTTAAAGCTCTTGTTCTTCTGCTGCTCTGATCCAGACACCTTTGACCCCAGGGATTCTGTCTGGATGAGAGGAATGTGGATCTCTGCGAGACAGTGAAAACACAAGTGAACACCGTAAAGGACAACGCTCACGGAAACATTGCTCAGCAAAATGTTGTACAACAGAGATTTTCTTGCCTTCAGGATGAGTGGCCATAACAACAGGAGCTGAAGCATCACTGAAAGGTCCCGCTCCAGCTTTTGTGATGCAGCCCACCCTGAACACGTACGAGGCTCCTCTGGGTAAGTCGCTCACCACAAAGCAACTCTCTGTCACCTCTTCGGAGAGCACCGTCCAATCCCCTCCTGAGAAAACACATCACATGACCCACGCTTTTAACATATGATCAGAAAACTGAGAAATGGAAATATTACAAGTGGACTTCTTACATACATTTTAAATGATTGCGCTGATGGATTTCAGATAAAATCTGCTTTCTTTCTTTTTCCCCCTCCCTTTAAACAATTATTCAACCTTCTAAATTAAAGATCGATTCCCATTATTGTTTATTCAGTAGAAGCTTAATCTGTGATGGCCTCTAACTCAGAGGAAAGGGACAGGAGTGGTTATCAGATGTTGCTGAATATACAAATTAAAGACCTTCTCTGGTATGTTGGCAAAACAATTCAATGTATTTTGTTGTTTTTTATTCTTCTGAGAAGTTCCTCCCTCATCACACCACATTGTGTATGAACATATGGTTAAAGGAGACTTTAAAAGACCAAGGGCTTACCATCTGTGCAGTACTGCACACAGTAAGTAATGGGGTCACTGGACTGAACTGGTTTCCACACCAGCAGGACTCTGCCTCCATCCAATTGCAGCACCTCAGCTTTACTGGGACAGACTGATGGATGTGAACACAGTAAAAAAAAAACAACAACAAAGTAATACATTTAACCAAAATACTCTTTTGTTAAGAATTGTGTGGAAAAATAATAATGTCTTGTTTTGTCAAATAATGTTTAAGGTAATTTAATCTTTTACCGTAAGCCTTTTTTTTGGGGAGGATATAAAACTGTATGTCTCTGCACCGTGGCTGCCATTCTGCACCATTACATTTCTCTAAGGAGCTTAAATTCACATAAATACTTATCTTTAAAAAAAACTTTCACAAAATGACATTAGGCACCAAAGTGCTTCAGCACTATTAACCCTCGCCTCTGCACCAGCCATAGACCGTACTAAAGAAGTCGTAATAAAAGTTACTTTTATAGCTGTTTTGTTAGCAGCTCTGTGCATTAGAAACACATAACATTTCCTTTGGTACCTTTGGTCTTTTTGAATGCCGGAATCTTCAAAGATGGCAGAAGTTTGGAACGTCTCTTTTTGGGACTGTCAAGGCCACTGCTGCGGTGCCTCCCAGGAGGGACAGGAGCTGATTCTTTCACTATGGGCCCTGTAACAAAGACCAAATATAAAACAATGGAGCCAACAAATATAAGAATATCAATAATAAGAGCAGTCAGAGAGTGAAAACCTCCACCAAGCACCAAATATCTAGACCAGTGATCCTGATCATGGTACAATGATCATTCACATTTTAAATGTAACACTCTAGTTACTGTGATCCTTGCTGACTGCCACCCTCAGTGGACTGACAACCATCACTCCGCTTCCAGACTATAGAATTAATTCACCTTAAATAACCTTATCTTGGTTTTCTTTGTCTGTTATCACTCTCTCTCTGACACCTGTGTGTGTATGTGTGGGGCAGACCCTGCACAGTCACGGGGATCCATGAGGACACAAAACGATCCGTTCCTCCTCAGTATGTTTGTGGCTTTAAACTGTTGCTTCTCCTCCTCGGTCTGACTTTTTACTCTTGATTTGCTGTGTAACTGCTGTGTCTAACGCTGTTATGGAGACTTTTCTTGGGACGTCCGTCATTACACTTTTACTACCGAGGGTACCTGAACGCCTCTCGACTTCAGTCGAGCAACCAAGAGTAACGCCAAAAACAGCTCATGGAGCACACGTGTTTGTAGAACGATCTCTGATTGGCTGAAGTCCAGTGTCACACTCCTGGATTTATAAATGTCATTTTACAGAGCCAGGAGAAGGAGAATAGTTTCACTGTTCACTCAAAACACTTTGATTACAATATGCTCAAAGATTTCAAGCTTTAAACATGTTCATAAATGATACCTTACCCCTTTAGCGCCGAAAGAATATCTGTAATATTATGTGAATAAATATCTGTAAAAGTCAGGTTTTCCTATTAGCTCAATTCTTTGGCATCATTATCATGGATAGCAGATTTCAATTTGTAAATACATCATGCAAACAAAAACTAGGTGAGAAAATACATCACGCTAAGAAAAGCCACAATTACACTAATTTAATGCACCAAAAGCCACCATATTGTAGCATAATGTTTTGCAATGTTTTTTTTTTAAGGCCTACTACTTTTTTTCTGGACATCACTGGTAAGGTCTACCTTAATGCTTAAGCCAAGGCTCCAACTTTATTGAGTGGAGTTTGTCAATAAGCTTCTCAATACAGTTCAAGTATGCAAAGTTTCACAGTTTAATAAGTCAGTGTGATAGCTCTGTGGGGTGATTCTCATGATTATGCATTCAATGAACTAGGAAGTCATAGGATGAAAAGATGCATTCAAGAATGGGAATTTACCTGATAAAGACTAAATCTCGATAGCGAGATAAAGCTCAAGTAGTTGTGTAGTGTGGATACAGATGCAGCCTAATTATGGATTTACTTACCTCCTTTACTCACATCCTCCTTGCTGGAAGATCTGGAAAAGAGTTTAGTCAGGCTGGAAGCTGAAGCTCTCATCTTCTTCCTCAGAGACATGGTGGGAGTGTCAGGCTTCATTATCTCTCCTAGTGTGGGCCCTAGCCTTGTGTTGTCTAACTGGGAATAGGCGTTCCCAGTCCAGGACTGCCTCCGAAAGATACTCAGCAGCCCAAGCTTTGGTGACTTTCCTGGGAAGGGCTGTACTTCCAGGGCGGGAGCTGAGGCGTGTCTCTGGAGGCCACCGCTCTCTTTTTTGTCTTTGGATCTGGGCGGCCTCTCTGGAGCCTGTAAGGATGATAGGCTGGTGCTGGGACTGGCCATTACTGGCGTCCCTGTTTGGCCACTGCTATATGTAGATAAATTGGGATTAGAGCGAGTGCGGTTACGAGGTGGGGCCTGAGGTAATGAACTTCTTGGTTTCACTTCTTGGAATGAGCAAGGAGATGGTGGTGATATCAGAGGTTCACTTGGGTCATCATATCCTTCACTCTCTCCTGATCGGTAACCTCTTAGATTACCATGACTAAGGTCATCAGAAGAGCCAAGCCTGCTTGAAGACCCTGATCCCCCATGCTCTAAGATGTAGGATTCAGCCAGAGAGCCCTGGGAACCTGCAAACATGTGTCTTTCTGTTTGCCTTTGGTCCAACTTGGAGCTCATTTGACCTCTTTCTTGAAAGCAAACAGGCGAACCCCTGAGTGCTGGAGTTACTTGTCCTGGTGGGACTGAACCTTTTCTTCTTGTGGCACGCTGTGGGCTCGGAATGGCAAGCAGGTTTCTGCTGGCCACTTCATCATCTGTGAGATTTTCTTTCAGACTATGCGAGCCATCTTCTTGATCTGATTTGTTACGATGTGGTGAGCTGGGTGATCGACGGGAAGACTCATCTAGAGACCTGCTTCGCCTGTGCGGGGGTACATTCATGTGGGCAAGGCCAACTCCACTGTCAAATGAGGTTGACTTCTGCATGGCGGGCTGGACGGATCCCCGTCTCTGGCCTCTGTCTCGCTCTGTTTCATCCTCCACATATTCTATTAAAGGCTCGTTGAGACGACCTGAAAAGCTCCTCCTGAGAGGTTTGCGGCCTCTTTCCTGCTTTTTGGCCTGAAATTTGTCCCGCAGTGTCATGTGTCTGGCAGACATTGGCGAAAGCTGAAGAGACGAGTTATAGAAAGTGCTTCTGATAAGACTACCTCTTGGGATTCGACCTCCGTCACTTCCTGAACCTTCATCCCCATCAGAGAAACACAGGGACTGACTGCTTCCGTTGTTGAACCGGTGCTCTCTCTGAGGTGTCTGCTGGAACGATGCTTCTGATGATACAACCGACTGCCTGCTCACACTTCTTTCTAATACACTTTGCCTTCCCAACGGCTCACTATCCTCATCCTCTTCCAAGGTCACTTCCCCTTCATCCTCTCCATGTGGATAGAGTTGAGCAAAAGGCTTGGGAATCTGTGCTCTTTCCAATAAAGGATCATATTCCTCCTCTGTTTCCTCCTCCTCCTCAGTCTGGCTGCAGTGTTGGAAATGGTCCCAAGAGTCTGCCTCATCATACTCAGAGGAGGAGCCGCTGCTCGGCGAGCTGCTACTGCGATCCTGAGGGTCCCGAGGAATCGTCACCGCAGTTTCTCTGAGTGGAGCATCAAGCAGCTCAGGAATGGGCCTCAGTGTAAGGACTGAACCAATGCAAGTCAACGAACGCTGCGAATACAGAAAGGAAATAAAGGCCAGTCTTTGAGGTAAAATGCTGAATGCACAATGATAAACGTTTATGCAACAGGTAACTTACCTGCCATTTTCTTTTAGATATAAACACTTTTAAACTCTTTGTGCTGATAACATCAGTATCCTCTCCTGCATGATCGTCCTAAACACAGACACAAGCATATAAAGGGCAAACTCATTACTGTAAGTGAAATATAAAGTCAATATAAAATCCAGTTTGAATATTCTCTCTCACCTGGAGCCATTGATGGCTTAAGCACTCAAAAGCAGAAGGTCGCCGACTTGGGTAAAAACAAAAAATTGTGTGGTCAGATGTGTGTATTACTTTTCTTACTTTACTAACCAAAAACTACATGTGATTATTTACACAATCGCAAATCAAATTAGATCCACATGAAAAATACGTATATCTGAAGGTCCCTACTCTGGGTCTGGCTGAAGGACCGACCGCAGAAAGCTGACAGCTTCTGGGCTTCGTCGCAGGACATCAGGGGAGTCCCAGTTTAGAGTGCCCTCTCCAACCCTCAGCAGTGTAGCTCTGTCAGTCTCACCCACAAAGGGGCATCGGCTCATCAAACTGTCAAAATAAAAGCATAATGACAAAACGAAGACAAATAACAAAAAATTCAAAGCAGGAGGGAGTGAGAGCATTTGGCTTTATTTGTGTAATTGTAACGTGAATACAAACCATAAATATGCAATTATGCCAACAGCCCTAAAAATAAAAAGGAGAGGAAACAATGTTAGTTTTTTTGTCGTTCTGCATTACAACAATATAAATCCTTATGATAAATCATATCTATCATAGTTTTCATATCACAGTAAAGTGACACATTTAGATAAAACCATTTTCCATCTCTTAACAGAACCTCAAAGACAACCCAGAAAACAACTGTTCATTCACACAAAGTTCCTACTATTAGGGGTAAGCAGTAGCCAAGGCTTTCCTGGAATAGTTGGATGGAAGCTAAATTCATAAATTCACATTTGTTTAACACAAGCACTTGTGCACAATATTACAATAAATCCAATGTACAGTATCAAATCAAATTGAATATTAGAATAATTCTACTAGATGATGAATTACCAAATGTCAGTGGCCACTGTGACGGGCTCTTGGTGAACAACCTCTGGTGCTACAAACTCTGGTGTACCAAATAAACTGTACTGATGTCTGGAAGTGTCTATTTCCTGGCAGAAGCCAAAGTCACAGATCTTGATCTCGTCTCTTGGTGGATACACCATCAAAATGTTATCAGGCTGAAAAATAGAAACCCAGACGAGTGTAGCGTAAACGTGAATGACTGATTCTCTGTTAATGCAAAGAAAAGGAAACATAAAAATCTCACTTTGATGTCGAGATGCAGGATGTTCAAACTGTGAATATGACCAACTCCCTCAAGGATTTGAAGGATATAGGACTGAACCTACATTAAAAGCAGACATCATTTTTTGAGTTGATACATTTAGTTTGAGGGATTTCAGTTATTTAAAGTGAGTTTGTACTTCTTTTTCTGTGACGGATCCTTGAAGTAATAAATGGTCCAGGAGTCCATGAGAGCAGCAGCTACAAATGAATGTTAAAGGAGTCACATTTTAAATTTGCATGTCCACACATGTGAACACAGACATTTAAAAGGATACATTTCTGTGATCAGCACAAGTGTACGTCTCGTGCAAAAAAAGTCCAGCAGACAGGCCACCATCGGGTGAGCGAGTCGGGAGAGCAGATCGCGTTCCTGGAAAGCTCTGGTGCGAGTGCTGCTCCTCAGAGGTAGAAACTTAGCAGCAAACACTTCCCCTGTCCTTCGGTGGATCACACGCTTCACAACTCCAAATGTTCCCCTGAAACACAGAGTGAGGGTTGAAATCAGAGGTGATAAGCAGTGCAGACTACGTAAGTTTCAGAGTTCATTCACCTTCCAATTTCCTCTTGGATGTCGTAAACGGAAAATAACTTCCTCCTCTTTCCCAGCTCCACTTCTCTTTCCTGATACTCCAGTAGACCTACAGAAATGACACAACGTGTTCCACATTACCAGAAACATTTTCCTTACTTTAGTAACAAAATAATAATAATACAGTAGAGTATAATACAAAGGAGCATCCCTGGTGTATTACCTTCCTCAACGGTGAGCTGAGACTGACATGTAGCATGGCCCGTGTCATTGTAGGCAAAGCAGGTGTACATCCCGCTGTCCTCCCCCTCAGGGCACACAATGGTCACAGAGCAGCGGGCTCCATGTTGCACTATTTTCACATTCTCATTGGCCACAAGCTCTTCACCATCCTACAGTCGCAAAGAGTGGATTTAATTTGAAATCGGGCACTGGTCCGGTAATGTAACTTCAGACCAAGAACAAAAGAAACAATTCAAAACATTGTAATCTAGTGATTATAAGACAACAAGAACATAACAACATCAATAATAAGAGCACTCAGACAGCACAAATCTCCACCAACCACCACATATCCTCATTACCAGATATTGGCAGTTATCTGGATCAGTGATTCTGATCATGGTACCATGATCATTCACACTTTAAAGGCTTGGACAAAATTTCTGTCCTCATTATTAACTATACAGTAGGTCCATTTTTTCAATCTGAATTAATCTCAGTTGGGTAATGGAGGAACTAACCTGACATAACTGAGTTAAATTTCATTAAGATTTACAAACCAAGATATTAATTTTTGAAATTTCATCAATGGTAAGATAATCAGAATCCAGAATCAGTATTTTGATCTGAATCCCCTCCAAAATTCCATGGAATCTTCCATGATGTAAGGTTGATCTTTGACTATAATTTTGTCAAAATCTCTTAAGTACTTTTGAAGTAATCCTGCTAACAGACAAAGTGATGACGATGATGATGATGATGATGATATTACCAAAAGTAATAATATTGGTAAATAATGTTTGTGCAAAGAAAAGATGGGAATAAAATCATTTAATCCTTTCATTTACAAAGAAACCATTTATGCGCCCACCTTGTACCACTGGATCTTAGGAGTCGGCCTTCCTGTGATAATGGCTGTAAATGTAGATTGCTGGCCTGGCTCAACATATAAGTCCTCAGTGGGCACCTGGATGGATGGAGGTGCTAAACAGAAAATTTATGAAGTTAGAAATGTCTTGCATCAAACATGGATATTGTTGTTCTCGTAAAGTTTAGCGTTTGCCTTCTGTGATTTCCTGCATTTGCTCGGAAATGTAAATCTCTTCCTCCTCAACCTCCAGATAACAGGGCGTCTGCTGCGCTGCCTGCTCAGCTGCTGGGCACATACGAGCATCCACCTCAGCGCTACGAGGAAAACATGCAGAATTTATTACAATGATATTTTTAAATTCCTGTGTATCTTGGAAATTTTTTTTTTTTTAAATTAACCGAGGAAAAGCTATTACTTGTTTATCTGTTAAGAATATCTTACTGTTCTTCCCCTTCTGGAGGGAACATCTTCTTGGTGGTGGAGGTAGGGTTGAAATCTGTCTGCAGCCATTTTGTCACAAAGGCAGTGGACCAACCATCTGAGTCTGCATCTGGAAACAGAAGTACCAGCCTGAATCACTCAAACCAACCTTGAATTTCTTAAGCACTGATAGCAGATTTGCAGTATACATTACCTCCACTCCAGCCACAGTAAAGATCAACTTTGTGTCTTACCTCGCAACTTTTGGGCTCAACCCAACAAAAAAACACCACATCAACAGGAGACGAGCACGAGCCCGTGCCCCCTGCTGCACAGACGTAATGGGAGCACTTTCCAGCACATGACCATCTTGTTGGAGTGAAGAGTTAGCTGGGCATGCAATGGTCAGAGAAGAGAGGGGAATGTGGAGAGGTTATTTGTTATGACAATGACGACTTACATGGAACGGTGTGAGGAACCTCCTGCTTTATGGTCTAGTGAAGGGAAGATGAACAATGTCCGTTATTGACAATGGATGAGAAAGAATATATAAAAGGACTGATCAGTGGCACATTTGGATCGTCTCTCCTCATACAGCGTCTAAAGACGGTTTATTTATCTCAGAAATTGTGCAAACTTTTGCACCGTAAGTCATAAAATAACAATAAGCTGTTCAATGCTTCAGGACATCCCATGCACTTCGGTCCAAAAAAATTCTGAAAGTTCTACCAATTGTTTCTTAATAACTCAGTTGGCATACTGTACATGTTTGTGTTTGATCAGATGAATACTCTTAGAGATATGGACAATTTAGTGATGGGGGAATGTGTTGATTTTCATGCACCCCTATTTTTCTTCTATATTCAGCTTCCAATATCTCAACAATTACACCACATGTGAAACTGAAATTTGGTATAGTAATACAGCTCCATCTTCTCTCTCAGAGTATACAACAATATTTGCTATGTATCTTATCTGCTGGACATGCCCTTAAAATTGTAAAAAAAAGTGTGTTGGGGTTTAGGCTCAAACGTGTTTGGGCCTTCAGTAAACAACTATGCATATGCCTCAGCTCTCTGTAATTTTATCAACTTTAAGTTAAGTGCATAGACTGTTGAAATCACTAATGATTAGTCAGAGCGGGGGGCTAACCCCAGACACAACAACCATCACCCATCCCTCTTCAGTAAAGAGCTTATCTTTTTTTACCTTCTTCAACAATTAGTTAATTTCCTCATGTTTGAACATTTATCCTCAGTTTTCTATATCACATATCCCCCCGAAGCGGTAAACCTCAGTGAACACTGCTCGCTTTCTATCAACTGTAATTAATAGCACAAATACTAAATGATCTGGAACACTGTTCAATAAAATGTGTCATTCAAGGATCCATAGGATAAGATTATCAGAATGATGTTTATGTTGAATGGCAGTCGCTAGATCCCACTCATTATGGCAAGACACAGATAGTTACAAAGTTATGATAGTTACTTTAAGGTCTTTGTCACATTAGTGCACAACAACTATTTGGGTAAGAATTAAATGCAGAGGTTTTAAGAAGATCCCTAATGGATGAAATGAGGGCTAACACCAACGAGTCAAATTATTAGTTTGAAGGAGAGTGAATGTCACCGCCGGTTATAAAAGAACATTATAAGCAGTTAAAATGACTCTTTCAGTATTGAAATAGTAGTGAGATGCTGATGGTTAAGATAGGGTTTTTGTTTAATACATTCCTCTTTTTGACACAGTAACACTAGAATTAGTGATGAGACAACAAGTGTTTAGCTTGTTGTTAGCATTTTTGTGCCATAATGCGTGGGAGTCTAGCAAAAAATGAAATGGTAGTTGGAAGTCTTCATGAAGTGAGTGGAAGGAATGGAAGGAAATAAAATGGATGTTGAGGAAAAACCTGATGATGATGGCATTCTAGCAGAATGGGTAAATGGCAATGGTTTAAAAAGTAGAATTTGTGTTTGTTTGTTGTCAAGAGAAAAATTGTCACATGAAGTGATGAGAACTGAAGAGAAACTGGACAATGGCATGTGCTTTATGCTTGATTTCCATTCTGTGTGAAGGCTCTTTACCTCAGAAGCTCCGTTTGTCCTACCTTTAGGTGGCAGCTCCTGTGCTTGGTCAGTTTCGGTGTCTGTCGGTGGAACATAAGCGGGACACAGACCCGCTCTGCATTTGACACAACCGAAATCATTCCAAAGCTGAAAAAAACATACAGTATAACTTTTTGCAACAACTATACAATATAATTAATTTTGACTTTTGTGAAACGTGGGAGACTTAAAAGTAATGAGTGTCATACCTCACACTCATACTGCCCCAGATCTGCTGCTGTAGCCTTGATGACGGTCAGAGACAAGATGCCGCTACGAGCGTCATTTACAATTGAGTATTTCTGCTGGTCAGTCAGCTCTTTGGAATCTTTTAACCACCTTTCAGAAACAGACATTTGTAGGTTTACACATGGGGGAAAAAAATCAACAGCTATTTGGGGAAACTCAGCTACGCACTGTCTTACCTAACATTTGGTAGAGGCGTTGTGAGAGTGGAACAAAGGAACTGGATATCATCTCCTTCTATTAGACAAGCACTCTCCAGTCGACTCACAAACCTCGGTGGAGCTACAGAGAAGCGCAAATACATTTAGCACTCAAAGGGATCAATAGAATACATAAGTAATTGTGAAATGATTAGTTCATCATGAATCACTGATACCTGCCTATGACCTTGTTGTTTGTCATTACTTTACCTTCTATTCATTAAATACGAAACAGAAAAAACAAACTAAAAGAATTGCAAAAATAAAAATGATTCCAATCACCATCAAACACACTTGTAGCTAGAGTTGAAGCACTCGAGTCCGGTCTCGAGACCACATTTTGAAGGTCTTGGTCTTGTCTAACTCGCGGCCTGGCCGATGTCAGGGTTTTCCGTCAAGACCATTCGAGACCAGCACTCATCTGCTGGTCTTCAACTTCATTAATGTGATAGTAAGGAGAAGCACTTGGAACTGTTACATGCTACAGGGAACGCTTCCAAGTGCTGCTACTTGTGTACCAAGCCAGCATGTGTTTTCAACTGCAGGAGACATAATCATTGCCCAAAGGACTCAATTGCTACAGAAAAACTTAGACATGTTGAAAAAGAGCATGTCCATATGTTAAATTTGGGATGTGTAGAAGATTTTAGTTTGATGTTATAAAAAAACTTGCCATGCAAAGTTTATGCACAGATAGGAATGTTTTTTTGTCATGATGATGACATTTCTTCTCAATCAATTGCCGTTTTTGGGGTTCGAGCTCTATTTGTTGTATTCACTTTATAAAAATCCATCTTATTTACATTACTGATATAATTATTTTATATTCACTTGAGTTGAAAAGGTTAAACCCAAATATTTTGTTATGCCCAAAGTTTATGTCAAACAAAAGCACTACAAATGTTTTTTTTTTTCAAATAGTATTTTCTGTGGTATTTTTTCCCTTTCCAAAATACCGTATTATCTTAAGACCAATATCGTATATGGTCTTGTCTCGTGAACTTTGTATATGGTCCCACCCCTACTCTTTAACTATTCAACCTCGTCCTAGTTTTTAAAATGACATTTTATGGTCTTAGTCTTGTCTTGGTCATGGGTAAGTCTTGGTCTTGGATACTTTGGTCTTGAGTACAACACCAGATTGGTTTCACTCTAGTTTTCCATTAAACTCACCCTGCACCACCACCTTGGCCAGGCTGCCTGCACTGCCCATGGAGCTGGTGGCGTAGCACATGTACTGACCAGCATCCTCAGCAGTGAGGCTGTCCAGGATGAGACTGCAGATTCCAGTTCGGTCTGCAATGATGATGTGACGTGGGTCGTCTTCCAAAGTAAGACCATCTATGAAAATGACATTATAACTTTTAGAGACAGAACTACATTGGCAGCAAAGCTCAGAATATGCATGTGAATGAAAAGACTTGACTACTGTGAAAACAGAGACAATTTCCATTAATATTCTGCTACTCTATCTACCATCAATGTGACGAAAAAAATAATGCATGAGTTTAACAGGTTTTCTCTGCATAATTGCATCTATTTTTGTTTACATGTAAAATAAGCTAAGATAAAAACTCCTATTCCAAAAAGAAGCTTCTCATACAGTAGGCTCTCACACAGTTCCTGAGATTTAACATCTTCTGAATTCTGCAGGTGAATCATTACCTTGCTGTTACATCCGGACACAAAAGTTACCTGCAAGCTTATTCTTTTATTAATTATCTTAGAGATTATGATTTATTTACCAACTGAATCTGTATCTTTTTAGTTTTAAAAAAGGAAGTTAAAAGTAACAGTAGGCTACATCCTGGAAAAAACACTTGCCATTAAAGTTAGTACCTTATTTGTTTATTAAAACACATTTATTACTTGAGCACTAGGTCCATGAATAAAAACATGCAACAATTCAAAGTACAGTTGTTTTTTTTAGCCATAAGTGTCCCAAACCTTTGAGCCAGGTGATGGACGGTTTGGGGCATCCCGATACCTTGCAGCTCAGTTTGATTGTCTGCCCTATTTTTGTTGTGTAGTCAGACAGCAGAGATTCAAACACTGGAGGGCCTGTAGTTAGGAAGCAATGCATCAGAAGACACACATAATTGTGTTTCTCAAACGTGTCCATTTCTAAATAGTGTCAGTTATATCTAATGTTATTAAGAAAACAGGTTCTCATTCTGCTTATTTCGTTTTTGCTGCCAAGGCACCACAAATCTTACAGCTAGATGACAAGCTGGATCGCTGCTGGAGCTCCTTCAGCTCTTTGAGCCAGGACAGTTTGACCAGCTGAGAGTGACCCTGCAGTGTGTACCTCCGCATCGAGCCCCTGTGCTCATGACACAAGAGCAAAGACTTCTCGTCTCCTCCCACAGACTCTCTGATTTCTATGTCATTCAGCTGGAAAAGAAATATCAGTAAGTGTGAAGAAGAGGTGAAATGTGGACAAAAACTTAACAGATTGTGAATAAGTAACAACACCTGGGATTTGATTTGTTTTAACTTCCAGGAATAAGGAATATACCTTACCTTCATTTTGTTCCTGAAGGTGCAGGTATCCTTAGTCATGCCTGTGTCTTTTTTCAACTTGCACAGTACGATGCATTCTTTAAAGAGGAAAACCTGTCTCTGATGCCCTCTAGAGGTGGCTTTAACCTCTGGCGATTCCTCCCATACTGTGAAGACTCCCTGAAATGTGTTAAGAAACAAATACTTTGAATCTAAACACAATGGAGGTTAAAGCCTGCATTTGTACCTGTCGCACAGGCTCCCCCAGAGCAGTCAGAGGAGCGGGGTAGTTCTCAATGAGGGACACTTGGTGCAGGTTGTTGGACCTCCAAGGTAGGCAGGACACCACGGAAAAGGCATCCTCCAACAGGTAACAGCTCTGACCACTTTTAGCTTTGTTTTTGATTAATTCCTACAAATTAAAGTTCAGATGAAACATCGGGAAGTGAGGGGTTAAACACGGCTTTTAAACATCACTGAGAATGTATCCGCACATAAAGGCTTCTAAGGGTTATACAATAAAATAAAACAAAATATTAATTTATAAAGAACATTCTGTTTCCAAGGAACAAATTTAAATTGACAACGTAGTAAGTTTTGTGTGTATACAGCAATTACACACAAATCAGTCTCAGAGCTGACCTTCAGCAAAGCCTGATAGGTTTGAATCCTCTCTATCGGTTGCTGCAGGAAAGTGAGCACATCCATGGCAGGAGCTTCTGTCCTACCAGGTTCTGTTAAATCCTACAAAAAATATAAAGATTATGCGTTAAACATGTTAAATGTATGTATTTATATTTAGCCATGTGCAGTATTTATTTCTTAGATGGAGTTTGTTACCCTAAAATATTGCTGGATGGCCTTGTCAGTGATGCTGGCCTCTGCTTGTGTTTGTCCCACCATGTAGTGAAGATACTTTTCAAAGTCCTCCGTGTGTTTGATCAGTTTCATGGCCACGTCGTCATCTGTGGAACAGTCTCTCAGCCCAGGAAGGATGGAGCTAAAGGTGCACAGTGTGACCCAATCATTCATATGTGTGTGTGTGTGTGTGTGTGTGTGTGTGTGTGTGTGTGTGTGTGTGTGTGTGTGGTGTGTGTGTGTGTGTGTGTGTGTGTGTGTGTGTGTGTGTGGGGTGTGTGTGTGTGTGTGTGTGTGTGTGTGTGTGTGTGTGTGTGTGTGTGTGTGTGTGTATGTGTGTTACCGTTCATGTAAGGACACAATGTCTTTCACATTTCTGAACACAATTTCTTTCTGGTTGAGGACATTCATGGGGACGTGGCGACTTGTATCCAGTACATTCAGCTGGTGAGTGATGAATGACTTCATCTCTTTTACAAACTCTTCCTCTCCATCAACCAGGCCTTGGATCAACTGACTGAAAATGGATAAGAAACAACTAAGTTTGGTTAATATTTTTCCGGTTAGTACAAACAAATACAGAAAGAAAAACAATCAAGAAATACAGACGTATGTAATATATATTTGTCAACGCTGAGTCAACATACAATTCAAACTAAGGAATTCTGTAACATAGGTTCTTGGTAAAGGTCATCTACGCCATTGTTTTACTGGTTACCTCAGAGTTCTCCTGTACTCTTCACCTGTTGACCCAATACCCAACTCAAGATCTTCTTGTGGTGCTCTCAATTGTGGGAAATTCTCCTGTAAGTAACATTCATTTACTGACAGTTGTGTTTTTTTTGTCATCTTAAAAACCCAAACCAATGTAAAAGATACTCTACCTTTCTCTTCTTCTCCAGGTAGGCTGCACACAGCCATCCCTGTCTAGCTGGGTTGGTTTTTGTGGGTTTAGTCCTCACCAACCACTTATCAGGATGGACAGAGTCCAGGACCTCTACAAACTGACCCTCTTTCAGAATGAAGCTGTCTTTGTTTTCAGTGTTTGGACTGCAGTCGGCTCGAGCTACATACATTTCAAATGTCTGTTGATGGAAAAAACCCAAATAATTATATCTCAAGATTTATAGCCTACTTTTTAATGTTGTGTCTAAAATAGGTCAGGTTTTTTTACATTTACGCATAACAGAGCACACGGAGGACCAGCTCTGCCATAATAAAAAATAAATGAATTAATACCTACAAATCATTAATAAATAAATGAATAAATAAATCACTCAATACTTAAATAAATAAATACATCAGTTAATACCTAAACATATAGACCATAAATGTTATTTATTTTTAATTATGGCAGAGTTTGTCCTCCGTACACATGTGACCCTTGGGGAAGGGATGAACAATTATAACATCATAATCCTGCTTAACTCTAGACAATACGTCCTATCCGAAGTGCTAAACAGTGTTTTGTTGTGTTGTAGCCACAATTACTTTAAAGTTGAATCCAGCTGTAAACGAGCAAGTATGTCAAAAATACCTCTTTTCTGTCCTCCTCCCCTTCAGACTCCGTTTCAGACACAGTACTAGTTAAAGGTGTGAGAGCACGGGCGTGCTTTGGTGATGGCACCCTCAGTTTATTTTCTTGGGGATCTAAAAATAAAGTGAAATAATTCCTTAGTATACCTGCTATAGGATATAGATTTCCTTCAACTTCACTCACCTTTAACCGTCAGTAGTTTCTTTTGAGGTTGCAGAGCTGCTGTCTGCACCTTATCAGCCTTGGATGCTGCTCCATCTGGTTTTGGTGCCTCCCTATGATGATATTTATTAATATTTACAGGATTTGAGATTGAAACAAGGATAAAGATTGTCCTTACTCTGGACTGTGAACCTTTGGTACGGCTGAGGCGGTGTCGAAAGGTTCCATTATGTCTGGAGCCGTGTCATAATCGGACGGACTGGACACTGTCGAAAGTGAGGAGAAAGTGTTAAACCAGTTCAAACTATTGAAGAGCTTTGAGTTAATGGATGTTTTTATTTATTACTGACTGGAGCTCGCAGTAATCAGTGATGATCGTCGCTCCTGTGTGCTGATCAGTGTGTTCTGTTCTGTCAGGTTGTAAGCTTCCCACAGTGAGACGTTCACATTTTCCACATAGTTTCCAGTATTTTCAGCTGAATTTAGAGCATCCTCAGGCAAAATCTCTCTTTCATCCTTTGTTATTTGTGGAGCTAGCTGCAAGGGAGTAATGGCTGCTAGTGGAGGATGTACAGGTTTCTGTGCTAAAGGTGCAGGTTGGAGACTTTGTACTACTGTAATATTTCCATTGTAGGACGTCATACCAAACTTATTAACTGCTTCACAGGTATAAATCCCGCTGTCACTACTGACTAGGTTTTTTATGACCAGTTTGCACTCCCCATTCTCTGAGGTCTTGATTCGACACCGTTGGTCATTGGTGATTGGTTGGCCATTTTTAAGCCAGCGGACTGAAGAGGCTTTTCCATCTACAACGCACAGAAGATTGAGTGTACCATGAAGATCTGCACTCTGGTTTTTGAACACTTCCTTAAAGACTGGTCGCATCTCTCTTCGAGTTTTGTAGCCTTTGAATGCAGCCTGGATTTTGACTGCAGCTTCTTGCATCTGGGGCTCATCCTCAAAATCGTTGCTGGTTTCTAGGACCGTCTCTGAGGGAAGCAGCTGAACTGTAGGTCCTTCAGCCAACAAGCGAGTGAACTCGGCCTCATAATGGGTGTCTGGTAACTCAGACAAAGCTTCAGTGAAAGTTTCATCTTCGGAAATGTAAAGGAGAGGAATATCCTGTGCCATTTTAGTTGACTGTTGATCTTCTCGTCTTCTCATTGGCTCAACTGCCACTTTCATTTCTGGCTCCACTCCGAGTTCCTTTATCATGGGTTTAACAGACTGCTTTATTGGAACCTTCACCTCCTTCTCCATACCTAGAGTAATCTGTTTAACATCATTTTTATTGTTGTCCATTTCCTCCTCAGCCTGTTTCCACTGGGATTTGTTAGCCTGTTTTGTTGGATGCTCCTGATCTGTTTTTATAACCGCTTTCATCAGCGTTTGCTCATCCTGGTCTGTCTCTGTGTCCCTGGAAGCTTGCCTTTCCATCCCCGCCTTTACTTTAGTTTTCATTCTTACGGGTGGCTTTGGAGCAGGAATGTCTGTTTCCCTCTCTGTGGATTGTTTATATTGTTCTACTGGCTTTTTGTCCACGTTGGGTCTCTTGTTCAGTGATGTTATATTACTGTCTGTCTCTGTAACTATTGGTATGTCAACAAGATTTTTCTCTTTTTTGTCCACGTTGGATCTCTTGTTCAGTGATGTTATATTACTGTCTATCTCTTTAACTGTTGGTATGTCAACAAGATTTTTTTCTTTATTGTCCACGTTGGGTCTCTTGTTCAGTGATGTTATATTACTGTCTGTCTCTTTAACTGTTGGCATGTCAACAAGATTTTTCTCTTTTTTGTCCACGTTGGGTCTCTTGTTCAGTGATGTTATATTACTGTCTATCTCTTTAACTGTTGGTATGTCAACAAGATTTTTTTCTTTATTGTCCACGTTGGGTCTCTTGTTCAGTGATGTTATATTACTGTCTGTCTCTTTAACTGTTGGTATGTCAACAAGATTTTTCTCTTTATTGTCCACGTTGGGTCTCTTGTTCAGTGATGTTATATTACTGTCTGTCTCTTTAACTGTTGGCATGTCAACAAGATTTTTCTCTTTTTTGTCCACCTTGGGTCTCTTGTTCAGTGATGTTATATTACTGTCTGTCACTGTAACTGTTGGTATGGCCACAAGATTTTTGTCTTTTTTGTCCACATTGGGTCTCTTGTTCAGTGATGTTATATTACTGTCTGTCTCTGTAGCTGTTAGTTTGTCAACAAGATTTTTCTCTTTAAAGTCTTCTTCAGAATTATTTCTCATATCCATTACAACCTGACGAGAGGCCTCCTTCCTTTCTTTGACCTGTGGCTTAACTTCTGCCCCTTTTGTTTTAGCTCTTACTGGTGGTTTCAGTAATTCCTCTGCTTTGTTGTCAACAGCTGATGTCCTGACAGCATGTTCCATCATTTCATTTTTAGTTGATACATCATTCAGCTGCACAACCTCATACTTCTCCCCTCTATTATTCCATTGCTCGTTACTTGGCACTTTCACCTTCATTTCCTCTTCACTTGCTTTTTCTGAGAGTTTTCTTTGTTTGGCGCTTTCAATTTCATCCCCATTTTCCTTATTGAGAATATGTCTCACAGTGTCACCTATTAGATTAGCTGGCTTACCTACTTCCTGTTTAGCTGATTCCTTCACGCTTGCATCCTCGGAGGAAATAACTTTTTCACTTTCCCATGACTTTCCTGGCTCCTTAACTTTACTTACTGGAACACTCACAAGCTCACCTGCTTTCTTATACACTTCATTATTTTTCTCCTTGTTTGTCATGTCTTGTGTAACTTTTTGAGGAACATCAGTGTTTTCCTTCACAGGTCCTGCAGGTTTGATAGCCTTTATGGCTTCAGTGTTTTGCTTAATTTGAGGTGGCTTTATTTCAAAAACTGCCTCTGCTTCACTTTCTGAACTTGCAAGGGATAATTTTCTAGTCCTCTTTTTAGGCTCAGGGGGAGCAGGTTTAGTCTCTGCGAGTCTGGGTTTCTCAGGGTCTGTTGTAGGAGATTTTAGACCTTTTATCTGTGGCAGAGTTGTTGGTGTTTCTGCCTTAGGTGGTGCTATTTGGGGTGCTGTGAATGAATGTCAAAAAAAAAGGTTTAAAAAGTTATCGTGTCATAGAGTCATTTCTAATTCCAGGAAAGACATCCAAACCTTTTACTTGCACAGTGGCCACAGTCTCAACTCTTCCTGCATTGCAGGAGTAGCTGCCGCTGTCCTCAGGTGTCAGCTCTTTGATGTTGAGCTGATGACAGCAGCCATTCAGTTTGATCTCAAACTTCCTGTTTGCTCTTAGTGGAAGTTTGTTTTTCTTCCATTGTACAGACACTCCTGGCTTAGAGAGCTCACAGTACAGGGAGGCTGTACCTCCTGCCTCCACCTCCATGCTTTGCAAATCCTTGGTAAGGTGTAGGAGCTCTGCAGAAAGAGAGAAAAGACTAAAAACCCAAATTCTTCAATATTTAACCATAAATGGTGCTTTGTAAAGTGATTTTATCTATTTATTATTTACGCATACATAATCCGGGGAGTTATTATGAGATCATGTATTAAGTTTACATGCATACATGTCTGGTGTCCACTTCCACGCACCTTTAACCGTCACAGTTGCAGAGGTCTCTGCACTTCCAGTTTGACACGAGTAACTGCCACTATCTTCAGCTTTAAGTTCCTTAATTAGGAGTTGATAGGTGCAGCCATCTTGCCTCATCTCATACTTAGTGCTTGCTCTCAATGGCAACCTGTTCTTCTTCCATTGCACAGACAGTCCAGCCTTTGACAGATCACAGCACAGGGTGGCCGTGCATCCCTCATCTGCCTCGACACTTGACAGATGTTTTTTGAAGAATGGCGGGCGCTCTAAGGATAATAATAGGATATGAAATTGCTATATACAATTTCTGATTATCTAGCTGTTCAAGATTGTGAATTTAAAAACACAAGAGATTCGTTAATGATACTGGCACATATGCAGGTACCAGTCCAAATGATATAAAGCCTGTTAAATTTACAATCCTAGATTTCCAATATGAAATTTATAAAGATAGTGATCATGGATGACTAAATTAATATATTAGTGAAAAGTCGCATGATGGCAAATGATTGCGTAAAACAACCATGAGCTTGTGGAACAAACAGGTCACAATTTGTTACAATACTTATTGAACTGAATGTTATTTTTGTTAAACAAACCGTATGCACCTTTTACTGTCACAGTTCCACTGGTCTCTGCACTTCCAGCCTCACATGAGTAGCAGCCACTGTCCTCGGGTTTCAGGTCCCTGATGTGGAGCTGAACCAGGCAGCCGTCCTGTCTATTCTCGTACTTTTTGTTGCTTCTCAGTGGAAGTCTGTTTTTCTTCCATTGCGCAGAAATCCCAGATTTAGATAGTTCACATTGCAGAGTGGTTGAACCCCCTTCCTCTGCCTCTACATTTTGCAATTTTGTCTTGAAGAAAGGTGGAAGCTCTGTAAAAGAAATAGCAATAAATCTATCGATCTGTCTATCTATCCATCTATCTTCAAATAAAATAATAGTGAAATAATTCAGTTTAGTAATGTTGTCACACTCATTACTTTTGACTTAGCTCACATAAAAAAAAGGTTAAGAAACCTTTAAATTAGATACAAATAAATAAGATTCAAATTTCAAATGTGACAATTCTAAGGGAACAGCTGGTCAACTGTCGTAAATATTTGGTGCTATGCCATTGCTTAATGACATTTAGAATATTAATCAGTAGACCCTTTGCTTTACATGAAGATAATGTGTGCTTGTCTTAAAGAGCCCTTCGTGTTTATGTGGTTTTAATGTTTAATTTTTTATTCTCTGTGAAAAAAAATCTGCTTTTACCAAAAAAAAAAAAACCACCAACCTTTAACTGTTACAGATCCAGTGGTCTCCACAGCTCCTGCCTGACAGGTGTAGACGCCACCGTCCTCCTGTTTGAGATCTTTGATAAGAAGCTGGACCACACAGCCATCCTGCTTCATCTCATACTTCTTGCTGGCTGTCAGTAATCGTCCTTGTTTACTCCAATGTACTGGTACTGGTTTAGAGAGTTCACTGGATAGAGAGGCGGTACCTCCTTCCTCATTATGGACATTTTTCAATTCCTTCTTGAAGAATGGTGGGAGATCTGTTTAACATTCAATAAATGCATTAGTGAGTACAATACAGTCTTGTCTTGTTCATGTATTACATTTGTCAGCCAATAATGTGTTCGGAAAGTTGTTTAACATTTTGGCATTCACAAATTATACAACTTTAGAGACTAGAAACTGAATATACATTTGTACAATTTGGGAATCTACAAACCTTTCACTATTAGTGTTGCAGTGCTTTCTGCAGACCCTATGTGGCAGGAGTAGCAGCCCCTGTCCTCAGGTTTGAGATCTTTGATGTAGAGCTGTGCAACACAGCCATCCTGCTTTATTTCATACTTCCTGTTTGCTCTGAGAGGAAGTTTGTCTTTTTTCCACTGGACAGACAGTCCAGGTTTAGACAGTTCACAGTGCAAGTGTACTGTACTTCCCTCATCAGCCTCCACACCTGCTAAGGCTTTCTTGAAGTATGGTGGGAGCTCTGGGGAAAAGATACAGAATGCACGTTAGTTATTTTGGAAGAGAAATGCTGGAAACACCACCATGAATAGTACAGCTACATTGATGCAGATGTAACAGTAAAACATCAAAACTGTCCAGCAGCTCACACCTTTCACTGTTACGGTGGCGGCTGTTTCCGTAGTTCCTACATGACACGAGTATTTTCCACTGTCCTCAGGTTTGAGATCCTTGATGTTGAGCCTGAGAAAGCAGTTGTCCTGTTTCATCTCATACTTCTTGTTTGCTCTCAATGGCAGCTTGTTTTTCTTCCACTGAACTGACTGCCCAGGCTTGGACAGTTCACAGCACAGAGTGACTGCTCCGCCATCCTCACCCTCCACACTTAGCAATTCTTTCTTGAAGAAGGGTGGAAGCTCTGGATGGATGCATACATGTTATGCATATGAGTTATTGCAACAGTAGTACCATATAATCTTTGTCTTTAATACTTCTTACAACAAAAAAATTAGGTTTGTGTTGCAAGGGTTGGGTTGGAATAAAAGTGCACAGTAAAATCACTTCAGATTGTGTTGTCTGTGCGTCTGTATAAGGTTACTTGCAGGTCACACTGCCAAAGGACTCATAGCATCCTTAGCAACACCATAGCAACAGGAGAAAGCAGAAAGAATGTACGTTGAAATGAGGAAACTATGAATTGTATACATAATCTGAAAGGATACTATGAAAATTGAGAATAGATTTCTCACAAGAAACAAAACTAAAGCCCCAAGCTCTCTTTATATATAGCAATTTACAGTGAAAATTTAAGGAATGTGCGCCATCTTTTACGCTTTCATAGACGTTTGTGTGTAATGTCTATGCATCGCGCAGTGGACAAGCGTAGTTACACGGTTTGGAATGAGCCTTGGTTACAACAGGACGTACCTGTCACAGACAGCGCTGCAGTGGTTTCTGCTGTCCCAGCCTGACACATGTAGTTTCCTCCATCCTCAGGTTTGAGCTCACTTATTTTGAGCTCGAGGAGGCAGCCATGTTGTTTCATCTCATACTTCTTGCTGGCTCTGAGTGGCAACTTGTTCTTTTTCCATTTGACTAAAGTGCCAACAACAGGCTTGGACAGCTCGCAGGTCATGGATACTGTTTCCTCCTCCATGGCCTCTGTGTTTTGTAACTCTTTGGTGAAAAATGGCAGAAGCTCTGGAACAAATAAATGATAGGATGATAGAAAGTAATTCCTCAAATACCAAATTTGCGTTTCAAATAGATGTGAGGCACTCAGAGAGACTGTAGTTAAAAAGCCTTTATTCCATTAGGGCTATTTAATCATAAAAACCATGCCAACATGTTTCAGCCTAATAGGACTTCATCAGGGCAGTGACAAAATGGCTGCCAAGCTACTTCCTTTAAAGATTTTCAACAGGGCACATGACCAAGTGAAAGGTTACACAATTACAATTAAAATCTGTAGAGCAGTTCATTCAGTGATGTTTAAGAACATGGAAAATGCATTATACAGGATTGATACATAGATATTTTCTAAACATGTATTAAATTAGAGCCCAGTAAAAGCTGTAAAAAAAAAGTCAAGTTCACCAATTAGACCTGAAAATTGTGTTGCTTTTAATGTATTTATCCAGAAAGACTCTCTTTGGAGGAGCAATTTGAATCTATCTCCTCCTCTGATTGAGTTTTGTATTTGCTCAATACCAGATATTTTCAGAGAGTTACAGCTACCATGATTACACTCTTTGTAATGTACAGCCATAGGATATTGTAGGTTTTCTGTTTTAATGGCATATTTATGTTCAGCCAATCTTACTTTTAGTTGATGCTTAGTTCTCCCGATGTAGAAACACCCACAGGGATATTCAAGTCTGTAACCTACACAAGTGTTGCAGTTTATAAAAGACTTAATGTCAAACCTTTTACCTGTGTTAACATCTGTAAAGTACCTGGTTCTTGTCATGTTGTCACAATGATTGCAATTTCCACATTTATGATTACCTACTCTAGAGTCTAACCAGTTCTTTTTTGTCTTTGTGGGAGGATAGCTTCTCACCACTTTATTGTTAAAGGTAGGGGCTCGTCTGAAGCTGATTGTAGGGGCATCAGGAAGGGCTTCTCTAAGAGATGGGTCACATTTCAATATATCCCAATTTCTTTTAATTATTTATTTGATTTGGTTTGCTTTGCAGCTATACTGCATCACAAAATAAACTTGATTAAGTGGCTGTTGATACTTTTGCTTTTTTAACCAGTAGCTGCTCTCTAGGAAGACCTTTTTCTTTGTTGTAAGCTGTGTCACTAGTCTTTTTTGGATATCCTCTCCTCAAATCTGTGGCTCAGATCTCTGGCATTTTTCTCAAAATTATTAGTTAAATCACAGATTCGTTGAACTCTCTGAAACTGGCCAGAAGCAGAAGGTATGTTGTCAATAAGCCAAGGAGGGTGGAAACTGTCTGCTGTCAGAGTGGTTGTATGTAAGTCACCAACATTATCTTTTAAGATCTTCAGATCAAGGAAATTGATATTGTCTGATGAAAAATCAAGACTTAACTTTAGGTTGTTGTTTGTTTTATTGAGATGTGAATGAAAAATCTGAAGCTATGAAAAGGATACTATGACAATTGAGAATACATTTCTCACAAGAAACAAAACTGAAGCCTCAAGCTCTCTTTATATATAGCAATTTACAATGAAAATTTAAGGAATGTGCGCCATCTTTTCCGTTTCTCAACGGGACTGACTCGGCGGTCACATGACCTGAAGTATGCCCAATATACTCAACATCTGCCCATGGGCAGATGTAGTCTTTGTACGCTTTCATAGACGTTTGCGTGTAATGTCCACGCGTTGCACAGTGGACAAGCGTAGTTACACAGTTTGGAATGAGACTGGGTTACAACAGTACGTACCTGTCACAGACAGCGCTGCAGTGGTTTCTGCTGTCCCAGCCTGACACATGTAGTTTCCTCCATCCTCAGGTTTGAGCTCACTTATTTTGAGCTCGAGGAGGCAGCCATGTTGTTTCATCTCATACTTCTTGCTGGCTCTGAGTGGCAACTTGTTCTTTTTCCATTTGACCAAAGTGCCAACAACAGGCTTGGACAGCTCGCAGGTCATGGATACTGTTTCCTCCTCCATGGCCTCTGTGTTTTGTAACTCTTTGGTGAAAAATGGCAGAAGCTCTGGAACAAAGAAAAGATAGGATGATAGAAAGTAATTCCTCAAATACCAAATTTGAGTCCTCAAGTCATCAAGTTCTAAAGGGTCATTGAATTTTAAGAGAATGCAAATATTATTTTTGAACATAGTAATAACTTACTATAAAGGTTAAATACATTTACCAGCATATATGTCATATAATAATAACTGTTTGTTTTTTAATCATTTTGAACAATTACTTGCAAAATGTACAAAATAGTTTCTTATGACTTTAATCAACTGCATTGGAAGGAAAGCTTGGATTCTTATTCATTCATTGATTTTATCTTTTTAGGGTCGTTATAGACTGTGCTGATATATACAGGGCATTCTGGCACTCTTAAGGCTCAAAATACTTTCCACAGTGGGAGTCAGTAAAGGGAAAATAGCACATCATAGTGACACTAAAATCTTCACTAACCAAATATAACAGTTGACAGGCTGTTTCCTGTGAGCTCTCAGACCATGCATTTGTACAGGAATTTATACAATATATTTAGTGAGTTTTGAATAACATTTTACCTAAAAAAAAAGCTAAAAAGAAGTGTGTGGGTATATGTAAGAAGATACGTTTTTTGGGGTGCGTGTGGGTTAAGTGGTGGCATGTGTGCTTGTATAGTTTTTCTCAGAAGAGTCTTGCTTCCAACAGCAATCCATATAAACATGTATTTTTGATTGGCGTGAATGAGTGTATAAAAAGTTGTCCGTCTATATGTGCGGCCCTGCAACGAACTGGCAAGTGCTCGCTTAATGTGAGCTGGACAAAGGCACCAGCAGGCCTATCATAACCTGAGTGCAAGAAACAAGTTGGTATAGAAAACTAAAGGATGGATGAATTAATGAATGAATGGATGAATGGATGGATGGATGGACTTGCATCCTGGTCTTCCATGCACACACCATTCACGGTCAGAGTTGCAGTAGTCTCAGCTGATCCAGCTTGACACGTATAATTCCCACTATCTTCCAGTTCAACCTCCTTTATTTTCAGACCAATCAGGCAGCCCTCCTGCTTCATCTCATACTTATGGCTGCTGGCTCTCAGGAGAAGCTTGTTCTTTTTCCATTGCACTGAAATATATGGCTTGGAAAGCTCACAGCTGAGGTTTGCTGATGTTCCTTCATCAGCTTTCACATTTTGCAATCCTTTCTTAAAATATGGAGGAAGCTCTGAAAAGTTAAGAAAACGGTATATAAAAATGTTTTGTTTCTACTGAAATCAAGAACATTTACATCTCTTCATTAATATAAAATATGATTTGTCCTGTTAAGCGTATCTTCTATTCAGCCCACCTTTCACAGACACATTTGCAGCAGTTTCTGCACTTCCTGCTCGACAGCTGTAGCTGCCTTTGTCTTCAGGCGTGAGTTCATTGACGAGAAGCTGCAGAATACAGCCGTCTTGTTTCATTTCATACTTCTGACTTGCTCTCAGAGGCAGTCTGTTCTTCTTCCACTGCACTGACACCCCAGGCTTAGACAGCTCACATCGTAGAGAGGCTGAACCTCCTTCCTCTGCCTCCACACTTTTCAATTCTTTTTTGAAATATGGAGGAAGCTCTGGAGGAGAGCATTAGAAATGGAAAAAAATTTACAATAATATGATTTAGTACGAACGTGAAATTAGTATATGAGTCCTCCCCCACCATTCACATAGACGGTTGCCATGGTCTCTGCGCTCCCAGCTTGACATGAATAGCTGCCACTGTCTTCAAGTTTCAGCTCCTTGATTTGGAGCTTCAAGAAGCAACCGTCCTGCCTCATCTCGTATTTCCTGCTCGCTCTGAGTGGCTGCCCGTTCTTCATCCACTGAACTTGGACACCGACTTTCGACAGTTCACAATACAAGGAAGCAGAACATCCTTCGTCAGCTTCCACACTCTGCAACTCTTCCTGGAAAAATGGAGGACTCTCTGGAGAGGACATCAACCGTAAGTAAATAAAAATGCACAAGAAACAGTAATTAATGACTTATGAAATGTTGAAATTCAAAATGTATTCACCTGTCACTGTAAGTTGGGCAGAGCTCTGCACATCTCCTGTATCACAGGAGTATGTTCCAGTATCCAGGGGATCCAGGTCATGAATAAGCAGGAGATTAACATTTCCTTCTTTACGCATCTCATATTTGATGCCATATTGAAGAGGAATGTGGTTGCGTCTCCATGTGACTAAGGTGGTGAAGTCAGAGGTAGTGCATTTTAAAGTTGCTGTCTCTCCTTCCATGGCCACAGTGTCTTGAGGTTTCTCTTCAAATAAAACTAAAATATAAAAAAGAAACCCTCACTGAGACAAGTTGGGAAGCCAAACAATAAAAGAGCCAAACGTGAGAGACTGTTCACCTTTGGCTTTAGGAAGAACCAGCAGACGTGCAGACGTCTTCTCATCACCGACCACAAATGTTACAACACCCGTCTCCTCAGGTGTTGTCATTGTAAGAACAAGGCGGTGCTGGCGGCCGTGGTGCATCATTTGGTTCATCTCGTTCTTCTGGAGAGGACTGGAGCCGAGCCACCAGACCCCCTCGGTTACATCTGCGTGGCTAAGCTCACAAACGAACACGGCGTCCTCGCCCGCAGTCACTGTCATGTCTTTCAGCTCCGTGACAATTCTAACGCGCTCTATACAGGAAGATAGAGCTACATCAACTGAACTTGTAGAAAGTAATTACTGTATCACAGCACTTTTTAAAAAAATAATTTGTCTATACAAGTATGTGACTAAGAGACCAGCTACCCTGCAGTGAGCACCTACCCCTCACAACCAGTTTGGCGGTCGTCTTCTTGCCTCTGGTGATACAGCAGTACTCTCCAGTATCTTTTAGAGACAACTTCTTGATCTCCAGAGTGTGAGTCCATCCTTTTTTCTTTATGATATATTGTTCTCCATCTTCAACCGTGATATTGTCTTTCTTCCAAGTGACAGGGACATTAGCACTGGATACCTCACAGGACAGAAGCACAGATTTGCCCTCCATAATGGCTTGGCTTTCCAATTCCTTCTCAAAGAACACTGAAGCTGCCGCTGAATAAAGAATCAAAAAAGGGACACATTCTGGTATTAGTAAAAAGTGTTTGTTTATAAAACAGCTTGGAAAAACTAAGATCATCCAATTCTTAAAGAGTAACTAAACCCTGAGTTATTGGCTGACATAAGTCTAGGCTGGAATTTCCAAAAATGCCTTGATTATGGGCGGGGCTCCTGGAGCAGTTAACACACACCCAGTATATACTATAAAATCCCCAAATAACAATCACTATGCTAAATACCATCTCATTACCCACTATACCTCTCTATTTGCAATTATCTCAATCCAACCTACTCGCCACCAATTGCAGAGTCAACAGTTGCTAGTTTTTATTGGAGGGGCGGGGCCAACAGTGGTGATTTGTGACTTAAGAAGCCACCGAAATGTCACAAACCACCATTCTCAGCCAATGGCAACATTTCCTTGTAATAGCCAGGTTTCATTCTTACATTTTAATGACAAAGTATGCCAAATTGAAATACTTGATCTAAAAAGTCAAAAGTCAGACTTGGATCAATCAACAAAACTACTTCATAGCCAAATACTGTACATTTGTTTTCAGCGGGAAAAAGTATTTTTGGGGTTGAATTATTCTTTAAGGTAATGCAATGCACACATATTAAAAAAAACAACAACAAAAAACCAAACAATATACTTATTTTCTAAACAGAAAACACAAATGAGATTAATTCAACATATACCTCGAACATTGACTTCTGCTGACGTCTTCTGCCCCCCAAAGACACAACTGTATTCCCCAACATCCTCAGGCTGGATGTTTTTGACTGTCATCTCAGCCACATTTCCCTTCTGACTCATCTGATATCTCGCTCCATGACAAAGCTGGTCTTCACCCTTCCACCAATGCACAGGCACCCCAGCCTTGGACAGTTCACAGCGCAGGGTCACTTTGCCTCCCTCCGGGGCCTCCTGATTCTTGAGACCCATTTTGAAAGTGAGAGGAATAGCTGTGGATGAAGAAGAAGGTTAAGTAACACTAATGAATAAAAAAGATAAGAACACTCTTTAATTAATCATTATTTGCTTTAAAAGCAATAAAAAGTAGCAAAATGTTATAAAACATTTTACATATTAAAATAAAATGTTTCTGTACAAAAACAAATTGAGTTAAGTAGTCCAACTTATCTCCTCAAAGGAGAAAAATGCACAAACACATTTGTCATTCCATGTTGTTAGATATCTTAAACGAGGGAAATGCACATCCACGCTCTGCCGGTTGTCTCTTACTTGTTACTGTGACATTGGCAGTGGTCTTGGCCTCTCCATAGGTACAGCTGTAAAGGCCGCTGTCCTCCAGTTGTGTGTTTTTAATAATTAGCTCCATGATGTTGTTTCGGTTTTTAATTTGATACTTGAAATCACTCTTCAAAAGTTCTTCGCCTTTCCTCCACTGCACAGCAAGGCCGGGCTTAGACAGCTCACAGCTCAGTGTTATACTGTTCTCCTCCTCTACCTGCAAGTTTCTTAACTTTGTCTTGAACGTGATGGGAGGGGCTGCAAGGCAAGTGACCACGGAGGGGTTATTTTGTTATTAACTACAAAAGTGATATTATTTTTATCAGGCTTGAACTTGTTACATGTATTATTGTACTGTTAAAAGAAAAGACGCATGCACAAAAAAAATAATAATAATGATGCTATTGCAGTTGTCTTACCTTTGACCGTCAGTTCAGCTGTTGATTGGCTGTCTTTAGTTTTGCAGGTATATTTCCCAGCATCGCTCTCCTCGATGCAGTTTATAGTGAGTTTGTTGAAGCAGCCCTCCTGAGTCATCTCATATTTGTAACCTGGCTTCAGTATGACCCTTCCTTTCCTCCAGTCCACAGTAGCACCTGGTTTGGTGAGCTCACAGCAGAAAACTCCACTGTCACCCTCCTTCACCTCCAAATGTTCAACCTCTTGTTTGAATGTGATTGGAAGCGCTGATGGAAATAACAGTGTTCAAATCTTTTACAACCAGCCTGAATCATGTACTAAGTACCTTTCTGACTGAGTGAATCACATTAAAGCAGAACTAAGTAACTTGCGCTCCCTCTAAAGGTCCCTTTTGGTTATGTCACTGTCGTAAAAACTCCACACCCCCCGCCGCCTGCCCCACCCCACAGCTACATGTGCACCTTTGCTCTCCCAAGACGATAGCAAAAAAAATTAATGAATGATGTGGGAGTAATATGGAAGAGCGTGTGGAAATGGATAGATAGATAGATAGATAGATAGATAGATAGATAGATAGATAGATAGATGATGGATATTTGTGTGTGTGCTGCCTGATGGAGCGCTGGGTTGCGTGTGAGTGTGCGTGTGCGTGCCGGTTGCGCAATCACACACACTGTCGTTGCGGTGTGTGTTGCTGCTAAGCTGTCACTGTATGGAATTGCTCCGTTTCTCTGACAAAGGTCTTCTCCTTTTTTTGCCGGTTCCGCCACAATATACAGTATGTTTGTGAAAAGTGAATTTGTAGACAACCGTGTGCAGCCACGGGGCTGGTCATAATCTATCATTAGTTTGTATTGGGCTGCTGTAAAGCAGTGCGTCTTGCCACCGGGTAAGGGAAAGTTGCAAGTGCTGTTTTCTGGCCAGAAACAGCAGGGAGAGATGAAAGACCCCTCAATCACCCCTTAAACACTTGTATTACTCTTACAGGGACCATGAGAAGGATTTATTAAGGTGAAAAAGTTACTGAGTTCTGCTTTAATTCCTTGCTGAGTAGTTTGTATATTATGAACAGCTGAGGCAAAGCCTACCTCTTACTTTGATGTCAGCTGAAGTCACAGCCGCACCAACAGAGCAGCAGTACTCTCCTGCATCTGCAAGAGTCAAATCTCTAATCACCAACTCAACCACCCGACCCTCTTGTTTCATCTGATACTTTTCTCCGTCTTTCAGCAGTTGAGCGTCTCTCCACCACTCCACAGAGACACCTGCCTTGGAGAGCTCACACCGTAAGGTCACATGACCCTCCTCCACTACTTCCTGGTTCTTCAACTTCTGCTTGAAGGATACAGGGATGGCTGGAGAGAGGAATCACAAGAAAACTGAAAGTGTTAAATGTCGACATGACCACAGTGTTGTTGTTTTTTAATGGATGAGCACGGCCCCTTACCATTAATAATGACAGTTGCTGTAGTTTTTATATCCTCGCAAACACAAACGTATGTGCCACTGTCTTCAGGAAGGCTTTTCCTTATGAGAAGCTCTACTGTAGAGCCATTCTGCTTCATCTGGTATTTCTCTCCACTGGTCAAAATAGTGTCTCCCTTCCTCCACTGCACTGAAACACTGGGTTTGGAGAGCTCACATGAGAGAGTCACTCCACTGCCTTCTTGAATCTGAATATGTTTCAGCTCCTGAATGAATTTGATTGGTCGTTCTGGAAAAAGTTTGCATTACATATCAGTTTGCGCAACAACCCTAATCTAATCTAAGAATTTGACAAAATAAACAATACACACAGGATTTAACACATTGACAATATACTGTATACCAGAGATGGACAACTTCTATCAGAGCGGGGGCCACAAAAATGTGATTGTCTGAGCCGAGGGCCACATTATCAACATTCATGTGATCATTTAGAATAATGACTAATATGAACATTTATAAAGGAAAGAACAAAGGGTTTTGTCTTGGTGCTTTTTAAGTGTGTTTTTGAACTCATTTAGTCTGATTTCTTGTCAATATTGCCTTTTTGTGTGTTTTTCAACTCATTATGTGTGTTTTTGTTATATTTTTTTGCGTTACTGTTGACATATTGTGCCTCCGAGGCACCAGTTTCCTATGTCTGCTGTATGTCATAATGACATTCCTCACCGTGCACAGTGATGTTAGCTGTTGTCCTCAATTCTCCACACACACAGCTATAATCTCCAGTGTCCTCCACACTGAGTTCGACAATTTTCATCTCCACCAGCAAGTCTTTCTTCCTCATCTGATATTTGTCTCCACTCCTCAGCAGCTCCGTTCCCCTTCTCCACTCCACTGAGGGGGCAGGCTTGTTGAGCTCACAACGCAAAAGCACACTGTTCCCCTCTGTCACCTGCTGGTTGGCCAGCCCAAGCTGGAAACCTGGTGGTAAACCTGTGGACAAATGTAATAAATAATATAAATGCATAGAAACAAATATTACATTTGCATTTATGTTACCTTCAACAATCAACTCAGCTGATGAGTGGCTGTCTTTTGTTTTGCAGCTGTATTTCCCAGCATCGCTATCCTCCACATTGTGGATGGTGAGTTTATTGAGACGTCCTTCCAGTTTCATGTCATATTTTTTTCCAGCTTTCAAAAGAACTCGTCCTTTCTTCCAGTCCACAGGAGCCCCTGGCTTGGAGAGCTCACAGCAGAAAACACCACTGTCTCCTTCCTTAACCACCAGGCGCTGAACCTCGCGTTTGAATGTAACAGGAGGAGCTGATGAGATAAAACATATTTGGGGGCGGATTCACTAAAGGTTTAGGGGTATTAAAACATGTGCAAACGTCACCCCACGTGCTAATAAGGAGTGCAAACTCCAGGGAATTAGGAGTGCGCCTCTTCAGCGCATCAGATCAATCCATTTAGCCCATTTCCTTCTGATGAATAAGTAAAGTAGGTGGTTCTCTTAAGGGGTGCAAAAAATTAATCCAGTGGGTGCAATGCAATTCATCAAATCTGGAACTGTTTAAGGTGAATGTTTTAGCACCGGAAAATAGTACAACTGACAAGTAGGTGCAAACACACACGCAGAGATCCGCTGCAGTAAAACAAAATAGTGTCCAGTTAACTTTTCTAGTATAAGAAAATAATTCAAATAAAACAATGGTCAATATTAACAGCCACTGAATGACAAAATAGTGTGTGAGTAAAGTGTGTTTGACGGAGAGAAAAAGCTGTCAAAACTCTGTCAAACTCTGACCGTCACATATGAGAGTGTGGTGACACAGCGCTACTCGGGAGGTCAGACCTGTTGGTGGATGGTCAGTAGATCATCTTCAAATGGTGCAGACTGATTGACAGACTGTGTTGCTGTAATAACTCAAAAAGACGGTTTCTGTCCAAATCTGCCTGTTTTTCATGGACTGATCAGAGCAAAGTTACAGGACCTGACGGAGCAGCCACATTAAATTAGGGGAAAAAATATAATTAAGTTGTTTTTTTGTTTTTTAAAAAAAACAAAAATATTTTTATTTCGTTTATTTAATTTTCTACATTATTAAATGTTTGTGAAGCAGACAGAGAAGTCCATCCGTCTCCAATTTAACTTCCTCAAATGTCATTGTCTGCTTCTGTTCACTCATGTCTCCACATTAAATGAGCAAAATGCTCATTTAAATAGGGCTGTCTCCACCACTTCTGCACGTACACTAATCATTGCTGCAATCTTTGTGAATTCCTCACAGCAGGTGAGGAAACTGTGTCACCAAAGGATTTAGGGACGCAACTGGTTTACCACCCTTTATTTCAGATCTTAGTGAATCCGTCCCTTGGTGTTTGGATTCTATTCACCCTTCCAATTATGATAACAACAATGTGAGAATGATCAAATTTTTGGATTTTCTGTGTAAGCGAGGGGTTCCTGAAGAATGTCTTCTTTTAATGGTCATTCTCACTAGTTTCTTCCTCCAACCACTCAGAAAACCGCTGCCTGCCTATACCTATGATGTCTGACTAAAATAGATTAAAACTAAAAACAAATTTTAAAAAATGTAAAAAATAAATAAAAATCTTTTACTACTAGATCAGCTTTTTTAAATTAGTTTTTGTTTTTTCAGTGGCTTTGTTTTGATTTTTTTTACAGTGGCCCCTAACCCTCTTTTATAGTGACCACACCATCTACAGATTCCAAATTCTGGGCTGTGTCATTATTGAATTAAAGAAATAACAAAATATTATAATGATTACAATAAACTAAAAAAATCTCAATAATCTAGAATGTCAGGGGACTGTCACCAGAATTGGAAACATTATGAATTGCGGGATAACAAAGTTTCATCAGTCTCGATACTCACATTTGACTATGATTTCAGCTGATGTTTTTTCATCCCCTGTGATACAGCTGTACTTTCCTGCATCCTCTGGCTGAACGTTGAAAATGGTCATCGAAGCCGTTTTTCTTTCAAGCTTCATTTGGTACTTGCCCTGGAATAGCTCTTCAGACAGAATCTGACCTTCTCTCTGCCACTGAATCGGGACTCCCATCTTTGACAGCTCACACTGCAATGTGATGTCATTCCCTTCCTCAGCCTCCTGGCTCTTTAGGTTTACTTTGAACATAGCAGAAACAGCTGGGGAATTAAGTACAATAGAGTATATATTGAAAAAAATACAAGGCAAGTTTAAAAAAAAAAAAAAAAAAAAAAAGGATTTCTAGAAAGAACAAGAGATACTGAAATAAAGAGGTGTATAAACGTGTATAGAAATACCGATAACTTTCACTGTGGCCTTTGTCTTCTGCTCTCTGCACACACAGGTGTACACACCACTGTCATCTGGAACAGTGTCGTTAATAACCAACTCCTGGAGTGAGTTTCTTTGTCTTATATGGTACTTCTCTCCATTCTCCAGCTGATCTCCTCCAAGCCTCCACTCTACTGGAACACCTGGTTTAGAGATCTCACATGACAGCGTGATGGTGTGTCCTTCTTCAACTTGAATGTTCTTCAGCTTTTGTTTGAAGGTTATGGGAAGAGCTAAAAGACAAATGTGAAATAAACTCATATCACATACATGCACGCATACAAAAAGGAGCTAAAACATCTGAGTTGGGTTGAATCTCTAATGCAGGGGTGTCAAAATGATTTTAGTTCCAGGGCCAAATATGGAGCAGTTTATCTTAAATGGGCCGCAGATTTTAGGCTGGAAAATGATTGTGCTCTAGTATGCATTTCCACTAATAAAGAAATTATAAAATATGTACGGCACTGATAATATCAAAGCAATAAGTGACAGATATCAGTCCCAGCAGGATCTTCACTTTCAATTTATTTGATTTTGTGACCCATTTTTATGTATAATTTGTGTACATTTTGTCTAATAATTTGAAGATAATTGCAGGATTTGGATAAATGTGAGCCCTGCTTATATTGTGGAATTTCATTGAATTTGTGTATTATTTTAGAGATATCTACAACTGAATTAGTTGGTAATTTACACAATGGTTCATGGTTTCTCTGACGTTTTTGCTTTCTGCTGTGGGCCGAAATGGATGCTCTAAAGGGCCGTATTTGGCCCCTGGGCCTTTAGTTGACGTGTGCTCTAATGAAAAGTAACTGATGATGTTTACCGGACACTGTCAGAGTGGCTGTTGTCTCAGTGTTTTCACAGACACACGTGTAAATGTCACTGTCTTCAGGTGTCACATCAAAGACCCTCAGTTCAATCAGCATGTCTCTCTGTCGCATTTGATATTTCTCTCCATTCCTGATGAGTTCATCTCCCCCTCTCCTCCACTCCACAGTGTGACCAGGCTTGGACAGCTCGCAGCGTAAAGTTGCAGTGTACCCCTCCTCCATCAGCACGTTTCTCAGCTTCTGTTTAAAAGTTACTGGAAGAGCTGGAAGGAAATGAGCACAGATTGAAGCAAAAGGTGACTATAGACTGATGCAGATAGTTTCCCAATTTCCAGTTTATTGTATTCAATACCAGTGATTTTGACAGTCGCTGTGGACATCTGATCAGCACACACGCAGCTGTAGAGGCCGCTGTCCTCAGGCACAGGTTTCCATATGAGGAGCTCCAAGTTGGTTTCTCTTTTCCGTATCTGGAACTTAACTCCATTCCTAAGCAGCTCTTGATCTCTCCTCCACTCCACTGGTACTCCTGGTTTGGAAATCTCACATCGCAGTACGACACTACTGCCCTCTTCTGCTTGTATGTTCTTCAACTGTTGTATGAATGTAATGGGGATAGCTAGAGGAAAAATGTAAAAATGACATCAAGTGATGATGTGAAATCTGAAAAGAATCGAATTCTTTTTTTTTTTTTAATATGAATAAAATATTAGGTTTTTGTTTGAATGTGCAAATTTCATTACAGATTATGCAAGAAATATTATTTTACACGAGCATGGCGTACAGTATGCTTTGATAAACTGCATTTTTTTTTACCCAAACAGAAGTTACTGCTATTATTCTTTGATAAAAATCCTGCAGTTTCTACACCAAACAGTAAAAAAAAGGTGTGGTTATTATTATTATTATTATATTATTTCTTGATAATGTGTAAAATTGTGAAAATAACATTTTTACCCTGTACTTTAAGGCCTGCCCTTGTGTAGTGGTCTCTACACTGGCAAGAATACTCTCCGGAATCCTTGGGCTTCAGCGCTCTGATGGTCAGGGAGTTAATCGTCCTCCTCTGTTTCATCACGTATTTCTCACCAGCTCGGATAACCTCCAAACCTTTCCTCCAGTGACACTGGACCCCCGGCAGGGAGTACTCACAGGTGAAGGTGACAGCTTCTCCTTCTTTGGCCTCCAAGGCTGAAAGATGCTGTGTAAACTCTGCTGGAATAGCTAAAAAAAAAAAAAAGAGAGAGAGAGTGGAAAATTATGGTAAATATGATGGTATTGAATATATTATTGAATTGAAGACCACAAGCTTGGGGGTAAAGGAAAAGCTGCCCATGTCTGAGCCTAAAGCAAAGCTGGGATTTGTGGGATTTGTTTATATGTCTTTGTGCTCATGAGGGAGATTTTGATTTAAATATCATTAGGGATGTCAGCAAGTAGCTATTAATCTTCTGTGGCAGTTTCTTGGAAAATATTTTAAATGCACCATGTTATGGCAATTATTATATTCATCATCATATCGTCAAATGTGTGTTCATATGTACAATTTGTCATGCATTACTCTTTACACTTTTGAACAGCTGAGTCATGCTAGATTGTATTGTATCCACAGTGAAGGCCAAACTCAAACTCACATGCAGATATACACGCACACACACTATCAAGGACAGATACCGGGTGACGCCATCTCCGAACGAACAGAACAAACTGACTTGACCTCCTCCCTGCCTTCTTCTTATATCTCGAGGTGGGGGTAGAACAGTTGAATTGGGTAGAAATGTGTGTGTAAAGTGTGATCTTTAGTCAGTCTTGTTTTTTTCCTCTGGCCGGAGCTTTTTGACCATCCTGCGTTGTTTCTGGCCGCCTTTCCTCCCAACAGGATGGGCCACTTCTTCTTTTGTACTCTTTTTCATTTCGTTTATAATAATTTTTTTTTTTATATATAAAATCATCACGCTTCGACTGGACTCCATCATTCAACCAGAGCAATAAATCATGTCTCCAAATGAGGTCAACCGCAAATTTGCCGTGACAAATTCTAAGAATAATAACGTCATCACATTAAAGGAAAAGCTGAGAGGACTTTTTATTTTATTTTATTTTACCATCACTGTAAAAACAAGGCAAGCTAGTGATAAACAACTAGCATGTGTGATTTTTTTTCGTTGTTGATTTTTTTTTTTTTTACCTTTATCTATGGCATGATTGGGGTTTTATTTTGTAGGGCATGCAGGAACTCTTGGCTTCCCTCCCAGAAGCTTTCTCCTGCTGGGCACCAGCTGCTGGTGATTGGTCACCAGCAGCAATTGATTAAACCAACTGCTCTGTGTATAAATGGGGAGGCTTTGCCTCAGTTCAGTGCTGGGACATTATTATGTTATTACTTGTTACCTGGGCTCAGTTTCATGCCAGTAATTCCTGGATCTACAAGAAGTGTTTTCAAATCCCTGCTTGCCTGACCATGTTTAAAAGAATAATAAATATTGGTGTAATGCACCTGAGCTTTGCCTTTATCCCTACATTTGGGTCCGCATCTACACCTGCATGTGACAATTTAATCAAATAGATAATTAAGAACAAGTTCTCTTTTGCAATGATGACCTGGAAGCAGTTAGAATGAAGGGCTTGCTCAATGTCCCACACACAGTGGATTTGCTTCCTTAACTGTTAGGCCACCCTTGATGCACTACTTTACTCTCTTTTAGGGATGTAACGATTCACTCAACTCCCGAAACGATTCGATTCACGAAACGATTCTCTCACAATTTTTTCATTTACAAAATGGGACTGTAGACAAATTTTTTTTTTTGGGAAAAAAAACAGAAAATACTGTATTATTTTCCTTATATTTTTCATTGTCAAAAGAATTCCTTGATAAACTATTCAAAACAATGCAATTTAACTAAAAATAAATCTTGAGTTAAATAAATAAAGGAATAATACAAATGAAAATGAAGCCTATTAATTTAAATTCTGGTTCTATAATAAACAATGCAAAACTGCATAATAGTTCTTTTTCTTTTAAAAGTGCAACTGAAAATGTATTTTGTGCCTTAACAATTGGACTTTAAAAAAAAAAAAAAACCGTCATTGCACTGATTTACGTCATATTTGTTTGGACCAGCAGAGGGCGCTGGTAACACAGTGGTCGGTTGGCATGCAGATATCTTGCAGTGAAGAAGATAAGCTATGCTAGCAGACAGAGCTAATAGAAAAATGTGACTTTTACAGATATTCAAGTAATATTACAGATATTCTTTTGGTGCTAAAGGGGTAATGAATCATTTATTAACATATTTAAGAGTAGAAGGCGGCCAGAAAGAAAGTATTAGCAGACTACGCCCGCCGCCAACACTTCCTCTGCTGGTTAAAAAAAGTACTGCGATTCAATTGTCAGAAAATCGATATCAACCGTGATACCTATGAATCGATTTTTAACTGCCTTACGATTAATCGTTACGTCCCTACTCTCTTTTTTTTTAATTTGTGACTTCAGTGTGAAGAGCCAGGACACAATGTTGAACATAAAACCTTTTTATTAAAAAAGTGAAGCTGACCCTAACATCTGCTCAGGACCATAGGCAAAGTAATAACTTTTCTGCACACGCACAGCTCATTTTATGCTTAGCCACAGTCACTGTTAGACTAATGCAGGCCACTGCACTAAAGATTTTTTTTTTTTTGTTTTCAAGAAATATTGGTGATAATATATCTATTTCCAGAATGGTAAAGATGCACAGCAATATAGTACACTTTTGGATATGAAAGTGTAAATTACAACTTACCTTTGACAGTAACAGCTGCTCTGGTCGTGACAGATCCTGCACTGCATTCATACACTCCAGCATCACTGTTGCTGACTTCCCGAATAGTCAGCCGAGCTTCGCAGCCAGAACGGATGGCAAAGTACCTGGAGGAGTTCCACATCAGGCAGCCATCTTTGTACCATAGAATGTGACAAGGCTTGGATGTCAAACAAGACAAAACCAAGCCACCTCCTTCGATAGCTTCACAGTCCTCCAGTGCCTTGATAATAGTAGGACGCCTCTCTGGTGCAGTGAGAAGGATTGTGTGCATTAATGAATAATAACGACATAATAAAGTGCGATATTAAATCATAGACGAGTTAAAGGCTCACCTCTGACTAACATTGAAGCATAAGATCTTTTGTCCCCCGCTGCAAATGAAATGGTACCAGTGTCTTTTCGAGCAAGTTGTCTAAAGGTGAGGGTGTGATAGCCCCCGGCAATCATCTGAATCTCATTGAGCTCGTTGGTGTA
Organism: Gouania willdenowi; assembly: GCF_900634775.1. Lineage (NCBI taxonomy): Eukaryota > Metazoa > Chordata > Actinopteri > Blenniiformes > Gobiesocidae > Gouania > Gouania willdenowi. The sequence continues at coordinate 17,941,803 of NC_041047.1, read as the reverse complement.
AAGCAGAGTTTCGTCCAGGTACCACTTTACACTAATGTAGTCACTGGGGCAAATCCGACACCTGAAAGTGACCGAGTCGCCCTCCAGACACTCAACATCCTCCAATTCATCCAGGATTAGCACTTTCTGATCTAAGACATATGAAATTCAAAAAATACAGACACTTATTTTCGTTGAACAAATGCATCTCTAAGTTACGCATACAAACTAAATACATGAATGGATGAGGGCTTTGCATTAAACATATATTATTTTAATTTATTGTCTGACTTATGACTAGACTCAAGTACCACTAAATGCACCTCATTCTCTTCACTACAGCCTTACCCTGCACAGTGAGCTGTGCGCGGCTCTGCATGGTTCCAACGTCACAAGTGTAAACATCCGTATCTGACTTTTCCAAAGAGGTGATGGTTAGGGAGAGAACTACTCCCCTCTGTCTGATAACATACTTCCTCCCGGACCTCAGCTCCACCATGCCTTTCAGCCAGGTCACACGCTTAGCTGGCCGCCGGGTCTCACACTCCAAAGTGACTTTTCCTTTCTCCTCGGCACGGGTGTCTCTCACCTCCCTCGCAAATGTATGCTGAAGTTCTAGCATGAGTAAAAACAATGAAGATTATTAATTGTGTTTTGTTCTGAAATGTTTGGTTGTGTTCAGTGTTGCATCTGGTATTCTAATTTGAGGACTTTGCATTTTCTCCAAGAGTACAATCTTGAGTACTCCAATGTGTTTTGCTCCCAACATAATGTTTATATTAGGTTAATTGGATCCTAAATATTAAAGGTAGAAGTGACTTGTTATTGTCAGTCTCTTTATTATTGTAGTGAAATAATGATGTAGGCTTGTGTATTGATTTGCAACTCAAGTAAGCATGGAAAAATGCAGGAGTAACCCTAATAACAAGATGAAGTGAATTAATGATAATGATTCATTAAGCTGAATCAAGTTGAACTGAAATAAACAAATCAAATTGAAGGATTTCAATTCAAGTACCAGAACTCATTTTGCTTATCAAACACATTGTTTTTAAATAATAAATCTGCTTATTTTGTTTAATAAGAGTTAGATTTTGTGATTTGTCAGGAAAGAAAGAAAAACCTTCTACCTCTGATCTCCAGCTTGGCCCGGGAGGCAACCCCTTCAGCCTCACAGCAGTAATCTCCAGAGTCCTTGATGGTGGTGTTCCTTATCACCAGTCGAGCGTGATTTTTTTCCACGCTCATCTCATACCTGTGGCCCGGCCTGATTTGATGTCCATTTTTTAGCCAACGGATGACGACGTCCGGTTTGGTAATTTCACAGCTAAGCTCTGCATCCTCACCTGGCACGGCCTTGACATTTAAAAGGTCCCTGAAGATATGAACTGGTTTCTCTGAATGAGGAAAATTACATACAGCCTTTATTCATACCAGGATATCCCATTCATGAAAATCAAAGGAAAACATCATAGCAATGTTTTAAATGAATGCATTTATACAGCAGTTCATGTTTGACTTTATACAACACAAAGATCCACCTTTAACGAAGAGCATAGTCCGACAACTTAAATCTTGAATTGTGAACACAACATCTCCAGCATCAGTAAGCATCGCATCTTTGATGACCAGCTTGTATGTCCGATGATTGTTGATTGTTTGAATATGACTATTGGGAACCACCATGTGACCATTGATGGTCCAAACAGGCTCATCATCGAGATCATGAGACAGATGACACTCAAAAGTGCAGCTTTCACCCTCCATGACTGAAACTGTTTTAATGCGCTGAACAATAGTGATGTGCAAATCTGTAAATAAGGATAGGAAAAGTAAAATATTACAGGGAAACACTTGTAATACCTAATACTGTAATCCCATGAAAACAAATTGAATTGTATAAAACATTGACGTTATTGAATAAAACATAATAGATTTGCAAAGACGTACAAGTTCAAAGTGTATAACTATATCTAAAAATAAATGTTACATCAAAAGTAAATTAAAATCCTTTCCCTCCATCTCCTTACCATGTACTATTAGTTTTGCCTTGGTCTGACTGGTTCCAAGCTCACAGGTGTAGTGCCCAGCATCCTCCTTACAAAGTGAATGAATGATCAGAGCCCTAGACTTCCCATACTGGAGTAGCTCATGTTTATCATTGGCTGTCAGGATCTTATTATCCTTTTTCCAAAGAGGGATGACTGTATCTTTAGAGATTTCACATTGCAAACAAACTTCTCCCTGCTCCTCTCCGACTACATCCTCCAGAGATCTTAGGAACACTGCTGGGCGCTCTGACAACAAAACATCACCCAATTATTTTATTGAAAAACAACAAAAGTAAAGCTGGTTTCCTGTAAAACCTTACCTTTGACCTTCAGGATGGTTGTTTCATTAAGAAGCCCTGCTTTGAAGGTGACCCTGCTCTGCTGTGGTCGAGGTTTCTTGATGATAAGACTGTGCATGGTACCCATGTGCTGAATCTGATTCATGGCGTTGGAATAGAGGCGAACATTGTTGAGGAGCCACTCCACGTTAGCAACCACATAGTTGAGTTCACATGAGAAAGAGGCATTGTCGTCCTCTTCCATTTCCACTGGCTCAAGATGTTTGACCAGCTTCAGGGTTCGCACTACAATCCCACAGTCATGCAGTGAAGCACTAATAATTTAACAGGAAGTAAGATGTGTTTTAACTTCATATTGAACTAACCTTCCACTTTAATATTTGCTGTGCTCTGCGTGCCTCCAGCCACACAGCGGTACTGCCCTCCATCCATCCCTGTCAAGCCATGAATCATCAGCTCTGCTCGCTTTCCTTCTCTTTTCATGCTATACTTGTTAGAAGCCTTCAAAGCTGTGCGCCCTTTAAACCATCGCACCACCCTTGGTGAGGGTGCAAACTCACAGCTAAGAGTCACAGAGCTGTTCTCTTTAGCTTCCACATCTTTCAAGTCCCGGGCGATCTGTAGAGAACGCTCTAAAGAAAGCAAGTAAAACCAGGTTTACAGGATCCAGGAGGATAAATTAAATGGTTGAGACAGTTCAAGAAAGCAAATTAAATCAGAGCCACATCTCTAGCACACCTTTTACAGAAAGCTGAGCAGAGGAGCGACTTTTTCCTGCGACAAAGACAACTGGGCCTGACATGGAGCTGTCTGTGGAGTTGAGACAGAGACTGTGGACTGTGCCTTCTCTGTCAATGTCCACTTCAGGACACAGCTCCAGAATGTCTCCATTTAAAGTCCACCTGGGTGGACGCCCAGACTTCAGGTTGGTCTCCACCTGGAACAAAGCTGCTTCTGGCTCCGTCACCTCGACTGATTTCATGTCTCGAACTATAGTGATAGCCTGCTCTGCATGCACAACAACAACATATTAACAACTCAGTAGAACGTCGGGAACACAACATTATAGAGGGCTTTATACACACAAGTGTTGTAATTGAATGAATGAATGAATGAATGATGTGCAGGGAACCTCTCACCCTCTACCAGAAGCTGACAAGATGTTTTATCCTCTCCTGCATCACATGTGTAGGTATCTTCATCGGAAGAACAGACGTCATCAATGGTCAGTTGTCTGTAGACATCTTGGCTGATAAGCTGGTACTTTTTGCTGGGTAAGAGTTCGGCCCTGTTCTTGTACCACCTGACTTGGGCATTAGGCCGTGATACCTGACACTCAAGCAAACCACGGTGGCGATACATAGCTATTTTCACCCTCAGAGGACGAACTATCTGGACTGGGAGCTCTGAAGAGAGGAAGATTAGGGAAGGTGACGTCAATGGTTCTTGTAAAAGAAGTTTGGCTTTTTGTATTGTATGTTGTTTTGCTTAATAACAAGAACAATATATGAAACAGACACCTTTTACTGTGAGTGATGCATAGGATGAGACCCGCTCTGCAGTGAATCGGATCTCTCCAGCATGTTCTGGTCTGACTGACTTGATAACCAAGATATGAGTTTTGCCTAGAATCAAATTAAAGCAATAAGATGTTGGTCTACATGCGTATCAAGGGTAATCACTGGAAGAAATAGATTACCCTTAATTACATTAGGTATTACAACAAACGCAGCACATCAAAAGTGATCGCTTGCCTTGGTGTCTGATTTTAATGTTTTCCCCAAGACGGATCCTGCAGTCATCTCTGTACCACCGACCATCTACATCCACCTGATTTACCTCACACAAGAAGTTCACAGGCTGTCGCTCCATGATGCAAACATCCTCAAGCTCCTTCACTATGTGGATGTCCCTCGCTGGTAGAGAAGATGTAGGCTGTCATTACAAACTTAGTCGAAACCAAACTTTTTCCTTCACGTATTATGAAGGACAAACAGCCTTTTCAGGGTTTACTAGATTAACTCCAGTGCCCAACAAAACAAATTCCTGCTCCAACATACCAGACTTTATTATGTCTTACCTCTGACCCTGAGTTGACCTGACGTCTGAATGCCATTGGCCTGGAAAGAAAACACACCAGCATCTCCCAGAGCGACCCTGTTCAGTAGTAGGATGTGTTTCTTTCCGTGTGTGCTGATGCGGCAGTTGGGTTTGGATTTCAGGTGAACCCCATCCTTAGCCCACACTCCCTCAATGTAAGCAAGGTTTAGAGTCACGTCAAAAGAGCAGCTTTCAGTCTCAGACACCTCAACATCCTCCAAACCCTTGACTACCTGCAGTCGGTTTTCTGCCAGAGACAGAACAAGAGTGTTTAAATTTTCTTGTCAAATTAAAGATCAATGACTAATTCTTGAGTTTTTTTTCTGAATCAGTAAGTCTTACTTGCAGCTGCTACTATTCCACCAGGCTTATTGTCGCCCATGTCTCTGACAAGTCTCTCAGAATGATGAGAAACTCTACAAAAACAATCAAAAATAAATAAGAGTTTTTTTGTAGCTTATACAAGATAAAATGCAGTATTTGACTACATCTACCAGTCTAGTAGATGTATGTATGCAGCAGATAAGAAATCCCCCTGGCATCACAGTCTCATATGGCTGATGCCTGGATGGCGAGTGGTGCCAGTGTGCCTGAGTAATGAAGTTTGTGTGATTTCTCTAGACTGAGCTCAACACCACCAATATAGACCAAGCAGTCACCTTTATAGGCTGCATAGGTTCAATTTGGAAGAAGAGGAAAAATGTTTGGATTCCAAAAGAAAATCATCAGTCAACAGTGATTGATGTTTGAGATTAGGAAACTGTGGCTCCTCCCACTACTGTTAGAGCCCTAATGTTTTTAAGAGAGAGGTCAATCTACTATATTAGCTCAAATACCATAACTCACACAATGGCACCACCTCTTGTGTGATAACCAGAATAGTGGAAAAAAAACTCCAATAATATATACAATCAACAATAACATATTTAAATATAATAATCTCCTTATTGGTACAAGTGAATCATTTTTTCCATAAAGTTTTCTGAAAAAACAAAGAGTAAACCTACCTTGAATTATAAAGATGTTTTCTTGAATGAATACATCCTTGTGCATCCGTGGGACCTCTAACAACAAAAACCAAAATCTTCACCTGTAAAAAGACGGGATTTAACCACCACCATGGCAGCACATCCGTCAAAGTCTTATCAGGTTTGTAACAAAGCTTTTAAGATTAACAACTATCATTTAGCCAACAATGAACGTGTCCAAGTTTTCAAGCTGCATCCCAGTCCCCAAAGTTGACAGCGTCCGGGGCTTTCACTTTTTTCCTTACAGTGATGGAGCCGTGTGCTGAACAGCTGACATATCTCTCTCCACATACTATCCTCCAAAATAGCCTTCTGTCAGTATGAGGGCAAAGATAGCCTCAGCTGTAATGTTGTGGGGCAACTTATATCAATTAAACCCTTTAAAACAATGAAAATGTGCTTGATAGTTTTCCAGATTGACAATCACTAGCTAAATCACATAATTGGTTTTGGTTATAGTTCATGAATGTGTGCAACAAAACAATATGTGATGGACAAAGACGGAACTGAACACAATTGCCCTAAAAACAGCAGAACTTTCTTCACCTATTACACTGATGAACATTCAAACACTGTAAACACTGACCTACATCTGTCAGTGTCCTACAACCCACGTTAGAAAGATCAAACTCAACCCATTTCCACTGGGAGATTCCAGTGTTGCTGCAGCACAAAGGTCATTGAGGATTAACAACTTAAAGCTCCAAATTTACTCCATCATTGCCAGTGTGCACTACACGAAAAACCTCCACAACTAAGTTACACAAAGACACACAAATTGCCGCTGGTGGCTAGTATAGTTCGCACATCTCTTCCAGTCACACTGTGAAAACATCATGCAATGCACATATAGCATACGTATAATGTGTGACCACACCATCCAACATCCCTAAAGCCTCTAGTTTAGTTTAGTAAATCTATACTTAGTTAGGTTTGCAGGGGTGCTAGACAGTACAAAGACTGCACCAAGCAGCATTGTTTGTATCAAAGTTTGATAGACAGCCGCATGTGCCTGGAGCACTCCTAAACCCAGTGAAACTCTATCGACAGGATAATCTCTATGCCATCCCACTGTGCCACAAAAAACAACTTGTCGTCACTGAGAGGAGACGTGTGACCCACAACAAGCAGAACAGCAACATCACACAAATCTAAAGCAATCATTTTGCTACAAAGATTTGTCATTCCATAGATTTGCAAATGATCAGTGACTTGAACAGCTGTGTATTTTCCTTTAAATGATGAGAGGGTCTCATGTTTTTAAGGAAAAAGATGGACAACACATAAGTCCTGCTGAAATCATTACGTTTAAATCATGGAATTCTAAAGCACCCACTATTCTAAAAATAGAATAATGGTAAAAGGACTAGGGCAATGTGACGATCTGCTGAGTGTGAATTTAGAACTTGACAAAACAGCTGAACACGCCAGATAAGCCTCTTGGTCCACGTTTGGAAACACTTCCCTCCCGTGTTTCAAATCTTCTTTTGTTACATTCTCAACACGTGACAGCATTCAAGACAGAGGAAAACAAGTATACGTCACAAATCGACCTAATATTTCATTGTTATGCAGTAGCTAGTTATTCTTTATTTTACTTTCTGGTTAGAAAAAAAACAAACAAAATATTATTATTTTCTTTTAAAAAAATTACTCAAACAAGAGTGTCAATGAAAATTTATTAAGCTACAAAAAAACACACAAAACAATAACACTATGATTTGCTGTTGTCATTTTCCTCCCTTCTTTTTTGCACGTTTGTCTTTGGCTGGTGTTTCCTCTTCCTCTTTTCCTAAGGCAGCTTTATTCCTTTTCTTTCCCTGAGGTGTCTTTGCATACCAGTTCTGGTGAAACAGGAGAAAATAACAACTTTGAGAAGAAAAAAAATATTATTAGTGTATTTTGAAGAAGCCTGAACCAGTGTGATGATCTCCTGTGCTGTCATTTTATCTTGGATGCTGTGTTATTTGTAAAAAGGATTTTAAAGTGACTCTAAAACCCGTACTTTCAACGCATCCTCCTCCTCTTGGAAAACTGGGTTGAGCTTGGCCAAGTGGGGAACAAATTCAACAGCCGTCAAAGGTCTTTTTGCCTGCTGCAGAACTCGTTGTTTAGTGAGAACAGTCTGAATCACCTGGACCATGTGACCTGGAGTGTAGCCATCAGAAACCTTTGCAAGAGAACTTAGGTCCAAGTCTTTGGTTACCTCACCCAAATGTTTTTTGATGAGTTGCTTCCACACGACTGAAACAAAGCAATCAAAATATATATATTTTTAGATTGTACAAATAAAATCAAATTCAGCTGCAAAACCTTTGTGGTAGTGTGTCCTTTAGTTACTATATCTGGAGCCGTATTCTGGGCGTGGGATGAGGAGAATTTTGCTGTACATTTTACACAAAGACTTGATGTCAGCACTCAGTGGGTCATTAGTTGTTCCTACTATCAGGACTCGGTCTTCGCCTCTGATCAGTTTGAGGGCCTTGGGCAAATCTTTTTTCAGCCGCTTCGGATCTAACTGTTGAGGCAATCACATGCATTATGACCTAATGCAAAAAAATATGATTATTTTTGCATTATTGCATAGAAAGACCTCTTTTTCTTCTTTGGGAACTTTCTTGTAGAACATTTTCTCTGCATCTCCAATCCATATTACAGAGGGTTGTAGCAGCCTTGCAACCTGTGGGAAAATGAAGGCATGAGTTTGAGTCTGCTGACTAAGCAGATACGTTTAAATTAGCATGGCAGAGATGTTTCACTTTTATCACAGCGGAGGCCACAAAAATGTGATTGTGTGATCCGAGGGCCACATAATCAACATTCATGTCAGCATTTAGAATAATGACCAATCTGAGCATTAATGCAGGAAAGAACAAAGGGTCCGTGTGTTTTTGTTGTTGTTTTGTTTGTTTTTGGATGTTTTTCTGTGTATCTGTGTTGAGGGTTTTAATTATGTTTCTGTTTTTGTAGTTGTCTTGTATTTATGTGCTTTTTGTTGTGTATTTTTAGTTGTCTTTTGCAAATTTTAGTTAACTTAGCGTATTTCTATTGTCATTTTATATAATACATTTTTGTGTTGCGTTTCTGTATTTTATTTGTCCTTTTGTGTTATTTTATTTTTCCGGAACTTGTTTTTTTTTTTTAAATGTATTTTAAGTCATATTGTGTATTTTTGTTGGCATATTTTTTAAATGAGATACTGATATTTTTTGTGTAATTTTATTAGTCTTGTCTGTTTTTTGGTTAGTTTTGTGTTATTCTTTTCTCGTTTTACATATGCTTCTATTATGTATTTTGTGTATGTTTCTGTACGTTATATATATATATATATATATATATATATATATTATTTTATTTATTTTTTGTCATTTTGTTTATTTACTTTGGGGGATGCTCAAAACTAGAGCCAGATGTGGACCCTGGGCCAGCTGTTGCCCATGTCTGACATATGAGAAAAATGTACAGATTTAACAAAACATGTACCTCCTACTAGAGATAGATGAGCAGGTATGTTTATCATCTTTAATTGTTGCACTATTAAAGGCATCACATCCTGAGATCATTATAAGGTTAAAATATCCTACAAGTGATGCAAAGATTTGATGGGTGAAGAAGACAGAGGTGGACAAACCCGTCTGAGAGATCATCCACCACTGTTGTTTATTCCTGTTTTTAATGTTGCTCGTGGCTGCTATTATACAATCCTTTCTCACCTTAAATACCATGTGCAGCATCATTGTGAGGCCAGTCTTGCCTGGGTACTTTCCTACTGTGTTTAGAGGAGACAGATCAAAGAGGGTGGCTCCTGTCTCCTGGCAGACTGCATGGACCAACATCTTCTTACCCACGCCTGCCGGCCCAGCTAACAGGATGGCTTTTATCAGAGGAGCTTTCTCATGCACTACCTGAGATCCTGCAAAATTTAATTTTTTAATTAATAAAAAAAACACATTTTAAAATAAAGTTTAATAGAATTCATACCTAATGGTAAAATTGCATATAATGATACAACTTGTCGAACATCTGATAATGAGGGCATGGGCTCAATATCACTTTCTCTGAGTACAGTCCCAAGGTAACTGTAGTCACCTAAAGACAGATTAATGGATGACAAAAAAAACAAATATTACCAGGATTACAGAAACATTGTTACATTTAAATTTTCTTACCACAAACCTATATTACAATATTTGAGACCATAATGAACTTTTGCAGTAGATTTAACAAATTTCTTTTATATTGCACTTCAAGTTGTATATTTTAGCTTTAATTATACAACATGTATAAACATGTTCATCCTTCGCATTAAAAAGCTTTTTAGTTCATTTAAAATTTTGTGTTTGTGTTTTTTTTTTTATTTAAACTGGTAGATTTTTATATTAAAGTAACATTAACACTAGTGGTATCTCAGATCAAGCAAAACTTTACAAATATCTATCAACTTTAATATGACTCTTGAGTTATTTTTTATAACAAGCTTGAGTTCACATATTACTTCAAGAAAAGTAGTATTTAAAAAAAAAAAAAAAAAAAAAGCAAAAGCATTTACAAAGTAATGTAGCTTACCAAGGATGACATGATGTAGGACTAAGAGGTCAAGAAAGATAATCTGGACCTACCTGTCCCACTTTTATTTCCTTGCGACATCCTTAAAGTGTCATGTTAATGTCATCATCACAGGGCCAATACACTAACAGATAGTCAATGACTTATTCTTATGTGCTTGTAGGCCACTAGGTTTTACTGAAAGGAAATTGAGAGCACCACAGGTCTATGCTGTAGCAATTATATCCAGGAGAGGGCAGCACATCTTCATAAAACAGAGGTGGGCAACCGTTATGACAGTGGGGGCAACAAAAATGTGATTGTCTGATTTGTGGGTTACATTACGGTGTTAACATTCATGTCAGCATTAGAAAAATGACCTGAACATTAACACAAAGGAAAAAAAGGGTTTTGTCAGTTTTTGTGTCTTTTTGTTGTTGTTGCTTTGTGTGTTATTGTCCTTCAATGTGTTTTTGGTGTCATTTTGTGTGATTTTGTGGCCGTTTAGTGTATTATTTTCTCATTTTGGTCTGGTGTATTTTTGTAATGGTAAATGGACTTGATTTATATAGCCTTGTATCATTACTCTGAAGTAGTCTCAAAGCGCTTTACATATCAGTCATTCACTCTCACATTCACACACCAAAGGGACAAAGCCACCATGCAAGGCGCTAGTCGACCACTGGGAGCAACTTAGGGTTCAGTGTCTTGCCCAAGGACACTTTGTCACATACTGGGATCAGAAGACGACCCTCTACCACCTAAGCCACGGTCGCCCTCGTTTGTTGTCAGTGGTGGAAGAACAGGCTTGTAATCAGAGGGTCATCGGTTAAAATCTAACCTGGGCTTTCACTGTGGGAAGTTGAGTAAGTCCCTTAAACCTGACTGCTTTTGTTGTATGTCGCATTGGGTAAAAGTATTGGCTAAATGAAATTGTAATTTTGTGTGATATGAGTTGTTTAGCATATTTGTTTTGTGATTTTTGTGTAAATTTGTTGTTGTTTTGTAGATTTCTGCGTCGTTTTCTATGTTTTTCTCTCATTGTGTGTGTTATTTTAGTCATTTTGTGTATTTTTGTTGTCTAATGTATTTTTTTCTTTCAAGTCTGCATTTACTTTGGGGGCTGCACAAAATTAGACCAAGGGCCACATGTAGCCCCTTTTCCACAAATTGTCCATGTCTGGAATAATTGTGAGGCTGTGTTTGGATTCTACTGTCAGATGACAATTGAAAGCATTGGTAGCATTGAAGGAAAAGTAAGATATAAACAAAATTGGGTATTTATTTACCTAAGTAATCCTGAATCCTCACATTCTTAGCTTGTTTCAACAAGCCCTGCTCCACCAGCTCATGACACAGAGACTCCAGAGTCCTATAAGAGATTCAAAATGATTTTATTCATCACTTCTGTTACACTGTGAGACTTCAGGCATCTTAAAAATGAAGTCAACTGCTGTGTGACCTCACCGTTCAGCTGTCAGATCTTTCTCCTTTTTCTTCTTTTTGCCACTCTTAGATCCTTTCTTCTTCTGTAGAAATAAACCAGCATATTTGTAGAAAAATGAACCAGGATTGTGACCAACATCTCTTCTTTCTTACCTTTACGCTTGCTTTTGTTTTGCCACCCTTGTCCTTATCCACAGAAAGCTTCCATTCAGCAAGCTCTTGTCTCATCTGCTCATCGACCTGAAACAAACCCAACACACTGTCCAGGAACACCACTGCCAGGGAGAAATGCTTAGAAAGTAAAAAAAAAAAAAAAGGATAATGTTGTGCATTCATCAACAAACCCATACCTTTACTCTAATTTCTGCTTCTATGTATTTTCTCCTTTCCTCTTTGATCAGCTCCACTTCGTGTCTCTCACTCAAGTTTTCTGATTCATTTCGGTTTTGCCAAAAATCTAAAAGTGACAAGCATTCGGGTTAACTTTTATGTTTCACTCGCTATTTTATTGAGTGACCTCACCAAGACAAGTTGTATAGCACAGACAAACCCATTAAATGCCCTCGCATATTTTGATTTAAATAATAATAAAATAAAAAAAAACGATTAGATTGCACAAGCAGTTGCACAAACAAGGAAAACACATTAGTCCATCATTTTGATTATACCAGATTTTCCTCATAATTATGATCATAGAGTTTGTTTTCAATTAAGTTCTAACTTTTGGACAAATATTACAGCTGATATTCAGAGAGTGCAGTACATACTAGATGAGGTTTGTAAATATCAATAAGAGGAAACATAAATAAGTATTAACCTAAGAATTCATTTGTAGATTAAGGTAATAATTATCTTCAATGTTTTGAACCTTTATGATTATGTTTGTGCTGTTTCTAAAGCTACTGGATTCAGATGTGTTTAACCTATTATTTATCTTTTTTTTTTAATTTGTTTAAACGTACCTGCGTAATTTTTTTGTCCCACTTGGAGCTCGGACAAAAAAGCAGAGGGAAGCATCTTCAACCCTGCCTCCTCCTCCTGTAGCTCGGAATAGTCCCATCAAGAGAAGAACAGAAAGGGCTTTGTGTGAGACAGCATTCATTAAACTTTGTATGTGCAAGTACAAAAAAGTTTGCACTGTAACATACAAAAGTAATGAATTAATAATGTGTTGTTATAACTTACTTCCTTAATCTTCTCTTTGTCTTTTTTCCCCTTGTCTTTCTTCTCTTCCTTTGCCTTTGGCTTGTTGGATTGTTCCTCTTTTTTTGCTGCAAGTTCTTCCTTGAGCTAAACACACACACACACACGTTTAAGGACGCACTGCATTAGTAGTTACTGAATAACATGTCTAATTTACCTGCTGTGGATCCTTTTCTGTGAAAATAAGGGCAGAACCTCCATCCTCTGCATCGGGATAATCTGGAAACGTTCCTGTAGCATTACTGGGAAAAGGTTTGCACATAGAAATGATAAATGGTAAATGGACTTGATTTATATAGCGCTTTATAACCACACTGCAGCAGTCCCAAAGCGCTTTACATATCAGCTCATTTACCCAATCACTCTCACATTCACACACCAGTGGGAAGAAGTCAGTTAGCTACAATCTGTGTGTAGGAACCAGGTTTGGGCTCAATTACAATTGTAATCGCGTCAATGAAAACCAATTACAATCATGATGTAATTATGATTGTAATTGTACCAGGAAAAAAAAAACTGTTGAAATCATAATTGAATTGTAATTGAGTTCAGACAATTGACTTTGTAACTGTAATTGGCATAAAATTGATATAGAAACTGTCATTCATATTTTAATTAAGTGCAAAACTGGGGAACCATGTTACAGTTCTATGGCTTACATATATGTAATTAACAATTATTAAAATATGTTTAGTATCATGTTTTACTGTCAGTCCTCTTGAGGATATATATACTGTATACCTTTTTTTTTGTAATTGAAATTGAGGGCTATACTGACAGAAAAAAGGCTCAGATGCCAACGCCAAAAACATTAATACTAATATTTTTATTGATCAGGAAGCTTAACGAGGTAACCAAGACATTAAAAACAAACTAGACGATACATAATATTTCTTAGTGTATTTTACAGCTGATTTAAGACACGAGCAAAAACTGCCCCATTATTATAAGAGATGCTAACAGAAAGCTAACACGAGAGGAAGGTTACATTTTATGGACTTATTCATTTTAGGCTCAGTAATTGTGATTAATTGTAATTGAATTTTAGTAATTGAGAAAGTAATTGTGATTGACTTTGAGGGTAAAAATAATCATTATAATTGTATTTGTAATTGGAAAAAAATGGTGGTCCCTAATCATAATTGAGGTGTAATTGACCATGGACGTAATTGTAATTTAAAAATGTAATTGACCCCAACCCTGGTAGAAACTTTAACATTTGTTACCTTACCGGCATTCGATGAACCACTGTCGGATTAGCTCTTTCATGGTTTGGCTCATGTTGTGACCCTCGTTTTGTAGAAGCTCATTTGTGACTGTCACAATAGACTTCTGGTACGCCTCCTCAAACTCATCCCGTTTTTCCCGATTGGAATTTTCGCTTTTCATAGCTGAGATTTCAGCAGGGCGTGGCAACTCGTATTTAGGATCCAGGGCCTAAAATAAAATGTCAGAGTCAGACATATGAAAAGGGTTGAACACATTTGTTGCAGGTTCTCTGAAAGGCAGAAAAATACAGGTCGTCAAAGAAAATAATACACAAGAGAGTAGATTCAGCTCAGAGCTAGTGCCCATGTTAACAAAACATGGGTTTATCATTACTAAGTATTACCTATTTAAGTGCGGATTTATTTTCAATGTATATGTATATGTATAGGTAAAAAAATGCATTGCTGTCATGCTACATTTAGTTGACCTTCGACAACATGTGCAGACGAGGTAAAAAAAAAAAAGTGATGCTTTGCTTCACCCACCATTTCCAGAAAAATCATCTCTTCCGCACGAGCAGCGTTTGTCCTCTTTCTCTGTGCGTAGCCCCGCCACACCTACACATTGTGTTTAAGCACATTGTGTTTAAGCACATTGTTGACTTCTAGGAATACCTACCTGCTAACATGTTGGAAACAAAGAACCTTTTGTATGGAAATTGCTGCCAAGTCAGTGTTAACAGTTGCAGGGTTTTTAGTCCAGTACATCCTGTTCATGTTTCTGCTTTCTTCATTCAGCTTTGCTCGCAGACGACCTTGCCGTGCCCTCTCCGCTACTTGGATGACCTTGATGGCCTCTTCCTGACTCATGTTCTTGAATGTCAGAGGCTGCACAAAACGTTAAGAACAGGATCTGAAGTCGAATTATATTTTTAACTTATTCTCGCCTTCTAAATCGTACGTCTGGATTACTCACTTCAGGACTTTCGGTGACAGCCAATGTTTTAAGAATATCAGCAACGAGAGCCTTTCGTTCTTTGACTTCTTTGGGACATTCAGTGAGAAAATAGTGAGGAATTGGGATCTCAAGGTCATTCTAAAAAGATATCAAAGACATACTATGACTGTGGCTTTGTAGGGAGCAAATACTTCTTTCTATATTCTAACTATGATAATTAGGGTGCGCATTGCCATGAATCTGACGATACGATACGATTCACAATTTGCATGTCACGATACTACTGCATATATCCCGATTGTAATTGGATACATTGCGATATATAAATACTTACAAATTTCACCTTTACAAGTACATGATGGTATGGAATACAAATTATTTCTTTATAAATAAATGGTAACTAACAGTAATTCAAGTACCAATATTAAAAACAAGTGGTATGTTTATCAAACTGTCAAATTACAGTTTTCAAAAAGGTTTAACTTTTGCTTCTACAGCAGATTCTGATTCTGTTAAGTTCTTGAATTCTTCAACGACAACAAAAAAGGAACCACAAACATCTATAAAAGTGCCCAGTATGTTTTATGAAAATAAAGTGCAATCAACTTCCAAACTAAAATGCAATGAGTAGTGAGGAAGTTTAACAAGGTCTGATGTGGTTCACTGACACCTAGTGACCGGGCGTTTATGTGCTATGCATATGTTAGCTCAATTAGATGGTGTTTCGTCAAAAAATAATGATTAATGATTTTTTTTCTTACACCCTCAATGGTAATCAAATACAAAGTTCTAAATATGTATTAAAAATGAATACGCACTGGTGTGAGTTTCAGGTCATGAATGATATCATCCATATAGTGGTACTCTGAGAACTCTTTTTCCACCATTTCATTCTTCAGCTCCAACAATCTCCCAATTACACCATCAACGATGGCCCTGATCAACCTTCTCTTCTGAGGGTGGACCATCAGGTCGTACAGCTTCTCCATCTGTCTGAAGAGCTTCAGGTAGCGCACATAGAGCAGGCCCACACGCTGGAAGAACACAACCCTGTCTTTCTCTGGACGAGCTGGCTCAGTGGGTAACTCCTCGCTCAGCAGACGGCTCAGCTCTAACTGAGCACCAGCCCACATCTGGTTGTAAGCCCTGAAGAAGAATTTCGAAAAGTTCAGATTGGAACAAGTTAAGATCGGAACAAGTAGTAGAGCCTGGTAGATTAATAGGGCCGACGAAAGCTATCACCAATCACGACCGATTCATTGGTCGAGTTATAATATGCAACTGATGTATTAATTTATTTTATTTGCTTTGGGAAGTTCTGCTCTGTGCTATGGGGTGCTGAATATTAAAAACTCGGTCACTGTTTCATAGCCAACATATTTAGCTCACTTTCCTCACATTTAGCTGAGTTTTCTTTCATTTGAAAGAGAAATTCATGTAAAACAGCATGTTCTATATCATTTTTATTAAAATGTGTAAACTACATGATAAATACATCTAAAGCAGACACTGACATGTCCACTTTGTATGATTTCTAAGCATTTAGATTGACATTTAACATTTAGATTTAGATTTAACATTCAGATATACATTTAACATTAGGATTTAGATTTAATTAATTTGTATTAACATTTAGATTTAGATTTAAGATATACATTTACATTTAACAATTAACATTTAGGTTTACATTTCACATTTACATTTAGATTTATTTTACAGTGATATAGAACATGCTGTTTTACATGAATTTATCTCAAATGAAAGAAAAATTAGCTAAATGTGAGGAAAGTGAGTTAAATGTCAGCTTTGAAACAGTGACCGAGTTTTTACATCTGGCATCCCATACTATGCTGTGTTTTCTGCATTAGCAGCAACTTTTTAATCAGGAGTAATGATTACAAAATTACAACACTGGGAAAATAAAATTAGTCCATTGTTCACAGTTAGATTTTTGCCTTTTTCTTTAATATATATATTATTTTTTTAATTCATCCATGTTTTGTCTTTGAGTTTTGAGCAATTTTATTTTTTAACTTTAAGTTTCCACTGGTGTTGCTTAGAAAGGCCTGAAGTAAATGAGTGAAAGTCTTAATTTGATCAGCAGTCACCATTCCTGTTGTTATGGAAACCATGAGTTGTTGACTGTATAATGTACTACAGCAGCAGGCTATGCTAATACTGGAAACAGCAGCAGGCTATGCTAATACTGGAAACAGTAGCAGGCTATGCTAATACTGGAAACAGACTGTTTTAAAGTGAAGACAAATATCACACACACGTGAGCTGTGTCTGAGAATCCCCACTTTTAATGGTCGTCATACTTACACATTTGTCTTTGACGCCTTTAGCTAAAGTTGAGCCTCTATGCTTATAATATAAAGGATAATAGTCCACACAGAAGTAGCTTTTAATGAGTTTACCTTAACGACATGTCTCCGCCGGGCCACCAAAGACAGCGTTTCCACCCTGTCCTTCAGTCCAACTACAACAGAAACACCGCATCCAACAGTAGGTCCGCCATTACTTTACGGTGCATGTCTCCATGGTAACCGCGGCCCTAACAAAGAGTCAGCCCAGTTCAGAGCGGCTTGTGTGTCCTCCACAGGAGAGGTTAGAGCGGGTCAGATTAGATACGAACCTCAGCGGTTCATAAGAGTCAGAGTAAAAGTTATGTTTAGGTAAAAGTGAAAGAAGACACATATTTACAAAAAGTAAAGGGAGAAGAGAACAAGACATTGACTATATTAAAAGAAGAATAAGCTTCAAGGTTTTTTTTATTGTCATTTTCATATTTCCTTAAAAATGTGTTTCTCATGGCCAGTAGCATAGAACAAAATAAATATTAATAGAAATATAGTGTAATATAAACATAATACAGAAATAAATAATGTGAATAAATAATCAAGAAAGTACAGACAAGTACAGTAAAAACTACGAGTGCAGCTAAGGATAAGCATTTGATACCGATTATTATTATTATTATTATTATTATTATTATTATTATTATTATTATTATTATTATTGTCCTCATCATTCTCTCTCTCTCTCTCTCTCTCTCTCTCTCTCTCTCTCTCTCTCTCTCTCTCTCTCTCTCTCTCTCTCTCTCTCTCTCTCTCTCTCTCTCTCTCTCTCTCTCTCTCTCTCTCTCTCTCACACACACACACACACACACACACACACACACTTCTCTTTCCAGCCTCCTATGCTCTCACTGAGGACATGCAAACTCCTGTAAGCCTTGAGGTCATGATCTCTGCACAATGAAGAACAGCTTTACCAAGTGATATCATCAATGTTCAACTAAATGTGCTATATGTCTAATATATGCAACTTCACTTTTATTTCAATGTACTTTTTGCCCACTATGGGTTTGGCTGTTTGTTTTCCACTTAAATTAATTTATAAATTATTATTACCTGAATCATTTTCCAGATCTACAGCTGAAGTTGTGAGTAGAATTCAATAAGTCAGTGGGGTCAAGTGCGACATTCAAATCTCAGATGCTCTTCAAAGTGCTTCATGTAGAATTACATAACTTATAAAAGCTCAATCACGGTTGCAGAGTTTGAATCGGCACATGGGGGGGAGAGCTGGATAGCTACGCCTGAAAGCGCATTCTTCCCTGCGCTTAGGCGGTCACAAGACTTGGTCATCGGTGAACAAAAACATCGGCAGTCTGACAGGTCAGCCAGAGGCTCTTCTCCTCCTCGCTCAGCATCCAACAAGTGGCTCCTTTTTGGATACTTCGGTTGCGCGTCGGAGCGCGCACCCTGCGTCACCCAAAGTCTTTCTCTTTTCTTTTGCTCTTACGCAGAAAAGCCAACAAGTGACTTTTTAATTTTATAAATACAAAACCTCATCACAAAGAGTGAATCCTTGCATAGGGAACTGTTGTTTTTTTGAGGAAGAGGATCCTGTTAAACTAATTCTGGTGATGTTTCTGTGCGTAAAACAGTTGCGCGCGGCAAAGTGAGCGAGCGAGTGGCGTCAGTGCAAGAAATTACACCAAAGATGTCAACATTGGCCCACCACCCACTCGTAATCGATTGTATTACCTTCAAGAAGGTGGCTCCTCGTATAAAAAGGATCGCATTATTTCTGGAAAGACGGTGGTGAGCTCAGCCAGTCTTTATTTACACTCAGGATCAGTTAAAGGCTAAGACTGAGAATTTACAATAGACAAGTGTGTTTTCCTCTCCATAAACATCTTTAACTCCTCAACAGGTGAGTCTAAAAAAAAAAAAAATCCTAACAAATTTAATCATGTTTAACTAGTAATTGCTATATGTAAAGTGTGTTTAACAAAAAGAAATGTATCATATATTTGATGTTTCGTCTTCTAAAAAGTTGTGTATCTGCACATTAAAAAACAGTAACAAGAGATATATGTGTGTGTCCCAAATCAAACTGTTGTCTCTCGTGTTTTTCAGACATTGACGACATGCAGTTGGGGAGGAAATGTCACATTCTATTGACTGTGTCTCTTCTGCTCATCACCTCTGGCCACTGCATGGGCAGCAAAGAGGTGAAGCAAAAAGAACGAAGGACCCTGTTGGATCTGATCTTACAGGTGATCAGAGACAGCCATCTACGGGACCATCACGTCTCCAGGCGCTGTGGCAGCAGTGGACTCTTCACCTCAGCCCAAGACACAAAGTTCTCCTCTCGTGAAAAGCCTTATTATGTTCCTAGGCTGGATAACAGAAGACTCATAGGTAAGCTGATGAGAATTATTTTTAGTTCCTGATGATGAAAGCATAATCCTTATTTAACTGTTGGAGCAGCTGTCATTGAAATTAATAGCTGCTGCTCATCTTTATCGAGGAGCTATAGAACTGAAAAAATGGTTGTGGATGAAATTGTACTACTATTATTAATACTATTGTTTTATTTTGGCAAAAGTAAACCCTACATCCTCTCTCTATATGTGGATTCACAATAAACACATCATGTCTTAATTTATACACGATTACACAATAAAAACTATAAAAAAAAAAAAAAAAAAATGCCCTTTAACAGAGGAGAACAATACGCTTCTCATTTGACACACTTTATTTTTTTCATCCCCTGGTTGACCGGTAATTGAAGAAGTGAGTTGGTATACTGGTTAACCATGTAGGAGGAGCATCTTCACACCTAACTTATGAATGACTCATTCAGTATGATTCTTCATGGCATCCTAAACCATGAATGACAAGCCATTAATGTGAATACGGCAACATCTAGGACATTGTCAATCCCCTGTGTATTGTTTTACAGTCTATGGTATAGACCCATTAGATAGGGAATAGAAAAGAAAAACAAACTGTTGCATCATTTTTTTTCCTTTATACAACTGCCGATAGAGTCATTGATGGAACTATACAGTATTTGTAGGGATGTTTGTTGTACACTTGAGACTGCCAGAGAGCTACTCTTCATTTGTTCCTGAGAAAATTTGAGCCAAATGTTTAAGATACGCATTTTCAGCAGCTCCGAGTAATGTGCCAAGAACAGATTTAAAGCCTTTGACGTAAGTAGCTGCTACATCAACACTCAAGATTTAAGACACAAGATGGCATTAAGTTTTACAAAGTTAAAAAAAAAAAAAAATTCAACAAATAATCCATGTTAGTTTTTTAACAAAGCCCAGCATTTTACCTGTGTGGGAGATTTTGAAATATTAAATCATGTTTAATGTGGGATTTTGTTTCTCTTCACCATCACTATCCATTGGATCATGGCACAGGGAGGGTGTATGGACATCGCACCACTCAAACCTTTGGCCCCATTACCCTTTTCAGACCACTGAATGGTTGGAATTCATCTTTTGATGATATTAAAAGCCTATAATTAGCAAATGGTGCGCATGATAATACCCAAGCTCCAGGAACATGCAAGGATAAATGTTTGGCACACACAATGTAGAGGAATGAGACCAAACATGTGCGCTCATCCTGCACAACTGAGTTAGTGTAAACTTTGGAAACATGGAAAACATTGATTTGATAGCTGTAAATAAAATGTTGTGTTTATCATTTTAGTTAAGTAGAATGATTTTAGTGTCATCAGATGTTATGGTTTCCACAAACGGTTGATTAGACTTTTTGCAAAACATGTTTTCCAGCTGGTTAAGTTCTCATCATTCACTTGTATCCTGCTGTTAAGTGCACGTGTTCCTCAGTCTGGGGACTGAGTGAACTCTATACAATAATAATCTCTTTAGCTTGTTACCATATATGTTCAGTGACCTATCAGATGTTGTGTTTCTTTATAAGGATATCTTAATTATTTTTACATTTAAAGACAACGAGCAAGAAACACATCAATTACCATCTTTTAAACAATACAGACAAGAAAAAAACTACAACGAACCCATATGATGCCAAATAAGCAAGCATATATCACAAAACGATGATGAGGAGGGAGGAAAATGACAAAAAAAAAAAAAGAAAAAGTCAAACAAACACAAGACAAAAACACTAAAATAAAGAGTAAATGTTATTACAATAACAATAGATTACAAAAATAATTACAAATAAAAGAGTTGCAAATCCAAGACTTCAGGCAGTAAAGAGTAACAGCTTTTCCGCTTGATCAAGGGTTGAAAACAGGTTGAGATGTTGTGTTTCTGAGGAAGACACACAGTATGACTGACAGGGTGTGGCTTCAACCCAAAGGTGCAGACTGAAGCGTCTAAAGTCAAACCATGCAAATGCTGATGTTGTCCATGTATGACTGGGAAGCAGGTTAAACTTGAAGTACTGATTGCAAAATGCAGTAATGTGCTTCTTATATTCTCATTTTCATCTGTATCACGTCACAGCTGGTTGTGAGCATTACATTGAGTTAGAAACTAACAATGGGCTTCTTTTGCAGAAATTTTTCCTAAAGATGGACACATTAAAGGCAAATTCATTCAGCACTTTGGAGGTAAGAAAGTTGAGGAAAAAAAGCATTTTTTATTCTCCATCTCATCATCCCGCAGTCCTATGGAAGCCCATTCCTGCCAGTAAAAAAAAAGTGAAAATAATAATAATAAATCTAAGTCATAATTATGATATACAAAGTCATAATTATGAAATACTAATAATAATAATAATAAGATATACAAGATACAAACAAATGTGCTTCATAGATTTTCTCTCAGGTTAATGAGTTTAAGCAGGAAAGTATGGAAGCCCATTACCGCCAGTAAAGAAAAATTAGGAAAAGTTAAATAGTCATAATTAAAAAAAAATCTAAGTCATAATTATGATATATTATCAGAATTATGAAATACTATCAGAATTATGAGATACTAATTATGACTTAGTATCTCATTATGACTAATTATGACTTAAACTATCTCATAATTATGAGATACTGTCTTAGATTACTTAGATTTTTTTTAATTATTATGATTCAACTTTTCCTATTTTTTAATTATTTTCTTTTTTTCACTGCCGGAATTGGGCTTCCATACTCTCCTGCTTGAACTCATTAAAGCTGCAGTATGTACGTTTTTTTTGGCATAATTTGGTCAAAAATCCATATTCATCTTTGAGCATATTGTAATCCAAGTATTCTGAGTGGACAGTGAATCTCTTCTCCTTCTCCCGGCCCTGTAAATTAGCTTTAGAAATCCAGGAGTGTGACACTGGACTTCAGCCAATCAGAGATCTTTCTACCAACAGAGCAATCCATGAGCTGTTTTGGGTCTTACTATTGGCTGCTCGAGCTGCTCGTCAAAAGTCAATACCTCTTAGTGTCCTTGCAACAGCAAGTGATAGGTGCTTTCATGTCTCTAAAACATTAACTCTCCAATAACATAAGATAAAGTCCCTACATTTGTCACTAGTCTGTATGAAAAAACAGTCGCAAACTATTCCACAGTGTGCACGTTCGCGCAAGCGTTCACACGAAGACTGGTAAGTTTTGTTCAGGAGGGGAGGGGGGAGCATGGACCATCTCATGATTCTACATACTGCAGCTTTAAGCTGAGAGAAATATATATAAAGCACATTTGTTTGCATGTTTTCTCTGATTATGATGGAAAAAAAATAAACAGTTTAGCTCCTTGAGTGAAAAATATTCCCTCTCGTGTTGAAATCACTATATAATGTGTCTGACATCTTAGTGAGAATTTGCACAGCTGTGGGTCAGGAGAGGGTTTCCCTGGCTTAACTGTGTAGGGCAATTGTGCTGAGACACAGCACATGGTCTGAGGCCAACTGATTTAAGTTGAAGGGAGTGCGAGGTTAAGCTGATTATTTGTCCAGGACCCATGAGTGGACTTCATTATTGGTGTGGAAATCTGCAAACTTAAATGTTGGTGCAGAAAGGTGATTATAATTGGAGACTTACTATGCCTACTATACACTAAGTCCAGCTGAACCCTGACTCCTTCATTACGCCTATGGCCGCTCACTGTTCATTCTCACAGGGAAGTTGGGGTTTGTTTTCTGTATTGCGTACTGGCAGATTTATTATATGTGATCACGTATAAGCTCATAAGTGCAATAATGAGTTATTAATGAGAGGTTTGAACTCATTTTGCCTGATGAGAATTGTTCTTTTAAGCAGGACCAGTCAAGTTCTCGTCGGAGTGCAAGACACACTTTCATAGGCTTTACCACAACACGAGGGATTGTTCACGACCAGCATGTACGTATCCATCTATCGTTGATTGTTACACTTTCAGATTTCAAATGTGCAAAATGTGATGGATTGTTGATCATCAATCCATCAAGAGTTATGTTTAAATATTTTTTCACTGCACAAATAAACCTTTGTCTTTTTGTTACACATTGTGACTATTGTGACTATAATTAAAAATATCCATAATAAAACTATTGCCACTCAAACACCCGTTAACCATAATATCACTGATTCTCACTTTATCATGTCTGCTCTCAGTAGGAGCTTTAAAAGGCACCCGGTTCTGAAGGGTGTGAACAGTACACAATGCATTATTGTTTTATTGTAGGGTAACAGAAAAAGTCTTAATCACTGATATTAATTTAGCCTCAGAGAAACTGGGTTCATCATTTGTGAATAAAATCAAGTGTTGTGAAAGTTATGGCTGATATATTCATAATGTAATCATGCAATTATAACACAGCATAACATCAGTTTTAACTATTAACAGCTTTATGAACCGGTTGTAATGCAAATTGCAAATGTGGAATAAATTAGGATGGCTAAGGCAGGCTTTAGTTGCATACTGATTGATTTAATGCTGTTCAGATCATTCAGATATTTTATTTACCTGAAATTTGTTCCCAATCTATTACAAAAGTATGATGTACAGTAACTTCTTTAACATGTTAGTTTTTGGGTAATATTAGTAAAATACAGTCATATAAACATTGCTCTAGATGGGTTTTAAATGCAATCTGAAACCTTTAACTTTAGTGAAAACTCTAAATTTGAAGGACTTTATAAGATTTGATACATTTGGGTTTTAATTTAGGAGTTTTTGATGAGGTCTCATGCATTCAATAGGACAGTGGTTCTCAAATGGGAGTACGTGTACCCCTAGGGTTACACGATGGCACTACAGGGGGAGAGATGAAAATTAACAAATGAAAGCATTGCAAATATGGGGTTATACTGTCTATTTTTAGTTTAGTTTCGTTAAAATGTAATTTAGTTCAGTTAAAAATGATAATCACACTGAATATTACCAGCAACTCACAAAACAACAACAAAATACACTGAATGACACCAAAAACACAAAAAAATACTTACTGTTACCAGCAACACACAAAAGGGCAACAGACACACTAAATGAGAGAAAAATACACAAGATCACTACAAAATACACAAGATCACTACAAAATACACAAAAATAAACAGAGAAATATAAAAAACGACAAAAAACATATACAGTACACTGAGATTGAATAATTCAATTAATACCAACAACACACAAAAACAAAAACACACAAAATAAGAAAAAAATATACTGAATGAAGGAAGGAGATGATCATAAATGATAAAAACTATAGAAATAAATATATTCAGGATTCAAGCACTAAATGTTTCATTCCACTTATTTACAAAGTTAGATTCTTGAAAATTTGTGTTATCATTAATTTATTCCATCATTATGTCGGACATAAGGGGGTACTTGGATTCAAAAGTCAGAGAAAGGGGGGTACTTGAGATAAAAATGTTTGAGACACACTGCAATTGGACATTAGGCTTTCCAATGTTTATGTTTGAGCATGTTTTAAGGTTAAATTTGCATTGTGCAGTTTGAACACATAACGTTTGATGTTAATAATTTTCTTCTTCTTTTCTTCGTTTAGATTACAAAAGATGTGCAAGATTGTTAACACGATTAGCAATGAGTCCACTATGCATGCAGTCATAGACATTCAATGTGAGTAGAACTCGTTTTATTTTGGTGTTCTGTATGTATTTGATGTGATGTCTGTGGTGGACTGACTGATGACCTGGCTGTGAGTGAGTGAGGATTGTAATACATAACCATGCATACATACATTACATAGGTGACCCTTTATCACCACCTGTGTGGTCTCAAAGCTCTTTAATCACGTTCACTCATTATTCCCACACTAATGGTGACAGGGCAGCCATGCAAGGCGCCTGCCCTTCACTGCAACTTGGGTTTCTGTGTCTTGATCAAAAACACATTGACAGATAGCTATAGGGTTGGATTAAATCATCAACTTCTGGATTGAAAACAAGTCACTCTACTATGGCACACAAGTGGGAAAGAATTTCTAAAAAACATCCTCACCATGGCATAGATTGACCTTTGATAAAAGCTGACAGGTAAAGCATTCTAGTTTGAAATACAGCAGGGGATAAAGTCTACATTCATAATAGATAAGATTAAGTCTAGCCAGTGAATCATTCTATCGTTTCGTCAAACTTCTTTCAATTTTAGAGATTTCTTTAATTGGTGATTAGAAAACTGGAGAGCCTGACATCATTGCTGGTATTCACTTTCCCCACTTGTGATTCGCATGACAGTGAGTTTCTGAGAAATCTGAAGTATATATCAGCCGTGATGGACTTTGGGAGGCATTATTAGTGATTCATTCGTCAGTGGTCATTCATCTTTAGATATTATTAGTACAGTGCCCGTCAGAAGTATGTATTCATATAGTTCGAGCTTAAGTAAGTTGTCAATTATGGCCAAATGAGTATGTGTTTGAAGTTTGGATGTACAAAGAGGTGTACATACTCTGTACTCTGTAGTGTCATAAGGGGTATATGTGCAGGTGCAAAGTAAAATAGGGTGTGTGATTTCCCTGGTTTCATTCTATGGGACATGTTAGAGTTTTCGTATTCAGTACCTGAGATTGCATACAGAGAGACATAGTCAGAGGTTTTGCTTTGCTGAACCAATCAATCACTTTATTAATTCAATTCAATTCAACTTTATTTGTATAGCGCAATTTACAACAAAGACATCTCAATGTGCTTATCAAGATATAAAATTCATAATAAGAAAGAAAAAAAACCCATCAACTTCCACATGAACAAGCATTTAGCGACAGTGGGAAGAAACAACTCCCTTTTAACAGGAAGAAATCCAGCAGAACCAGGTTCAGAGGTCCAGCCATCTGCCTTGACTGGTGGGTTAGTGGATAGAAGGACCAACAGAACAGGATAGAGAGATAGAATATCAGTGTCCCAGACAGATCAGGAAGACCTAAAACAGAGCAGAGAGAGAAGGGAGAGGAGAAGGCACTGACTGCAGAAAAACATGATACAGTATTATCAAGTCAGCCTGCCTTGGACCTCACTCCCAGTGGCCGAGTCAGCACTTATTGTAAAGGTGACGAATCTCTTCCCGTTTATTGGTAAGCAAACAGCGACTCCAAGGTGTGTTAATGTGAGCATTCACAGAAGAGCCCATGTCCGCTCTAGCGGTTAGATTATGTTATGATTCAGTCACAGATGAAGAGAAATGAATCAACAACAATATCAAGTCAATAGGATATAACAGGCACTCATCTAAATAACAGCTGTGGGCATCAGGGTCGGCTCACTCCTGGGCCTCAAACATAGTTTTCTCAGCATTTTATTTTTTGTTGTTAGCTAGTGTTTATCGTCCCTTGGCTGGCACATGGCTGGCACATGTCTTCTTTTGTTATGATATGTAAGACATTTGTGATTGTTAGGGTAAAGCATGAGCTCATCAGTGATAAAGATATCCACAAATTATATCGGTCAAAACATAGATTTCAAAAGTTAATATCTAAGAGTATTCCTTTAATTAGAAGATGTTTTACATTTAGAAGTTCAAGTAAATTCAATTCAACTTTATTTATATAGAGCAATTTACAACAAAGTAATCTCAAAGCGCTCAACAAAAAACTAGTTAATAGTAGGGAAAAAAAACCCAACAAGATCCACATGAACAAGCATTAAGCAACAGTGGGAAGAAAAAACTCCCTCTTTTTTATAGGAAGAAATCTCCAGCTGAACAAGGTTCAGAGGTGGCAGCCATCCGCTTCGACTGGTTGGGGTTAGTGCACAGAAGGGCAAACAGAGTGTCCGAGACAAGTTGAGCCGCAAACCATTGATCAGTCCATCTGAGTGTTCCAGACTAGTTAAGCCGTGAACCATGAACTTGCAGCATCCTCCATGCTCTGAAATGCTCTCACTACAGACGAGGTTTCATCTTGTACTGGTTGCGCGTGGTGATATATGGGGTGGACATCAGTGTAAATGGTGTGAAGCATTGTAAGCAGTAGGATGGGTTCAAACAATCAATTTATTGTAGTTAGTTAAAGATGATTTACTGCTGATATAAAGCATTACAAACTATGTTCAAGATTTATTGATTGATTTATTATTTGTCATTTAGGGGTCTATTGTGCCTGCTTATTTGATTTATTAGGTATATATATGAGATGTTTAAGGTGTATTAAGTTTAGTATTTAAAATAGAATTGTTCTTATTTGTTAACGATTTAGATTTTGTGCATTTTGGTCAACCTGTCTTTTTTAGTGTTAATCTGAGTGTCCCAGTTATTTTTATCTGATTTGTCTCACTGCATACGTAGATGGTTGTGTTGTTGTTAGATTTAGATTAAGTTGAAATCAGATCAAAACTTGGAACGTTTGTTCCAAAAAATAGGCTGTGAGTATGTTGACCTGAATATATTTTATTATGGTTAAATAGGAGCTATTTGATTATAGTGTGTTAAAAGAGAAACCATTAATGTAATCTATATTTACAGACATGCGCACGATAAATTGATAAATAAAGTTTGCACCAATGTTTGCTGGACTTAAGCAAATGGATACAAATGTCACGGAGCATCCCCTGTCCTTAGACCCTCCTTTGGCAATAAACCCACGTTCGAAATAAAATTAACGTTTTGCAACACCAAATAAATAAAAAAAAATTAAGGATGCACACACTTGGCCTATGTGCAAGCTGTTAAAAATGTTTCAGGTCGAACAGACACCGCGTCGGGGAGAAATTCGTTCCACACCCACACTCAGATACACAGACCTTCTTTGAGTGATACAGTAGATATATCAGAGCAGACAGCCATTTTGTTTTCATGGATGACGGCATTACTTGGCCCAATCCTGATGTCAGGAACAGACTGATGTTATCGCTAGAGTTTGTTTACTGCCCAAAATAAAATCAGATAACAAATATAACTCAAAGTGTCACCAGTCCTGTACTGAAGAGTCCAGCGACATAAAAGGTACTGCTGTCAAATAGCTTAATGCTAAAATCTGACTTGAGAGAAAATTTGAACTACTGCAAATTCTTTAACTCTATTATTGCCCAACAAACTTTGAGCAAATGTTCAGGATTATTATCATTTATTTTATTTATTTATTTATTTATTTATTCAGTTTATTTCCGACATGGTTACATTCACTTTTTTTTTTTTTACATTTTTTTTTTTTTTTTTTAGTACATGCCGAAAAAGGAGACGAGAGAAGCAGTTTGCTTATCTGGGTCCCGTCCCCTGTTTTACCATCGCAAATTTACATGGGTTTACATGTCTCTCTGGTCAAACATTCTTGAGTTGTTCTGAACAGTCCTTTTTTGTGTATTCTCATCTGTAGTCAGTGTTGTCTTGTTTTTATTCCTCCTCCTCGTTGTTCGTGTTGGCCTTGTTCCCTGCCAGACATTGTTAGCATTCCTCCAGTTCAAGAATAGTTCCTCTTTCGAAGGTGTTTGGAAGGTTTTTCCCGTTTCATCCATAATGTCACCACTCGGGAATGTCTCTTTTGGACACACAAGTTTGCAGCTTGTTTTGTCTCTACATCAAGGTTAATCCAGCTGTTGTTAGTTCTATTGGCAGTGTTGTATTTTCCACTGTTAGATTTAACTTGTATAAACACATTATTATATCTTAGTTCATAAGCAAGGTAGTAATTTCATTGTATTATATCTTAGTTCATAAGCAAGGTAGTCATTTCATCTTGCAGTGCTTAAACTGCTCTCTCCTAGTTAAAATCCTACCTCACTGACAGACAACAGTTTATCAACATCAATAACTGCTCCTCCTCCATAGCACCTTTGTCCCAAGGCGTCCCCCAGGGTTCGGTGTTTGGTCCCCTCCTGTTCATCATATACTTGCTCCCCCTTGGTAACATTATTCGCCAGCATGGTCTCCATTTCCACTGTTATGCAGATGAAATCCAGCTTTACATCTCTACCAATTCAGTCACCACTGAAACCCACTCTACCCTGACAAACATTCCTCAGTGAAATAAAGAAATGGATGCACACCAACTTCCTCTCTCTCAACTATGCCAAATCAGACATCATAATCATCGGCCCCAAATCCTTCACCAATTCCATTCACAACTTCTCCTTCACAATAAACAACTCCACTCTCTCTTCCTTCCCTCAATTCCAAAACCTGGGAGTCATCTTTGACAGCCTGCAGCTCTCCTTTGACCAACACGTCACCCAGCTCAAAAACATAGACCGCCTCTGTCTGATGCTCTCATTTTCTGCTGCGAAAATCCTTATCCATGCATTTATCACATCCAGGCTTGACTATTGCAATAGCATTCTGTTCGACACATCATCCAAAGTCCTTAATCAACTTCAACACATCCAAAACTCTGCTGCGCGCCTTCTCACCCACACCAGAACACGCAAACAAATCACCCCTGTCCTTCAAAATCTCCACTGGCTCCCTGTTCCTTACCATATCCAATTCAAAATCCTTCTCCTCACAAATAAAGCCCTGAACCACCAGGCCCCCTCCTTTCTCACGGCTCTCCTACATCCTCATACCCCTGCACGCAAAAGCCAACCTCCTATCTCCCGTTCCCAGAAATATGCTCCGAACCTGGGAGGATAGAGCCTTCTCCATAGCTGCCCCCTCCCTCTGGAACACAGTCCCTGCACACATTCAACACTGTACTGACCCTCCAACTTTCAAATCACTCACCAAAACTCATCACCTTTTTAAACCGCTATAAATTAAACGTATTATTATTATTTATTAAACACTAAAGGACACAGAAATAGCACACACACACACAAACACACACACACCAACAACTATGGATTTTTAGAAGGCTGTGTTATTATGGGAAATCCTCCAGCCAAAGGTCCTCACACTTCAATCAGGATTTGAAATCTTTTTTTTTTTCTTTCTTTCCAGGTCCTCCAAGAATCGAAGAGGGATCAATGCGTTGCCAAGGAAGTGCCTTCAAATTCACAGCAGTCATAAAAATGATTGTTGTGTTTTATAGTGTTTCTATTTTTGTTCCATTTGTCTACGTGTATGAAAAGGCTGATGGACGTTGTTAGTTGTTTTTACATGGATCTGCTTTTTATTTCAACATATCTGTACGTGTCACATGTTTGGAAGTAAACGTACATTTATTGTTGAATGTATTTATTGTCAGGATGTGTATGTTTATGCTAATCTCACATTGGTTTAAAATCTGATCAACTGGGTTATGAAAGCTACTGTATATGTTGGAGATGAATCCCACCACCACCACTGATATACGCCTATATTATGTGTAAGCCATTGTTTTCATCACATTTTATTTGGCACTTGAGTGACTGCTGACAATGGGAACATATGGAATGACAGTGGTGATGATGCACAGCAGTAATAAATAATAATAATAAAAAAAAAATGTTGACGCACAGCACATCCGACTCTGGTTGATGATGAATTCAGCAAATCTGTGTGGGGGTCTTAAATGGAAATTAATCAACCCTAGTCTTTCTTTATTTTGTTTTATTTCTTTTTATCCAAAATAAATATTTCCATCTCCTGCACCAGAAACATTAAACATTATAGAGAAATTATTTTCTTCTGGGGGACTTTGACCTTTATCAAGGAAACTTGAACAGTTCGCCTAGGCTTAGGATAACATTAATGCCCGATTGCAGCATTTGTTGAGCAATTCCAGAACAGCAGAACAAGATCCCCATAACATTGTACAAGCAATTAATGTAAAATATGAGTTTTTATCAAGTTAATGATCAAAAGTATGATGTTGCTTCATGTTATAAAACATCTGGCAAATTGTGTTGGCCAAAGACAACTTTCCACTAATGATTCCGACAAACAAGGGGACATTTATAAGGTCTATTGTTAACATTCATAAAAATGCAATTTTGAAATGAAAACTGACTTGATAGCACAAACTGAGCCTCAGATCATAACATGTACTTTGAAACACAACAAGACAAACTTTTCTTAAGGCTTCATCAATGGGGACCCTTACAGGTTGTATGAGAATTTGAAAAACTGAGGAGGACACACAAAGAAAACTCATTTTCTCAGTTTTCCACAAATGCTTTAGACTAGAGAAACTGATCAAACACTGCAGCTTTTCAGAACATGCTCAATATAATCACTATTATAACAGTGTCATAAAGTCATAAAAAACACAATTTTTTATTATCGTGTTGCGTTTATAGATTCCTTTTATGTGCTGAACTCTTGTAGTGTTAAAGTGTTGCTAACTTGTTATAAGACTTGTTCTTTGGGGTTGTAAAATGTCTGCAGGCTTCCCCTTCACAAATCAAAGCATCCTCAGGAGCAGCGACCGGCTTTGAAATTTATGGTTTACAAAATTCCTGCTTATTCTTAAACCTGCTCCGACAAAAACAAAACCAAAATTCAATACATATGAGATGTTTAAACACGGGAAGGCCCCTCTCTCTGTGGATTGGCGACCTAGACATTAATTAAGGAAAAGAGCGATGTTTTCTACTCACACATTAAGAAGATTAAGACAGCTAAAAATACTGCCTCCATCTCACGGGGATGGACCGGGGATCCCCTTCCCTCTGGATGGGCGAAGAGGGGACATCGGATCCTAATCTGAGAGCGATATCATTTATCTGAAGACAAACAGCAGAGATTAGGAGAGGAGACAGAAGATGCACCAGAGACAGCATGTGGGAGGGCTTTAACACAATTACACACATGCACCAAATCCCTCCTTTGGTACCTCTGAGAAATGATGGTGTAATAAATAGTAAACAAAGACCAAAGTCACACCATCCTCTTCCTGTCATGGTGACCTGCTCTGGAAACACATTGCTGTCCATTTATTATATTGGTGGAGGATGTGATTTGAAAAGACTTCCTAATAAAACTTTGAGCCGTTTGAGCAAATCCTATAGTTTTGGGTTGTGAGGTGATCAAGGCTCCGTCTTTAACTGGCCTTCAAATCATGCAGTACGCTGTGGTTAGCCCTTTGGCACCTAACGACGTATTTCAGAGTGAAACCTAAACCCTGTGTGCTTGTGACGTATATAAAATCTATATATCTTTCTCTTGATAAATGTTTTAATCCAATTTCTTACAACCCAAGGCTTCATTGAAATAACCCATCACCACCCACAGAGTTCGCAGTAGCTTTTAATGGCTGTGAAAGTTCTTCTAGAGTCAATATCATGCATGGTTCATTCATCCATCTTCCTGTTTTATGTAGAATGCACATATCCATCATGAGTCACCATTGAGTTCGCTACAAATTTGAGAGCTCAAATGTAAATGGATTGACATGAGCAGAGGGGGGTGCTTCAATAGTCTTTCAGCCATGATGGAAAAATGTCATTTCTATCCTAAATACAGTATGAGGAATTTATCAACGGATTACCATGGACACGTGATGATTGACCCCCAGACTTTTCATTTAAGAGACCTTCACTCTGAGCACTCTCCAGTTTGGATGGAAGTGATCTTCTGTAGCTGTGTTTGCATGCCAGCTTCAGTGTCTTTGATCCTATGTGCTGGAGGTGTTGGCCCTGTCTCCATACCACCCCCTCCATGCCCCACACTGTTTGCTGCTCTGACGCCTGCCACAGCGGAGAGTGAACACACCGATTAACTGCGAGGCATCCTTCATCCAAATCTGTTTTTCTCCCTCCCTCACATGTGATAAAGAACACTCATTTAACCCAAGGCTGGGTGGCCATACTTGACCCAACTTGGCACTTTTACCTGAATGCTTTGTACCTGACTGGTTAAATACTTCATAAAAGTGGCGTTCTCCAACAATCACTTTGGGATATGTCCAGAGGTGAAAGTAAGGATTACAAGTACTCACGTTACTGTAATTGAGTAGCGTTCATGGGTGCTTTTTGAGTATATTTCTAGTCTTAGTCATGCCATTTCTGATCAACGTCCAGCCTCTTTCTACTGTTCAGGCTGGGGTTTCTACCTTTTATGTTGTTACTCATGTGGCACATTAGGCACGGCACTGTTTTAGAGTTGATACATTTAGCTATACTTAGAGTCTGATCATCATTTAGATTATTTTTGATTTAATTCATTGGTGTTATTTTATTTTTAAAAGACTTTCACATTTTGACTAATCTTTTATTTTATACAGATGCCTTTATAGAAAATAAATAGTTCCAATTGTGCAAGTATTGGTCTTTTCCTTCTTAAGTTTATACATGAGATGTTTACTGTATGAAAAGGAACCGTGGCAAGATTTATAATTGAAAAATAAATGTGGTGGGTGAAAGTAACTAGTAACTTTTTCATTGAGTACTATTTAATTGAGCTACTTTTTTACTTGTACTTGAGTATTTTATGTTTGACTTACTTGTACTTCAGTACAACGTCAATCAAGTAACAGTACTTCTACCTGAGTAGGATATATCAATGCTCTTTACACTTCTGGATATGTCTTTATGAAAAGTTGGAAGTCTATTGACATTAAATGGAAATAATCAAAATTACTATTACTTTAAGTTTAGATACTGTAAGTAGTTTTGTTCTTGGTTTACTCCAGTGGAGTACAGTAATCTGATTGTCTTGAGTGATTAAGGAACTAGTTGAAGTTGAACTGAGCTCTATCATACAGAACAATATTCTAAAATGCTAAAAGTACACTGATATGAAAAAAGGCACTACATTCACAACAATATGTAGGCTGGGGTCGTTGAGATCTACTGTATATGTGCCAAAAAATTATATCCTACATTTTAACCACGCTTTATTGCCCTTTTTGATGCAGCTCAAAATGAGCCTCTTTTGAATAGGTCTCAGTAATTTTATGTGTAGTTCTAAATTTATTTAAATCCAGTGGGTGTACAAAGAGGAAACCACACACACACAAACACTGTATAAGTCAACATCTAAATAAAAGAAAATCTGGTTAGAGCATGCAATGTTTTTTTTTCCTTTAATAACACTTTGATGGCCACTTGTATGCTTTAGTGTATCATGCTTACATATTTTCAGTTTTACAACAGTACACAGTATTTTGGTAAAATAGACATCCCCCCAACACACAATGGATACTTAAAAAACATGACAACTTATAAAATGATCTTGCCACTTACAAAATAGGAATTGACTAAAGCAGAGATGTGACAGCTCACAGCATCAGAAGGCAACAAGTAAATACCAAATTAATTCTACACAACAGTCATTTTCCAACAAAACGGTAAAACCCTACACCTATGATAAGATAAATATCATTACTCTTATTAAATCTATTATCTCTAATCTGAAAATAGCTTGTATATGTTTAACAAATACATAAAGCGGGAAAACGCAAGTTTTCTTGAATGCAGCGCATTTCCCCCCGGCAGGTCTTAAAGTGTTGACAATCTCAGCTGTGAAAAAAAAAAACATAAGGATAAGGTTTAAGGATGCAGGTTTTAGCAAAACTCTTTCACAGATAAGAAGTTGTAGATATTGCCTGAAATGCAGCTGAATTGGGGTCACATTATTACAAACCTTGATGCAATCAAAGGAAAAAACTAAATTAAGTCTGAAGTCAATCTATTGTGAAATTTCTTAGCCAAGTAACCACTTTTCGTGCACTACTACCAGTTTAGTCAAACATTAAATGATGAAATGTGAAAACTTGTATAATGGTAAATGGACTTGATTTATATAGCGCTTTATCCCCACACTGAAGCAGTCTCAAAGCGCTTTACATATCATCTCATTCACCCAATCACTCTCACATTCACACACCAATGGGACAGGACTGCCATGCAAGGCGCTAGTCGACCACTGGGAGCAATTTAGGGTTCAGTGTCTTGCCCAAGGACACTTTGACACATAGTCAGGTACTGGGATCGAACTCCCAACCTCTCGATCAGAAGACGACCCACTACCACCTGAGCCACGGTCGCCCTCACGTCAATAATCATGTCAATCTCACACTGCATATTTGGGTTTGTTTGGTTCTTTTTAATATGTTGCATCCTCTAACGACCTCAGACCTGACATGTAAATACACATTTAGGTAAATCCCATTCACTGTTAGGAATAAATCCATGTATTTTAATCATGCTGTAATAATTCTATTGATACAATGTTTTTGAGCTGGTTTTGCTTACTTTGGTCTTTGTTCTATGGAATTAGTGATGCAAAAATTTTCAGATTAACTTCAGCTATTATTGCTGAATGTGTATATGGCATTACTGTATTCCGTACACTGTAATCATCACATAAATACAAGAACATAGCGTACATGTATAGAAGTCACAGAATCGGCTCGGTATCATTCCAACAGACCAAGGCATCGTTCCATCTGACAAAAACACACAGAGCAGCAGTGCATTGTTTAAAAAAGTCACACGGAGGATAATGACTGAATTTTTGCATCTGCAATAACATTTAAAGAATTTGACTACTGATTAAAAACTGATTGTTTTAACGGGAATCCAAGGGTGTTTGTATGACGCTCACCTTGTTCGGATACAGAGCTCCAGAGGAGGAATGAGATCAGAGTCAGGATTCTGACAGCTTGAGGTCGATGTGCCGACAGCTAAAGATACAATTAATACTTTTAGCTTACACACACCTCCAGGCATACACTGTACAACACGTGTGAAACTCATGGCCCGGTTGCCGAATCCGGCCTTTTAGAGCATCCAATTCGGCCCGCAGGAGAAAGTAAAAATTACAGGGAAAACATGAATCATTGTGTAAATGAAACTTAACACTCCCAGTGCGTATAGTGCATGATTGCAGACATTTTTAATGTAAAACTGTTGAAAAACTCACAATTCTTACAAAATCCTTAAATTTTCCTGAAAATAATACATAAAATGTCCCCTAAATAAATAGAAATTGGTCACAAAATCTAGGAAATTTAAAGTGTTGGGACAGATATCTATCACTTATTGCATGGATGTTGTCGGTTTCTTAAATATTTAGCAATTTATGTATGTGTAGAAGTGCAAACTAGACACAATAATGTTGAAATGACTCATTTTCCCACATAAAATCTGTGCCCCACTTGAGATCAAACTGCTCCGTATTTGGCCCCTGAACTAAAATGAGTTTGGCACCCCTGCTGTACAACATCACCTGCATGTGTTTTATGATCTCATGACACATGACCACCATCAAAAAAACTTGACCTTTCATTTTCCATTACCAAAATAATTTTCATACATTCTTTAGGCTTGCAATTATTTTCTTCATTTTCTTACTTTCATGGAAATTGGAAACCAAAAACTAAAACAATGCAAGCATTGGAGAACATGTAAACTCCACATAGAAAAGTCTGAAGTTCTCCCAGCAGGAAAACAAAGCCAGCACCCAGGGCCTTTGTGCTGTGAGGCAGAAGTGCTAAATCTGGTACGTTTACATCATTAAATCCTCCTGGGAAAAAAAACAAATCTGACACTTAAACAAAAACTGGATTGGATTGGAGCCACTTACACACAGTGAGACGAATCTCCTCCTGTTGATTGGCCAAGCCATCATAATAATAAAGGTCAAACTCGTGACACTTGTCCTCACAGGTTAACAGCTCCCTCTGCAGGCCAAACAGCACGCTGAAGTGACTTTCACTGCACACCACCCAGATGGGATAGCAGGGACTCTTCAGGTACGCTCCTACCTGAGGTACAAGAAAAGACAAGAGGAAAGAATTTATTCTGCAGCTCTGTTAGAGTCGTCAGACATGTTGCAGGCTTTAGTGCACAGTCTTCCATTGGTCTATGTATGCGTGTTGATATGCTGCGTGTCATCTGTTATTTAGATGGGCAGGTTTCGTGCTGTCCCTTAAATCTAAGAAATATTTGTTCAGATTGTTGGTGACTGA
The DNA here is from genome assembly GCF_900634775.1 of Gouania willdenowi. Taxonomy (NCBI): domain Eukaryota; kingdom Metazoa; phylum Chordata; class Actinopteri; order Blenniiformes; family Gobiesocidae; genus Gouania; species Gouania willdenowi. Next base: position 17,904,496 of record NC_041047.1, on the reverse strand, counting down.
AGCTGCCAGCATTAAAACACACCTTACAGATATTGTAATGCTCGAACAGTGAGAGAAAGCCAACATCACAGCGACTTTTGATGCCTTTGAGCAGAGTCATGTTGCCATTTCCTGAGTCCAGCTCCACATCGTTGTCAAAGACGTTAGAAACAGCCCTGCCGCACAGCAACAGATTCACCAACTCCTGGAAAAAGAAACACACACCAGTTATGATTTTAATTATCCCAGCAAACAAATAAATCAATAAATCATGATAACTTCATTTTGATGGATACATATTTGTGGTGGTGCTCGAAAAAACTTTTACACACAAATAGACTACATTGAATCAAATCAAATAGGCATTGTCACATTAAGCTAAGACGTAACCTATTCTTAACTTTTTGAAGTCAAATATTCAGCACATTTATCATTTTTGACTCAAATGTGTTCAACAGAATTGCAAAGATAACATCTGAGGACTGGTATCACATCAAACCTGAGTGCAGTAGCCATGATTTCCTATCAGTGCAGTGGTCGGTACATCCATATCCTCTTTTACTCTGTTGTAAGAAAAAAATATATAACACAAGAGGGTTATTAAACACATGGGTAAAGGCAATTATTAGTGGATTGACTTTGATTTCTTTAAATGTACAAAAAAAAATAAAACAATATCCTATTTCTTTAGTCAAACATTTTACAACAGAACAAAACTTTCTCATTTTCTGATTACTACTTAATTTTTAAGCTTCAACATCAATATGTGTTTCCACGGAAATAAAATTTACAAAATTTGTTTTTTAAGAGAATAATTTACAGTAAATTTCAACTTACTTCTCAATAGATCTGGAAAGTACGGCAGATATGGTCAGTAGGAAACATCCCAACATCCCAGTTTGAAACTGTTCACAAAAACAAAGATTATAATGAAAACGAACATTTTTAATTTATTAAAAAGACACTTCATTTGTTTTTACATTGAGGCAGCTTGCTTACCCGGTCAATGTAATGTTCTAGGAGCAACTGCAAATCTTTGATGTCATTTACAGATACACACATTACCTAAAAGAAAAGGCCATTAAATGATATTTATTTATCAGATGAGCATTCAGGGGTGTGTCTGCACCTTTTCAAGAACTTCGTCTGATTTGTAGTGTCCAGCTGAAGTGAAGCGATCATTACCTGAATGTCTATTTAAATAAATCAAAAACAAAAGGTATTCATAATTGACCTGTCCTGAAGAGATTCAGAAGTAGAAGTATAAACATGTGGTCTTACATTGCAACCATGGCCTGCTTTTCTTCACCAGCCTTCCACAAGATTTCAGCCAGGGCTAAAATAAGACACTTTCTTCTCATGGAATTTGAAGGTCTTATCCTCCTGAAATCATGGCAGCATTTAAATAAAACCGGAGTGGGGCAGGGTTAACACCAGTGTTGATACTGAAATGCAGATCAATACTCAACAGAGGCTACATCATAGCTCTCCTTGATGTGAATTAATGGCTGTCAAAAAGCATCCAAGTGACTGGAAGTGGGCACTGGAGGTTAACACTATGAAGCAAAGTTCTGAAGCCAAGGATAACATACTGAAGGCCAGTGTTGCAGCTCTCAGTGTTTTCAAACAGCAGATTCTTGAGGAGACAAGCCTGGACAGACGCCAAGACCCCACAAGGGCCACCCTAAACGTGAAAAACAAATACAGAAAACAAGACAACAACAACAAAAAACAATTTAGTAATAGACAGTATGTAAGAATAAATGCCTTCACAGAATATATTTTAGTAGGTTAAAAGGACCTTTTTTTGCACAATTCCATATCTGAGATCATGCGTTTCTGAGAATGTGAAGCCCTGACTTCTCCACTCAATATTGAAATTATTGAGGCCAGAACCAAGAAGAACCACTTTTAATTCCTGAACAACAAAAGCAAACAAACAAATGAATAAGTAACGCAGAAACAGCACGGAGCAGTATTAAAAATGAGTTTAATAAATAACCTCACCATGGCAGTGCGTCGGTCCACAGGATGAGCTGCATAGTTGTGCTCCAAAGTAGTTTTCTGAAGGAACCCTTTGGGGAGATCTGACCCATCATCATTGTCATCGTCATCAATGTCATCTAAATATCAATCAAATTAAAAATAATTACAAAAATTACAAATTAAATACTGCTTATTTGTTGCTAAAATAAGTAATGATGCTCTTCCAACACAGGACTTACCCAAAACCATCTCAGATGAATTCAAATCATCAATCTTTGGCTTGAGTTTCACTCTAGAAAAAAAACAACAATTGACACAAACTTATGAACAGAATCCTCAGTTTTAACACTTTGTTTTAAATCATCAAAGCTAAACTATGACCATGTAAAGTGAATTACTCTCGTGTCTTGGGTATGTTTGGTCGTCTTTTTTCAAAACTGTCCTCACTGTGTATTCTCTCCGGTATGCTGTAGTCAGCTGAGCAGATTTCAGCGAGGCTGCTTTCTTGGCTTTTTTGATGTGAGCCAGGCATTAAAAGTCCAACCTGAGTCTCCTCCTCCTTTCTGAGCACAGACTGGGACACTTCAACCTTCCGACTCTGTCTTTTTCGGTTTGACTCCTAAAAGGGAAATGGATCCAAGAGAGAAAAAAAAAAAAAAAAAAAGATGAGAAGGATACGAAAATGGGATTTTGAACTTTTGATGCATCAGAAAGATCGTGACCTGAGGTATGGGTCCAGCCATCATGCCTCGTCTAATACGATTATTTCTGCTCTGCTGCATTGTCTCTGGGATGGAGCTGCTTTTTTCTGGTTCTTTTACAGAATTGCCAAGATTGTCCTGAGAAGAAGCCAGCTGAGGTGTGTTTGTTGCGTCACAAGTCGGTAAACTTTGAAGAGAAGTCCTGATAAAGGAGAAAAAATAAGCTCATAATTATTTGTATTTTTTTTCAAAACCCTTCCAAAATAATATTTTAAAATTACCTTAATTTAGTCTCCTTGGAATTATCAAATACGTCAAAAGACTCCACTTTATTGTGTGTCGGTGTAGAATCACTTGAGGCCTTTTGCGAGGAATCAACCTCATTACTGGTGATCTTCTCACACTTAAGTCGCTCCATGTGATGGTTCACAATAATCTCTAGCAATGTCTTCAGAGGACACTTCTGAACCTGACATGAGAGAGATAGACTTGCATTTCAGTGCAACATATCATTAAAGCATGGTTAGTTATAAAGTTGAGTACCTGAAACACAACAGGATTATCAGCGCACACAAACCTCCAGAGTTAAGTTGGATTATTGAATATTTTTGCCTCCCAGCTCCCCAGTTCTACATACTGAATGATCTCGTCATATATATTTGATTTCTTAGAAGTTTTGTAGTTATTTAAACTCCATTAAAGGTGCAGTCTGTAACTCTTATAAAAGTGACTTTGTTATATTTGCTAAAGCTGTCACTATGTAAGGACAGCCTTACATGAAACTAGTAGTTTGTGTGGAAAAAACAGCAGCCTTTGCAGATTGCCAGAATGCCCCACGACCAAGCAAAAAGAACCAATCTGAGCCAGGATTGTGTTTGATGGACTGTCAGACAGCTGTTGCTCTCAGTCCCCGCCCCCTTCCACCATGGCCAAAAAAACAGCAACGCTCATAGCAAGGTAGTACCTGAAGCACCGTCTTTTTTACAGTGTATGGTCTGGAGGAGTAGAAGATGGAATTGGCGACTTTTCTGCTTGAAAGGTAATTACTGCTGCTTGATTTATATTTTGTTTGATTTGTAATTGTTACACTAGAACTCTGTAGTGCATGGGTTGTTTGTTTGTGTGCGTGCTGTTCTCACTGCAGCCTCCGTGTGGGCTGCTGTGAATGACACTGTGTTGTTGCTGCTGCTGCTGATAGATTGGTGAGTGCACATTGAGAGAGAGAAGTGCTGCTTTTAGCAGTACATTTATATTACTGTGATGTTGCTGTCGGGCTAATGTTAGCTTGTTAGCTCCTCTGAGGGAGGGACTTTGGAGGCAGGGCAAGAGAGAAGCAGAGAGGGAGGGAGAGGGAGGAATCTGAAAGTTACAGACTGCGCCTTTAAACTAAAAAATATCATTAAATAAATATCGTTTAGTTGAATTAATAGCATAAGAGATCAATTTATATCAAGCCAAATATTACTCATCTAAACCTTCATTTTCAATGGTGTAGATGAGTAATACTGTATATATCGTAATTGATGAGTTTGAATTTGAAATGGTTAGCTATAGCAGACCCAATAGTACATGTTTGCACAGCCAAAAACTATCGGTCTAAGATCCATTGAGTTAGGACCCTGTGCAGACATATATTGCCCGTAGCAGTATGCAGTTTGAGTGATACAAGAATAGCTATAAGCAGGCAACAGTGACGCATAGTGGTGGTTTCCTGCAAGCTTTGGGCTGTGTCTCTAGAAACTGAGTGGTAGATACAGAAAGATACTTGTCCAAAGTCTTCTTTTCAGCCAGAAGGAACTCCAAAGGCACAGCAAATGATCAAGATCTATCTTTAATGTAAAACAGCAAGAGATACACTGAATTTGAGGGAATGGCATCACGTAAAACCTTATATCAACAGCATGTTGCATGAGACATTGCAGAAGATACATTCACAGATAGCCAACATTTTTGTGATCTAGTGATGTGGGGATCCTAATAAAAAAACAAGGCTACGTTCACGTGTGGCTATGTCAAACTGTTTTCAGACAATCTACTAGAGCCCGAGTGATATGGGAGTTTTAGGGCAGATGCCGAAACCTATATTAGAGGGTTTAATTAGCCGATAGCCATATATATATATAAGATATATACAGTGCATAAACCCAAAATCTTATAATACCCAAAATATAATTCAAGACAAAGAAGCACAACACTACTAAATTAAAATAAGGAACTTTAATTAATAGCATTGTCAAACAGTATTTCTGGAATACACTAAATATTACTTTTTTTTGTCTCTTCTGTTTATTCACTAAGATTTGGTGATATATAAAGGTGGACCCTTACAGCCTTTTTCACACAATACTAAAACTGTCTTTTTTTTCTAGGAAGTGTCTATTGATACAGAAACGTATCAATTGATATCTATTGACGTATCAATTGATATCTATTGACGTATCTATTGATACGGAAACGTATCAATAGCCCCTGGAACTATGGGTACATTTTCCGGACGTTTTCTAGAGTAATGTGCCTGTATTTTCACCGTGTCAGGATGGCCGAGTGGTCTGCCTGACTCAAGGATTCTTTTTTCTGCTGCCGTGGGTTCGAATCCCACTTTTGACATATATTTTTTTTCATTTGAACATATTTCCCACGGCAAATTTCACCTTTAAAAATACATATATGAAAAAATAAGCCTTTTAGGGTATTTCCTGGGTTAGGGTGAGAATAAAAGTGTTAGCGGGGTAGCTAAAAAATACATATGAGCTAAAATAAAACTGACAGAACTTTAAGTCACGTGGTGCACCTATCACGTCACCTAAACTGGCCAATGAGAGGCGCTGCCTATGCATAGACGAGCGGTCGATTGATACGTTTCCGTATGAATAGTCACGGCCTTTTTTCTTCATCTTTTTATTTTAGAAAAATATAAACAACATCTCACTGAATGTCGAGGGGCGACTATCCAAACAAAATTTAGAGCAGATTTATTTATTTTTTTGACAAAGGGTTAAAAGATGAAACGCATTCATTTGTAAAGACCCACCTTATTATTTCTGTAGAGATCTTCTATACCAAGCAGCTGTCTGAGCAGTGATCTGTTGTTGATGCTGGCCTCTGAGCGGGGATGCTCCTCATCCATACAGGCTATGGTCCTCTTTAGTCCCTGTGTGTCCATGAACAACAACCACAGCTACTACTGGGATTTTGGGATCAAATAGTTGCGGAAAAGACTAGTGAAACAAAGTCACGTGGCTAGCGGTGGGTGGCTAGCATGTTAGCATTCCTAGCTGACTGCGCATACAGCGTCTCTCCTAAAACCCAACATTAAGTGACTTACCTTTCTGCTCAGATACTCTCTCACAAGTGACGAAGAAACCTCCTCGACAGAAGTCATTGTGCAGGTCCAGCGTTGCAGAAGCGGTGTGAAAACAGCACAGATAAGCAACAAGCGGCCCTGGTCCTGAACTCAACTCACTTGGGCTGCGACAACAAGGACCGACTATACCTTTCCGTGGTCAGCTAATAAGTGTGGGTTTCTTTCGGAAACAGGCTAATAATGTCTACCAACAAACATTAGCCCGTCCTTAGTAAGCAGTGACGGACAGGAGGGCCGTGATGTTCTGTCGCATCGACCGAGGCGCTGCTCTCCGTTATGTTACCATGACAACAGCAGACACCCAGCTCTACAGCTGATTCAGAAAAGGACACCGAAAAACAAAGAATGTAGTTTCTTATGGATGTAAATTTATGTCTTTATTATTCAATAAGAAAAAAAGAAAAGAAAAACATTTTTAATCAAATAAAAAAAAAAAAGGGTTCAAATGCAATTTGAAACAGAAAGGGTTTATCTTAAAAAAAAAAAAATAAATAAATAATGTGAAAAGACACAAAAAATGTAATGTTAGATCTCAAAAAAAAAAAAAAAAATGCTGTTTCTTCATATTGTGCGTCCGGAAGTTGCTGTTTTCAAAGTAAGAGCGTGAATGAGGATAGGTGTCACTATCTGTGGTGACCCTAGCCCAGGCTAAAATATCTTTGGACCCTTACACAGCAGTGCCAAAATTATGTCTTTCTCATATACAGCATCGTCCTCAAACGCCCTCTTACTTTGAAAACGGCAACATCCGGTCGCACAATACGAAAAAACAGCATTTTTTGTGATTTGTTGTTTCTGAGCTATAACATTACATTTATTTATTGTTAAAAACATAAAATACAAATATACTGGTTTTAAAAGTTTTGTTTATGCCTTCTTGGTCCATGGAAAGAAATGACTTAAATTTCAATATTAATATTTGATTTAAGTAAATAAATAAATAATCTTAATTATAATACTAATGATAGTTTTAGTAATATTATTTAAGATTTGTGAAACTGCAACATTTCAAGTTGAACAAGATGACGTGTCTAATGGAACATTCTGTAATGAATTTCCTTTTTTTATTTTTATTTCATTTTTGTATGTCTGTGTGCTTTCCCTTATTTATAATACAGTATAAATGTACCTACTTAGAGACACTAATTCACAGAAGATGTCAATGAGTAGCTTCAGAATCAACTTTTTTGGAAGCCTGTCGACAGCTGCACTTGTGACTCTACAAAGTGTTCACAGCTATTTAAAGTTAAAGTGTATTGACATACTGTACGTTAGATTTATTTTTGTATGTATATAAAATGTTAAACATGCAACGTGCTGTGTTTGAGTGTAATAAGAAGTCAACACCATGATTTGTTGGTTTTTATTCATTATAATAAACGTGTTCTATTTATAATATGTGAATATCCACCCTAAACTACAACTTTTTCATAATCAAACCATTTATTAGTCAACAATGACAGTCAAGAGATGAAAACTCTATTACATTTAAGCTCAAAAACAAAAAAGGGGGTTTTAGAAAGAAAAGAAACAACACATTTCAATATTTTTTTCCTTTTGCTGCAAAAAAAAAAATTCACACACATACCTGGCTATGTTCTGAGGTCAAATCTTACCAATGAGTAATGACCAAATGACTCCTTTGTTTGTTATATGAATATAAACTACATGCCTAATCATCTGGTAACTGTAACTGTACAGGGGCTTTCTGACACTTACCTCTCAATGCCCAATAATGATGTCTAAACTATATTTACAAGACAGTAGTGGAACAATTAAAACTTGCTGGCGTAAAACAATATTTGTGAAATTTTGCAACTCTGGGTATATGGGAACAAGGATCATTGGCACAAGTATCATCATTCATCTTAACACGGAGTTCAGATTTTTATATTGGGGAATTTGTAAATGAAAAGTTGTGAGTAATTGCCAGTGTTTGTGAGGCTGCTGTGGTACATGTGTATCCCTCTCTTAGGAATGCAAAGGGTACTGTGATTTTCCTCCTTCTCCTTTTTCTTATTCACCATACCACAATGATGAATGTAAAAACAAAATGAGTGAGACAAAACAGGGTAAACCTCCAGAACATGGAAGGAAGGGCATCAGTAGTCATAAGCTGTAAAGAGAAAAGACAAAAGAAGCAGTTATCCACATCTGCTTGAATGTTCCTGAGTTCATATAGGAGGAGGAGCATGCGATCCATCCACGTGATGAAGACAGACTGAAATCCCAGTGAGAGGCTGTCATGCAGGCATGCATTCACACCAACGTGGTCTTACTTTCTATCGTGAGTATGCAGGTACTCGCTGCTGTGCCTCTGCTGTTGACGGCCTTGCACATGTACTCTCCCTCATCCTCTGGGAAGGTCTCTGGCAGGTAGAGGCAGTATGTCTCTCCTCTGTCTATGTATTGATAGTCCTCACAGTCTTGGAGCATCTCTCCTTCAAACCACCAGGTCACCTCTGGCTTTGGCTCCCCGGTAATCTTTACAGTGAACCGGACCGGTTCAGAATCCACCACAGACTGGTTTTTAAGTGGCTTCTTAAACCACGGAGCTCCCGATCTGGCAAGGTCTTCATCGTCTTCATAAGCTGCAGATCCATTGATTATGCTACCTTCCTCTTCTACGTCATCATCCTTTTTCTGCAAAGAGATAATAAAAAAAAGAAACAAATAACTATGAGTAAAGATATAACATAAAGCAGTCAATGCTCTACATTATAATTGATTTGAAATAATATGGATATACCTTTTGGAGAGCAGCATCTATCTCCTGCTGCTCAAACTGCATTCTCTGCAGCTTCTGTTCTTCTATTCTCCTCCTCTCCTCCTCCTCTCTGGCTTTGGCCATTTGTTCAAATCGGGCCCGCATATCCACCTTCTGTTTGAACGGTGACTCCTCAGCTCTTACTGCAGCTGTTTCTCCTTCCTCATCCTCAAAAATATTAAGTATAACACTGAGTATCCTTATCAATACATGAAGGATGTAAATTAGTTAATTATAATCAGTTATATCAGGGGTGTCAAACTCATTTTAGTTCAGGGGCCAAATATAAAGTAGTTTGATCTTAAGTGGGCTGCACATTTTAGGTGGGAAAACAAGCAACTTCAGCAATAATTTCCCCAAGTGGCTCTTTGATGTATAAATGATACATAAAGTATACAAGGCCCCAATTATATCCAAGCAATAAGAGACAGACATCAGTCCCTGCAGGATTTTCTCTATTACATTTCATTGATTTTGTCACTAATTGTGAGAAATAATTCCAGGAAAATTGAGTCCTTTGAATAAATAGAGATTAAAAATGACTGTTGTCATTTGATGAGAGCGTGGGAAAATTGCGATCCTCCAAACATTGTGGAGTTTCATTGCATTAGTGTATTTGGAAGGGCTGAGATATCTACAACTGAATTTACACAATAAATCATGTTTTTTCTGTCTTTTTTAAGTTTCTCCTGCATGGCGAGTTTAATCATCTAAAGTGCCGGATTCGGCCCCTGGGCCTCGAGTTTGACACATGTGACTTATATGATCAATGGGTCATGTCTATCTTACCTCCTGGAATCTTTCTGCTTCCCTCTCTTTAATTTCATCATCTATAGCCTTCCTCTTTGCTCTCTCCATTTCAATCTTCTTCTGTATCTCCTCCTCAGTCAGCTGCTTGATCTTCTCAAACTTGGACTTAAGGTTTTTGGCTTGAATGGAGCCTGTTCTCTTAAGCTTGGTCAGCTCTTCATACTCTGTGCTCAGAACGTCTGAACTTTCATTTACTTCATCCTGTAAAACCAGGAAAATGAAAACTGATGGAACTGTAACTACTTAGAACATTATATTGAAGTATCTTTGCGGTGACTGTAAAAATCCAGCCAAAGCACCAATTCTAAGTCTATACAAGCTCATTTGATGTGTTTTATACCGACCTCTCCCATCTCCTGTCTGAGTTGCTCATACTCCTGCTTCTCCTTCTCCAGTTTACTTTTGCGCTCCTCTGTTTTGCGCCTCCTCTCAGCTTCCTCCTTCTCCTTCAGGAGCTCCTCAAAGTTCATCTCCAGTTTTCTGGGGTGTAGCGCTTCCTGAGACTCTGTCTTTTCCAACTGATCTCCTTCATCAAACACCTGTAAATGTTACCAACGACAGACATGTAATAAACAAAACATTTAAAACAAAGATGAAACGAATTACTAACAGAGGATACTGTACATACATGATTAAAAAGTCAAAGTAAAAAAGTAAACATAGAGACCAAGGCAATGATTGTATATTAACACAAGAATAAGGAATAATATGAATAATCTGCATTATGCAGTCTCTTTATGTGATATGATGATACATCACATGAAATGATTGACATTTGTATTAAAGCCAGAGTTTATTACAATCCAACTCATAATTAACATCACAAAATCTCAAGTGAATAAGCAAAACTACTTATCCAACTGTTAAAAAAAACATATTTAAAACTATCAAATTAAAAATTCCATCATGGGCACATTTGATATTTTTTAACGTACTGTTTTCAGGAAAAAAAGCTTATCCACTGAAATATTAAGTGTATATTTCTTAATAAAGCAGAAAAGTCTAATTTCTGTTAGTTTTTTGTAATATAGATTTTCTGCACTTTTCCTTTTCCTTTCCACTCCGTTATCATCTACTGTATCCATGGAAACCTGAGAACAACTTTGTGATGTCAATTTTTAAAAAGACAATGGACATTAGGTATTACAACTGGAACCATTTAGTTGTTGTTGTACCTCAGTGTGTAATGGCTGTCAGCAGCTTTCATGTTTTCCATTTCACTCCGTTACCTTTTATGGAAAGACCTTCATCATTCAACCCCATGTTAATCTACAATTAGGAAGAATTCAGGACTGCTGCAATGTTGGTCATCTAGCACAGCTAACATAAAACATTAAGTGCAACCTTTAAATTCCATGATTTTCAACATCTCCAATGTGACCCTAATGAAAATGTCACCCATAATCATATTTTGCACAACATTAAGAGAAATAATGTAGGCTAATCGGATAATCAGATGTTGGTTCTTTTGTGTTTGAGAATATCAAGTACATCTTACTCTGGTCAAGGGCTCTTTAAGAAAAAATGTAAACAAAAGTACAACAGCGTAGATGTAGTACTTGAGCTAATAAGTTTAATTTCAATAATGAATCATCTTTAAATATGATGTCAGGCCAAATATTAGTTTGATTTATATTATTTTATATTAAACTTCAATAAATGCTAATAGTTTTTTAATATTACCTTTTTAACATAAAGTTAAGAATAGATGTCCTTAAATAATTAAAGGATTAAACAACGAAGCAGCATCAACTTAAGCAGAAGCTTGAAAAACAGCCCTTTTTTTTAGCTCGTTAATAATCAGCCAAATACGTGTACATTTTGTAATGGGGTTGATTTCTGTCATAGAGCCTGGTGTACTTGCCATGCTCCTGCGGGCCTCCGCGAAGAGCCTTTTTTCCTCTTCCAGTCTCCTCTTGGCCTCCTCCTCTGCCCTCTTCTGTTCCTCCTCTCTTCTTTGGCGCTCAAGGTCCTCAAAACTGGCACAAATCTTTCCAGGTTCAGTGCCCTCCAAGTTCAGTAAGGCCATCAGTACCTCGTCATCTTCATCTATCAGCTGAGAAGAAAATACAAGCACAGAAATTAACTCAGAGTGTGGCAGACATGTCAAATGCAGAAACCTATGAGGCGCCAATTGTAAAGTTGCTCATGCCAAAATAAAAAGCAACTTTTTGCAACATTTAGCAACAAACCACGTTTAAAAAATGTGTGAACTTTTTTTATGTTATTATTGACCAGATTTACAGCAATATTAGTAAAATAAAGTGTTCTTGTAAAAATATGTCAATGTTAAATGTAAATGTTCACATTTAAATCTAAATGTGAATGTTAAATCTAAATGTAAATGTTAAATCTAAATGTAAATGTTAAATCTGAATGTAAATGTTAAATCTAAACGGTGAATTAGCATAATAGCTAAATATTTAGTTTTACCCATGACATTTAGATTTAATATTTAACATTTCTAGTCAACATTTAGATTTAGAGCTAACATTTAGATTTAACATTTAAATGTAACATTTATATTTAATATTCAACATTTAGATTGAACATTAATATTATTTTACAAGAGAAAAAAATATCACAAACTTCACAAAAATAGCTGTAAATCTGTTTAAAAGTAACATTTAAAAAAATTCACATCTTTTTTTAATGTGGTTTGTTGCTAAATGTTTATTTTAGCATGCGCAACTTTACAATCGGCGCCCCCTAGAAACCAACCACATTTGTCGTTTGATGGAGTTGTATCTCATTGTCGGTAATGCACATAAAAAAAGCATCTTCACTGTAATATACTATGATACTACTAATGTTTGTTAATTTTAATGAACGATTTCTGTAATTTTATAAAGATTATCGACCATGCTTCTTCTGGCTTCAGCAAAAGCTCTTCTCTCCTCCTCCATGCGTCTCTTGGCCTCCTCCTCAGCTTTCTTGCGCACTTCTTCCACCCTCTGCCTCTCCAACTCTTCAAAGCTCATTCTCAGTTTTCCTGGACGAATCTCATCCTTGTCTTCTTGATTAGACTCAGTTGTTTCCTCATCTTCTTCCTGAAGGAGAAACCAAAGCAGATTAAGACAATTCAGTGACTTAATTCATTCCATCAACAAACCTTTTTTGTTTTGCTACAGGTTAGCATCAGTCCCTTGAGCTAAAATTTCATAATCAAACTATTAATTATAATTAAATAGTCCTCCATCTCAATAGGTGGAGGTAGTTTTTTTCAACAATTTGTGAACTGTTTCCCCTCACTTATTATTCAAACAAAGCTGATGTGATGCTGTTTTTGGTGTTTCATTCATCACAGTTTGTTTGAGATAAGATTTTCTTTACCATTCCGACTCTGGCCTCTTCAAACGCCTTTTTTTCCTCTAGCAGCCGTTGTTTGGCTTGGTCTTCAGCCTGCCTTCTCCTCTGCTCCTGCCTCTCCTTCTCCAGTTCCTCAAATGTTAGCTTTAGCTTTCCAGGAGTCACTTGCATCTTTTCAGATGGCTTCTCATCTTCATCCTAATAAATCAATCATGAGAGTTGCTCCAATGTTAATATTGCACAGATTATTCATCGTGGGCCTACCTGTTGTATCAGTGAGCGCCGCTTGGCATCTCGAAAAGAACGTCTGTTTTCATCGTAACGTTTAAGCTTCTCATCCTCTGCTTTTTTCTTGATTTCCTCCTCCCGGCTCTTCTCCATGCTCTCAAAGTTCACCTTGATCCTGCCTGGAGGTCGGGATGGCTTGGATGGAACCACACGAACCAGGACAGTCTCGTCTCCATCCTAAAATATATGATTGGACAAGATGTAGAAAAAAAACATTAAGCTGGGTGTTGTGTCACCTGCTTCAATTTCTCCACACTTGTCACCAGACCGGCTGAACTGATTACACAGCACAATAAGCCCAACTATAACCTCACATTTCACTCTCAACTTAAAACAGTCGACTCTTCCTCACCCCTTCCATTTTCCGACCCTAACTCCCTCTCCCTGTTCCCTTCCCCCTCATCAAGGTGTAACACTGCACTGTCTTTTTATAATCTCCCTTTAATAAAGTTTTTCCATGAAAGATTGCACAACATGTAGTGTTGACCTTCGACAGCATGCACAAACAAGGTAAAAATACAAAAAAACATAGGAAAAAAATCTATTTAATAAAAAAACGTGTTTTGCGATCATTTTGACCTCAGCAGAAGAGGGACGGAAATATTCAGTGTGTGTGTGTGTGTGTGTGTGTGTGGGGGGGGGGGGAATATGAGTGGCATGAGTGGCTCACTGGCCTAATGTCACCATTTGCAGTAGGTCAGCCCATGAGTGTCAGTCTAAGATAGCAGAATCTAATTCAGTCACCGTGGGGGAGTCAGAAGCTAAGTTTGTCACAGGGAAGTGTGGGAAACAGTTGCCAGTAGTAGGCTGTCTACACCTGGCTGCTCTGCTCCACTTTATTTTACATTCATAGAGTGCTTTCTTACAGCTAAACGCTATCATTTGAGCAACAACAGAAAAAAAACCCCAACAACTAGGGGTGTAGATGTTTCAGCAGACATGAGGAAAACTACTATTTATTGAGCGTTCATTATCTTGTCTGTTATTTCATGCTAATTTTAGATCAGTCTATAAAAACAAAACTTGTGTAAATATCAACGAAGCTCGTATTCATCTCAGTGAGAAGAAGCAGGGCAAAGAAGCAACAGGTGATTGCTTTTAACAACTGATCTGGCACAAGGAAACTTACATAACCTTTCCTAAGAGCAGTACTGTCTGGACATACAGTGAAATAAAAACACCTTTCACTTTGTTCTGTCTGCACAGCACTCATCTGTTTTTTTTTTTCATATATAATTTCTCAATTTTCTCATTCCTTACACATGGTGTGTTGAGAAAGTGACCTCTTTACCATCAGTTTACAGGCTGGTTGTGTCAACAATGCTGCCATGGGTGGCATCAGACCTATATCCAGCCTCAGCCAACTGTTTGGATCTCAAATGCCACTTAGAATAACTGGTCTGAGTGGCAGCTGAGGATTACCTGAATCATTACAGATAAACTGCCCTATTCCCTCCACAAAGGCTGTATGAAAGAAAATCAGATCTATGAGTTATACTTTACAAGAGTTCAGATACCAAGTCCACTGACCTCTGCAGCTTTCTGGGCCAGTTCTTTCCTGATTTTGGCTTTTTCTATGTTGTCCTGGGCTTCCCTCTTCTTCCTCTCACCTTCCATCCTCTTCCTCTCCACTTCTTGTCTTTTATTCTCCATTTCTGCGAATTTCCCCTTCACACTACCTAGGAATTTCACAAAACCGAGGCAGATCTTCAGCCTCTGTGTCCTCTATGTCCTTCCACAGTCAGCAATGATCCGTTTTAAATCAATGTGAGTGTTACCTGTGATTTTGGGGACGTAGGATTTCTCCACCTTTGCTGGCTTTACCTCCTCTTCTTCATCACTGGAAGCGAGAAGTTCTTTTATCTGCAGCCGATTAGAAGAAAACGATAGTGAGCTAAAGGTTTAGCTGGGATCATCTTCTTCGCTGTTCAGAAGCCATGCTGGTCCCAGCAAGTACAAGGACATAATCCCTGCTAATAGCTTGGTCATGTGGCTGGTGGACAGACATCTGATTGGCCCACGACTGCTGAACATACATGAGATGAGCGCAGGTGTCCAGGCCTGGACTTGCTATTTCCCCGGCTGTTCCCTGGAAGGAGGGCTGCAGAATCCAAGTATCACAGAAAACCCATTCACATTGCAGTGTTTATTACACAGCAGTCAAACTCAAGAGAGACTATTTGAATTTTTAGAGTGCAGGGCTTGGTTTGCTGTAATCACAATAAATATCTATGATGAGTCAAGATCTGATAGCCTTTTTTTTATTATACAACATATATATTCTGACATGTCTGGTTTAAATTATCTTAAATTTGAATAAATAAATGCTTTAATAGAATTCAATTTCTGTTTTATGCAAAAAATATTAATGACTACGAGTTGGTTTTTGCTATTGTAATAGCCTAATACAGGAAATATATTCATGTGATTCAACCTGAATTTGTGTGTCTTGTATATAAATTTCATCTAATTGAATGGTAGGGTAATTCTACAATAAATAGTGACAAACCTGGCCTTTAGTTTTATGGTGCATATTAATAGTGTTAAATAGTTTCACCAAAAGGCTACCATAACAATGAGTATAACTAAATGCTGACTATTGTATTAAATAAAACGTTATTGAGTTAGATCTATCGAACAGTGCATGACTAATGTTACAGTGCTGGGAATAAAAGGTTCAATTCTCACTCAAACTGGAGCCTCAGGCACCTCGTCATGCTTGGCCATGCCATGCAGATCACAGATGAAGGTTAGAGGGGTTATCAGTCTTTGACCTGCTGCTTCTTTCGGTTCCACTCTCTCTCCTTAATGTACTGCTCTTTCCTCTTCTGCTGCTCCTGTTGATTCCTCTGCCTGCTGCGTTCCTCTCTGGCTTTCTGCATGGCTTCAAACTTCCGGGATACATCTCCTTTTTCGTCGTTTGCCTTTGGCACATAGCTCCTCGCCACCAGCTTTCTGGACCTTAGCAGCTTCTAAACAGCAAAAGACATGAGGTTATACAGTATGTTGGCATATAGCTGAGATAGTATCATCACACCACATAATGTTAAAGTTTTTCTTCCTCACCTCTTTTTTAAGTGCCAGATCTGAAATGTTCAGGTCTTGATCGGGTTGCGGGTCTTCCATCTTCTTTGAAAAACCATTTACATCTTCTGAGCTAATATTTTCCTTATTGTCATCGCTGACTTTTTCTCCCTCAACACCATTTACGTGCATCTTGTCCGTGTCGTCGTTTCTCTTCTCATCAGTGTGGCAATGCTTTCTCTCACTTTCACGCGACATCTTTGTCTTCGTGTCATCATCGCTCTGAGTTTTATCGTCTTCATTGCACGCCTCTCCATTGTCATTACACTCATCGTCGTCGTTTTCGTTGTCGCTCGCGCTGTCATTGTCAGATGCAATGTCTTCCATCTCATGACCAATTACATCTGCAATGTCATCCACCTCATGAGCAACTACATCTGCGACCTGTGCCACCTCAGTCATGTTGTTCCAGGTTGCCAAGTTGAAACACACAGACAATCAAGTTTTACCTGCAAAAATCACAACAAATACAAGTTAGTTACTTTCATTTTGGAGTGTCACTTCCTGAAAGTTGATTTTTAACCAGATACAGACACAAATTAAATATAAAAATAATACCATATACATGAATATTGTCAGCAAATGTTATTTCTTTTCTATTTTATTGAATGCTACACTTTTCAAATTTGAAGACGAACTGGATAAATCACAAGTCACCCATTATCATCACAAAAATATGAATTGTATTCATGTGCTCAGTAACAGCTTGGGACAATTGGCATTTAGGCTACGTTCACACTGCAGGACTTAAACCTCAAATCCAATTTGCTATGCAACCTGTATCTGATCTTTTTATGGCAGTCTGAACGACCCAAATCCAATTTTTTCAAATGTGACCCAGGTCACTTGGATATGTCGTCCTAAATCCGATATGTATCCAATCTTTTGCCATGCGACTGCAGTGTGAATGGTCAAGGCGGTTTTAATGCGCGTTTGATATGTTGACGTCATTATTAACAGCTGAGGCAGTGAGTGGTGCACTGCAAGCAGTGCACTGTTCTCTGCTCACCATGAACCAGAAAGAGACAGGGACAGAATTGGGACAGGCTTGAAGCATCCACTGTTGAATCAAGAACATGGATTATCCTTATATTTTATACCTGAATTATGTAAATAGATCCACTGTCTCTTGCGCGCACTGCGCACCTATGTTTGACGTGTGCTTGTTTCCCCGTGCGCTGATCTGTTCTGTTGACATTAACAATTGTCTGTTAATAAAAGCAAAGCTTACCACTAAAACAAACGTAAATACGTCATTTGTATGAGGAAATACCTAATGCCTGTCATACCCGTCAGTTTTTCAATTTTGCTTTGTCGGGTTCGGGTCAAAGCTTGAAGCTTCATATCATAAATGGTCTGTGTTTAAAAGCAAAATGGCACCACAACAAAATATTTGTCTCTTTTTTTCTTTTTTCTCATCCTCCTCTGCACCTGCTCATTCATTCTCTGGCTCCACTGTACACAAAAAACTCTGACAATGCGCATGCGGGTCACACTGGAGTCTGATACAGGTCACATTTTAAATGGTAATGTGAACGGTCAAATAAAAAAATCGTATCTGAGCAAAAAAATCAGAATTGAGCATTAAGGCTTGCAGTGTGAACGTAGCTAGGTAGTAAGCACTTACTGCAATAGATAGATAGATAGATAGATAGACAGATAGATAGATAGATAGATAGACAGATAGATAGATAGATAGATAGATAGATAGATAGATAGATAGATAGATAGATAGATAGATAGATAGATAGATAGATAGATAGATAGATTATTTACTTTCCAACATTGAGCTATAATTTTTTCCATGAAATCTTTTTCACTGTTCCTAAACAGGATGAGGGTCTCAGATCTTCCAGAGGAAGAGTGCCGTTGAAGCTTGTGCACCTCTAATTATAGCCCACTTGTGCGTCATGTGATAATGGCTATTTCTATAAGCAGTGATAGACATTTGGACAGAGCTCAATCTGGCACCCACATGTCCCCCCACAGACCCTTGTCAAAATGGCCACACCTGGAAGCAGTTTATACATCATTTGTCATCTCATTAGAGAGTTGCTGATGTACGTCCATGTCCTTAAATACCTTTTCTGTTACTGTAATAAAGACCATAAAATCTTAAGCGCATTTTGGTGACCTAGCTTGGTGTACTCAGGTACAATATGTTAAGTTTGTTCAAAACGCAACATTTTCAAGCGTTAAAAAAACATCATTGTTATTGTTGCGTGTAATTATTCAGAGATTATGGCTGCTCTGTTCATTTGGTGAAGCATTTGATCCTAGACACAAGATAGATATACAGTAAGCATTGTCCTTTTCACGAACACTGATTGTACCTGACACATTCCAAACAAATAAGTTAACCAGATAAATTAATAAATAAACTATCTTCATCCTCATGTTTTGGATTCATAATTTACACTAAAGTGGGACTGAATAAGCAGTCTTTATTTGGATCTGGATCACCATGGGGAAAATGATGCAAGGGCAGGAAGGTGATGCCCTATTTCTGTACACACCGAAAACACTGAAGTTTGTCAAAAACAAAGGGTGGAGCAGAGAAAGACATAGCCTACATCTGGTTAAAAGAAGCTCTTTTTTTGTCCCTCTCAAGTCTTTATGGCTTTTTTCTTCAGATTGGCTTTAAATTATTGTTGTGTAGGCCCAACCCCTGCCCTCCTAACAAACAGCAACTATCTGTAGCCTATCAAAAAAGTTATACATCATACATTTAGGATAACATATTCAAAGTTAAATGAGGAGTTAATCCATTTACATTTTTAAAAATAAGTTACATTTATCAGGGCTGTTGAATGTATCAAATATATATATATATATATATATATATATATATATATATATATATATATATATATATATATATATATATATATAAAATCATTTACCTCCTCTGCGTTTTGTCCTCCGATCTTGTTTAGTATTTAAATCCTTGTGGTAGATAAATGACTAATCTTTAGTGCGACCAGTGAGGCTCACTGACTGGACTTGCTGCTGGTTACTGGTTGGAGCTCCGTTTCCATAAATGTACTGGTACTTTCTAAAGGCTCATGGAGGCGCGCGTTCTGTGCGCGCCTGTGATGCGTTCAGCTGTTGGGATCCAGCACGCGCGTCCGTGCGTGCGCGTAAACCAATACCTTCAACAGCACGAACAATAGTTTATGAAAGACTTCCCTTAAAGCTGCAGTGATAAAGTTGTAGTTTTTGGCGTCATTTGGTGAAAAATCCATAACAACATTTGAACAATTCAAAGTGTTAATAGACACTGGAACAGTGCACTAGAGCTGGGCAATATATCGAGATTCAAAATATATTGCGATTTCTATTTTGATGATAATGTAAATTACAATATTGCCAATAACTACACATATATTTTTGTTTTGTATTAAAACAGAACTAAGTAACTTGCGCTTAGCGCTCCCCCTAAAGGTCTTTTAGTGATGTCACTGTCGTAAACACTGCTCATATTGTGCAGCTGTTTGTTAATAAATGTGCTTGTGCAGAACTTTGTATCAGCAAAGTGAACACAGAATTGTCTGGGTCTGAAAATGGATGGATGGATGGAGTTTTTTTTTTTTTCTAAATTTCAATTTTAATCTCAACATTTTGACTTTATTCTTGAGTTGTTTCTCCATCAAAATTGGCCCTAATCCGCTTCCGTATGAGTCAATGGTAGTATATCTGTGACTTTTCCAAACTCCTCACCGTGGGCTTCTCCTCACACATTTCATTCAATAATAAAATAATATTTTACCACTATAAAGTTTTAACTTTAGGTGCTGATTTGTATTTTAAGTGGAAGTTTTTACCCAGTGAGTCTGGATCAGTTCTGAACCCTCAGGCCACTCTGTTGAGTCTTGCAGAGCAACAGAGACAACAAGGGGACTGACTTCTTTAAATAGCTCCACAGCTGTGGTAACTAATCAGCACTGTAAGGACAGCTAACCTGAGTCAGGCTGGGTCTGAGCCTCAGCTGCTGCACCACAACCCTGACCCTCCTATGAATATTTTGTAGTGGTGACCCCCCCCTCCTCCCTGCACCCACTTCCTGCAGCATGGCTCAGCAGGTCAGAACTGTGTCATCTGTTAGTGCATGGTCACACCTGTCCCTAGGAGCCACTTTTAGTCACTAAACATCAGATCACATTCATAAAGAAAACATCAACTGTGACTTTTTATTCAAAGTTTGTCAGTAATGTATATGTTCTATTAATACAGGGGTGTCAAACACATTTAAGTTCAGGGGCCAAATACTGATGTGGCCCCGGAGGTGTGGGAAAACAAGGAATTTCCACAATTATATGCCCTATTTTGCACTTTGACCTTTTTAATGATAAGTGAAGTATGTAAGGCAGTGATTACCAAACCGGATGTCGTGGCACACTAGTGTGCCATGACGCAAGTCCGGGTGTGCCGTGGGATTTTGTGACAACCATACATTCATTGCAATATACAACTATACAAAAATAATTATTTTTTTAATTTACTACTTTGTATGCACTCATTTCATAATACAGAGGCAAACTCTATACTTTTTTTTTTAATGTTTTGTTAATAAATATTTCATGAGTAATATAGTTGTCTTTGTCACATTTTATTTAGCATTCGTAAATAATTGTGCACATTTACAGATATTGTACATGATATGAGTGATAACACGTGCTATAAAGGCTTTTTTGCACAATAGTTGTGCCTTCAGATTTTTACTTGTCCTTGAGTGTGCTTTGGGCACAAAAAGTTTGGGAACCACTGATGTAAGGCACCGACAATATCCAAGCAATAAGTGACAAATATTTGTCACCTGAATGTACTTGATTTTGGTATTTATTTGTATTTGATTTGGGGAAATCTTGTGTTATAATTTTAATAAAATTGCAGGATTTCTTGGGAAAAATTGAGACTCTTTCAACAATTTGCTTTTAAAAATGATTGCCATCGAGTGATTACAAACATGGGAAAACTGTGAGCGCTCGGAAATGTTGTAAAGTTTTATAGAATTTGTGTATTTCATGGGACTGCAAAATCTACAACCGAATTAGTTGGTATAATTTACACATTGATTCTTCATGTTTTTTCTATAATTTTTACTTTCTCCTGCGGGCCGAATTGGATGCCGTGAATTGGCCGTGAATTGGCCCCCGGGCCTTGAGTTTGACACACAATCCCAAAAATTGCAGGACGGCTGGATGAGATAAATAAATAATGATATAAATAAATAAGATAAATGAATGTCTTTAGTGAAAGA
Source organism: Gouania willdenowi (assembly GCF_900634775.1). Lineage (NCBI taxonomy): Eukaryota > Metazoa > Chordata > Actinopteri > Blenniiformes > Gobiesocidae > Gouania > Gouania willdenowi. The sequence goes on along the minus strand of NC_041047.1, from coordinate 17,882,948 downwards.
CAATAGATATACCCTTGAGTTCAGTGTTATTCTTTGCCCTTATACCATTGTTTCAACTTATTAAAGTACATATTCTGCTTTATGTTTAATGTTCGCCTTTTAGCTGTTTCTTTCCTGAACTGCAGAGTGTGAAGTAATGCTATAATTTCCGAACAGTGACTGCTGAGTGTTCAGCTGTCCTCGGTAGAGGAAAAAAGCTCCTTTACAACAGAACAGGTGGAGTCAGACCAAGCTGGTTTTCAGCCATGCAGTAAATCTTGTCTATCAAGAATGTTTTGTTTTTGGTGAAAAACTGATGAATCACTTCTAATCAGAGAACAGATAAACGCACATTTTAACCCTTACAAACTGCTAATAATCTGAAATTATTTTAAATATTCAACCATAATTAAACTGTGTCAGGTATTCTTTTAAAAAAAAATAAAAAATAGAAACAACTCTAACCTATCATGGCATTGTACGGGTCAGGGGGTGAATGTTAAAATAATTTTAAGAGCTTTTTTTAAAAAACAGGGGAAGCCTGGCTTCATTGGACATGTGTCTATGTCAGTGTCTGTTTGAGTAAATATGAAATCAGGGATTTATGCATCTTTTACTGCCTATAGTGAGACTTCTAACCTTCTGTGTACGCGTCCAGTGGGCCTACAGTAACACACTTGAAGGGTGATGTTAAGACTTATTATTAACTGGGGTTTAAGATCGGATAGTATTTTTTGATTGAAGCAATAGTATAAAAGTTATAGAACATAATTCAATAATACCTAATGTAAAATTGCCTTTTTCAGTCATTTTTCATACATATTTTACAGTTTTTCAGCACCTACATGTGGATGTCTACATAAAAAACTTGCAACATACTTTTTAGAGTTTTCTGTAACAATTCCTACGTGTCAATATAACAACAAACGTTTCTGATTTTTGGTTATCTGTCTGTTTTACATCTTACCAGTTACTCACCACTACAAGTTTATATCATAGTGGTTACAAGTACACACACACACACACACACACACACACACACACACACACACACACACACACACACACACACACACACACACACACACACACACACACACACACACACATATATATATATGCTCAAAGGTCCCAGAATCTAGAGAAAGAGTGGAGAGACACAGAATCCTCTTAAGCCTTTAAATCATCAACATTTCAACAAATAAAGGCTTGTAATATTTCACTCTATTTTTCATGACTGTATATCATATATGGGGTTCACTTTCTGAAATGAGTAACAACAATTATAGAACTTTTTCATGATATATACATGCATATAAAAAAAATGGAGAAGTAGCTGTAAATGCACTTCTGTAAGTTCTCCAGCAGATGTCGCCAAAGGTTTTTGTATCAGACGATTGATGAGCATGAATTGTTATAACAGAGCTTTGGTTTCTCCATCACCAGTTGTCATGTTATCTACAGGAGAGTTGGAGAGTCATTCTTCAGTTTTTATCTGTCAAGTTTGATTTCTTCTGTGGCTTCCTGAAATTCTTCCTACATGTGCTGTCATACCTCAGTTTATGTGTGTTTGTTCCTTTTTCAAACCTTCATTTAATTTACCTCACAGGAAGAATTTTCTCAGAGAAAATATTCCAGGGAAAGCATTCATTATTAAGTAAATACACATTAGGACACCGAGGACAGCAATAATATATAATATATGTATATCATGGTATAAAATATATTAATACTTAAACATAATAAAATGTTTTTTATTAATATATATGTTGCCACTATAAATTTAATTGATGACATTTTTGTCGTAAATATGAAATAGCATAAAACATGTCATTCATGTGTATGTATTTATGTGTGTATGTATGTATGATGTGAATGTATAAACTGTATATATATATATATATATATATATATATATATATATATATATATATATATATATATATATATATATATATATATATATATAATCTGCGCAGAATATATACTGAATGTATATTATGAAAATAGTAATAAAAGGTAATAAGTATTTTTTGTGTGTGATATTGTAAAAAAACAAACAAACTAGAAAACAACTAGTATGATAATCTTAATTAATTGTCACTATAGGACAATTAATGGTCCAATTCAATTGATAATTAATGATTATTGAACGCATTATTTAAGTTTAAGTTGGCAGAGTTCACCAAGAAGCCCCAAACTATCGCGCATGCGCAATGCGGACGCACGAGTAGTTTTCTACTCCGCGAGCCTCTGATTTTTATCGCGATACTATCGCTGTCCTGATGCAGTCTAGCGGCGGCGGCCTGACGCCGGACTGCCAAACTACTTATTGAATCACAACAAAGGCGTTGGCGACCACTGCAGCCTTTTGGCAACTATGCTGTGATCTGGAAAATAAGGTGAGTAGGTAATGAGACGTTTGAGGTGGACTGTCGCTGGTTTCCTTTAGCATAGTTAGCACGCTAATCCATCAACAGCCAGGTTTGTGACAGCTGACCAGGCAGCAGCAGCAGCCTCCAGCTAAGGTTAGCAGGCAAGCAGCTGGATAATGGAGCTTTTATTGTTTGTGTTTAGAGGCTTGTTTGTTTTCTGTCACTGAAAGCGGGAGTGACGGCGTAATTTCCGGCTCGCACAGGTGCGGTTGTTTAGCTGGGAAGCCGAGCTAACTGTAGCTAGCATGTTGGCTCGCGCTGGCATGTCGTCGTAGTTTGATGCAACAGTGTGACTTAAAACAAACAAACAGACTGACAGTGCAAGTGACAATGCTTTGAATTCCACCTGTATGCGGTCTTTTTTTTTTTTTTTTACCTTGATGCATTACACACCTTATGTAGACTCATACCAACACTACTTTGTTTCAAATTTACTGTAAACTTTTTTATGTTATCTACATTGAAGTCTTCTGGATTGATTTTACACTGGTTTTAAATCCTCTGCACATTATTCACCTGTATTGCTATAAACACTATATATATATATATATATATATATATATATATATATCAAATACAATACTTTTTTTTTTATTATGATCTGAATTGGGGCTGAACGATTTTGAAAAATAATCTAATTGCGATTTTTTTCCCCCCTCAATATTGCCATTTGATATGCAATTATTTTTTCAAGGGTCTCTTGTCATGTATTTTTCAGTGAACACAAGGAATAAATCAATCAGTTTCATAATAAACTATTTCAGATTTATTTAAACTTTAAATATATGTAAAATGTACATTTTAAAGCACAGATTACAAAAATAAAGCAAATCTGTTTTTTTTACCTCTTCAAGATATCTAACTGACTTCATGTTTTGTGAAACTTGTGGACTGCACTTCTTAAACACACACACACACACACACATACTATATATATATATATATATATATATATATATATATATATATATATATATATATATATATATATAAATAAAATTGCAGCCTTTGCAATTAGAAAATTGCATTTTATGATATCGTGATAATATCACAAATGCAATTATTCATTCAGCCCTAATCTAAATTCTGACATCCAAATACAGGTTTATGAATGACGGGGGGAAAGTAGCAATACTACCAACAATGTTTAAAAGCATTAGAATAAAACATCAAACTAACATTAATTGTTTTTCAATTTCTCAAGATAAAACTTCAATACAAGCAAATAACTTTTTAACTGCTCATACAATTTTATTGCATTAATTATACTTTTGCAAATTATTGAAGGTATATGTGACTAATGCAACATTAAAGTGATATTTGATTCATTAATGCTCAGTTTGATGCTATTAACAATTAATTAAAAAAAAATGCTTTGCTTGGTTTCATTTTGACTGATCAGCATGATTTCTCTCTCACTATAGGGACATGATAGAAAGCTTAAAATGGAGTAATGGTCTTCCAAACTTGTTCAGCATTTTTTTTTTTATGGGAATATCGAACATATAATGTAGACGTTCAGATAGCTTCTGTTCTGCATCTGCTATCAGGCGTTACAATGCTAAGGGGAAAGTAAGTTGCCAATCTGGTTTAATCTCATCTAAGATTGGATAGTCTTAAAGGCTAGTGCACAAGAAGTTTTGGTGATTTGCCAAATTCAATGGGTGTAATATAATTTTCTATGAATCATCATATAACTGCTATAAAATAAGGTGCGTACCACATGCCACTGGGTGTATCGAACATATCATAATGTAGACGTTCAGATAGCTTCTGTTCCGCATCTGCTATCAGGAGTTACAATACTAAGGGGAAAGTAAGTTGCAAATCTGGTTTAATCTCATCTAAGATTGGATAGTCTTAAAGGCTAGTGCACAAGAAGTTTTGGTGATTTGCCAAATTCAGTGGGTGTAATATAATTTTCTATGAATCATCATATAACTGCTGTAAAATAAGGTGCGTACCACATGCCACTGGGTGTTTTTCTTTGCCATGATGAGGTTTGTTTTCAGTTTTTCCTCACATTTTTACATTTTTCAGGGAATGAGACCAGATCCATCATTTGGGTGTTTGCATCATTGGGGCTCGTCTGTGTTGGCTCAGCATGGCTCAGGGAGGCTCTCAGCTCGACTTCCACATTCTACAGGATCTCAAGCAGAGGTTCCCAGAGATCCCAGAGAGGGTGGTGTCACAGTACCTTCTGCAGGTACACACTCGTGTATTTATTCAGACTGGTGCATCTGTTCAGTGGTACAGTTAATCCAATTTCTCAGAGGATTCTAGGACTTCCAAGTCATGGTAAATCTGGTTAAGTTTGTAAAGGCAACTAGACATTCAAGTCATTTATACTCTCTTCATCTTAGGGGCTTATCAATAGGGGTGTCCCGATGAGAACGATGCTTAGCACCTCCACACAACAGACATTCTTTTTTTAAATTCCAATCTTTAAAGTCTCATACATTGGTCAAAAGTTTTTATTTTAGTTTTTTTTCCATAAGTTTGTTTTGGTCTCCATCGATCATGATGTCTCTGGCAATTCTATGATTGGGATTTCTTTAGGATTTTTATTTTAGCTGTAACTTTACAATCTCCCTATAAATATTTTAATTGGATACGTTCAGTCATGCCTGTACTTTTTAAACATCTCATTTTTTTTTTTTTTTTTTTTTTTTCTCCCAAAATTTTCCATGCAGAAGAAACAAAAAGCAAACAAAACAAAAAAACAAGAGGTGTACGTAATACAATTATGATTTTGTTACTTAAACATGTAGTACAGATGATCATACATACTCAGGCCTCCAGGGCAAGATATAAGTTTTCAAATTTTCACAGATTTTGTCAAACTTGTCTATTTGGAGTCTTTTATGAAATGTAATTTGTTCCATAACAAAAGCACCATTCGCACGGGAAAACCGAGACTTGAGATTTTGCGGGAATTTACGGACATCTGAAAATGTGAAACAGTGTGTGAGTTGATGTTAAAACAACTTTGCAGACTTTTGACCACAGCTCGGTGCTGTGTTACTGCTAGCGCTAGTTAGCTGTATTAAATAGAAGGCTACAAACAGAAAAAAAAAGAAAAATTCTTCCCGTACCTTACAAAGCAGGACGTGATCTTCCATTTGCTTCTGCTCCTTCTCTTCAGCCTTCTCTTTTTGTTGCCATACAATACGAGCCTACAAGGTTTTTCTGGCCTGAGACCCAAAAACTTTTCTAAACACTCCAATGCAGCCTCCATTTTTTTTGCCAAAAGTAAATAAACATGCGTCCCGGTGTCACGGTCTGAGTTTATCTCATACTGAGATCGATTATGTGCATATACGCGCATGTGCACGCCCGGAAAATGAATTTGCTAAAAAAAAAACAATAATTCAGTTTTGTTTATTTTTGTTTTCAAACTGAACGGACACGTGTTTTATTAGTTTATTTGATTAGGTTAGGGTTAGGGTTGCATGCGCGCATATATGCTCATAATCAATCTCAGTATGAGGTGAACTCGGACCTTGACACTGGAAGCAAAACAAGGCGTAATCACGTATCAGATCCCGCCCATTTCTGTCCAAATCACAGAGAGGCCTATTCGTATTGGATTAGTATTATCACAGGACCTCGGAGTTCAGCAAAATATAGTAGGGAATTTGGAGGGGAATTTTTACTTTGCAAATTACTGACATGGCCGATTCGCACAGTATTAACATCACAGACATTCTCCACAATTATTACAAATCGCATGTGGTCCCTAGGTAAAACTGATCCCGTGCGAATAGGGCTAAAAATTGTATATACCAAGTTCGGGGATAAAGAATTGAACCGTCTTTTTGTGACTGGTTTTTGTGCTGCTAAACTCAGCATATCAAACAGACATTTCGTCTCTTTATCTGCGTCAATAGAATATAACGAGCCAAATAGTAGTTTGTCCCAGTTTAAAGTTGTTTGTAGAATTAAAATGATTTTCAGTTCGATTTTAACCAAATTCCCAAAAAATTGTAGCATGACCAAAACGTATGTTATTGTGACACTCCCTGGGCATCACATCTCATATTTTCAATTTAAATAGAACTCTACACCCGAGTGAATAAATCATGCTTTTCAGAGACTGTCTGTATCACATGTTCACAAAACCTTTTTATTTTTAATAGCGGTCACGCAAGAATTCAAAACATTCTCAATTCCCAGAAGTGTTGTCTTTCTTTGAAATGATTATCTTTTAAAAGTTGGCATAGCTTTTCATTTTTCCCACTTCCTGTTTTCAGTAATGGAATTCTAAAATCAAAAGGAGGAGGTCACTCAGTGGGTTATAAGACCCAAATAGGACTTTCATACTTTCACTTTCATTCTGTTCAAGCTTGTTTTTTCCCAAACCTGATTTGTGTTATTTCAGTTTGTGATTTAGTGTAATATTTGATTAATCATTAAGCCTGACTTTGAAAACAGTTACATCTATAAAAGCATCCGTTGTCTTAGTAATATTTGGGTGTTCATTGTGGCCCAGCATTGAGGGAAGAAGGAAGAGAGAGCAGTTTCTGCAGAAGGTGCGTTAGGTGAACAGGAACAGAAATATTCTTTAGTGTTTCCCTGTCTGTGGCATTTGGTAAAAAGTTTACAAAAATTTCAGAGCCAGATCTTGCCCAAAGATAAGCCTTGAACCTATCGTGGAAAGGTTTGCAAAATGCTTTTTTAGCCCAGACTGTCCATGTCAGGACCATCTATTGATAGCATTAAACAATGAGTGGGCACTAGTTGCTTTAGTTTCACAAATTAATTTTGAATAATGCTTTTGGTCTTTTTAGTACAGTAAAAGTTTGACTTGTATAAAGTCAAAATCCATACAGTTTGGCCTCCTCCGTGAATATAAAGTTTCTGATATTCAAACATATGAAATATATATGGGTGGTGGTGGACGCCTCAGTCTTACTCTGTCCTAAGTCTTACTGTAACTTGCAGGATCTATTGTTATTGCTTTCTTTTAATGTCATTCAATCAAGTTGAAATGAGTTGTTATTAAAAATCAGGGCAAAGTTATTGTTTAATAACTAAGGATTGTATGTTGTGTTAAATCTGAACATATTTACATTATATTAACACATTTATTGTGCTGAAGCAAAAAACGTACTTAGGATTGTACCTGGTTTGTGTTCATCTTTAGATTTTTTGTGCCAGACTAAGGTATTATTCCTAGAGCGGCACGATTATGCCCAAAATGATAATCACGATTATTTTTATTGATATTGTAATCACGATTATAATCACAATTATTTATCATGTTAGGAAAAAAATCTGACTCTTTTGCACTACTTAAAAAAACAACAACATATGAACAGTTTACAGTGAAAAATTAAGCTTTAAATAAAAAGTATACCAAAAAAATACACTATTACAGACTGCTTTCACAAAATGGAATTCATTGGAAACAATTACTGCTCACAGATCTCATCACTCCATCAAAAGCCTCAAAGCTGCCGCTGATTAATGGTTGAGAAAGTGCCTGATTTGATATGCAGCAGAGACCACATTTTAAATGTAAATATTTCCGATGATCAGGTTAATTTAATCGTGGCAACCAAAATCGTGATTGTGATGAGTTGTGCAGCCCTAGGTTGTAGTAGTGAGGGTTTAAACAGATGGATGGAATTTAAAGGCTGACATATTTTCTTCCACAGAACAACAACAACCTGGATCTCTGCTGCCACCTGTTGGCTCAGGAGAGTAACAGATACCTGTATGGAGACTTTCGTCACAGTCCGGAGGAGGGGCGTCTGAGCCGTAACCACTTGCTACACATTAGCTTGGGGGGCTACCCGGGCTCAGAGGCGGGCACAACCAATGGAGGGGTGCCAGGGGCCGGACGCTCTCTTGTGCACAGCACCAGTGACAGTCACATCGAACCACAGCGGCCCAGCTACCCCGAGCCTCTGTCGGCCCCTGCCAACATGGCCCCTTCGCCAGGATACAATCCTTTCTTTATGAACGAACAGAACCGCTCGGCCAGCACTCCCACTCCCCCACCCACCATCCAGGGCATGTCTCCCACATACTCCCCTGTGCAACGCTCCCAGATGAACCAATTAACAGTGACTCTTTCCCAAAGTATACCAAATGTCCCACATGCTCTCCAAATCCCCCCTGGTCACTATGGTAACAGTTCCAACACAACATTGTACATCCGACCTTCCCCATCCCAGAGCCCCCAGCCCGCACCCTGGACCTCTCCAGGGACACCTGTATATCAGCATCCACATCAGCAGTCTCCCTACAGCACTCCAACGTATGGCTCACCTTACAGCTCACCCCAGCATCAAGTCCAGTCTCAGCAGTCCCAACAAGCCCAGCACCAGCAGTATGTCTTCCATCCCATTAGCCCCCCCACCCTTCCCAGCATGCCCTACCATCACCAGCAACAGCCGGCAGTTTACAGTCCTTATCATACAAAAAACAACTTAAAGAACCAGATAGAAATCACCCTTGAGGGGCCTCGGCCTCGCAGCAACTCCCCTGTTCATAACCCCCACCCCCAGGGAGCTCTTTACCTAGCCACCAGCCCCATGCCCAGCTCGCCATCGAGGGGTGTGACAATGAACACTCCTGCAGGAGCGGCTGCATTCCACCATGGAATGTACCTGCAGCATCAGAGTCCTGCCAGACCTCTGCCTTCCTCCTCCCCTCAGTCGGGCCAGTCGGCCTACACGGTAAAAATCAAAGTGTCTCCAGGGGGCCAGGCCCAAAGACCACAGAGCTCACCCCCCGTTGCAGAAGCAGAGTCACTTCTCAACATCGTGGACCAAGGTGAGCACAATGCTGCTCCCCCACCCATCCTGCCCATCTCTGCTCTACCGGGGAGTGTCGCCAGTCAGTTTCAACAAATGCCCCGGCGTTTAAGCTCAGGCTCTGATGACTATGCTTACACACAAGGTAAGCACATATGACTGTAGCTCTGACATTTATGCTGCTTAATTGTGATGATGATTTTTTGTTTTTTATTTTATTTAGGATAACATTAGATTATTTTCAGGATAATTGGTTGATTTTGTAAACTAAATCTAACCTTTAGTTATAAAAGTACTTTCTTATTATTTCTGTTACTTTTACAGGGCTCTACACTAACTTTTCCAGTGGTCGCACTGGTGCGCTAAACTTTCTCAGTTGGTTGCACCAGCACAGAATTTTGTCGCACTCTTTTTTTTTTTTTTTTTTTTTTTTTTTTTTTTTTTTTTTTTTCAAGCCATGCATGCTGATGAATAGTTGACTTAACTGGCGTACCGTAGTTGAGGTAAAGATTGACAGTGACTTGAGATATGATATTTGCAAAATGTTTTAATGTTTGTGTCAATATGAAGTTTTCAAGTAGTGGCTTGTCATTTTAAAAGACATAACAAAAATGTTTTAAATAACAGCAAACCATAACAACAGGTTGCATGTTTTTTTTTTATTTTGTAGAAAGGCTGTACTTGAATTAACTTAACAGTAGCATAACCAACTTAGCATCTGCATTGCTTCACCCCATGGATATAAATTCAGAGGGTCCAGCTCTTATAGTGGGGTCTCCTAACCCACTTCCCCTGATGAGGGGTCTGTAACCTTTACTGTACAAGGAACCATTTAACCTCATCTCGCCTGGATTAAAGTCCTCCAGGAGCCAAAAAATCTGCCCGGTGAGCTCATCTCTCTCTACCCCAATCTCCACCATCCCTGATCGCCCGCCTCACGTCCGTTCGTCGTGTCCCCAATGCGCTCTGTTGTTCCACATGCCCGGACGCCTGTCCCAAGTGTGTTTGTCCCAGTGTCTGTGAATGCAGCACGAAGTACGGACCATGTTTCTCCCCAGTGTTGGTGACGCAGCAGCTGTGTGTTTGGGGACATGGCAGCGCGTGTAGTGTCCATGTCGGACCCTGATTCACAGAAGGAAGACTCAACAGGACGAGGAAGTTTCCTCCTTTTGGATTTTCACTCGTACAGATGCGACCACATGAAATATTAACTCGCGCTCACTGAAAAAATAGTCGCATATGCGACTAATTTGGTCGCAGTCTCGAACCCTGTTTTAAGCTTTTTAAAAGCCTCCTGTGGACAGGTGTTGTAAATGAGCACCTGAGCTAACACACTCAAAACAATAGATCTGGCTAACTAATGTAATTGTGATGTCAATATCAAATAAAGGGAATAGAAAATAAAAAAGGTTTTTGGGTTAGGACAGGAATAAGTTTGCCAGAGCAGTTATGCTCAACTGGTGGGTCAGGATTGGGTGGTTCGTGGACAGCTGGTCAAAAATAAATACTTTCTCTCTCATGTTCGACTTGTTTTTTTTTATTTTGAAAGAAACTTATGTTTATTTTTAGATTTATGTTTTAAAAAGAAATTATATATCTGTGATTTCAACAGCTATTTTTTAAATAATAAATATGGTTGGTTAATTTTTTTTTTTTTGAAAAAGTGGGTCGTGATTTAATGAACGTGGAAAAATGTAACCAACCAACTGAGCTAGAGGTTGGTTGGTTACTTCTTTGGTGGAATGATACCTTATTGCTGTTAATATAGTTGGTACAGCTCATGTTTTCATGTGGCTCAGAGGAATAATTATTAACTAAAGTGGCAGTTGTTTCTGACCTATATTGAAATCTAAAAATATATTGTATCTGCTTTGTTTTCTTCCCAGCTCTGCTGCTCCACCAGCGGGCACGGATGGAGCGCCTTAAGAAGGAGCTGCAGCTGGAGAAAAAAAAATTAGAGCAGCTGAAGGCCGACGTTAACAACATGGAGTATGACGCTCTTCAAAGACGCTTTCGACGAGTAAACTCGACAAGTTTAATACCCAAAGTAAGAGTTGAAATTCTGTTAGGACTCACTCAAGCATGTGTTTATATTCTTAAATGACAAGATATAAGCTTTCATGAGTAACTGATGACTGCTTTGTCTATTTGGGACTGTGCATTTTGTGTACTGCAATTTTCAGACTATAAAGCGCACTGTTTTTTTTTTAGCCGCATTACAATATTTTAGCAATTTTCTAAGAAAAATCCACACAAATGCCGCAGCCTAGCATAGGCCGCACCCTATTGGCTGATGAGGGTGCCCTACGGACAACTTGGCCAATCAGAACGGGCAGGTAGTTGAGCTGCTGTACTCATGTTAGGTTGCAGTAAAATGTTCGTGTTTAACTGTTCACTACATGAAGTCTCCTCCTCACTGCCCCACGTCTACGTATCAGTCCATTTACAGCTTTTTATGGTGACTTTTTACTGGAACCAGACTGATACATCGCTTCATTCGCTCTTCTGACCGTGAACTACCGTGGAGCGATCACAGCGAGTCAGACTCTGAGTCAGGATACGGATGCCATCGCTTCTGGACAAATCCAACGTGGTGATTTGGCAACTTAATGCTGTTTTGCTACTTTTACAAACTGGCTGACTTTTACTGTAGACGGCGCGGAGATTTGAACAGCCTGTATCCACTCTGTCTGTCCGTCCTCCTTACAGAAGCGTCTCCATCAGCTTCAGAGTCCAGAACACCGATCAATCCTGAACAAACCTAACGCGGTGATTTAAAACTTCTTTATGCTGTTTATCCTCTCTCTATCTCTCTCTCTCTCTCTCTCTCTCTGAGACAACATTTCTCTGCGTCATTGCTATGATGAGACAGTGTGCATCATGACAAAATGAGTGATCAGAATGATTCAGTGCGAGCAACAATGACTTAATGTCACAATTTCATTGTTCCACCTGGTCTAATGTGATGGAGCTCATTTTTGTGGCGGCATTAAGCTTTTAAAACCGGGAAAAATCCACTATTTTGCTGCATCATTGTTAAAGCCACAGGGTTCAAAGCGTGAGAAAAAAGTAGTTTAAAATCTAAAATTATTAGAGAAATTCCTAAAAACTCTTGACCTTCCAGCAGATTTTAATGTAAATTTAACCTATATATTCCAATTTTTGATAAACATGTAATAATGGCATACTAATCAGGTACTTTGCAAACAAATTTGAGAGAAAACCCTATAAAAATTTTAACTTTTGTGTTCCACAAAATTGCAGGTATGAAAGGTAAAAAAAAAAACAGTGTTAATGAATAGTTTTGTCGTTTTATAAATGTTACAATCTTTAGACATTTTTTTTTACTGCTAGCTAAGAGGTGTTTACGACAAAGACTTCAGAATAAAATGTCCCTTCCTGTTGGACGAGCATGTTGGCTTTGTAAACAGTTGATGCTCATGCTTCCAAAATGCTTTGAATACCTGCAGTCTGGATAAGTTATTGTTGTTATTGCTCTTGTGGAAGTAAAACAGCTCTTCAGGAGAATCAGGACATGATGGATGTTATGTGAGCAACACTATAACAGACATACTTGCATGTAAAAGTCCACAGGAAACTCAGATTGAAAATGACAGCTGCACAGTTAATTCTGTAAGGTCATATTTGAGATAAATCTAATCTATTACTAAGGGAAAGGTGATTCTTTGCCGTTTGCTTTGCACTTCTATCTGATTTAAGTGGAATGTTTGCTTTGCTTTGGCTGCAGCCTGAAGAAATGACCCGGCTCAGGAGTCTTAACAGACAGCTTCAGATTGATATTGACTGTACACTGAAGGAGACGGATGTACTGCAGTCCAGAGGTAAAAACCACACACACTCATACAACACAGACTGACCTGCACATAAATGCACATTCTCCTTTGAGGTGTGTCTGAGTTATTTGAAAGTATTGATCTTGAAAGTTCCAAGCCCTGAAGCACACAGAGTTTGTCCCAAAATGACTGACGAGGCGCGTTCTCAGTGCGTACGCGTACAGCAGGTTTCTGAAAACACACGCAGGAACGAGCGGAGTTTGACTTGTACCGTCTGCACTGTTTGGACACAGTGTGACAGGAAGATATTTAGTCTTACTGTTGATATGATTGATGAATGCATCTTTCAATGTTTTTATATTACCCCAGACCACATTAGACCTGGTTCTGTTGGAGATTTCATCCTATAAAAAGGGGGAGTTTTTTCTTCCCACTGTCGCTAAATGCTTGTTCATGTGGATCTTATTGGGTTCTTTCTTTCTTACTATGGACTCTATATTTTGTTAAGAGCTTTGAGATGACTTTGTTGTCATTTGCGCTATATAAATAAAGTTGAATAGACGTAGTTCAAGAAAAACAAAAGGTATAAAATCGTTCTAAAAAGTCCTTTTCATGTGTTTTTTTTTTTATTTTTTATAAAAAGGTGCACATATTTAGTTTATTAGTAACACATTAAACATTTTTTGTTATACCTGTACATTTTTGCTACAGGTACCCTTTAAAGTTGCATTCACTAAAGCTCTGTAGTGTATTTTCTTTAGAAGAAATGAATGAAACGCTACTTTTTTTGCACGACAGTACATTATGTACGGTGTGATTAAATGTGATTTATTATGGTAACGCCATGTCGTTGGTAATCTATGTACCTGAAAGGTAGTTGTTGGAGTTGAAGACCTTTTTGACAAAGAAGAAGATGTATTGCTTTACTTAAAATAAGTGCTGGTTGTGCCCCTGGCTGTTGACACTACCCCTCCTCAGGCAATAAATGCAGATACTACACCAGACGTAGATTAGAAATGTAAGATGAACCTTAGTTAAGTGCATTTATCTGAAAAAGTGCTTTGGACACAAATAAATATTACATTTTGTTACTGTTTTACCTTCACATGTGGGCATGAAAAACATATCCTATCGTTATCAATTGGAATTTGTTCGAAAAATGTTGACATATTTCTGTGTGCAGCAGAAACTACAACAAATGGAGATCTGTGCTGTCATTGGTTGACCCTGCAGGAACTCGGATATGTATTTGTTGTAGTTTGCGGACGCTGTGTGACCACAACTTGAGTCAGCCACCAGGCTGAGGCTCCAACTTACTTCCTCTCACTGACAAGAGCAAACATATTAAATCCCCTTTCTCTGATTTATGTTTTCCTTCCTTTACAGAAAAGTTTGACCCCAAAGAAAAAACTAATTATATGACAACATCCAACCTGGTCCAGTAGTGGCAGCTAGAATGTTGTTTTTAAAGAATTAAAAATTAGAAGGAAAAAAATTAGAGTATATATTAGTTAAAAAAAAAATCAGAGTTTAAAAATGTATAATCACATAGAAACCTACTGAGAAAACCTGCCAGTTAGAGAAGCCTTATATCTATCAATGTTTCCTTATTGGAATTTAAATATAAAGACTAATAACTTATTTCCACAATATTTAAACTGGGGCTAAATAAATCTTGAATATTACCGAGAAACTCAGCTGTTGTTTGGTTGGTAATGTGAAGAGGAAGGTACATAATACAAGTAACAGTATTAAAATGAACAACACAAAATAAAACCTAGGAAATTAGACCTGAAAACAGATTTTCACACTGAAACCCAATAAGCTATAAAAACTCTAAACAACCCACACACACTCAGGTCATGACACGTTTCATCAAGTGGAACTCTACAAACAGATTTTATTGCTAAAATTATTACACTATCAAAATTAAAGGTCTAAAACAGCATGTGCAAAATAAATACATCTCATGTAGGACACATTTAATGTCGATTAGTCAGCACATTTATCATCCTAAGCCACCAGGGGGTGATTTTGATGTTTGCTCTTTACTTTTTACTAGCTGTTCTGTGATCTAAAATAAACTCTAGCCACATAAACTTCCTTTATCTCTCAGATGGGGATCAAAGCTCCAGGCCTCAGAGAGACGAAGACTTTGAGGGCGCTCAGTGGAACTGTGAAAATTGCACCTTCCTCAACCACCCTGCACTCAACCGCTGTGAAGAGTGCGAGATGCCACGATACACCTGAAGCGCACTCGCCGTGCTGTAACGCCCAGTTAAACCTCAGCCCACTACAGTCTGTGCAGTGCAGAGGTCGTCTAGTCTTATCGATCACTATATAAGCCCCGCCTCCTACCTGCTGAGAAAGAGCCACTGTCCCCGTCTGCTCTCACTTGTCCTGGCCCTGATCTCCTGTGCACTTTGACCTTTTTTTTTTCTTCTCCCCATGGGTGGATGATGAATTCTGATCCCAGGTAAGTTGACCTCTGTCCTGGCGGTGAGTAGGACGATTTTTAGAAAAGTCAACATGAAGGTCAGGAGCAGCTATGATATGGCGAGTGAACATTCCATGCAGAATGAGTGACTGCGCTGTTTACACGACTGTGTCCATTCCTGAACTCAAACTGTAGACACTTCTACTTACATTCAGGACCTTTAACTTCCTCTTTGACAGTGGGTGGATGAAGTGGTAAATAAAGTTCTAACAAATGCGAAATGTAGAGTGTACACTGTATATGGCTCTGTATTAGAGCACCCCTCACTGAAGTGATGAAAAAGACACATGCATACGAGTATATTCTGCATACTTCTATGCATATGAAGCCACCTTGTACCATGAGATGTTAATATCCTGTACAAACACCTCAACTTGCTGTACCTAATAAAGAAGCTGATTCTATGTGACTTGATGTACAGATTGAATATTTAATTCTACTCGCCTCAAATCAATCAAGAAAGATACTTATCCGTATGTCTTTATTTTGATCAGCAGCTGTAATAACTGTATTTTCATGCACACACACACATAGTTTTGCTACCATGTACTGTATGACACGTTAAGGCCATCTACCACATGGCTGTAACATATGCACATAGCATTGCACTCTTGTGCTCCTGTTGGTTGCAACCAGGGCCGTTTAGAGAGAGAGAGAGAGTTGCGACAACGGAAGTTTGAAATGCTTGACCGTCACGTAATTCATGTAGACTCAATTTGTTCCTGGAAGTTATTATTAGGTTATTATTTTTGTATCCAACTGAGCATAAAAGTGAAGATGTGCCACATTTTGAAAGCAAGTTTCCCACTTGTTACCCGGCTTCAATACATCAGAATGTGAGAAATAGCCCATATGTTGGAGCCATTAGAGACAGAGAGAGGCCTGTTAGAGCCCGATATGTAAAAATACACATTGTTTTTTTTTTTTTTGTTTTTTAAGAGTAATAAAACCTGTAATGTAATAACTGGTCAGTAATGTAACGTTATTTTGTCATAATTACATTATGGGGCAGGCAAAATATTTTTCCCCTAGTAGTGGAATTATTTTTTTACATTATTTAACAAATACATATGATACTACACTGTACATTGAATCAATATGCCTTTTAATCCATAAATCAATGACTCGCTGTATGATGTATTAAAAACATTACAGTATTGGGGTAAAAAAACAAAGTTGCTGTCCTATAATGTAATAAACAAAATATATCAACTTGTACATTTTGGGCAAAAAGTTATGTTTACGGTTCAACATTATTGACCAGTTATTATATGTGGGGTTTTATTACATTTTGAGCTCAGCACTTTTGTTACATTATTGATCAGTTATTACATTTTGGGTTTACATTTTGTGGTAATGCTTTACTTAAAGTTTTATACATAAGGCTGACATTACAGGGTCATTATTATGACATGACACCTGTCATTAGCATGAATAAGGTGTCATGAAGGCTGTCATTAGGTGGTGTTCGTTACCCTAACCATAAACCTACCTAATACCACTAGATCCCTCCACATAACCCCAAAAATGCCAACATAGCTCCAAAGGTGTCATAATTTGGCAAATGACAATTAATGACAGCCTTAATGACAAATTATTTATGCTAATGACAGTATAATGTCAACTTTATGCATAAAACGTCAGATAGTGTTATCCTTTTATTACATTATTGACCAGTTATATTTTGGGTTTAATTAAAACTTTTTTCATTCAGGTATTCTTACATATCAGACTCTAACAAAGCCCAGTAATGAAGAAGCTACAGCCCAGCAGCTTTCTGGGACCAGTGTTCTACCTTAGTGAAATACAGTAGTTTTGTAAATGGAGATTTTTCTAAACACAGTTTTGATGAGGCATCACATGGAGAGATCTGCAATCACGTGCATGTGTGTGATCATGTAGACACTCCAGTCTTGGTCATTTGCCATCTTTTTTTTTCCTACAAAGCTGCTTGAAATGAATCCACGTTAGGCGCACACACTGCATACTAAAGTACATCAGCAGCAAACGTATGAGGATTAAATATGGACATTATTTTGCTTGTTGTTTGTGCTAGGTACATATTTATCTTTTCTGTGTAATATCACAAGTTGGAAGTTGTCAGGAATGTGTGGAGGCAGCTTCTGAGTAGTTTCAGGGTCACTGAACTCGTAAAATAACCTTCACCAGGGGGAAAAAAGAAGCTGCGGTGCTACTTTTTATCTTTGTATATAATTCTGTACTGAGGGAAAAAGGAAATGTGACATGTTGCTTTTCTTTGATATGGATTATTTTTCTTCTGTTGACGTCCTCTGGATGTCACTTCAATGACACATCTTCCTCTCCCATACAAACAAATCTTCTTCGTTTCTGTTGTGACCATCCATTTGTCCAGTATGAGGTCAGTGAACCCATCTGTTACTTCCACATTTGCTGCCCAAGTCCGACATCCACTGGGGTGCTACTACTCCTGGTGTGCTGCCAGATTGCTTACCAGTTCTCACGGCTTCATTCCAGTGAAGTCTTTGGGACAATCAGTTCTAAAGCTATCAACAAGCACACTAATCTACTATTTCTAGGCAGTAGCTACCCTCTGTGCAGCCAACTGAGTTTATTTCTATTGCTAAGTGTACAGTATTTGAAACAAAAGTCCAGAGTTTTTCCTCTCATCTGATATTTTGTTTAGTAATAATCTTCATAGTTCTTGGGGTTGAGACAGTAGAGGACTGCGCCTCCAAATGAGAAGATGGTTGACCCCCAGGCCAGGCCATAGCCCCAGTTAAACTCGTGGTACACCCTTAGGTTGACGGTTTCTATGAACTTGATCGGGAACAGGACCAAACTACACACTTGAAGGACAACTGTGCAGAAAAAAAGAGGAAAATAAAATGCATTAGTGATAACATTTCAAAAATACAGCAGACAAAGTGGTCATAGCAGTAGTAGCTCGGGTTGGGGTCAATTCCTTTTTTCAATTATAATTACATCTTCAATTATCCATGTTCAGTTACAAATCAATTATAATTACGTCTTCAATTATTCATGTTCCATTACAATCAATTATAATTACATCTTCAATAATCCATGTTCCATTACAATCAATTATAATTACATCTACAAATATTCATGTTCAATTACAAATCAATTATGATTACGGTGACTGGTATTTTTCCCCCATTACAATTAAATTTACAATTATTTTTCCCTTGAAAGTAAATTACAATTAAATTCTCAATTACTAAAGTTCAAATTCAATTCATCACAATTACTGAGCATTTAATAAATAAACTCATAAAACGTAACCTTCCTATTGTGTTAGCTTTCTGTTAGCATCTCTCATGATAAAGGGTCAGTTGTATTCCATCTCTAAAATACACTAAACAATCTAATCTACCATCTCATTTGTTTTTCATCTCTTTGTTACCTTGTTAGGCCTCATAATCTATGAAAATATTGGTATTAATATTTTGGTGTGGGGGCGTTCGAGCCTTTTTTCTGTCAGTATACCCCTGGATTATTATACTATTTAATGGTAAAATGATCCTCATGAGAATTGACAGGTAAAGTTGATAGAAAACACATTTTAATAATTAACTATGTACGTATGTGCAAGACTGTAACATACATGGTTCCCCAAGTTTGCGTTTAAATTGTATTGAATTTCCATGCCAATTACAATTACAAACTTAATTATTTTTCTAATTACAATTACAACGATGTCACAACTGTAATGAATGATCAATTAACCTGATAATAGCTGACCACTGTGTGTGGAGTGAATGAATAATGCAATGTAAAGCGCTTGGAATGTCTGATAGGCGCTATATAAAATCCAATGCATGCATTATTATTATTATTATTATTATTATTATTATTATTATTATAAAGACAAGATTCATTAGAACACATGAGTTAGTGATATAATGTTATGACTGGCTGCCATTCTGCATGAATAGCTCATCACTGACACATTCTCACCAAAGCAGCATTAAAAAGAGATTTACTGATTTATTGATCAGTGGATCATTTACAAATAATAAGACTTTCATGTTTGAAACGGCTTTCTCCATTAATAATTATTTGTTTTCATTCTTCACTCTTTGAGTAATGGAAACTTCTTTACGTACCCGCAGAAAAGAGCATGACAGCCACAGGCTTGTAGCAGCAGCTCCTGGAGCTGAGGCAGAGGGAGATCAGAGCCACAAGGAAGGAGAACAGGGTCAGGGCGGCTCCTCCTAACAGCAGGGCCAGGGTGGCGATCTGCCAGTCTGACACACACACAACGGACGGCCATGAAATCACAGTGTGATAAAGAGTGACACAGGTGGTGAAAACAGAACACAGACTAAAGTCAGTAACGGTAACTCTGCATTGCTTAATCTCACACTGGAGTGTATGGACAATCTGTGTTTTAGACTGTGATGGTTCCCAGTGTTTTCCTGTAAGTCGCTGGGGGTCCGTGGCCACTGGAAAAATGAAGAATGTGAACCATGCAGTGAGCGATCCCTAAGCCAATGACTGTGGAGCTGACAAAAGCGCACACACGGGCTCTGGTATGCACACATTTCAGACTGGGATCAATAATAGATCCTTATGCAGCAGAAAGACTCCCAGCTCTGTGAGGTGGTGACTCAGGTAATCAGCATCCATCAGGCCAGCTCAGCAGAATTCTCAGCATTTCATTCAGATTTAGTCCAAAAACACTCAGCTGGAGGGGAAAAGGGTTTTATTCATTGTGAGTGGTATATTATTAATAATAGTTGATCAGATGTGTAAAGTGAAGCACTGCTTTAATGTAACTTCTTTAGAGCAAAGCTTTTAATTGATCATGGGATCCATGATCGATGTGCGAGATGATGTATGTGGTCTTTAATTGTGTTACTGTGGTAAAAACATCAAGTCTGATTGTATACAGTCATGTCATCACTTTTTATTGTACAAGAGGAAATAATTCATAAACTAAAATGAATGACAATGTTTAACCAACAACAGTGTTCGATGACAATTACAATTTCGATTATTACACCCAACGAGAAAAAACAATTTAAAAAATAAATAAATTATATATATATATATTTTTATATATGTTTTATTCGCTAAATAAAACAAACCCACTATTCCGGACATCTACAAATAATAAAGCTTGGCACACAGGTTATTAATACTAACTTTGAGTTGTTTATTGCAAGCTCCTCCCCTCCGCCCCGCCCCTCTCAAAGCCAAAGTTAGCCTGCAGGTCAACACGAGGAAAGTTGTTGCTATTGGTCCTGAAACAAAACGCTTGTTACAAGCGTGGCAAGTCAAATTCTCTTATATGAGAAAACTTTGGATTCGATGATGAAGATCTAGACGAGAGCAAAGACACATCACGTGCCAGAAGTGCCAGAAGTGTTTTGAGCAAACGTGAACAGACTTGATTTTAATGTTTGAAGGATTTTATTTATGTTTAAAGAATATATTTTATGTTTTTTTGTACAAAAAATAAATAATTTTTTGGTTGACAAATCGTTTGAATAATCGTGATTTCAATTATGACTAAAATAATCGTGATTATTATTTTTTCTATAATCGAGCAGCCCTACAACAGTGCCTTCAAGCTGATATCTGGAGTTTCTGAGAGGATGTCCCGCCCTCAACAGCTCCACTTCCTTTCCCTGCCTCTACCAATCCACCAGAAGCCACGCCACTACTTTTCTGCACACGCATCGCGGAACATAACAAGGTCGCATCAGGTCGCATTGATATAGGTCTATGGGTCAGGTAAGAACCAAAATCATATTTACCTGTTTGCTGCTGTTGTGACGCGTGGCCTTGTTTCTGTGCACAGTTCTGCATTCACTTTGATTGACAGTCTCAAAAACAGGAAGTCAAAGCGTATTGGCTGGGCACAGTCTGCGATCGTTTCCATTTGTATAGGGGTCTATAGGACGAAGGAGGGACTTCTATACATTAATGTATATGAATGACCACCGGCAGTAGACCATAGTAAAAGACTAGTTAGGTATTTTTTCGCATTTCAAAAGAATCAGACATGAATATAGATTTCTCAGAAACTCTGGATATCAACTTTAGATAATGGTGAATAAAACTCATTTATATCCATCCATCCATCTTCAAACCCGCTAATTCACGTTTTTCAGGGTTGCGGGGGTCTGCTGGTGCCAATTTCCGGCTCTCATTGGGCGCTGGGCGGGGGTACACCCTGGACAGGGCGCCAGTCCGTCGCAGCTCATTTATGTCCATATCTTCTTATTTGTCAGTAGGGGTGTACTGTGCATTGGCATGAATCTGACGATACGATACGATTCATGATTTGCATGTCACAATACGATATATATCCCAGTACTAAACGGTATGATATACGTTGCGAGAATAAGTAAATGGTAACTTACTGTCATTCAAGTACCAATATCAAAAACAAGTGGTAAGTTTATCAAACTGTCAAATTAAATTTCTCTGATTTTTTTTTTTCTTACATCCCTATTTGTCTATTTCTGGTTGCTTTTCTTTTCTTTTCTTTTTCACAAATTACAGTCTGTTATTCCAGAAAAATGTCCTCACAATGGCAGAAAATCATTAAATCAGAGTGGGAGAGTGACCAACCATAAGCTGCTCAAATTATAGTTCTCACTCTCGTTGGACCAACTCTTCGGTCCATAGGCCAAGCAGCTCAAATGTAAATAAACATTCAGTACTTCTGACCAAATATGGTTCATGATTCAGTGTTTAAAAATGGGCCTTGTCACCACAGGATGTTGGAAAGCAAAGCCCTCCAACTCCTAAACCAGCAGCTTGTGCACCGCGGGGCCCCCTTAAAGACGCACTACTTGACATTCCCTGCTACTGCCTTGCAGCAAAACTACCCTTAGTCACTTGACCTGCAGTTGTCAAAGCCTATCGCTGCTCAGATATCTTCTCCTGGTGTCTCCAGCTCAGCCAGTGTGTGGATGTGAGGGCTTTATCGTCAAACAGCAGGATGCTGATTCTGGAAGGGGTGTGGGACGCACAGCCAGGAAAGAAGCGCTTTAAGGGTTTGATGAGCAGAAAGTGCCAAACTATTAATCTGAGCCCTGCATGGTGCCAGATGGAAGGAGAGATACAGTACACAAGATCAAATCACAGCTTTGATTATGGTTCCCTGTGTGAACATCAGACACTGTTTAAGTGCTAATCAAAAAAAAAAAAAAAAACCTCGAAGGCTTTAATTCAGCATCTTATTCTGGGACAATAGTGGAGGATCTGTGTCACAGAAGTGCCGCCAGTTACTTTATATCACTCTGGAAAACATATGAGGGCAGAAAGATGGAGGAGTGTTAGAAAAAAGGATCTCCCCTCAGAAAGCAAGATCGATCACAGTGAAATATTAATAAACTTCGCCACCAGTGCAAAGTTGTGTTGCACTCACACTCAGGCTCCACATTCGTCCCCTCGTCTCACACTTCACTGACATCAACACACACAGCCTTTGCAATACTCGTCCACATTCCCAGTCAGTAGCTTTTATACTTGACCTCAGACACACTGCAGCTCATTGTGTGACAGAGGAAACACACACTATGGGTCTCTACATACTATAAACCATGTGGTTCTCAACCTTATCAGCCTGCGACCCCCAAATGAAAGGTTCCAGAGACTGGGGACCCCCACTGTACTTGAAGATTGTTGAACACAGACATGAACATTGAAGAAAAGTCACATGGAGACAGGGGGAATAAAAGGGAGAACTTTTTGGGGATCACCCATAAAGTTAGCAAAATGATGGTCCATTGTTTTATACAATCTGTGATAACCACATTTATTTATTGATCTGAATAATATCCACTGTAATCCAGGAAGTTTATTATTATTTGGGCCATAGTATATAGTCATCTTAAAGGTGTAAATTTTTTGTTTGAATTGTAAATAAAATGGGTTAAAAGTGAACAAAAATGGTGGTGAAATGGTTAAAAGTTGCCAATAACGGACAGAAAAAGTGGTAAAAAAAAAAGGGTTCAAAGTGTCAATATTGGCTTAAAAGTGGCAGAAAAAAGTAGGAACAATTAGTTTAAACTGGTAAATAATGGGCATGACAAATGGTGAATGTGGTTAAATTGGCAAAAATAAGCATGAAATTGGGTGAAAGGAGGTTAGAAGTAGGGGTGTACCGATCCGATAATGATATCGGATATCGGTCCAATATCAGCCAGAAAACGAATATCAGATTTTATCGGCCAGCATCTAAAATCTCAGATATATATTATATTCATTCAACTGTAAAATACTGCAGATATTATGTTGAAGGTTAAATGTATGTAACCAACTGGTTAATAATAAATGGGTCAGTTTTTTCTCATACCTACTGTTGCTGACTATTGATCTCTGTGTGAGTAACATCACTTGATCAACCTTTTCTAACATTCCACACTACAAAATAAGTCATAAAGTATGTATAATTTGTGCTGATATTGCATCAGATCGATATAGGTCTCGGCCAGTACTCAAGGCCGCAATATCGGTATCGTATCGGAAGTGAAAAACAACCAGGGACATCTCTAGTTAAAAGTGACAATATTGGGTCACTCAAAATATGTGATAAGTGGTGGAAAGGGTTTGTTAGTGCTGAAAAATGCCTTGAAACTGGAAAAAAAAATGTCCAGAGAAAGCATTTAAATTTGATGGAAAAGTGGCAGAAATGGGAGTAATGTAGCAAAAATGCATTAAAAGGAGCCAAAATATGGAAAATAAGTGAAAATATGGCAAGTTTGGTGAAAATAAACAAAAAATGTGTCTACTTTTTTCAAAAATATTTTTGTCTGGCATTCTCTCAGTGTCACGCAATCCCAAATGGGGTCCCGGCCCAAAGGTTGAGAACCCCTGCTCTAAACACACCAGTGTGAGAACAGGCAGAACTTCATCATATCCACACCACTTTATTATTTTTGTCAGAGTTTTGCATGCAGGCATTACAGAATAAGCTCTAAACATCTATGGCCAGCTGGTGTTTCAAAACTAACAGGATTTATTTCATTGCTCAGAGCATGACACCGATGAAATATGGGGAGGGGCTGTGAGCAGAAAGTGATTACTGGGATTCAAATCAATAAGCCCACAGCCAAGCACGTGCCTCAGGAAATGGGAGGTTTACTGTGTGCATTTACAGTGGTATGCTGCTGGGAGCGCACGTAGACACGGCATGTCTTTATATGGCACCAAAGTGCACTATGTCTGCCTGCGCTGTCAGGAGAGCAGCGGTGGCCACTGGGACCCACAGCCAGTCCTCTCAGACAGAAAGAAAACAGTGGGTCAGACGAGAAAGAATGACTGTCACTCAGAAAGAAGAAGGAATAACTTTACAGACACTGATGGGAGAGAACTACTGTATAGAGTATATTATTACTGTGTGAAAGAGGTAAAATAACAGGGCTGTGCAGCTCGTTTTCAATAAACACATTAGTTTGTTCTCATAAACATTAGATTAATAATCATAGGAAGGTTATAACAAATAACATTTTATCCAAAAATGTTGCTACACAATAAGAGACGCCAATAAATCTACAAGAGTGAGAGGCCTCTATAATAGGGAATCAATACTTTAACCCACATGTGTCAAAGTCAAGGCCTGCGGGCCAAATTGGGTCCTTCAGAGCATCAGATTCGGTCCACAGAAGAAAGTGAAAATGAGAGAGAAAATATTAATATTGTGTAAATTACCAATTTTTCTGTTGTAAATTGTTGTTGAAACAACTAAAAAAAAAAAAAAAAAAAAAATTCTTAAATTATTCCACAAAATCTCCCCAAATTAAATAAAAAAATGGTCAAAAAAAATCTAAAATCAAAGGACATTTAAATATCTGTCACTTACTGCTTCGATATTGTTGATGCCTTCCATAACTGGAAATGCAAACTTGGACACGTTAATGTTGAAATTGATTGTTTTCCCGCCAAAAACATGCAGCCCACTTGTGATGGAACTGGTCCGTATTTGGCTCTTGAACTGAAACGAGTTTGACGCCCCTCCCTGCTTTAGCCTAACAACAAAGTATTTTACTTTAGAGGCTGACTTTGTCCTTTTTAATTTTTCCTAATCAAGCAAACACAATTCACAGACCTTTGGGAATCCATGTTTGAAACAAACAATGGCTACACTTTACAGTATCAGAGGAATGTGACGCCAACTTTATACAACATTTCTAGGAAGACCAAAGAGACGTCATTATTTATGACATTTTAACTCGGATTGTTTGCTAACGTGACTGTTATGTCGAGCAGCTTCACTTCCACTTCCTAACAATAACAAAAGGTCTGATTACATTCTCAGGCCTGCTTTTATCTCTTTAACACCAGCGCAAAGTAACACACATACAGTAAGAGTCTACTATGGAGTGTGAGGGGAAGACCTGGACCAAATAGAACTGAACTATAACAATTAAAAAGTCTTTCCTGAATAAGTAGTTTTTAAAGAGTCACTTCGTGGCTTTGTGTTTTTACAGGACATCCCCTTCTTGCATCAATACCCACTGAATGAATCATTGATGTCCTATAGTAAATAAATGGAGAAGTCACATTCTTTCCATAGCTTCCTATTTTATCGCTGAATGAAGGGGCTGTAGTGTGAATGTGAAATATGAATTCCTTGTGGAAGTTTCCTTTAATAAAAAAAAAAACAAAAACAAAAACAAAAAAAACAATCAGCATATGTGCAGAGCTTCACTTGTATCCTTGGTTACTAATCTGTAGGCATCTGGATCTCTGGGGAGCTCTGTGCTCCTTGGCCAGTGAAGAAACTCACACAAAGGCTCATTTTGTGCTCAACAAAAGGCCAAATGAAACCCCAGCTGGACTGTTCCTGGCCATGCAGAAGTTCCCACATCTCTCTGGGGTACACCATGCAGACAAAAACCACAAAAAAAAAAAACAAAAAAAAAAGAAAGAAACACACACAAAACAAAACAAAACAAATAAGACAAAACATAAAAGTACAAAGTGCCTCAATCAGTAGACTTTCACACTTTACAGGATTTATTTTCAAAAGTTGATTATTTCACTGCTGGAATGCAGCTCATCTTATTTCATGTGGCAAAATGTGAGCAGTTTAAATGAAGCAAGGCGATGTTTAATTATAAAGTCATTAACATTGAGCGCTCTCCTGGGTGGTGTTTGCTATTTCTAACTCACTGAGCAGATGGTTTAGTGTCTGCAGGGACCCTTTGTTGTCCCTCAGCTCTGTGCATCTCAATTTCATTTGAATATGAATGTGAGCGTCTATCTGCGCCCACAACTCTGCACTTTCAAGGGCAAAAGTGTTTCTGGAACCATAATGGATCAGATGTCATACACCTATTGGTAGTGGTGAAGAAGGCTGTGTTTCCTCACCCGTTGACAGCGTGCTGTTACAGGACCAGTCCGCGGAGCTGACGGGCTTCCTGCAGGACACCCACAGGGTCAGGTAGTACTGGTCCTCTGCAGTGACCCACGCGGGGCTCATCATGGCTCCCACATCCAGGCACAGCGCGAGGAACACGCACACCAGTCCCACCAACTTCAGGGGCGTCAGCGCCGACACCCGCACCTCCTCTGTGCCGCTGACGGATGAAGCCATGGCTACTGCTCTAAAGTACTTATAGTTTAAAAATAGAGGCTGTGATAGACCAACATCCGTGTTTAGAGGGTTCCAAACAGTCCACAAACTGAGCCCAGGTCGCTCACCCCGGGGTCGGTGTCCCTCTGTGGGGTGGGATGGGATGCACGAGCTGCTCTGAGGACTGCACGAGCTGCTCACAGAGTTGCTGAGGACTGGAGTAACCTGCTGGGTCCTAGCGCCTGCAGCTGGTCCTGTACACTCTAGTCAGTTCTTCTTCTTCTTCTTCTTCTTTCTCTGTTCTTCTTCTTCCTTCTCTCTTGCTTCTTCTTCCTTCTTCTTCGCTTCGCTCTTCTTCTTCTTCTTCTCCTTCTTTCTTCTTCTTCTTCTTCTTCTTCTTTTTCTTTTCTTCTTTCTTCTTCTTCTTCTTCTCTTCTTCTTCTTCTTCTTCTTCTTCTCTTCTTCTCTGCTTTCTCTTCTTCTTTCTTTCTTCTCTTCTTCTTCGTCTTCTTCTTCTTCTTCTTCTTTTCTTTTCTTCTCTTCTCTTCTTCTCTTCTTCTTCTCTTCTTCTGCTCTCTCTTCTTCTTTCTCTCTTCTTCTTTCTTCTTCTCTTCTTCTTCTTCTTCTCTCCTTCTCCTTCTCCTTCTCCTCTCCTTCCCTTCCCTTCTCCTTCGTCTCCTCCTCCGCCTCCTCCGCCTCTCCTCCTCCTCCTCCTCCGCCTCCTCCTCCTCTCTTCTCCTTCGCCTTCTCCTTCTCCTGCTCCTCCTGCTCCTCCTCATTGAGTTGTAAAGCTTGATTAGTAGGTATTATTATTAATAATAATAATAATAATAACTAATATTATTATCAATAATAATAATAATAATAATGAATACTAAAAATAATAACAATAATTTGGGATGTCCCGATACATCCGTTTCATTTCCATATGATACTGATATTGCAGCCTTGCGTATCGGCCGATACAATATGATACGGTCGTCACTATATACTGTATATATATATATAATTATGACTTATTTTGTAGTGTGGAATGGTAGAAAAGGCTTGATCAAGTGATGTTACTCAAACAGAGAACAATAGTGAGCAACAGTAGGTATGAGAAAAACTGACCCATTTATTATTAACCAATTGGTTACATACATTTAACCTTCAACATAATATCTACTCAATAAAATTAAAAAAATGATATCAAATTTGAAAAAAAATCGAATGTTCATTTTCAAGCTGATATCGGACCAATATCAGATTGGGATACCACTAATAATAATGTGATACAGTATATGCCTTGTGCATTGTGTGGTTAGACAAGTTTCTGTGAAGAAGTTTTGTGGGGAAATTTTGAACATTTCTTTTGAAAAGTCCGTCTTTTCACATTTCACGACCACAAATAGTTTTACATGTTATAGTGTGCTTACTCTGAGCGATAAACCCAAGTTTTCCAGCCACACTTTTGTCGATTATTGGATGTATCCATTTTTATTTTCCTTTATTTATATGAATTAATATTAATGCATGAATGAAACGGACTCTATTCATTCATTATATATACATGTTTATTGTCGTCTATTGTAAGGTGGCTTGTTTATTTTACAGTGGTATTTGTCAAATGGTTTAACTGCGCTCTCTAGCGGCACATTCTTGTATTGCAAGTGGGGAATAACATTCTGATCATTTTCAAGAAAGAACGAAAGAAAAATAAATATATATATCTATATAAATAAATAACACAAACCAGCCTGTAACACAGGAACAGTCACTTCAAAGGGACATTTCAAAATCTTTCTAAAATAAATCAAAGAGTTGTGGGGCCCTGCTTGTCCATCACATTATGCACAAACTGTATAACACATTCAGACAATCACATTTAATCTCCCACTCACTCTTAGGTGTTATTTCTACAATTAAATCACCCTGTGGGGGGTAGCCGGAGTATAAATAGGTAAATGGTGACTGAAGCTGTAATATTATTATTGTAAAGTTGTAGTAATAACAATAATACATAATTATTATTACTATTATTATTGAAATGTTGCGACTTTATTCTCAAAGTATTATAAAAAGCGTTTTATCGATGTGGCCCTAAAACGCTGTCAATAGCTACTGTAACTGTTTTTATTCTATTGTATTGTAAGGTATGAATAAAATAAATTCTACTTTGGTATTAAATAAAAACTTTTAGAAAATATAGTATTATTATTTTTTTTAATATATATTATATATGTGTGTATAGGCCTACATGTTATTTTACATTAAAGTAATACAAAACTAAACAAAACATAAAATGCTAATATGACGACATGTTGAAAACTAATCTGTGTGTAAATATTCTAAATATAATATTGTTAGGTTGAAATGTATCATGTTGGTTTAGTGTTTTCCAGTGTTTTTGTGTCTAAACTGAGGATGATAAAGTGACGATGGTGGATGTGTTTCTAACTTTCTATGACGCTCCCGCTGTTTCCACGGACTGTCTCTTTAACCCAAAGCAGGGCCGTAAACACACCACTACGCATGCGCCCTGTGCATAGCGACGCTACAGGCGTTAGAGGAGGAGAAGAAGAAGGAGGAGGAGAAGAAGGAGGAGGACCAGGACCAGGACCAGGACCGCTAATGCGGATTTCAAGGGGCGAAATACGGTGAGTAGGACAGACCACGTTTATGTTCGTGTCCATAAACCGTTTCAACATGGTGTGTTATGTGTCGTGTCGCTTTGAGAACCGTTCTTCGACCTGTTCAGTACACACACCCATCCCGTTTGGATCATGTGCTACTCGTCGTTAGGCTGCATCCCAAAGCTGGAGGTGATGGTCCTAAATCATCCAGTTCGAAACACACACACTGTCAGATAGACATAATGAAGCCACAGTGAGGCTTAGTGGACCTTCCTCGGTCTTCTCATTGGCTATTGTTCCATAGGGCGGCGGCCTTTGTTTGGATGTTTCCTCTGCTGATGAACATCATCTATTTCTGGCAGCGGCACAGTTCCGGTAACTCACATCCTCCATGAGTTAGAGCGACGGCCGCCATTGGTCCCAGTGTGGTCATCACAGTAGTGATGGATCACACATGGCTGGTTGTGTAGTAGGATCATTTCAATCCTCTCCTGTGTCTAATGCAACAACAACTCAGGATTTAAACAGTTAATTCATGTGTTTGTGCTGTTTTGGACATTCTACACGTCTTTTTATTTCCATGTGATGTGTGATTAAGGAGTTCAATTGCAATCACATTAGTTACATTAGGAGGGGGAAATCGATACACGATTTATCAGTTAGGGCTGGGTGATGTGGACCAAAATTCATATCTGGATTTATTTTTTAAACTTTGTTTATTTAAAGTTGTACAGAAAGTGTACAGCATTTTCATAAGAACATGAAGGTCAAATATCAGGGAACAATGAACAATGAATACTGGTACAATCTCCTTTAAGCACACACGCATAGAACAAAATAAAACAAAAACACACCAACCAACTACAAGCATGTCCACAATTAAATAAAATAGAAAAAAATAAGATATAAAGAAAGATATACGACACCCCCATTTAGATAAACAAAACAAGTATTGTAGAAACATCTGGATATTTTTAATCAAAATATACAATAGAAATATTGATAATTTTATTTTAAATGAAGTCTGATCTGAAAGACAATTCTTGGTTAAATTTGCTGATGCAAAATGCCTCACAAGCTCATTTATTACCAACCAGTTGGAAAATATGTGCCAATTATGGCTTTTTCTTCTATAAGGGACAGCACGTGTGAGTGAGTTCTGTTGCGTGGCTTGTTTAAGGGAAGGTCTGGGTTAGAACGCACTCAGTGATCATCTGAGCTTTTCATGCTGTTCTGAGAAGTTGTTAAAGCAGCGACTCCTAAAACAAGTATTTTAAAACAAAGCAAGCTATAAAAATTATGTATATACTGTATATCGATATAGGCAGTATTTTCATTTTCTATATCACCAAATAGAAAACTCAGTATATCTTGAATGTCAATATATTGCCCAGCCCTAATATCAGGTAATTTTTTGTGAGGTTAATATCAGCTTAATCCCCAACATCGGCATTAGAGGTCTGCATTGCCAGGAATCTGACGGTAGGATTTATGATTGCATGTCATGACACAATATATCCCGATACTAAACATTACAATATGCATCACGATATATTGCGATGTCAATAATTACAAATTTCATCTTTAAAAATCAAGTACAAAATTGCATGAATTTCAATTTATAATTTTTTTTTTTTAAACTTGCAAGAACAAGTACCGTAAATGGAAGAATCTATTTTTTTTCTAACACTCTTAATCGACATCGGCCCTAGGGATGTCCCGGTACGACTTTTTCACTTCCAATACGAGACCGATATTGGATGCTTGGTTATTGGCCGATACCGATATCGATCTGATACAATATCAGCATGAATCATACATACTTTTGTGACTTATTTTGTAGTGTGGAATGTTAGAAAAGGCTTGATCAAGTGATGTTAAATTATACTTTTAAAGTGAAAACAATTCATCTTCACTTCAGTTATTTTTAGTGTCAGTATATGGTGGGAACAACTGAGGGCAGGGACAAAAACAACAAAACTTATCGGAGTGCTTAGATTTTATATGCAGTCCCATAATATTCGTTTTCTGGCTGATATCGCAACCAATATCAATATCAGATTGGGACACCCCTAATCGGTCCGATTAATCCCATATCAATCAGGCTCTAAGATGTAGCTGCATCATAATCAGTCACCGATTATTTTTACCAACCAACAAATTGCTCATATTTCTGGGCAGCAATGTGGCTCAGGTGTCTTTACACAATAAATGCATACATTACATTGAACATTAGTCTGATATATAAAACGCATTTAAACACATACTATTCATAACACATGACTTTCTGTATATGGGATAAACTAAAGAGAGGAAATGAAAAGCTAGGACTGTGATTTTCACTCTAATATATTTAGATCTTGGAGCTGAACATATCTAGGAAACAAAGAAAGGCATGTAGCAGCTCTAAGAGGTTGTTTTTGATCATCTGGGTTGTGTCAACATTATTCAAAGTGTGTTTGTGTATGTCTGTTTGCTTCTTTCCATGCAGATAAACCCCCCCTGAGCAGACTATAGCTGGGAACATGGGGAGTGGTAAGTTTACTCACATCGTGCCTTGCAGACAAAGAGCCACAGATGCAAATAAAAAGGCCTTCTCATCTTTCCTCTTGTTTGCATTTCTCCCTTTGTGTTGAATTTAATTATTACTCAGACAAAGTTTGTCACCAGAATGTGGGCCTTCAGGTTTTTTTCCCAGTCAGCTGGTAACTGTGAAACAATCAACGTTCTTTCCTTTGGGGAATTTCTGCTTTCCTCTTTTTGTCTCATGTTTTTTCCTCTCCGAGTCTTGTGTTGATCACATCCTCACAGTTGGTCATTATTAATCTGTAGTGCGTCTTCAAACATTCCTCAATCAAGTTGAGTGTGCGGTTCCTTTTGGAAAGGTTACGCTTATAGTATATTTTCTTTCAGTTAGTCCTATGTGGCCCAGGGATAGATTCCCAAATCAAAGGAGCTTTTGTTTTTATGCAGAGATGTGGGCACTGAGCGGCGCTGGGCTCTGCTCTGTTGCTTTTGTCTCATAGCCCACCTCCCTCTCTTTCCCCTTTTCCGCCTCTCTCTTCATTTCAGCATCTCTATCACTTTTTTTTCAATAACTCTCACCTAAGGCCCTGTTTACACGAAAACGTTTTCTATTGAAAACTTAAAAGTTTTGTTGTGTTTTGGTGGTTCATTTACATGACAACGGCGTTTTGGTGCTGGAAAACGGGACTGAAAATTGGCTCCAGAGTGGAAGTTTTTAATCCCTCCGTGTCCGTGTAAACATGGAAATGAAACTTTCTCTATCACGGGCATGCGAGGATAGCTTTAATCAGACCTATAAATTAGACCCTACCCAGCCTGTAGTCGTCAGAATACGACCCAAACTCGAATTAAAGCCGATCTCTCTTTAATAGGGATGTCCCAATGCAACGTTTTCATTTCTGATATGGTACCGATATTGCAGCCTTGCGTATCGGCCCATACTAATATTGATCCGATATCAGCATGAATCATAACATACATATTTTTTTTTTTTTTCTCTCTCTCTATTTTCTTTAGTAAAAAAATAACAATGACTTATTTTGTAGTGTGGAATATTAGAAAAGCTTTGATCAAGTGATGTTACTCAAACAGAGAACAATAGTCAGCAACAGTAGGTATGAGAAAAACTGACCCATTTATTATTAAACAATTGGTTACATAATTTTTAACCTTCAACGTAATATCTACAGTATTCTACAATTGAATAAAATAAATAAAAAATCGGAAATTTGAATCAGATATCCGATACTCGTTTTCAGGCTGATATCTGATATTGATATCGGATCGGGACACCCCTACTTTTTAATCCTGAACCCATTGCTAAGACACTATTCAGATCCGTGCACAGCGTGCACATGTAGGCAAGTTTCTTTAATAAATCAGCTTTATTCAATAGCCACTAGTAGAGGTTTAATGCTGCTACACACACAACTCAGAGAGCTGCTCTCTACAGATGTGACACAACAACACAACAAGTCAAAAACAAGTCATTTATGCATTTATAACGTAGTTTATTCATGTGCCAGAGGACAGCCTTCATTCACCTCCTCAGCAAACATTAGTGCGTCATCTCACACTTATTTAAACACATCACCTTCACCGCTCTGAGTCCAAACCGAGTCCATGTTAAAAAGATAGAAATTAAGCCAGAGCCCAGGTTCTGTCTAATATCTCTCAGTAGGATGGAGCTCTGTGATTGACGTCAGAATTTGGTGACATGAAAAATCTTTCCGCTGATCCAAGTGATATTGAAGTAAATCTAAATTTTGTTGGAGAAATTCAGTTTAAATCCAAAGAATGATGTGCATGAACTCTTACTTGTGTTTGACTATTCTGGTTCATTGCAAAACCACACCGCCATCTATTGGCATGTTTACTACACGGTTTTTTTATGTTTCCAGTGGTTTAAATGTAAACAGTGATCGTTTTGAAAACGTTGCCGCGTGAATGCGGAACTTTTTGGAAACAAAAACGGAAACAGAAGCAAAACGTTGTCGTGTAAACGGGGCCTTTATTCCTTCTTCTTACTGCTACCAGGGTTGGGGTCAATTATAATTGTAATTGTGTAATTGATAATTAATTACAAGTATGGCCTAATTATAATCGTAATTGTATTTTAAAAAATCTGTTGCTGTCATAATCGTAATTTAATAGTAATTGAGTTTAGGTAATTGACTTTGTAAATGAAATTGCATGAAAATTCTATAAAAATTGCCATTTATAATTTAATGCAAAACTAGGGAACCATGTTACAGTTGTATGTACAGTTGTTCTACACATTTATAGTTAATTATTAAAATATGTTCAACATTAAGCTCTCCCCCATTGTACCATTTAAAATAAAATAATAATAATAATCGTGGGATATAGTGACACAAAAAAATATCAGACGCCCACACCAAAAATATTAAAACCTATATTTTACTTGATTAGGAAGCCTAACAAGGAAAACAATAGATAGGAAATGTTTTTAGTGTATTTTACAGCTAATTTAAGACCCGATGCTAACAGAATGCTAACACAAGAGGAAGGTTAACTTTTATTAGGTTATTTATTTCAGTAATGGTGATTAATTGTAATGGAACTTCTGTAATTGAGAACGTAATTGTAATTGACTTTCTGAGGATAAAAAAATTATTGTAATTGGAAAAAATGCTGGTCACTGTAATCGTAATTTAATTGTAATTGAACATCGATAATTGAAAATGTAATTGTAACTAACTCCTGTTGTATAATGTTTGCCCTACTTTCTCACACTTGTCCCACTTCATGACCCTGTCCCCCCCAGTGTTCCTGCCAGCAGACACAGCCCACTCGGTGCTGCGGAGGCTGCGCAGGGCCAACTATTTCTTGGAGGAAATGAAGCAGGGCAACATCCAACGGGAGTGTCGGGAGGAGATCTGCACCTACGAGGAGGCCCGGGAGGCTTTTGAGAATGAGGAGAAGACGGTGAGGGCAACGAAACACACCCAACTTTTATCAAAAACACTTGAAAAACCCCGACGTGGGCAATTTTTTATAAACCACAATTTGGTTGACAAAACTAACGGCCTGGCCACACCATTAGGTGAACATGAAACCTAAAATATACAGTATGTACTAGGGATGTAACGATTAATTGTAAGGCAGTTAAAAATCGATTCATTGGTATCACGGTTGATATCGATTTTCTGAAAATTGAATCGCAGTACTTTTTTTAAAGTATCCACAAGTGTCGGCGGCGGGCGGAGTCTGCTAATACTTTCTTTCTGGCTGCCTTCTACTCTTAAATATGTTAATAAATGATTCATTACCCCTTTAGCACCGAAAGAATATCTGTAATATTACTTGAATATCTGTAAAAGTCACGTTTTTCTATTAGCTCTGTCTGCTAGCATAGCTTCTCTTCTTCACTGCAAGATATCTGCATGCCAACCGACCACTGGGTTACCAGCGCCCTCTGCTGGTCCAAACAAATATGACGTAAATCAGTGCAATCGGTTTTTTTTTTTTTTTAAAGTCCAAATAAATTTTCAGTTGCACTTTTAAAAGAAAAAGAACTATTATGCAGTTTTGCATTGTTTATTATAGAACCAGAATTTAAATTGATAGGCTTCATTTTCATTTGTATTTTATTTTATTTTATTTTTAGTTAAATTGCATTGTTTTGAATAGTTTATCAAGGAATTATTTTGACAATGAAAAATAAAAGGAAAATAGTACAGCATTTTCTAGTTTTTTTCCCCCAAAAAAAATTTGTCTACAGTCCCATTTTGTAAAATAAATCGTGAGAGAATCGTATCGTGAACCCAGTATCTTGAATCGAATCGTATCGGGAGTTGAGTGAATCGTTACATCCCTAGTATGTACTGTATATGAAATCACTGTTTTCTTATAAATAGTAAATTTGCTTAAAAATAGGTAAAACTACATAAAAACAAGAGCTCCAACCTTCGCTAAGGACCAAATATCCTCTCTTGTAGTTATTGGCTCAGTGACCCTGATCATGGTACTTTGATCATTCACACTGTAAAGCAGTGTTTTTCAACCTTGGGGTCCGCAACTAGTACTAAAAAACCTAGGTAAAAACTGATTCAAATTCTATTTTTTAAATGTTTTTTGAATTATTGTTATATTTTAAATACACATCACACACAGTAAATATCAAATAACTGTATTGTATACTTAAACTTTCTCAAATATAAATCTCGGAGGTGGCGCATTTGTCACTTTTGTGCACTAATCTGTATTTGTGACACACTTTAATAAACATGATCAACAAAAAGTAATTCTAGGAGAAAAAAAATGTCTGGGGTCGCCAGACGTTTGTGATATCAAAATGGGGTCGCGACCCGAAAAAGATTGGGAACCTCTGCTGTAGAGGCTTGGAAGGAATTTAAATTCCCATTAATAATGATACAGTAGGTGGAAAAGTTTGGGCACAACTAGTTTTTTAAATGAATCATATTGAAATGCGTAATCTGAATCCGATCTGAATGAAACTTGGTGGAATAATTGAGGAACAAACCCAACATAACAGAGTTCAATTTTATTAAGATCAGTCAATTTTGAGCCTAGGTGTGAATTTCTGATGAAAGATAAAGATTTTTTTCTTTTTTTAAACTGATCCAGAATCAGTATATTGATCTGGATCCTCTTCAAAATTTAAAAGAATCTTCCATGGCGTAAGGCAGGGGTGTCCATCTAGTTTCAGTTCAACGGCCACATGTGACCCAGTTTTAGATCAAGTGGGCCGGACCAAAAAATAAATGTTTTTTGTCAAGTTAAAAGCATACATTCAAATAAAATCCTGAATGTTAAGCAATTGGTCAAAATTCCTTGACTTTGCAACTAGTTTTCCAGAAATTTCCAATGTAATTTGAGTTCTGTTGGATAATTTGCGAGAATTTTTCACGTTTAAAAAAAAAAAAAAAAAAAAAAGTCCAGTTTTTGCTGTATTTTTTTACTTTAAACAAAATCTCCCTGTGGGCCAGACTAGATGCTCTGGTGGGCCGGACTTGGCCCGCGAACCTTGAGTTTGACATATGTGGCGTAAAGTCTATCTTTGGTCAAAATCCATATAGTACTTATAACTACTAATATTAATATTATATTTAAGGTAAAATCATGTTTGGATGCATTTCATGTTTAAGCATTGCTGGGTGATGAAGATTATTAGGTCATCATTATTTTTAGTTATGATTTTTTTTTACATTTTATGTTTCATTCAAAGTTGAAATGTAATTTATAAATATACTGTATGTCCTGTTGCTTTATTCCTCTCCATTAGTCACAGTAGTTCTGACTCAGCACATTCTGCTCACACACTGTAACTTGGTCATAGATGAGCAACATTTATTTCACCAACTGAAGCCTTTGTTGTGTATCTTGTCACTTACTGGCATTCACAATGCTTCACAAGTAATTAACCTGAAATTTAAACAAAATCAACTACAATAATAATTATGTGGACTCCAAGAGCCAGGTTTCATTATGTTAAGTCCACACACACTTTTTAAAATAAAGGACTTACAAAACATAATGCATGTGACAGTCCTATTCCTTTTACTTTGTTTCAAAATAGCTTGTTCTACATTGTATGAAAATGAACATAAACCTGTGACCTACAGTAAATATTGAACAACAGCATGATACAGACCGTTTAATTGTTTGTAAGCTTTGTGATGTATTTTGTTGGGCGGGGCTTAGCCTGGAGGCAAAACCACAATTGTCTTTGTTTTTTCTGAGCACGAGTGTCGGCTGCAATCCTATAAAACTTTAATTTATGTCCACTAACGTCATTCCTCCTATTCTGGCACCCAAACACACAACAAAGCTGTAACAATACTAGCCTCCACAGTCTTTAGCCAGCGGCGTTTCCTGTTTTTGCCTCCAGCCACGTTACTCGTGACGTGGGACGTTAAGGGGTCTATAACTCAATCTGCAAAGTATATTTGATCTGCTGATGAGCCCTAAGTAATGCAGGTAGCAGCACAGTTGTTTGGTCAGTAATTTGAAAGTATGTACTCAGTTCACAGCAGTCGTTTACTGATGATTCACAGGCAAAAGTAATTGGATTACTGTTGTAATTCATTGACATTAGGTAACATATTACTGGTACAATAAGTAATGCATCAGTCTCAGATGTGGCCATTAGCTGTGGTGTGTGTACATAAACGTGTGTTTCAGCATCATTAACTCATCAGCTTGATTATTGATCATCATATACAGTAAATCATGAATTGTTGTATGAATAAAGTGACTTTTTTTTCTCCCTCTCTTTACATGGACTCGTAGAGTGTTTGGTCCATTAAATGTTCTGCTGTCCACAGACTGGAATCAATAGTAGTGATGCTGAGTAGTTCTTAGCCATCCTGCATGTCAGGTTTATTTGTCCTACGCTTGAAATTCAAAACTAAGAGTGGCGCTGTTTGGAATTCAGTGGATTTTTCAGGAAGTGATTATTATCTGCAGGAAGAACAGCCCACTTAAAGGGAATGCACGTCTGAAAAATGTTTGTAAGAAGTCAGACTAGTGAAGCCAGGAAAAGGAACGTGCATGACGATTGTCGTCTCTTGTTGTCAGCAGTAAAACACTTAGAGTGAGGAACTGTGTTGGTTCCGTTACCTCGAGTTGAGGAAACATTATTGTTCTGATACGTTCTCCCTAAACCTACATCAGACGTTGGCCATTGGCAGCACTCACTCTAATTTTGTGCCCCCCCCCACCCCACAGTAAAGGCAAAGAAACGACTCCAAAACATACAAAATAACAGCAAAAATACATAAAAAGAGACACAAAGTTACTCCAAAAACACACATGACAACAGAAGTAGCCATAATAATAGAAAAATACACAAAACAACAAAAATGACTATTTCTGTTTTTTTTTTGTGTGTTCTTGGAGTAATTTTCTACATTATTCTCACATTTTGTGTGTGCTTGTTGTCAATTTGTGTTTTGAGTAATTTTGTTCATTTTTGTTGTCATGTCATGTTTTTGGAGTCATTTTTGGATAATATTTTGAAGGTTTCATTTATTCAGATCATTTTTTTTCCCTGGAAATTTAGTTTGATCTTCTGACATGCTTCGACTGTCAACTGCCAGTCTTCTTCAGAGGCGTCTGCTAATCGCTTCGATGTGTCCTTGGTTTCCGTGTAATACCAGTAATTCCAGCAAGTTCTTATTCAAAAAGTAATTATAGCGCGGAAGTTAAGGACACATCAAAGCGATTAGCAGACGCCTCTGAAGAACACTGGCAGTTGACAGTTAGAACATGTCAGGAGATCAAACTAAATTTCCTGAAAAAAAGTTGCCTGAATAAATGACACCTTAACATATTACCCAAAAATGAGCGGCACACACAAAAGGAGAGAAAAATGTGCAAAATGATGACAAAAACACACATAATGGCATGAAAAATATAATCACAAAATGTATTTAAAAAACACGCACACACAAAAATTCAACATGATGACAAAAACACGTACAAACTAGGGGTGTGCAATGCCATGAATCTGACAATACAATATGATTTACATGTCACGATACGTGTGCATGTGCGTGAGGATTTAGATTCTAAATCCTTAGAATCTAAAGCGACAACTATGTAGAAACGTACGTACGCCACCTCAGGACTTGACGTAAAAGACCGCACATTTCTACGCTCACTCCAGTTTTTAAACATCAGGATTTTGACGTACGCACAGGTTTTGGGCGTACGTACCTTTTGTACATGAGGCCCCAGGTGTTCACGTGCTATGCATATGTTAGCGCAATGAATTTTTTTTTTTACAAAACATGGTTAAAAAAAATCAATTTGGACATTTTTTGGATTGATACAATAATCAATCAATCAATCAATCAATCTTTATTTGTATAACGTCAAATCATAACCAATGGTATCTCAAGACACTTTACAGTAGAGCAGTCTTAAGGACGGACTCTTCATTTTATGGATACACACATATTATGGATAATATCGTGCGGGGAAATATTTTACACCCTTAATACAAACCCTGT
Source organism: Gouania willdenowi (assembly GCF_900634775.1). Classification (NCBI taxonomy): domain Eukaryota; kingdom Metazoa; phylum Chordata; class Actinopteri; order Blenniiformes; family Gobiesocidae; genus Gouania; species Gouania willdenowi. The sequence goes on along the minus strand of NC_041047.1, from coordinate 17,842,802 downwards.
GTTTTTTCCTGTGTTAATGCTCAGTTTGGTCATTATTTTTCTAAATGCTGACGTGAGTGTTAATAATGTGTCCCTGGGATTAAACGGAATTTTTTTTTTGCGGCCCACACTATCATAACAGTTGCCCGCCTGTGACTAGAGGTGAGTATTGGCAAGGATGTTGCAATACGATACGTATCACGATACGTGATATTCTACCCAGTTAATATCAAAATTAAACGTAGAGATGAAAAGTCAAGTTGCTGTATATGTTCATCAGAAGATATTGATCATTCAGAGGACAAATGGAGTCAAAACTATTTGCTTCTAAACATCCTGTTGATTATTAGTGTTTTTGCACATTTTTACTGAAAAAAAGCAGTGTCACACACTCATCATAAAAAAAGATAGAAATTTTTTTTTAAAAAGAAATCAAATTTTTTTTTAAAAAGAAATCAAATTTTTTTAAATGAAAAAATCAGTTTAAAATCGGCACCCAAAAAAATTGCGATATATCGTGAAATCGATTATTTTCTCACACCCCTACTATACACGTGTTTGTTCTTACAGAGACGATTCTGGGAGGAATACGTGAAAGAAACCAGTCCCTCTGGAGGTCTGGAGACGGTGGTGGGCGGAGTCCACTCTCTCTACCTGATCGTACCGCTGCTGCTGATCTTGCTCATCATCGCCGTTATCGCCATCAGCGTGTGGCGCTGTCACTCTCGCAAGCGCTCGGAGCGCAGCCCCAGCCTGGAACACTCGCACCACAATCACGTCCTGTCGGTGGTATCCATGGACCAATGGGGGCAGGATTACCACCACGGGGACCAATCAGAACTCAGTTATCATAGTAGCCCAGTCTACCATGGATCGGAGATTACATCAGCGAGGGCCAGCGCCGGAGACCCCCCGCCGTCCTATGAGGAGGCTGTGGGTCACACAGACGTCAGAATAGAGACGGAGCCTCCACCGCAGTATGAAGACATAGTGAACAGCAGCTCTATCAGTGTCAACAGTGCGCGCAGGAAGTAAAGGTGTCTACAACCATCACTACAACAAAAGCATCATCCATTACTAAGGTCCATCAGACACATGCGTTCATCACTGGTGCATTCTCTTCTGTTATACCATCACTAAACCAAAACCAGCAGCATTTACCTTCACCTGTGCTGCCCTATTGTACCAGAAACCAGCAGCAAGACAAACATATGTTGCATGTGGTGTGAAAAAAAAGCTGTTTCTTGTTGCCATAGTGACGCATAAAGGCTCTAAGTGTACGTGAAGGTTGGACTGATGCTTTAGTGAAGGCCACTGCCTTTGCTTTTGATTTATGTGAGCACTTTGAAATAATCAAAAGTTTTATATGCATTTATGTAAGAGCGTCTCTGACTAACTGCATCAGTTTGTGATGTAGAAAGAAAAAAGGAAAATATGTAACAAAAACATATGCAATCTGACAGTGAAGAATTACACTTAAATTTAAAGTGTTTATGCAAGTTTCATATTGTTTAAGAAACAAGTCAAAGAGAATTTTTCACTGTTTATTAAATAAGGATTAAATGGAGCTTGTGATTTAAATAGATGATTTACTTACATCAAACTAAAAAAATGACTTGTCATATATAAAGAGTTAGATAAGGTTAAGGGTCTTAATCGTGGGTTACCACAGCCCAACTGGGATGGGAATGGATCTCTTTGTTGAGGAATTTAATGCAAACTCAAACTTAGTCGTTCAAATTGCTGATTATTAGTTGCATCGGTCCAACTTCAGCACACTTAGGAATGGGAATGGGGTGTCCTGATACGACTGTTTTACTTCCGATACTATATCCACACAATGCAGCCTTTTGTATTACAGCACAAATCATACATTCTTTGATGACTTATTCTGTAATGTGGAATGTTAGAAGAGGTCAGCAACAGCAGGTTGTTGTTTATTATTATTAAGGTTTTACATAAATGTTAACCTTAAAGCTGATATCCGGAGTTTCTGAGAGGACGTCTCAATGTCCCGCCCTCAATAGCTCCACTTCCTCCCCCTGCCTCTGCCAATCTACCAGAAGCCACGCCTCTACTTTTCTGCAGGTCTATAGGCCTTGTTTCTGTGCACAGTTCGGAATTCACTTTGATTGACAGTCTCAAAAACAGAAAGTCGAAGCCTATTGGCTGGACTCACTCTGCGATCGTTTCCATTTGTTTTGGGGTCTATAGGATGAAGGAGGGACTTATATACATTAATGCAGGGGTTCTCAACTGGTCTCAACCTGGGACCCACGTCTTGCCATGGTCAATAAATCGTGACCCACTTTTTCTTAGAATTCAACCAACCAATGTATTTTTTCAAAAATAGCTGATGAAAAAACATTTATTACCTTTTTTTAAACATAAATCTATATATTTTCCTGTGCAACATGCATTTCACTGCATGCCTGTCAAAAGAAAAGTTTATTTCAAAATAAAAGACAAGTCCAACATGAGAGACATTAAGTATTTATTTATTTTATTTTTTTACCAGCTGTCCGCGACCCACTTTTGGGTCCCGACCCACCAGTTGAGAATTGCTGTGTATATGAATGACCACCGACAGTAGACCATAGTAAAAGACTAGTTAGGTATTTTTTCGCATTTCAAAAGAATAACACATTAACATAGATTTCTCAGAAACTCTGGATATCAGCTTTAAACATAAGAACAATCTGCAGTTGAATAAAATAGATAGTTTTTTTTTGCTGATATCACTATTGGATCGGGACACCCTAACTTAGGAATATTACAGCGATGACCTCTATGCTGTTGAACTGGGTGCTGTGTTTGTGTCATACGTGCTATATGTTGCCAATGCATGCGTCTCAGCCCGTTCACACGAGGCTCCGTCCGTCTGTCGCGTGTTGACTGATCAGAACATGTGAGGGCCGACTTCAACTGTGAAACCTCCCCTTCACTCCTGTCCTGTAGCAAATAGAAACTTCTGGAGCTGCTGTGATTCCCAGTAAGGGAATAATAAGGGAAGGATCCTGTGTTTACTGCATTTATTTCAGCATGAGTAATGGAGCCCATTATAATGTATATAGTGTGTGTGTGTGGAAGTTGAAATGAGATTTTCTTGAACTGAGCTGGACAGCAGTGGATGAGTATACACTAATGGTAGTACACTACATAGGTTGTGAATTAAAGAAAGCACTTTGTGTTTAAGCTCCACATGAGCACTTTGATGAAAAGTAGGACTTTAATGGTTATTTTGATGGTTTGAGGAAGGAGTGCTTATCTAAATGTGACCTTACTGCATCTTCTCTGTAACCAAATATGTTTGTGTCTAACTCACATACTGGTAAATGTCACATTTTCTCACTGAGAATTACTGAGCTGTGAATCTTCAGCACTTGCTATTACACTGAACTGAGCTGAGTTGTGCTGATGAACGTCACCACTTCAGTTCGGTCGTTGTACTGTTACTTACAAACTTGTTTTTACAATAAATGCCTTATTAAAATATATAACACTAAATGCAAGGAAACTTTGTACATATATATTTGTTGACTTGTGCAAAAAGCTTGATTTAATTTGTAATAAAACATCTAAAACTTCATATAGGTTCGTGTCGATGTCATTGTTTTCATAGCTAAGTTCTTCAGGGATCAACATTTGTGGAGCCAAAACTGAAGCTCATACTACAAACACATTTATTCAATCTTTCAAGAATAAGCAGCGAGTTGTTTTAGTTCACAACCCCAGTTTAAGTTACATTAATTAATTTACAGTGGGGTCAGTGTTTGTTTCTGCTATTGGAATTTTCATTCAGAAAATATTAATAATTTTAAAAAAAACATACAATTAGTGATTATTTGACTTTTATTTTAAAATTGAAAAATAAAGATTGGAAATCATGACATTTTTCTTTAGAAGGGTCAAGTAGGGATAAACAAATCTTTGAAAATGGCAAGATTTTCATTCTGTTTTTCTTTTTTTTTTACAAGGTGTGACTGGAAGTTGTCATTTTCAAAACCGGTTTTGAAAGTATTGTTTCAAATGAAAATCAAATAACCACTCATTAAATGTGTTTTTAATATCATTTTCTGAACAAAAAACAAAATCCAATGACCAAAACATACACTGACCCAGTGACTGCTGAAACAAACCAGTGAGTGACTCTAACTTCAACCACAACATCACCAGTAGCTGCAGTTGGTTGCACTGACAGTGGATAAAGACAGTGGCTCAATTTGTCCTTGTTTTCCTTTTCATTGCTTCATTAAAAAAAGAACATTCTAGTAAGGCCATTTCAGACTGGTAGGAAAAACAGAACAAAGATTTATTATTATTATTATTATTATTATTATTATTATTATTCACACAAACATCTGTTAAAAGGGCACAAAGTCCAAGTGAAAATTATTTGGTCATGCTGTAAACATTGGCACAGACTTCTGACATTAAAAATGTGGTCATGTGATACAAAGGCAGATTGAATAAAACAAAGAACCAACAGCTGATATCGTTCGTTCGACCTCTGTCCGTAAATGACACCGTGTTGGTGTGGACACCTGAGCACTGCATGGACTCACACCCATTCCACTGGGTTTTTTAACACCTGCAGTATCTCGTCCTCCTCGGTACCTTTGGCAGGTTGGTGCATGTACTCCCACCTGCAAAAGAAGGTGGAGTCTGTTAACGCAGTGTTTTTCAACCTTTTTGGAGCAAAGGTACATCTTTTCATTGAAAAAACATCCCAAGACACACCATCAACTGAACTTTGTTGCCTATATTAATAATATACAATAATTCTTATCAAAGTGTCTTGAATAGACATATATATATATATATATATATATATATATATATATATATATATATATATATATATATATATATATATATATATATATATATATACCTCAGTTTAAATGTGCACATCATATTGTTACTAGTTATTTGGGTCTTGTGACAGCCTTATATCAGAAAAAAAAAAAATCAGAAATTTTAAGCCTTACTCTAGCCTTACCTTCGAATTTTTTTTTTTCCCCGCTTTTCCTAATTTTTAATTTTCCACATTTTTCATGCCTTACTGCATTTTCATCCCAGTTTAAGTATGCACGTCATATTTTCACTAGCTTTAAGAGTCTTATGATATCCTTATCTCAGAAAAAAAAATTCCAAATTTTTTCATTTGATGCCTTTTTCATTTGATGCCTTACCTCTGATTTTGGGTGTTTGTAACTTTTTTGTCATTTTTCATGCCTTACTGAATTTTTACTTCCGTTTAATGTGCACATCGTATTTTTACTAGTTTTTAGGGTCTTGTGATAGCCCTATCTCACAAAAAAAAAAAAAAAAATTCTGAAGTTTTTCAAATTTTATGCCTGACTATAGCCTTACCTCAAATTTTTGGTGTTGGTCATTTTTTCTCATTTTTTTATGCCTAACTACATTTTCACCTCAGTTTAAATGTGCACATCATATTGTTACTAGTTATTAGGGTCTTGTGACAGCCTTATATCAGAAAAAAAAAATCCGAAATTTTTGAATTCTTAAGCCTTACCTTTAATTTCGTTTTTTTTTTTTTCAACTTTTTTCTCATTTTTAATTTTCCACAATTTTCATGCCTTACTGCATTTTCATCCCAGTTTAAGTATGCACATCATATTTTCACTAGTTTTAAGAGTCTTGTGATATCCTTATCTCAGAAAAAAAAATTCCAAATTTTTTCATTTGATGCCTTACTATAGCCTTACCTCTGATTTTGGGTGTTTGTAACTTTTTTGTCATTTTTCATGCCTTACTGAATTTTTACCTCAGTTTAAATGTGCACATCATATTGTTACTAGTTATTAGGGTCTTGTGACAGCCTTATATCTGAAAGAAAAAATCCGAAATTTTTGAAATTTTATGCCTTACTATAGTCTTACCTTCGATTTTGTTTTTTTTCCCCACTTTTCCTAATTTCTATTTTTCCACATTTTTCATGCCTTACTGCATTTTCATCCCAGTTTAAGTATGCACATCATATTTTCACTAGTTTTAAGAGTCTTGTGATATCATTATCTCAGAAAAAAAAAAAAATCCAAAATTTTTGAAATTTTAAGCCATACTATAGGCTTACCTCTGATTTTGGGTGTTTGTAACTTTTTTGTCATTTTTCACGCCTTACTGAATTTTTACTTCAGTTTAACGTCCAAATCATATTTTTACTAGTTTTTAGGGTCTTGTGATAGCGTTATCTCACAAAAGAAAAAAAAAAATTCTGAAATTTTTCAAATTTTATGCCATACCTCGAATTTTTGGTGTTTGTCATTTTTTCGCATTTTTTTTATGCCTAACTACATTTTCACCTCAGTTTAAATGTGCACATCATATTGTTACTAGTTATTAGGGTCTTGTGACAGCCTTATATCAGAAAAAAAAAATCCGAAATTTTTGAAATTTTAAGCCTTACTATAGCCTTACCTTTAATTTCGTTTTTTTTTTTTTTCAAATTTTTTCTCATTTTTAATTTTCCACATTTTTCATGCCTTACTGCACTTTCACCCCAGTTTAAGTATGCACATCATATTTTCACTAGTTTTAAGAGTCTTATGATATCCTTATCTCAGAAAAAAAAAAAATTCCAAAATTTTTGAAATTTTAAGCTTTACTATAGCCTTACCTCTGATTTTGGGTGTTTGTACCTTTTTTGTCATTTTTCATGCCTTACTGAATTTTTACTTCAGTTTAATGTGCACATCATATTTTTACTAGTTTTTAGGGTCTTGTGATAGCGTTATCTCACAAAAAAAAAAAAAAATTCTGAAATTTTTCAAATTTTATGCCATACTATAGCCTTACCTCAAATTTTTGGTGTTTGTCATTTTTTCGCATTTTTTTTATGCCTAACTACATTTTCACCTCAGTTTAAATGTGCACATCATATTGTTACTAGTTATTAGGGTCTTGTGACAGCCTTACATCAGAAAAAAAAAATCCGAAATTTTTGAAATTTTAAGCCTTACTATAGCCTTACCTTTAATTTCGTTTTTTTTTTTCAAATTTTTTCTCATTTTTAATTTTCCACATTTTTCATGCCTTACTGCACTTTCACCCCAGTTTAAGTATGCACATCATATTTTCACTAGTTTTAAGAGTCTTATGATATCCTTATCTCAGAAAAAAAAAAAAATTCCAAAATTTTTGAAATTTTAAGCCTTACCTCTGATTTTGGGTGTTTGTAACTTTTTTGTCATTTTTCATGCCTTACTGAATTTTTACTTCAGTTTAATGTCCAAATCATATTTTTACTAGTTTTTAGGGTCTTGTGATAGCGTTATCTCACAAAAAAAAAAAAAATTCTGAAATTTTTCAAATTTTATGCCATACTATAGCCTTACCTCAAATTTTTGGTGTTTGTCATTTTTTCGCATTTTTTTTATGCCTAACTACATTTTCACCTCAGTTTAAATGTGCACATCATATTGTTACTAGTTATTAGGGTCTTGTGACAGCCTTATATCAGAAAAAAAAAATCCGAAATTTTTGAAATTTTAAGCCTTACTATAGCCTTACCTTTAATTTCGTTTTTTATTTTCAAATTTTTTCTCATTTTTAATTTTCCACATTTTTCATGCCTTACTGCACTTTCACCCCAGTTTAAGTATGCACATCATATTTTCACTAGTTTTAAGAGTCTTATGATATCCTTATCTCAGAAAAAAAAAAAATTCCAAAATTTTTGAAATTTTAAGCCATACTATAGCCTTACCTCTGATTTTGGGTGTTTGTAACTTTTTTGTCATTTATCATGCCTTACTGAATTTTTACTTCAGTTTAATGTCCAAATCATATTTTTACTAGTTTTTAGGGTCTTGTGATAGCGTTATCTCACAAAAAAAAAAAAAAATTCTGAAATTTTTCAAATTTTATGCCATACTATAGCCTTACCTCAAATTTTTGGTGTTTGTCATTTTTTCGCATTTTTTTTATGCCTAACTACATTTTCACCTCAGTTTAAATGTGCACATCATATTGTTACTAGTTATTAGGGTCTTGTGACAGCCTTATATCAGAAAAAAAAAATCCGAAATTTTTGAATTTTTAAGCCTTACTATAGCCTTACCTTTAATTTCGTTTTTTTTTTTTTTCAACTTTTTTCTCATTTTTAATTTTCCACATATTTCATGCCTTACTGCACTTTCACCCCAGTTTAAGTATGCACATCATATTTTCACTAGTTTTAAGAGTCTTATGATATCCTTATCTCAGAAAAAAAAAAAATTCCAAAATTTTTGAAATTTTAAGCCATACTATAGCCTTACCTCTGATTTTGGGTGTTTGTAACTTTTTTGTCATTTTTCATGCCTTACTGAATTTTTACTTCAGTTTAATGTCCAAATCATATTTTTACTAGTTTTTAGGGTCTTGTGATAGTGTTATCTCACAAAAAAAAAAAAAAATTCTGAAATTTTTCAAATTTTATGCCATACTATAGCCTTACCTCAAATTTTTGGTGTTTGTCATTTTTTCGCATTTTTTTTATGCCTAACTACATTTTCACCTCAGTTTAAATGTGCACATCATATTGTTACTAGTTATTAGGGTCTTGTGACAGCCTTATATCAGAAAAAAAAAATCCGAAATTTTTGAAATTTTAAGCCTTACTATAGCCTTACCTTTAATTTCGTTTTTTTTTTTCAAATTTTTTCTCATTTTTAATTTTCCACATTTTTCATGCCTTACTGCACTTTCACCCCAGTTTAAGTATGCACATCATATTTTCACTAGTTTTAAGAGTCTTATGATATCCTTATCTCAGAAAAAAAAAAAATTCCAAAATTTTTGAAATTTTAAGCCTTACCTCTGATTTTGGGTGTTTGTAACTTTTTTGTCATTTTTCATGCCTTACTGAATTTTTACTTCAGTTTAATGTCCAAATCATATTTTTACTAGTTTTTAGGGTCTTGTGATAGTGTTATCTCACAAAAAAAAAAAAAAAAAAATTCTGAAATTTTTCAAATTTTATGCCATACTATAGCCTTACCTCGAATTTTTGGTGTTTGTCATTTTTTTGCATTTTTTTTATGCCTAACTACATTTTCACCTCAGTTTAAATGTGCACATCATATTGTTACTAGTTATTAGGGTCTTGTGACAGCCTTATATCAGAAAAAAAAAATCCAAAATTTTTGAAATTTTAAGCCTTACTATAGCCTTACCTTTAATTTCGTTTTTTTTTTTCAAATTTTTTCTCATTTTTAATTTTCCACATTTTTCATGCCTTACTGCACTTTCACCCCAGTTTAAGTATGCACATCATATTTTCACTAGTTTTAAGAGTCTTATGATATCCTTATCTCAGAAAAAAATAAAATTCCAAAATTTTTGAAATTTTAAGCCATACTATAGCCTTACCTCTGATTTTGGGTGTTTGTAACTTTTTTGTCATTTTTCATGCCTTACTGAATTTTTACTTCAGTTTAATGTCCAAATCATATTTTTACTAGTTATTTGGGTCTTGTGACAGCCTTATATCAGAAAAAAAAAAAATCAGAAATTTTAAGCCTTACTCTAGCCTTACCTTCGATTTTGTTGTTTTTCCACTTTTCCTAATTTTTAATTTTCCACATTTTTCATGCCTTACTGCATTTTCACCCCAGTTTAAGTATGCACATCATATTTTCACTAGTTTTAAGGGTCTTATGATATCCTTATCTCAGAAAAAAAAATTCCAAATTTTTTTCAATTTTGATGCCATACTATAGCCTTCCCTCCGATTTTAAGTGTTTGTAACTTTTTTCTCAATTTTCATGCCTTACTGAATTTTTACCTCAGTTTAATGTGCACATCATATCTTTTTTACTAGTTTTTAGGGTCTTGTGATAGCCTTATCTCACAAAAAAAAAAAAAAAAATCCGACATTTTTCAAATTTTATGCCTTACTATATATTTATTTTTTTTTATCAAGGTATGTGACTGGAAGTTGTCATTTTCAAAACCGATTTTGAAAGTATTGTTTCAAATGAAAATCAAATAACCACTCATTAAATGTGTTTTTAATATCATTTTCTGAACAAAAAACAAAATCCAATGACCAAAACATACACTAACCCAGTGACTGCTGAAACAAACCAGTGAGTGACTCTAACGTCAACCACAACATCACCAGTAGCTGCAGTTGGTTGCACTGACAGTAGATGACAGCAGTGGATAAAGACAGTGGCTCAATTTGTCCTTGTTTTCCTTTTCATTGCTTCATTAAAAAAAAGAACATTCTAGTAAGGCCACTTCAGACTGGTAGGAAAAGCAGTTTTTATCAATTATTATTATTATTATTATTATTCACACAAACATCCGTTAAAAGGGCACAAAGTCCAAGTGAAAATTATTTGGTCATGCTGTAAACATTGGCACAGACTTCTGACATTAAAAATGTGGTCATGTGATACAAAGGCAGATTGAATAAAACAAAGAACCAACAGCTGATATCGTTCGTTCGACCTCTGTCCGTAAATGACACCGTGTTGGTGTGGACACCTGAGCACTGCATGCACTCACACCCATTCCACTGGGTTTTTTAACACCTGCAGTATCTCGTCCTCCTCGGTACCTTTGGCAGGTTGGTGCATGTACTCCCACCTGCAAAAGAAGGTGGAGTCTGTTAACGCAGTGTTTTTCAACCTTTTTGGAGCAAAGGTACATCTTTTCATTGAAAAAACATCCCAAGACACACCATCAACTGAACTTTGTTGCCTATATTAATAATATACAATAATTCTTATCAAAGTGTCTTGAATAGACATATTTTAAATAGTTCTTCTTTCTCATTAAAGAAGCGCAATTAACAATCTTTATCTTGTATTTATATATATATATATATAACTAATAATAATAAATAAATGTATATAATCCACTGCACTTTAACCCCAGTTTAAGTATGCACTTTATATTAATACTAGTTTTTAGAGTCTTATGATATCTTTATCTCAGAAAAAAGAAATTCTGAAATTTTTCAATTTTTATGCCATACTATAGCCTTACCTCTGATTTTTGGTGTTTGTAAATTTTTTCTCATTTTTCATGCCTTACTGAATTAGTTTAAATGTGCACATCATATTTTTACTAGTTTTTCGGGTCTTGTGATAACCTCATTTCAGAAAAAAAAAAAAAAAAAATTAAAATTTTAAGCCTTACTATAGCCTTACCTTCGATTTTGTTTGTTTTATTCCACTTTTTTCTAATTTTTAATTTTCCACTTTTTTCATGTCTTACTGCACTTTATATTTACACTAGTTTTTAGAGTCTTAAATATATAAATAAATACATGTAAAATAAATGTATATAATCCAATTTTGTCCAGCATGGTTCAACGTTAAGAGTGTCACATTTGATCCAAAGTCTGTTATGAAGGGATGTGATGTTAAAGAATAAAACAAATCAATTTTTTTACATGAACAATGAGAACTGAGTGCCAGTTGTGTGCCTTTGTTTTCTTTTTATTGCTGTTTTTCACACACAGTCAAACATAAGCTGCTCATCTGTTCCTCCTCAGAGTGAAATCAGTCCTAAAGTGCAGCAAAGTAAACACGTGGTGCTTATAGTGAGCAAATATCACATGGTGGGTTTTTTATTGTGTATTTCTATGAGATTTTTGATGAATATCACAAGTTAAAGTTTTGCTTTAATGGCATATTTCCTGGGAGATCCTGGGAGCTATGTTGTCGGGGGCTTAATGTCCCTGGTAGGGTCTCCCAAGGCAAACAGGTCCCAGGTGACGGGTCCGACTAAGAGCGGTTCAATAGCCATGTATGAAAAATCAAAATCAAAGGAAGTTCACGTCGCCCGGATTGGCGCTACCGGGGCCCCACCTTGGAGCCAGGCCCGGGGTTGGGGCTCGAGTGCGAGCACCTGGTGGCCGGGGCTTTGCCCACGGGCCCCGGCCGGGCAGAGCCCGAAAGGACGACGTGGGCCCGCCCTCCCGTAGGCCCACCACCCGCAGGAGGGATCATACGAGGCCGGTGCAGTGTGGATCGGGCAGTCGTCCAGGGCGGGGGCCTTGGCGATCTGATCCCCGGCTACAGAAGCTAGCGTTAGGGACGTGGAATGTCACCTCTCTGGCGGGGAAGGAGCCTGAGCTTGTGTGCGAGGTGGAGAAGTTCGGACTAGATATAGTCGGTCTCGCCTCGACACATAACAAGGGCTCTGGAACCAGCCTTCTCGACAGGGGTTGGACTCTCTTCTACTCTGGAGTCGCCAACGGTGAGAGACGCCGGGCCGGGGTGGCTATACTTCTTGCCCCCCGACTTAGTGCCTGTACGTTGGAGTTTACCCCGGTGGACGAGAGGGTAGCCTCCCTCCGCCTTCGGGTGGGGGACGGATCCTGACTGTTGTTTGTGCCTATGGGCCAAACAGCAGCTCGGAGTATCCACCCTTCTTGGATTCCTTAGAGGGAGTACTGGAGAGTGCTCCTTCTGGGGATTCCCTCGTTCTGCTGGGGGACTTCAACGCTCACGTTGGCAGCGACAGTGAGACCTGGAGGGGCGTGATTGGGAGGAACGGCCCCCCTGATCGGAACCCGAGCGGTGTTTTGTTGTTGGACTTCTGTGCTCGCCACAGATTGTCCATAACAAACACCATGTTCAAGCATAAGGGTGTCCATATCTGCACTTGGCACCAGGACACCCTAGGCCGCAGTTCGATGATCGACTTCGTAGTCGTGTCATCGGACTTGCGGCCGCATGTCTTGGACACTCGGGTAAAGAGAGGGGCGGAGCTGTCAACTGATCACCACCTGGTGGTGAGTTGGCTCCGATGGCGGGGGAGGATGCCGGTTAGACCTGGCAGACCCAAACGTATAGTGAGGGTCTGCTGGGAACGCCTGGCAGAGTCTCCCGTCAGAAGGAGCTTCAACTCCCACCTCCGGGAAAACTTCAACCATGTCTCGGAGGAGGCGGGGGACATTGAGTCCGAGTGGGCCATGTTCCGTGCCTCTGTTGCTGAGGCGGCTGATCAGTGCTGTGGCCGCAAGGTAGTCGGTGCCTGTCGTGGCGGCAATACCCGAACCCGTTGGTGGACACCGGGGGTGAGGGATGCCGTCAAGCTGAAGAAGGAGTCCTACTGGGCCTTTTTGGCCTGTGGGACTCCGGAGGCAGCAGACAGGTACCGATGGGCCAAGCGGAGCGCAGCCACGGCGGTCGCCGAGGCAAAAGCCCGGACATGGGAGGAGTTTGGTGAGGCCATGGAGAACGACTTCCGGACGGCTTCGAAGAGATTCTGGACCACTATCCGGCGTCTCAGGAGGGGGAAGCAGTGCACCGTCAACACTATGTATGGTGCGGATGGTGCGCTGCTGACCTCGACTCGAGACGTTGTGGATCGGTGGGGGGAATACTTCGAAGACCTCCTCAATCCCACCGACACGCCTTCCAATCAGGAAGCAGGGCCCAGGGACCCGAGAGTGGGCTCTCCTATCTCTGGGGCTGAGGTTGCCGAGGTGGTTAAAAAGCTCCTCGGTGGCAAGGCTCCGGGGGTGGATGAGATCCGCCCGGAGTTCCTCAAGGCCCTGGATGTTGTGGGGCTGTCATGGCTGACACGACTCTGCAACATCGCGTGGACATCGGGGGCAGTGCCTCTGGATTGGCAGACTGGGGTGGTGGTCCCCCTTTTTAAGAAGGGGGACCGGAGGGTGTGTTCCAATTATAGAGGGATCACACTCCTCAGCCTCCCCGGTAAGGTCTATTCAGGGGTACTGGAGAGGAGGGTCCGCCGGATAGTTGAACCTCGGATTCAGGAGGAGCAATGTGGTTTTCGTCCTGGCCGTGGAACTGTGGACCAGCTCTACACCCTCAGCAGGGTCCTTGAGGGGTCATGGGAATTTGCCCAACCAGTCCACATGTGTTTTGTGGACTTGGAAAAGGCATTTGACCGTGTCCCTCGGGGATTCCTGTGGGGGGTCCTCCGGGAGTATGGGGTATCGGACCTCCTGATAGGAGCTGTTCGTTCCCTGTATGACCGGAGTCAGAGTCTGGTCCGCATTGCCGGCAGTAAGTCGAAATCGTTTCCGGTGAGGGTTGGACTCCGCCAGGGCTGCCCTTTGTCACCGATTCTGTTCATAACTTTTATGGACAGAATTTCTAGGCGCAGTCAGGGCGTTGAGGGGGTCCGGTACGGGGGCCTCAGTATTGCATCACTGCTTTTTGCAGATGATGTGGTCCTGTTGGCTCCAACATACCGTGACCTTCAACTCTCACTGGATCGGTTCGCAGCCGAGTGTGAAGCGGCCGGAATGAGAATCAGCACCTCCAAATCCGAGTCCATGGTTCTCGACCGGAAAAAGGTGGAGTGCCTTCTCCGGGTTGGAGATGAGGTTCTGCCCCAGGTGGAGGAGTTCAAGTACCTCGGGGTCTTGTTCACGAGTGAGGGAAGGATGGAGCGAGAGATCGACAGGCGGATTGGTGCGGCGTCTGCAGTGATGCAGAGTCTGCACCAGTCCGTCATTGTGAAAAGGGAGCTGAGCCGAAAAGCAAAGCTCTCGATTTACAGGTCGGTCTACGTTCCAACCCTCACCTATGGTCATGAACTTTGGGTCATGACCGAAAGAACAAGATCACGGGTACAAGCGGCCGAAATGAGTTTCCTCCGTAGGGTGGCTGGGCTCTCCCTTAGAGATAGGGTGAGAAGCTCAGTCATTCGGGAGGGGCTCAAAGTAGAGTCGCTGCTCCTCTGCATCGAGAAGAGCCAGATGAGGTGGCTTGGGCACCTAATTAGGATGCCCCCTGAACGCCTCCCTAGTGCGGCGTTCAGGGCACGTCCCTCCGGAAGGAGGCCCCGGGGAAGACCCAGGACACGCTGGAGAGACTATGTCTCTCGGCTGGCCTGGGAACGTCTCGGGGTCCCCCCGGACGAGCTGGAGGAAGTGGCCGGGGAGAGGGAAGTCTGGGCCTCCCTACTGAGGATGCTGCCCCCGCGACCCGGAAACGGCTAAGCGGGAGAAGATGGATGGATGGATGGATGGCATATTTACAGACAATAATTAACTTGTTTTCAAAAATATTTTTTAGACCAATTAGGTCAAAGTGAATCATTTCTCACAGCACACCTGACAATCTTTGGTTGAAAACCCCTGTGTTTGCTCATTGACGCCACAGTGACCTATGACCCCCTGCTGTGGTGAAAGGTGTAAGCGTATACCTGGCAGTGAGGGGGAGGGACATGAGGATGCTCTCGATCCTGGAGCCGGGCGTGGCCAGGCCAAATTTCACTCCTCTGTCATACACCAGGTTGAACTCCACATATCTACAGCACAATCATATTTACACACTGGGATCAATATTTTACACACCAGCTTTTCTTATGTCCTATTAAAGTATATGAAACTATAATCAGGACCTACAAGTAACTGATTGATAAAGAATAGGTCGTCTCACCATCGTCCTTCACACCGTCTGGGTGTCTTTTACGCACCTGCCTCGTCGTACCTGCTGCCAGTCCTTCTCCTCGTCAGTAAAAGAGTCATTAAGGTGTTTATACACGATGGGCAGGTAACAGGGTACCACGGTGCGTGCACAGCTCTTCACAAAACTGAACACTTCCTCCTGATTCGGAGAGTCCAAATCATCAAAGAAAATGCCCCCAATCCCACGGGTCTCTCCTCTGTGGCGGATGTAGAAGTACCGATCACACCTAGAGCACAACACAACTGGAGTGAGTTTAGATCAAACACACAGAAATATTACCTCTGCCGAGGAGGGAATGCGTTCACCACCATTTATTTATTTATTTGTTTATTTATTACGTCAAAAGTACTAAACAGATTGGGACAAAATCTGAACCAAAGATAGACCTTAAACCCGACATAGGCAACTGGTGGCCCGGGGGCTACATGCGGCCCTCTGTCTGATTTTGTGTGGCCCCCCAAAAAAAATTGTAATTCATGAAGTTGGAAGTTTTATGAAGCCCAACATAACAGACAAAACTCCAGAAACAGAAAACGGTAGAAAAATGTCAACAAAAGTACACAAAATGATAACAGACACAATAAACATAGGGTGTAAATCACCTGTTTCATTCCGATACGATATATATCGATTATCAGAACAACGATTCGATATTTGCTGACGTCACAAAACAATTTCAATTTTGATTCGATTTAGAGGCCTGCGATTGATATCAGACAATAATCTGGGTTTTTTTTTTTTCGCACATTAAAGAATAAAAACACAATATTGATACATTTTGAGAATTTTATTGCCTGATTGTTTAAGGCATTTACTTGAAAAAAGCGATGGAAATCGATGTCCATACTTTAAATCAATTTGACTAAATCATTGATCAAACAATCGATTAATCGATCTAGATTAATCTTTACACCCCTAACAAAACAAACACTTAAACACACAAAATGACAAAAACAACAACATCTTCTAAAGGACTAAAAAAAAAAAAATACCAACAAAATTGCACAGAATGACAAAAAAATGTAAAAAAAAAAATGACAGGAAAAAAACCCCAAAAGACAATAATAATACAATTTTTTTTTACAAAAACACACAATGACTCAAAAAAGGCAAAAATAAAAATTGCCATAATGACAAGAAATTAGAAAAAACACACAAAAGGCCTAAAAGACAAAACCTATTGTTGTTTCCTGCATAATGCTCAGATCGGTCATTATTCTAAATGCTAACATAAATGTTGATAATGTGGTCCTCGGATCAGACAATCACATTTGGCGTGCATTTTGGAGGGAATCTGGATCAATACTCTCATTCTGGAGTTTTCAAAAATCATCCATGAAAATTAAAATTAAGTAAAATAAATTTCAAAATGTCATCATCTGATAAACCCCACCCCTCCCTACGATAGCCTCACTGTTCATTTACAGAGTGTCATCAGAACTCAACGGTTTTTTCAGCTCACGTAGACTTTAGGGAGGGACTTGTCCTTATCACACACATTCAGCAAGGAAACGCCCACTGTAACACACACACACACACACACAGGACTTAAACCGTACCATTTCTTGAAGTCAGGGTAGTACTGTGGGTGGTGTTTGTCACAGGCCTCCTTCAGTGTGCCGTGAAAGTGAACGGCATCTTCTCTGTTGATATAAACTGGAGTCAGATCAGTGCCTCCCCCAAACCACCACTGCTTATTTCCTGGAACACACACACAGATAACAAGAGTGAACATTCATTCACACCAGGAACAAGCGTCACTGACACAAAGAAACAACAGCTGATGTTAGGAACGCTCACCATCTTCCTCTTCAATCTCAAAGTATCTGTAGTTAAAGTGCACGGTGGGAATGTGTGGGTTCTTAGGGTGGATGACGGAGCTCACGCCCATAGCACAAAACGGAAGTTTACCTGGGAAACATCAAAGAATGAAAAAAAAAAAGTAAATAAAAATCATATAATAAATCAATGAATAAAGACTCACCATCTTTTCCTTTGAGGATTTTCCCCCTGCTTCTCATCTGCTTTGCCGCTTCCTCAGTCAGGTGACCAAAAACCACCGACACGTTGACTCCTGCTTTCTCAAACACTTTCCCATCCTGCATTACACAGCTGATCCCCCCTCCACCTGAAACAACCACACACAGTAAACATACAGAAACACAAACACATTAGCTGCTTTGGAACTACTTCTGCTCTCTTTTTTAATTATTATGTGAGTTTTAGCTTTGAATAACGTATTGAAAAAAAAAAAAAAAAAAAAAAAGGGTACGCCTTTAGAGCAGCGTTCATTTTAAAATCTTGTTCAAAACTATAGGGCAGACATGGGCGACTGGTGGACCGTGGGCCACATGTGACCCTTGGTCTAATTTTGCATGCGCCATAAAATAAACATACAAAATAAACATTTGTGTGCCTTACTAAATAGCCTTACATCTGAAATTTGGGTGTTTTTCCACATTTTTGCTGTTTTTCATGCACTACTGCATTTTCACCCCAGTTTAAGTGTGCTCAGTATATTTTATACTTTAACTAGTTTTTAGGGTCTTGTGATAGCCTTATCTCAGAAAAAAAATCCAAAGATTTTCTACTTTTATGCCCCTATAGCCCTATCTCAGGTAAAAAAAAAAAAAATTGTTAAATTTTTAAACCTTACCATAGCCTCTTAAAAAAAAAAAAAAATCAACTTTTTTATTTTAATACCTTACTTAATTACTTGTTAATTCTGTTGTTTAATTTTGTAGAAAATAATACATCACAGATATGCCACAAAACTGAAGTCATTTAAAATGACAACGTTCTGGTTTTAAGAAACACTAAAAAAAAAAAAAAAAATCAAGAAAAAACTCCAGAAAACGACCGGAAAATGTCAACAAAAGTACACAAAATGATAACAGACACACTAAACAAAGGGGTGTAAATCACCTGTTTCATTCTGATAACGTTTCGATATTTGCTGATGTCACAAAACCTGTCACAAAACGATTTAGATTTGATTCGATTTAGAGGCCTGCGATTGATATCAGACAATAATCTGTTTTAGTATATTCTTTTTTACCAACTAACATGGAACGCAAAATGGCGATGGATAAGAAACACAAAGAAATCAAGAAAAAAAAAATGATGGTAGTCAATAACAATTGCTTTTTTAGATCAAGCAGAGGGAAAAAATATGGAATCACCCTGTAAGTTTCCATTTCCAAAACTAACACCTGCATCAGATGAAATCTGCTCATTATTCTGCATTTAAAAAGGAGTTCTCACACTTTGGAGAGCTGTTGCACAAAGCAGATTGACATGAATCATGGCTCCACCACCAGAGATGTCAGATGAAACAAAGGAGAGGATTATGAAACTTCCTAAAGATGGTAAATCATCACAGAATGTTGCAAAAGATGTTGGTTGTTCACAGTCAGCTGCGTTTAAAATCAGGAACAAGTACAAACAACATGGGAAGGTTGTAAAAGGCAAGCATACTGGTAGACCAAGGAAGACAGAAAAGTTAAAGCAATATGTTTTGAAAACAAAAAATACACAGCAAAACAAATGAGCAACAAATGGGCGGAAACTGGAGTCTGTGACTGAACTATAAGAAACCACCTAAAGGGAATGGGATTCATATACAGAAAAGCTAAACAAAAGCCATCATTAACACCTCAACAGAAAAAAACAAGGTTACAGTGGACTAAGGAAAAGCAATGGTGGACTTCAGTGATGAATCATGAATCTGCATTGGGCAAGGTGGTGACTCTGGAACTTTTGTTTGGTGCCGTTCTAATGAGATTTATGAAGATGACAGCCTGAAGAAAACATGTAAATGTCCACAGTCATTGATGAGATGAGGCTGTATGTCAGGTAAAGGCACTGGGGAAATGGCAGTCATTACATCTTCAATAAATGCACAACATCTGAAACATCGCGCAGCAGTCGGGGACAGGGCTTCTGGATTGGCAGAACGGGGGTGGTGGTCCCTCTCTTTAAGAAGGGGGATCGGAGGGTGTGCTCCAACTACAGAGGGATCACACTCCTCGGCCTCCCCGGTAAGGTCTACTCCAGGGTGCTGGAGAGGAGGATCCGGCTCTGTGGGGGGTGCTCCGGGAGTATGGGGTCCGGGGCCCTTTGCTAAGGGCTGTCCGTTCCCTGTATGACCGCAGCAGGAGCCTGGTTCGCATTGCCGGCAGTAAGTCAGACCTGTTCCCAGTGCATGTTGGTCTGCACCAAGGCTGCCCTTTGTCACCTGTTCTGTTTATTACTTTTATAAACAGAATTTCTAGGTGCAGCCAGGGACCAGAGGGAGTCCAATTTTGGAACCTCAGGATCTCATCTGCTGTTTGCAGATGATGTCGTTCTGTTGGCTTCATCAAATCAGGACCTTCAGCGTGCACTGGGGCGGTTTGCAGCCGAGTGTAAAGCGGCCGGGATGAGGATCAGCACCTCCAAATCTGAGGCCATGGTTCTCCACCGGAAAAAGGTGGCTTCCCCTCTCCGGGTCGGTGGAGAGTCCTTGCCTCAACTGGAGGAGTTCAAGTATCTCAGGGTCTTGTTCACGAGTGAGGGTCGGATGGAGCGTGAGATCGACAGATGGATCGGTGCGGCGTCAGCAGTGATGCGGTCTCTATGTCGAACTGTTGTGGTGAAGAGGGAGCTGAGTCGGGGGGCAAAGCTCTCAATTTACCGATCGATCTATGTTCCTACCCTCACCTATGGTCATGAGAGTTCGGTAATGACCGAAAGGACAAGATCGCGAATACAGGCGGCCGAAATGAGTTTCCTTCACAGGGTGGCTGGGGGCACCCTTCGAGATAGAGGAGCTTGGAGTAGAGTCGCTGCTCCTTCATGTCGAAAGGAGCAAGCTGAAGTTTCTCTGGCATCTGTTTCAGATGCCTCCTGGTCGCCTCCCTCGGGAGGTGTTTCAGGCTGGGAAGAGGCCTCGTGGAAGGCCCAGGACACGCTGGAGGGACTATGTCTCTGAGCTGGCCTGGTGTCACCTCGGGGTCCCCCCACAACTGCTAGAGGAGGTGTGTGTGGATCGGGAGGTCTGGGCATCTCTGCTGAGACTGTTGCCTCCGCGACCCGGCCCTGGATAAAGCGGAAGAAAATGGATGGATGGATGGATAAATGCACAAGTTTATGTTGACATTTTAAAGACTTTTCTTACTCCCTCAACTGAAAGGATGTTTGGGGATGATGACATCATTTATCAAGATGATAATGCATCTTGCCGTAGAGCAAAAACTGTGAAAACTTTCCTTGAAAAAAGACACAGGGTCAAAGTCATGGCCTGCAAATAGTTTGGATCTCAATCCATTTGAAAATCTGTGGTGGAAATGGAAGAAAATGACAAGGCTCCATCATGCAAAGCTGATCTGGCAACAGCAATCAGAGAAAGTTGGCGCTGGATTGATGAAGAGTTCTGTTTGTCACTCGTTTATGAGTCCATGCCTCAGAGACTGCAAGCTGTTATAAAAGCCAGAGGTGGTGCAACAAAGTACTAGCGTGTTGTAGTACTTTGGGGAGTTAATGCAGCTTCTTTAATTCCTGTGGTGACAGGTAACACAGGTAAAATTGTGAAATTAAAGAAAAGCAAAAAGCTTTATAGAGATAAAAATTTGACTCCTATAACATGTCATCCAAAAAGTCCACCAGTGTCTCCAGTAAAGTCTTTAAAATGAGCTTTTCTTAATGTTAGATCTCTTGTTAACAAGTCACTACTAATTAATATTATTTTGACACATCACTTGGACTTTTTATTTCTTAATGAAACGTGGTTGAATGATGGTATCAGTAATACTATTCTCAATGAAAGTGCACCACAAGACTTTATTTATTTAAATAAGTGTCGTACTTGCAGGAAAGGTGGTGGAGTTGCTGCCATTTTTAAATCAATATTTCAGTGCAAAGAAATAATATTTGGGGATTTTATCTCCTTTGAATATATGTCATTCTTACTGAAGGGTGATTCAAGAGTTCTGTTTTTAGTCATTTATAGACCCCCAAAATATTCTGGAGAATTCATGGATGAGTTTGCTGAACTGCTGTCAGTTGTATGCACTGAATACAACTTTTTAATAATAACAGGTGACTTAAATATTCATGTAGACAATAACATAGACAATACTGCCAAAGAACTGTATGCTTTAATGGATACTTTTGGTCTTACACAACATGTGACTGGTCCGACACACACTCAAGGTCACACTTTGGATCTGGTTATCTCTAAAGGTGTTGATATCTCTGCTGTTGATGTAAGAGACTTAGCTCTATCTGATCATTTCTGTGTCTTTTTTGACCTAGAGACTGTAACATCTGTTCCCCCTAGTTATGTGTGTTTAAAGAAAAGGTACATAAATGAGAACACAAGTGCACAGTTTATGGAAGCCATAGCAATGACACCAACATTGAGTGCTGAGACAGTTGATGATCTTCTAGATGAGTATAATAGAAAAGTCTGTAATGTCATAGATGTGGTGGCTCCAATCAAAACTAAGAGAAAACCAAACACACAGAAAACACCTTGGAGGAGGACTGAGATAATGCAGAATTTGAAATCTGACTGTAGAAGAGCTGAGCGTAAATGGAGATCAACAAATCTCCAAATTCATCTAGAACTGTACAAAATAAGTCTGCGAAAATTCAATGATGGCTTGTTCAAAGCAAGGCAGCAATACTTTTCTGAAATTATTGTCAAAAATGTCAACAACTCTCGCACGTTGTTTTCTGTAATTGAAAAGCTCACAACCCCCCAGATCAGATAGCCCCTGAATTACTGTCAGCTGGAAAATGCAATGAATTTGCTGTATAGTTCAATGAAAAAATACAATCAATAAGGTCAAACATCAGAACAAACCAGCAAAATCACAAAAAGCTTGAACAGCTTCAACCACTGAGGGATGAGTCAACTACAATGTTAGAGTTTATTACAGTGAACCCAAAAACAATAGAGGAGATGTTCAGCAGCTGAATCCATCAACGTGTTGCCTTGACACAATACCCTCAAACTTCTTTAAAACTGTTGTAAAGTCAATTGTCACTGATTTGTGTCAGATAATTAACTGCTCATTCCAATCAGGCACCGTACCAAAATCCCTGAAAGTAGCTGCTGTGAAACCTCTGTTAAAGAAGAGAACACTGGATGCCTCTATACTGACTAACTATAGACCAATCAGCAACCTTCCATTCATAGCCAAGATCATTGAGAAGGTGGTCTTCAACCAACTTAGTCAATTCTTAACATTCAACAAAATATTTGATAAATTTCAGTCAGGTTTTCGTTCTCATCACAGCACTGAAACTGCTCTGATCAAAGTGATCAATGACATAAGGTTGAACACTGATTCAGGAAAAGTATCTGTTCTCATTCTGTTGGATCTAAGTGCTGCATTTGACACTGTAGATCATACAATTTTGTTGCACAGATTGCAAACATGGGTTGGACTAAATGGAAAAGTAATGCAATGGTTTAAGTCATACTTGGAGGAGCGAAACTATTTTGTAAGCATTGGAAACTTTGAATCTGACAGATTACCAATGTCCTGTGGGATTCCTCAGGGATCTGTTCTTGGACCTCTTCTGTTTAGCCTTTATATGCTTCCTTTAGGACAAATTTTACAGAACTGTAAGGTTGATTATCAGAGCTACGCAGATGACACACAACTATATCTATCACTGAACCCAGATGACTATGGTCCCATTGAGGTGTTGTGTGACTGTTTAGAAAAAGTAAACTGCTGGATGAGTGAAAACTTCCTTCAACTAAACCATGACAAGATGGAGGTGATTGTCTTTGGTAACAAGGAAAAGAGGACAGCTGTCAGCAATTATCTTGAGTCTCGATCTTTAAAAGCTAAAGACCAAGTAAAAAACCTTGGTGTTCTGATTGACTCAGATCTTCCATTCAGCAGTCAGATCAAATCTATCACAAAAACAGCCTTCTACCACCTAAAGAACATCTCCAGAGTGAAAGGTTTAATGGCTCAGAAAGATCAGGAGAAACTGGTCCATGCTTTTATCTCCAGCAGACTGGACTATTGTAATGGTCTTCTGACAGGAATCCCCCAAAAGAGCATCAAACAGCTACAGCTGGTTCAGAACGCTGCAGCTCGGGTCTTAACCAGACAAAGACACATTACTCCAGTTTTAAAGTCTTTACACTGGCTCCCAGTCAGCCTCACAATAGACTTTAAAGTTCTGCTGCTGGTGTATAAATCTGTGAATGGGTTTGGTCCAGAATACATCAGTGACATGTTAGTCAGGTATGAACCCAGCAGGTCTCTCAGATCTATGGACACAGGTCAGATAGTGGAGCCCAGAGCTCACAGTAAACATGGTGATGCTGCTTTTAGTTGTTATGCTGCAAAGAAGTGGAACAAACTGCCAGCAGAGCTGAAGTCAGCATCCAATGTGAACATTTTTAAATCAAAGTTAAAGGCACTTTTTTTCTCTACTGCATATGATTGAGAGAGAGATTTTTAGTCATGTTGTTGATGTCATGATGATTTTACTGATGATTTTAATTGATTTTACTGATGATTTTAAATGTTCTTATTGATTTTAAACAATTGAATGTTTTATCATGTAAAGCACATTGAGTTGCCTTGAGTATGAAATGCGCTATACAAATAAATTTGCCTTGCCGTGTTTTTTTTTTTTTTGTCTGTTTATTTTTCATGATTTCATATTTTTTTCCTCAGAACTGAGTTATTCCATATTTGTTTCCCTCTGCTTGATCTAAGAAAGCAATTGTTATTGACTACCATCATTTTTTTTTCTTAATTTCTTTTAGTGTTTCTTAAAGCCACAACGCTGCCATTTTAAATGACTTCATGTCTGTGATCTCATTTTTTTCTACAAAATGAAACAACTGAACATCCTCCAAAACTGGTGATTCCATAATTATTTTTTTTTACCAGGGGTTGTATATAGCCTTACATATAGTGCTCATCATATTTGAACTAGTTTTTGGGGTCTTATGATAGCCTTATCTCAGAAAAAAATAAAATAAAAAATATATTTACATCTTTATGCCTTTGCACTGATGGATTTTCTAGATTTTCAATGCCAATTACAATTACAAAGTTACTTATCTGAACTCAATAGTGATAGATTTTGGCGTTTTTTACGTGTATCGGCCGATGTGGGCTGCTGCGTTTGGCGATTCACATTATTTACAAAGAACAGAAATATTTTTTTACTTGTTCTTGTTCTACATCACCAGTTTTTAATATTGGCCATGGCTATGGATACGTTAAACGTTTACATAGACTGCCATTCAATGCATACGCAGCGTCCCTCATTGGCCAGATTAGATCACGTGATAGGTGCACCACGTGACCTAAAGTTCCGTCAGTTGTATTTTAGCTCATATTTATTTTTAGCTACCCCCTAACCCTAACCCAGGAAATACCCTAAAATGTTTATTTTTGTTGAATAGGTATCTTAAAAAATGAAAAAATATATATGACAAAAGTGAGATTCGAACCCACATTAGCGGAAGGAAAAAACCTTGAGTGTGGCGCATTACGCTTTTGTAAAAAAAGTCCGGAAACTTAGACACAGTCCCAGGAGCTATTGATACGTTTAACATATCTCTAGACACTTTCTTTAATATTTGTTAAATATTTTTTACATGGTGTCGTTCTACCTCATCTTTGTTAATTTCAATAAATGTTCCTTTTTTAAAAATTGAGACTCGTACCACTTGTTATCATCAGTGTAATTTTTATGACGTAAATTGAGGGCGAAAAGTAGTATCGGCTCAAGAATATCGGCAGTCCGTATCGTCATCGGCTAAAGGCTGTTGGGGAAATAAATCGGTATTGGCATCGGCTTTAAAAAACCCAAATCGGTCTATCCTAGTTATAAGTGATTTTTCCAAATACAATTACGTCATATTTTTAATGAATTAATTGACCCCAAATCTGCTGCACATTGAGCTTTAAAGCAGGGTTAGAATCACCTTCCTTTCGTTCCCAGCGGTCCACAGTGAAGGTCCCTCCATCCACCTCCTCCAGAGCTCGGCAGAAATCCGCCTGAGTCTTCATGATCAGCATCTCCATCCTGGTCCTCATCTCCCCCTTCCTGCTCTGCAGAACGGACACGTCGGTCACTGGAGGAGACATGAAGGCTCTGCATCTCTCCAAGATGTCTCCCTCCTCTTCACACTCCTGGACGGCGTTGGCTGGAGCGATCTTTGTAGCCATCTCTGCCCGCTGGAAGTGCTTAGCGTTGGCTGCGATACCAACCACGGCTCCTACTGCAGTCACTGCCCCGCTCACAGCCAGCACTCTCCAGCGGGCTCGTCCGCCTGCAGACGCCCCGGTAGTCCCATGGGACATGAACCGGACCCCACCGGAGCCTCTGGGAAGCCGTCCAGCTCCCGGAAACAGCACCGCAGACCTGCTGTGAGGAGATGCATGTAAAGCACAGTCACTGAGTCTCTTTAAATGTAACCCAGTGCATCGCCTCACAGCAGCCTGAGCAGTTTTACTCATTGAACACAACACAATGGTAGCCATTTGTAACCTGGAACTAGTTCGTCCTCTGAATGAATCCCGTTTACCCAACTACTCACACCATTATCTCAACTTGTGCCTACGTGCTGTCTGTCACTGTGCGTCAGGTCAGCACGCAGCCTAGTGGGTTGGTAGAGAGTGATGCATCGTGGGAAATGTCGTCTTTGACACGGAACCTTGACTTGATAAATGTTTGTAATAAACTACAAAGCCCAAAACACTGCACGAGAAGAAGCAACAGTTGCCTTCAGGGTCTTCGCTCTTAGCTGGGACAAACAAGAGCACACCTGCTTACTATCTAACAACTTATGAAATAAGTATTACAGAAATAATGAAGTTTAGTGAATCTTCATCAGAAAATGTCAAAATGTTCTATTTCACATTTTTTTTGTCTATTAGCTATCAGAAAACATATTCGTGTGTGTACATTTAATTTTTCATGTTTACTGTGGAAATTGTGGGAGGTGTGTTGAAGTTAGTTGTCAATGCGCATGTGCATAGAGTAAAGCGTGTTGACCGTCGCCATAACGACGGGTCCAATAAACCATTTAGGCTTCAGATGAGCGGAAAGCAGATTATTATTTGTTACCTTACATAGCGACTCTAACCATGTTAACTACTGATATGGAGCGATAGAAGGGTGGACATGTTATAATTCTGCCTTTAACTCAACGGTGACACGACGCATTAACCCGCTGACGGTGAGCTTATTTAAATCCATGTAGCTGCAGCTTTTTCTTATTCCTTTTCTGTCACTTTACGAAATATATTTATATTTATAGTGAAAGCAAACTTGAATTACTTCACGATCATATTTAAAGCCTTGGAGCTATTTTAATTAACTAGAGTTAACTAGTCGAGAATGACTTTAACCTAAAAACGGATATAATGACACGAGTTCATTAGTGACGTCATCAAGCAGGTTGGTGCCAACAAAACATTATTATGCCAAGGTCACAAGACGTGGATCTTCTTTAAACTTTGTGTCACGTTGGAGGGAAGAATATTATCCCTTGTTTTTAATTTAATGAAAATAAACTATACTGTTGTTAATCTTAATATTTTATTAGGAAAGTTTCACATCCATAAATGTAAATTTCAAAACACCACTCCATCATTCAAATTATTTCGGATTGGGGTTGATTTTTATTTAATTATTTTATTTTATTTTTTATTTAAAATCTCTTAAGCTCATTCGTAATAAAAAAAAAAGAATATATCTATATATATATATACATACACTTTATATTCCTTTTGTTTCTTTGTTACTGTTGCCCTTAATAATAGGTTGATTGTAACTCTTGTTCCTGCTGTTGCAATTCTGTGAAGTGGAATGACTGATTGTATGTATGTATATATAAATAACAAAAATAATAAATAATAATAACATTAGTATGCCAAGGTAAAGAATCACATCCTCAACATCATCTTCTTTACCTTTAGGCCAATAGTCCTAAAGGTGGCGCTACAGCAAGCCTCTAAAATCCAATATACAACAAATCAATCACATGTGCTACAGATATGCAACTTTCACCAAAATCTAGCCTATATACTGAAAAAAACAACTTTGGTATACTCAAACATTATGCAAATTATATCCACCACCATTCTGTTTTTTTATTTTCTATAAAAATAGCTAAAACATATTAAACCTATCTTCTCCTACAATAATTGCTCAATTGACACCAAACTTGCTACTGTCAATGATAATATATACATATAGTTGCAAATTCTTGCTAAATACATTTTCAATATTATTATTTAAACTTTCGAGCAATGGTAGATGATGTTTGGAAAATATTAGAATTTTATCCCAAAAACAGATTTTTTTTTTCAACATTTTGAATTTCACCCACATGCAAACTTTGGAGTAAACGCAAAAATGACCTTTTAAAACATCATTTTTTCACAAAAGGAGTCAATACATTTTAAAACAAATTACCAACATCTCCATGATGTCGAGATGCAATTTCTGTATTTTGGATTTTTTTCTTAATAACTGCATTTTTGACTGTCATTTAATATCTGCCTTTAAACGCTAACAGCTGCTGTCTTGCACACAGGTGACTGGCTTAGTCAATTTGCAGATATTCTATCATGAAATAGTTGTGGATTAAATTACGTGTCGACAATGATTTATCGACTAATTATTGCAGCTGTATAATTCCTATAATAATACATTTTATTTGTTTGATGGCGCCTTTCAAGTCACCCAGGATCACCTTACATAGGATAAATAAAATAACAACAGAATAAGCTAGAAGACGTTTTAAACACATGTACAGAGTTGTTTCTTACTAATTCAATAATTGTTATTTAAAGGATCATCTCTTTTGCCAGAAATTGTGAGTTCAAGCTTCTACTGATGTTAAATTATTTTTTTTCTTCCTCCTCCAAACTGCAGAATGTTGCTCAGAATTACCTAAAATTGGCTGGCCCTTTTTAGTGCAGTGCAGCAGCTATAATTTATATTTAATTTTTTTCATGCAAGAACAGAGTTCAGAATTGAATGGACAAGAATATGCAGATAATTTCCAATAAATGCAAATGTGCATTTGAAGAAACAGGATATTTGGTTGATACAATGTAATAATAATAGATTGTTGCAGTAATAAAACCAGCCGAGTCATTGTCAAATTTTGACTTTCTCAACCTTTGGATTTCTTAGCATTTCTAAATTATTATTCTATGTGTCATTGTCAAGATGTTTTTTCTGATGAATTGAAATTTCTTGATGTTGGTTCAACTAACACCGTGCTTTTCTGTTTGTTCATGCTTTCCTTCCACAGTGGTAGATTATGAGTGAAGTGGTTCCCACAAAGTCTCAGGAGGAGTATGAGGATGACTTTGAGAAGGATCTGGATTGGCTGATCAGTGAGGAAAGTCAAAATGAGGAGCAGGTATTCTCCATTTTTGAGACACAAATACTTTACAAACCTCGGCTTTATTTCCAAACAGACTTTGTTCTATGTTAGGTTTGGCTATTGTTGATTGGCGTACTTGCTTTGCCGTTGATATTCTTGATAAACAGTCCTTTCTGGAGTGATGCTTTGGTATCTGACCATGCAAATCTCATTGTTAACACGTGAAACCGATGCTGTGTGACATACTTTCACTGTTTCCTTGGTTAATAGAATATTAATGAACAAATGTATACAGATCAGTTGTCACAAAGCGTGTCTCGTATGTACCGATCCCCTTTTCATTTACACTGAAACCCTTTTCAATGATTGAAGAGGCCGTTTGTCCCACAGGGTCCCGATGATGTGGATTTAGAGGCAGAAATTGACAGAGAACTGGAGGATGAAAAACAAGGAGTGAAATCGAAAGATAAAGGCAGCAAACAAGTAAAGAAAGGTAAAAAACCAGAGCAGAAAGATGAAGATGAAGACAGGTGGCCTCCCCCAATGGACCCATTGGACTATGACTCAGAAAGCGACAGCCTGAGCACGTCGCCTTCTATTGTTCCACCTCCTCCTGATATGAACGACCAGACCGATGAGGAAAAGAAATACATTCAGGAGAAAATTCAGCAGGCCAATCGGGAGCTGCAGGACCAGGAGGCACCTGATATGACAAGACGAAGAAGGTTGCAGTTTAAAGAGACTTTAGTGGACCTGGTTGTCCCTCCGCTGCACTTTGATAAAAACACCAGTGTTGAGGCCCAAGCAGGTGAAGATGTGAATCAACCTGAGGATAATCAGGTAGATGTTGAAGTCTCAGGAAAGCTCTCAGAGCTCAAACTTTCACCTCGTGAAGATAGGGAAGACTGTGGAGGATCCAGCAGAGCTAAGCAGAGCAGTGGAGGAGCACAGGGCCTAAGGGAGGGCAGGGTTCTAGTAGAAAAGGATGGGAAGTTTGACCTAGTTAGCCTGAAAGAAGTAGAGAGTCAAGGACTTCTCCCTCCAATCACCAACGGCTCAGGCTCCTCCCCCCAGGTCTACAAAAAGACTGCCAACTCAACTAATATCCACAGGTTCATGTCCTCTGCTTGCCTTCATTCTGGCTCTTCTTCCATCCACCAAAGTGTTGACCACCTTCGAGCCCCCCGACCTCCATCACAGCCCAGGAACCGGCCCAGCTCCGCCGGCTACTTCCAAAGACGTAGCCAGATAAATGACAGCAGGCGACGGGTGAAGTCTGCCACCGGCACCTGCCTGGCCACCTACACCCTCTCCCCGGAGCAGAAAGAGATGTTGCAAAAGGTGCGAGAACGGAAGGAGAAGCTGGCCAGAGAGGTAAAGAATGTGGTTGTTAAACAGTGACAAAAAACATTTTATATTCAATCAGTTGATTAAAATGATTTGGTGTAGGAAACTGTAGGCTGCACTTCTGTGTTCCAGTTGTTCTGACAGATGTCTACTTTTATCCACTGGTCAGGCAGAGCAGAGGAAACTTGAAGAGGAGCAGGTGAAGAGGCAGGAAAACGAGGTGGCGTTCAAAGCCTGGTTGATGAGGAAGAGACTACAGCTTCAGGAGGAGCGAAGGATCCACCGAGCTCAGGATCTAGAGAGAGAGAATTCCAAGGTTTTACATTTTAGCTCAGGGGCCAAATATAAAGTAGTTAGATCTTAAGTGGGTCACAGATTTCTGAAGGGAAAACGAGCAATTTCAACATTAATGTCCCAGAGTTTGCACTTCAACATATACATGATACATAAAGTATGTAAGGCAATAAGTGACAAACACCAGTCCGAGCAGGATTTTCTCTTTGAAATTTCATTGGTTTTGTGACCATTTGAGGAAAATTTAGTTATTTGAACAATTTGATATCTAAAATGACTGCAGTCATGCATGGGAACATTTCCATCCTCCAAATATTGTGACGTTTCATTGAATTAGTGTATTTAGAAGGACCGAGAGATCTACAACTGAATTATTTGGTTATTTACACTATAATTCATGTATTTTCTGTCTTTTTTTACGTTCTCCTGCGGGCCAAATTGGATGATCTAAAGAGCCAGATTTGGCTTAGACATTCTTTTTGATATTATTAATCAGTGTTGTTTTTTTTTTTAAAAACCATTCGTTTTTGCTTCCTATTTGATCGTACAGAAAGAAAGCAGTGACCCAGAGGAAGCCTTTAAAATGTGGCTTCAGAGGAAACAGGAGCAGCAGCAGAGAGAGAAGCAGCTGGAGGAGCTGAAGAGGCTGGAGGAGGACGGCGGGTACCTCCTGCACAGCAGAGAGGAGTGTGAGCGCGCCTTCAAACTGTGGGTTTACATTTATACTCAAACTTGCTTTTGCAGCAGCCACATTGTTTCTAAATAATCTGTATAATGTGGGTCTTCAAAATAATACAATTATTTACCTTTATTGTAGAGAATTGGAGAATTTGACCCTCCCTCTATAATTTGCTCTGGAGAAGATTTATGAACTTTGGCTTTGTGTCGGAAATGAAATGGTGAATAATTTGAAAAAAATGGTTTGATGAAAACAAGTCCTTAAATTTAAATAAAACAAGACGAGAATATATCTGAACATAGATGGGGTTACCGTTGAAACTGTAATAATAATAATAATAATAATAATAATAATAATAATAATGAAAGCATTACCAGAACATTAACAAAAGTTGTTTGTTTTTAGTTTAGTGGATGGAAACCACAGAAGGAAATTTTATTTCAAACATCAGTTTGCACGAACAACCTTAAAGCAGATGTGCATTTTTGTTGTTGGAGTCAAAATGTGGAATTCTTTACCAAAGTTATATAAAAAGCAGTTTGAATGTATTTCATTTTAAAGGAATGTACAAGT
Organism: Gouania willdenowi; assembly: GCF_900634775.1. Lineage (NCBI taxonomy): Eukaryota > Metazoa > Chordata > Actinopteri > Blenniiformes > Gobiesocidae > Gouania > Gouania willdenowi. Next base: position 17,811,136 of record NC_041047.1, on the reverse strand, counting down.
AGAGACTTCTAAGAGAATTTGAACATGGTGTTTAGAGCGTTATTTTGGTGCTGACAGTCCTTGAATTTGATAATATATTATTTATTTGTTATTTTTTCAATAATGCTGTAATATCATTATCTCAGTGTAAACATGGCAGACCAATTGATTGCACAGGGTTCAGGCTATATAAGATTTTTTTCTTCTCCCTGCTTTTTTTTTTTTTTAAACATGGAATGTAACGTTCAATATTCCTGCTGAGAGAAAAAAAAAAATGTGATATTTACCATGACAGAATGAAAATACATGAAATGAAATGAGATAATCCCAGTGGGTGTTTGAATTACAGAGAAGCAAAACATCCTAAAACTGGCAAGTTAATATTTGTAGGATGTTATTAGCAAGAATTCGGCACTGAGGTTCACTGCCTTCCTCTACTTTCTTTAGGTGGTTGAAGCGAAAGCGTTTGGAGAAGCGAGTAGAGCAGCAGGTAGCACGAGAGCAGTCACGCAGGCTGGTGCTGGAGGAACGGCGTGCACGACGCATGAGGGACCTGCTCTGTACGGCCAATGAAAACAAGCCATTCAGGTTCACTGAGCAACTCGCCTATAGTTTCTGAACCAAACTGAAAACCATTTATTCTAAAAGATTATTAAATATATCCAAAGAACTAAGACCTCAAGGGCCTGTACTACGAAGCTGGACAAGTATATCTGGGATATCTCTCTGTTAGCGGGCGTCACCTAACCCACATGTGTCAAACTCAAGGCCAGGGGCCAAATCCGGCCCTTTAAAGCTCCAAATTCAGCCCGCAGGAGAAAGTAAAAAATAACAGTGAAAACATGACTCATTGTATAAATCACCAACTAATTCAGTTGCAGATATCTCAGTTCCTCCAAATACCCAAATTCAATGAAGCTGCACATTTCCTCCAGGGCTCACAGTTTTCCAATGCCTATATCACATGATGGCAGTCATTTTGAACTTTAAATTGTTATAAATGATCTACATTTTTCAAATATGCTACAATTTTCCTCAAATTATTCCCCAAAATGTCCCCAAATTAAATAAAACTCGGTCACAAAATCAAGGAAATTAAATTTCATTCAATTCATCTGTCACTTATGGCTTGGATATTGTCTGAGCCTTATACTTTAAATACTATTATAGGTGAAAGTGCAAACCAAAGCACATGAATGATAACGTTTCTAATTTTACCGCCTGTAACCTGCGGCCCACTTGGGATTAAACTGGTCTGTATTTATTTGGCCCCTGAACTAAAATGAGTTTGACTCCCCTGACCGAACCAAACATTCTGAGAACAGCTGTACTAGGAAGCTGGATATAAACACGTTGTCTTAACTCAAGTGATTTCAGCCCGGCTAAGTGTGCGCTCCAGTGACAGGGGTGGAGATTAAAGCGCCAGACCAGTTAAAAACACGGAGAAACCTTGCAGACTTACGTCAGAATCATTCTTTAAAAATGCGAAGATTTAAAATCAATAATTCAGACCAAAAACAACACTGTTGCTCAGAAAAAGCAGGAAGAAAGGCATGCAGGAATTGTTAATGTTTAAATTAGTGAGATTATACAAAACGGACATTGATCAGTTTCACTTTACCAAGTAGGCACAGACCTGTCTGTGGCTCTGATGCAGTGTTCATACAGCTCTACAATCATAAGGTGGACATTATTTGTATTTTATACAGCACGTATTATCTTACAGGACTCAACGTTGCTACAGAATACATGAATTAATTAATTTATGGGTCTGAAAGCTGACTAATGTAGGTCAGCCTATCAGGTCAAAATCTATATATTTCCTATAGGATGTCATCAGGAAAATGAAAGGATTGCATTGATGTCTAAATATTCTCTCTCCTGTCAGATCAGATCCACGCAGCGACGTGTTCATAGAATGATCCACCTTTCATTGAGCAGGTCATTTTCTCAGAGAACTGATTGGTCAAGAGGCGGGGCTTTCATACTCACTCATATCCTAGCAAGAACAAAAACTAGGTCCCGACCAGGTTAGTCGTTCAGCCTAAGTTACCATGGTGATTTAGCTCCTTAAGAAGATAACCAGCGTCGTAGTACAGGACACACAAAATAAATCCTGGAAGTTAGCGCGATGAGGAAATCCAGCTTTGTAGTATATAGGCCACAAAGGTGAGTGTTTTTACTTCTAGTTCTTTATATCCTCCTGTGCTGTCTGTGTGAATGTAGTGTTGTTAACTAGTAAAATAATTGTATATCACAATGATCACCGGTCAGTTGAATTACTTTTGAATTTACGATTTTTTAACACTTACTAGAGAAAAGTCCAATTCTTTTTAAAACAAGTAGTCAAAACAAACAAAAATAGTCAGAATAAGTTGCCTTACTAAATCCAACAATGAATCCGCTTTTGTAATAACATTACTGCAACAGTAACACTAAGTTTGATTCATTGAAGTATTATATCATATATATTTTAGTGCTTTTTTTCTCCCAGGAGCTTAGCTTTTGATGTTTTCTACAAGTAATTGCACTTTACTATTGATAGCACTTCAGATACAGTGATGTGCAGCTCAAACTGAATACCTTTTTATTTGTTCCATAATAACAAAACATGACGGGCAATTTTGAAAAACACATCTTTCAACTGTTCTGTATCAATCATGTTTCTGTTTTCATGAAAAGCTCCTGTATGATGCAAACAAATAAAACAAAGAGACAACGTTTTATAATAGTGTGAAATATATTTTTAAATTATAATCATCTACACATACACGTTTGAGTGCTACAGCATTTCATCACTATACACTTCAGAGACACAAAAGTGGCCAACCACATTAAACAAGAGAATTAAAACAATACAATTATCATTTACAGTGCACGACTTTAAACTCTCACCTGTTTCATCCACACAAATGTAAAGATTTACAGATCGTACAAAAAAAAAAAAAAAAAATGTATTCCTTGAAACAGGAATGATTTGCATCTTTTATGAAAAAAGTTCCTGACATTAAATGCAGACAACAGCTGTCTAATATTAAAACAACATAAATAAAAACAAATAGACACACACTCGTCTTGTGTACGTGTGATAAAAACAAAAACAAACATGTAAACCAGTACTAGGCTCTCTGAGTCCTGAAGGGACGGAACCAAAATCATACAGCGGGTGGACACAGGAGGGATAAACTGCATCTCTAGTGTCCGATATGACACACAGGAACATGAAAATAGTGCACTGAGATTAAATATTAAGCAATCAAAATAAAAAAATGACTCCCAAAAAAAAAAACAAAAAAATGACAAAAAATGCGTATTTCCCCCAATGTTGACATGAAGAAAACAGTGCACTGTCCAGTAATAATGTACCACTACTGGGAACAGGATGGCACATGTAATTTAAAGCTGAAAATTGTATATTATAACTTAATGTTTTATGACTTTTCATTTCATTGTGATCCTCATATAATATAAACCTGTTTTAGTGATTCAGTATAAGTCACAGAAGTGCATCCAGACGCTGTAAAAGAAACTAAAGACGGACTCAAGTATCAAAGAGTAACAACAACAACAACAAACTGACCACATACAAACATCATTACATTACGTTGCACTTCAAACAGTACAAAAATAGAGATGTTCTGATTCAAATGATATTCAATAAATAGTTTAAAATTAGTTTCCTTCGAGGGAGTGAAAGGGGAGTGACAGTGTTTCTCTGCTACTACAGTTCATCTTTAGGGTTGATGTTTAGGCCGTGACCCCAAACTGATTGTGTGTCCAATGCAAGGATCACCTCATCTGCCTGCAGCCTCTCCTGTAGGACAAAGTGAGATTAAATCAAATAAAGGAATTAACAGGATTAAACTGATAATCTGCCAATACTAGAAGGTTGTTGCGGTAGAATATTCAAGGTAGTGAAACCAGCGAAGAAATTAATCGTCAAAATTACAGAATCTTTGCGGTTTTTTAATGATCCTGATGCTGTTTACCAGTTCCCTGAAGAGCGGGTCCAAGGTGAACCACAGTGCCACAGCACATCTCTGTCCACTGGTCACGGCTTTCACGCCATGTGGATTCTCGCCTCCTGACGAGAAGCCCACCAACCTGCCACACCTGGGTTTAACAGATGCCTGAGTAGAAGAAGATCAACCATGAAGCAGGGGGTCAAAAGTGGGCGTAACTTTTCAGATTCATATTTAATCCCAGGTTAGGACATTCTGTGACAGGTTTTTCATTTAGAAAAAAATAACCTCAAAGAACCTCGGGGTCACCTGGAATTAAAATTGGGTCACCTGAAATGTCTAGTAATTGATAAAAAAGTTACTTTTGCAAATGAAAACACTACACACAATCTCAAACAACTGTATTCTATATTTTTACTCTTTCAAATGTAAATGTAGTTCAAATAAAATACAGTATAAAAACATGTTGGCACTTTGTGCACTAATCCTGGCTACTGTGTATGTGTAACAGTAGCCAGGGTTTTTGTGATACAAAAATGAGGTCACGACCTGAAAAAGGTTGGGAACCACTGGTGTAAAGCGTGGCCTCTGATTGGTTAATTGCATGTTACACGTCTATGTAATAATGAGGGCATTAGATCAGAAACAAACTTTCACCATCTGTTGGGGCAAAGCTGGACCTGGTCTACATCCCATGCTTTGATTTCTGAGACCACACAAAAGGGCTTTGAACCTTTTAAATAGAGGCAAATCTTATATTTCAAAAAAGCGATCTCACCGTGACTGTTTTGGCATCCATTTCAGTGAATATAAACTCTCCTCCTTCAAAATCACCGTTCAAATACAACAGTGCACTGAAAAACAACAAGAGAAATGAGATCACATGATGATTAACTGTAAAATACTGAGTAGAGTTGTAAATAATAGACTGACCTGTAGTCTCTGTAGGTGTAAGCTGGAGGCTCCTTCCAACACTCATTGGCTTCAGGGTCCAGCAGACAGTTATCAGCATGGATTGGATGGCTCAGGTCATTCCTGTGATCTTGTTGCCCTGACAAAATCACACACAGTACAATAATATGATCAGTATTAATACTATAAACATTTATTTAACACGTTTGTATGCGTTTTTATGAAATGCATCAGTATGTCTACAAAAACGATGTTTCCTGTGTTTAAAACACCTGTGATAGCCGTCCGACACACCAGGTGAGTGTAGGAGAAATGCAGAGTGGAGTTCAGCATGAAATAGGATTCGATGATGCGTCTCGCTCGCTCACTGGCATCGTAGAACAGACGAGCACTTCTCAGTGGGACTCTGCCTTCATAGCCGTACTGTGCGTAGCAGCAAATATAACACATAACAGGTGGAGAGAATTTAGTTGACAACCATGAAGGGTTTTAAATCCGACTTCCATTCGACACCTGTTTGCTTCAATAAACTTGTAATCTTCTCTTTGTGTAATGCACCTGCAGAGTTTTTAGCACCGTAGCTCCCTCAAACTTCTCATTGGGAGTGTGAGGAGACATCCTCCCTCTGTAGCCGTCCCCTGCCATAGTCACAGCCTGGAAGGAAAAGGGTTGGTGTAATCCTGGAATTTTATCATTAATTACAATTATGATGTAAGTGAATTGTAATTGAGTTCTGATGATTGACTTTGTAATTGTAATTGGCATTAAAAAAAAATCAATAAAATTCTTTGATTATAACTTAATTAAACGCAAACCTGGGGAACCATGTTACAGTTCTTCACAACTATTAAAATATGTGTCATATCAACTTTTCCCACTGCCTGTCAGTTCTCCTGAGGATCATTTTAACATAAAAAAAATCAAGGGTCATACAGACAGAAAAAAGACTCAGACGCCCCCACACTGACAATATTAATACCAATATTTTCATGGATAAGGAAGCATAACAAGGTAACCAAGAGATGAAAAACAAATTAGATGATAGATAATATTTTTTACAGCTGATTTAAGACATGGGTCAAAACTGACCCACTATTATAAGAGATGCTAACAGAAAGCTAACACAAGAGGAAGGTTGCATTTTATGGGTTTATTTATTTCAGGCTCAGTAATTGTGAGTAATTGTAATTGAACTTTAGTAATTGAGAATGTAATTGTAATTGACTTTCAGGGGGAAAATAATAGTTGTAATTTTAATTATGATTGGAAAAAATTGCTGGTTACCGTAATTGTAATTGAATTGTAATTGAAAATGTATTTGTACCTGAAAAATCTAATTGACCTCAACCCTAGACAGAGCCAAACATAACTTTGAATCTAGGATGATGCTGTGTGAATCTACAAAACATTAATGTTTACCACCTCTGATGTCAGTTTCAGTGACTAAATTCATTGACACTGATTGAGTATTTATTTACGTATGCCAGTTGTTGGAGCTCTGCGCACTCCTCCTCGGATATCACATGATCCAGCAGCACTCGCTGGGTCCCGTTCAGGGCCACAGAGTCCAGCACCAGCCTCACATCGTTGTACACCAAGGGCCCTCCTTTGAACAACCACAGCACAGTTTGTGAAGTATGCAGCACACTATGACCGCCGTGCACAATGCAGACGTGACAAAGTACCTTCTCTGAGCTGCTGGGGCGGAACGACCAGGACATTTTTCTTTTCAGCAATGGGAACGTACTCCATCCAACCATCTGTGCCAGAGGGAATCCTGGAAGCAGAGAAAAGTCAAAAAGGAGTTTAAAATCTGGACACAATAATAACATGGCATTTATACAAACGATTAGTAATACATTTCCACTTCTAACAGATTCAAAAAGGTTCATAATTGTGTTGGGAATACCTTTTTTTTTTATTTAAACTGTTTTGTATTAACTCATATCACTTCCTCCAAAGAAAATCCTTCTCTCAGGGGTGTGCATTGCCATGAATCTGCGATACGATACACGAGTTTCATGTCACGATACGATATATCCCGATTCTGAACAATATGATATAAATATGTTATGCATATGTTAGCGCAAAGAAATTATGTCTTTGTTAAAAAACTTGATTAAAAAAATTGATTTGGACATTTTTTTGGATTGATACAATAAACTAGGGATGAGCTAGAACAGCATTATGTGTATCTGTTAACCATATGAATTATCTGTATCTGTAGCTGTACTCAGAGTGGGCAGGGCCTAACCTAAAAGTGGGCGGTATTTAACCTGGAAGTGGGTCGGGTTGTCTTGAAATGGGCGGGGCTTTACCAGGTATGATATTTTAAGCATGCAATTGATATGGGTTGATCAGAAATTGTAATATTTCTTTGCTGATTAGAAAAACTATTTACAGGACAGCATCAGCTTTGAGGTTCAGATCAACGGTTTTGATCACGATAATAAACAAACTGTTTACAGAACAAGTTTTAATTTGCAACAATGAATAGAAGACGCGCGTTTGCAAATATGAAGTGAAGTGTAATGAACAAGAGTTTTCATACTCAACATAACTTAATACCTGGCTCAACTCTAATAATCACTATATATCGCGATTTTTTTCTACACCTACACCAGTCTCTCTTCCAACCAGCAGACCCTCAATGTCTGCTTTTGTCAGACGACTGTTGAAGAGAGCCTAAGCTACTAAAAATAACTGCCTGAACAACTGCAAATGAGAAGTGAGTGAGAAAACAAATGTAAAGCAGCGCATCTCTAATTGTGTGACTTGAGTTATTAAGACATGTGTAACCTTTACTGAATCAGGACTATTTAGATTAGGAAATAAAACAAGTACATACATATTAAAACACAATATGTCATGTGACATTTTCTCACCTGTTTGAGTCATCTCTTCCACCTGAGCTGCTCCAGTAATTCTTTGGGGAAACAAAACCACACAACATTAGTAGGTTTAAGACGAGCTATTACAAGTACATTTTATCATTGTCAATAATAATAATAATAATAACTATTTATATTACTGTGTGCCGCCACCCTGAAAAAAAGGAGCAAGTGGGACAGAAAATGGACAGATGGATATATTATTATGACCTGATCATAACAAATTTATAACTGTGTGTTTTTTTTTTAAAGAGCTTTAATGTGTAAATATGACCAGTAGGTGACAGTGTTCGCTGATAAATGAGTGCCAAGTGTTTACTGCACTGAGGGAAACACAAGGCTGGCACAAACTCAGGAGAAGTGTAAATTGTGTTTTCAAAAATGTTCGTTTCACTTTGACTTTATTTACATTGTATAGCGCAAATTACAACAAAGTCATCTCAGCGTGCTTAACAAAATATATGATCCATAGTAAGAAAGAAAGAACCCAACAAGATGGAGAACGTAATACAGCAGTGTCTCAGCACAATAATTTTAGGTGATGTAATATTTGCTTTGCCAAATTTGCTCATTATTATCTATTTGTTTCAGTATTTAATACTTTTCACGTAAAAAACTAAGCTGTTTTCAGGCAGATAACCCTCAAAAGTAACATCTTCAAATACAGTACCAGCACATGTTATTAACAGATTTTATTTACTAGAGCTTACTGAGGTTTACTCATGTATGTAGCCTGTGTCACTAAAGCTATTTAAAAACAGCACTTATTTAACTTCACACTTTAAACTGACCAACAGAGCGCTAAATAAAAAGAGACGGACTGTCCCACATAATGCTGGACATATGGCCTCCCTACGTCACACTGACGCATATGGACTGACTTATAAATACATTTGCAATAAACCACAAATTCTCCCTTAATTTCTAGGCACAGACTAAGAATTACAGATCAGTGGCTTGGTAATAAGTATCTTATTTATGCTCTAATATTATCCGGCGCCATGCATGGACTCACCCCCTCAGTGAAATCCGCACCCATGGTTTTACTCCCGATCAGGAGGAGTTCCAGTTCCTGTTTGTGTCTCCTCAGGTACCACGCAGCTTTCTGTGAACACACGCGCACACGCACACACACACACGCACACACACTTGACATGGCGGACTCCTCCGGACTCGGTTTTGCGGGTGTCCGCCCGAGTATGTTTGAGCCTTAGCAGCTACAGCTAACACAGCTAACATAATGGGTCACTGGCCAATGTTACATGATGTTTCATTAATTCAGAATTTAAGTTTCCTGCTTGGTGTTTACTTGGAAATAGTAAGTCCAAATTGAGGTTTACATGTAAAACACATTTATTTGCCTTTAATCAATTCCGCTTTGAGTCTGGGGGGTTGGGAAGGGTTCAGATTGGACACGTCTATCGGGGAAAAACACACAACAAACCCTTTCTTTTCGGCTACAACATCGAAGACCACATAATACGTACTATTTTCACTTTTATTTTGATTGTAGTTTTTAAGTAGCAGCTCAACAAAAACATACTGTTTCACTTTCATCAGCTGAGCAGGAGAAGGCCAGCGGTTGATGCTGTTCTACTTCCACTATACAGGACGTTAAGTGGAAGCTTGTGAAGCTTTGTGGTTCGGTGCACTGGGATGAGACCAAGTGCTCCGATATTTGCACTTCGGTATGACGCGTTTGCCAAACTCATTACACTTTTTGACGTTAAGAGCCTCTCGGTAATTATGAAAGACGCGCTCGACAATGGAAGAAAGGCATTAAAGATACGAGCAGCGAGACGGTTACAGACAGCATTACAGCGCAGTAGGGTGCAGGAGAGACGTTGCGTGATAGCCTACTGATTGCCATGGTTCTATAAGGAATGCCCAAATGTTTTCATTCCTTTGCATAACGTGGCACACAATGAGGGCACTTAAGCATTTTCAAAGTTGGAAACAAAGCTAACCACGGAGGTGCCCAGAGCGTAGCTGTCACCCCCATGACTTGTGTGTAACTTAAGAACAGAACAGAACTTTTCCTTTTCCCAGGAGAAAAGCTCTCTTTAATGCAGAAAGCCCACTGGGCACTCAGACATGAATTCCTTTAGTGTTAGTGAAAGGCAGGAGACTTTGGCAGGGAGGATGGTAGGATCTGGTTCTGACTTCTAGGGCTGAGCTAATGAGCTGCCTCAGATTGTCTGCGAACCAGCGACTACTGTAACCACCACAATGGAAAGAGTGGAGATCTAAATGGAATCCTCCATGATAAATAAACACAACACTGTGGTGATAAGCCTGCCTTTCCCTCCCCCCCCCACACACACACTCAGTTCTCACACCCCTGCAGCGAGCCTTGCGTTGTGCTAATGAGCACCAGGTTTTTAGGAGGAAGAGGTTGCGTATGTGGGACATAAACAACTCACTTGGGGACATTACAAATAAGCCTGACAGTTCTGGAGGAGGATTTTTCCACTCCAATGGATAAGCAGTTGAACTTTTCTTATATTAAATGTGTCCACAATTTGAAACAGGTGTAAGATAATGTGCCTAATACATTCAGCTGAGGGAAAAATAAACAGCAGGCGGCAAGAGGTTTGGCCAAGAAATCTAGCAAAACTTCCAACTTTAGTGAAAAATGAATGCATGATGTAAAAAAATGTTTATACAGTATACTTTATTACTACCACATTTATTACTTAGAGAGAAAGCCATCGCCTAGTTATTTCAATAATTATCAAAGACATATACATTTTGAATGTGTAAATGTTTTATTGCAATCTTCTTACTAGGAGTGTGACAATATCTCGATATATTGCAATATTTTTCCGCACGATCGATTATCGATATGCTCCCGCTAAGCATCGATTTTTTTCGATTTTTAAAAAAAATTTATTTATTTATTTATTTATTTATCAAAACCTTTTCTGCTTTTTAAAATGTGCAGGTATGTCTTCACAAAATTTTTGTCACTGTTTGTTGAAGGAACCAATATATTGTTTACTGGAATATTGCACTATAATGGTGTCCCTGGTAAGAAAGACCCTATTTTTTGTTTACAGAAAGCACTATTGGAGATACTTATTTGTTTACATTGATATGTTGACATTTCTTTACAGAAATATTGCACTATACTGGTGTCACTGTTCATAGGACACTTTTTCAATTTATTGTCTTTCAGAGATGTAAAATAAAAATTTTATTTTTTCACTTAATCTTTTTTTCCTTGTTATGTCATGGATTATCATAGATTGATTTCTGACCAATATATCGATAATCGCTGTATCGTCATATCGTGAGATAATCGTTATCGTGAGCGGTGTATCGCGTATCGTGAGGTACCCAGAGGTTCCCACCCCTATTTCTTAATTTGTGTTTTTGACTTGTTTTGGAAATTAACTTGTTTTGAGACATTCCTTTTACTTTATACGTATTGTTTTTGTTTTTACATGTTAAAAAATCTATAAATAAAATCAAAAATCAATCAATTAGTTAGGGGTTTCTCTTTATATGTCAGTCACTGAAGCACTACACTTCATAATTGTATGAAATTATTGAAAGTTTGAGTTTTGAAAAATACTTTCTTCATTTTCTTCAAGCAAAAATCCATAGTCGACGGATTTAATGATGTGTTTTTGTTGTATTTTGAAGTTTTTGGCTTTATTTATTGAGTTTAGGTTGGTTCACGTGTTGCCCATACACTTGTATCATCAGCCTGTGCTATACTAGTCACCCACCTAAACAGTGACACAAAAATGAGCAAGACAGCAGCTCTCTAGGACTATGACTAAAATCCTCTGACATAATGAGCTTTCCACTATTATTTGACACAGAGAAACCATATTAGGAGTGTTTATGGAAGGCCAATAGCCTTCAAACTCCCTTCTCCTTTTAATTAGACCAAACTCTGACCTCTCGGGATTCTCCATCCTGTCCCAGCACTTCTCTGTAGTACTCAACGTTGTCCGTCATGAACTCTTCTCCTTTATGGAACAAAAGATAAGTCAGAGCACACTGCAGCGCATCCTCCATCCAGCCCACTGCAGAAAAACAGACAGGACGACAGCTTAATGACTGTCCATTTTATGTGTCATAAACATCTTTAAAAAATGTGAATACCACACACACGGAGAGGAATGTGCGATTGTGTTGTGAAATGGTGGAAGTATGTGTCTGGCCTTTAAAACAGTTCACATTGAGGAAGAAGAGTAAGTAGGAGCATCCTGTACCCGTACAGCGGTTTACATGCAGTCCAAGCACATAAACACAAATTCAAGCTCACACTCACACTCACACACACGCTCCGTTCTTTATTAGATTGTTAATAGTGCCGACTCAACCAAAGATTTCCTGTCTTGGCTTAGGCCGAGGCAGCAGATCTGCCGGGTCAACTAGAGTCTGGAAGTTTGAATTCAAACAGAAAAATGTCATCGAGGATTAATTTAGGAACGCTAAGCAGTGCATGAGGAATGAAGACTTGCTTCCACTGCAGCAGTGAGATGTTGCTCGATTACGACAGCAGCTTCAGTTATGGAAGAGAAATAAATTACACTTGAGCTCGAGAATTTTAACAGATGACTTATGGCAGTGGATAACAGACGCCAACACTGCAATTGTCTAAATAAGACCCCACACAGACTTAAATGCATGCATGCGAGGATTTAAACTCTAAATCTAGATTGTTTGCACAAATCAGGTGAATCACACTGGTTGCAGTCGTTTATTAACATTTCACAAATTCTTGGCAGACTGTCTTTCTTAACTACGCTCTGTTGTTGTGCCAACATCCCTCTCTAGAGGTGTGTTTTAGTTTGTGAGGGTTTTTATCATCACCAGGGGAACACTCAGGGTTTCCTCATTCTTCCATGCTGGGAGTGCATGAGACCACTAACAGCTAGAAGCTCAGACCAACATAAACACGTAGCATCGCTAAGTCTTATCAAACATTGGAAACCTTGGAGAGGGTGTGTCCCTCTGGTGATTGGCTGGACCTGCTTTAGTAAGTGTGGTCATTGTGAGTTCTTGTTCATGCACGCACCAAATGTGTTTGGGTGCATGGGCTGTGGGTGTCTTTGTTCATAATTAAACACCAAGTTGTAAGCTTCAAAGTCAGGTTGTCTCCTGGAGAGAAGAAATAAACACAGACCTTTTCAGGGGTCCTTCAGCTTTAGTCAAATTCAATTTAAGACTTTTCAAGACTTTTTATTGCCATTTGAATTTAAATTCAAGACCAGTTTCTCAGTTACCAGGATTGGGGGATGGGGGGACGACACGTTAATTGCATAGGGTTAGAGTAATGTTTTTTTTCTAGTGTCTATTGCAGATGTACAACTTGCAGCCCACAAAGTAAACACACACAAATACACAAAATGACAGTAATATACACAAAAACAGACATAAATAATCAAAATCACTCCAAAAACACAAGATGACCACAAAAATAGCCATAAATCTATAAAACAACAACAAAATACCATTAAGACAAGCCATTAAGAAAAATCTTTGTAGGACAGGCAATTTTCAATAAATTTTTTTCAATGTTGCTTAAACGAATTTTTTTTAAACAAATGTTACCGTTTATTTTGAAATGTGAGACAAATTACAATCATAAAATCATACTTATTATGTGTTCAAATGTAAGACTTTTGAAACATTGATTAACACATTTTAATGACAATTAAGGATATATTTTTAGATTGATGAATTTAATGCCGTTTAAGACTTTTTAAGGATCCAATTTTTTTTTAATTTTTTTTATGTGAGTTGGTTAAATGTACCTTTGAAGTAGGCGAACTGAAGATAATCATAGTGCAGAGGCAGGTAGTTCTCCATGGGTGAAAGGCGGCCGGGTCGAGTCGCCAGGTCTCGGACACACTCGTGTTCACAGTGCAGCACCTGAGTGAAGTGATCTGTAATCAAACAGCTTTTATACATTAACTGTTTAATTCTAACACTGTTCTATTACAATCCTTTGCTAATGGAGATATGTTTGTTTCCCCTTCTTTGAAAGCCATCGTGATTTATAAATAGCTGCAGTTTACTGATGTTTGTGTTGACACGCAGGAGTGTCAAAAAGGGCCCATTCGTTGTTCTTAGAGGTTCTGGTCATGTATAGAGTTTGTGGTGGAAGAATTTCTGGTGATTAGTTTAGTCTAGTTAAGCAATTTATATTCATATATATATATATATATATATATTTTTAACAAAACACAAGATACATCATTACATGCTAATGAAAGCTCAAAAGTAAGAGGCCAAAGCAAGAAAGCTCATAGACGCCTACCCCATATTCAATTACCATTACAAACATACAAATAGCAACATCACACAGTGTTATCACCATCTACACACACACACACACACACATATATATATATATATATATATATATATATATATATATATATATATATATATATATATATATATATATATATATATATATATATATATATATATATATATATATATATATATATATATATATATATATATATATAGGGCTGGGCGAAATAGACCAAAACTCATATATATCTCAATATTTTTAGTCAAAATGGCGATATGCGATAAAAATGTTGATCATTTTAATTCAAATGAAGTCTGACCAGAAAGACAATTCTGGATAAAATTTTCTGTTGCAAAATCCATCTAAATGTGCTTTTAATGCTGTTCTGAAAAGTAGTAAAAGCAGTGACTCCTAAAACAAAATACGCTATAAAAATGATACACAGCATATCGATTAGGGCGTCAAAATAGAAAATTCGATACATCTTGAATCTTGATATTTTACCCTGCCTCACACATAAACATACATTATATTGGTGTTTATGATAAAGCATTTGTAAGAATTCCTTTCAGAAAATTACTGTCATCATTCATCACTAATAATAATAATCACCAAGTATTCAATCCATTTACATAATTTGTACTATTTATAGAGATTATTTAATAAGTTGTTATTGTTATGGTAATTACATTATAACCAAAGCTATAATCATTATAAGCACTTATAATTATCACTGTGTATAAATACACAGTATCTATACAAACCTTTTTTCTAATAAGTCAGTCACTATCAGCAAAACTTTAAACACACACTTCAAAATACTATTTTCAGGTCATAGAAATGTTGAAATTTCTATGTGTTTACAGCATATCTCAGGAAGGTTTCAAGTGTTTATGGGTAAAAACACAACTTAACCCAAATCATTTATTGCCCCGTTCCAGTGTAATGAACGTAAACAACTGTGTGCTGTCGTAGCTGCACACAGTTGTTTACTGGTTACAAGAGTTTCTCAGGGAAGGGATGAAACCAGTTGTTTGTTCATCCTTTGGGCTAAGACAGGGTTTACAGGGTGCCTCATATTTCCTTGTGTTGAGTCTAGTGAGGAAAGCACACAGAGGGGAATGAACAGCATGCTTGTGTTTGTGAGCATGAATGTACAGTGAGGTCACCCCTGAGCAGCTGCAGCATTACTTTCCTCCCACTCGGACGTCACGGCTCAGTCTGTTTCAATCTGAGCAAAGTCCCAGCAGAGCACATCTGAGCTGTGACGGAAACGCGATTGACTTTCACGCTCACTGCTTTTTGGACTGAAAACTTTAAGTAGAAACCAAGAAATCTTTGGATTTTAATTCACTTTGCACCATGGTTCCTCCTACATTCCACACGCCCACAGGGGCAATAAACATTGTAATTACAGAAAATCTACTACAGTGGTGCTTTGGAAAATAATCCTCTGATTATAAGTAAAACAAAAACTCTCGAGCCAAAACAAATAGATGTTTTTCCTTGTTTTTCAAATCAAGTAAATCCCTTTTGTCAGCAATTACACTCCAACTACTGCACAAGAACGGCATCAGTCTTTAAACAGATGTAGTAAGTAATTCTAAGATTTCACTAGTAGTACATGCATCATGTGCCTGGTTGTTCTCAGGAAAGGGACAAGTTGATTCCAAAACCTAATAACATCATCTAATCACACCGGTCAAGTATCCCGTTTTGGCCGGGAAACTCCCGTATTTTACCCCTCTTTCCCGCCATCTTCCCGTATTAGTATTTTCCCATAAATATCTCGTATTTTAATGTAATAATAATTAAAAGATGCCTTACAAAACTGAACGCTGTCACTAGCCTCGCGAGAACTGTGGCAACAAACCCGGAAACAACTCAGAAGAGTGATGATGTATGAAGACGTTCCAGCGAAAAAAACATACGTTGTAAAATGTGACAGTTTATCTTCCTAAAGAGCAGCAGGATGGGACACAGTTACACGTTCTGTTAGGTTAATAACTGAGATTTTAACGTCTCCCACAGCAGAAGGAACGACATAAGTCACCATGAAAAATCAGCCAATCACACACACATATATATATATATACACAGTATATATAATAGCTTATTATGTATCAAAATACTAGTTTTAGGAGTTGCTGCTTTTACTTCTCAGAACAGCATGTAAAGCTCAGTTAGATGGATTTCTGAGTGCACAATTGTCTTACTGGTCAGACTTTATTTGATAAAATGATCTAGATTTATACCATATATCACCATTTTGAGAAAATATATTGAGATATGAATTTTGGTCCATATCACCCAGCCCTAGTAGGAATGTTCACAGCATTTCAATGTTAATAAAGGTCGACCTACCAGATTCTAATCACATAATTGTATTCAGTAAGTGGTTGACAATTGGGTATTTTAGGTTTCTTGTACACCTGTCTTAAAATATAAAAGGATACTGGAGCTTGGTTGGGCGGGTGGGACGGCTCGTAGCGGGCACCTGAAAATTTCCCTTATTTTGAAATCCAAAACTTGACAGGTATGCATCTAATCCCTGGGTTTCATTACAGATAAGTGACCGCTATAAACAAAGCATAATATAACTTTTGGTGATATGCCAATGCTGTAGCTCCTACATTTAAATGTTCCTCACAATATCTGGAAGTCTTCGCATTGCTGAGGTGAGGCACAGGAAAATGTGGTTAAAACATCTTCAAACACTGTCTGGGAAAACTTTGAATACATGTCAAAGAAGATTTGTAAGCTGCATTTACCGCTATAGCCATCACACATTATTAAACAGGGGTGTGACCATACGCTCGGCTCGCGAGACGACACGAGACACGATATTGGGTTCACGAGAACAAGGCAAGACGAGATTTTAAGAAAACTACAATGACAAAATATATGACTGGACCAACATACTTTTATTCACCCAAGTTGCACATGAATTTTGAAATGTTTTATTTTAACAGTTTACATGCATGATGTAAGAACGAGCTTTTATTATACTTCCACTTCCACAAATTGAAACTAAAATTTATAAAAGTTAAAATAAAACAAATACAACACTTTATTTCTTTCTTTTTTTCAAGTGCAAACAATATTATGTGCAAAACCAAAGTTCTACTCTGTCAATACAGAATGCAAATAGTGCAAACAGAGCCTGACCAAGCATGTCATGCTGCAACTACACTGCCATGTTCTTTTAACTGTTAATAAACGCCCTCTGCCACAAATTGAAACAAAAAGAATGTACACCTCCTCCTCTTCTTCTTTTCCTTCTCCTGCTTTAGGTTCTGGCAGGCTAGACGTAGCAAAGGCGCATTACTGCCCCCCACAGGTCACAAATACAAGTTTAAATAGCTCACAAAAAAAAAGAGAAAAAAAATCTTGAAAGACAGATTTTTAATGCGATGAGAAATCTCGTCGAGTTTAATCTTGCGAGATCTTGTGACACCCCTATTATTAAATAAAGAAGATTAGCTTTCCTCAAAGTGTGGTTCATGATGGTGATTGGATGACTGTGTTACTTGTTCTGTTACAGCTATAGACCCTTTGATTGTTTGTAAACATTGTGACGTATTATGTTGGGCGGGGCTTAGCCTGGAGGCATAACCACAATTGTCAGTTATTCCTCCTATTCTGGCACCCAAACACACAACAAAGCTGTAGCATCACTAGCCTCCACAGTCTATAGCCAGTGGCGTTTCCTGTTTTTGCCTCCAACCATTAAGGGGTCTATTGACACAAAGTTTAAGGAAGCTCAGAAGACGACAATGCAGGCATCTGGACACAAACACAGATGTCTCCACAATAACAATACTTGTTACCTCACTGCTTCATTTTAGCACGTTTGATATCAGTGTTAATTTTGTCAACTAAAAATTTTGGTCATAGTTTTTGTTGAGTACATTTTTTTTAACTGGACTATGAATATTCAAAAAAATACATGTTAACAAAAACTATATAAAATACATTTATACGTCCGTCAACTACAACACGAAACTATAATTTCGTCACCTGAGACATTCAAGTGGTCTTAGGCACTGATCGCATCAAATCTTTCTGTGTGTATTTACAAACATTAATACATCCCATATCAGGTTGATCAATGGTAATTTAATCTTTTGAAAAGGTAAATGTAAAACTCTTACATTGTTTATTTTAGTTGACTATATCAGTAACCGATTTAGTCGATTAAAATCTTGATGTCATTTGATTGACTAAAACAAGACTTTAACTGGAATAGTCCTGATGACTAAATTTGGACTAGTTGCATTCTAGTCAAAAGATTATGATAAAAAACTGAATATAAAAATTTGCAGTAAAAATTAACTGTTGATATTTTTTAAATTGCACAATGTGTTTTGACTGTTAGAAGATGGCAATCAATGCAGATTCATGTATTAACAGATTAAATGTTACTTTAAAGCTAAATTTAAAAAGTAGGAATAGGGTGGAGTTAAAATCTAACATATGTCTATGTTCATCCTGTAAACTTTCAGTATGGATGAAATGACCTCTCTATTGTCTGTGCAGTTCCACCAATAGAAACTTGAGCAAATGTATCAACAACAGTTTTCTGTTTGATTCAGTTTTCTTCACACACTCAGTCTCACCTGATATCAGTTCGTGGAGGCTGTAGCGGTATCGCACATGATTGTGGCCATCAAACTTCTGCGGACCCTGACATAAAGCCCGGCAGTTCACGTCGGCCTTGTAATATTCCTCCAAAGCTTCCTCGAACAGAACTATAGCTTCTTCATAGTGGCCTTTGTCGTACAATTTCACTGCTTTAGTGAAGGCTCGCTGCGATGAAGGAGGGAAATGTCATTTACAGATGGTTCACAGATATACAATCAATCTATCATTTAGCTGCAAAAGATAGGAGAGAAAACACCACACAGACAGGAGAAGAAACGTTAAACTCTTTTGTTTAGAAAAAAAAAGCCAAACTGAGCTTTACTGTTTATATAGTTTCACAGGAACTAATAAAGCAGACATGGGCCACATGTGGCCCTCAAAAAGTTTAACTCAAGAAGTTGGAAGGAATATGAAGTCCAACATATTACACAAAGTACACACAAATACACAAAATGACTCGTAAAACATAAAAAGAGAACAAAGACAGACACAACAACCACGAAAGCAAACAAAATGACTCCAAAAACACATTACAGAATAGCTCCAGAGACACACAAACAGTTAACAAAGTTACACAAAATGACAGGAAAATACAACAAAAATACAGAACGTGAAACCCAAAAATGCACAAATCAACAAAAAAAAAATGCATGAAAAGACATAAAAATGCGCAAAATGACAACATGGACAAAAACAAAACAAATAATGACTCCAAAAACACACAAATTGACGAAAGGGTTAGCCCTAACTAACCGTAGCATGCCACAGTGGGGTACAGTTACCTCAGTGGTATATGTCATTGTGTCTTTGAGCAAGGCACTTCACCCACATTGCCTGGTATGAATGTAGTGTGTGAGTGAGTGTTGGTAGTGGTTGGAGGGGCCGATGGCGCACTATGGCAGCCTCGCTTCCGTCAGTCTGCCCCAGGGCAGCTGTGGCTACAATAGTAGCTTACCACCACTAAGTGCGAAGTGAAAGAATAATGCCTTAAATCGGTAAAGCGCTTTGAGCGTCTATGATAAAGCACTGTATAAAATTCAATGCATTATTATTATTAATAATATTATTATTATTAAAGTTATTGAGAGAAAACTGGCTGAATAATAAGGCCATGCAGAATAAAGCATTAATAAATACTTAATAATGACTAATTAACAGTCAATATGTTATTAATTTGCATGCTAATAAGCAACTAATGATTGGTTAATAGGTGTTCCCTAAACTAAAGTGTTTCACAGAGTAATTAGTATTTATTCGATGTCACTGCTACCTGGTGAGGACGAGCTTCTCGATCTACAAAGTGTTCCTCTGTGACACCCTGCAGGTCTTTGTACTGCTCCAGGTCCTCACCCATCTCCACATGTTCTGGATTGGCCTGGAAATAGGTGTGAGCTGCTGCTGCTGCCTTCTCGGGCTGCTTCAACTAGAAAATATTGGCAAAGAGAAAAATGTGCGAGACGTTATTTCAGGCAAGAGTATACATGTGTCCTTCTACTTCAGTTATTTTAGAGGAAGTAGACCATCAGAACCAGCTTGTCCCACTCAGACAAGATTTAAATCATGGACAAGACCAAACACAAACACACAGTTTCTTTTCTTTCTTTCTTTCTTTCTTGCTATGGACCAATATTTTGTTAAGCGCGCTGAGATGACTTTGTTGTAATTTGCGTTATATAAATAAAGTTGAGTTGAGTATTGTTGCAAAGAGTGAAGAGACAAACGGACGTGAGCAGAAGCACAAAGGGAATCTCAGACCTACACCAGTGAAGCGAGCACACACCATTGTTTGCCAAGTGTCTATAAAAAACCAGCACTCACACGAGCACGTGTTTCAAGCCTTCATGTAACCAACAGGTGTTAACCCACAGCAGAACCCAGCGTTTCACAGCCTCCACAGTGACACTCATTGACAAGGCCAGTCCCTCCCGGCAAAAACACACCAGTGTCAAACACAACTTGGCAAAACTCGGCTGGAAATACGCCTGTTGGGAATGAAAAGCTTTGTTCTCTAACACCGTTTATTTTCATCTGGCTGGACTGTGCGATAAAGTCAGGGATTTTCCACAGTTATAGCAAAGTTTTTTGGAAGCTTTGTAGTTAAGGACCGGAATGACCTTTGCTACAGACAGCTGAGTGCTCATAAATACACACACAAACAAAATGCTTTGTGTATTGGGTGGCAGAAAATGCTCCGACCACGACAAAAGACACATTGAATGTTTGTGATGGACAAAGCAGACCATTGGTTCCCACAGAAAACCTGCTTGTTTTGAAAGAATGATGAGCCTGTCAGACAATGTTGCTTTTATGTGGTGAGCAACGACTAAACCAAACGCTGCCCAGAGTTCCTTATCGACATCTGCTCCATATTTTGTTCAACATCTGTTAGTCACAATCTTGGGAAAAAAACTAAAAACAAAAACAACCTGAGAGATTAGGAAAATGCTGTATTTTTCCAAAGTAACAAGACAGTAAATCCTTTTTGAGGAATTCTGGCATAAAAATTATTAAACATGATCAAATTGATCAGTTATGCATATTCTCCTTATCAAACACCCTGAGTTAGCTGGAATAGGCTAATAGGCTTAATAATGCCAGCAAGTTCATTTTGTCTTCTTTTTTTTTAAATAATATGTTAACGTTTCATTTATTATTCAGACAACTTTTTCAGGATTTTTTTCTTTGATCTTTTGATATGTTTCGACTGCTCGTAGATGCCTTTGAGGAAGACTGACAGTTGGCAGTCGAAACCTGTCAGGAGATTAAAGTAAATTTCAAAGTGAATTTCCTAAAAAAGTTGTCTGAATAAATGAAACCATAACATATTAAACTGTTGAGTACATCTCATTATATACAACTTAAGTTAAATAGAAATCTATCTAAGAGTTTAGAGTTCATTTACTGCAAACAGTTCTTTTTATTGACATTAAATAAGGGCTGAGATATATTTAATCCTAACAACGCGTTGTATTAAACGTGGATTATTCCCTGCATTCCCTGACTAAGAAAAAGTAAATAAAACCCAATACACTGGCAGCTGCTTCTCTTCTACTGTTTTTATTAAGTGTGCGAGTAGAAATTACAGATACAGATATAAACTTTATGCAGCCTGAAATTTTGGTCAACCAAAAACGTTCTTTATAGTTTTGAGGGCAAAGTAAAAACCTGGGGAGCATTAAGACCGATGAAATCAGTGTTTGTGAAAGAGAAGCTGGATTTTTCTTCCTTTAACTGATGGAACAACACAATGCTGATAAATCACCCGTCCTCTGCTACTGCAATCTTCATCTCCTCATGCTAACGCAGAAAGAATGCTATTTTTTTCCAGGACGATACTGCAGTTAAGTTGTACTTTTTAAAGCTAGATAATCATCTCTTGATGCCTTTTCCCAGAAAGCACAGACTAAACAGCAAGGATCCCATCAAAGTGATTTACGCTCACTTGCCTTCTCCTGTGGACCCTACAGCCCTCAGGCCCCTGAGGGCGAGTGCATGACTCCGGAGGCCAGCTGATAGCAAGTGTAAATCATTCTAACATCAAGTGGGCATGAAGCTGATCAGATATGTTGTCCAAAGACTAAACAGCCCATAAGGTCAAACCCCAAAACTATTGAAACTCCATTAAGTCTGTCTTTTTTCACCTGTAGGATTTTTGAAGCCTTGGTATGCATTTTCTAAATCTAATTGATAATGCAGCTTAGGGACAGCCCTCATTTATTAACCGTTCCTACATTCAGATCTGAGCGTAAGACTTGCGTTCAACCATATTCAGGCATGTTTCGGTATTTATCAATTCTGACTGACTGAGGCTAAAAATAAAGTACCGGTATTTAAAAAAACCTCAGCTATATTTAAGCATAAAAAGCAGACACATTCAGAACCGGTTTAACAGATTTTTAAAATGAATTAATCAAAATATAATGAATTTTGAAAAAGCCCACATTATGACTGATATCACTTTTTTGGTTTTCCTTTCACGGAATATCGTATAACTCTGCTAATAAACTCTGCTACGGAGGAGCGCATAGGTTCACCCATTGCGCACAAACATGCACACAGGATGCGCTGCTATGCTCTGTCTTGGAGATGAGGTGCTGTACGGAGGAAACAGGACCTCATTCAGTAATGTGATTCATTTTAGGTGAAATTGTCTAAAGGCATAATAAACACAGACAAGTGACAACATTTGGACATTTTTAAGGTTTTTTTCAAAAAAGAGTTTCTTTCATTAATTTCTTTTACCATGATACTTATTGCCTAAAAGGTGCGGACTGAGGCCGATATAAACGTCATATCCGTGTGTCTCCACGATCTCTGTTGTCAAGTTGCTCGCAGTGCACACAGGGGGGCAGACGTCACCTGCTCAGTAGCTGATTAAATGCATTTCTTAAATTCGTATTTGTTTTGCTTCATCTCAGATATTGGGGTGCCGATTTTAAGACCTGATCATTTGTATGCTGGGATTGGTCAAATACGAATGTTTCATGAATTACACATTAGTCCTGTCATATGTCGTCTCCTGCTAAATAGAAGCAGGAGAAGGAGAAGGAAGTCCAGCCGACAAGCATGTGATAGTGGTTTTAAAACTTCAAATTAATTATCAACTGAGTTCACTGATATGGATAATCACTTCTGATTTGTGGAGATAGATTTTTCAGCAGCAAGTCTGTGTACTGCTTCAAAGTGTTCAAAGTGGTCAGAGATAAAGGCCGCTGAATAAAAAACACATGCTCACACACACCAAACGAAGCCCAGCAAGAGGTTAGAACAACCCTTCAGGATTGACGGGGCTGGAGTAAATAATGGCTTTAGAATGAGATTACTATTGCACAGTGTGGTCATGGAAAACAACACAGGGCTGAAACAGGAATCCGTTAGTAAATCAAAATGTCAAGGGAGAAAACGGATTATAAATAATTCCAACACTGCCCCACAGCCTGTACATTAGCACACAAAGAGTTGCTAGAGTAAATAGGTTATGAAAAACATAGCACGCTGTTGGATAAACTGTGAATAATGTTCAACATATTTGTGTTTGAAGGAACACAATTTAAGCTGATACATTTTTACAGGTAAGCTGTCCTTGTCAATGATTGGACAATTATCCTTTCAACAAAATTAGAATAGTAAAGAGAGAACTATGATCCAGACTCTTGCAAAATCCCAAATAGTAGCTCTAAAAGACGTCACTCAACTGCTTTAATATTTCCCTTGGTGAAAAAGTGTTGCAGCGTTGATAAATATTCTTACAGTTGCCCCTTAGTTTTCTACTCTGATGGAATTTAAATTCCAACAACACTAAAAGTGGGCCATTATAGGAGAATCTTTCAACAGATGTGGTCATGTACACCACGGGTAAAATTTTCCACTGCAGGATTTTCAAAGGAGCACCTGTAGATGAGAAGAACTAGAGCTCAGTCCAAGCTCCTGGTTTGCCCTCCCGGCTGACGAGCCACTCGTGTTAGAAGCTGCTGGATCCACCCTGACTGAAGTGCTCTTGAAGTGGCAACATGGCAGAGCCAAGTCAAACATACTCATGCAAGCTTTTCACCTCTGGGGCTCCCATTTGATCACCAAGTATGCAAAGTAATCTGGACTGGCACCACACACGCTCTGATGTGCGTACCGAGTGAAAATGGTGACGTTTTCGTATCAAGCTGCATAGCTTAAGTCCAGTCACTGCTATCATTAGTTATGTGAGAATCAGCACTGAACCATGGACAAGATTTAAAAGGATCTGCTGCTATCGTCTTGGTGCCAGGCCTCAGAACCCACCTGAAGCAGAAACATCAAGAAACAGGAGAGGAGAAGGTAATGACAGTTGAGGGAGAGCCGTCTAATGTGGCAGAGAGCAAAGTTTGTTTCACCAAGTCTCTAATGGCCCTCAGAGGTTAGAGGCTTCCAGTGAATTGACAGACATTAGTGTTGAGGTTAACAGTGGACACAGAAGCAGTTAATAAATCACATGTTCAGAGGCTGTAAAGCTTTAATGGTGGACCTCAATCACCCGTCTGCCCCCTCAATGAGGGTCTAAAGAGGCTCCAGTACCATTCCTCCACTCTGATCTAATTCAAATAAATAAATGTAAATGAGTTAATCCATAAAATGGCAAATCTCATTAATTGGGCACCTGGGAGAGATGTTAGAATTCATAATAACTGTTTGCTGTAAACATTTGTAACCATTTAACGCTAGGCTTTAGTTGCCATAGGTAGTTTGAAGCACATGGTCACATTAAGGGTTCTTTCACACCAATTTACTCCCAGACTCGGTCGAGAGCGCAAGTTCTGATTTGCTACAAACAGCCTCTGGGGCATTTGCATGAGCTAACCGCTTAAGGGTTATTGGAGTAGACACTTCTCTAGGCAGAAAAGCACAAACCCAAAAAAGAGGATCTCATCTATGGGTCAAAGCGAGCGTCTTCTGCCTGTTTTGTTTGTTCTTTCACAATATTCAGCAATGGGGCAGCAACACGTTACTGTGCTTTTGGGTGTTTTAAAGCTCTGCTGACCACCCACAATCCCGTGCACTCTACATCATCGCCGATACTTCCTGTGTTTGATCTGCTCCGGGAGCGGTTGTGTTCACGGCGCTCCTAATCGCTCTAGGCTTCTATTGGAAATGCTCTGAGACAGACAAAAAAATGGCTCTAAAATGTTTTCTGTTTGATCCGCTCTAGAGTTTGTTTGTGCCTACAAAACGAAGCGTATCCGAGTAAATGAATTGGTGTGAATGCACCCTTAGTACTGTTTAGGTCCAGCTTCCTTAAACTCTCCTGTCCTCGTGCCCCCTGATGTTCAACACATTCTAGCAGCAACATCTGAACGACTAATAAGAAACTGCTCACACCGCTGGTTTTAAGGCTTTTGAATGTGAAGGGTTGGGGTTGCATCTGTCTCTGAATGTCCCTGTTGTGAAGCTGGGAACTCTTCTTGTGTTTACGCACACAAGCAGATGATAAAGATGATGTTTACACTTTACATACTGTAGGAATGAAAAAGCGCTCAACTTAATGTGCCCAAATCCAAAGCTGTAAATGGAGCAGAGTTCTGCTTCCTGTTTAAGGCTTCATCTCTGTTTGTGAATGGGAACAATATTTACAAATTTCTAAGCCTGTTCCCCATTAAACAGTTTAATATTTAACTAAATATTTTTTTTTTAAAGTTGATTTATTAATATTTTTCTCCCAAAACTTACACATGTAACAAAAAGATATATGGTGTTGGAAGGATGAGAGCAGGTGTGTTTAAAGCCAACCAAACAAAGTCAATACACAAAGTTCATCATGGGAACGTATACAGAGCCCACGTGTTAATGTTTCTGTCTGTTTTCCTGCTCGCCTTCAGGAGACCTCAGCCTCTAATGTATGATTCATTTTCATTCCTTGATTCCTGGGCAAACTTAATTTTCACATCATACTATTCAAAGATGTTTTATTTACGTAAGAAAAAACAAGAAAGGACTTTATTTCTACTGTAATGTTACTGAGAATGTGCCATGATTTCAGCTGCAACTAGTATCAACACACATGCAAGGACTCCAAAGGAAAAACTGAGCAGCCAAAGGAGCATAAAGAACAACACCGAAAGGCCAAACCAAGGCTCCAACCTTGTGGTTGCGGTCAATGTGCCACACACTGTACCAATGTTTGACTATTAATGAGACACGTTATCCCTACTTAAAAGTATTGGTAAAACTGGCCATGAATTAGAGGTTACTCCTTATGGTTTGTGCTATAGAAAGAAAATGATCATTAAAAACCAAAGCTTAAAATCTGTTTGGAAAAAGTTAGAGGCAACTTTTCAAAACATCTTTAAAGTAAACACCTAATGAACACCGGAAAAAAAAGCTTAGTGTCGACTCAAGGGAAACCTTTATAGCCACTGATAGCTATAACAGCTTCTGTTAAATAATTTCTTTGGCTGTGTGCTCTGCATGAGGCTTGTACTATCGGAAAAGCTGTTTATAGAAAATTACTTCCCTTTGGGGACGTATTCAGTTTCATTTTACCTCTAAAGGCTAACGGTGTGAACTTTCAACTTTCTGACTGAATTCAGAATTTCCTGGAGGCTGTAAAAACAAATAGCCTTTTTCGTTTTAATACTTGCGCTTAAAGAAATTCTCTGATTATTCAATATAGTTACCATTTCCTATTCTATTTAACGCATTTTGTAACATTATTAAAGGAACGTTACCTATGAAAACCATGTTAATCTTCCTGGATATTGTAATTTCCCCCTGGGATAAATAAAGTACTTCTGATTCTGATTACAATGAAACAGTCAAACACTATAAACTTTGTATGAGCTTTTTGTCGAGGTCATAAATCTGTTTGATAAAAAGTTGGATGTCTTTGGCCGGACCTTTAGAAACACTAAAAAGATTACAGATGATGTACGTAAGTGTGTATAAAACTATTCTATATCGTTTACAAGCAGGGGACAATCTGGATTGTAGTATCAAAAAATGCTTTTTTTCATCATCAGTGTCCATCACTTCTTTTCACACATCTAAATTGTGACCATGTGGACAGAAAATGTGCTCTTTTCCAAATAGGATGAATCTCACTGGCTCACTAACAGTTCAGTCTGAATCTGAATTCAACACTGATTAAATGCTACATATCGACTCGATCTACCTCAGCGATAGAATGGACAACACCCCCAATCATGTATAGTTACTTCTTTCACTTTATAGGCTACAGAATCCTCCTTAACTCATTGAGTGCCATTCACGTCTATAGATGTGAATTGTGTTATCGGCTGGGGTTGCTAGGAGACAGTGTGACGAAGCTCTCCAGTGAATATCTAACTTGCATCATGATGTAGTGACCAACTGGTGACATGTAGGTAGGCAGTTATGAGCAGAGCTCAGAGGGAGAGGAAAGGAGTTTACGAGACAGAAAATGGCGCTGCGAGAGTTGATGCTGAAGTTCCCAGCAGCTCACACTCAACCAGAACATGTGTGGAACTAAGTGGACTATTGAGAGTGCAGCGATGGTGAGACAAAATGATATAAAAAAAAAAAACAGGGCAAGCGCTGACACTCGGCATGTGTGGAGGAAGTTGCGTGTGTGGGAACTAACAGGGGGAGAGACTTAGAGGAACGCTAAAATACAAAAAAAAGCCTGGTGTCCCTAAAGCAAAAAATAAGTTGCTTCAGTCACTAATAGGTTTTTTTCAGAAAAAGCCGATTATTTTTCACAAACTGGCGATTTGTTTGAAACTTGCCTCTATTCAACTGCTGATTACGGAAGAACGAAACAAGCTAGAAACAAAATTATTTTTTCTGAAGAAATAAGAGACTTTAATCTGTTCAGAATTCTTGTGTCAGAATTCAGATTGTCATAGGAAAATATATTCTGTGGGTCTTTAAAAATTAGTCAAAATGCTCTAAAACGGCTGGCACTGAGGGGGTAGAAATTTCGAAAATGGCTGGCACTGAATGAGATAATGTCATCACCCTCCATGGAATGCACAAATAGGTCCATTCATGAGCTCGCCTTGCTAAATTATACCTCTGCTGATCCATCAAACAACACATTAACGTCCAATCTGCATCGTATGATTGTAGATCATAAAGTTTGTCAGCTGACCAGTGGCTGTTGCCACGCGTTCAACACACAGTGGGGAAAAAATGACTGAAGAGCTTTTGTTTCCCTCTTTGTGATGTCATTATTTAAGGCCCTCTTTGATGTTTTACCTCTCTTTTTTTTGTTTACCCTCTCTATCCATCATAACGCTCGTGTTCCTCACTGCCCTGATCTCGTTGACAGCTCCACACAGTGGCCTCTTTCTGGCTGTCCTCACCCCAGACGTGGCCACGGTGAGTTCCTCCTCTAAGATCATGTCAAAGGAATTTCTGAAAAAGCTACACAGCCATCACTGCTTGAAAAGCTTTTTCACAGCACACGTAAAGACACCCGTGAGGAGTGAGTCATTGGGAAAAGCCGACCTTTTCCTCTCCTAAAAGTCTTTGCACATTAAAGGGAAATCATTTTTAGAATAATAATGCCACTGTGTGCAGGCGCAGACCTTCACCTGGTCTGTGTTATTACAGCTGAAATGGTGATAGTGGAAACTACCTGCTGCTTTGATTAGGTTAAAAAAAAAAAAACAAGTGACCAAAACCAATTTGGAACCAAAATGTGAACCAGGTAGTCATCATGAGTCTGAATCTATTATCTATCCAAATACAGTTTTGCCCATTAATACTAATCGGGAGCAGGAAATGGTGAGATGGAACTGCTGTTTATACAACTGTGAAGGTGCCTGGACTAACGCTGACATCATTGAGCTGCTGGAGGAAATCACTGCCACTGTTCTTCTCGCCTTCCTCTCAGACATCTCACTTAATCTAGCAGACAGTGAAAGGCAGCACCATTCTTTCCTCCCAGATATACCCAGGCCAACTGGCACCACATCAGCTACTGTATCCTTAGTCGACCATCAAGCCCTTTTCCATGCCTGACATTGCATACTGGCTAGTTTCACCAAACACAAGGGAAGCTTTGTGTGAAAACCTCAAAATTACAAGGTGTGTGTGCATGTGCGTGTGTGTTATAAGCAGAGTAAGCAGGGTGGAAAATCACCCATGTCCTCGTCCTCCTCCACCTTCATGTTCTCCTCCCAACACTGCTCTCACGTTCACCCCTGCCTCAAATACAGTAACCCAGTCTTTCTCTCAGGAACTTCTAAAAACAGGCCCAGTGAACTGCCCGTCTCTTTTTTACTCACTCTGTTCACTCCTCTGATCTCATTCTATATTGGTTTCCATTCACATAAAGGTTCCTTTTATTTGAGTGGAAAACTGACTGCTCCTGTTAATAGCCTTTCTGACAGTTGGTTAAGGTTTCAACGTGACGACTTTTACGGGAATGTACAGACATCAGCACCATAAATGCTATTACTTATGCTTTCCTTAAACAGTTTTGAAGAAGGAAAAACCACAGACTACCACCAGTATAATTCACTCGTTTTTCTATTTTATTTTCACAAATAAAAAAATGCCTGCAATAAAAGTGCAACATGTAAAAACAAATTCACATTTTTGTTATTTCATTACGAGTTGTATGGCAAAGTTGATGGATTCATTTTTAAATGCTAACTTGTAAAATTACCCTTATAAAAAGTCAATGGGAATTTAGCTTTTAATTAAACTCTAGAGTTTACAGGTATCATTGTTTAGTTTATTGTTAAATAGTGAGTAAACCGGTTGACTTTACTTGTAAATAATGTGTATTTTTATACTTTGACAGCAAAGCTAGACTATTGATGGTACGGAAAGATTTTTCATTTCAAAGTCTTCCAAATTCCGTTTTGTGGTACACCCATTTCAGCATCACATTACACTTTTCCATTTCCTCATCTTTTTCTATTTAAATGACTTTACCTGCTATCAAACCTCCCAAAATTGTACCAAACATGCTAAATAGCGTTAACAGAGTCACTATAGTTATTAATGTTACATTTTATATGCTTCAGATAGTTTACAAAATCAAGATGTTACTCTGAAATCACATGAGATCACATCATAAGAGCAACGTTATCCCCCTCAGCCACACATTTAACAGGAAAATACTATGGATTTATGTGATATTCGCTTTAAAATATTATTTGTGACACCTTTCATTACCATTACGTGTCACCAGGTAAAATGACCACCACTTTCACTAATTCACCAATAGCTAAACCTTCAGATGTGAATGCAGTCATAATAATATAAACTGCCTGTTCATCCCAACACATTAAAAACACATTTCAGATGAAGGCAAGGCAAATTTATTTGTATCACGCATTTCATACACAAGGCAACTCAATGCGCTTTACATGATCAAAAAGTGCAACAGAAAACATTCAACAGCTTAAAATCTATAAGTGCATTAAATTTGGCAAAAAAAACCAAAACCAAAAACATTTAAAATCATCAACAACATGACCAAAAATTTCCCTCTCAATTATAAGCAGTAGAGAAAAAGAGTGTCTGTAACTTGGATGTTGACTTCAGCTCTGCTGGAAGTTTGTTCCATTTATTTGCAGCATAACAACTAAACACAGCATCACCATGTTTACTGTGAGCTCTGGGCTCCACTATCTGACCTGTATCCATGGATGTGAGAGACCTGCTGGGTTCATACCTGACTAACATCTCACTGATGTATTCTGGACCAAACCCATTCACATTTTTATACACCAGCAGCAGAACTTTAAAGTCTATTCTGAGGCAGACCGGGAGCCACTGTAAAGATTTGAAAACTAGAGCTGTGCATTCATTTTCAATCACAGAATAACATGATCACTACTCAATTTGTTACACATTTCTTTTTCAGATTGACTGGTATGGTCTACTTATTCTATTTGACGCAACAGCAAAAA
Organism: Gouania willdenowi; assembly: GCF_900634775.1. NCBI lineage: Eukaryota > Metazoa > Chordata > Actinopteri > Blenniiformes > Gobiesocidae > Gouania > Gouania willdenowi. Next base: position 17,780,091 of record NC_041047.1, on the reverse strand, counting down.
AATAAATAAAAATAAACAAAACATGTTTGTTTTGCTGTCATTGCTCTGTGTAATCTGAGACAGGCTTTAGCATTTTGCAGCTCCATTAACGCATGGAAAAAAATCTACTAGTCATATGTTAAGGGCAGAACTTATTGAGACAAAGACTCGTAAACCCTAAAGTGCAAACATTAACCAACTTCCAGGAGTAAAAAATATGATCCTATAACATCTATTATTGGAATGACAATGAAGGGCCTTACATTTGTTGAGCAGGCCAACAGAAGGTGCAATAAACACCAATTCCTCCCCGTAAAGCTGGAATAGGCTGACAAAGCAAGAAGAGAAACATGGATGTCTGGACCATGTCAGAGGAAAACAATATGAAACCAAAGTATTTGGAAACTCTCTAGACCTTTCACTCCAGTTACACATAATGCCCCATGAGGGGATTTCCCTTCAGGGGAGTATTATGAGAGTCAGCAGATTTACAGACATGCCACTCAGGTGCTGGGGTCAAAGGTCACTCCCTCATGGGTCTTTCCACTGTGTCTGTAATGTGAACAGGTGAACATGATGTGGGTAGGGTAGGGTAGGGTACACAATGCTACCCATTCTTTCTGATATCATTGTACCAATGTAAAATACGAAATACAATTTAACATATTGACATCAATGTGGAGTTGTGGCTATAAGATACAAAGGTAAAGGCTGGAGTGGTTAAGAAATGAATATAAGGATAAGTGATGAATGTTAACATCTCTATGAAGAGAACTCCCTGTGAGTGAAATATCTTTTAAACAACTTCAACAAGCTAAAGTGCTCTCATGAATCCGACACTAATCTGGGTTAAACCCAACTCTCGAAAATCCCAGTAAGGTATTCATCCATCATGACAGAAACAACCTGTGAACCAGTGAGCCACTCTCTTTTTTTTTTTTTCACTTCTAGTGTCAGAGTGAATTTCCACACAGGAAAGTAGTAGAAAATTGAAAAGCCCCGAGGCAGCGTTTTCTGTTGTACTTCAAACAACCTTAAAGTAATGGATATATCTTTTTTTTCATGGAGGTCATTGAAACAATGCAGCGACCGAGTGAACCTGACCAATGTTTCATCACAAAATCATTCATCACAAGTCAACTAGTCCCCCTGGGGCCTTGGAAAATTTAAAACGTTCTACTTAGGATAATATGTTGGAAAAAGTGGCAGGACAATGTTTAGACAAGTAAAAAGACCAAATAGAGATTAAGGAGCGCCTAAAATACATAAGATTCTTACAAACAGGGGCAACTGAATACCAGTAGCATCACAACCAAGTATATATAATAAACTGTATAAAATTATATATATATAATTGAAGATAAAAGGAACAGTTACACTTACATATCAGGTAAGGCTCATTATCCAGACTAGATGTATTTAAAAAGTTTCATGCATTGGAGTTTGCATTACTACATTATGAGCATGATTTCACAATGTTTTTACGTATTAATATCAATGTTGAATATCAAGACACTACAGATTTTGGTCGAGGTTATTCTATAATAACTTTCAATATTTACAGTCAATGAGACCAAATGATGAGACAATAACTAAGTACAATCAAAAACATTTTTATTTTCTGTGTTTGGTTCTATCGTTGTTTAAAATGAAGTCATTTCAGTTTGTCCTGCAGCTGTTTGACAGAATAGTACGTTAACCTCCACAAACTAGGATGAGAAAAGACAAAGAACGGTCACTTCAGGGGCTATGAGAAAAAGGAAGAAGGAATGAAGTTCATTCTGCTCAACCACGCTCCCACTGAGAGGCCAAGGTTAGTAGTGTGAACCCTCAGCAGGAGGTAAAAGGAAGATTCCAGAGAAGGAAATTAGATGAACCCTCAATAAATCTTGAATGAAATAAATAAAGGAATAATACAAATGAAGAAGAAGCCAATTAATTTAAATTCTGGTTCTATAATAAACAATGCAAAACTGCATAATAGTTCTTTTTTTTTTAAGTGCAACTAAAAATGTTTTTTGTGCCTTAGCAATTGGACTTTTAAAAAAAAACAGTTACTGCACTATATTTACATCAGTTATTTGTTTGGACCAGCAGAGGGCACTGGTAACCCAGTGGTCGGTTGGCATGCAGATATTCTTGCATTGAAGAAGAGATGCTATGCGCTAGCAGACAGAGCTAATAGAAAAACGTGACTTTTACAGATATTCACGTAATATTACAGATATTCTTTCGGTGCTAAGGGGATAAGGAATCATTTATGAACATGTTTAAGAGTAGAAGGCGGCCAGAAAGAAAGTAGTAGGAGATTCCGCCTGCTTCCTACACTTCTGGATAAGTACTAAAAAAAGTACTGCGATTCAATTTTCAGAGTATCGATATGAACTGTGATACTTATGAATCAATTTTTAACTGACTTACGATTATTCGTTACATCCCTACTTAATTCCTTTATCTGCTTTGGGTGAACTTAATAAAATTATTTTAAATGATCATACAGAGATACCATATTAATCGTAGAGGTGGTTGCAGCCTGCTGTCTCTACTTAATGATGCATCCAGCAGGTAACTACTGCTGTTGCCAGATATGGTGTTTTCCACCTACATACGAAGGCCTGTTTACAGCCTGTTTTAGCTGGGTTTTCGTCTATGTTATCTGGCACTCTCTTGAATGAAGTTAAATTGTGAGAGAGCGCCATTTACAAACACACTCAATAACGTTCATCAGCCAGAAATGCCTTATGTTCAGTTTACATTCACTCAAAATACAAACATGTTTATGAATAAACATTGAATGCGTTCAGGCACAACACTAAAAGCAATATTAATAATTATGTTAAAATAGTAGTAAAATAACAATTTTTGCTTTTCAATATTGTAACTTGTATTAAGATAAAACACTTTCTTCTTGGATTGTTACAATGACTTACTGTATTGTGACATCCTTCTGCAGTGTAATGAAATGTATGATTTAATCAAGCTTCAACCAAAAACTGCACAAAAAAAACGTCACTACCAGGCGCAAAACCTAACATCTCTGTTAGAAACAGAGAAATACTTGTAATTAGATAAATGTTTTTTTTTCGAGTGAAAAAAAGATAAAATTCACTGGTGTGATGATGCAATATATTTGGATTCTTCAAGAACCTCTGGCAAGTGATCCAACCGAAGCATGACTATGCATTGAAATGTAAACGAGTACATGCACAATAAGAATGTGCGATATATCGTCATTCAAGATATTTAGTCAAAAACATTCTCACTGGTAAAAATATGTCATCCCACGATACAAAACGATAATGACCATGTCAAACATTTACAATGTCCTCCAGTTTGGCTTCTTTTTTCCATTTTGCATGATATAATCCGGAATAGGGTTTTTCTCAGAATTTCTTCTTATAACACTATTTAATGTACTCCAGAGGCCTCTCATACTATTGTATTTTTTTCAAGCTGGTTTGTGTAGTATTCTTTCTTAGAGCTTCTGATTATATTGGTTAATTTATTTTTATACCTTTTATATTTTGTTTCAGAGTCTAAGTCTCAGTTCTTGTTCTTAGAAATTTCTTGCACAGGGCATTTTTCTTTTTACATGCATTTGTGAAATGTCAGCATAAATAATAATGTCACTATTCATCCATCCCAACTTGTGAAACGCAATATTTTACAATTATATTTCACGTGTTCACAAGACAAAGCTGTTCCCATTAGACTAATGTAACTATTGAGAGTAGTACACATAAATATACTGAATGAATAATTAAATTAATTAAAGCTTGATCTGGTTTAATTATAGGAAATCAGAGTTATTTATCAATCATAACTTTATGTAACTCATTATAAGATTAATGAAACAAGATTCAGCAGTAAAAACACTTAATTAAGTTATTTTTTAAGTGAAATAAATTAATTACATAGAGTAACACTAATAGAATGATCCAAATGCCCTAATATAATCCATAAAATATCAGCTCATGAACTCTTTGAGTCAGCAGCTATTGTAGCCTTTTTTAATGTGTCTAGTGCTGATGTATTCAGATTTATTTGTGTTTGAAAGGAACCTGTTTACACTTTATATGTTTTATTTATTTATTTAGTTTTTATTTATCGTGATGTTTATCGTTAACGTGATAACCATCCCTAATGCACAAGACAAACTTTTACATTCAACCACAGTGAGGTTTTGGCACAGACTGCCAGAAAGTGACAGAAGCAATAACTCAGACTCCGAGGTGAGTTCTTTTTAATGATGGAAAGACATTCTGTACATATTAAGAAGGCACAAAGAACAAATGAATCCTCAATGGAAATATTGGAGAAATGACAAAATCTCATTTTAAACATTTTCTCACCATTTTTCTCAGGTGATGTTTGACTTTGAAACCTCTTGCAGTGAGCCTTAGGCTCAGTGCACAGCTGCATTTCACTTTAGTGTGTGTGAAGAGGAAAGTGGAATGAGAGGAAAATAAAAGGTGGGGAGAAGTAGGTTTTTTTCCCCCCTTTTTTTTCAGCAGTTAAATACTTTTAAGCTTTCGAGGAAATACTGCAGTGATTCCTGGAACTACATGCCTTCAATAACACATTCTCATACTTTCCGAAGATGTGCGTCCCATGAAGATCTGTGTTGAGATTTATCCCAACAAACAATCAGTCAATTTTAAAATCAGTTCATTCTTTCAGCAATATTTTACATAGTTTGTATAAAGAAGAGAATAAAGAAGTACCATCAAATCCCATTCTCTTTGAGTGAATTGTATTTCCATCAGAAATACGACATGTTACTGCTGAGGCTGTCACATTACACAAATCTACCAGCCTTGACACACAGCATGAGGACTGGAATTCAGGCCAAACTGAAGAAAACACAGTCATAAGAAAACCATATTGGTTCAACAATATCCTATTAGCTTAGAAGATTTTACTGACTTGACTTAATACGGATGATTGAACAGCCAGTCTCTGTGCCATTCATAAAACCCTGATCTAGTACTCTATTCACTTCCATTTGTTAAGAAGAAAAATGTGTTTCTTTTAAGTTTTACAAAAGCTAGCAAGTCTGTACGTGCGAAACCTTTTTCCACGTGTAGTGAAACCCTTTGTGCAGGTCGGCTGTCTTTCTTTGATGTATCCGGCTGTGAGCGGCTGCACTGTGTACTGTGCAGGTCAGGGGTTGTGTGGGTGCCATGCTGATGACCTAGTGGTGAAATGTCACAGGAATGAGCATGTCTCACATTCCCAAGCGGTGACACAGTTCATAAGAGAGACACACTGTGCTGAAGGCCACTACGGAGCCATTAAGACAAGGCGTCATGCTCATTCACAGAGCAATGCTTCAGTTACCATGAGGACAGTGTTAAAAAACAACATTAGGAATTGCCATGTTGGCTGATACATTGTGTATGTGATACTGCTCACGCCTCCTGTCCCCTCTGAGGTGTGTATCTGTCCGTCAGTATGATTTAAAATGAAATGTTCTATTTAAAAAAAAAAAAAAAACACTCCGCACATCAAGGAAAAACTCTCTTTCATCTGATATAAATTAGCTGGGTAGAGAAAAGAAAGAAACCATAACATTATCACTAACTGTAGTCTAAATAATGTTAATGCAATCTGTATCTTTCTCATGCTGCTGGAAAGATCTCTCCAGTGTTTACTGGAGCTTCATTAAAAGTGTTACAAGAATCAAACAGCGTTTTGTTCAGATGAGATGCTACATTCATAAATCAGGGAAAAACTGAAGATATGAGGTTAGGGTTACACTGCGTCATCTTGGCTGTGGTCGTGTACGACATGAAGGACTCCAAGAGAAGCTGGTTCCTCCCTGTGCCGTCTGTAATTTCAGCTAATCCAATGGCCCGATTTCATTCATGACTTTACCGCAGTTTAAATGTTACTCAGATAAGGTCATTAGTAATTACACTGGAAAAATCACCTGGACTCAAAAGACACATTACTGTAGTTACTGTTGTTTCCAGCTGTTTCTGTCATTCACTGCTGTTTGTTACAGTGTTCCCCCCTTACAGGCCTTACAGCAGGGGTGTCTAACTCATTGTAGTTCAGGGGCCAAATATGAACCAGTATGCCTACTCTCAATTCTTGTTCTTCTTGATCTCACTGCTGCTTTCGACACCATCAACCACTCCATCCTACTTTCCCGCTTAAAATCCCTCTTTAATATCACTGGCGATGCCCTCACCTGGTTACAATCCTACCTCACTCTCCGTCCATCACTTTCCTTCCCTGCCGCTGAAACCCTAATTCACGCCTTTATCACATCCCGCCTTGACTACTGCAATAGCATCCTCTTTGGCACAACCTCCACACTCCTAAATAAACTCCAATACATCCAAAACGCAGCTGCCCGCCTCCTCACCCACACCCACTCGCGTGACCACATCACCCCTGTCCTCCAAAACCTCCATTGGCTCCCCGTTCCTCAGCGCATCGAAGTCAAACTCCTCCTTCTCACCTATAAAGCCCTTAATAATCAGGCCCCCTCCTACCTCACTGATCTGCTCCACTCCTATACTCCCTCCCGCAGCCTCCGCTCCTCAGATGCAAACCTCCTCACTGTCCCCAGGACCAAGCACAGAACCTGGGGTGACAGAGCTTTCTCTGTAGCTGCCCCCACCCTATGGAATTCCCTACCAAGCCACATCCGAAACTGCACCGACCTCCCATCCTTCAAATCATCTCTCAAAACTCACCTGTTTCACTCAGCCTTCAACATTTAAACCACCCACCCACTCACTCACTTCTTTTCTCTGTCATATTTTCTTGTTGTTTTTATGCTGTAAAGTGTCTTTGAGTGTCTCGAAAAGCGCTTTTAAATAAAATGTATTATTATTATTATTATTATTAAAAACTGCCTTCATGTGTTATAAACAAAGGAAAAACGCAAGCCCCTAAAAATATTTTGGAGTTGTGATTTGAGATCTCTACGACAATAATCAATGTTTTCTCTTTCTCCTGTGGGCCAAATTGTATGCTCTATAGGACCAGAGTGGGCCCCCGGTTCTTGAGTTTGACACATTTGCCTTACAGGGACCTCCTGTGATGTTGCGAATGCAAAAAGAAACTAACTAATCTTAGCTAGAGTGAGTAACAAGCAGTTATGCCTCTCCAATAGGTGAGGTGTCAGTTCACTACCATGAAGGCACTACTGCTTAAAGCCTGTTTGTGTTTAGTTGTTTCCATCAGTGTTGTGTCAGTGAATGCAGCCATGACAGTGAGTGATGGACCCAGCCATCGTGAAGCACTTAACAGGAGAGATATCCATCGGTACCCCTCGATCTGCACGACAGGCCCACCTGGCAATGGTTTTTTCTGCCGTCATGCCTGCTCGAGCAATAAAGTCAACACACTTTGTAGCACAACTGAACACTGGCCACTTCCTCTAAATGCAACCTCAGGAAATCAAAGCATGTGCTGAGATTACCTGTGGAGGTGAAAGCCGAGTCACAGTGAGGGCAGATTGTCTCTGGGAGAGGACGCATAGGTGTGTGTGTGTGGCCACAGGGATGATGCCTGTGTTGAGTTATTGCTCACTAACTTGTCCCATCTGCATCCCTTTCCTCTACTGTGTGCACTGGACTCTTCACGTAAACCCTCAGACCGTTTGTAATATTAACTCAAATCCCACCTCTGAGGTTTAAAGCCTAAAGACTCCCTGATTAAAATGTGTAAGGAATGTCCCTCAGACATTACGGCTTTTCTAGTAAAGTTTAAAACAGGCAGAGAATAAAAGTCCTGGATTTCATCAACATCTCACAAGAAAAAGAAAGAAATTCCAAGAATCCTTCACATCAACACCCTGGCAGCCAAGACCTATTTTCAAGGCTGTATTTCATGGCGAGAAATGAAGTCTACAGCTGCTTTGTTAAGACAGTAAACAGAAGGACTCCTGCGTCACAGTAACTATTAAACCCACGTGAGCATTTGATACGTTTTTGGATCAATGTAACTGTTTACTGCAGTCGGTAGAGAGCTGAAAAGCTTCCCCTTAGGGCTGGATTGTAATGATATCCTATCAGTGAGGAAATTATTTGGCAAGAAAGAACACTCAGGAGGACACAAGTTCGACATCTGTGTATCATAAGCATTCTGTGCTCTACTCCAAGATTTAAGATATCATAGAGTAAACTTAAAACTTATGGAAGGATTAATTTATCCAAAACAAATCAAAGAAGTAGATAGAGCAGCGTAAACACATGTATTAATTCTTCTTTTCAGCTCAATAGGTTAGTATCGGTAAGTTTTTCTATCTCACAGAAAGAAACAATCTCAATCCGATATTGAGTCGTTATATGTTATTCTTTCCAGAACAACACTACCAGGCTGATTTACTCCACAAAGTAACAACAAACAAAATTCAAATTTCTCAGCATTGTCTGGTGAAACTTGATTAGACTTGGTTATTCCTCTCTCACACAAACCTTGATCCTAATAAGCTGTTCCTCTCAGGGTGATCCCTGTACTGCAAGCACGTAACAATATTAATGTTTAAGGTGAAAGAGGAAATTAGGAGAGGAAAATGCCTAATGCTGAAGTTGGAAAAGCCTCGTGAGTGTGAGTCAGAAAGCTCAGGACCAGCAGATTACTCATAAACCAGAGAATTTCTTTGGACAAAGCTAAAACCAAACAGCTGAAACATCATAAGATGTTTGTCTCTCGCTCCATTTGTCTCAGACAAAATTCACAAATTTTGGCCACCTTTTCCCTTTGTGGCTGGACCGTGCGTAACCCTGGAGGTGGATCATTAAAAGCCTTTCTAGTTAAAAGGAAAACTAACCAGAGAGGCCAGAGGTCTCCACACCCAGTTTCTTATCCAAAGGCCCTTGGGGCAACACTGGCCTACATTTCTCTCAGCTGTCTGAGTTACTACTTCACAGCACACAGTAATTAAAGGCACTCTTTGGAGGGACAGAGGTCAGCTTGACCAAACCAATTCATGATGTTTAATGAAACAGGCAGGACAGAAGCACTTTAACTAAATCTTCAAACTAAGCCGAGGTTACACGTACCGTTAGGTGTGGCTGAAAATCCAGAGTAATCCCTCAAGATCAGATCTCTCAGAAATCCTTTTGTCAAACCGTCAAACATCAGAAAACATCGCAGGGACTCATTCTTTGTGCTCCAATAATGCTCTTATCTTAATCCATCATCCAGTCAAAGGAGCAGCTGTTAGACCAAAGGATTGTTATAAACTACAGTGATGATGAGCTGTTTTGGCTGATGTATCCAGCACATTCAGTGCTTACAAAACCAAACCCAGTCCTTCTCCCAGTTACATCCTCAATAACATCCAAAGTAGTAAACACTTACTTTACACTAAACTCCACTTTCCATGCTTAAAATACCTGTTGTATCAATTTCTCTTGAAGACCATGCAATTCCGCTGGCTTGAGTCATCCCACACACAGCTGCTAGAGTCATAATTGGATATAATTGCCCAATATCCTGTTTCTAACTGTTGTGAACTTGTGTTTAAGCAGTTAAAATCCTTCTTTGTTATGTTTTATACACTAGTTTCATTCACTTCTAATTCTAAATAATGATATGTTCATTATGGAGGGTCAGTGTTGAAATACCACTTGCATAAATCTACTGAGCCGTCTCGAAGAAAATAGAGGTCCACTCACTGAAACAAGACCTTTCCACTGAGCTGTGGCTCAGATAACAGGATGTCCCTGCGGGGGAGGAAAGGAAATCCCCCACTCAACCTCCAGAAACAGAGATATCTGGAGAGTTGCGCCACCAAATCCACCACCCACATAACCACCCGAGGTCTCATTTGTGAGGGAGTTGCTGATTCACAGGAAAAACCTTTGACTAGAAGAGCAGGAATTTGTTCGGGCACTGGACTCCCAAAGATAAAGCTGACTTCATATCCTCTTTGCTTTCAGCTGTCATCCAGCATTGATCAACTCAACTCAACTTTCAGCCTCACCAGCCCCTGACGATAATGTGACTGTGTGTACAACCACATGAAAACTCATCTCAGCTGCTGGTTTTATTACATTCATTCGCAACTCCATGTTGCACTTACAGGAACAGCCTGTTGTACTTAGATTTTCTCGAGAAGCACCAGACTTGGCCGTGAGTGATATTACAGGAGGTAACGCAAAAAAGAGTAATTGATGGAAACAAGCAGAAAATGAAATAATCATTCATAGATGCTCAACCTCACCAATTACATCATTGGAAAAAGTGACTCCCTCACTGGCTGCAAAGCTGGGGAAGGTGGAGAAGCTACTGTTTTCACAAATAAAAGCAGTGTTTGATAGGAGTCATTAAAAACACAATGACAAGCAAGAGCCTGAACTTTCACTGAGTAATCCAACAGAGTATAGCAGCCCTGTTATTTATACCACAGGTGCTGGAATAAATGACTTGCAAGGCATTTAATAACACCTTTGGTTGTCTTTTCTATGCCTGCAGGAGGCTCAGGGATAAAAAAATGTTTTGAGTATAATGTTGACACTAAGCCAAAGCAGCTGTAACTGCCAGGTCCTACAAAACCAAAGCGAAACATTCCAAAATACTTCCAAACACTTCCTTTAAATCGGAGGCAGGTGACAGACCACCACATCGTGTTAACATAGTTCAGTGGAAGGAAGTAATAAAAAACAGGTGCTCGATACAATTTGATTACAATTTAACATTGTGGGGCTCTGGACTTCTTCCTCTTTTTTTGTGACAGACTAAAAAAAAACAGAAACGCAGAAAAGTCCCCCTCTGTCTTTATCTGTGTTAAAATAAGTGATAGGGATCGTCGCCAGCAGCTTTAAACACAAAGCTATAATTTTACCATTGCAGTGTCTCTTTTTTGAGTGTAGCAGATTAAAATGTTGATTCAAAGTAAAGATAAATGATGCTTAAGCCTTGAAGCTTATTAATGCACATTTTTTAAATAAAGGTAAAGAAAAACATGAACTTTGTAAAATCAATGTTTCCCGTAATGTCTTTACAGTGTAGAGTTTGCCTGCGTAAAAACATGAGCAAACACAACAGCCCGTGCAAAAGCATGTTTCGGTTGAGTAACCCTGTGCAATGAAGCTTGCATCGAATGTGAAAAAACACAAGCAATGCAATTGGTTTGTTTGACTATAATAAACATGCGATCTGAGTGAATCTGTTATAACGCGCTAAATATTATCATTCCCAAGCACGGATTCAGATTTAAAGGTCCTGATTCCTATCCCGACTGCTTCACACTCAGTTTTTGTTCTGGTCCTAGAATTTTTCTTTGCTCTTAAATTATATATCTTGCATTTTGTCTTCACTTCATTAACTGTTTCTCTTTAGTTTCCCTATAGCATTGACTCCCTTACAGACAGACTCCAAAATTGTGTTTCACCTACATACTGTATATTGAGATTAGTTTGCCATAATTTTTGAATATGTAAATTCTCCTATTCCACTTGGCATGCATGGAGAAAAAAGTCAAATATCACTAAATCTACTAATTTACTAACTTCTTAATCCAAATGCTGAAGTTTTATTATAATTCGCAGCAGTAACAGTTTTACAAATCCTGTTAAGAACCTCCGGTTATGTCTTCTGCCTACTTTTGCTTCATAGTTTACTTAATTCTGCACATGTTTGCTGTAAAACGGGGATAACAATGGCCTATTTGGAAACCACTACTTTATGATCTCATCCTGTTCTGGTAGCATGGCTCTGTTTGAGGCTGAAACATCCCATTACCTCAGCACACACTCAGCTATGCCATTCACACATGCTGACAGCTAAAGGCAGCTGATGGTCCAAAACCTCACTGCCTCCGCTAAAAACCACAGACGGTACTAGTGAAGACATGGAAAAAAAAAAGAATGGCTGGCTGTGTATTTCAAGGCTACACATTAGTGAAAACCGCACGGTAAAATGGCAAGGAAGAGGACAAGTAGGGCTGTGTTATTGTTGGCTGCGATGAAGCAACTGTAAGAAGAGGCCCACACAGAAGTTTACGAGTGAGCGAGAGAGAGAAAGAGAGCACTACTAATAGTGAAAGGGTCAGTTGACATATGTTGAAAATCCAGTGTCCAAACATGAAGCTGTCCCAATGTCATGTTCTGTGTGTTAAGTTGACTGTAAATGTTTGACTTTTTGTAGTGAAGCTAGCTCCGATTTAATGGGTCTGTTGAGTAGCGGTCTAAATAGATTCAATTACCCGTTCTATGAATGTGTTTGATTGTATTTGGAGAGACAGCGACAACCAAAAGTGGCAGTTTTTTTTGTGTCGCAGCACAAGTAAAAGTGCCGCAGCGCTTTTTTTCCTGCCATATGCCAGTTTTTTCTCCCGTGGCACATTGTCCTAGAACGTCCCAAATTGTCCCAGAGTGTAACACATTGTCCCAAAGTGTCCTAAATTGTCCCAACTTGTCCCCACACTGGCGCGGCAAGCCGGCCGGGGCCCACACACTGCGGGCACTGCCCCCAAGACCACCAGATGATGAGGCCAGCACCAAGCCACACCCGAAGGAGAGAGGCAGCCCCATGCCCCGCAAGGCCAACACCACCCGGAGAGACCTCGCGAAAAGAGCACCCAGCATGTGTGTGTTTAGTGAATGTATGAGGTGCTCCCCACCCAATCTTTGTGTATATATGTGTATGTTGTGCATTGGCTTCGGAGGGTAGAGGCGGCGGTCGTACCCTCCGGGGGGTGGTATGTTAAGGTGTATTTAAAATTGGAGGGATTGGTAGGGCTAATTAAGGTGAGAATGCCACCTCCGTACTACTACATAGTAGCACAAGCGGCGGCTGCGGTGCTACTACTAAGAACTATTTTTTTTCGGGAAAAACAAGCACTCACCATTTCACAACTGTGGTCTGGAGATGTCAACCACAAAAGTCTATTGTCCACCAAATAGACAACCACATTTCAAATAACGTAGAACAATATAGGACACTCTGGGGCAATTTGGGACAATGTGGGACAATTTGGGACACTGGGATACTCTGGGACAATGGAGGATCATTTTTGAGGGACAATTTTGGACACTCTGGGACAATGTAGGACAATTTGAGACAATGTAGGACAATTTAAGACACTGGGACAATGTAGGATAATTTAAGAAAATGTGGGACACTTTGGGACAATGTGGTTGACATTTGGGACAATGTAGGACAATTTGGGACACTTTGGGACAAGGTGCCATGGCAGGAAAAACTGGCATATGGCAGAAAAAAGCCACTTTTGGTTCTCGGCCCTACTGTGTATTTGTGCATCTACCCGATGTTGGATTGGAATTTAGGTTCTGAAATGGAAAAATAGCTGACAAGTAAAAAGGCAATCTGACCGTTTCTTCATTCTCTCCCTCTTTTTTATCTAAAATCGGCCCTCAACATGACACAAAAATGCCGTACATGCATGTTTTGGGACAAAATCATTCATTTACGTGCTTTTTGTCACTGGAAAAACGAGGGTTGAATGTCTCGAAAGTGTGACAGATGAACAGTTCCACCAATAATGCCGTTCAAAATCTCTTGATCATGCTATCCTGTGATAGATCAATCAGATTCAACTGTATGTTAACAAAAAGGCATCTGTCAAGAAGAACGACCGAAGAAAAAACTGCTTATCTCAGCCGACTTCCAACATCTCCAGACGTGGTTTCAGTCGCAATTAAAATCAGGAATTCAAATAACGTGTGATTTATCCACGTTGTGCCAGGGAAGTCGTACCCTCTCAAACATCTTCCATCAACATGTGAGATATTCTGAGGATTTTAACAAAAATCTCTCCTCTAATTACTGTGCACTGCTGTATTTAGATAAAATAAAAAAGAGACCATGCTGGGTTTTACTTTACAAGAGGTTTGGGGTTCAACCAGTAAAGCAACATGAAAGGAAATGACTGAGTCTGCAAGTTTCTATCACGTAAGCTTTTTAGGCTTTCATTGAAAAGCGTAAAGTGCCCAGAGCACATTGATGAGAAGTACACATGCTTCTGCTGAGTAGCTGTAGCGTAAAGACGACATGTTAGATTTACTGCAACAGCAATAAACCACAGAAAAAAAACACTTACCTCATCATTCTGGATGATAGAGGTGTGATTATTATAACAGGATGACACTTTGAACTGCTAAATACAGGACAATATAACAGATTATCCACTTGGCTTAAGTTGATGTAAACAATGAACTAAGAATTCATGCGTCGAAAAGAAATCCACCCAATATCATCAACTTTGTATTACTATTCATTAGGTGCATGTATACAAACATTACAAAACTAAAACAATTGCATTAGTCTAGTTAAGATAAATGTATGTAAGAAATTATACACGCACTTCTTCAAGTATTGAACATGAGCTTAAAAAAAAAAATAAATAAATAACATTACGCTGACTGAGCTTTAACAACCTCTGATTGCTTTTGCTGCTCGGACCCAATATCATGTATAGATAGAAATGACATATATGTTAATAACAAACATTTTAATAGAAATATTAACAATTTTTTTGTGAGGAAAAAATTAAAAATAATAAATAAAAACCCCATAATTAAACAAAAATAGAGTAAGATACAATTAAAAGGAAGATATAAATTGTACTGTGAGGAAACAGAATACATACTAATAAAAAAAGAAAACTAATTAAACCAAAATGTATGTCAAAAATAAAACTGTAATTTAAAAATAATGGGGTTATATAAGTTGTAGTGACATGGATTATTCTGACTGCTCCTTTTTAATTATTCATGTCATACAAAGATGTCTGAGAACAGCATTGTTACTCAATTCCCCCTCAGGGATCAATGGATTACTGAATCTGAGCAGGCTTATTGATTAAGTTTTGATCAACTTAATTTAAATTAACCTACTTTAAATTATCCAGAACATCTTTCTCCACGGATATTCTGTAGTTCTGATTAGATGTTTAAACGCTCTGAGCAAGTAAAACTGACTAAAGCTGCTGCTGTTCTCACAGAGCGCAGCAGCGCTACACGAGAAACGGACAGAGTTTTACAGACACAGTAAAGTTAAGCGGGCACTGGTCAGCTCTGATTTAGGAGTCAGGGTTGATTTGTGTAGTTTTTTTTGCCAGTTTAGACGGTGGTTTAGTTGATGTTTGATTCTGTGATTCTGTTAACGTGGATAACGTGGATTTTATAAGGCCCTAGTGTAGTTAGCGCACTCAGAGACTTGCTGCAGCGCATACAAGTGTGTGTCCTGTAACCATCTCTGATTGGAAGGCGGTTCTCTGCAATTCTGATTGGCGAACATATATATCACTCAAACGATCAGAATCAGAAAGTACAACTAGTACAAGGAATTTAACACGGTAGTTGGAACAAAAAACACATCAACACACCAGGGCCCCATTTGCGGAGATGGAAGAAGTAAGTTTAAACTCCAGCATCTGAGGTTAGGTTACTGCAATAGTGAAAACATCAAAAATAAATGCGATTAAGGTTCATTGTTCAGCATTACTTCCCTTTTTGAATTTTTCTGAAATATTTCTTAATGTTAACATTACTCTACAAAGCTCTTCCGCAAGGTGACATCACAGATGTTTGCATTATTCATGGGAGCTGGACTTCCAAATATGGATTTTAACTTTTCCAGCAGAAAACATGCAAACATTAACACTATAGTAATGTAAAATCACACCTGAATATGAAATGTTTGTTTCGGCAAATAACCAAACCACACATTGGGCTATATTGAGAGTAAATTACTTCTTATTATCTTGAAAATGACCAATCGGGAATCTAAATATGCTACTGTATTGGTTTCACTAATATTAATTTCACTGATAATGTTTCGTAGCTGTAATTGGCTAAGCACAGCAGGCTAAAGAAGAAAATGTATTGCTGCTCTTTTGCTAGTTTAAATGTGACCAATGAAGTCACTCTATTGTGACTAATTTATCACAACTGTATTACTACTATCCCCCTTAAAGTGAACAAAAAGTCTGATCCAGAATTCCCAATTCTGACCTTTTAGGGTGTGTTAATCATTAATTTAATAAATACAATAACTGATTACAGCCATATGCTACACAGACTAACCTTGTAATGCAGAATAATAATAATTTATATTGATGTTCAAAATCCTTGGACTTGTGTAATTCCTCATGTGTCTGATTTTGGCAGATGGAGCAGCTTAGCTAATCTTTGAAACAGGAGCTGGGCCAGCGAGAGATGAAGTAAAACTTTAACACTATGCAGATGATAGATGATGGCTTGCTGCTGCTGCTGCTTGTGGATCTCCTTGGTTTAAAGTCTTTTGAGGACACATGGTTCCAACCTGACTATTCTTCCTCTACATGAACGTACTGTCTTCAGGCCAGGAGATATGAGTAATAAAATGAGTAACAGAGGGACACAACAACCAAGAGATCATTTAAATGTCAGGTAACAGCTGACAATAAACCATGTGAGAGAGAGAAACGGGATGTGGAAATTCATGATCTCATTGTCGACAAAGCATAATCCCATTCTCTGACACTGCTTAACATTTTGCATTAAATGCAAAAGATCTTAACCAGATGCTGAGGTTGAGGTCAGGTGTCAGTCAGGGTCCGGGTCAACTTTCTCCTGTGTTTTAAACATGCACAACACCGTCTACAAGGAAAAATGTTTTTAATCATATATGTAACAACCTTTTACAAGACTTATGGAAAACTACACTTGTATAAAATATAAACGCAATGACAAAACAACCTGACTTTGATGGCCTCTCAACTCTTAAATGCTTTAAGTCAGGGATTCTCAACTGGTGGGACGCGGACCTGTTCTGAGTGGGTCGCGGACAGCTGGTCAAAATTAAATAAATGCTTATTGTCTCTCATGTTGTATTTTATTTTGAAAGAAACTTTTCTTTTGACTGGCATGCTGTGAAATGCATGTTACCCAGGAAAATATATAGATTTATGTTTTAAAAAATATTATAGATGTGTTTTCAAAAGCTATTTTTGAAAAACAAAATTTTGTTGGTTGAATTCTAAAAAAAAAAAAAAAAAAAGTGGGTCGCGATTTAATGTCCGTGGCAAAATGTGGGTCCCAGGGTGAGACCAGTTGAGAACAACTGCTTTAAGTAAAATGCTTTAACACAGATTAACAGTGCCACAAAAGCTCACGTTTAGTACAAAGTCATCGTGTGAGGCAATGCTCTGCAGGTGGACGACAGCAAAGCCAGGCTGGATAAACAACCAACACTTCTAATTGAATTATACAGGAAACAGTTGTGGGGTCAAAAAGGCAAGCGTGCTGACCAGAGAATATCAATGATCCTCGTCTGTGAGAGTTCACCTAATTCATTTAATTAATTTCTTACAGTGGTCAGCATTTTTATTTTTACTTTTAAAGCAAATGAAAATTGATCTATGAAAAAGTTGAACTCACTGAGATGGTTATTTTTGTATTTAGTATTTAATTTAAAAAAAATTGCATTGATGAAGCTAAATACCAGTGTGTTGTATTGAAGCAGTTTCAGTGGTGTTCATATGATTTTCTGTAACTTCACACACTTCTCTTATTGAGCTGCAGCTACATTACTCAAGGACCATGACTCCAGATCACTTTTTTTTTTTTTAATGTCAACAGAGCTTTGTCAAGAGAGAGAAGACTCAGTGTTTGGCTCCTTTTCAACAAAAAAAAGTAATAACATCAGTGAACGTTCAGTTACCTTGGTCTGTGTGGATGCAGTAGAAATCTGCATACGATCACGTCGAGCCACCACAGAAGTGCTTCAGCAAGTGGAAAAATAGCTCAACAGAGAAATGACCTCGCTGTGGTTAGAGCATGTAGACCCCTACTATTTAGACATCAGCCTACCAAATACCACAAACCTAGAGTAAAAAGGTTTAAATTTAACTTTACCTTAACAGAGCACCTTTTGTATAGTGCTTAAAGAAGATTTACAGTTAAAATAAACTGAAAAGATCATTAAAGGGTCCATGTTAGGCTAAATCATCTTTTCTGTGCTTTAAACGTCAAAGTGTTTTTTGGGCTTCGTACACGTCCAAAGTGTTTTTTTCATTTATTCCCTCAATCGTTAGTTTAATGACGAATTTGACGCGGCACTGACCTGGAGAAGCCACGCCTCCAGGAAGCTCTCTGCTGTGACTGACATGTAAACACACACGCCCATGAAGGTGAGCATTTCAGCATCCTTCGCACAGTGCTATGTATGTATTTTCTACAATCTATGTATGCACCGGTGAATGCCCCGCCCCCACGCTCTGTCTCGTGTTTATAAAGCAGCATGAGCTCGGCTGCGGAGTGGGTGGGAGGAGGGCGGGCCGTCCTCTGGCCCTACATCACTGTGCGGGAAGAAGGAAGTCAGCGTCCCATCTATAGACACGCCCACTCATGAATATGCAGAAGTAGACCACAAATCAGCCCGTTTGTGTAGAGTTTCTCAGAAAGTGACTTTTCAGAGGCTAAAACTGTGGAAAAAAGGTGAGTCTGGGAAAATAAACCTCAAATACTATGTTTTTGTGGTTCTTAGAACAAATGGAGATGGGTGAAAAATAGCATGATATGGGACCTTTAAAAGTACTTTTATACTTTAGGTTAATAAAAGCTGCCCTCCCAGCTACATATCCCACTGTGATAAGACTATGTCCAGGTAAGGGTTCACAGACACAGACAGGTTTGCAGGTTTTGTTAGAATTTATTACCTGGTAGCCTATAGATAGATCAGTTCAACTAGCTCAACTAGCCACTTGCACTATACCAGTGATTAATAACCCATAGTCACTCCCTGAATCTCCACCCTGATCTTATCTTCCTGCTAACACATGCCCCCATCACACCCACAATTGTGAAAAATGGAATGATATTTTTTTCAATTAATCAAAAGCTTGATTGTTTTCAACCTCTCAGTAGCACATTTTCAGGCAAGTTTGAAGTACTGTTTGCCATTGGACACACTAACAAACACCAGCGCTTTACAAAGTCAGCACCCAGCCAAGTCTGCCTGTTCCCCACAACCTACTGCCATTTAATCCTGCTCACAAGCATGAAAGTGTTCTCAGCTGTACATTATCAGCTGCTTTCTGCTAGCTTTTTCCCCATCCGTCACAGTTTGATGTTAATCAAGGCAAGATCAATAAAGGTGCCAGAGGTTGCTTCCACATTCCTATGTTGTGTTATCCAGCCATGCAGAAGACCTTTGGCACAGATAAGTGCAACAATGTCTGATTGTGTGAGCAAAGCTTAGCACTGCCCTCTAGGCTATGCTGGTCTGAGGAGAAAATGAATGCCATTGCCATTGGCCTGACATTTTAAAACACAAATTAACTCTCGTTTCTTACCTCACTAACAAGTGACAACACTGGATACTACTGTTGTCCCCATTCCATGTGTCCAACATGTAAAGAAATACAATCACAGGCAAACATCTTCATCTCTACAGTCAATTAAAACTAATAATAATTACGGTTTTAGATGAGTAGACGAACAAAACCTTTTCCCACTCAGGATCAACATCAAAACAGAAGAACCAAGATTAACTCAGCCCTCTGGCTCTGAGAGAGCATTGATCATCACAGAGACAATACTTTTGCATATTATTTTCCAATGGAACGACACATCATCAGCAGTGTCAAACTAAACCGTTCCACAACTGTCTAATCCAGCTCACGTTCCTCATTAGTGGATGAATATCCAACGCTTGCTGAATTCTGCTTCACAATGACAGGAAGAGCAGACAATGAAGGTCGCTGTATATGTTTGGGCAACACAAGCCAGTTATCCTTTTTCTCTTTCATCAAGACTCAATCACTTTCCTAATCACAGAAATGAGGAACAATTGCCAGAAACGCACACCAATTAAATGGTGTTAAAGATGTTTGCCTACTTGAGCTGTTACAAAGACAAACACAAACCATTGAGTTTTTATTATTAGCAGAAGACAACAACATCATCTGTGGTTCCTATCCGACAAAAAAACACATAGGCTTCACAAATAGGAAATCTGCTTTCCATTCAAATATTTGATATTAGTCTATTACAGAAACTTCTGCCCACAGTTAGGCCCTTATTGTGTCAATTTCCTATCCTTTTACTAAAACTATAATTCTGTCAAACATTCACAAAGAAGTAAGATACATTTATTTAACATCTGTGGCAACAATGATTGCTCTGAAACTATGGGTCATAATACTCTATGAGGCCAACACACACAATATTAAAACAGCATGTAAAAAGCTGTGTCTACTTATTGTGGTTCATAAATAATAGAGTTCAAAGGTACAAAGCAGTTTCTGTAACAAACATTGAAAATGATTGAAATGGGGGGTTTGGATCAGATTAAGGGAAATAAAACCACACTTACTTCATCTTAGGACTCCTACAGATAATCAAGTGTTTTAGTAGCTTTTTCATTGAAAACGGGATAACCACATAACTCACATTTTTAAAAATTAAACTGTACGTCATCTCTTTGTTCTGATAAATTCTCTGACAGGGATTTACTCACAATCCATCGATCTTCTACTGCTTAGCCGGGGTCAGGTTGCTGGGGCAGCATCCTTAGTAGACAGGCCCCGACTTCCCTCTTCCTGGCTACATCATCCAGCTCTTCTCAGAGGATCCCGAGTTGTTCCCAGACCGGCGGAGAGACACAGTCTCCCCAGCGTCTCCTTGGCCTTCCTCGGGGTCTCCTACTGGTGGGACGTTCCCTGAAGAACCTCACCAGAGGCTTCCATGAGGCATCCTAATCTGGTGCCTGAGCCACCTCATCTGGCTGTTATAAACGCGGAGGAGCAGCGGCTCTACCCCGGTGGACTGAGCTTCTCACCCTATCTCTAAGGGAGAGCCCAGCCACCCTAAGGAATAAGCTCATTTTGGCCGCTTGTACCCGTGATCTTGTCTTTGCGGTCATGACCCAAAGCTGTCCCCGATGTCCACGCAACATTGCATAGTCGTGTCAACATTGACAGCCCAACAATATCCAGGGCCTTGAAGAACTCTGGGCGGATTTCATCCACTGCTGGGGTCCTGCCACAGAGGAGCTTTTTAACCATCTTGACAACCTCAGCCCCAGAGATAGGAGAGTCCACTCCTGGGTCCTCCCTAGGCTCTGCTCCCTCACCGGAAATGTCACAAACAAACTGCCACTCGAAGGTTTGTTATTGAATCAATCAATAACGATGGGTTTGTTGACTTAGGGCTCTACACTAACTTTTCCAGAGGTGGCACTAGTGCACAGAATTTGGTTGCACCGTTTTTTCCTTTTATTTTCTTTAGCGCGGGGGGTGTACAGCATAGCCATGCATGCTGATGAATAGTAGACTTAACTGGCCTACCGTAGTTATGTACGAAGTAAAGATTGACAATGTCTCGAGATATGCTGTATTTGCTAACCGTTTTCAGGTTTCAGTGTCAATATTAAGTTTTTCTGCAACAAGCAGTGGCTGAAATAACAGGTAATTTCTTTTATATTATTTTAAAAGAACACAAAACAAAAAAAAAAAAAATGTAAATAATAGCAAAGCATATCAACATTATTTTGCAGAAATGCTGCACTTGAATTAACTTGACAGTAGCATAACCAACTTACTCTAGCATCTGCTTTGCTTCACCCCATGGAATTCAATTCAGAGGGGCGAGGTCTTATAGTGTGGTCTCCTAACCCCCTTCCCCTGGTCTGAGAGAACCACATCTGAAAATCTGGCCTGGCATCATAGTCCATCAGTTCTGGCTCCTCGATGTTGATTCTGATAAACGTGTACGCTCAATTGCTGCGCTCGGCACGTTCATCCTTTTTGCTGCTTCCCTCAATGTGAGCGCGCACTCAGTGAAGGGCTCATTATGCCTGGCTCCGTTCGCGGACCACGCACTTTTCAAAGGAGCGCATTGGTGTTTATAATCGGTTCATTCACCGTTGCATTACCTGCAGCGTGGAGCAAGAGAGAGAGAGCGCACGAGAGAGAGAGAAGTGCACTCTGTGGGACGTGACAAAGCGCTCAGCCGCGCTGTCCAAAATAAGGTTATCCTACGCACTCGCACGGATGCGACCAGATTAAATTTTCACTTGCACAAACACTGAAGAAATAGTTGCATATGCGACCAATTTGGTCGCAGTGTCGAGCCCTGTGACTTGAACTTTGTAAAAGTTTCGCGGAATCTGTTGAAACATCTGGAGTTCCCTTGGAAGAAATCAAAAATGATGCCAAAGCTGAAAATGATTTACCATAATTTTTGTGTTTCTTCACCAGACAAGACAGTGATTCACTTGACATCATTTTTGTCCTGCGTTCTTTATCGTGTCCCCCATGATAAGCGATCACTTAGATTTTGGCTATATTCTGGGGTTTCTGTGGACAGTCACATCAACATCTGCCATTGTTTTGTCAACAACTTTCAATCCATGAAAACACCACAAACGTCACTTTGGCTGTGTTTATAGGGTCACACTGGCATTAATAGTGGATGAAAACAACTTTTGGATGACAACGGTTAAAGTTTAAAAAATGTGACTAAGCAGCTTTAATTACATTGTCATTGTTATTTGTGAAGATTTAACTGCGCTGCTTCTCACTAGAAGATTGTGGGTTTGATTCCATTCAAGCATTGGAATTTTAAAGCAGACCTTGCATGGAAAATGGAATTGTTTACGAGTTCTTTCCAAGAACCATGGTTTCCTCCAAAAGCCTGAAAACATAAATGTTATGTCCAACCTACGACACTCTCTTCATGTCTTATAAATGGCATGCCTCTGGGTGTTGGCCCAATGGTAGTCCGAGGTCAGCTGAGATGACCGTGCTGAAGATGATAAGCAGGCGTAGAGGAGGTGTGAAAAACAAATCCTTTCCTTTTTATAATGACAGTTCAAAACCTTACATTCCTGCATATGAGGAGTTGGAGCCAATTACAGAGTAGGTTTGACTGATTTAGCCACCAAAGACCAAATAAGTTTCCCTTTAACACTTGCAAAAGGCGATGTGCCTTTCATTTTTAGAAAAGCAAACGAACAACAGGAAAACAAAATATTTGCACAGCTAAACGTAGGGCGAGCTGAGGACACACACAACTGCCTGAGTGAAGAAAACAGTAGGTGTCTGTGGAGCGTCCTCTCAAACGTCCAATGGCAGCATTGTGCCAAACACCATCAGGATGATGAGGGCGTGTGACGTGGGAATGTTAAATACTGCCGGAATGTTATTTATTTTTATAAATTTCACCATGTACACCACCACACATGGAGGGGGGGGCGGGGGTTGCATGTACACATACTTACTGATTTACAAATCCACATGAACACACTGACAGAACCGTTTTACACAACTTGGATTGGCCTGTCAATATATTTTCTGGGCAACTGTCAACTAAATATCTGTTTAAACCTTCAAATGAGCTTTTCTTTCCATCTGATAGGAAGCGCATTTTTCCTCCAAGCAGATGTTATTAACATCCCCAAGTCTGTTGACAGATGTTCAGACTGGATAAACATCTGAGATCTAAGTCATATGTATGCTCATGTCTAGACAGAAGAGTGTGTCTTTATGACCGTGATAGTAGGACTTGCTGAGTCAGAGAAAAATGAAGGACATTTTTGCTCCCAGACAGCAACAAGACTACCGTAATCAGTTCCTACCACTTCTGAGCAGAGGAAGCTGTGTCATCATTCAGGCATATAGAGCTCTGAGCCCAGCTGTGAGAAGATGTTCCCAGTTTCCCACGAAGTACTTTAAATAGCCTATCAAAAGATTATTTATCACAATAGGTTTTATTGGATTAGACGGAGGTAATATTCAATGTTCTGTATTTATGTTGTAACCATTTTGTTCTTTTCAATCCAGCATTATTTATAAAGCCCTTGAATGGTACCAATGTGCTTTACATAATATTAAATAGTTTTTCAAGAACATAGTAAGATATATATATATAAAATTATTACTTATACAACTAATTTAGAAAGAAAAAACAATACGGAATCAAAATATATGAAAAAAGTGTAATGAAAAGACCAAATCTACTGATACATAAAGTACATTACACAGTGTCAAAGTACACAGATGAAAAACATGTTCCGGTTTCCTAAAGCAGACATGAGCTTACTGCCATGTGGCGATACATAAATAAGTATAGTTACAACCGCAGACTTCTTTCTGTATGTTGAACAAACCTTTGCGAGAGTTCACTCTTTCTTGTGGGTAAATTACACAGGCAAACACCAATCTAAAGTAATCTTAGATTCTATATAGAATAATCTCTTTAGAAATTCTATCATAAAATATTCCCTGAGTTACCCGTCAAGTGTAATTCCTCCCAGAGGACAAATCTAACATAGTGATTAAGTACACACAGTCAGAAAAGTAACTATTACACCACATTTCCAGCTCTCCGATCATATATTATTTCCCTTGGGTGCTTCCCACAGAGTACACTCTTTAAATCCATGTCCTCGACATCAGCAAAAATACCAATAGTTAATCAGGCTAGATTTTAAAATAGAAATTGTTTATGAAGCTCTCACTGTTTTTTTACTCAAATGTTTTTCTTATTTTCAATATCAAGAATTAGTCCATGGGAAAGTAGTAGGTGTCCCATCCAGAGGAAAGCACCTGGTGTACCATCGTGTATCAGTATAATAAAACCATCTACTCCCTAAAGCCTCCGATTTTCCTGCTGCATAAATTTGTGAATGGATTTGGTCCAGATTTCAGAATCTATCAGTGAGATGTTAGTCAGGTATGCACCCAGCAGGTCTCTCAGATCTATGGACACAGGTCAGATAGTGGAGCCCAGAGTTCCCAGTAAACATGGTGATGCTGCAAAGAAATGGAACAAACTCTCAACAGATCTGAAGTCAGCATCCAATGTGAACATTATTAAAACCCAAGTTAAAGACACTCTTTTTCTCCACTGTTTATGACTGAGGGAGATTTTTAAGCATATTATTATTGATTTAAAGTTCTGTTTTACCGCTGATTCTAATGTTCTTATTGATTTTTTAACTGTTAAATGTTTTCTGTTGCACGTTTTAATCATGTAAAGCACTTTGAATTGCCTTGTGTTTGATTCATTCTGATTTCCTAAAAATAAAACATGAGCCATACATGTGGTTTTAAAGAAACAGACCAACAGTCACAAGCTTTTTTCTCCTTCACTCTTATCTGCGTAATCTCAGGGCCGGGCAGTGCAGATTAAGGTATGCAGCAGGTAACACTGAGCAGCAGGCAAGGGTGGACTGGCCATCTGGCATACCGGGCATTGTCCTAGTGGGCCGGTCCGGTCGGTTACGTTTTTTTTTTTTTTTTTTTTGATAAGCAAGTGGAGGCAGACATGGTAACAGGTGGCCAAAAGTGACTAAAATGGGTTAAGAGTGGCCAAAAAATAGGCAAGTAGAGAGGAACCAGGTGGTAAGTAATGGGAAAGGGTAGCTTTAATGATGGGGGAAGAACAGTGGCAAAAACAAAAATGAAAGAAAGAACATTTCGATAAGTGTAACAAAGAACTTGCAAAAATGGACAAAAAATAGGGAAAAATTGACATTTATTAGCAAAAGGAAATAGGTAAAAAGGTAAAAAGGGGTTAAAAAGTGTCCCCCTTTAGGGTTTCTGGGGGAATAAAAATGTTGAGCATCACTAACATAATAACGGCTTCTACATAGTGTCCACTGATAATGTAGTGGGATGAATGCCTGGGCTGAATTATCGTCCCAGTCCAACCCTGGTAACAGGTAACACTGAGTAGCAACAGGTAACACGGAGCAGCAGCAGGTAACACAGAGCAGCAACAGGTAACACAGAGCAGCAACAGAAGGTAACACTGAGTAGCAACAGGTAACACGGAGCAGCAGCAGGTAACACAGAGCAGCAACAGGTAACACAGAGCAGCAACAGAAGGTAACACTGAGTAGCAGCACTAGGTAACACTGAGCAGCAACAAGTAACACTGAGCAGCAACAGGTAACACGGAGCAGTAGCAGCAGGTAACACTGATCAGCAGCAACAGGTAACACTGAGTAGCAGCAACAGGTAACACTGAGCAGCAGCAACAGGTAACACTGAGCAGCAGTAGGTAACACTGATCAGCAGCAACAGGTAACACTGAGTAGCAGCAACAGGTAACACTGAGCAGCAGCAACAGGTAACACTGAGCAGCAGCAGCAGGTAACACTGATCAGCAGCAACAGGTAACACTGAGCAGCAGCAACAGGTAACACTGAGCAGCAGCAACAGGTAACACTGAGCAGCAACAGGTAACACTGAGCAGCAGTAGGTAACACTAATTCCAACAGAGCCCATTGTAGGAGCCTCTTACCTTCTGATAAGCCATCTGTAGGTAGTTGTAGGGGATCCTCCTGTTGAAGTCCTGCACTACATCCTCACTGATTTTATGGAGGGACTGAGGGCCCAGTTTCTCCTCCATACATTCATTCATACAGGCAGCTCGGTGGAGAACCACGTTGAAAAAGCTTAAGTCTGAGAAGCTGCCGTCGAAGGGATGCTGGTCCAGGCACCGGAGCCTACAGCGGACCGTGGTGCTGCGGAGCTCTCCGTGGCTGCTCAGCGCCGCCTCCATGAAGCGAACCACGCGTTCATAGTCACTGGTGGAGAAAGCCCGGACCGCGGTGTCGTACAGCAGGTCGTAGGGCTCCAGGGTCGCGGAGCAGAGCGTCAGCACGGAGGTCAACAGGACCGCGGACCACACCAGGCCCGGGGAGAAGTTTCCATCCATCCTCTGCTTCGGACGGAGCAGCGGTCACTACAAAGGTCTGAGTCTCCGCTCACAGGCCATTTAAACTGTGAGGAGGGAATAGAGAGAGGCTGTAGACCAGCACACATCCTCCTCAGACCCCCTCCGGCTCCTCAGACTCCTCCCTCTCCTTCACGGCCCCGCACTCTCCATCACATTACAGGCTGAACAACACACTCACATCCACTGAATTATGGAGGTCGATTTGTGTCTTTATTATTCAATCCAAAAAATGAAACCATTCAATAGGGGAAAAAAAAAAAAACTTAAATAAAAAACAAAACAATTAAAAAAAAGAAAAAAAAAAGAAAATTCAAAGAAAAGAAGTGTTTGAAAAATAATTTGAGAATTGCTACTCTTATTTTTTTTAATTGAAAAGTTTGTTTTTGATTCAAATAGTTTATTGTTTATTGAAACGTTTCATTTTTTTGATTGTACAAATGTACTACCCATACTTTTAGCACAAATACAAAAAGATGACTTGAATGAAAAAAGGTATCAGTATATATACATGTAAAGTATGTTTGTTTTGCAATGATACAGCATGAATATTATTATTATTATTATTATTATTATTATTATTGTACATTTTTATTTTGTCAAACCCCAAAGCTATGGCTCAAGGACCCCAGTTTGAGAGGTAAAGTAGTTTAACTACGTAAAGAAACGTTGTTTCTGACTTTTAAAACAACTCCTGTTTTGAACAAACTCTTTCCATTCATTGGTGACTGTCTCCCTCTTATGGTCAAAATTCAAATTACCCCAAACTTCAACTCTAAGCTCAAGAGCTAAAAAAAAAAACAATACACTGAAATATTGAAAATGACATCAAGCAGCAGAGCAGCCGAAAATTAATGTGAGATTTCATCTGGAGGCCATAAGTATGCAATAAAATTAGTTATTACTCTTTGTGCTTCAGCTTTTCTATTGCACTGGTGTGGGGGGGGGGATATGTGCTTGAATATATGTATGTACTTCTGATTGTAACCACTAGAGGCCAGTAAAGATCTAAATTGAACCAAAGACACGCTATCATACGTGATAAATTTAGTTTATAATATAAAGTTAGAGAAAGAGAGAGAAAAACTGACTAAAAGCCTGACTCTAAGCAGATAAATGGAGATGTGATAGCTGGTGATTCTTGTAGTGAACCCACATGGTTTTACAAAGTCACTGAAAAAAAAAAAAAAACAACTTGAATTTGTAAATCAGAAATTAGACACTTTCACCTCAGGTTTACAGACAACAATATGTCGTGAAAATATTCAATAGGAAAGTTTTTTTGTATAAAGTTTTAAATATTTAATTAACATTTCATTCCAATGTTGAGCATCAGCTGACCTAAAAAACTTTTTTTAAAACACATTTTTACAGTAGGAGGCACAACATTTATTTTTTGGAACTGAAATTATTTCCTTCAACAATGTTTTGAAATAACAAAAAAAAAAAAAAAAAAGTAATCTCTTAATCTACTCTATACACAGCCTCTTATCCAGGGACGGACAACTCTATCACAGTGGGGGCCACAAAAAAATGTGATCGTATCTGAATCGAGGGCCACATTATCAACATTCAAGACATGTCAGCTTTTAGAATAAAGACCAATCAGAGTATTAATACAGGAGAAAAATACTTTTGTCTTTTTTGGTTGTTTGTCATTATGAGTGTTTTTGTTATTGTATTTGGCAATTGAAAACTTTGTTCTCGTTGCAGTTCTTATTATTTTTCTTCCGCAACTCCTTTGTCTTGGAACTCCTCCTAGGCTATTAATGCATCACTAATGACACGTATGTCATCTCATAAGGGCAATGTCAAGGATGTGCAGTCCACCTTTTTTGGATTTCAAGGTCAAGGTTGCTCCAAGTGTCAAAAAACAAAATTTTCCATATCTCTACAAGTGTTTATCGTAAAAGTTCGATGCTTACCTTTATGAAAAGCTTATCTTATGTGGAGTATTTTATTTACTTGGGCCGTAGCTGTAGGACCTACTAGTAAAAAGATCGGTAGAGGTCAAAGTTGACGTCACAATAAAACAAAAAAAAATTACTTTTTTCCCTATAACTTGGCCACAAATTGAGATACAGTGCTCAGACTGGTACCATTAAACAACATTTTCTTTTCAATGTGTGTACCCTACCTTTGCTCAAGGTCATATTTAAGGTCAAGGTCACTCATCTGTTTTTCCTGCATTATTACTTTCAATTTACATAGTAAAAAGAACAAACTTGTCAACAAATCCAGACACAGGTTGTCATTTTTGCTGTTTTTTTCAATTGCAAATACGCATTCACCTTGCGAATACAGTTCTGGCCTAGTTTTTTGTGTTCTTGTTGGAATTTTGGTCATTTTCTGCATTTTCACTGTTGATTTGTGCATTTTTGGGGTAGCTCTCTGTATTTTTGTTGTTGTTTTCTGTATTTTCCTGTCATTTTGTTGACAGCTTGTGTGTCTTTGGAGCTATTCTGTAATTTGTTGAAGTTTTCGTAATCATTTTCTTTGTTTAAGTGGTCGCTGTGTCTGTCTTTTGTGTTATTTTGAATTTAAATCTTTGGGGATTTGCTTTGATGGGGCGCCACATGTGGCCCCCAGGTTGCCAATTGCCCATGTCTGCGCTTAGCCATCATCAGGAAGGCTAGATTAGAATCAATGTCTGAGACACAGTGTCTGTCTCGTGAGCAATCGTCTACTTCCGCTCTGCACAACAGGGACACACAGAATGAAAATGTTTATTCCAACTCACAGGACTTGTTTTTGTGTTCTGTGTTTGTCTCTGAATTTTCAGTGCACAATTATTCCTGTGTTATTTATTTCTTCTATAGGTTGATTTTATATTAGATGCAAAAATAGAAGAAGAAAAAAGTTTCACAATGTTTTTTGTTTTTTTTATGTCCTTCTGGTTGCGTGTTCGTGCACTGATCAAAGTCTCATCAGCAGACAGGATGTTTAACAGATCCTTCGCTGTGTGTTTTGTTTCCTTTCTTTTTTTTTTTGTCTTTTTCCAACACAAATGTTTGGCCTTACTGTGATGTGTTTAACTGTCCAGCTTTCAATTACTTATATCTGGGTGATCTACAGAGTAACCATTTCATGTGCGCAATGTAAAAATAGTGAACTTCATGGCTTCCTACACATTCAAATAGCATTCACACTATGTATGAATTTAAAAAACAACAACAAAAATGTTGTTTTTATTACAGCAACTTTAGTGAGTTCTTCACATCCTTGAAACACATGATCAACTTTTTCACATCAAACCACAGCGGTGCCACTGTGCACCTATAAACACAAGCATGAGTTAAATATTTGAGTGTTTCTCTGCTCCAAACACTAGAGACACTGTCATAGGATTCCCTCAGATGGAGGTTTCGTCCCTCTTCAGGTTTTCCTGGTACCTCCATTAGACGTAGTTGGATTTGTTGTTGTTGGAGGGGATCCGGCTTGAGGTTATTGACTGGGATGCTTTGGGCCGCCAGCATTTCCAGCAGGTGAAGAAAGCCCCTCCAGCCGCAGTGAGGAGACCCCCAGCCCAGCTCACAAACACTGCCTTACCAAAGTCGTAGCTGATGAGACAAACACAAGTGCACACATGGTTATTAGCGTCATATAGTAGTCCATGCACATGGCTACCATTGAGCACCTTACCCATGTAGATGATGATGATGGTGATGTGAGTCATGAAAGATCTTTACAATCTTACTAACATACCAAGAGGTGACGGCAATGGTCAAGCAACCTGGGAAAAAAAAGTCACATCCCTGTTTATTTATGGTCACTGAACTCTTAAGAGAACTGATGACAACAGCTTTTTTTTAATAATTGTTTTCCTGATTGACTTCCTCATACAAGTGTAAAAGCATTAAGATTAAAAGGCTTTAATACAAGAGAACATAGTTATTCAGAAATTGAAATATATATCAATATATAATATATCTTTAGTTGTTTGTTTTCTTTAAGAAGATAAACGGATCAAAACAGATGCATTAAGGCAGGAGTGTATAACCCAAATGTGCCCTTGTTTTCACTTCTACGCAAAACTTATGTATAGAGTACGTAAGGCACCCAAGCAATAGATGACAGATATCAGTCCCTGCAGTACATTTACTTCAAAATTCCTTGATTTTGTTAACAACTTGTGCAAGAAATTGCAGTATTTTAGAAGAAATTAGAGTTCTTTCAAAAATGACTGCTGTCATGTGATATAGGCATGGGAAAATAGTGAGCCCATGTAAATATTGTAGAATTTCATTGAATTTGAAGGGACTGAAGTAATCATTTGGTAATTTATTGCACAATGACTCATGTTTTCTCTGTCACTTTTTCCTGCGGGCCACAATTGATGCTCTAAAGGACCGGATCTGGCTCCTTGAGTTTGACACGTGTGCCTTAAGGAGTCCAGATGCTGGACCCCGCCTTGCACCATCAGTCAGGTGAGATAAGTTCCATAGGAACTATTAATCTTATGAAAAATTATAGGTCAGAAATACAAAGCAGAATAGTGTCATACACATTTAATATAATGACATGTAAGCCTTTTGGGATCTGCTGTCACTTAGGGCCTATGTTACGAATCTAGATAATTATATCCTGGATTAATCTCCATTACCGGGCTTCACTTAACCAAACATTCCCTGTCAGAGTTAAGGTGAGATTATGAACGAAGAATCAGTTTTACTTTCTCTTCTCTTTTTAACTTGTCTGTGGCTCTGATGCTGCATTCATACAGACCAGCCTACATCATAAGGTGGAATATATTTATATCATATGTTATATTATCTACAGGAATGAGGCTCTTTGCATCACCACAGAATACATGAATTAATTAATTAAATTATTGGTGTGAAAGCGCTGGATGCACGCAGGCTTTATCAGCTGATTTATTGATTTTACTTTATCAGTTCATCAGATATAAATCTGTTTCCTATGTAGGCAAATGAAAGGATTGCATCAATGTCTAAATATTCTCTCTCTCTCGTCAGCTGTCAGACCAGATCCACACAGAGACGTGTTCACACATCACTTTTTATTGGACAGCTCGTTTTCTAAGAGATCCGATTTGTCAAGAGGTGGGACTTTAGCACTCACTCAGATCCTTGCATGCTCGCGAGCAGGCTAGTCGTTCAGCATAAGTTTCCATGGTGATTTAGCTCCGAAAGATGTTAGCGAGCTTCGTAGTCAAGCACACACTGATTTAATCCCAGAGGTTAGTGAGATAAGAGGTAATCTAGATTTGGAACATGAAGTAGCAATCCTATATCAACCAGTGAACCGTCAGTCTGCAATTTGTCTTTTTCACATGAACTGAAGGTGAGGAAACAAACTCAGCAAAGTTGAATCCTGTGCTTCGACTCACCTGAAGCTATGAACATGATCCCCCCTATCATAGCTGTAGTAGACTTGCCCTTGTTCATGCCATCCATGAAGCGAGTGCACTTCATTCCCACTGTGGAGACCAGCAGTGCCAAACCAGACATGAAGAGACTGAGCAGTAACACTCCCCTGGTGACCTGCACCTCAACTGAAGAACACACAAATACACTGATCATCCATGATGATGATGCATGCAAAAAGGTATATATATTTACAATTACAAACACACAAACAAAAATGACATGTATAAACAAACAAAAAATACAAAATTCTTTCAATAAATATACTGTATACAATTATGTATACAAACAAACAAAAATATAAACAAGTCCTACAATAAATGTATAAAATTATATATAAACAGACAAAATCATAAAAATGCTTACAAATAATATACAAAATTATAGATATAAACAAATTAATATGTAAAAAATTCTTACAATAAATATATAAAATGGTATATATAAACAAACAAAAATATAAACAATTCTTACTATATATATATAAATTACAAACACATAAACAAAGCAAAAATATAACAATTCTTAAAATGAATATATAAAATTACATGTATAAACAAACAAAAAATACAAAATTCTTACAATCAATATACCGTATACAATTATATATACAAACAAACAAAAATACAAACAATTCCTACAATAAATGTATAAAATGTATATCTAAATAGACAAAAATATAAAAATGCTTACAAATAGTATACAAAATTATAGATATAAACAAATTAATATATATAAAAATTCTTACAATAAATATATAAAATTATTTATAAACAAACAAAAATGAAATAAAATAAATGTCCTCCTCACAAGGGCTCATACAGAAATCAGATGTGATCAGAGGTGACCTATGTGTAGTCCTAATAATAGGATCTTATGACCAGAGGAAAGTATCTTAAGAAGTGAGGTCTGGTTTTAAAGGGCACAGATGCGATAATAAAAACCTACTGGACAGTTCGAGCAGAGACTTGTGGAGTTCACAGGTGGTTGTGTCGTGACCGCTGCAGGTCATCCACAGGCCTTCGTAGATCTCATGTTTTCCCTCTTCTTGCTTCTTCCACTCCACCATGAGGGTGGCAGCGATGGTGACAGCGACCCCGCACAGTGACAGGAAGAAGCCGACGAGCTGCAGCCCGGAGCTGGCCATCGTGTCCGCACTGGACCGCACGGAGGAGACTGGTTCACAGAAGCAAATGTGATGTTTACAAAGTGTGTAGAACAGATTAAAAGAAATTAAAAAAGAAAAGAAAGAAAATCCCTAAAATGTGACATACATAGTGGATTTGAAGCGTTGGTTCTTCTCGTTGCAGTCCGTTATGTGTGCGCGCAGAGTGCGCCTCTATTTAAGGCGCAGAGCGCATGACGCAGGAGGCTCTCCATCTCCATCTCCAGCTGCAGGATGATGGGAAGCACTCCTCAGGAAGCTTCATCAGCTCAATCAACTGATGGTTACACGAAAATAAATCCAAAGTACACTGAGAAAATATGAAACATTCTTCTATATATAATCAGGGCTTTTTTATTTATTTTTGGAGATTACATTTCGGGAGCCCCTAATGCAACTCTGAGGAGAAAAACAACATCATTTTCTGACAGTTTGTTTAACTTTAAGATGAAAATAACTACAGAAAATCTTCTTTTAAAGATGCAATTACAGACAATGCATCAACAAAACAGTTTATTATGAACTTCAAAAACAATCAACACAACAAAAATACCTCACCTAGCATTTCTAAATGAAATGACAAATTACTTAAATATGTATCAATTTAAAAACTGTTAGATTATTTCTAAACTTGTAAAAAAACAAAACCAAAACAAAAAATTGCATTCAGCATATTCAGCAGCATAAAAATTCGTTGTTTTGCTTTACACTGGCCAATATCAACACAAATATAATGTCCATTACTTTTTAGTGTGTGGAAAATGGTCTTTGTTACAGTGCTTAGTCTAGCAACTTCTTTTTATTGGGTGTAGTTTCTTTCTTTCTTTCTTTCTTAAGTCATTTGGCACACAGTCACATTACATTAGAGTATTTTTTGTGCTGCTGGTTGCTTCTTATGCTTGGAGGAGTGCCTAAATTACTCTGCCCTGAAAGTTTCACTGCACTATAGGAAAATTGCAGTGATTTTTACATCACTTACATTTTTGGAATAACAATTTGTTTGGAAAATCCTTAAACTATCACCCATTTGTTATGCTTGTGTATAAAATGTATCCAGTGCTTTGTTCTAATACTCCACTATTGGGGTGCGGGCATACATGGGATATTTTGTGTAAAGGATTCATGTTTCACTGCATGTCCACAGATATATATATATATTATATATATATATATATATATATATATATATATATTTCTGGGTATTCTGCCTTACAATACACCGTGCATGAATTTCACTTAACCATAAAACATTTTAAAAAAATAACACGTTTTTGTTTTGTTTTTATTTACATATATGTGAATATAAACATTGATGACATGCAGAAAACATCCATGTGAGCTGCAGGCTTTGATTTTCACACAAGCATCTCCAGGCTATAACATGGTCAGTATTTTACTGTCCCTCCTGGGTAAATCACAGAAACCAGCTCTTCATTATACTCAGACAATTACCAAGTCATTTGGCCATATTTGGATAAGAGGATGTCAGAATGTAAACACTCGTATTTGTCTGGGTTGGATCGGTGTCCACCCTTTCCTGAAATGAGCTTCCATCAAAACATTTCACTGCAATTAAAGCTGAAGTAGGTCACCCTGTATCCCTCCATTAGCAGCACTTACTCTATTTGTGTGTTTAGTTTTTGCCACTCCATTGTACGATATCACGTTCATGGTTTACCCAGGTCACCCCTAGAATTCCTGCCTTCTCCTAAACCAGCTGCTCGATGACAATGTCAGGAAGTCTGGTTCTTTTTCTGACTAATCCATCAAATGTATGAAGCTAATGAACATTCACACATTGAAAAGTGGAGTTTTGGAGTTTGAATTCTAGAAAAGTGTAGATACATCTTCTATCCGTCCTCCTTATGATGTTCCTGTATCTATTGTTGGTTAGAACTGAATCATTTAAAGATTAAAGAAAAACAAACTGATGCACTACAATTCTTTGGTTTCATTACTTCATACAGCAATTGTCCCTGGAGGGCTGAAGCTTATCTCTGTAAGTTTATATTTACAGATATTTAATGCTGTTGCCTCTTTGTACCGCCTTTCACTAATGGAGACTTCACTTGTTTATCATGATGCTTGTAAATGATCAAATGTTTAATCACAATGTGATGTGGATACAATAATTTTAATTTATTTTTTTAAGAAAAATGTTCTCTCCCCCAGCTGTTATTTTAGGTTGGGTTTAGTGAATTAACTGGTGTGCTATCGCTTTATTTAAAACAATTCTTCATTTAAAAAAAAAAAAAAAAAAAAAAAAAACAAAATATTTTAGATTTTACTAAAGATTGTAAATTATTTTGCCGTTTTTCTTAAATGTTTTTAATCTAATTATTAGAGTGACTGAGAAGTGCAAAACACATTTACAAATAGCACAACAAATTAACTTTTTTGAGCAAAACACTTTTACGATTGGATTGTAAGTGTAAAAGTGTTTCCATATTTGTTAATTTATTTAGTGTTGCAGTAATTTCTAAAAAAAAAAAAAAAAAAAAAAAAAAAAATTAATTAAAAACAAATTCGGCATTTATAAAAAATGTTGTGGTCATTTGTTAATTTGTTGCGTGAAATAATCCGGAAAGGGAGGGTCTGAGACGCCGGAAGTAGGTACAGCAAGCTATAAAGTTGCACTGCTTTTCTTATTTACTCTGAAAGTTTTGACCATATTTCTGAGATAAAACATGCACTGTCCGTTTTGTAGATGCCAACAAGGGAAGTATATAAGATACAATCAGTTTCAATATTTGTAAAAGTGTTTTAGTATTTGTATTTGTATTTTTTTTTTAGATGATTACGTAGATTTGTTTTAAAATTGTAAATTTGTTATTGCATTTGTGAAAGTGTTTTGCAGTTTGTTATTTTATTTTTTTTAGATAATAGTGTGAATTTTATTTTCAAAATTGTACATTTGTTTTTGCATTTGTAAAAGTATTTTGCTATTTGAAATTGTTTTTATGGATCTTTGTTTTCAAAATGAGTTCCCTAACAAACCAGGTGATGGCGGTAAAACACTTGAAACACAACGGTTGCTGCTCATTGTGCTCACATTTACAATATCTACAATATCTCTGGTGCCCTCAACCATAGAGATGCATACATTGACCTATATATGTCTATGCTCATGTCAAACTGATGACCTATACACATAGACATCTGCCTAGTAGCATAGTTTATTAAAGTTGCTCTCACAGTAACATATTTCATGGGAAAAATAAGATACGTACCAGCCCTAAATATGTTTAATAATGACTGAAAAATGTAATAAAAAGCTAAATCCCCTGAGTGGGTGTGTGGTGTCAGTGGTGGTGGTAAAGGATGAATCTATCAGAGTGGGGCCACAAAAATGTGATTGTCTGATTCCAGGGCCACATTATCAACATTCATGTTAGCATTTAGAATAAAGAGCAATCTGAGCGTTAACAGAGGAAGCAACAAAGAGTTTTTATAGTAATTTTGTGTGTTTTTCTGTCATTCTGTGTATGTTTGTTGTTGTCTTGCATGTTAGGAGGCCTTGTGTGCATTTTGATTGTCTTTTTGTGTATTCTCCGTGTAATATTTATGTTTTCTTTAATCATTTTGCATTTTTTATTTTTATTTTTATTTATTTTTGTGTATTTCTGTTGTTGTTTTGCTTGTTTGTTAGTACTGTAGGTTACTTTGGAGAGTCATTTTTTTTGCATTTTTCTTGTCTATTGTGTCCATTTTCTGTAATGTTGTATTTTAGTGTTATATGGAGTGAGCTTGTGTATTACTGTTGTCGTACATATAGGTAGTAGTTTTGTGAGTTTCTGGAAGATTTTTTGTGTTTTTCTTGTCTTTTACAGTATTTTCCTGTAATGTTGTAATTATTTAGTATTTTCTAAATACATTTTTGTGTCATTTTGTACATTTACTTTGGAGGCCCCAAGTGGCCCCCGGGCCGCCAGTTGTCTATGACTGATCTATGGAAACAATAGTATTACCATTATTAAAGAATAAAGTAAGGAGTGACTGTGATTGTATTCTGCAGCCACACCCATTCCCCATCGTCACATGTGATACGTTATTTAGGAGTAAATGTACAGAGTGTAAATACAACAGGTTAAACTTCCAACTCTGAGCAAGAACTCGTAAAATGTGACAGATTTACAACATAGTCACAGAGGTGACAGCGAGCACACCGGGCATGTGGATCGAAAATGTTTGAAACAAGTTTTATTATGTTCAACTTTGTAGGACAGTACTCAGTCTGCATTAGTCTGTTAGCAGAGTAGCTACTTGTTCTAAGAAATACTGTACTTGCTTTTGAAAGCAGTAAACATGTTTCTATGAATGAACTGCTAAAAAAATGAATCGAGACGCAAAGTTTTTATTTAAATGGATTTTGGTATATGACTGAATCAATGAAAACAATAAATGAGCCTAAACAACTACATTGTGTTTATTATTTTTCATCACTGAGAGCTAACATAATGTGCAATATGAATAAGGAATAGTGTGATTGCATTGTTCACA
Organism: Gouania willdenowi; assembly: GCF_900634775.1. Taxonomy (NCBI): domain Eukaryota; kingdom Metazoa; phylum Chordata; class Actinopteri; order Blenniiformes; family Gobiesocidae; genus Gouania; species Gouania willdenowi. Next base: position 17,742,400 of record NC_041047.1, on the reverse strand, counting down.
AAACACAAACTTGAATTTAAGTAAGCTACTTTATATTCATGCTTTTCAGGATTTTTTCAAACTTTCAAAAAAAAAAAAAAAAGTTTTCATGTATTAAACTGAACAGTACGAAATAGTTAGAATATCTGTGCATTTGAACAGATAGACACAGACATAGAAAGGCATAGGGTGCTTCTACTAGCCATCTGTCTCTGTGTGTATTTCAAATGTGACAATAACTAAATGAAACACCGTTGAAATATTCTACTTATCATTTGTCCCATTTTTCTGTAATTAATTAACCCAATAAAGTCCAGCCCTAATTCTAACATGTTGTTTTTGCACCTAATCAAACGTGTTGTTCTCTCTCTATAGTCTCAGAGTTGTGAGCCATGGTGTGAATTAGCCATCATACGTACAGTAGAGTCTGGTGTGGAACTAGAGCATGACTATCTGTGTCTTTATGGCTGCACACTTCTGTAATCTGACAGACCGTTTGTAGGAAGCTGATTTGATCATTTGTCACAGAAGCCGTTTGAATGTAGAATTATGTGAAGCATTGCATAACGTCATCTGCTTTGGTGAAAGCCATGTGATTCATCACAAAACTCACTTAAAATCTGCAGAAAACACATTTCTCACAATGTAATATTTCAATTTTTTTTTTTTTTTGCAACGTATTGTGTTCATAACTTAAGGCAGTGGCTATTTTTACGATTGCTGTATCAATATACCGACATTCTATCTGTACGCAGCACCACTACTGTATTTGGCCATTTTAGATCACGTGACGAAGACTAAACATAAACCTTACACTAAACCTAACCTCACCCTAACCCGGACCCTAAAAATTCTTGCAATATTGGGTTATAACCTAACCCTAACCCTAACCCTAACCTTAACCTAACCTAACCCTAACCTTAACCTAACCTAACCTAACCTAACCTAAACCTAACCCTAACCCTAACCTAACCCTAACCCTAACCCTAACCTAAACCTAACCCTAACCTTAACCTAACCTAACCTAAACCTAACCCTAACCCTATCAATTGTTGCGATATTGATAACATAACCATACCCCTAAGACACTACGTACTTGTACTTCAGTAACCGTACCAATAGCACCGGGGGTTGTCTGTACAGCAAATAGTCTCTTTCATAACTTAACTCATCATTTCATTCATGTGGTTGAAAAGTTTTCACAGTTTTTTCCCCCGTGTTTACCTGGACAGTGTTAAAATCACACTATAGACTATAGAGCAAGTACTGAGTGTGAAACAATAAACGTTGTCAGATTTATATGGATTTATACATTCATTTCAACAAATGCAATGACAACCTTTAAGCAATCGTCAACCTAACCTTTATCCAACATTCAACAATTCATTTATACATGAAAAAGCGTGTTTGCGTAATTCCAGTTGTGACATAACTGTATAATAGAGTAACTGTATATAGATATGATTTACTTTAAAGGATTGAGGGCAAAGTTAGAGTCTTTGTTGTAATTGTCCCATTTACTGTTCCTATTCTTGAGAAGTTTGTAATCTTGTTTCTTTAAAAGACATTACAAAAAATTTAATCAATGATAAAACATTTGGGTTTGTGCCAAATTATATATATATATATATATATATATATATATATATATATATATATATATATATAATTATCATGTAGTATGTAATATTCCAACATTTCTCTGGGTCTCATTCCATTACAAGTAAACAATATAAATACATAAAAAAAATATGTAATTATCTTACTATCTTATTCACTTTTTTGCTCCCATAGTCACATAAAAAACGTTGGCATCAACCAAGGATGAACAGAGGCAGTAAAAGTTCTGATGTCACACAAGGTCTCAACATCCCAGTTCCACAAAAATGGGATGTTACATTAAAAATGTTAACATTGGACTGACCCGAGTTATAGAAAACCATCTATTAATAAAGGTCTGGTTGGGGTTAGGGTTAAGGTTACCATTACAAGGAATCAGGCTTTAAATAGATTAGCAGATTCACAATATGTATTTTACTGATTCTGTTACATTGTAACCATGGTATCACACCCGTACAGCAGACAGTGATAAGTGAGGGTTTTAAAAATTGACTTTGAAGCTCAAGGAAAGGCACGCGCACACAAAAGATCACCATAATCCAACGCTTACATTCTAAACGAGATTTGATGCTTCAGTAAAACCATTGTTTTTCTTTTTCATCTGTTACAGTTGCTGAGTGGAGATAATCGTCACACTGGAAACTAAATGTCACAAGTTTGAAACATGTTCGTGAATTGCTCAACTATGACAGGATTCCTCCAACCCTTAATAATCTGTAACACTTTGATTAGTGACAGAACTGCTTTGGTGTCCCAGCTCAGTCATAGAGGCCTGCAGTTCTGCAGATCTGATCTCCTCTAAAATATGTTCATTTTCTGTGTATACAGTATGTGTTGTCCTAATGTAAAAAGGCTTGGACAGGGCCTCCGGTTTTACAGCTTTACTCATGGTTGATCTCCAACCACCTGTTTACCTCAGCCAATGACGAACCCCAGCATCAAATCAGTATTGCTCTTTTCTTTTGTGCGTGCTTAAACAAAGCCTTGAGGATTGCCTTGGCATGTGTTCAACGTCGACTCCCTGTGTAGTTGGGCCTCGGTGCTGCTCCAAACCAGTCAGATGTCATTCTTGCATCAGGCACAGCTCACATCGCCTTGAGCCAAACGGCCTTATAAACCCTTTTCTTTCCTTGATGAGAGCGTTTGCTTTTATCAACACGCCTGACGTTAATGTTCTACTTTCTGCAGCTTCAGAACACACTGAAGGATCCTTAGAGGGTCATATATATATATATATATATATATACAGTATGTGTGTAAACAGTGACACACTTCTCACTGGAGTAGAGTCAGATCTCATCTGCCTATATCTGTGCAGACTTCAGAGTGAATGGTTTCAGCTGAAATCTGCTGCTGTCATTACATTAGTTTGCTGAGTGATGCCATTCAGGTGAAATAAGAGCAATCAGAACCACACTAATAAGTAATGTGTGATCACACAACATATCAAACATCATTTGTAGCATTGTTTCCTTAAACTTCTCCCTATAAGTTCAATTTTAAACCTACATTGTGCTTTTTTTTTTGCACCATCACTTTCACACAGTTTGATCAGTAACTGACAGCTTCCATCAGAGGTGATAAGTAACAAAGTGCAAATACTTTGGTATCTGGATTTTACTTGAGTATTTTTTTTTTTTGGGTGACTTTTTACTTTTACTCCTTATTTTTAAAAAACAAATATCTGCACTTTCTACTCTTACATTTTTAAAAATGAGCTCGTCACTTTTAAGACATTAAAAGATGTCACGACGTAAAAAAGACGCACACCGCAAGCCATTCATCAGTTTACTACACGTTCTTAAAAATGTTAAACTCAAAACTGCTCTGCATGGGTTTTATTGAGCATTGGCACTTTTTTTTTTTTTTTTTTTTTACAAATTCTATTTATTACGAGTATCAAAGTCTCCAGATGTTCAAAGGTAACAGATTTAACTTATTTACATGCTCTTAAAAGATTTGGCTTTTTAAAAAACCCTGTTTTATTATAGAATGTTTTACTATTTTTTAAGGGGGCAACTTCAATACTTTAAGTCACTTTTTTATTTGACTATCTATAATTTTACATGAGTACTGAAGACTACAGTACTTTTGCCACCTCTGGCGTCCATGGAAAGACTGAGCTTGGATTTTCAGTTTAAAATAGTTCTCTGACTACTTCTACCGGTTTTTCCTGAAGATGCGCCCAGGGCTGTGTTAGGTCAGGAGTGAAACATAAAGCTGGCAGTGCAGAGAGAACAAAAGCAGCTTCTTTTTTTTCAGCACTGTCACATCAAAGAGTCCTGAGAGGAAGCATTTTTATTCTCACTATAGGGAATAAACACGGTGGATGCCCGACTGATAGAAACTACAGGTAAGTGACAGTGTGTGTGTGTGTGTGTGTGTATCCCCCCACCCCTACTCTATCTAACAGGTGGGTGTGTCTTCATGTTCTAACATGACAACTTCTCTTGATCGCTCACCTTCGTACCTGCAGGTGAGACACAGCAGAAACAGACAGTCAGTGCTGGCTCTCAGCATGTGAACACAGCAGCAGCAGCAGCTTCTTCCCAGTTGAACCACTGACTGACCCTCTCTGACCAGGACAGGTGAGTCCACTTTCCTATAAATGCTACACTTTACTGACTTTATATCTTTGCTGCACAAACTTTCTGCATGTGGTTATCTTTGCCCTGTGAGAGCACCTGTCAGCTCACACAGACAAGTCTGAGCATGAGTAAAAATAAATATTTGCTTGCATTTTGTGGGTTTCTTACTTGTTTGTATTGTGATCCACACACACACACGTACACACACACACACACACGTACAGCTTGTTTGAATTCACAGATGAAGCCCCTTTATTCCCCACAGGTTGACCTTTAAAAGCTTGTCTTGTTACCCGCACAGCTGGAAACTTTGCCTGGGAATTTCAATTTGAAAATTTTCAGTCATTGTTTCTGGTCGAGTGTGTAATTTGCATCCAAAAATCGAGCCCCTGGAGGCCGCAGTGAATGTTTGAAGGAGATTTTTGGAGATTGTTCTGGCTGTCATCTGAGAATTAAAGACGTGAACATGTTTTGGATGTATCTTTACACAATTAAAAGCTACCTGGTTCAACATTAGTAGGCTTCATGTCTGATTCTCCTCTCACAATCTCACGCTCTAAGGTAACCCCTGACTTGAGGCCCTGTAGGTGCACTGAGTGACTTCTGATCACTGAGTGGAGGCCCTTCTGTGGTTTAGTTGCGACAGATCCCTGCAAAGGACATGGCAGTGGTTGACACATGCAGACGCGCTGTCAGTGCGTCAGGTATGTTGGTGAACCAGATCCACTCAGCTATTCACAGAAGGGTGTAACTCTGTATCTGTCTTTAGTGTGGCACAATTTAATTAACCCTCTGATGACGGATGACAAAGTGCCAGCGAGAGCAAACACCCACAAGAAAATGTTTAGCATGAGAATGACCAAACCCATGAAGAAAGAGATCAAATGTCAGATTGAAAGCATTTCATAATGAGAATAAAGCTTCATGTCATCAGCTGCTACTTTGGTGAAGTGTTTGTTTTAACTCAGGTCCAATTTACTGGTATTGCAGCTCTGTTCTTGAATTGGTACACAGTACATTTGTATACACAAACACCTGAAGGGCTGTACCAATGCCTCTTCAGACAGGTTTCTCTGTCTTTTGTTGCTGCTAAGCCAACGTGTGACTTACGAGCAGAAGTGCACACGTCAACACATTTCACAGGTAAGTGGACCAATATGCAACATCCAGTTCTAAACACATCATAACTTCCTGATATCTAAAAGCTTTTAACTTTCATAGGGTTGTCGGTGCTCGGCAGCTAAAAATAAGATGCACATTTAGGTGGAAGGTGTTAACGTACACTAGGAGTCTAAATAAATACTCAGGGTTGCAGTGTAGCATGACTGGTTTATAACTAACCCAGCTGTGGTTTATATATTTCTTAATCTCAGGTAAAAAGACGTTACAAATGTTTGCAGCGAAGGAACAAGAGGTGGCGTTGCTCGTTTTTGTAGCACAAATCTAAACAACTGGAACAAATTTAGGCTCAAGAGACGATTCACTTTGCTCAATTTGAGTAAATGTTGCCTTCAGTATTCTATACTTAAATGCACTTTATGGAGTCACATTTGAACAGTTTGATACAAGTCCTATTAGACACATTTGTGTCAAAAAGTTCTTTAAAATAAAAGCAAAAACAATCCATTAAAGTCGTCACGATGCAACATTTTCATAAAATAGCAACTATCATCTGTGATGATATATTATTTCTTTTGGACGGGTGAACACACAAAGTATAATTATGATTATATTTCTCTTATTACAGGCCAAAATGTTTTTTAAATGGCAACATCACATTTGATAGTTTTACATTTCTTCTTGAAGCTCTTTACATGTGAGTTACAAAACAATACACAGTATGTAGTTGGTAAATAACAATAAATTATAAAGTTATTTATAAATGTATAAACTAAAATATAAACTTGGTGTTAAATAAACTTTTATCGTCTGACCAATGTTGTGTTCTTATTCCCTAAATTAACTAATTGTCTGCTAACATCTGACTTATCGTTTATTTTGCCTCGAGTGTGAAACAATATTTTTCAAAAAAAGTCAAAATGCTGATAGTTCATTACATACTGAGACACTTTATGTAAAAGCAACTTGTTAATGTTTTTTTTTTGGCTCACAAAAAAGAGGTTGTGTTACAAGTGCATTGATTTTTAATTGCATTCAAGCCCCAGAGTTGAAAAAAAAAAAAAAAAAAAGGTTTACACAAACAGCAATCATTGTATTTCATCTGATGCACAACAGCCATAATAATCAGACATCCTGACCGTGAGTTTACTAGTTATTTTTTTCCACGACCACATTGCAGATATGTCCACAAGGTGGCGTAGTCGTCAAACACATGAGGCGACCCATTTGGATAGGTGTGGCAACTTTGCTACATCCACAACATAATCCCTAACTCAAATCCCTGAAGGAGTGATGAACATATGGCACAAGCATTTACCATTTAAATAAAAACACACACTGAAGGTTTGTCCTCAGCAAAACAAACATTTGACACTCGAACCATAAATTTACATAACAGGGGAGTCTAATGAAGGAAGGCTAATTATGTCCATTTATTACACAGAAAAGAAAAATCTGAATAAAATTCTCATCACCAAAAAAGTTGAAACTCAAATACTTGTAAGAGCTCATCCTTTGTCTTAACATCTATATTCAATATGAACAGGACATGTCAGATGGTGGAGCTGTAAAACGCTAAAAAGGGCTGCTTAGAACACAACATTAAACTTCATGCCTCCAGATGATCCTTCAACTCCATCCAGACAGATTCCCATCAAATAAACCTCTACATGTAGGAAGTGGCTTTTTCCTTTGAGTCTGAGAGGTGACTGAAAACAACAGCACTGAGCTTCTTAGGGAATGAAACATGGTGAGATAACATTAAATAAACAAAAAAAGGTCCCTTTCTCATGGTATGATAAATGCAGAACAAAAAAACTACCAACATCCAACAAACATCTGTGCATTTTAGCACTTATGTTCCATTTGTCAATTTTTAAGAGCATTGAATAAGGTTTTGTTCTTTCATAAAGTTATAACTATTGGCTTTCTGAGAACAAAGATCATCAGATAAAGCACTGAAACGCATGTGCACCGTATGCATGCACATAGGAACTGCACGTCACACACACACCGTAAACCACTTTCAGTTTAAGGGAAACCACGTGGGTCACGTTGAAGCTCCGCCTACTGTGCACTGGACACACGTGGGAAACACATCAAAGTCAGAAACGCCAGCACCGTAAAAAAAAAAAAAGGCTTGTTTTCGGTTTAGTTTGAGTGTAATTCGTCCCTCAGGGGCCACAGTCCATGTGAAGTGTTTGTAGCAGAGATGTAGCATTAGGAGAAGAAAGAGACGAATGGAAGATGCAGCTGCCATGTTTGTATCAAAGACACTGTGGCAGCCATGTTGGATCAGACCCATGAGTCCAGAGGAGATATGTCACCTTAAGCCCTTCTAATGGCACAGTCCACATGAGAAACAACCACTGCTAACTGCTTTGTAGATTTCAACAGCCAGGAATGATTAGTATTACTGTGACTGGTGCTAACATCAGCTCAGTTAAAAGCATCGTCAATCATCACCATCTACAAATGGAAAGTTAAAAAAAAGATGAGCACATCTCCAGCACTCAAAGCCTCACTTCTTTAAGCAAACTTTGGAAGGGATTAAAAATCATACTGCCAATTTATTACATTATACAAAGGCTTTTCTCAGAGGATGAACAGCACGACACAAAAGTAATAAATAATAATAATAACAGAAAAAAAAAAAAAAAAAAAGAGGTTGAAGGAAGATGGACAGCATGTCTGGACAAGGTGGAGAGTGAGTCACCGTTTGTAATAGGCACCTGAAAAACACAAACAGACGAAGATCCATCAACACGCTGACAACGCATCACAGTTCAAGTTCTTTCTGTCTGTGCTTCACACTTTTCCACCTTCAGCCAACACATATGTGTGTTACTAAAGTAAAATGAAACAGAAGTGCATCAGATAAACAAAGAGCAAATATTTAGGGAATTATTTTTACTGATGCTGGGCTTTTTGGACAACCATGGACTTGGTTTAAGCCACCAACCTTTAAATTAGGACAAAATCAGTTTCATAGTGATCCACATTGTCAGGATTGTAAGGATGTCAATCCTTGAACACACACACACGCACACAGTCTCATCATTTTATAAACAATCAAAATCATGAAACTTGAGTTTAGACTAGGGCTGGGCGATATGGACCACAACTCATTATTTTCTTAAATAGTGATATACAATATAAATCTAGATAATTTTATTTCAAATGAAGCCTGACCAGAAAGACAATTCTGGATTAAATTTGCTGATGTAAAATGCCACACAGGCACATTTATTAACAAACAGCTGAACAACATGTGCCACTTTTGGCTTTTTCTCCTATAAGAGACAGCACGTGTGAGTGAGTTCTTTAGTGTGGATGTTTAGGGAAAGGTCTGGGTTTAGGACGCACTCAGCAATGCATCCAACTGTGCTTTTAATGTTGTTCTGAGAAGTAGTGAAAGCAGCGACTCTCAAAACAAGTATTTTAAAACAAAATAAGAAATATAGAAAATTACGCCTATATCAATATATATATATCGCTAAAATAAAAAAAAACTTGTTATCTTGAATCTCCATATATTGCCCAGCTCTAGTTTGGACATTAAAGGCTAATTATGCTAACGGGATGTAAAAAGGATGAGGCTAATTCAATGGACAATTCAGTAAAACTGGACTCAGATTAGCACAGCTCAATCACTGCTTTCATCTGCAACCAGTGAGATTATACAGACTAAACAAAAGCACCTCTGTGAGCAGCGTCAGGCCTGGAAGAAGCCCGAGGAGCGCCTGGGTAGTCTGAGTAGCCGGAACCAGCGTGCACGTTCTCATAGTTATGTGGCCGAGGCTGAGGAGGCCTTGGATGGAAAGACAAGAGAAGAAACACCTTTGGTACAAACATTTTTCTCTTTCTGAGTGGATCACACTCATGGCCGTGCTTTGTAACCTGGAAGGCTTGTTGTTCTGTCTATGTCTGTGGTGTTCATGTTCGTCTCGTGGTCTGGGCCGGAACGCTTCTTCTGAATGTGGCTGGAAACCAACATAAACAATAGCTTTAGTGGAGAAAAATGGGAATACAAAAACTACAAAACAAGTGTGGTTTGGGGGATTATCATTTTTCTCAAATCACCCGGTAGTTTCCTTCATGCCGCCTCCGCTCCATCGCTAACCGCTCTCTCTCACGTTCCTTCTCCTTCTCCCGTTCTCGATTCTTCTTAAACTCCTTTTTCTCCTTTTCCATCAACATCCGAGCAATTTCCTGTCAAATACAACACAAGTTTAAAGGAAATCGATATCCTAGAAAATATATTTAACTTACAGGTATTAGAAAACAGTCAATCTCTCATCATGAAAAGAAAAAAAAAAAAAACACACACAGCACTCCTTTAAATTTAAGTTTCCAAGATCCATAATGTTACATTTAGATCAAACTTCATACAGAGCCAAACCAAAAAAAAAACAACCTCATCTTACTTACCTCATCTTGTGCCACTTGGGCAGCTCGCACATGCACACTGCTCGTCTGCAACCAGAAATGAATTAAAAGCCATTATTTTGCTGAAAGAGGGACACTTTGTTCCAGTATTATGTAACTGTGGAAACGGCTGGAAGTGTGGGGCCCAACATCAAGGATGGCAATTGTTAAAAATGACACACACACACACACACACACACACACACACACACACACACACACACACACACACACACACACACACACACACACACACACACACACACACACACACACACACACACACACACACACACACACACACACACACACACACACACACACACACACACACACACACACACACACACACACACACACACACACACACACACACACACACACACACACACACACACACACACACTTTTTTTTACTCCCAGAAAGCCTGAGCAACATAAAGACAAATGCATTTAATTGCATCATAACTTATTTCACTTGTCAGTCAGTTTGGCACACTGAAAAAAAAAAAAAAACCTCCTATAGACACTGACCATTTGACCAGCAGCAAAATAAATTAGACTTGACCTAAAACCTTTATATTCAATGCCAATATTCTATTGTAATCCTCCTCTGGTAGAATGTTAAGAGACTGCCCTTTTTATTTGTGAAGAAGGAAATCTCCCACCTTCAATGCTGCACAAAATGCTCAGTATTTATGTTCTCCAATAAATAAGAGTTGTGTGTCTGACCTTCATTTCCTCTTCCTGTAGTTTCCTGGCCACCTCCATGTCCTTTAGCTCCTGCAGATCAAGCTCCAGTATTCCTTTGGTGGCTTCATTCAGGCCATCATTCTCTGCAACAACTGCCCCGCTGCCTCGGTGCACAATTCGACCTGAATGTAGCATCCCATTAAAAAGCAAACACATAATTTAAAAATTAGTCCGCAGAAGGCAACAGACCTTTTCTTTTTTTTTTTAATCATCACAAGCCCCCTACCAGCACACAAATCAAGCAATAGGCTCAAACCATTAAAATATTACAATTTATCAAAATTTAGGACAAAAGATTTGTTGTGTGTAGTTCTAGTTATAGAAGTGGAAAAAGTTACTGGGTCAAAAAAGGGCTGCAGTGCATCATTGCTGACATCATTGGTTATTAATAACTGACACGTTCAAGAGGAAGCAAAGCACCACAGCTGAAAATAAATTGAGATGCATCTTTGTTTGCTTTGGACAACCAGCTCAGACACTCTGAAGCCCTTTGGAGTTGGAGCCCATAGATTTTGTTCTACTACAAATGTACAGCACACACACTATAGCACACGTGTCAAACTCAAGGCCCGGATGCCAAATCTGGCCATTTAGAGCATCTGATTTGCCCCATAGGAGAAAGTAAAAATTACAAAACATGAAATTATCAACTAATTTAGTTGTGGACAAATCACTCCCTCCAAATACGCACATTCAATACAACTCCACAATATTTCCCATGGCTCACAGTTTCCTTATTTTGAAACTCAAATTGTTGTTTTGTTTTACTTATTCCTTCACTATGTTGCTTCTTTGTTTTTGTCTGTTTTGGGTTTTTTTTTTTTTTATACATGGTTTTCAAATTAAAGAAAATGGTTATGTAGTAGGAAAACTCTCTAATCTTTTTACTGTAATGTGTTGGCTGAAATTAATAATACAAAAATATTGAAAGAACTACATTTTTCCAAAATTAAGGAAATGTAAGTGTAGAACTTACAGGGACTGATATCAATCACTCATTGCTTGGATATTGTCTGTGCCTTACATAGCATATATATCATTAATGTACAAACTACAGCACAACATTTTGAAACTACTGCGATCAAACTGCTCCATATTTGGCCACTGAACTAAAATGAGTTTGACACCCCTGCAGAGTGAAAGTATCACATCCCCTCTAGCACCAAGCAAAGAATGAAAGACTGAGCCAACCCCACAGAGAAAACGACAAAAACGTGATGCATTAGAATCACACAATTATGGTCGGAGGTGACGTTGAAAGGATTCTTGTGAAAAAGAAAATGAACGTCCTTGATTGTGTCATTGCTGCGTAATTAATCAGCCCACTAGCTCAGATTGGCCCAGTGAAAAGAAGCTCAGGCACACAGGATCAGGAGTCCCCATAGAGCACAGAGGGCTCTCTCGGCGGTACCTGTCTCTCTGCCGGGGTGACTATGAGTTCGCTCTCTGCTGGGACCCTCCCAGTGCTGGGCGTCCAAAAACTCTCGGCTGTCTGATGTCCCCTCGTTGCTCCTGTAGTCATCAAACACTTCTTCGTGTCCGGAGTGTACGCGATGCCTTCCTCTATCCCTTCTCTCCCTTTCAATATCCTCCTCCTTCTCCTCCCAGGAGTTTGTGTTTTTTCGCGCTCTATCCCAACCTTTTCCCTCCTCAGAAAAGTCCTGCTCAAGTTTTCTGTCTCTGCTGTGTCCCCTCCCATGCTGTCGGCCCTCTCCCTTCTGTCTCGGCCTGTGTTTATCTGGACTAAGTACTCTGTCTCTTGACCTTTCCCTGTTCCTTCCCTTCGTCCACCTCTCTTCATCTCCATCCCTGTTATGGTCTCTAACATGACGCCTGTCCCATTCACGGTCCTTGCTGCGATCTTGATCGTACTGCTCTTCCTTTACACGGTCTTTGTCTCTTTCTAATTTCTCCCACTTTCTCATTGCTCTTTCTTTGTCCTCCCAGCTGGATCCTCTTGCTCTGCCAGATTCTGGGTGCTCATATTCTGTATACCTGTCACCATGTTTACCTCTGGAGGGCACTAGGTGCTCTGGATAAGGATCAGCATGCCTGCTGTGAGCTCCCTCTGATCCTGAATAGTGTTCTGGGTATTTAGAGCGCCCACGCGGTGCTGCCGAGTCCAGTTTCGGGTGTCCGCTTCTTTTGGCCTCTGTTGAGCTATATTCTGGAGAGTATTCTGGAGAATAATCGCGACGTGTGTTTACTGAAGCATGTGAATCATTACGGCTGGGAGAATGTGTACCATAACCGCCTTGTTTGTCCAAGTCAAGAAGTCTTCGTGCACCTGGGCAGGGCAGCATAGTGGGAATGATGACAAAGGTAAATGAGAACATGGAAATGAAAATAAAAACATTGTTAGCTAATAGCTACATGGGTTAGTAAGCCCTGGGGTAAGTCACGTTACAAAGGAAATGAGAATAAATGTTGGAAAGCTAAGCATGGCACAGCAGGCTGAAAGAAAAGGTGTTAGTGTTAGTTCATTAGAAAGACATCTTCTATATTCTATGTTGTTTGGTCCAAAAGAAAGCATATTCACAACCCACAGCAGTTCAAAGCAGAACCAATGCAGGTGTCCCTTAAAAAAAGAGAAAAAGACCTGTTCATACAGAGCGAAAGGTTTTCACCTGAGATGGAGAGTAAATCTTTTCATGAAAGACAAGAAAAGTACATAGAACAAAGCACAGGCTGGTTCTCAGGACTACAACTCATATCAATGGAATTCCAGTTATTCAAGCAGCTGACTAATGGTTAATCAACTCTGTAAGATTCACAACGTACCAGTAGTAGCAGGTGCTTACATGGTTCCAATAAACCAAACACCCTTTCAGTTCTTTTACCAATTATTTTCACAGATGCTTTTACTTTGTGGCTCTAACATTAACACAATAGTCTAATTAGATGAAGTAGGATGAAAATCTGAATAAAGTTTTGAACCATTTGCAACTTTACTGATAAAGTAATTCGTTTACCAAAGTTAGCATCTAGCATGTCGTTTTGGTCCTTTTACACCCATTCTGTTATAATCATTCACGCAAAAACAGGTCAGTAACAACGTAAGGCTTCATTTCAAAGGATGCACAGCCAACAATGTAGGGTTAATACGGGGCCACTAACTTTATCCTCATTACTTGCTATGAAAGCAGGACAAGGCTGACTTACATTGAACAGTGAACCCTATTGTCAAGTCTTCAAAATAACTATGTGGAATAAGAATGAACTTTAGCATATGAGGCAGGCAAAGGCATAATGAAAAGCATACAATAGTTTGGTCCATGTCTTTCATTATCAAAAGGAAAAAAAAAAGTGGGAAACATGAAATTCAACTACACAAAGAATGTAACGTTTGCTTTTATTATTACCTAAAATAATTTAATGTCACATAAGTATCCAATATCAATTTGTCATTTGAGGAGAAGCCTGCAGTCCTAAATCCTGCTTTTGGGGTTTTTATGTGTCTGCAAATGTACTTTACAAACTTTGCTTTGAGTCAGCAACACAGTTGACCCAGAGGAGCCTCAAAGTGCACGCTAAGCCACTATGAACTGAATTGGAAAACGTGCTGACACAAGCTTATTGAAACCACAGACATCGAGAGACAAAAACTTCATAAAATCCAAGTTGTCTGTTAGATAACAGTTAAATGTTATTCAAGCTGCAAAGACGCTGGATTTGATTCCACTTTGACAGTTTTTCAACACTTTTCATGGCTCATTGCACTGCTGCAATGAGAATGTAATAACAGTGGTTCTCCATTGGGCAGAAGTAAACTAAATCAGCATTTTCTCTCACTACATGGAAATTCAGTTCTCCCATACCTCCATGATCCTCAAAGTAATCCTCCTCAGTGTTGGACTCCAGCTGCTTCTGTCTCTTCCTTTCCTCCTTTTCCTGCATCTTACGTGCAAAGGCCTACAAATAAACAAACCCCAAGTCAGCAAGCCAGCCAACACGTAGATTCAATTGTTCTTTAAGCGATAACACATTCCTTTGTAGGAAAAAGTAAACATAAGTGCTGTAGGTCCTTTTTAGGGTAATTTACAATGTTTAGTCTGAGCTACAGTGCATTGAGACTAAAAGTGCTTTATTTTGGTGGACTAAATATAATCATCAATATCTGTCAATTTAATAAGAACATCAATTATTAAACATTGTTTCTTCTTTAATTGCAGTTGTAAACAAGTAGATGACCCATGCCAAGTCATCCTTAGCAGGACAAACATCATTGAGGTGTAGATGTTTCTAGCAGAAAAGAGAGCTAGTTTCTTACCGCATCTTTTTCTTCCTGCAGTCGTTGGTGTTCTGCCTGTCGGACCAGTTCTTCCTGAATTTCTTGTGCGATCCTAATGTCTTTTTGCTCACTGAGTTCCAACAGGTGCATGTGTGATGATGCATACATGAACAGACAGTTAAACAAGATTAGCACACATGGCTAAAAGTAGTACCCTGTTATAAAGCATGATGTACGTTATCAGGCTTCACATACTAATCTGAATTATAGTTTTATTTAAAACGCGTTTAATTTCCTCTACTTATCTATTTGAAATTGATGCTTTTTAACATTGCTATTGTTTCAAAATCTGCAGTTAAAATATATATAATTAATCACTACATCACTATAAAAGAGTAAAATGCTTTTCATAGTTCAGGCTAAAGCACATACATACGATGAGTAAGTTATTGTTACATGTGTGATGTCATCCAAATCATAGCAGTTTAATGCAAGAGGGCAGTAATTTACCATAGATTACTATGAAGTAGCTCACAGTTTCAGAAAAAAACTGAGCTGGGTAGGAAATGTGTAAGTTTCAACATGAAACACTTTTTTCTAATTTATGAAATTGTTTTACTTTCTACATTTCATAGAAATTCACCATCTTCCTATTTTACTAGCCACTAACAATCAACTTTTAATTTATCGTAAAACATGTAACATTTGTAAAATGCACTTTGCGTTTTTTATAAATGTATTTGATATACCTTTATATCACATATTTAAAATACCACAACCCATACACCCAATCTGCAGCACTAACAAACATTTGTCACAATGTTGAAATGGAAAAAAATAAAACATTTAAAGATGGTAATTTAATAAAACTTTAGCACATGCAGCAGTCTTCAACTCTACTAAGTACTAACTACATCTGCAATCTGTATCCTGAAAAGTAAATCAAATTTTAGATGGAGCTCATTGGTGACTAGAGCCCCTGAGGGCCCCTCACATGGTCCATGAGGGCTACCTGGTGCCCGCGGGCACCGTGTTGGTGACCCCTGGATAAAACTGTGTGGTTTTGACTTTAGTTTCGTTTAAAACCCTGTTTTTATAGCCAGGAGATGTCCTTAATTATGTGTTCTGTATTTTATTTTGTGACAATGCTTTGATACATTAACAACTTAGAAAATTATTAGTAGTTATAGATCATCACCCACATAACACTGTGGTCTTTCTGGCTCTGGATTTTGGCTCTCTCATCCTCTTCCTCTTGTAGCTTCTTGGCTACTTGAAGATCTTTTTGCACCAGACGACTCTTGTTAACGTTAGACGCCAAGTGGCTTTCAACTGTAGACACAAACACACAAACATAACTGTTAAACTGTGTACACACAAACCAGAGTGGTGGGTCTGCTCCCTGGTCTGTGCAAGATAAATTATATGAGGAGAAAATAAACATTCATCTTCAAATTGACACCTTTTGGGATGTTTCCATTTTTATTTTTTTGAGAGTGTCTAGATTCAGCCGACAAGATAAACACTGAGGACGCAGACATTTCAGTCTTTGATATTGAACTGAGTGCGCTGTTAGTCACTGAAAAATGAACATTCACAGCAAAGGCATCATTCCAAGGTTGTGTGATGGCACCTTGTGGGCCATAACAGATGATAAATCCTGCTTGATGACGCACTTCAACCACTTGGTAAACATGGAGAGCATCGCTCACTCTCTCGTTCAGTTTCTGTTTTACCAGGATATTGATCTGTTGTCGACTTTCAGGTGAAAAGAACCAAATTACACTTGGTGATTCAATCCAGAGCTGCTCGATCAAGTTTCAGCTTTTAACTGGTGGAATTGAAACAGAGGTGAACTTTATTTTCATAAAACCAAAAGGTAAATAAATATTGATTTATCTTTTCCTCCTGAATGACATCATGCCTGTGTTAGTGTTGAAGACATCATACACAACAAAAATCTAAAGATATCAATGGCGTCACATCCACAGATGAGGTGATCATTTTAAGCATTGTGTTTTTTCTTCTTCTAAAAAGGTCATTTAAACAAAAACAAACAAGACTGATTAAATAAGCATTAATGTCAACCTTGGAGGACACACATCATTCAGTGAGAGGGAAATTGGGGTGAACGCAATAACTTGAACAAGCACAGCACTTAACAAATAGCTGAAACAACCATAAAGAACAGTTCTATTTTATGAAATTTCGTGAGATGTCTCACAATGGGATGCAACCTCTGTCGGTATTCCTCAAAAGTATTTATTTCAATCTGCCAATCCTGATTGGGCGGTGAAGCGCGTCCATCCGCTAGGGGGAGACTGACCTCTTATAAGAGAACGCGGATAGACGCGCACCATTCAAACACCTCTTCTCTTGTCAGCCATCTCACGTTTTTTTGCCAGCTTAACAGTCCACAGTTGACCTCAGCACACCTTGCTGTCGTCTTGGTCCCACTGCCCTCAGCGCCGTCGGACCCGTGCGCATGTCGGTCCTCCCTCTGGGCTTTTACGAAAGTGTGTAGCCCGGCTCCAGCTACTAAGGTGTCCGAGCTTCGGACGAAAGCGAAAGCTGCCATCTCAAAAAAAATCCAAACACTGTCCTTGACGTCTCCGACGGTCCAGCACACATTGGCCTGCATCCCTGCTAGCACCTGTGCTAGCTACCTCGTGGTAGCATGAGCTAGCCACCTGCTCTGCTGACTGCGGCTCACCTGCTCCTGCGACAGCCCGCTGTGTCTCCTCAGAGACTCGTGTAACCCTTCAGAGCAGACAGTATCTAGTCGGACCTGTCCGCTAAGACGTATGCGGCCAATGCCCTCTCAGTCAGGGCGCTTTCATGTCCTCTCTCTCCTTAATGCCTATCAGGATGAACTCTGTGAGGATTTCGCACTGCTTCAGGACCCTGCGACGATAGAAAAAATATCCACGGTTGCTGACGGGCGTCTCCGCACCCAACGCTACTCCGTGCAAGCTATGGGAAAGGTGATGAGCAACATGGTTGTTCAGGAGCTAGCCCGTTGGCTTGACCTTGCTTAACTGTTTGATGCAGAAAAGCGCGACATCCTGGATGCCCCCTTTGTGCCCCAGGGGATTTTTGGCTCTGCTTTGTCCTCCATGCAGTGGCGCTGCGAGGAGAAAAAGACGATGAGGCTCTACGCCTCTGTCTCCCCAGGAAACCCCAGCGCGGCAAAGGGCTTTTCCTCGGCCCTTTCCTTCTGTTCCCTGGCCAGCCCCGCCGAGTCCCGCTTACCTGGCCCGGTATCCCTGCAGCTCCGGCGGCTGCTGCTTCTCCAGCTTCTCCTCTAATGACGAAACTGACTTTCCCTTGTTTTCCAGCTTCGTCCCTTTGAAAGCAAAGGGGGTTCCACCGGAAGGGGGAGCCTCTGCTGTGCAGGAGGTTCCTCTGTTCTTGGTCGGGTGGCCGCCGCCGGCAGAGGGCTCCACTGTGCTGCGAACGACCTCTCTGGTGACATGTCGCCCGCTGCCGCGAGGGGGCTCCACCGTTGTACGGTTGGGCCGCTTCAGACTGCACGGGTGGCCTCCGACAGGGAGCGCCGTCACGCCACTTTTGGGCTCTTTGGTTGCTTACGGTCTGACGCCGAGAGAGGGCGCCATCGCTTCGTGTATGGCTCCTCTCTCAGTGGGTACACCAGAACGCTTGACGTCTCTCTCCCTGAAGATAGAGAAATAGAGAGTAGGGGTGGGAACCTCTGAGTACCTCACGATGCGATACAAAGCTCACGATAATCTCACAATATGACGATACTGCGATTATCAATAAATTGGTCAGAAATCAATCTACGATAATCTATGACATAAGAAAAAAAAACTAAGTGAAAATATAAAATTTTTATTTTACATCTCTGAAAGACAATAAATTGAAAAAGTGTCCTATGAACAGTGACACTATTTTAGTGCAACATTTCTGTAAATAAGTGTCAACATACCAATGTAAACAAATAACTATCTCCAATTGTGCTTTCTGTAAACAAAAAATAAGGTCTTTCTTACCAGTGACACCAGTATAGTGCAATATTCCAGTAAACAATATATTGGTTCCTTCAACAAACACTGACAAAATTTCTGTGAAGACGTACCTGCAAATTTTAGTGAAAAAGCAGAAAAGGTTTTGAGAAAAAAACCAAAACAAATCGATAGCATATCAATAATCCGATCGTGCGGAAAAATATCGCCGTATCGAGATATTGCCACATTCCTAATAGAGAGCGCTCGCGGTTCTGTCTTGGGTGTTACGGACAATAACAAAGGTTACAGGCTGCAGTTTGCATCTGTACCTCCTCGTTTCGCACACGTGAATTCTGCTGGATCACCTGTCAAATCTGGGATTTGTGATCAATGAGGAAAAGAGCGTGTTGTCCCTTACTCAAGAAATAATTTTCCTGGGTCTGTCCATGCGCACAGTGCCGTTCACCGCGCGTCTTTCACCGAAGCGGGCGAAGATGCTCGGGGTGTGTCTCAGGTTGCTTCGGACGGGCAAATCTGTTCAGTGCAAATTGTGTCTTTGTTTACTCTGTTGATGGCTTAGGCCATCCTCGTGATCCGCCTTGGTTGCCTTCACATAAGGAATTTCCAACTGTGGGTGGCCTCACATGGGCTCGATCCTGTGCGTCATGGCGCACCGAGGGTTTCGGTTACGCCAGAGTACGCCACCAGCCAGACAGGCTGAGGGAATGCGGTCACACACTGATCCTGGTGGCTCCACTGTGGCCGGCCTGTGCATTGGCTTGCGGAGATTTACCAGCTGCTGTGTGCACGTCCCTGGCAACTCAAGTGGCTCAAGCTATCAGCTGTGGGATTATCAGAATGTGATTTCCACCATACATAGTGCTCGAGCCCCCTCCACCAGGTCTCTTTTTGACTCGAGGTGGAGGCTATTTGAGGGGTGGTGCCTCCAGAGGAACCACATCCCTTTTCAGTGCCCGGTTGGAGTGATTTTGTCATTTCTGCAGGACCTGATTGACAAAAACTAAATCTTTTCCACTGTGAAAGTGTATTTGGCGGCATTCGCTGTCACATTGGCTTCGGGGATAAGTCAGCACTCGCTGATCTGCCGATTTATGGAGGGAGCACGTAGGCTCCTCCCCATGTCAAGACCACTGGTGCCACCGTGGGATCTGGCGGTGCTTTTGGAGGGACTTAAACGTCAGCTTTTCCCAGGTGATGCGAGGAACATCACCTGGGAAACCTTCGGCCCTTTGTGCCGAAGGTTGTGTTCTCCCATTGACCTTTTCTGTCTCACAGGGTGAGCAGCGACAGAAATTTGTTATGTCCAGTTCGTGCGATCCACACTTATGTGGATATGACGAGGAGCAATCAGCTGTTCGTCTCCTGGGCCAATCCCCGCAAGGGCCAGCATGTTACTAAGCAACGCCTGTCACACTGGGTGGTGGAAGCTATTGCTTTGGCTTACTTGTGTCAGGGTCTGCAGCCACTGGGTGGCACGGGCGGTTTTACTGTCCTGATGTGATCAGACTTCTGACCTGGAGGCTGGTACCGCTCGATAAGCATTTCTGAACGACAGGAGTTTCCATATCCCATAGTGAGACATCTCATGAAATATTACAAAATAGAACTTCAGGTTATGTAAATATCCCCGGTTTTACGAGTAATATGAGTGAGATGTCACCAGACTACCCTTCTTGCTTGAAAGAGGAGAAGAGGAGTTTATTTAGAATGGTGCGCGTCTGCGTCGTCCTTTAATAGGGGGCCGCAGCGGACGGACGTGCTTCACCGGCCAATCAGAATTGGCAGATTGAAATAAATGCTTCTGAAGAATGCAGACAGAGGTTGCATCCCATAGTCAGACATCTCACTCATAGAACCGGGGTTATGTATTTGACTTAAAGTTTTCCAACAGCTGTAAATCCACATTGACTTGAAATACTGTTCAATGCCACTCCGTGATTGTATTCTTTTGAACTGCATCAGTAGGTAGTGTCATTTTAGGACAACAACCAAACTCCAGTCTGCTCTGTGACATTTGGGTTCAAAGGGTAAACTGCGCATTTCTCCAAACTCACCACAGTGAATTGGTTGAAGAACCCTGCAGCTAAAAAGGGTAATGACAGCAAAATGGTCGGCTTAAGGAAAAGGCACTGATTGCAATGAATCTGCACATGGCACAGGATGCGCGACATCCGGCCAAACCCTTAGCTTGTTGCGAAAGGCCCTTTTGTTGGCTGATAATGAAAGAAAAAAAAAGCCACCCACACAAATGTGTGAAAAGACAAAAACAACTCATTGTCCTTTGAATTCAACCAGCATCCCTCGCATTTTCACTCTAAAATCAGCTGTACTTAAACCAAGCAGCTGTGCAAAGAAGTGCACAATCTTATATCAAAAGGCACCCCCATTCATGCCCACTTATAAAAATGTCTAAAGAAGAAAGACAAGTTGATGTATAGTAGAGACTGATCTCTTACTTTGAATTTATGTGGAAAAGGGGAAGCCATTTGGTTTGTGCTTCTCTTGGCCCCAGTTTATTTTAGGCAAAAAGTAGGGCACACCCTAGATCGGACCCCAGTCTAGCTGGGCTAACAGAGACATACATTTAAGCATTTACTCACTCCAAAGAGCATTTTAAAGCCCTAATTAACCCAACATAGTAATTGTAGTTAAAAAAAAACGACGAACAAAACTTTACAATAGTGTTTCAGGAAAAAAAAAAAAAAACCTTTCAGATCACATGACAATCTCATGTCCAACAAAACTTTTTTCCCCCTCTTTCAAGTTAATATTAAATACATTCTACCAAAACTGGCTCTCTTTGATGAGGCAGACCTGGAAAAATATGCTTTAATTTTGATTAAGAAGGGCACATTACTAACCTCTAATACTTTAGCTGATGAAATGTAACTCATTTCCTTGGACTTATTGATTATTCTATGGGGTGAGAAATTGTTTAAAGTATCCCTGAGAGTGGTGCCAGCTATGGCAGTTTTTAAATTGTAAGGAAATTGTTCATGTTTCTTACTTTCTTGCTCCTGGAGGTTGTAGGCCAGGCAGTGGTCTTCCAGCACAGCAAAGTCTCGACACACTAAAAAAACAAAAAAACAATTGAGATTAAGAATTGTTGCTGAAGATGATCATGAATGCTTCGAGTTCAATGAAAGTAGAATGAATGAAATGAGGAAAAAGCAAAGATTAGAATTTAACAACCAGTTATGCATTTAACATCTGCTAGGACTAACAGGAAGTAATATTTAACAGCAAGGCACAGAACCTAGAAATGACAATCCAGTTAAAATGACAACTTTAGATAGAAAGATTGGGATTTTAAAAACAAAGCCAAAACAGTAAAAACATTAGTTCAACCTATCCTAAATGGCTAAAGTTGAACACAAAAACACATTAACTTGCTTAGTGATAAAAAAATAAATAAATTCAAGTTTCCCGTCATGAAAATAAAACATGCTCAGATCAAAGATAGAAACAAAACCATGAGCCATGATTTCATTTGTGGTGGTTTAAAAAAATGACCAAGCTTTACTATATATATGACATTGTAATGTAATCTGGACAAATGTTCTTGCAATATTTTTTTAAATCAAGATATCCTCCACACATAGTGAGTAAAAAAGAAAGAACCCAACAAATGAAGGGTTTTACTAATGAGGAAGAAAAAAATCCAAAGCTACATGGCCCTGTGTGAAAAAGTGTTCGCCCCCAGCTCCTGTTGAAACTAGGGGTGTCCCGATCCGATATTGATATCGGTCAAATATCAGCCAGAAAACGAATATCGGATTTTATTGGACTACATCTAAAATCATTGATATATATTATATTTATACAATGTGGCACTGTCAGAAACTTGGCTAAATGAACAAAAAGGTATGAACTTTACGATAAAAGGCATTATACATAAAAGATAACAATGAAATGGAGAATGTGTAACAGTAAAAATAACGAGACCAAAGGGAGAGAACATATTAATCTGTTGTTTGTATCCTGATTGCAAAATAGACATATTTAATGAGAACCTAACCAAAATGATAGATGGAATATTAATAAATGACATCTCCGACCATTTACCAATACTTACAATATTTAATACTAACGACAACATCCACCCAGAAACATATGCAAACACATGAAAAAAAAAAATACATTATATAAAAAACATCTTAAAGACAAAACATTGAAAACAGAACTACATCCTATGGAAATTACAACAAATACTACATACCAAAACACTGAAGATAATCTATTCTTCCCTTATTGGGTCACATTTAAATTACTGCTTATAAACTAAGACATAGTAATGTGTTTATACGAGAAAGGGTTAAATCTAACATTGGAAAACACAGCACTGTCAATAGCTATTAACAGCTAGAATAACCTTGATGCAGAGACAAAACAAGGAACTTCGAAAGACGATGAAGTTTTCTTTTGAACTGGAGGAATGTAAACAAAGTCGGGGAATGAAATCTGCAGGAAACAAGGACGACACAAACAACGATGGAGAGGAGGAATGAAAAAAGACAACACTGACTACAGATGAGAATAAATCCTACATGAAAAAGGACAAAAAAAAAAAAATGAAATTGTGTACAGACTGTTTGACCAGAGAGACAAGCTTTGATGTAAATTTTCTGTGTACAAAACAGGGGATGGGACTTGGATAGGCAAACTGCTTCTCTCGTCTCCTTTTTCGGCATGTACAAAAAAAAAAAAAAAGAATAACAAAACTTCTGTGAATGCAACCATGTCGGAAATAAACTGAATAAATAAAATAAAATTTATTCAATTGTAGAATACTGTAGATGAAGGTTAAAATTTATATAACCAATTGCTTAATAATAAATGAGTCAGTTTTTCTCATACCTACTGTTGCTGACTATTGTTCTGAGTAGCATCACTTGATCAAGCCTTTTCAAACACTCCACACTACAAAATAAGTAATAAAAATATATATGATTTCTGCTGATATCGTATCGGATCGATACTGTCCAATACTCAAGGCTGCAATATCGGTGTTGTATCGAAAGTGAAAAAGTTGTATCGGGACATCCCTAGTTAAAACATAATTGTGGTTGATCACACCTGAGTTCCATTTCTGTACCTACCTGACAAAGTGAAGGAGATCAAAAGATCCTCAAAAGCAATAGACGAGACATTCAGGTACAAAAGAGAAAAAAAAAAAAAAGTATTTGAAATCTCTCAGTCTGGAAATATCTATAAAGCCATTTCTAAAGATTTGGGACTCCAGCAAACCACAATGAGAGCCATTATCAATAAATGGTGAAAACACGGAACAGTGGTGAACTTTCCCAGGAGTGGCCGACCGACCAAAATTACCCCAAGAGCGCAGCGGCTACTCAGTCAAGAGGTGACAAAAGACCCCACAACATCATCTAAAGAACTGCAGGCATCACTTGCCTCAGTTAAAGTCATAGTTCATGACTCCACTGTAAGAGAGAGACTGGGCAAAAATGGCCTGCATGGTAGAGTTCCAAGACGAAAACCACTCCTAAGCATAACATAAGGCTCATCTCATTTTTGCCAGAAAACATCTTGATTATCCCCAAAACTTTTGGGAAAATATTCTGTGGATTGAGACAAAAGTTGAAGAAGGTCTGTGTCCCATTACTTCTGGTGTAAAAGTAAGAGCATTTCAGAAAAAGAACATCATACCAACAGTAAAATATAGTGGTGGCAGTGTGATGTCTGGGGCCATTTTGCTAATTCAGGAACTGGAAGACTTGCTGTGACAAATGGAAGCATGCATTCTGCCGTCTACCAAAAAATCCTGAAGGAGAATGTCCGCCCATATGTTCGTGACCTCAAGCTGAAGCGAGCTTGGGTTCTACAGTGGGACAATGATCCAAAACACACCAGCAAGTCCACCTCTGAATGGCTGAAGAAAACAAAATGAAGACTATGGAGTGGCTTGGTCAAAGTCCTGACCTCAATCCTACTGAGATGCTATGACATGACCTTAAAAAGGCAGTTCATGCTTGAAACTCTCCAATGTGGCTGAATTACAACAATTCTGCAAAGATGAGTGGGCCAAAATTCCTCCACAGCGTTGCAAAAGACTCATTGCAAGTGATCGCAAACACTTGATTGTCTCCTCATTAATGAAAAAAAAAACCATTTAAAAAACTGCATTTTGTGTTTACTTGTGTTATCTTTGACTAATGTTTAAATTTCTTTGATGATCTGATCAGCAGGCGCAGATTCCCTTGATTTTGGGGGATCGGTAATCGTCCGATCCTTGCATATGAAACCGATCTTTTCCGCTGATCTTTTCTACCTCCACAAAGGTTTTAAAGTTTGTCATTAAGACACCCACTGTCCCCTTCTGCTGTGAGTTGACTGAAAGGCCCGCCCACCAGCTCGTGTGTGTGCTGCGCATGCCTCTGCTACACAGGATAACAGCAGCAGCACAGTTAGCTTAGCATGACGGCAGTTTTACACACAAAAAAAAAAAAAAAAAAAAAAAGAGGAAAGATCGCAATTTGTAATTCCTGTAATGCGGAAATAAGCCTTGGTGGAGCTGCAAACAAAAGGCTACCTCATTCACCATTTAAGAAATCACCACACCGACTGAGAGCGCTTACCAAGGAAAAGAGCAAAGTTACTACGAGGAAAATAATGGAGTTCACGGCTTTGAATGTGAATAAAAACCTTCCACTAATGTATAAGTGACTGTAATAAGTGTGAGAACAACTCACCTGTGCCATGTTCATTCTGTCATTACCCTTTGACTTACGAAAATGTTACATTGTCCTGTAGATTATTATTATATCATCTATCCCAAACCCTGCGATTTTCTTTATTTGTAAAACTAAATACTGCTCTGCACTTTATTTTAGTCAAAGAGCTCCGAACAGATCTGCAGTGTATCCTGTTGGACACGTTCATTTAGTTTTTAAAATGTGAAAAATTAAAGACTAAAGGAACTGATTTAATTTAGTATTTTGGACAGCAATGTTCTAAATTTTTAATTTATATTTGAGAAAACGAACTCATGTGCAGTTAAAACAAACCCGTTTGTATTGTTTCAGAGGTATTGCTCAATGTTTTACAATGAAATAAGTTTGGAACATTCAAGGTGTATGATGTCAGTTATGAAAAACGGGATCAGCCAATGAGGCTTCTTAAAAAAAAATAATAATTTGGTGATCGTCCAATCGGTGTACCCCTAGTGGAAAACATGCAAAAAAGTAAGAAATCAGGAAGGGAGCAAACACTTTTTCACATTATTGTAAGATCATCCTTTAACTAGTTTAGTGTCAACATCATCACAAAAGCACCAATAATATAATCTATAAATAATGAAAAAATGGTTTCATCAAACTGGTACTAAAGAGACAAACGTTAAGGATTTGATTCAGACAGCATTTTTCAGCCATATGTCTAATCTTCTTATCTTAGAACCTTGAGAGTCTATAGAGCTGGAATCAGTATGTTTGTGAGACGGACATTTTGAAGCTTGTACAACAGAAAGACATGCGTTACCTTCTTTAGTAACAGTATATTGCACTGTGTTTACAAAAGACCACTTTTTGCACCGTTTCTGCCAGACATAAAAACATCAACAGGCCAAAATAACAACATATTGGCCATGTCTCCCTCTAAGAATAGATTTAGGGGCTTCCTGGTATAAATAGAGGCTAAATATAGAAAAATGTTGAAAACATTTTCACAGAAGCTCAATAGGCAACAAGCAGTGAACCTCCACAATTTGTCTCTATCCCTGACAAGAATAAACACGTCTGCTGAGCAGCTGAGATCATGGCTCTTTATCTAGGATATTGTTTCTAGGATCTTAAAAATGTGCTAGTCTGATAATTTTTGAAGGATTTTTTAAACTTGTGGAATTGAACAATATAATTTATAAATAAAAACATTCAAATATTTTTATTTTTTATAAGATCAATTGAGTGAAAATATTTTAAAACATTTAGAAGCATACCATGTGGCTACAGAAGAAATTGAAAAAGGAAATATCTGATGGATATGAGCCCAAGTTCCACCAGTTAATCAATGTTAAGAGTTAAGCTCAAAGCAGTAGAAAGTATTAGCATAGCAAGGAGTAGATCTGCTAAATGGCTCATGTTTTATTAAATCATTTTAATTGCAGAAACAATCTCACACTTCCAAGCATTGAGTATTTAAGCAGTATATACGTAGAAAATCAGCTTTAGCTCAATGTTACCTGTACACTGTAATAATGTGACTGACAATTATATATATCATTGCGTAAAAACTGATTAAACCACCACACTGATAAATCCAGCCATTTCAATACAGTCTGGGATTTATACTATCAACAGCATAAAGGAACGCAGGGCCAGCAGGTATTGTGAGCATCGCAGGCCTAATGCTGATAGTGATGAAATATTATCTTGGAGGCGGAAAACAACAAGCATTCCACTTTGACAGCCTTGAGTTTGACATGTCTGCAGTCGAAGGTCACAGTCTAGGTCGGGTATAAAGCAGGAGATACACCCAGGAAAGTTCACCTGTCTGTCACACGGCTAGTAACAACATATTGAGACAACCAAGTAGCCATGATCATAAAGCATTACTATGATTGTCATTATAACAGTCTTTCTAAGACTAACCAATAGTTTTTTTTAAGAACAGAAAACTGTTTTAACTACTTCAATGTTAAAATGTGATTTATTTATTTATTTTATTGGGCAATGTGAGATTTTTCACATTCCGTTAGTGTTTGTTTTCTTGCAACTCTCTACTACCACACAAGTCTCCTTTCCCTTTGTACCAGCCCAGCCCTGCCAACACAGATTATTGTTGCCCTCTTCATAATGTTGTAAAACTGGTTTCTGCCATGGTGTAAACACTAGTAAACACGTTCGACGCGGAAAAATGGAAATGGATTCTTTTGACATGCACACTGGAAGACACATACTTAATTTTAGGGATGTCCCCATACAACTTTTTCATTTCAGTTCCGATATGGTAACGATATTGCAGCCTTCCGCATCGGCCGATACCGATATTGATCAGAGACGATATCAGCATGAATCATACATACTTTTATTCCTTTATTTAAAAAAAAAAAAAAAAAAAAAGATCACTTATTTTGTAGCGTGGAATGGTAGAAAAGGCTTGATCAAATGTTACTCAGAGAACAATAGTCAGCAACAGCAGGTATGAGAAAAACTGACCCATTTATTATTAACCAATTGGTTACATAAATTTTAACCTTCAACAAAATATTTACAGTGTTCTACAATTGAATAAAATAAATAAAAAATGAATTGCAAAAAAAAAAAAAGACAATCAAAAATAATCTACTAGGGTGTGTATTGCCTGGCATCTGGCCCGATATTAAAGTATAAGGTGATTATTGTGATTTGTTTTTAATATATTAAACAACTAATCTGTAAATGTGTACACCTTCATGGGAACATTATGTATGAAATATATTTTATTGGCATATTTTACACTCAAAGCATTGGCTTTAGCATGCCATGTGCCAACAACTTAAAATAATTTAAAAAAAAAAAACATACAATCTGCCTGTGGCTTTTAAACCAACTTTGACTTTAGTGCAACTTAACTGAAGTATATGCCTAGAACAACAAATAAATGCAGAAAGTTAGTACTTTCTTTTTAGATTTTATTGAAAAAAAACAAGCTGGTCAACATATCCAGGTTTCAGTGCACTTCTTTATGCAGTTACAATGTCTCCTGCAGTGGAAAAAACTTTACTGGTTAAATAAAGGTAAAAAATAAGTAAAAATATTAAAAAAAAAAACAAAACAAAAAAAAAAAAAAGATAAGAATGCATGTTTAATTGATCTGAGAATCGAGTGACGTAATATCGCCAAATCAATTTATTCCAACACCCCTACAAACTACTACTGCATAATACTAAGCATTTGAAAGACTATTATAGTGCCCACGGTTGGAAACAGTGGCAAAAATTCCCCAAGCCCCCCACCTTCATTGTATTAACTGTGATGAAAACAGTACACATAGGTCAAGTCATCAACCAGACCCTAGCGATGTAAACAAGTGAAAGAATGACCACTTGCCTGCGTATGCTAGTACCAAGTGCAAAAATGCTGTCTTAGCGTTGTCCAAATTCAATACCGTTCTTCGACTGCATGTCACCATAATCCACCAGAGCTGCCCATCTTTTACAGGGTGTGATTTCAGACAGGATATTTAAAAATACACCTTGATATTATTTTGGTGTTGCAACAAACATTGACCTGTCAGAGCATTTTGGGGCTGCAGGGGATGAAAAACCAACAAATCAGTATATGTTTTGGTTAACAACTCACAAGTAGAAGTGCTTTTTATGCTTAAAAAAGTAGGTGCACAAGCAACACTCGTTCCCTTTAATTGCTCTTCATGGTAGAATGCGTGACAGACAGCTTTTTAAGCATCATGTAACAAATTCAGACAAATCTTCTGAATCTAAAAATCAATGACAGTTACATATTTCATACATGTAATGTTGATTTATTAATTCATCATTATCGAATAAATTTACATGATATAAGGCTGGGCGATATATTTAGATTCAAGATATAGCGAGTTTTCTAATTTAGCTATATATATTTTCTTTCTTCTATGGATTATATTGTATCAAAATACTTGTTTTAGCAGACGGTGCTTTCACCACTTCTCAGAACCGCATGAAAAGCTCAGTTAGATGGACTCCTATCACAGACTTTTCCCGAAACAAGCCACACTACAGAACTCACTCACACATGCTGTCCCTTAATGGGGAAAAAGTCAATAGTGGCACATATTGTGCAGCTGTTTGTTAATAAATGTGCTTCTGGTAAGACTTTATTCGAATTAAAATATCAAAATTTATATTGTATATCATCATTTTGAGAAAAAAATATTGAGATGTGAATTTTGGTCCATATCGCCCAGCCCTAAGATGGATAGTTAGTATTGTTGGTTTCCTCTTTATCAACAATCAGCAGTAATTTGCAAATAACACATACAAAAATACAATCCATGTGTTCAGGAGAAATTAAAAATTGTTTAAAAAGACACTTACTGCTGTACTTTACATTAAAGCTTACGTTATTAAAGTTGGTACACTTCTTTTACATTATTGACTTGGGGAAATGTCGCCCCCTGCACTCACTCAATGTGACCAATGAGAGATTTCTGTGCAACACCAGATTTGTTCGGTGAGTACTAGTATGTTTAACCATGAGGCAAATATTATTAGTAAATAAATATGTGTATAATATTATAATCATATAAAAAATACTAGTTTTGGACATATTCAAGTAGAGGTTAAAACCTGGTATGACACCTAAAGGCCAGGTTAACGTCTCACTAACGCTAATTACTTCCTTAGTAGAACCGTATATGTGTTAGCGTTCACTGTTTTAGGTGTATAAAATTCTTAAATATACATGTTTGTACAGATAGAAGTTCCATGGTAAATCACACTGAAGTATAAACTGTGTCACGGCACCTGCGCTCAGGCTAAATACTGTCAAACTAATGCTGACTGACTCCACCTTTGGACACTGCTTGTGTGTTAGCATCCACTAGCACGATATGCTAAGCACCGTTTATCACCTTAATGGAGCTATATAGGCACACATGTGATTTCTAAGCACGTATAAGCACCATAAACAGCTATAGCCAATGGTGTTTAAACGGAGGTGTGTGGTAGACATTACCCTCTTTCACTCCAGGTAGATTTTCCTGGTCGATGCTAACGTTACACTCAGCCATGTTCGTAGGGGTAATAATAAGTCACAGACAGCAGCAGCAGGGTGGACGGTGAGGTTCACTTCCGCCTTTCCTCGTAAGGTTAGCCTGATTAATGGTCCTCGCTCATGAAGCCGATGGATGGTTCAGGTGCAGGACGACCCTTTGATTAGTGTCGGGGTCCGCCCTCCCTCTCTTGGTACGTGGCTGCTGGAAGCTCCGAGCGTCCCTCCCTCCCTCCTTCACCACAGCCGTCCGATCAGCCCGCCCGCCCGCCGGCTACACAGCGCAGCCACCGGCGGTCCTGCCCATGTAAACAAGGCTCCATCCCCCAGGCTAAAATAACACTCAGGGTTGAGGACAATTACATTCTTTAATTCACAATTATGTTTTTAATTATCCATGTTCAATTGCAATTCAATTACGATTACAGTGACCAGCATTTTTCCCCAATTACAATTGAATTACAATTATTTGGTATCCTCAGGGAGTTAGTTCTCAATTACAAATAAACACAATTACTGAGCCTGAAATTAATAACCTAATAAAAGCATATCTTATGATAACGGCTCCTAAATCAGCTGTAAAATACACAAAAAAAATAAACACCTGTCATATAATTTCTGTCCAAGCTATTGCTTTCCTTGTTAGGCTTCTTGATCAATTAAAATATAGGTTTTAATATTTTTGTGTGTGTGCATCTGAGCATTTTCTGTCAGTATACCCCTAGAACATAGAACATACAGTAGAACTGTAACATGGTTCTCCAATTTAGCGTTCAATTATATTTGACAATTTTGATAGAATTTTCGTGGCAATTACAATCTCAAAGTCAATTATCTGAACTCAATTACAATTTAATTATAAATACTAAAATTACAATTACAATTGAAATTACACCAATAATTGTGATTGATGATCAATTATGTGATTACAATTTTAATTGACCCCAACCCTGACACACATAATACATAAACAGAACTACAAAGAGACACATTGTATGGCAATATAGATTTAAAAAAAAAAAAAAAAAAAAAACTTAACAAAACTCAATATAGGATTCAAAGGAAAAACAAGCATCATTAACAACAAAGTTCAGTAATTCAAGTCAAGTTCTTTTCATGTGATTTGGTACAAATATTATGACTATCTTTTAACAACCTCAGGACGAGCAATGCAATATATAAATATATAATGTTTAAAAAGCAAAAATATAATGACATTTTTATTCAACAACAGTTTTTACTTTATAATCCTTTAAACACGTTTTTATTTTATTAAGATCATGATTACTATAATTATAATTTTAGTTATACTTTTTTCTTATGTAAAGCGCATTGAATTAAGGAAAGGAAAATTGAATAGAATTGTGTATGGAATGCACAAATACATTTCCCTTCCCTAGATGCAGCTTTTGTATGTCCTCACAAATTAAAATTAACATTTCTTATGTTGAATGCTACTTTTCTAGTTGGTAAGACTGGTTTTTTTTCTCATATTTGAAATATTTGAAATTACATTTGCTTTATTTAATCTGCCTTATGTAATATTCATATTTTATAAGATACTGGATTTTATTTCTTTATTTACTTGACTCCAAAATGATTGCCTGGATTACATCACACTGAGTGGAATTACTTTATATGATGCATTAAGGTTACAGATCAAATTTGAATCACTCTAACAAATCTTTTTATTGATATTCTGATTCATTGGGATGCACCTGCTCTAGAATAATTGCCATCGCAAATCAAGTCTAACACCAATGATGTTATAATAATCTGCATTGTTTCATGTTTTAAACACTTCTCCCCCTAGGCGGAGGTGCTCACCGATAGATAATCTGTAAGAGACACTATGGGAAAGTTTTGTGCTGTCACATCTATGCATGCTTGAAGGTAATTTATAGTGGAGGAGTCTTGAAAGAATTTGTCTGAGTAGAATTTAAATAAATTGGCATTTCATTTTTTGCATTCTGGTCCAAAAACTCCAAACAGCCTTCTTGTGTAGCTGGTGTCAGAGAAATGGACCTTAAAGCTTTCAGAATGAGCTTAGTTTTAAATAAAGTGTTTCTGAAAGCTTTATTTTTTTTAATTTTTTGTTTTCTATGCCAGTACTATCTTTTTTTAAAGCTATTTGTTTAAATGGTCAGAGGGAGCAGCTCTTAACCTGCATTGCCTATATTTCTGTGATGAGTTCTCAACAAACAATGGCTAATTTATGAAATTGATTTGTTTTCAGATTTAAATAGAAATCGATCCTATGATCCAGGATGGATATAGAGGTTACATTTCATCAACAACTAACCAGAAGGTTTAGTAAGAAGAAAAACAACAACAATGCATTGGTGCTTCTAAACCTATTCCACTAATTTGTACTTGATCTACAGTATGTTGCATTTGTGTAACTGTAAAAAGGAGATTTCTTTCATTTATTTATGTATTTTTTTGTAGTATTGACTCTAATTCTAACCGTGAGTTTGACTATAATATTGTTCAGCTATTTGTTTAATATCATAAGTCCAAAACTTGTTTTCAATGGGCTCTCCTCACACACTGAAAATAGTGCACCAGTATGTTTGATACTGTTGTGTGGAAAGGATGGTCTTCTTGGTTGTGTTAATGTGATTGCTCCCTCTAGTGTTCAATAGTCAAACTTGCATTTTTATTTATTTATTTATTATTATTTTTATTTTTTTGCTAAGTCTGTAAGATGTATTTGCTGTCTTTTTAACGGTGGTGATCAAAATCTATATCTGAGTGCCAGCTCAAATATTTTTTTACTGCATTTTATCTGAACAAGATTTAAATCTGACAAAATGAAACTATAGTTGTTTAAGACTGTGCGTTGCTTTAGTTTGAAAAATAATAATAATTAAAACATTTAAAAAATGTCTTTTTAATATGTAATTTAAATTCATTTATTTTTTTTAAATTTATTTTATTTATTTATTTATTTTTTATCAATTACTAGATATTTCAGGTGACCCCACGTGGGGTCCCGAATCCAAGGTTGAAAAACATTGGTCTATACTTTATCCATACTTAGTTTGTAGGGTTAATTAATGCAATAATAGACCATTTGTTTGATATAAAACAATAAAACAATGTGTCAATATATAACAATATTACTTGTACTACATGTATTTATTCATTCTATATTATTATTATTATTATTATTATTATTATTATTATTATTATTAATAATAATAATAATAATAATAATAATAATAATAATAATAATAAACTGTTTCTATTTTTCACAACATCCACCAAGTCAAATACCTTGTTTTGTGAAAAATCTCTACTTGATAACAAAACGTTTCTCTGTTTATTCTTACATGCTTTCTATTTCTATTTCTATTTCTATTTCTATTTCTATTTCTATTTCTATTTCTATTTCAAATGTGGCGTGTATTCAACAAATACAGTAAATAACTACATTGTGTCACTGAGGAAACTTTACTTTTATCCGCAGCTAAATTTAGCAAATGCTGACATTCTGGTTTTCCCTCACGCTGCAAAGGCTAAACAAACACAGCTCTGACAGAGTTATGACATGTGATTTCACTGATGGACGCAGGAGACGACAGTGACCTGAAAGGTGCTGGGTGTTTTGCTTTGGTCTCATTGATGGATGTTCCTTCAAATTCAAATCCGTCCTGAAGCCAAGATTGAGTAGCTCATACCTGGCTATGGTGCACTTAAGGACTGAATCAATTTACCTTCCTCTCCGTCCCCACGCCAACACACTCTCATGTATTTATTTAAAGAAGCAATTAATGTAAAAGAAAAAGACCTGCAAGTGCCAAGAACATCTAATTCTGGTCCCCCCATAACCAGTAGATTGATTGATCGCATCCTCTCAGGTTGATATGCTCGTGTCATAGTGATGTAGGGTTACCAGCCTTGGCTGCCACGTCAGATCATCGTATTTCATCCAGACACTTTGTGGTCCAAGCGAAAAGATGTTGTATTGGCGGACGTCATGTTGACTAGCTGTTGATTTAATACGTAAAAGGCGTTTGGCTCCTCCTACCACGCTATGAAAGTATAAATATATAGACATGATAGACACAAAAGGAGTAGATTTCTTATCTCGCCTGAAGCAAGGTTCATCTTGAAGAGTTTGAGGACTTATCTAAGGAATCATGGATAGAGTTGCAGTTCCGAACTACTGTTTCGGACTAATGGGTTTGTTCCTGCTGCAGGGCGTGCTTAGTGTTGAAGGGAGGGCCATATTTTATCCTGGTGAGTATGCAAGAAAAATAATAAACTCAGCTAATATGAAATCAAAATGCTCCATGCTTAATTCTCCACCATAAATTTCCAAAGCAACGACTGCATCTTGTAATTAGACAATGTGTAGAATGCTTATGTCAAAACCTGGATCGAGTTCTTCTGCATAAAGTTGCTTCATCCTTAACTATGCTTTCCCCCTCCCTTTTTTTTGTTTTTTGTTTTCCAGGAAACCACATTTTTAATTCCAAAGAAGACACAAACCCTCAAAGCAAGCTTTTGGCACTATTACTACACAAAGGCTTAGATCCCCTTGAAAAGGACGATGGTATTGGTGAGATATGATAAAGATCATCCTATGACAATGAATGTAAATCCAAATTTTGCTGACAGAATTTTTGATTTGCAGGAATTGAGCTTGTCAACACTTTAGCAGAGCTTGAAGAGGTACGGTTTTTTGTGATTTTAACAAACATGAGATTGTGAGTTCATACGTAAACAGATGAGTAGTCAGTAAATGATTTGAATCTTGATGCAGAGGATTGAGTAAATTATCGCTTTCTCGGGGGAAGGCGTTTATGATGACAGTAAATTGTCTCATTTTTTTTTTTAAATATCTGTGTTTGAATAGCTTCGTGCTCTGAAAGACGATCTTGAATTTAAAAGGAAGATGACAGCAAACACTGCGGAAGAAAAATCTATAACCGGGAAACGTGGCGAACGTAAGTGAGAATATTAACACACAAATGACAAATCCAAACCAATATTCTGTTATTTTATTCCTCTCTTTTCTTCTCTCTCATTGCTGATTGCCTCTCCACTCGTTTCAAGCTTGCTTTTGGAAGTATTGTGTCTGAGATGGATTCAAGAGAAGATAAAACTGCTTCGTAATATTGCTGCAAAGCCCAATTTAGCCTTAAACCTCACACCAGAAATACCAACACACTGTATATATTCTAGCAATACAGATATATACCATGTTAAACATCTCATTTCCTGTGTTCTGACTTGACATGAATAATCTAATGGTGGGACTCTACACCTTCAATTTCAAACTGTGTCACTCCCATGCTGGAAATTCTTTAGGGTCAAGATTAAAAACGTAATCGACTGCAAAGATGTACCTGTCCTGTTTGCTTGTCACGTGTGTGAAAAACTGACCATAACATTTTCTCAAGCACTGCCAGTAAACATCTCATCTGTCACTCTCTTTTTTTTTTTTTTTTTTTTTAAATTCTAGATTTGCACTGCTGTTAGCGCAATGATGTAAATAAAGTTGTCAATCCCTGCTTTTTTCTTTACAATTTCTTGATTGAGTATCTAGGTTTGATAAAGCATTGGAAATAAGTCTGTGATGAAGCTTTTATTAAAACTACATTTTCACCACGTGAAGAACATTTCTGCTAAATATGATAAAATCCAATACAAATAAGTTATTTTTATACGTAAAAGGTAAAGCTAGATCACTGGGCTTTAAAACTAGCCTCAAAAATATCATATAACAAAGTGTAAACTAGGGCCGGGCGATATATCGTGATTCGAGATATATCGAGTTTTCTATTTTGGCGATGTAGAAAATGACAATGTCACCTATATCAAGATATATCTATTTTTTTTTTTTTTTTTACATACAATCACACAGCACAAATCACATCATACAAGTATTTAATATTATTCATAGAGTACAGTCAAACATTGTCCTTCTTTACTATTTTAACATATTTATGAGATATATAATTTTATAGTTTATTTTGTATTAAAATATTAATTATAGGAGTTGTTGCATTAAAAGCACATTTAGATGGAGTGCGTCCTATAACCCAGACCTTCCCCTAAACATCCACACGACAGAACTCACTCACATGTGCTGTCCCTTAGAGGAGAAAAGACTCAACTGGAACATGTTGTGCAGCTGTTTGTTAATAAATATGCCTGTGTGGCATTTTTCATCAGCAAATTTAACCCAGAAATGTCTTTCTGGTAAGATTATTGAGTTAAAAATATCAACATTTATATTGTATATCGTCATTTTGAGAAAAAATATTGAGATATGAGTTTTGGTCCATATCTCCCAGCCCTAGTGTAAACACTTGATTTGTATACCATAAATCACCAGATACAATACCATCTAGGCAAACATAAACATATATAACTGGTGTAATGTGACAAAATGATAGAGGTGTGAATTTAATCAGCTTTAGGGATTATTCAGCTGTTAAAATTAGAATATGACATTGTATATAATGAAAGCAAAATATAAATAACAATAATCACATTACTCAAACACCTGCACAATACAGCAATATGTTTCATCATTATGAAATCAGATGATATCTTGGAAAATGGTATTTACTGGTATAGTGTTTAAAGCTGATCTGTTTCCTGGAAAAGCCTGTGGTTTCATCACATGTGAAGTTGGCACGTACTCTCCTTGCTTATCTTTGATATTTGAGATGATCCATGGGTGTTAGTTTTCCTTCGCTTTAAATAAAAACAGTAATACAATAGGAAAGATGTTCTGTAGAATCATTGCCGTGACTCACCATAAGCCCTTTTTAACTTCCTTCATAAACAGGACTTATCAGTTTCTGTTCAGTCCAGTAACTGGAAGCATCAGGATGTCAAGATAAGTTCAGAGGAAATGAACCAGCATTTTCACTTTGTCACTTTGCATTGTGGCTGTCATGGTGATGGTCACATTCCGGTGCTGGCAGTGATGAGAAGAATCCTCAAGAGTGGTGAGATGTTGGGAAAAGTGAGAGTAAAATAAACATTTAAAAATGTAGGAAAAGGCATGCATGCCAGCATACCGGGGTTGGGGTCAATTACATTTTTCAGTTACAATTGCATTTTCAATTACCTATATTCAATTACAATTCAATTACGATAACAGTGACAAGCATTTTTTCCCATTTAATTCTCAAAAAGTCAATTACAATTAAATTCTCAATTACTTAATTTCAATTACAACTAATCACAGTTACTGAGCCTGAAATAAATAACCTAATAAAAGTTAACCTTCCTCTTGTGTTAGCTTTCTGTTAGCATTTCTCATGATAACAGGTCCTAAATCAGCTTTAAAATACACTAAAAACAAATATCTATCAACTAATTTCTTTCTTTTCTATTGGTTACGTTGATTGTCTTCCTTATCAATGAAAATATAGGATTTCATATTTTTGGTGTGAATATCTGAGCTTTTTCTGTCAGTATACCCCTTGATTTATATATTTTTTTAAATAGTAAAATGTGGGAAAGCTTGATATGAAACATATTTTATTAATTGTTAACTACATACGTGCAGAACTGTATATTGAAATGTGACATGGTTCACCAGTATTGCGTCAATTATAATTAACAATTTTTAAAGAATTTTCATTGCAATTACATTTACAAAGTCAATTATCTAAACGTAATTACAATTACGACAGCAACACATTTTTAAAATTACAATTTTAATTTAACTACGCCATAATTGTAATTAATTATCATTTACACAATTACAATTATAATTGACCCCAACCCTGCAGCACGCACACAGAAACAGGGTGTTGGATAACTTTGCACCACTGTTAGGATAATACCAATAGGAAACAGGAATAAGTTGGAAGTTAAAGTTGGACACAAGGTTTTTTTATATATATTTTTAGATTTAGGCCACCTGATCATCACTGAGCTGGTCATGATCAGGTGATGTCAGAATATCTTTAAATTAAGAAGTGAGTGGATCCAATTCATACTATGGGTGACTATTGATTTTGAGTAGAAATTTACTTTTTAGTTAACTACTACTTTGTACTTACTCTAAAATGAGAACTGGCACCTTGCATGGCAGCTTTACGATCATTAAGTATGCACACTAACCTACTCAATATACAGTAAGTTCAATCAGTTGACTATTTGAGGTTGATGATTGGTCGAAATGATGCTACTGACATATGGGCGGGCTTTATGGAGAAGCAGTTCTAGTGGGCATCTTAATGACAGCAAAGAAGAGAATAGCAGCAGAGGCCAGAAGCTGGCAGTCAATTATGGACTCTTACTTCAAAGGCAAGTACAACCTGTATATAATTTCCTTTTAATTGATTTGTATTAGAAAAAGTTCAATAATTTGACATTTAATAAATATTATGATGAATATTATAATTCCCTCCCAATTAACTAAATATATAGTAAAAATAGAATTGTGTGTTAGATTATTGTTCAGATCACTAAAGCATGTCTTTGTCTTCACAGAGACTCTATGGATGGTAGTTATTTTCTTCACACTGCCCCATCGTACCTACTCAATGATTTGCCCGGCTAGCTGCATGTGTAGCTCTGCTGGTAAAGTAGAGTGCGTTGGGTTAACCATTACAGATGTACCACGCCCGTTACCTGTCCAAACTAATCGACTTGAGCTTGATAAAACAAACATGAATGTGATAAATGAGCACAGTCTGGCCAACCTCACGCTGTTATTACGTTTCAGTTTGACTCGTAGCCATCTACACACTATCCATCCTAGAGCTTTTCACGCTGCTCAACAGCTAAAGTCAATCAAGCTGTCGTTCAATCAAGATCTGCCCACCCTCCCTGTTGGAGTGTTTAGTTCTCTTACCTCTCTGGAGCAGCTACAATTAGATGGAAACAAATTATACAACATCACTTCTGACATGTTTGATGGCCTTGTTGGGTTGCTGGTTCTGGACCTAAGCCGAAATGGCCTCACCCACCTAACTCCAGGAGTTTTTGATATGATGACCAACCTAACTTTTCTGACCCTGGCCAGAAACTTTATCAAAACACTGCCTCCCAACATCTTTCACTCTTTGACCAACCTTCGTAGACTTGTACTGCACGACAATAATCTTGAGGTGCTTGAGCCTGGAATTTTTGATGCACTTGTCAACCTTGTGGACCTGAAAATCTACTCTAACAAGATTGCCAGCCTTCCACCCCAAATATTCTGGCCACTGAGGAACCTGCATAACCTGAGTCTGTCCTCCAATCAACTTCAGGAGGTGCCAAACAGGACCTTTTACCACATGCCCAAAATGACCAAGCTCACAATTTACGACAACCCTCTGTCATCGCTCCCAGATGAGCTGATGGGTCACATGCCAAATATAGCAGAATTCTATCTGTTTGGCACCAACCTTATCACTGTTCCAGGAAATTTGTTCACAAATATGTCGGGACTGGTAAGCCTGAAATTTCATCTAAATGACAGACTGAGCGATCTACCACCAGATCTCTTTTGCTGTCTGCCCTTCCTTCGTAATCTGTCCCTGAAATCCAACAGTCTCCATCATCTACATCCTCAGCAATTCTCCAATCTTACAACACTTGACACACTGTTCCTGAGTGACAATATGCTGGAAAATCTGCCAGAAAACATATTTTATGGCCTTCGAGGACTTAGGAGCGTTTATCTAAATAATAATCTCCTCAAGACTCTTCCAGGAGAAATTTTCTCATCAAATGATGCTTTGAATAATGTCAAACTGAGCGGCAACCCCTGGAACTGCACATGCTCTATCAGAGACATTGCAAGATGGATAAGGCTAAATGAGCATGTGGTTCTTGACAGGGTAGAAGTGATATGTCACAGTCCAGTCTACCAGCTGCTTCGACCCATTTCCTCTCTGCATGATGAAGAATTCAGCTTTTGTGATGATGACAAACAGCAGTTGCACAAGTCTTCAACTTATGGACCAACAACTCTTGTGTCCTCCACCAACACACCACTCAAAATTACAACATTACTCACCACCAAAAAGACCAATCAGCATGACTCATTTTCCACAGAAACCTCCTCTGTAATGTTGGTCACTTCAACAACCAAATCAACCTCAACTTATACAGAGACTTTCAACACTGCTCACTCTACTGAAGATGATGGCATGTCTCCACCATTTTACGACAATCTGGTGATTGAAGAAGGACCTAACTTTGTTCACCATAACATTTATGAAAGCTGGGTGTATGTGTGGTTTCTGCCCTCTAGTGCAGACTTTGTTGGGCTTCTCATGTTTTCTCACATTCTCCTTGTGGTCACTGGCTTGTTGCTCATCCTTGGTACCATGTACACCATGTGTAAACTTGGCAAGATCATGGATGATGTTAAAACTGAGATCATACAAATACAGAGACGATGATTTTTTTTTCTCAACAAAAAGATTGCTAAAGAGGTTCAACTTTCAGACCAAGAATTCTTGTCTGTACATAGATTTTTTAAGTTGGGAGGGGTTTAATCTTTACAGTGTTCTTGTGGCCAGTTTGACCCAAAACACAGGTTTGAGTAAGTGATAATGCTGTTCTTTCTTTTTTTTTTTTTTTTTTTTACAATAAGTCAGCTAATCATTATTATTATTATAACTTGTAAAGACTTTTTCTCCATACTTTTGAATAATAAATTGTTCATACAGCAACACATATATTGCCACAAATCACAATAACTCAGAATACTATCTAAAATGATGAGTGAAACCCTTTAATATCTCACCTCTTTAGTTTCTCTTATGAAAATGATTGGGCTGGTATTTTTGCAGTATGTGTATACATCTCCATGAACCAGGTTTGTTATACCCTGTTAATGATATGTTGTTACAACATTAATATATCACCATATAACCAAATATATATTATGGTCCAACTAGAACTGTTGCTATCTTATATTACCTTTTAAAGTTGATTGACTTTATATTTCTCACTTTATAGTTAATTTCTATTAACTGTTTTTCTGTAAGAGGAATGATATAAAGTTGACACATATTTTAAGAATGAAATGTGTTTCTCTCTCGTGGTCAAAAACTGTATCTTTAAATCTACTGACTGATTGTTTGATAGCATAAAAAAAGAACAACTGGTATTTTTAAAAACAATATTTCACTGCAGTTTGATAACAGTTTTGAATTTAATTGTACAAAATGAAAGTTGAAAACGGAGTGTTTTGTTGCTTTTTTTTTCCTTTGGCTTGTTTCTGTGAGTACTAACATTTCCAATAAACGTCTGAGAGTTTTCTTCAGCAGGCCTTCAACAACCCTGGTACCACCAGTTTGCAATTAAGATAACTCTCATAGGAAACGTCTATCTTCTATCTGCAAACATCTGGGCATCCATTTCCTCTTTGCAGTGAAGGGAAATGTGTTTTCCAAATGTAACAATTATAAGATAATGGAAAATTTACCCCATCCTCTTCATACTGTCCTTCAAAACAGGAAGACCAGTCATTCCTGATTCGGTTTTCACAATCAGTGCGCAACATGAGTTTTTTTTTTTTTTAAACCGCCTCTGTAATTTCACAAGCCTGTATTTTGAAATGTCCCCACTGTGATGTGGACACACAAGTTTCCTGTTTTAAAGTGTACTTTTTTTTATACAAGCAAGTGCTAAAAAGGTAACCCTTTCATTTATTGCACACAACATACTATATTAGCATTATGTACTCACTCATTGTTGTACATTTATGTATTTGCTCATGTTGAAATACATTTGTTTCAGACATTTACCTCTGAAGACTTCTTATTGCCAAGATGTTTTTGTAACAAATTATTGGATAAAGGTTTTAAAAAGAATTTTCCACGTTTGTCTCAATGTGTTATTGTTCCAAAGAATGGGTTTACCCTGCCTTACACCCCAATAAAGATTAGATAGGTTTCAACATCCTGTAACCATGGAACGGATGGACAGGAAAGCTTGTATGTTAAAATTGTTACTTTTTATTTGAGGGATTTATGAGAACTCCTATCAGTATTTCATTTTACAAAGCAAACCTTAAAGCTGGTAATCAAAATTCTTCACAAATATTTACAAAATGACAGTGAATGCCACAAATTCCAGGAAGAGTGTTTAGACAAACAAAAGGGAGTGAAGTGATGAACAGCAGCCAAGTTCATTGCTATGACAACATGTGATTAGATCCTTCCAGTTGGCTGAGCTCACACAACAGTGCAGCACACGCACGTGCACACACACACGCACACACACACACGAAGCTAATCCTCCATTGATGAGATATAACTGATGTAAATATTATCATGTGTGCTGAACATTTAAATAAAGAGTGGCTACTTGTGTACCAGCTTAATGGTTATGTGTTTGTGTCCCATTATCTGAGTTGGCAGGTTCTTATCAGTATGTATGAAGTTTCTACATCCATGTATGTTGGACAGATGGTTGGTGTAATTTTCTGCTTACCTGAAGATTTCATGACTGAATCAAAAAAATGATAAAAAAGTCTAAAAAAAGTCAACAACAACAACAAAAGCTTAAATGACAATAGATGAAAACCAATTAGTTAAATTGACCGTTCGATGTCTTGTTTAAAAGAGAAAACAAAGATTATAATAAAAGCAGTAATTTCTGTATAAACTTAAAGAAACTTGTGTGTTAAAAGAGAAATATCTCACTAACTTTCTGTTCCAAAAGTGTGTTTTGCATCAAGACATGCTGCCAGTTAGTGATATGACATAACGGGAAAGTACACAACTTGGTCACAGGTTTTGTCAGAAGGCAGCACCTCCTGAGTTTTTGGTTATTCATTCTCCTTAGATGAATGTATTGGACAAAGAATGTCCCAAAATGTGATAACTAATAATTATCACTGC
Source organism: Gouania willdenowi (assembly GCF_900634775.1). Classification (NCBI taxonomy): domain Eukaryota; kingdom Metazoa; phylum Chordata; class Actinopteri; order Blenniiformes; family Gobiesocidae; genus Gouania; species Gouania willdenowi. Next base: position 17,699,162 of record NC_041047.1, on the reverse strand, counting down.
ACAGAATCTTTAGTGTAATACTGAGTATTACACTAAAGATAATACTTCAGTGTATTTTCAAAGAAATACACTAAAGTATTGGATAGGTTAGTTTTCCCCTACTGATGATGTGTTGTTGCAATAGTATTTTATTTAAATGATTATGATTAGTACATAAAATGAATAAAATGAAAATGAAGACAATCTTTGCCTGTTTGTTTCAATTGTTCATTTGTGTAGTAGCCTGTTTGTATGTTTTTTTTTCTTCCAATATAGTTGTGTGCAGCATTACCATCTGTTAACTATCCGTTAACCCCACCCCTATTATCTGTGCTTTGGTCTGCTGTGTTAATCACCTTAAGCTTGATACAGCAAAAACTTTGCTGATTTGTTAGAGGATATCACACAAGCTGAGTTATACGGTGGCCGTAAAAGCTCACAACACAACACAAAATGAAGAACCGCGCAACACAACAAAACACGCCCTGTGAGCTCAGAACACAACACAGAATGACGAACGCCACCATGCAACACAAGACGAAAGCAGTCCGGTAAAAATCCACAAAGAAGAGTGAGGAAAGGATCAGGCCCGTGAAACGATCGGGCACTGATACCAACATTAACGTCTCTCTTCTTTGTGGATTTTTTCATGTACCTCCGTTATCGTCACTCTTCTTCCTGGATTTTTACCGGACTGCTTTTGTGTTGTGTTTTGAGCAGTGTTGGGAACGTTACTTTAAAAAAGTAATTAGTTATAGTTACTCACTACTTGTTCCAAAAAGTAACTGCGTTAGTAACTGAATTACTCTATAATAAAAGTAACTCATCACCAAGGAAAGTAACTATTTGCGTTACTGTTAAAAAAAAAAAAAAAAGTTGCTATATGTCAAAGAATTCAGATTTTTTAGATGTGTATGTCGTGAGGTGCTTCATTAAATTTGAGCTGCTTACAACGGATGTGGACAGTCTTCACTCCTGGATATAATGAACACTTCACATACATGTTCTTGCCTTTGACCACAATTATTTTAAAGTAGTGTTTGTATCGCCACCTTAAAAATGACAACTTTTCATCAGACTGCTCCACGCTCACCATCTCTGCTGCTTCATCTAATCTGCAGTGTGTGTGTGTCGCGTGTGTGTGTCGCGTGTGCTGGCACGTCGCCTTAGCCAATCATACACACTCACCTTGTTTTTAACCCACCTCCTCACTACATTGAGTAGCCAGGGATGCTTTCGGATAGCAGTTTATTCAATCAATACATGTAACGCACCGCATTTAACGTTCAGTAACGATAACGGCGTTGTAACGGCGTAAAAAGTAATTAGTTAGATTACCCCGTTACTGAAAAACAAACGCCGTTACATAACGTCGTTATTTTAAACGGCGTTATTGCAAACACTGGTTATGAGCATTCGTCTTGTGAGCGTTTGTGTTGTGTTGTGGGGTTTGTATCTGTGGGCATTTTCTATTTGTGTTGCGCTGTGGCGTTCGTTATTCTGTGTTGTGTTGTATGTATTTGTATGTGCTTTCAATTTGTGTTGTGTTGTGTTGTGTTGTGGCGTAGGTCATTCTGTGTTGTGAGCTCTCAGGGTTTTTTTTTTTGTTCTGTTGTGGGCTTCTTTATTTTGTGTTGTGTTGTGAGCTTTTACGGCCACCGTACAGTTATGCAACAACTATGGTAATTAAAATGTTTATTTTAAGAAAGTAACAAGAGAGCATTATACCCCATTATATGATTTACAATAGATATATATATATATAAAAAAAAAAATTCCTAAACAGGGCTTTAGATCATGTGAGTAGAGGCCTCTTTAAAATGGCCAAAACAAGAACATGGCTTACATGTCAACTAGTTCATAAACACAGAAGAGTTACAACACCAAAGCTATGTTCAGATAGTATGTGCTGCGATCAAAACTCGGCTGTTTTTATGTGGATCAGTCCTAATTGAAAACACATGGTTCCCTTTACAGGAAGTACCAACACTTTATGCATTCAAATACCTCCTGCACATACCCACGCTTTCAAACACACTCCAAATCAGTTCAGACACCGGGTAGCACCAAGGGGTGGGGCTTCCCTATTCTTGATCCCCCCTCTACCACATTTAGCAAAAGCTGTCAGAGCGTGATAGGCCAGTGGACAGACCCACACAGAGGGGGCAGGGGGACAACTGGGGCGCTCAACAGTCCCATCACAGTCTCAGAAATCCAGCATAGACATTTCAGGGGCTCGGAGAGTGAAAAATGCTGATTAATGAAAACAAGAGTGAGATGACAGCAGGCAGGAAAATGTGACAGTCTGAGAGGTTAGACCGAGCTGGAAACTTTCAGAGGATTAGAGAACCAAGCGAGAAAGGGAGGACGCACATAAAACACACCAACTCCCAGTCTCTGTTCAGTGTTCATCATCAGCCACGACTGGAGGTAAGCCTTTTTCAACTGCACACTCTTCTGCTCCACAAAAGTGCTGATTTCTCTATCCCTTTAGAAAATGAACAATCAGAGAAATTAACATAACTGAAATGCTCTAGACTGTGATTTAATCAAAACCATATCAGTATCTTTTTGTCAGACTCTTGTTCTGTTATACATGAACTATGTTGTTATCAGCAGATATAGACCTTTAGCAATGATTTTATTCTTCATTTTTTGGTTTTCAAGACTAAAAAGTACGCCTAAAATATAAACAAGACATTTGCTTTTAATGCTTGATTAATCTTCTAAAATATGCAAAATAATGTTTACCTATTCTTTTCACATACCATACACGTACTGTATCACTGATACTGTGACAATGACTGTTTAAGAATCTAAAATACTATCATTGTTTTTGAGAGGGGAAAGTAAACTGCGTTTATTACTTTTGTTGGACAAAAGATTGAAAAAAAACCTTCCTGCTACCAATGAATCACAACATAAGCAGAATAACTAAAACCACCTTTGGAAAAGCCCTCATATCACTCAAACAAGATGAAGTAAATGAAGTACTTTTGAAAAGAGAGGTAAAGCTGACTTTTAACTTTATGGAATTTGAGTAATTGGGAACAGACTCTTTTCCTGAAATCACATCTTTGAGCTCACAAACAGTGGTTAGAGAAAACAGATGGGTGGTTTGCCATCAAACATTGACACAAAAAATATTCTAAACAGCAGTTGTATGATCCTATTGGCCATTTTATTTGATATTCTCCACTTATAAGTAAAAAACAAGAAAGAAAAAGAAAGAAAAGAAATGAAAAACTTCTGGGTTCACTTGGAAGCTACACAGACGCCTATAGAAAGTTTCCTCTGAGGAAGCACTCTTTCTGCACTCTAATACATCTCAAACTCAAGCTTGCCAACACCGACTTGCCAAAAGAAAAGCAGGTCATTAATGCTGGCACAATCTTGCACTTGGAGCCTTTGGTGCATTTACAAAGAGTGAGGGCAGCCTCAGCCTCAAACACGTGCATTCAGATTCCACCAAAACACAGTAAAACTTTTGCTTGCGTTCGTAAAGACATTGGGATCATAATCTATTATTACTAATACACAGCAGTTTACATGACATAAAAGAAAATCTGAATAAATGCAGTCATTTGAATGTAAATGCTGTTGGCAATCAGGGCCTTTATGCTCCACCCACTAAGCATCATTAAAGGATGCAGCGAAATAAAAATGTATTTAATTTTCCTTATTGTTTTTTTAAAAATGGCTTTGGTGCAACTGACTCACTAATCAAGTGAATCAAAGAATACACGTGTACAAGGAAATTATAAAATATGCCAGCATTTTTCTAATTGTCCCTGAAATAAAAACTTATATCAAAAAAGTTCTGCAGTTCCGAATAAATCAAATAAGTACCATTAGAATTTGACTCTTAGACACAATGCTATTGTGTTATTCAAAGTAGTGTTGTACTTAATGCTTTTGTGTAAATGTCTATTTGGGTTAAACTTGACATAGACTTCAGAGTTTGTCGACTTCATTTTAAAATTTAAAAATAATAGTGTTTCGTATTAAAGGGTATGTTGTATTTTTAGTTTGCTGTTTGAAAGATTGTCCTTTAAACCAAGAATCCTAAATATTTCAAACCTACCAGCCAAGCTTTAAATGTGAAGCAGTCATCATACCTGACCTTTGCGACCTTTCCTTTGTTCCAGCACTAGGATGGACCGGGTACTGGCTCTTCATGTGATCCTCTGCTTAATTAACGCTGCTGTTTGGGCGTGTCCTGATGGATGCACATGTCAAGATCAAGCTATCCACTGCACAGGCCTATCAGAGTTTCCCACTGCTGTGCCCTCATCAACCAGTACCTTCTATTTCGTCAAGGGAAGCTTAACCACCCTGAAACCAGAGGATCTGACCGGTTTCTCTGATGCTCTGCAGATGCTGGTGGTTGCGGACGCAGCATTGAAAGAGGTGCTTCCTGGCACATTTGATTCTACTCCAAATCTCATCAGGTTAGGTTTATCTGACAATGAACTGAGAGGGCTGCCTAAAGCCTTATTTCAAAATATTCCAAATCTTGAATTGCTGAACTTAAGGAGCAACATGTTTTCTGAACTCCATCCTCAATGGTTTACACAATTAACAGAAATGGGACGACTGGACTTAAGTAAAAACCTCTTCACTTCTATTCCTGTTGAAACATTTCACCCTCTTGTGAAACTGCAGTTCCTTTCTCTTTCTGGAAATAATATCACCCAACTATCGAACGAGACATTTAAAGGTCTTTCCAAAATCAAAGTCTTGCGTCTAAACAAGAACAGGCTACGAGATATTCCTGATGGTATCTGGGATGACCTTGTGGATCTGCAGGAACTGACTCTCCAGGATAATTACATTACTCATCTCAAGCATGACCTGTTCTCCAAGACTCTAAAACTCCAGAAACTGTTCCTCTCCAACAACAAACTTGCAGCTCTCCCACAGGGAATATTCCAGAACCTGCCACTTCTTTCTCAGATCTCTCTGTATGAAAACAACCTGGAGAGTTTGGGTCCAGGGGTGTTTGGACCAATGCTCCTACAGCAGCTGTGGTTGTATGACAATAAGTTGAGTCATTTAGAGGAAGACACATTCAGAAACTTGACTGACCTACGTCTGCTGGTGCTCAGTAGGAATCAAATCAGTCACGTGTCCCCCGGTGCATTTAGAGGCTTGGAGCAGCTGGGGGAGGTTTCCCTACACACCAACCTTATCACAACATTGGAAGATGGGACTTTCCAAGGACTTCCTAATTTGGTCAACATTTCCTTAGAACACAACTTTATTAGCTCACTCTCTCCAGGCCTCCTCAAAGGCCTCCACCACCTTGGAGAGATAGACCTGCGAAACAACTCTTTTCCCAATCTGCCACAGAAGAGCCTTGATTCCCTGACAACAGCAAATCAAGTCCTCCTACAACAGAACCCCTGGAGGTGTGACACTGACATTCTGCCTCTCAGAGAATGGCTTAGACAGCATCCATCCAAAACCAATCAAACCCTTGTTGTGTGCGAGACTCCTTTCAGCCTGACTGGAGAAGTGATTGCTGAATTAACAGATGACATACTGGCGGTAATCAGTTCAACAGAAGAGCCTGTAATAACTTCAACGGAGAAGGGGAGGAAACCCAGCACCACACCAACCAGACAAACAACATCCTCACCACCAGTGAAGACCACACCTGCCTCAGAGCACAAAGAGGTAACCAGCAGTGGAAAGGGGGACGCTGGAACAGTTTCCCATCATACTTCCACCACCCTGCTTGCCATTGCGGTGGTGTCCACTGCCATCATCAGCATTGTCATCATCAGCTGTGTGTGCTGGAGGAAGAGTAAGAAAGGCAAAGGGAACATAGGCCGTAGAAGCAAGAACTCTGTGCTGTAGGCCAGGCACCCCAACATTAGTGACAGTAAAACTTGGAATCAAAAAGAATCGGCTCACTGATTGCTTTTGTGCTCATCTGACAATGTCAGAGAGTCATATGTGTTAAAGGAAAACAGGAGAGACCCTTGCCGCTCCATTCAGATTTACAATTGAACAAACTTGGCTCCGAGTAATAGACATTTGAATCATCAGTAAGAAACCATCTTGAATAATGCTGTAAATGGAAAATAATACAATTTTCCACATTAACTGTAACATATGCTTCGATTTCTTGTGGCATTACTGGAACTTTTTCTGAATGTGAACTCAAAATCGTACTTTTCTCTGTGATATTGCACTTTGACCTAACAAAAATAAACATTTTCAAAACTGTTGATTGGAAATGTGACTTTGATGGCATTTTAACTTATAACAATGCAAAATAATTTTACGTTTCAATAAATGCACTGCAAAATATGAAGGTGACTTCACATTGTGTTTTATATGTAACAAATTGTGTGAATGCAGATTTGAAAACTTCAGTTGAAAAAGCTTTTGCTTGCTAGTAGGGTTGAAAATATATCTGTATAAGAATAAATATGTAAGTAATAAATACAAGTATATCAACTTAGTTTGTATACAAGAGCTATCTTTATAGACTTCACAGGAATGCCACTTCTTAATGAATTTGTTTACAGAATGAAATCTCAAACTTCTACCAAATTTTAAAGACCATTCATTGATTAAAAAAAAAGAAAAACATCTATTCATAGTTGCATTTACAGTTGCCTGTGTATGCATGAAGACACAATTTACCTGAGAACGTAGTGTAATAGAAGAGACTGTTACGAACATCACTGTTATGAACAGTGGTGTTTTTTTAAACACTCAATTTATCCTTATTTTACATTCATTTAGCCAAAGCAATCAAAAGAAGATCAGGGCAATATGAGGAATATGAGACAGGAGTTGTTAATGAAAGATCACTGGTCCAACACAAGCTGACACACAGAGTGAAAGACAATCAACTCAACATTTTACATGATGACATGTTGGCCAAACAATGCCAAGTACAACAGTCTCCACCCAGCTATCCGGTGTAGTTTACACTTTTTTCCTCTATCAGACTGCCTCCCACAGGAAAAAATAAATCCAAAATTATCATCACAAACAAGTTTTTTTTTTTTGTTTTTTAGCAGGGAATGACCCATTTACACTATAGTTCACCACTGTAAAAAGATTGGCATCTGTTGGGGAAGAAAGACTAAAAAGGAATTAAAAAGTCTAATTTGCTGTGTTCTTATCAGTGTGTGGGAGCAGGTGGAAACTTTCAGAAAACATGTGTATGATGTTTGTCAGGACTAATGCTTTTTGACATTTACAGGACATTAAGATAGAAGGATTAAACTTGGCATTGCTGATAAATTCAAATGAATATGATTTAAAAAAAAAAAAAAAATACAATGGAGTTTTTTGTTTTCCACCTATGTAAGTAGACAGACTGCATCATGGTGGTTTCCTTTGTCATCTGTTTTACTTTGATAACATTACATTACACAATGGCTTTAGTTATCTGGAACAAAAGATAAAGAATGGAATCAGCGACTGCAAATCTACCAATAAAAAAAAAGGGCAATAAATGAGGCGATGTCAAAGGACAGAGTTTTGATTGCCTTTGTTTCTACTGCTCTTTTCTTCTCTTTTTTTTACCCTTCTCTTTCTTTTTAATTTTGTTTTTTTTTTTAAATTCCAGTGTTTGTGACACAGAGCCCTGAGTAAAAAATGTACCTCCTACCTCTTATCTCAAACTGCAGCACTGTATTAAGCCACGCCTCTCGTGTGGTGCAACACACTTTGGCCTGCTGTTTGACATTGATACAAACAATAACTAATGAGCTGACTTCAGTTTTTAATTACTCGCTTCATTGGCAACAGGAAATGATCAGGTAAGCAATTCTTTAATATTACTTTTTTAATAAACCCAGGCCAAAACAAAGACAACAAAATATCTCTCTTTATTTATGAGGTAAAGTATCTTTTATGTATTTGTGCTTTTTTGCAGGGAAAAAGGATGTTTAGAATAGGAATAATCAGCCTTTCACTGTCTTTATTGCTGGAGTTTTCACTAACTCAAAGCCCACCATGCAAGTCAGGGATAGACTGTCCTAAAGAGAACCAGGAAATTTTTGGATCATCTACCATGGAAATCCCAAGCATTTTAAGACCCGGAGTGACCGAAGTCTTTTTTGTGTCGAGCCAGATTAAAACAATCCCCAAAGGCGCCTTCGCTGGGAGCCCACAGCTTGAAAAGGTGGAGTTCATGAACACTCACACAGAGCTAATCGAACTTGGGGCTTTTGAGGGTTTGGTGAACCTTAAGCACGTGGAGATCTCCAGCAATCCACTAACAACAGTCAAAGTTGGAGTCTTCAAAGATATTACCAACCTAGAGATGTTGATACTGAAGTTTAACAGTATTCAACAAATTGAGAAAGGCTTGTTTGAAGGCCTCAAATATGTGAGAGAGCTCCAGTTACATGGAAACAAGATCGTTTCCATTCATGATGATGCTTTTGGCGGTCTTGAAAATCTTGTGATGCTCAATTTGGGTAAAAATAACCTCACTGCTGTATCAACAGAAATGTTCTCAAACCTAAAAAAGCTGCAGATACTGAGGCTTTATGAAAACCAGCTGACCACCATACCTGAAGATATTTTCCATCATTTACCAAACCTGAAGGAGATTGGCTTAAATGGAAACAAATTAGAGATATTATCACCCAATCTCTTTCTATACAAAGACAAGCTAATAAAGCTGACTCTGGACAACAATCTTTTGACAAGTTTATCAGAAAAGTATTTTTTCGACTTCCGCCTGCTCAAAACTCTGACCCTAAACAAGAACAAGCTAACAAGTCTGCCACCAGTACTTTTTGGAGAAATGCCCAAACTGACTGAATTGAGCCTCAGTCAAAACAACCTTAACTCACTCCCCAAATACATTTTCATCTCACTAAAAAAGTTGAAGAAGCTAGACCTGTCCAAAAACCAATTCGTCACCATGTCTGCTGAGCACTTTGAAGGCCCAGAGAAGCTGACAGAACTAAACCTTCAGCACAATGTCATCCAGTCACTGGATGAAAATGTGTTTGGGATGCTATTTTCACTCACCACACTGAAGCTGGCTAACAACAGCCTGCAGACACTTCCTGGTGACATTTTTGAGCCTTTAACAAAGCTCAAAAAGCTTTACCTCAATGGCAACCCTTGGCATTGTGACTGCAAGATGACAAGCCTACACACCTGGATGAAGGCCAACTCTGACAAGCTAGTAGCTCCTGTCCTCTGTGTGTACCCGGATCATCTTAAAGGGGTGGAGATCATATCATTAACAGAAGATCAACTAATTTGTACCACCACTCCAATGACTGAACTGAAAACAGGTGATTTAACCACCACTTTACTGACCTCCACACACCCCAGAGTCCCGAGTACAGCAGCACCTATCATCTTCCCTCTGACTACACTTACCACATTACCGACAAAAACTACAGCTTCCACCACCTCCACATCTACAACGTTGTACACAACCATGGCCATCACACCCGTTTTGAAACCAATAACCTATGCACCAACAACCTATGCACCAACAACCTATGCACCAACAACCTATGCACCCACAAGCTATGCACCCACAAGCTATGCACCCACAACCTATGCACCAACAACCTATGCACCAACAACCTATGCACCAACAACCTATGCATCAACAACCTATGCACCCACAACCTATGCACCAACAACCTATGCACCAACAACCTATGCACCCACAAGCTATGCACCCACAACCTATGCACCAACAACCTATGCACCAACAACCTATGCACCAACAACCTATGCACCCACAACCTATGCACCAACAACCTATGCACCAACAACCTATGCACCCACAACCTATGCACCCACAACAAGCACACCAACAAGTGAACGTCCAACCACGACGTCATTCACCACACCTACCAAGGCTGCACAAACAACAGCCACCTTAACTGGTAAAACTTGGTCGACAACCCAAACTACACAACAACAAACAACACACAAGACAACATCTTCCTCCACAACAGCTACTAGGGTCTTTCCCTTCTCTTTAGGGTCGCCCATACAAGAAGCAGAATCCCAGAGTCCTCCAGTCACTTATCGACTGAGTTCAAGAGCCCAGCCATGCAAAACTCAGATGATACAATATATCGTATTGCTGTTGGTGCAAATCGCCTGCACGCTGGTACTGGCCAAATACACACTATCTCTTTACTACCTCCTGCAAAACAGAGAAAGGAAGTACAACAAGGTCAAACTCACCCATTTTTCCCACAAGAAGGAAATCATCCTGAGTCCTGTGAAAGAGGTGGAGACTGGAGCACATTAAGCAACACCAAACCAGCAGCTCTCACTCGAGTAAAGTACTTGTGATTGGTGAAAACCAATTAATTCAATGAAATAGTTCCAAGTTTAAAGTAAGTTTTGCACTTTAAAAGACCCACATTGTGGCATTTTGTGCCTCTTCATGGCCACGTACAGATCAAATTGACCTTAAAACTGATTATTTTTTAATGCACCTTTAGTATAATGAGATCCCATAGTGTCCACAAAGTTGGAAAGCTTTTTCCAAGGAAAAAAACTTTTTTCTTAAAAACCCAACTCATGTTCCCTTGGTTCCTATGTTTAGGTGGATCTTTTGTTTTGTAGCTATTAAATTTATGACCTGATTGTGATTGCAATAATGACCTATTTGGTTTGCCTATTGTTTTCTAAAAAAAGTACATGTAAAAAAAGTTGTGTTGCTTGCCTAATTCTTTAAGCTGTATTTCCTGCTAAACCTTGAATCTCAGCATCTCTGTTAATACTTTAGAAACATGCATTTCTAGAAGCATATAGTATGATAGCATAATGCAATGCTTTGATATGAAGTACGAAGCACCTGCTGGACATCCGTCTGTGTTCTTGTTCACAATTGTATTAATCAAAATCCCATTGTTCATCTTTAACACTGATGTTTAGTTTGTGTGCATCTCAATCAGAAAAAATTGTTGTATTAAGGAAAAAGGTGTTTTTTAAAATTGCGATGGTCATTGTTGGCAAAATTGCATCTCCAATTCAGCTGCAAGATGAAGAATTTGTGCACGTGTGAAAAATGAATAATCTTGGTGTGAACTTGTTGCCTGTGTTTCATTGTGGTTAGGTTTTATTGCTTCCGGTGAGGTAAGCTATATGGAGGTGTATACAGTATGTTTCTACCCAAAGAGCCCAGCATGCTTTTTTTCCACTGATACTGAAGTAAAACCCTTTTTTTCTTAAATTAAAAATAAATAAATAAATAAAAATGGTTTAAAATGGCTAGAGTCATGAATTGCTCAAATAATCTCAGAATATCTAAATGTACAAAGATACAAGCAGTTTGAGGTCGAACAATTGGTAGTGTATCAAAATGTAAACATTGACCTGAATAACACAAAAATGTATTCGAAATAAAAACTCCTCTGTGGTAACTCGACCACTGATCATACTGGGAAGTATTTTGCGTTGAGTGAACACCTCTAAACAATACATCTACATATTTAAATGTAAAAACTATTTGTGGCTTTTATCCACTAGAGGGCCTCACAGCATTAATGACACTGAATTTCAGGATGCTCAAACCTTCCTAAAAAGCATATTGACAGATTTAGCTATATCCAATCTTTTAAATCTCCACTGACTCAATTGTTTTTTTTCCCCTTAAAGTAAAATGGAGTGGTAGCATCCTCACTTTTTTTTCAAGGTCTTCCAAACAGATTGTTTGCATTATAATGTAAAGTTTTAAAAGACCGCCGGGAAGACAGTTCTCCATTATATCTGTTATTACTTGTTTAAATTACTTTTATTCTACTTTTTTCTTTTTTAAATCAAAATCAAAATTGAAAATTCATGTCAAAATTTCAACAACTATCAATCTGACAAAGCTCTTAGGACATTATGAAAGAGTTAAGAAACTCATCTTTAAGGGGAGTATTGCTTTAATTCAGAAATAAATTCTCTATATTTAACAAATTCCAGCATTTTATTGGTAAAGACACTTTTTAAACATTCAACAATACTCTCTTGTAACATGAGCTTTTTTCTTTGTCATCAAATGCTTTCAGTCCATATTTTCTAGGGCTATAGCTACTTCATTTTGAAAAACTATGTTCAAAAATCTGTTTAGATAGCTTACATTTAAAGATAATATGTAGGCATATTAGAAACCAACAACAGATGACCTTATCAGGCAATGTGACTATAATCGTTTGGCCCTGTTTGCTGACTTTAATGGCCTTATCTGGAGGTTATCAGGTTATTTAAAGTAATGCAGTTAACCTTGTTAGCATGATGGTTGTTTATTTGAGCATGTAGCTAATGGTCTTTAATCAGCGTATAATACAATGAAGCAAAAGTCGAGGATGACTGTTCAACCTCTCCTCATGGACACCGTTAGCTCTCTGTAGATGTCCTTTTCTATTTGGCTTTGATTCCACCTGAACAGTTAGGGACCGTGATAGTTAAAAGACTGATGGAGGAATATTATACCATTCCTCATTAATGACTGAGAAACAGTAACAACAGCTAGAAAACAGTCAATGATTCAGGGAACTAAAAAAAACAACAGGAACAAAAATAACAAAACAACAGGAACTAAACAACATGAACTAAAAAACAACAACAAGAAAATGTAAACTAAAAAACCAACAACAAGAACTAAATAACAAGAAGAACTAAAGACAAACCAAATAACAAGAAGAACCAAAAAAAACAAAAACAAAACAAGAATAAAAAAACAAAAAGAACTGAAAAAAAACAAGAAGAATTAAAAAAAAAAAAACCAAGAACTTAAAATAAAACAAGAGGATCTTAATAACAAGAAGAAGAACTAGAAAAACAAGAGGAAGAACTAAAAAGATAGATAAAAAGAACAAAAAAAAACAAGAAGAAGAAGTTGTTTTAAGTTGAGTTGCTTTAGCATCACATTTTCATGCTTTGTGACTGCTCATGATTTTTAATGGCCCACTGATGGTCCAACAACTTAGGTTCCTTGAAACCTTCACTTCTAGAAGAAAATAATTTTGTAAATTCAGCCAATGAGTCTGAAATGGAGCTTAGGAGGTAATTATGTGTGAAAAGGCCAGTGTGCGGGAGATATAGGAGGCCATAAAAAGTGGAAGGCCCATTACAGCCAACTTAAGATATTTCAAGTGGAAAACAATTTGGAAAAAGTGGGCAGATTTTCAGCTATGATTATACAGCTGATTACCTGGGGGTTAACGAGCTAGAAGAGAGCCGTTAGAAAAGCTGCATGGAACATATAATGAAGATGTGCCTCAGTGATTGTTGGCCTTTTTTCATTTTCTTTAAAAATGTCTTGGTTCCCTTTATGTGAGAAACATTGCTGGATGTCCTGGAATTAAAAATGTTTTTAAATTTTTATCTTGAGGATGCCCTGAAGAGACCTAAAGGATGAGAGGAAAACATCTGACAATGGAATATAGCTCTCACCTAATGAGGCTGTGCAGCAGCTGAAAATATGAGGTCAGAAGCAATGCTATCCATAAAAAAGCCGGGTTGCATAATAAGTGACATTGTACCTTATTAAATATATCCTTAACATCTTAAAAGGCTCAAGGTGTTCTTCGGCTTGGCCTATAATAACTTCCTTGGCAGTCTTATTAATAAGTTAGCTTTAATATCATCGTATAAACATCAGACAAAGGAAATAACTTTGAAGTATTACAAAAAAGCTTTTTTGTAATTGGTTGTTTGATCTGGTCAAGTTTAAACCCGTACCATTACCAGTTTGGTAAACACACTATCAGTACTTGACATAAAACCCTAATTTTAATTGAGGAACTCTAATGGCAGTGTGTGCATATTCAAACACTTCAAACGTTGGCTTGGCCTCGTTTGTAACCTTGATTCCGATGTAATCATGGTGTTCACTCCTCTGCCGTCATTTTCACACATGGTTTCTCTGACCCTGATACCAATGATGGATGGAAGTCCTAGAGTTAGAGTACTCTCCTCTTTTTCTTCTTCTTCTTCCTTAATCAGCACTTCTGCACAGTTGTAGAAGTGACCTGTTTCAATTCATCACAGTTATAACTGGGACTCATTTACAAGTCTGTTTTTATTTATTTATTTTATTTATTTATTTATTACTTTAAATTAACACTGCACATGTGCTGATAGAGACTAGAAAGCAGGACTAAATCACTCACTCTTTAGTGTGTTCCCTCCATTCTGGCCCGCTTGCTCCTTTTCAGGGACACTTGGGGCTTTTTTTAAAAAAAATTTTCTTTGTCTGCTGTAAAAGGTCAACACTACAAGAAGTGCAATCTTTTTTAAACAGCAATGCATGTTTTGCTATTGCAATTAAATAAATGAATTTCATTTATTGCATAATTGTGACCATCACCAGCCCTCATAAGGAAGGGTAAGAAACACTTTATTATAGGCAGGATATAAAAAGAGAGGGCAGTGTTACACCTAGGTGAGGTGGGGAGGGAACAGGGAGGAGAGCCTCAAGGTAGGAAATGGAAAGGTTTGGGAAGAGTTGATTATTTTAAAGGGAGAGTGAGATGTGAAGTTGTAGTTGTGCATATTGTGCTTCTTGTGTTGTGTAATCAAGCCAGTCTGGCGACAAGTGCGAAGCTTAGACATAATGGTGGTGGCTGTGGACAGAGGGAAGGAGTGAGTGGTAATACCAAAAACAGGTATTTGGGATCAACGTGTCTAAGGTTAAGCCTAGTATGAGTATTATCCCACAGCCCAAGACATGCCAGTGCATCCAAGACCAATGTATGTGCAAGAACCGCCACTGCAAACCCAAGCACCTCCCCAGGCCCAAAGATGCAGCCCGGCAGAAAGAGCACAGGCCAAGCAGCCCTAGTCCAGTCCCCCACGACCGAGCAGCCCCCCAGATGGCCCCAAGATCCCTAGCCGAGAGGCAGCCACCGCCCCCAACATACACACCCGAGAAAGCCTCAAGGAGCCGAGAACTCAGCGCACCCCGCCACCGATTCCAAGGCCCCCCGCCAACATCCACCCCCCCAACCCCCCAAGGGGAGGGCCCAGAGAGCCCCCCGCCTGAAACCCTAGCAGAGGAGTTAAGGCCCACACCCGGCAGATGGCCAGAGCCGCGCCGAACGGGCAGCCAGCGGATGCCCGCCGGCGGGCCCAGAGCCAGCAGGGGCCGGACCCCAGGCCAGAAGGAACCGGAACAGAAGCAACACCTGCAGCAGCACGCCCAAGGACAACAACCACATCACCAGCTGCCTGGGGCACCAAGGAACTTTTTTGATTTTAGCAAATGGCTACAATGAAACAAAGAGTGAACATTTTAAAGAGGTCTGAATACTTTCCGTACCCATTGTATCTCCAAAAAATGGTGAGACTCAACTTTTAACATTAAACGAGGCAATATCTAACAAAAATATAACAAAAACATGTGCACTTGATTTACAAAAACAAATGTGTTTGACTAAGTGGATTACAATATTTTAGGTGTATACAGAATTGAACAGATACATTTTCTATAATAATTAGCTGAAGCAGAGAGAGCAGAACATCATATATGCAAAAGGTGTATCTCACATGAAAAGTGCTGAGGGGCGCTTTGACCTCTCACACAGGGAAACTCAACCACCTTGGCTCTGGTGTCTCACACATCTCACACACTCCAACAACCCCGACCTCCCACCTAAAGGGTTCCTAGCATTGCCAGGCAGCCGAGTCCAATCTTAGTCTGCCAGCTGCCCCCCCACTGGCAGGCTGCAGAGACACACAGTTGAGGTCACCAAGACACCCTCCTGTGTGCAACTAAAAATCCGCAAACTTTAAAAGTTCAGCTGCAAAAGGGACACGTTGGAAGGAGAGCTTTCCAAGTGATTTATCACCAACTGTTATTATTAAACCTTAGAGTCCCTTTCATGTCCCTAAATCCCTATGCAGATAGAAGGTAAGAAAGAATTCACCACATGCGCAGAAAAGTTGATGTAGCCTACTTTTGTTTTTCTACACAATGATTCAAGTGCAAAACTTTCTACAGTTAAAGGGTGTCACTTTCTGACAAACAATATTAACGATCATCATCAACGTCTACAGTAGAAATGTCACACATATAGCGTATGTGTCGAAAAAGACATCAGATGGTCCAAACTGCATCGCAGGAGGTGTTTACAAAGAGATTAAGAAAAAAAAAGATGAAATAATGACAAGTAAATTAACTAAATTGTTTTTGTTATTGGATACCTTAAGTGCTAGATCATGTTCAACATTGACAAAATGTTTGATTAAAAAAATAAATACATTACCGTTGATGCCCAAATAACCTTGACAACATATACTTCTTCTTTAAAGATGTACTGTAGATTTAAACACCTATTGTATTGTTTTGTTGATGGAAAAATGCAAACGGTAAATAGGAACTTTTTTTCTTTCCACAAAAATGTTATTGTGCATTATTGGGTGGTCTTCATTGCTAATGAGTTCATTCTCTTTCAGCAGTCCCACCATCTTAAGGTCAAATTGATCCGTATGTGGCCCAAAAGCAATAAAGAGTTGGACAGTTTAGTCTACTGTAAGTACAGTAATTGTTTTTTAGCGCTGGTAAGAACAAATCTACATGAAGGATGCAGAAGTTATATTTTAGAAAACATCAGGGCTGCAGTTATTTTATCTCTGGGGAAAAAGGTTTTAGAAAAAGAAGCTTTATCTCCACATCAAATAAGGACCTGAACTGATGAGGAGATAAATCTTACATTGTCTGATGATGAATAGCAACCCCAACGACTTAGCTGCCCAAAATAAGATGAAATAATCCCTTCAAATAATGACTTGTCAAAATGTTCATGAAGGACCAAAACTGAAATAGCTCACTGCATAAAAAAAGAGCATGTCTATTTTTACCCTCCCTCATCTCCTTTTGTCTAATTTTAGTCGAGAACTCCTCATTTGGACTGCCCAACCTAATACATCTCCCCAGGGATTGTGCAAATACAGGAATATTTTTTTTAAGTTTTTTTAGATGTAAAAAAATAAATAAAAAGTCATAGTGCCAATGTCACATCAATGTGCTAAATTAGAGGTCAATTATAGTAAGCAAACATATTTGGGGAGCTCTTGAACCACTTTGTCTTTAAAATCATACCAGAGTTAATGTTGTCATTGGAATAATGAGATGTTTCACCTTTTGTATATCCCCAGAAGATGGCTGAGCATTAACACAGTGTACAGGACACAGGATGACATCACTGCTGCTCAACCTAAACATTTACCACCATAAGCACTCGCCTCCTAATTGGCTGTCTGCAATGAGAGCAATTCTTCCTGTTCTGTGAGTCGACTCCCTGAGGATAACACGATGGGTCAAAATGTCCGCGAAAGGTTTAAAGTTTAATTAAAGAGAAATTAAGTGTGATGCAGTTTTATGTTTGACCTACAGAAATGCAGGAGTACAGCTGTTTAACATTCTTCTATAAGGTAGTAAAACAATGTAGTTACACTTCAAAGGCCTGTGGAGCTATTAAAATGAAATATGAAAACATATTTGATTTCTCACCATGTAATTTTATAAAAAAGGTTATTATGAACCTTGCTGTGATGTTCTCTGCTCGTCACATGAAACGATAAACAGAAAGCTTTTAGGTAAAGGACAACACATGCTATAAAAACAGATTTTCAATAGAAAACAGAATCAAAGCTGTGTTAATGTTGACAATGATTTGCAGGGTGGACAGAAGTCAGAGGAGTGCATGGTTATGGACTAATTATGTCAAATTTTCTGATTCTGATGGTCAAAACAGCCTTTTCCTAACATGTTTATACAAGAAAATGACCCTTTCAGTCAAACTGAGGCTTATGTTGTTGTGCCTCCATTGTTTACAAATCATTATAAAGGTTATCATAAAATACATCACTGTTAAATATGGTCTGTTCCAAACCACAAATGTTGCAAGTTAAAACCTACTGTGAGATACATTTCTGTCTCCCACATAAACTCAGGACAGTCAAAGAAGTGCATGTTTATAATCTAAAGTCCTGCCAAATGTTGCACAAAAACAAACATGTCCCCACAGACAGACAGACAGACAGACAGACAGAGACACACACGCACACAGACAGAGAGACACATGCACCAGTTCCTATCAGTTGAGGGGACATCATGTTCCTTAGGTCCTGCAGCACCCAAAAAAATCAACCAGGAAGTAAAAAAATATGCTAAGTAGCTTTTTCGCCCTGAATTATTATTTTTTTTTTTTACCATAAAATACATTTTCATAATTGACCATGTAGTCACATTTTGGGAACACATCAAATTTGCATACATACACAGAAAACTTGGTTATAATGACATTACGAGGAACCTGATTTGCATGAACACACACTGTTCTTCAGTCTCTGAGGGGACAGAAGACAAAAACACAATATTAATTTTACATTACTTTTGTTAATAATTTAATTGATGCAACAAAAAATATGAGGAGCTACTTGGAGTTCGAAAGAGCCGGCTCTTTTTAGTGAGCCGAGCCATAAGAACCAGCTTTCCTAAATGAGCCGGAATTCCTATCACTACCTGAATAGCACATTTCATAGTGAATGAGAGCAGTTATACTGTGTCTGACTGAGGACTTCAGACGCCACTGAGACATCTCCAAACCCTGCGCCCCCCCCACACAGAACACCCCCCTCAGGGACAATGATCAGACAGCCAAGCCTCTGGAAAAATTTGCTAGCTAATGATCTAAACGTGGCAAAGTGGAGTCTTCATACACTACGTAAACGCACAGCAATAAAAAATGAAAAATGCAATCAACATGAACATTTTATTTTGAAAAACAGAAATAAATACTATTTTCTTGTTCTCCCACAAACAGTGCAAACAGTACAAACATTTTAGAATAAAATACAAACAAGTAGAAAGCAAATTTCTTAACAGGCTACATTATTGTTGTTAATATTTAAGAAGTTAAATAAATTCTATTTAGCACCAAATGTTTATGTTCTGTTTTAAACAAACTGACCTTCGCTGTCAATTTCCTCTTTCGAACTGATTTTCCTAAAATGAGACAATCAATGAGAACTGGTCGCTGACTGGTGCCAGCACAGTTTTCATCCTCTGTTCCCTCACACTCAGCCTCGCTGCTATCTCTATCGTCCCCATTTACAATAGTGCTGTCAGGAACAATGTCTTTTGATATAGAAGCATTGTCTTGAAGGACTTTCTTCCTTGGACTCAATTTCACTAAAATAACTGATCTAACATCTGATCAGCTATCTTCACTTGACTCAGCTGAGTTGGGATCGTATTCCTCTCCACTATCTAAGGAATCATAGATCTCTTCTAAGCATTCCGGAATGTCTTTCATCTGAAAAAAATATAATAAAAATAAAAACAAAGACAATAAGTGTAAATTATTTCCCAAATAGATTTTATCATAGAAATTGTTAAAACCTCTCATCAATAAAAAATGTAGGAAACTGCATAGCCTATCATACTCTTTCTTAATAAATATTTGTATCTGTTACACAAAAAGTGTTTTCAAAGCAATCGGTTATAGTCTTTATATCAACTGAGCATTCTTTGTCAATAGGTTGTAGTGGAAAGTGCATTAATGTGTAGTCTGACCCACACTATAAAACAATATTTGTATTGTAAATGCAGCTTCAGAAATAAGGATAAAAAAGACTCATATAGAGCATTGTGTGTGCTACCTTCTAATAAGGAAGTGCAAAAACACTAACATTAATACACACATCAGACATACCTGACATTGTGGGGACATGTATAACTCGTACATTATGTCACATTGAGTGCCTCCTTCCCACGGTGGCGACCGCCGGTTGCTCTTGCACTGGTGGGGGCGTAGTTCCATGGCTTGCGCTGTCCGGTGGGCGGAGGGGCTTGGGCTGCTGTCCTTACGCCATCTGGGGCTGAGTGGTGCTGGTTGACTGTGGCTGGTTCGTGGGGTGGGGTGGGGCGGCTCCTCTCGGTGTCAGGGTGCGTTGGGTCCTCGGCTGCTTGGGGCTTTTTCGGGTGTGTAAAGTGGGGGCGGTGGCTGCCTGTCGGCCTGGAGCTCCTTGGCTCTCGATCTTTTTGCTGGCCTGGCTGCATCTTCGGGGCCGGGGCAGCGCTTGGGTTTGCAGTATCGGTTCTTGCACATACATTGGTCTACGATGCACTGGCATGTCTTGGGCTGTGGGTTAAAATTAGTACTGGGCTAAACCTTAGACACGTTGACCCAAAATACCAGTTTTAGGTATAACCACTCACTCCTTCCCTCTGTCCACAGTCACCACCATTATAGCTAAGCTTCACACTTGTCACCAGACTGGCTTGATTACACAACACAAGAAGCACAATATGCACACTACAACTTCACATCTCACTCACACTTTAAAATCATCAACTCTTCCACACCCATTCCATTACATACCTTGAGTCTCTCCTCCCTGTTCCCCCCCCCCCCACCCCCTCACCTAGGTGTAACACTGCCCTCTCTTTTTATATCCTCTCTAAAATAGTGTTTCTTACCCTTCCAGGGAGGGCTGGTGATGGTCACAATTATGCAATAAAATAAATTCATTTATTTCATTGCAATAACGTAATGATTATTTTAACAATGTCACAGTTTTTAAAACAATCACTATTTATTTTCCAAAATGTTATTAAATTTAAAGTTTTTTACAGTCATTTTCCACAATGGCCTTTTTATTTCATAATGCCGTTTTTCAGCAGAATGACTTGGTCTGTCAATCAAGCCTAGTGTTAAAATAATAATTAAGATAAAATAATAGTAAAAACATATATCATAATAATACTACATTATTTTACAAATTAATGGCCATATTATATATTTGAATCTTTTGGGCTTGCATACTTTATACCCTGCAGGTGCTGTGATTATTATTTAATCATACTTGAAACTGCTTGTATCAGCATATTTCATATTAGTTTGACTGTCTACCGAGTTGCGGTTAAACTGACCGCGGCCTACATGTCTCTCTGGCCTGCAAACATTCAAAATGTATTGGTTTCAAAGCGCGGCTGTGCCAGTTATTTCGTTATTTCTCTTTTACTGCCTTTCACGTATATCACTGCTTGCATAGATAACCCTGTGTAGTATCATACATCTACATAAAACATAAAACAAATATCTTACATAAAAACGACGCATAACTGACATAACTAGCATTAGCTTCTAGCTAACGACTAGCATTAGCTTTGCGCTATTTAGCTAACGTAATTGCCTCCTAAAACGTTAGCTTACACAAATATAGCTATGTAGCTCACAAAGTAAACCGTGTAGTAACAAACTAACACTAAATTCATATAAATCACATGATGTTTATGATTAAACTTAGCAGCCTACTCTCCTGCTTACAGCTCATTTGCATGAAGAACATATGTAGCTCCGCCCCCTAGTATGCGGGGGAACGGGGAGCTAATTTGCATATTCAGTGAGTGTGTGTGTGTGAAGGAGCCCCGCCCCCCGACGTGCAGTACCGTAATGCACCTGGGAAAGTGGCGCTGTGGGACACACTTTACCAAATAAGGTCACTTCTGTGACATGCCCTGATATTCACAGCAGACATTCGTCTGCACCTCTAATACATGTTTTATGGCTTAAAAACAATGTAAGGCTCACTGTTGCCAAATTATAACATAACTCTTAGGTGTCCCATAAACAAACTTGCAAAAATTTTTTGTCAAACCATATTTATAGTCATTAGGTATTATTGATTAGCCTTGCAAAGTGATCGGATGGTAAATGTGTAAATAGGCTATGAAGTCATACAACTTGCAAACTTCCCTGGATGCACATCTCGCTCTTTCACTGAAGTGGATCTCAGCACTAAAGTTGGTCAAATCTCTGAGACATTATTATTTTTTTGTGATTATTAGAGTGTCTTAGATTTTCAGCTTGTTATGTCTTTGTTGTAGTTTTACAACATTGGGTGAGGGTGGTAGTCAAAATGGCATATGCACCTTGCACAATACATGGGGACATAGCATTTCTCAAAAGTTCACATATTGTGGGAAAAATCTACTTATCACTACTAGAAATATAATGTATTTGAGTATTTGCAAGTTCTAAAAGTTTTTTTTAAATCTGTTTAGGCCAGATTTGAGTAATTGTGAATGAAAACATGATTTCTTGTTGCAGTATTTCAAGCCCTTCCAGTAGCAGTATTTGAAACTGTGGCTGTATTTTATCTGTAAAAAAATATAAATACAGCTGTTTTTTGGGGCTTTGTTTGTTTGTTCAAATATCTAAAGCCAGACGCTGTTTGTAGAGGATAGTTACTGTGTGGGTGTGGGGACAGGTGTGATTGTTCTTGACTGTGGGGATGTAAGTGGTCTGTGGGGGTTATAAGTATGGCACACTGTTCTGGAGGTTCCTTTTAGTATGTTAACTAGAGAGCACATCAGGCTCATCCAGACAGTATTGTGTGACTTGAATGGAATGTATCACATAATTAGCATTCATTTGCATTGAAATGATTTAGACTTTAGCATTCTCTAACTCTTGCCACAATTATTTCCATTTCAGAATGCTGCCAGCAAGGAAATGTTTTCACACTGTGAAAGACACCATTGAAGCTCTCCAAAATGGAGAGAGTGACTTTGTAATGGAGTCAGACTCCAGCGAATCAAGTGACGAGGAGGTGGACGAGGATGCTGGTCCAGTGGACAAACAGAATCAGACACCCAGTGATTGCCCAGATGATGATGATGATGAGGAGGACGTTGAGTCAACCAAACAAAGCCAAACAACTGAACAGGAGAGGGGATCAGGCGCAACTACCGTCTGTTGTTTGTCGTATTAAATATTTCACTGATTATATAGTTTTTAATGTATGTTTGACATTGTAATTGATGTTTTTCTCATCTTATTCAGGCAAAATCAACTCCCAACACACCAAGGAGAGGGCGTCCATCTTTAGGCAGTGGGAGCCCTGTATCATCGTTGACATCCACGGAGCCCTTTGACATCCATGAGAGTAATACCACAGAGACCTGTGACTGCTCCAAGGAAGTCGTGTGTGCCACCAGTGGATGTGTGCATGGACATGATTGCACACCTGTATAAACAAAGAGAGGAAGCTGCAGACACCACAATAAAGGCTACGTCAATACCCTCTACAGGAATTGCGGTGTGCGTCTCTGCTTTTCAGATGAAAGGGACTGCTTTTTGGAGTACCACATACTGTACATGAACACAAGTGGTTATCGCCGTTGTCTCCCACTAATCTGGGTTCCGCCAGTGTGTCCTAGGTCTGTCCCAAAGTTTTCATTCTGTTAATTTTTTTTGTTGCCCAATACATTTTGATTCATAAAAATATGACTGCTGTGCAATTATTAATCATGATATTTACTGTTATAGAGCTTTGTACAGTGCAAATTAACCCTTAGTTGTTCGGTATATTTGTGTTGACAGCGTGAGTGCAAATACACAAGTTCTGCTCCCACCCAGGCCCAATGTTGCAATATGGCAACATTTCTGTAAAAATTACTGAAACGTAAAAAAATGAGTTAACCTTTCAATTTCTGCATGAGAGGCCTCCATTAACAACATAAGTGAGGTGAATTTTTTTTTTTTGCACTTTTTTCTTTTTTGGGTTTTACAGGGTTTTAAACTTAGCAGGGACACAATTTATATCCCAGGATGAGACTGTGTATCCGTTGTGTTGTCCCCACAAAATGTAGATTTACAAACACACACACACGCACACAACGCCGCTAGTGGCCACAAGCGTCGCAGCACTGTCGTAAAAACCAACAAAACCGTCAGTCGGGCCAGCTTCCCTTGTCTTTTGATTGTGTATGCAGTCAGTAGTTGACCTATAACTTTGGGCCATTTACGGGAGTCAAACAGGCAAAACAATTCTAGCAAAAGCCTTAGCCCAATGAGTATATACAAGCCCCGCTCGGAGCATTGATACTGTCAGACGCTGTATATTGGCCTGAGGAATCATTTAGAATAACTCGTATGAGTCAACTCTTTAGTTCAAAAAGTCCGCGGTGTGCCTTTAAATATTACTCTTTTTTAGCCAAGTCACAATAAATGTGCTTTCTTTTTTAACTGGATCAGTGTAAATTTCACTAATAATTTTGTTATTAAATATGTTTGATCTGATCTAAATCTGATCTGTTAATCTAATTTCCACAAGTAACTCGGCCTCTATCCTGTTCGACAACTTTAAATCCAAAATCGTTAAGCAGTGAGTGGTTGAAGTAAGGTGACACATCAGCTTGACTCATAACACTGAGGGAGAACAGAGCTGAATAGATTTTGTGAGAGTCGCCGCAGCCTAAAATCAATCTTCATCTCCCTCCACTCTCGTCTCCTGGGAGCATGTTGAATTTTCTCCCTTCAGCTTTGTTCTGGCAGAAATGAGGTTGATCCCTGGCACTCTGCATGGCTATTAGACATGAGGAGCTGCTGAGTAAATAACCTACACAATTATTGGTATCCTATATAAACTGACAATAGTAGTTAAGTGTGATGGTCTGGTGACCAATCCAGGATGGACCCATCCCGTGCCTTGAGTAATATAAGTTAGGCTCAGGGTGGAGTTATTGGCTAATATTAGCACAAATTTCACACAATTACATTTTTCAAAGGCACAGATATATTCATTTTTCCTTTCTACAGGTGCAGTGAGGTGAACGAGCAGAAATGTCACAAAAAGCTGTTGAGCTGCAGAAGTGCAAATAAAACAATCGCAATGTTTTTGGTTCTCGAGAGGAAAAAAACATTTGTACTGTAAGATTTTTTCTCTACCTTCTTCCCGGATCTTTTCAATGAACAGCTCCGAGGACAGATGACCAAAGTAGTAGAATTCTAATGTAATTTATCATAATTAGTCACAACAAAAGTTTAGCAAGCCTGCTGCTCCTGCAAACAACTCACAGGCATGTGAGTACCAGGAGCAAGAGTGTGTCCAGAGAAATGGGAGTAGACATTTTATCTTCTTGGGCTGGGTGTTCCCTGTACAATGGGAAGGCTGGCACAAACGTGTTTTGGCTGATTTATCACCGTGATCTGGTCCAGCCGACTGCATCATGACCTTGGAGTTATGTGAACAGTGCACAAAGTGTGTGTGTGTGTGTGTTATGGGGGGAGGATCCATTCTAAATTCATGCGCACCAATCCAACAAACGCGTAAAAGAACGCGTACCCTGCGCTTGCATGTCTACACGTCTGATCTACATTTTCCATTGACTGAGAATGGGTACACAGACACAATGCACAAGCTACGTCCGCACGTATGCTTGCAGACGTGTTAACGCGTGAATGTGTTAAACACGTTTGCAGACGCTTTAAAGATTTTCAAAAGTTAGCATGATTTTGTGTAGAAAACTCATTATCTCATGTCTCATTCAGCAGTAAGTAAACAATAAACTTTACCATTATACATGTTAAAAAAACGTGACCAAAAGCTCTGTTTTAACTGTCAGCGGTGACGCGCTTTCAGTGTGAGCTCGTGCATGCGAGGGGTTGAGAACGAGCAGGGAGACAGGGAGACGTGATTCTTTTTTTTCCCTTGGTTGAAGCTATTACAGGTTTACAGCTGCTACAGTTGACAGATTTTCTTCATTCCATTTTCAGTGCACATAAGATCTTAATTTCTGTCAGGACATAAAGAAAATTTCAACCAAAAACTTAAAAAGTGTATCTGGAGGAAATCACCTACGTTAGCTTTAATGTGCATACACAAGTGTGTGTGAGAGTGTTGAGTGTATAAAGGAGCACCATTTAATCCGGTTACACTCTATGTCACGACACCCGTCCATTGAGTGGTAGTGACTGTAGTGTTTACTCTCTGAGTCAGATCATTGCTGTGATTGGACAGGATACAACATTCAACACTTACAGACATGCACGTGTGTACACGCCTGCACGCGTAAGCACCTAACAGTTTTTTCTAAGTGTTTACAAGTCACGTAGACGGTGATCGATAGTGAAGGGCACCTGAACGCTATAGCTTCGTTCACGCCACACCTGCCACTACACCGAACTACTTAAATTAGGTAAGTTTAGTGAACGTTAGGCAGAGAGGTACACGTGCGATGGACTGGTGCGCAGTAATTTAGAATGGATTCACCCCCCCATAGTGTGTGTGTGTGTGTGTGTGTACCAAGCATGTAGCTAAAGCAACAGAGTGTCAGAGCCTATAACAGACTACCATTGAAAATATATATAAAGCATATGTGATTCAGAGACGACAGATGAAAATTGGCCTTTTGGCAAACTCTGGTACGTAAGTTGAACTTCCGGGTAACTCTTCTGATTACATACTGTACCTGTGTCTGATTGTATTATTCTGGCCTCAACATAATTATCTCAGTAAAAACTAGCTGAATTGAAGAAGGTGACTTCTGATAACTCTGAACAAATGTTTGTTTTTTTTTTGTCTGTTCACCATTGCACAGATTTCACGGATTACGAAATACATTGACCATCTTTATTTGTTATGCAGATTACTTACGTGTTTTCTTTGCATTGCCTCAAGATGCAGAAACAACAGCAGCAAGTGTGATATTTATCATTTATTGTTCAAGCATTTACCTGGAGAGAATATGCATCTTTCTTTTACCTTATGTTATGATATGAGTACTTTTTGGTATGTACACTTGGTGGCAGCCATTCACATCAGACACGTTGTGTCTCAAGAACATTAGATGGTATTTATTATGATTTTCACATAAAATGAGTGAACTTATACACGCTTGAAGGAGAACTTTAACGTTCTCCATTGATGAGGCAATTATGCTACTCATCACGCCACTGGGCGGCACGTTAAAAGGCAGTACTAATTAGTGTGTGTGTGTGTGTGTGTGTTCACAGTGGGAGAGGAGGTTTAATTGCTGGCATAGGGGTTATAGGCCTTAAAAACACTTTTTAATCCTCTGCCACAACATCGTAAGATTGTTGATAAGCCGCCCAAAGAAAGATTTCCTTCTGGGACAATCTCTCTTCTGATCGCTCCATTCTATGTGGAGAACTGATTTTAGTGTCTTACTTTCTACTGAAGCCAAGGCGTTCACCTCCTCCATTTCGTTCATTTGAAGCTTAAGGTTCTCCCGCTCTTCTGTGTCCTGAATGCAATGGGCTCTGTGGTCGTCTTCCTTTTTCTCAAGCCTAGTCTGAAGTACAGTGGGGCAAAAAGTATTTGGCAGCCACCAATTATATAAGTTGTCCCACTTAAAAAGATGAGAGAGGTCTGTAATTTTCAGCATAGGTACAATTCAATTGTGAGAGACAGAATGTGGAAAAAATCCAGTAATTTGTAAATTATTGCAAAAAATAAGTATTTGGCACCTACAAACAAGCAAGAATTCTGCAGCTGTCAAAGACCTGTTACTTCTTCTTTAATAAGCTCTTCTATCCTCCACTTGTTACCTGTATTAATGGCACCTGTTTGAACTTGTTATCTGTTTAAAAGACACCTGTCCACACCTTCAAACAGTTAGACTAAAACCTCCACCATGGGTAAGACCAAAGAGCTGCCTAAGGACACCAGAGACAAAATTGTTTACCTGCGCAAGACTAGGATGAGCCAGTTGTTGTTGTTGTTTTTTTCTTTTTTTATGCAGTTGAGTTTTATGCATGTGTCTGATTTGTTTTCCAGCTTGAGACCTTACTCCCAGCCATTTCCCGTTAAACCCTAAGACTTGAGATTTCTTTTTCTTGGCATTTAGTAATCAGACTACTTAGGTTTTGTTGGGAAACGTGAGCATCTTTTTCTCTCACCCACTGCTCTTTTAGCTCCCTAACATCTGGTGATAAATACTTCAGTGTCTGTTTGAGGTTTCCAATTATCTCTCATTGTTGCTCAAAGTGGTTAGTGGTTTCCTTTTTTGAATCGTTTACAGTATCCAATAAGCAACCAGTGAAGTCTGTCTTTTTACCTCTTTCAATATGAACAGTGAACTTTAAGGCAAAAAACACATAAAACGTATACACTATAAAATCTCAACAAGCCACTGTGTTTTATCGGCTTCCTGATTATATGTGTTGTCCTTTCCTCTCACTGGAGGAAAGTGATGAATGCTGTTTAATCCACAATCTGTTGTCCAGTATGGGCCCTCGGGGCTTGATGACAACACAGTGATGACAGGAAGCCCCCGTGGCAAGGTGAAAAACCAAACAAATAATTTGTTGGACCAGGTCTTGGGAGCCATATCCGCCTCCGTCCTCAACACTGTAACACTCACGGTGCTGACACATCCTTTAGAAAACGGCACGCAAGGTCACCTAAACATAAATAATAAACTAGCATTCACAAATTGCAGCCCTGAATGTTATTGGCTTATAATATGTGTTGTGTAAAGTTATTTAGCTATTGAGTGCTTTTTGATGTTTTTGGTTTGTTTTATGTTTGGCATTGCAAAGATGTGTACATATTATTATTCTTTGGAAAGGTAGACTTCTACACAGGGCACTCACAAGTATCTATTTAATATTCTAATATCAGCAGGTAAAAAGGCCATAACCAGACACTGGCTGCATCCACACTCCCCCACAATTGAAAAGTGGGAGAACATAGTTAATTACATTTATATCATGGAAAAAATAACATTCACCCTCCGATTATAAATGGGAGTACCCAGCTGTGGTCAAATTGGACACAAGGTATTTTGGATATAAATTAATGTTATGGTTGTAAATAGCTATTAAAGTAAAAGACTCAAATATGAAAAAAAGAAGGTTAAAGGGTATACTGAGATATAAGTTGTCTTTATTTTTTAGTAAGTCATGTAAGAGATGTTTTATTTTACAATGGTTCTTTTCTAATGTGTGTAAACACAACTGTTAATGTGTAAAATGCTCTTGAACCTTTCATAAATGAAGAATTTAATAAATAAATAAAAATGTGTATATAAAAGTGCTTTGCCCTTGATAAACGTACAGTAGATGATGCTTTATCCTTCTTGTTTGATTGAACATAGTGAATTCTATCTTATTTGAACTAGAAAGGGGAACTAACACTGCATGATCAGTAATTAACTTAAGGAGCACCCCTACTGAACTAATGTGTGCACTAATGCTTAGGTAGGTTCGAGTGTGTCAAGGTTAGAACAGCATGGATGACAGGACCTGGGGTTTCCCAGTATGGTTGCTCACGTGATGTAAAACCTGAGGCTGCTTTAATGTTGTTAGTACAGTTTGAACTCACAATGTCATTATTAGTTCAGAGATTATTGACTCACGTCGTCTTTTTATAATTTGTCGTTACTTCACGAGTCAAACATATGTAGATATTAGCATAACAATCAGCTGTAAACACTAATTATCTTTGATAGTTGATGAAATGTATCTGCTGATTTTATTAAACTGACAAGTCACTGAAAGTATAATCAATAACAAACAAGTCATGAATTCACGTGGTTAAAATGTAGAACCATGACCTTAAGTAGCCCTGTGATGTGAATGTTATTTCATGGACTGCCAGCCTACCAAGGTTGAATTTAGCTCCCTGTATGTTTTGACGTACTGCCTGCCGTCATGACCATGCACAGGATAAGTGGGCATTGAAATGGATCGATGGATGTTTGCTGCTTTTATCAGGAGGGAGCATGACGAAGCGACTAAGCACAGACCACAGGGAGTGGGACCATCAAGGTACAGCAGCTCTTATAAAAAAAAAAAAAATCACAAAAAGCAAAACTCACAACTAAGCACTGCTGGAGCTAATGCAACGCCACAATGACAGCAAAAAAATTGAGATTTCAGACATTTTACCAAAAGTGTTAAACCATTTTCACCATAAAGAATCTTAAAAAAAATGTAAGAATTATAAAACATTGCTAAAAGGGGTGATTCAACTGAAATGGAGTTTAATAACAAAGAGGGGAAGTGACAGTGAGTGGCCTTAAAAAACAGTTATTACAATAAATATTGTCTTCTCTCTTAATCACACACTTAGAGCCTCCAGTAAAGTTATTGGCAACTACAAATACACATACCTGATTACATTAAAGGAGACATATCATGCTTTTAAATCCTTCCTTTTTACATATAAATCATACAGTTGTGGTCTATATAAAGCGGAACTGCAATGCTTGGGTCTGAATTCCTCATTATTATAGCTCCACCCCTTTTCTACCCCTTTTCTGATGTGCTTCTGAGAGCAACTTGTTTTGGTGCTGTCTCTTTAAATGCAAATGAGACACTTAATACCCCGCCCCCTCTCCAGGTTGCAGAGGTGACACTCAGTTCAACTCCACCCTGTTCGGCCATTTTTGTAGTTTGATAGAAGAGATGCGATTATTTAGCGGCGCAGAAAATGTTTATTCATACGTTATTTACAAAATGTCAACAACAGAAGACTTGTCCATCCAGCTTTACATGTTCCAGCCAGAGTCGGACCTGGTGGAGCGAGATGAAAATGATGATGATGAACCTGCAGAACCCTAACAAGTGAGCTAACACAAGCACTGAGCTAACACAAGCACTGAGCTAACGCTAGCGCCAAGCTAAAGTCACGAAATGCATTTTAATACAGTCTTTTCAGAGACAAAACGGCAAAATGAAATGACAAATGAAAACTTTAGACTTAAATTAAATCACGTAGGCCATATCATCAAGGATCTAAAACGAGCACACAGCGCTAACATATGAAGTCTGAAGACGGTGCAACTGCTAATGCTAACAAAACAATGACAGGGACGTCTTATCATCACACTTTTTAGCGTTATTTACAGCTTACCGAAGTGCTCTGTTTGTCGTCTCCAAAGATAGAAGGAATTGAACCCTCAATCAGACAAAGTCTTTCAGCAAATCCTTCTTTATACTGGCGAAGCAGTCATCCTAGAAGTGCTTCGCGCACACAAAAATGACCTTACCCACAGATGTGGGTACATTTCCGTGAAAAATAAAACTCAACCAGGCACTTTGAAAAGGTTCTGATGCTGGGAGATGGTGTAATGAAGCGTGTGGGTTACTACATCCAACAACCGAACATTTTGACTTATCCTCTCGTAACTTCAGCATCCTTGAGCGTGGACTACAAAATAAAAGCGAGAAATAAAAATGGCGGATTGCTCGAAGTGTTGGGCCTGGAGTCGATGTCCTAATTTGGCAGTTCCGCTGCAAATACTGACGTTATTGTTCAAAAAACGTAATAGAGAATCGAAAAATTGAAACAGATTGAAAAATATGACCAAAACAGAATATAAAGATATCTACGGAGCACCTGAAGAGACTAATTTGAACTTTTCTGTACTTCTAAACAATCTAAATATACAACAAAATGCATTTAAGGGCTAAAAAGTGGATTTAGCATGATATGTCCCCTTTAAAATTAAACATTGCATAGCTTCAGTCTGCATTTCCAGCACAAGGCCCTATTAAGATGAATGCTAATGCAATGTTGGAATGTCTAAGGTTTGCGTATATCATCTAATTCAAATGAAAAATATATTTTTTCCATCAATTTACTGCACCTTTAAGTGATTCAATGAAATCTAGTGAAATAAATGTGAACTGATGCCTTGTTAATGCCAAAAAAAACATTTTTATATCTGTATATAGAATTTTTTGTTGCTTATATGCATAGTCACTTTGCTGAAAATGAAGAAAGAAAAGCTGTGATCTCCCTTGGAGGCAATACACTGAGCTTGCCCGGGTTATAGAAGTAGGTGTTTGCACCCAATATGGGCTCTGGCACCAATGGGATTTTCTCCATACAGTACTGACAAAGACAGGATGTATTAGAGTTCCACAACCAAGCATAAATATTTTAAAAACAAAGACAAAATGGCCTGAATTCTCTCTGATTTTTCTCGCTTCTTAAGTCGGAAAGAAGTTTGCTTTTGAGAGGCTCACCTCCCCCCTGCTGTGAAATTCTGTCATGTTTATAATCCCCAAAGACACAAGCACATCAACACTCTGGACTCAGAAAAGAAATAATACAAAACCAATCAATGGCACTTTCACTGCAAAACAGTAAAAGTAAATGCTGTGTTTGGAGAATCTCTTCCTTCTGCTTTAGTAAAAGCTCGAAGGCAGAAAACAATGACATCGAGAGTGAGGCCAAAAAAAAAAGAAGAAAAAACAGAGAAAGAGAGAAAGATTCTAAACATTTACATTGGGTTGCTTGCTAAAAAAAGATTTAGATGTTACACTGTGTTGAACTCCAAGTCATTTACTGCATGTTATTGTTCTCTTGGATTGTGCAGGGAGTGGCAGGCCTGACGCTGCATGACAAGCATAATGTGCTTGGGTATTTTGGAGGAGCTCAAAGTACAGCCACTGGCTTCGTATACATAAAGGTACAGGTTGATAGGTTGTTGTGTTTTGGAGCATGTGTTTTAAAATCACCTGTTTTGCCTTCCTTTGTAGGTGGACCAAGCATGGCCAACTGAGGCAAAAATGTAGAGAGATTTGAGTCTTTGGCCTCCCTGGGAAGTACTGATGCCTGGAAAAAACAAATATTGCAATGAACTCCAAACTCACGCACACAATAAAGACAAAACACAGCAAAAAATTCATACAGAATCCTCCTGCACTGGGGTTTGTTAAACCAATACCTCATATGTGAAGTTTAAATAGCACTCGGCTCATCAGTAACTGACTGACAGGTCTGCTTGAAACACAAAGTTTCCATGGACATTCTGCTGATTATACAACACTGCTCTTTGCAAAGCCTAAAAAACCTTCCAATCTTAAAGCAAGGCTGTAGCTGTAATTCTGAAACAGATTTAATATTTTTTTCACATTTAAAAAAACATTTCAGTAACACTTTAGTTGAAGTTTTACAAATAAGACTGAGATTATGTTGTCATTATCATGAATAAGGTGTCATGAAGGCTGTCATTAAGTGTTGTTTGCTAAATTATGACACCTTTAGAGCTATGTTGGCATTTTTGGGTTAGGTAGAGGGATCTAGTTGGGTTAGGCAGGGTTAGGTAGGATTAGGTTTAGGGTTAGGGTTAGGGTTAAGGTTAAGGTTAGGGTTAAGGTTAAGGTTAAGGTTAGTTAGGGTTAGGGCTAAGGTTAGGTAGGGTTAAGGTTAAGGTTAAGGTTAAGGTTAAGGTTAAGGTTAAGGTTAAGGTTAAGGTTAGTTAGGGTTAGGGTTAGGGTTAAGGTTAGGTAGGGTTAGGTCTAAGGCTAGGTGGGGTTAAGGTTAAGGTTAAGGTTAAGGTTAGGTAGGGTTAGGGTTAAGGTTAAGGTTAAGGTTAAGGTTAAGGTTAAGGTTAGGTAGGGTTAGGTCTAATGCTGGGTGGGGTTAAGGTTAAGGTTAAGGTTAAGGTTAGGGTTAGGGTTAAGGCTAGGTAGGGTGAGGGTTAAGTTTGGGGTCAGGGTGATGAAGGGTTAGGGTAATGAAGGGTTATGGTCAAGGTAACAACACCTAATGACATGTGTCATGTTACAAAAATGACAGTGTAATGTCAGCCTTTATGAATAAAACTTCAAGTAAAGTGTTTTATTCATAAAATATCAATGCACAGCAATAAATCTGAGTGACTAAAACACTCTGGTCCAATTGAAAACTTGTCTCCTTTCATTTGAAAGTGGACCGTGCCCTGGTTTGCTCACAGTGCAAATGTAAAGTAAAAAGAGAAACCCTAAGCCTGCCCTGCATACATTTGGTTTGGCTGTATTTTAGTCTTTGTCATTGTTTTGTTCATTGTGACCTGTGTTTACTTTTTCCTATTCGCCCTCAAAGTTGTCCATGTTGAAACAAGTTGGTTAAGGAAAGGATGAACCTACAGAGATATGGGGTGGTGTTTTCCTCTTTTTTCCCTCCATCGTCTTTATTTTATCAACTTGTCAGGGATTACGCTCGCAATGTAAATCACTCTATCTCTAGAAGCACTTTAGAGCTTGATAGGTCACAATGAGAAGGCCAATGCTGATATGGTTTAATGTCCTTATGCTTTAAAATGCTGAAGGAAAGAGTCAAGCGTTATTTGATCAACCACTTAAACATTTTAAGAACTAATATTCCAAAGATGACATTTAAAGCAATCAATAATAAAATAATGTGTTATATTATCAAATGTGGTATTTTAAAGTCTGTTTCCTCATGACTGATGAGATACCAGATGTTGCTGGGATTAACACACGCCCACTTAATGTTTAAATCCTCAGAGTCATTTGTTGCACAGAGAGCAGCCAGCTGTTGGGGTGTGAGAGGTCAGCGCTGGATTCTCCTGGCGCCACATGATATGACACAGCTGCAAAAGGGGCCAAAGTGGGCAACACAATGATGTGACATGCTCTGCATCACTGGCTAGGATGTTGGAAGGTCTCGGAGGAAAAGTGGACATTCCCACCAGATTCACACAGGAACCAATGACATTTTTAGTTCCACGTAAACAACGGATCAGACGAGCAACACAACAGCTACACGGTTACGGCACAGTTACAGTTAACAGTGTCACAATGATTTCACACCATCCATCCATCCATTATCTGGATTTGGATAAATCAGGTTAATGTAAATATAATTTGTTTTTATAAATACAAATGTAACCCTCCTATTATCCTTGGGGTCAATTTGACCCCAGTCAATGTTTATCATTCAAAAAATAGTGGTTTACTTTTTTTCTTTTTGCGTCAAATTTCATGACTTTTCCTTATTAGAGGGTTACAATTGATGAAGCATAAAATTATCATGATGATATTTTTTCAATGTGCTGAACACATATAACACACATTGGTGGTCAATTTGACCCCACGTGGTTTTAGCTGTGTAAAACGTGTCCGACGTCTCAGTGTGGCCCATGTGTGACCTTACATCCCCACTTAGTTGATACTTTGAGTTGATATGTGAAATTGGGGGGGACAATATTCTCATGAGAACTTTCCCATATTAGAGAAGATTTGGATAAAAAGTGTTCAATATCCACTAACTCTGAAACTGAACGTTTGACCTGATGGTGCAGGAAAGGTCATATCATCACCACAACTAATAGGGTTCATACTCTTGTGGTCATTAATGTTGTCAGTAAATTTAAGAAGATTTGGGAGAACAAAATTCAAGATAAATTTATTCTAATTTAAAAGTGGTGTGCATTAGAGAACAGGTCAATGTTTCATTATCAAGGGGTAGTTTATGTATTTAACAAATTAACAAAGAGCCTGATAGAAAAACTTGATCAAAAAGTTTCTGAAAATCATGGACTGGTTACATTTGGCCAATAAAAATGGATAAATGGCTGGCTGCAGTGCTTTTGAGCACGGTTTTTTGAGGTAAATGCAGGCAGAAAGCATACATGAGGACAGCAGCAACACCTGCACACCACAGGCCAGGGTGTGTCTCATCCACACATGCAAAGTTGGAATGATCGGGCTTTGTCAAAACAGAGCAGCCAGCGTTCAATGAAGCGTCTCTCACCCTCTGTCCATGGACTGGTCTGATCTGTGAGTAGAGCCGTCTCATTTGTGCTTTATATATTTTTACATTCTTGACAAAGAGAACCTCTACCGGTGTCCAAATATTTCAGTGTGTCATGAGTGGTTGAGGTTGCTGACCCCTTTTATTGGACTTCAGCATCTCCCAGTCATATTCAGTATAGCCCTGCACTTTTCCATGGAGGATATGTCTATGGTGTGATTGTGTAGAGAATAGAGATATGAGGTTGGAGGAATACTTTTAGCATTTCTTTACTTTATAGATCTAAATATTCAAAAGAGTTGTGGGAGAAGCTTTGTGTCCACTTTAAGCTCATTCAACATACGTTGGGTATGTCAAAGATGTGTTCATGGTGATCTTTGAGTTCACTTTCTCTTACATTGAGTGTTTGCCAGCACTATGTTACAATCAGGTCTTCCCTCGAGAGCAAGCGGACACGTTGACAATGACAGATCTAACATGCTGTGACCCAGGAGATGTTGTAGTTTATTACATCCACCATCATAACTGGGGCTTGCCAGGATGCATCCCACAGTGCAGCTGGTGCTTCTTGGAAGATGAGTTCTTAGTGCAGGTGTTTGGTCAAGGTTGACTTCAAAGCTGAGCAAGCTCATGTGACATGATTGAATACATGCAACCACTGAAAGACCTTGAGGTGAGATTGTTGTGTCAGCTACACCAGATTCAGTGTTTTGCTTGTGTTTGTCCTTGAACCTCATCCTGAATATTTGTCAAAGGTTTTTTCCACGTAAAATGAAAATAATTGTACGCATCTGAGCTTACGTTCTGTTTGTGACATTTGTGCAGGGACGAGCTGACAGGTGGCACTATAAGATAACGGTGGTAACACCATTTCTTCTTTGGCCAACAAAAACAAAACTTGTAACCAATACAGCCAACTGATTGAAGTTACACATTTAACGCAATGATGCATTCAAATTCTTTGTGGCTGAACTTTAGTTGATTATTTCTACAGACTGAATATGAAACTAGTTCATGTTGGTACAAATGCATATGTCCATTTGTTCTAAGTCAGGGGTCACCAACCTTTCTGAAACTGTGAGCTACTTCGTAGGTACAGTATAGTCCAAAGGAAAACCATCATGTTCCTAGCTACTAACAAACAACTTTTGACTAATCGTGTAATATGTAACATTTATGAAATGTGAAAAAATGTATATATTTTATGAAAATGTTTTATATGTGACCATTGACCAGACACCAAATCTGCAGCACTTCAAAAACCTTCATCACAATGTTTCAGTGAAAGTAAACATTTTAAAGATGGTTAATTTAATACTAGAACTTAATTATGTGCAGCAGTATTTAACTCTATTAAGTACTGACTACATCTGTCATATGTATTTATCTTTGTGAGTTTGAAACCTGGAAAGTAAATCAGGTTTTAGAGCTCCTGAGGGCCCCTCACATGGTCCATGCGGGCTACCTGGTGCCCAGGGACTACATGTTGGTGACCCCTGATTTAAGTCGTGCTCAAAACATAAAAATCCTCTACCAGTGTCAGTATTTCTCGCTATTCATAAAATTTCAATTCTCGTCATTCTTCTCTATTATCCTAAATAGCTCTACTGGATTCTCCATTACATTCACTTTTTTCTCTCTCTCAAAAGCTTGTTACGCTTTTAAAGCCAGTCATTTTAATCTTCAGTGCAAACATTGGAGTTACAAAGCATGTGCCAGATGGCATCAGAGGCTGTACAACAGGGCGTGAAAGAGTGATGTAAATAAAAAAAAAATGCTGTTCTGTAAAAACAAATGCTGTACAGTCTCTGCAGCAGCTGGTTGTACCAATTTGTATTAACAAATTTATTTTTGCTAAACGTCCTGTTAATGTAAATTGTCCTGTGCATATCCCTAAACAAAAATAAGTTTCCTTCAAAAATGTTCTCCATCTTTAGATGTGCACAAGTTAGCAATAAATCATTCTATACCAATTTACAGCAAGGTCACGTTGCATTTAAAACACAGTGTGTAATCCATTCTACTGATGATTTGTAAACTCTGAGGGTATGTGAGGGTACGATGATTGTATAACATAATAATAATGTGAATGTGCTTGAGTGTGGTGTCAGTCAGGCAGATATATACCTACTTTTTACTTAATATATTATTTACGACTTTTTTATGTATAAATTGCTTTACACTGTAATGAGTTGTGGGGTTAAGGTTGAACTGAATGTCATCAGTGCCCGAAACAATTGACTGACTTCAGATTACACACACTGGTCTGTCTCTCATCTCATTTCCATCCCTTTGTACTAAAGGTGTCATGTTTCCATTCATTGGAGCACGGCCGCAAATGAGAACACAAGGACGAGATGCATGGGAGGGATCTGATCGGAGCAAAATGACTGCTCATGTGATGTTTTTTTTTTTTTTCATAATGAGCTGTCACTGAGGATGAAGACGGGGAACATGGATTTATATGAGACGCAGT
Organism: Gouania willdenowi; assembly: GCF_900634775.1. NCBI lineage: Eukaryota > Metazoa > Chordata > Actinopteri > Blenniiformes > Gobiesocidae > Gouania > Gouania willdenowi. The sequence goes on along the minus strand of NC_041047.1, from coordinate 17,661,445 downwards.
GTTCATTTTATTTTAGTTTTCATCGACTACATTTTTTTCCAGTGAGAATAGCTAGACTATGACAAATTTAATTTCTTCCCATGTGACAAAATTAAATTAAATTAAATTAAAGCAGACCTTATGTTATCATGTGGTGCATCGAACACATCAAATCTGTCTGTGTGCATTTATGAGCCTTAATATCATCCCATACCAGGTTGATAAATGCATAAACTCTTGTGCTTTATATTTTAGTGAACTATATTTGTAACTGATTTAGTCCAATAAAATATTAATGTCATTTAGTTGACTATAACTAGACTAAATTTTGACTAAAACATGGCATTTTATTCAGAAGACTGACTAAAACTAAATCAATATTTGTTGTCACTGATGAGAAGGGCATGTTACATTTATCTGATCTCTGATGCATCATGCAATCCAGACACACATTCATACATGAACTAAAGTTATATATAAAGATAAACATTCATGCTGGGCTATTTAAAATCAAATAAAATAGAAAAAAAAGCAGTTTATAATGAGTGCTTTCAATAAAACATACTTTATCTTCACTCTCCAGCAAGTCCTCTACTTGTCATACGTGATGTCACAGAGGTTTAATACACTGGTACATCACAAGGTAAAAAGTTGATGGTGTGAAGAAAAGAAGAAAAAAACCACTGTGGCCTGCAGGGTGTAATTCTAACTAAAAGTCGTAATAATATTCAATGTTGTGGCCTTGAGTTACAAACTTGATGTATTATTCACATATGGATGTGATGCCATAGGCTCTAAAATCAATTCCCTGGTTTCTCAGTCTTTCATTTTGCTGTTAGAGCCAATATGGAATATGTTTCCATTCCTTTCAGGACCCTGCATCTATTCTAATCTAGCGTATCACTCCAATATTTATATATTCCGATAACTCCTTGTGGTTGAGCAAATCCCGTTTGTAACCAGACAAAACCGCATGCTGTGCATCTGAAGCTGATTTCTACAAGAAATGGCCTTGATGACATTCAGTAACAGAGATCAGCAGACAATACTTATATACAATACACAGTCATTGATATAATGTTCAGCTTTGGCATTAGTTTGAAGATGTTTAATAAAAAAAAAAAAAACAAGAATAGACTCAACTGCTGCAGTAAATGACCTTGACCAACAATGGCGTGCTCAGATAAAAAGACAGAGGAAATGATGGGTCAACATTGTTTGAAGCCACTCAGTGCACTGCTCAGCGGGCTGGTGAAAGCAACCCTGCTTTTATCGACCACCAGGCAGCAAAATACAGCAGAAGCAGCATTTGCATTCTAAACAGTCTAACAATCAGCTGGTAGCGTTTTCAAAGCACTACACACAACCCTTGATCTACATTGTGTTCATCAATAAAAATGATGCTATGGTGTGTGAGTTAGCAGGAAGAGAGAATCCAGCAGAATGTAGGTCAGGGAGTAGCTTCATTGGGTTTGATGATCGAGTGTGGCGACTTAACCCATTGGTTCTGAACCTTTTCAGTCTGCGAACCCAAAACAAAGGTTTCAGGGACCAGGGACCCCCACTAGGTACAGTGGGGGTCCCTGGTCTCTGAAACCTTTATTAATTTTGAAGGTGGTTGAACACGGACATGAACATTGAAGAACAGTCAAGTGGAGACAGGGCTATTTACTGTATAAGGGGGAATAAAGGGGAGAGCATTTGGGGCCCATCCATAAATTCAGCAAAATGATGGTCCATTGTAATGTGTATCTGTGATAACCACACTTATTTATTTATCTGAATAATGCACCGTTATCCAGGACGTTTAATATTATTTGGGCCAAAGAATATAGTCATCTTAAAGATGGAAATCCTTGTTTTAAACAGAAATAACATGGGCTAAGTGACAAAAAAATGTTAATGAAATAAGATTTTAAAAACCATAGAAAAGGGTTAAAAGCTGCGAAGTAGAGAGAGCAAAAACAGACAGAAGAAGTGGTTAAAAAGAAAAAGGGTCAAAGTGTCAATATTGGAACAATTAGTTTAAACTGGCAAATAATGGGCATGACAAATTGTGAATATGGTTAAATTGACAAAAAATAATCATGAAATATGGTGAAAAAAGGTTAAAAGTGACAATAATTGGTCAACGTGTGTCACATTAGGTGGAAAAGTGGTGGAAAGGGTTTATAAGTGCTGAAAATGTCTTGAAAGTGGAAATGTGCAGAGAAGGCATTGTAATTTGATGGAGAAGTGGCAGAAATGGGAGTAATGTAGCAAAAACGCATTGAAAGGAGCAAAAATATGGCAAGAAAATTAAAATATTATTAATATTATTAAATAGGTTAAAATATGGAAAGTTTGGTGTAGTTGCAGAAAAAGGTTAAAAATAAACAAAAATGGGCTCACATTGTTCAGAAAATGTTCCTAGTTTCTTGAACGCATCCTCTCGGTGTCTCGTGACCCCAAGGTTGAGAACCCCCAACTTAACCAATGAAGCCTCTGTCTTTACAGCATATTTTAGTGAGTAAACAGGAGGCAGTCTGCAGATTGGACACCGACTGCTGCAGAGTAGCAACTAGGAGTAAAAGACTATTTATGAACTGGAACATAAAAAGCCTGAAAGCCGGTGATCTGTGTGCATGTGACATGAACATGAGTCCTGCTACATTTGCCTTCACTGATACATATAAATACTTATGAACGCTCGAGTTTGCCTCAGCTCCCATACAAGTGTGTGTGTGTGTTTGTATTGGAGATGAATGGAATGTCTGTTTATGCCTCTACTCATCTGAGAGAATATTTGAGAAACATAAATTATGAATCCTTTGACGTGCACATAGAAGTGTGGTAATGAAGTCAGCATACAGTGCATTTTTAAACAGGCTACCTTCTTTGTGGACATGCCATCTTAACATTCAAGATTCAGACGTCGTGACTGTCCAACATGTCACAGAAGTGCAGGGTGAGTGAGCGAGAACATTATACGGTCAGGATTGTGAGATTGATGAGGTTTGCAAGAAACTAGCTGCTTGGAAAACGGCTGACGTTGAGCACATGTGAGCTTTCCTTTGATGTGTCCATAAAGCTTGTGCAAACATGTTGAAATATCCATAATCTATAATACATTATCTCTAAAAAAGTATTTGCAATGTACAATATATGAAGAAGCACCATTTAGTCCCTCCATTACCATCAGTCTTTTATGAAAATTCCCTTTATATATATATTAGATTTAAATTAGATTAAATCGGGGCTTTCGCCTTTAATTGGCCATGTAATGTTGTTACATACATGGAATTTGTTCTCTGCATTTAACCCATCCCTGAGGAGCAGTGGCAGCCATTTTTGCGATGCCTGGGGAGCAGTTTGGGGTTATATATATATATATATACATTTAAAACAACAACTAAGAAAGAAAATATAGAAAAGCACACTCAATTTTCTGTTTTCTCTACAAAGATCTTTTGTTGAAATAAACTGCAACAGGAAACAGGTCATTTTAAACTTCAGAGGTCTGCATTGTCAAAAAACCTTCTCAGATCCTAATGCTGCAGAGAGGTGGGAGGATTTGTCTGAGTTTGACAAACTATATAAATACGTCATTGTACTTATGGGACTGAACATCACCATTTTCACACACTTAGTTTCATTAGCATCATTACTTGGATGGTATAAGAGCATTTTGTGGTGATCTTTGACTCGACATATTTCATGTGGTTTGTTCTGATTGTTCTGATCCTCACTGGATAAACCTTCACAGCTCATATGAACTCAATTTATGTACCAACATAGTTGGAGTTCAAACATGGGAAGTTGGCCACCTGATAAAACTACAGTATATGTGTTACCTGCAGTCTTTTCATTCATTTTTGTGCACATAGTATAAAGTCTTATGGATAATGAGATCCAATGTTACCTCAGTTTATGTCCTCTGGGTGCGTCTCAGGGAGCTTCTTGCTTTCATGCTAATGTAAGTGACGTCACATACAGAAGTAAACAGGCCATGATGATGATTATTTAAAAAGGAAACATTCATGTCCACACATAAATATAACAGAGTCCAGATGGCTTTGGTTACACCCACTGACCCTCCACCCTCATCCATATGCTTAGGTGTAGCTAAATAACACTGAAACCAAATGTGTACATCTCTCCTACATAGCTGAGCTAATGTTAGTAAGATCAAGTAAATAAAAAATCTATTATGTACTAATGTTTAAAGATGTTATCATTGAGGGTTTATCTGCCCGAAAACAGCTGCTGTTCTAGAAAACTGTTAAATACTGAGAGAAAAATATACTGTTATGGGATTCAATATATTTATTAAAGCAGATTATGTGACTTTAACTGAGCTGTATAAAATTATACATAATTTGTTGTATTTTTTTTTACAAATGTGACTCCCATCTCTTTTCTCTCCAACTCTTTTCATTGCTTTGGTATTATTTTTCAGTAGGTTACTTATCCTGGCTTTGTCGAGTCCTCATTGTCCTTCTTTTTGGTCTCATCGAAATAGAAACACTTTAACATTAGCAAAATAAAACTATTTATTATTTTATTTATTTATACTCAGGTTATATTTATTTTTTTGTTGAGTATACTTTTGTTCTTTCCTTGTTTTGCACCTTTACTTGTACTGTCTTAACTGATTTGTTGTTGTTTGTAATTTTTTTTCAATCTGATTCTGGGACATGCCCAATAATTCCATTGTACTATGTTCTTTTTAACGTGTACATATGACAATAAACTCTATTCTATTCTATTCTATTCTATTCTATTCTATTCTATTCTATTCTATTATTCTTAATCATTTCAATCACAACCAATTTAATTGAAGTTTTTCCACCATATGTGAATCTTTTCTTCCCTTATCATTAAACTAAATTAGATAATGATTGAGAAAATACCAATTTGTTGAATATTTATTTTGAAGGAAAGCCTGGGCTAATAGCAGAGATTGAAGCCATAATGTTGACAAACAGTTTGCTACTTTCAGAGTGCCACACTATAGTCATTTCTGTGTTTTCATCTAATAAATGTTAGTGAGCCTTATGGCATAGAAAGGAGGCAATGCCCCTACTACCTGCATATAAACAACCATTTCTGCACCAGCCTAGTGTGTCCACTGTGAATATCAAGAATAGCAATCTTTTTTGTTTTACTATATGGTACATTTAACAAAAACATCCATATGCTTTAGGCCTAGGTACAACAGAGGGGCAGGGCTGTGTTTGTTGGTGTGGGAACTAAAACTGAAATCAGTTTCTTTCCATGATTTGACGTAATTTATTTGCTCTATTAGCTTTTTGTCATCATTTTTGCTCTGCTCTCTGCAAATACGATCCGTCCGACTCCTTTTCAACATCTGCAATAGTAACTATCACACCATTTCAGTGAATACAGAGCAAAACAAACACATTTAAATCACTTCCTCTGATATCTCTTTTTGAAATGAGACACAATTTGATAAAGATTGCAGGGTGTCACTTATCAAAACTCAGTCCACTCTAAAGTAAGCAGCTTGTCTGTCACATTACTGTTGGTATAAATTAAACCCTTACTGCAGTATCTTTAAAGATACTGTAAAGAGTTTATACGACTATTGGTAAAACACTGTTGGGAGTATGTGACCTGTTGCTCTGCAACAAGTGGTGAAAAAGTCATGTGATGACTCTGAGGATGCAGATAATCATCCTCATGCTACAATTTGCAACTACTCCAATCCAAGTAATATCATATCAAATAAAATGTCCAATATGTAACAATTCAATGTATCTTTATCCGGTGTTAACGTCTTAAAGTCATTTAGGGTGTGAATCACTTCATTAACACCACAGCACAGAATGATACATGGGGTGAAATTGAGATTTTAATTTTTAATCAACTCATTTGGCAGAAAACCATTAAGTCTGTGTCTGATAATTATACTGACACCAAAAGTGTCAACTGTGCCCACTTCATTTATAACACCTCACATTTTTATACTGGGCAGATTCATTAAAGGTTTAGAGGTATCAAAACGTGTGCAAACGTCACTCCACGCGCTAATAAAGGGTACAAACCCCAAGGAATCAGGAGTGCGCGGCTGCTGCGTGTCAGAATGCAAGCTCAGTCTAATGAGCGCGTTTTCCTCTAATGAATATGTAAAGTAGGCAAATCTCACAAAGGGAGCAAAAAAATGGGAGGAGGAAATGCAAATAAATTAATGCAGTGGACGCAATGCAATTCATCAACTCTGGAACTGTTTACGGTGATTGTTTTAGCACAGGAAAATAGTACGACTGACAAGCAGGTGCACACACGCACACAGAGATCAGCTGCAGTAAATATTGACACAAAACACGGCGGATATGGAAAAAAAAAAGGCTACCCTTAACCTTTCTAGTATAAGAAAATAAATTATAGTCAATATTAACAGCCACTGAATAAGAAAATGTAAAGTAAAGTGTGTGTGTGAGAGAGAATAAGCTGGACATGCACCTGTGGCGACTCGTGTGGAGTCCAGTGGCTGAGGTGCAGAGGATGTTGTGCTCGGAGATCCAAAAATGTCGCTCAGGAGTCCGGACGCACCGCTCCAATGAGCTTCTGCGCGTCAGGCCAGAATCAATTAAATTATGGGGAAAAATATAGGTTTTAGGTTTGGTTTTAAAGTTGCAATGAATTTAAAAATGACTCTACTTTGCATGTGCAACTCTTATTACCCACCAATGGACAAAATGTTAAAGCTCAGAGGTGGTTCAGTAGATCAAACCTAAAGTAATATAAAAGTTCCTCTTTAGTGCACACAGTGTCCTACAGAGGGTGAAAAGACATAGTTGATTTCTATGAATGCTTATTTCTTAATATTCTGCAGTGTTTTATTGATAAAGAAGAGCACTCAGAGAGGGCGAACATCCACCAACCGACAAGTATTCTCTTTGCCAGATACTGGATCAGTGATACTGATAATGGTACCATGATCATTCAGTAATCTTTAATAATAATAGTATAGTTATTCCAAATATATTGGCACCCCCATTTTTTCATAAAATCTGAAATGAGCAATCCAGATTCAATACATATGAATCTCTGTGAGGAACCAATCTGACAAAACTGAGTCAAATTTCATTAAGATTGGTAAATTACGAACAAAAATGAATTTTTGGAATTTAGCAATGATGAGAGATAGGGATATTTCCATTTCTCAAAATGATCCAGAATCAGTATATGGACCCAGATCCCTTCCAACATTTAATGTAATCTTCCATTGCTTAAGGTCTATCTAACCCTTGTCAAAATCTGTTTAGTACTATTGACGTAATCCTGCTCGTACACAAACGTTTGTCCCTCCCCTGTCATGACGTCACGCCCCCCAGTTAGGAAGCCACTGATATATGCAATATGTCTTCATAATGGGTTCTTACATCGTGCGATCTCAAAGGTTCAAGTTTTCAGTTCTTTCCACGATCCAAAAGCTGGTAATGTTTTAAAATGGACTTGCAGTGATAGTTTCCCAATTTCTGTGCAGTCCTCTAATTATAAGTGGAAAATGTGGATGATGAATGAATAGATTAAATACCACTTTCATTTTATAAACAACCAATTTTAGTTTCACTGTGTTTGGGATTAGGCGTGTTCATTTTTGTTTGCTAGGGCTTTTCTACTGACCTTTCCTGCTCAGAATTCAATAAAAAGCAATAACTCTTATTAAGTTAGTAACCTTACAAAGAAGATAATAACATTTTAGACTGAAATAATGTGTCTGTCTGAGAGCATTGGTGGTCTATTGTGCACACAGAGATGTGATTCTGCTCATCTTGTCAATAATTAGGCCCCTCCGTATATGCCTGTCAATACAGGCAATTGATGGTAGAGGGAGGGGCAGACCACACAAATAGACTCTTGTGCAATCTAAAAATAGGCTGACAGAAGTCTAAGTATTCACAAAAGCAACACATGCCAGAGAATATCAAAGCATAGCTTTTGTCTATATATATATATATATAGAAACAAGCTTTGCTTTCAAATAATATATTGGCCTTAGTGAAATAGGAACGGTGAAAAACCTTAAACTGTATCAAACAGTGTCGTATGCAGATGGATGTTGAATGTATGAGTCCGATACTTAACTCCCAGGTATCATCAGATATTTTCATGTTTAGGTCTTGTTCCCAAGAAGTCTGCACCTCAGCCAAAGAAGTAGGATCTACTGTATGTGATGCAACGCATTATATATTTTGGAAATCTGTTCTCTGGAAATAGATAGTAGCTGCAAACAGTTTTCAAGGGGGCAAGCATGTGGTTTGTTTGGATAAGTGTGGAAATGCTTTGATGCAAAGCTACGGGCCTGTAAATATCTGAAAAAGTGAGATCTGGGAATATCACTTTTTTTTTGCGAAATCTTCAAATGACATAAATGAGCCATTAACAAACAGATCAATGAAAAACACAATCCCCTTTGTTTGCCAAGTTTTGAAACCCGACTCATTTAAGGCTGGTAGAAAAGAAGGGTTAGAAGTAATAGGAGCATAGATAAGGGTCTGTTTGACGGAAAAGTGGCGATGACATTGAAACCAGATACAGAGAGAGCTTTTAACCAATGGATTCGTGAATTTTATTTTCCCATTTAATGGCAATGAGGAACACATTAGAGCTATGTGTGTGGCAGAAGGACTAGATCCCAGTTCCATAACAGACCAAAGTGGGCCGTCGTACTCTTTAAATGTGCAGAGCCAGGTGGACTAATGGGTAAACTTGAATATGAAACATATTTTAATAATGATTTACTATATAGACCTATGTATAAGCCATAGAACTATAACATTGTTCCCCAGTTTTGCATTTAACTCAAATGTAAATGACAGATTGTATAAAATGTTCTTGCCAATTACAATTACAAAGTCAATTATCTGAACTCAATTACATCTCAATTACGATGACAACAGCAACATTTTTTTTTTCATTCACAATTTCGTCACATGACGTTTTGTGATTATAATTATGATAACCCTGATGCTTTCTAACTTATGGTTCTTAGACAGTTACTGTAGCCTGCCATCAACCAACAGTGTAACTTTTTTCGCAGATTTGACTAAAACCATTTTGACATCGACCTGAATGTCCAGATGGTCGAGCTCTCCACATTAGCATCCGTGAGCTGTTGTGAATCCTTTTAAGCAGACTTTGCATGCAATCTGTTGTCACTCAATTGTATCAATGAGTGTGTACTAGGAAAGATTGTATGCAATAACAAACACTCTAAGACAGGGCAATTATGCAAATGACTGAGGAAGTAGGAGGGCGGTGATGATCTGCTGCTGTTGAAGATTTCTCTACCGAGGTCACATCTGATGTGCATTGACGCTTATGTAACGCACATTTTCGCTGGCTGGACGTTTTGCACTGGAGTGCATTTTTATGTGTCTTGTCACAAACATTACAATTACTTCCTGTATCTTCAATGAAGTCCCTTTGGTATGAAATATTTACACTTTTCATATATGTGAGAAGCTGTAAAGCCTGAATCCATGTATGAAACCCATGATATGATTCACCACTAAGATGTAGGCTGTTGCCAATGTCTATATACGTGCTCTGGTTCTCACACGTAATAACAGAGAAACTATAGCTCACACTGCTTTTGTTATGTAATTGTGTTTTTCTGCTAATTAGGTGAAGAACAAGAGCTAATTTGTTCATTACTGTACAAGCAGATACTACTAGCTTTTTCAGAAACGGCACTGCAATGTTCGTTTACATAATAACTTTCAAGATATTTGAGTTGTCTTGTTTTAAAAATGCACTATACAAAAGTCAAGGTATTGATAATTCATTCATATTTCAGGAGGATTTTGATCATATCATTCTTTAACCATAACATCTATGGCAGTGTTTCTCAAATGGGGGTACTTGTACCCCTAGGGGTACCGTGTAAGCGATGGTACTACAGAGGGTACTTGAGAGAGAAACTGAGGAAAATTTACAAATAAAGTGTCAGTCTTAGTCCAACCCCAGGAGTGAGATGACTGTAAATGATAAAAACAATAGAAATAAATCTATTCAGGAGCCACTAAATCTTTGTTTTTGGTTTTTTTTTTTTAAATTAAAACAACACACAATCTGAAACAACTTTTCACTTTGTGAAATATAAATCTAGTTAAACTAAAATGCAAAAAAAAAAAAAAAAAAATCTGAGCTCAAACTGATCAAAAACTAATTCTAGAAAAAAAATTTTTTGGTTTGGCCAGAAATTCTTGATATCAAAATGGGGTCACCACCTAAAAAAGGTTGGGAACCACTGCACTAAATACTTTCTTTCCACTTATTTACAAAATGAGATTCTTTTAAAATGTGTGTTATCACTTGTTCATTCCATCACTATGATCTAGAGTTGTTTTTAAATAGTTTTCTAAGCAAAATATTGCATTTGGACAAAGGGGTACTTGGATTCTAAAGTTAGAGAAAGTTTGAGAACCAGTGGTCTATGGCACCCCTTTGAACTATAAAATCCAAAATAAGGTCCATCAATCTCAAGTCAAACTATATTTGACCCAACAGAGAATCCAATCCAGTTTGTCACCAATTAAAAATTACATGGGGAAGTTCCAGATGAGGTCAGACCTGTGCCTGAATGTTTTTTTTTTTTTTATACCTATAGGGTTCTCTGTGAAGTTTCGTCATTTCAACGTGGAAGTGAAAAAACTACTGATAAAATCGCATGTAATTGTTCATCCAGGCCATCTGATATGCAAAGTTTTAGGAAGATTTAGTTTAGACTTTTTTTTTTTCAGGAAAATTATGTTGTGGGGAAAAAAATTCCGATGTAATGTTTGCTCTAAAATTTGCACTAACCAAAAAAACCTGTCTATCCCAGAGCTTCTTAACTCGTGTGTATATGGAAGTAGATCTGTGTCTTAATTATTCAATTTAAAAAAAACCTTGTCAATCAAAAAAAAAGTGTACTTCAATCAAAAATAAATATTTTCAATCAATTCGATTCAACTTTATTTATATAGCGCAAATTACAACAAAGTTATCCCAGTGCGCTTAACAAAATATAAAGTCCAATAAGAAAGAAAGAACCCAACCAAGTCAAAGAAAAACAGTGTTCAAATGCAAAAAATGTAATAAAAAAAATTTGAAACCCAAATAATCGCATTTGAGCACCTTTTTTTTTTTGATTGAAGTCATTTCGTTTTTCATTAATTTTTTTTTTTATTTTATTTAATTTTTTATTAAATAATAAAAACAAAAATGGTAAGGGACCCAAAAAGTATAACATAAACCTGTTTTCAGTGGGTCACGAGAATTCACCTTTACAAAAAAAAGTTACATGCAGCAATATAATCACACTTGAAAAATGTGATTATAAAATTATAAAATCCAAAAATTTGGTGATTGTAAAAAAAAAAAAAAAAAAAAAAAAAGCTTCATATTTGGTACTATTTACATTTGATTAACTTTTTTTTTTTTTTTTTGTTATTTCACTTTTTCTATAAGTGGATCAAAGCTGCAGCACCAGAGGAGGCACCAGAGGGCTGGGTTAGAGGAAGCAGGAAAAAGAGCGCACTATAAGAAGAGGATGGACCCGGAGGAGCGTCCAGAGCTCCACACCACAGCTGAGGGACGACAGAGGAGATGATAGACACACACACACACACACGCACACACGCACACACACACACACACACACACACAGTGAGAGCTAAAGGACAGGATGAGCACTCAGAGGATTGGGCGGCTCTACCCTCACACAAGCCAAACATGCAGCTGTTGTAATCCACCGTGAGAGAAATCCGACCCTGATAGGTACACCACAAAGTGCGGTCCGACGACGTACTTTGTGCGCACCTCGGTCTTTGTGCCGCGGCGCACACACACACACGCGCACACACACACACACTGACTGTGGATGAGCGGCTCAAAGTGTCTGTTTCAGCACCGACTGGGTGAACAGCTCCTCTCCAGCCCGGAAAACTAACTCTGCCTCGGCTTCCATCGCTTGACACTCCTGCAACTCCGAAGCAAGTGTTAGAAATTGACCGAGGGAGAGATCCGCGGCTGACTGCGCGCTCAATATGTACCAGGGACACTTACAGGTAAGGAGGAGGCTCTGCATGCTTTGTTTGTCTGCGTGAAAAACTCCGCTGATGTACATATATGATGTAAACAACAACAACAACAACATAGTGCATGCAGCCCACTTCACATCTGCTACATTATGGGACAACATCTGTTTAGTACTATTTTTGAATTGGACCTTTGTCACGTGGTCGCACCTCTGAAAGGTAAACAAGGGAGAGGGTCTCACACGCACAAACACATGTTTCAAAATCATCAACTCAACTCTGTGCGTGCGTCACCTCGTGCAAGCTGACGTCAGTTACCATGCAGTCAGCTGAGCTCCCATGTGTGTACTGTACCATGTACAGTAGGCTACAAGCAGCTCTAGAGCTGTGTTATTATATCACTAGGAGGGGCTCAAACTATAAACGGAGACAATGACAGAATAGCTCCAAAACATAAGAAAGCAATTATATGGAAATATATTTTACAGCAAAACTTAGTATTTCTCTGCATTCCTTTAAAATATATATATATATATATATATATATATATATATATATAACATAGTAATAAATATTATTATATTTTACGTCATTCACAAAGAAGAGTGTATGTCCTTTACAAGCTGACAAAGTACTGCAAAAAGAATACAAACAGGGCAGATATATTGGTTATAGTGTCAACATAAGAAAGAAACATTATGACATTGCAAAACTTTTTTCTCTCCTGGCTCTCTGATTCTGTATTTGCTATCGTATTAATGTGGTGTATCCCAGAATTCACACCTATACTACGTTAGTGTATTATAGTAGTCTTAATAGTTGTGTGTGTGTGTGTGTGTGTGCGTGATGTTTCAGATGCAATTGTGCTGGCATATGAGAAATATGAATTATGTCAAATCACCCCATTGTTTCAGTGCAGTTGGCATGTTCTCCCTGTGTGATCGTGAGTTAACTTAGCTGCTGTGTTTCCTCCCATTCATTATTTAAAATATAGATAGAGCTGGGCAATATGGACCAAAATTTATATATATATAAAGTCTTACCAAAAAAACAATTCTGGGTTCAATTTGCTGATGAAAAATACCCCACATGCACATTTATTAAAGGTGCAGTCCGCAACTCTCAGATCCCTCTCTCCCCCTCCTTGGCCGTTGCTCTCTTGCCCTGCCTCCAAATTTTCAAAAGTCCCTCCCTCAGAGGAGCTAACAAGCTAACGTTAGTCTGACAGCAACATCACAGTGATATAACATGCTCTGTTAAAGGCATATTACTGCATCGTTTCTCTCTCTCAATGTGCACACACCTCAGTAGAAGCAACAACACAGTGTCACTTACAGCAGCCCACACAGAGGCTGCTGTGCGCACATGAACAACACATGCACCACAGAGTTCTAGTGTAACAATTACAAATCAAACAGAATGTAAATCAAGCAGCAGTAATTACCTTTCAAGCAGAAAAGTCACCAATTCCATGTTCTACTCCTCCACACCATACACTGTAAAAAAAAGATGGCGCTCTAGCTCCGGGAAAGGGGCGGGGCCTGTGAGCAACAGCTGTCAGACAGCCCAACAAACACAATCCTGGCTCTGATTGGTTGTTTTTGCTCGGTCACGGTGCATTCTGGCAATCTGCCAAAGGCTGCAGGAGCAGCAGGAGGGACTCAATGAGTCTGTTTTTTTTTCACACAAACTACTAATTTGATGTAAATCTGTCCTTATATAGTGACAGCTTTAGCAAATATGACAAAAAGTCACTTTGATAAGAGTTACAGGCTGCACCTTTAACAAACAGCTGCACAATGTATTCCAATTTAGTTTTTTTGTCATTTCAAAGACAGCACGTGTGAGTGAGTTCTGCCGTGTGGCTTGTTTCAGGGAAGGTCAGCAATCCATCTAACTTTTCATGCTGTTCTGAGAAGTAGCAAAAGCAGCGACTCTTAAAACAAGAATTTAATACAAAAAAAGTTATAAAATAAAAATATATAATTATTGGCGATATCGTAATTTTCTATATCGCCAAAATAGAAAACTCGATATATATTGAATCTTGACATATTGCCAAGGCCTTTAAGGGAAATAGAGATTTATATTTATATTATTTCCTATATTGAAAGTATAGTTATTTAAAGCCCTAAACAAATTTGTACAACCCAGTGATTTAAATTTATATTAAGAAAAATCAAAAACATGAGTGAATAAAGTAGACTATTCTACATAATGTGCAGCAGTTATTGCAGCCTCAATTTGGTAAAGCCAATCTTCATCACCATTTATTTCAATATGAAATGAAATGACGTTTCAAAGCAACAACAATCTCCTTCCTCAGTAATGTCGAGTCGACCTTATCCCAGTTTGATTGAAGTTAACTGTTTGACAGAGATACCGCAGCCTCCAGACAGTTGATTATGTAATAAAAGACAGCTCCTTAGTCAGTGTCCCGGAGCATTAAAGACCAAAATTAAATATTTCATGATATTCTACTCAAGCAGCAGTATTCATTTTAAATGCATGAATCAGCGGTCAGCAGTTCTTGTCTGGATCACCACAGATGTGTTTGTCAAAGGTCAATGGAAAGCTCAAGAGTCTGGAGCAGTATAGAGGAAAAACACAGTTTGTATCACATGCATTCAAGTCGTATGTAAGACCAACGATAAATGGCTAAAACAAGATTTAACTCTTTGTAGTCGTTAGTGGGAATATGTGGGACATCTCCAGTGTGTGTTTTATCTGTATGTTTAACTCATGCAACCATGATGAAAGATTGTGTATGTGTGTGCATATGGATTACAAACTATATATAGTTATAATGGTACTTTTGTGGGCCCAGAGTATAGTTAGTTGGCTGTTTACCTGAGAGAATGATTTAAAACACATTTTTGGTGTTGCTTTGTGTCGAAACCTTTAGTCGGAAGAGTTTTAAAAACTATTTTTTTTTGCTTTTTTTTTTAATAAGCATTTCACACAGTGTAATTATACATGACTACTAGAGTCTAAACAGGAGCCCACATGATCAATCTTCCAACATGCAAGTTTTGATGTGTAAATGGTAAACACAGCTCTACCTAATCTATGTAACACTGCACACTAACAGTCCCACGCACACACAACCATTAGATTTCCCTCAAAGAACTCCAAGTCTACAAGTCATTCTTTTATTAATATGATTCTCTAGATTTCTTCCATGCTGCAGGTTTCAAGCAACTGTCTGGAAGTTAGGGATAAGAGTGAGCAGTTTTTAATTCACTTTCTTATTTAATAATCTTCTTAATCCCTCTGTGCCTTGGTGCCGCAGTGTGAGCGGGTTCATATGGAGCTTCTATTTATGAGGACTGTTTTTTTTTTTTTTCCTTCCATAAACACAAACTCATGCAGAGCTGTGGCTCTGCGCTGTGTGACACAATATTAGGTGGATCAAATGTCTGGCTCAGCTTTCATAAATGGCGCCAGATGTTGTCCTTGTGGCCGGTTTAGTACAGGTGAAATCAAAGCTTTTATTGGCTATTTAGCTAATCTACAGGAGACCACATGACAAATGTATTCTTCAGTAGGAAAATATGTGACACAATGGCCACTGGCATTGGTTTACATCTTTCATTAAAACTTTCATCTTTGAGCATTTGTAAGGAAACATGATGGTGAGATTAATGCCAGGGGATAAACATTTCCTGAAAAACCTCAATTTATCAAACTGTTCAAAAGGAAAACAAGATGAATCTTGCTGGAACTATTCATGGAAGTCAAGTGAAACTTCAAAGGAACCATCAAAGGCAATCAGCAGAACTCCTCTGAAGAAGACTGGCAGTTGACAGTCGAAAACATGTTGAAAGATTAAAAAAAAAAAAAAGAAAAAAAACCTGAAAAACCTCGTCTGAATAAACAAAACCTCAACTTAACATACTGTTCAAAAACAAAATAAATCTCCATTCAGACAGAGTTTGACAAAACAATTATGGGTTGAGTTTCCTTGATCCATGTTTAGAATCAAGCGAGTTACAGGAGTGCTTGTAGTGAGAATGAAAGACATACTTGCCTAATGGCAGTGAGGCTATGAGGCTTTTGGCTATTTGTTATGTTAAGCACAACATGATTACATAATGTAATTACCATTTTTCCAAGTCCCTCCAGGCCGATCTTAGTTGGATATTATCGTTGATCAAAAATAGATCAAGTCTCATAAGATTACAGTTATTCAGATCATGAGTTTATTCGACGACATAAATCAGTGGTTCCCAACCTTTTTTCGGGTCGTGACCCCATTTTGATATCACAATTATCTGGCGACCGCAGAGACCTTTTTTTTTTTTTTTTTTTTAGAATTCGTTTTAGATCATGTTTATTAAACGCTGAGTAGCCAGGATTAGTGCACAAAGCGATAAGTGCACCACCTCAGATATTATACTGCTTTTCATTTGAAATAGATTTATATTTGAGATAGAGTTATTTGACAATTATTGTATATTTGAAAAATAATAATAATTCAGAACATTTTAAAAAAAAAAGTTTTTTTGTTTTTTTAACCCACATTAGACATCTCAGGCGGCCCCATTTTAATTCCAGGTGACCTCACATGGGATTCCGACCCAAAGGATGGAAAACACTGCCTTAAAGCTTATATTCAGAGTTTCTGAGAAATCTATATCTATGTATGATTCTTTTGAAATGCGAAAAACGAGTCTTTTACTATGGTCTACTGCCGGTGGTCATTAATGTACATACTGTAAGTCCCCCCTTAGTCCTATAGAGCTTTATACAAATTGAATCGATCGCCGAGTGGGCACAGCTAATATGCTTCGACTTCCTGTTTTTGAGACTGTCAATCAAAGTGAATGCAGAACTGTGCATCCGCGCGTCACAACAGCAAACAGGTAAATATGATTTTGGCTCTTACCTGACCCATAGACCTACAGTATATCAATGGGACCTTGTTATGTTCCGCAATGCGCATGCAGAAAAGTAGAGGCGTGGCTTCTGGTAGATTGGGAGAGGAAGTGGGAGGAAGTAGAGCTGTTGAGGGCGGGACATCGAGACGTCTTCTCAGAAACTCCGGATGTCAGCTTTAAATGTTAATTGAAATTGTCAGATCAAACATTATTATTTAACCTGACATTATTCTAAGATATTATTATTATTATTATTATTATTATACAAACCAGTCTTCTGTCAAAGTTGGATGTCTCATCTCTACAAAACTAGTTTGTTAATTTTGATGGAAAGTTGGTTTATGTTCTATGATGAGTAAATATTTTCTATTTAACAAGTAAAAGGAAATTCTCATAATTAAAATCTTACAATCAATGCCTTGAAACACTCTAGTTTCTAGTTAAAGTAGTTTATTATGTATTCCGAGTTGAGCAGGCGGTCAGAGAAATTATTTGACATGTAGGTGACCGTGCATCACATCAATAGGCATTTAACATGATCGCACATTATTTTTACAACTATCTCTGCACAGTCAAAGACGCTGTCATTCACACATGTTAATGTCTGCCTGAGAGGTGTGGTCACTCAGCTTCTGACAAAACAGTGACTTCCTGGAGGCCCCTTTTCCACCGGTTAAAGTCTCCTTCATTTAATGAACCGTGGTCTTGATTAAGAGCATTTTAATAGGCATGACTATTTCAGGAGCCGGGATAATGAGTGAAATCAGGTGGTATCCGCCTGGAACGAAGCTCCACCGACAGCAATGCTCTCCTTGTCAAAGACGTGTGCCAGGGCTGGAAACTGAATGTCAGCAGGAGACACAGCCCAGAGCGAAGCTTGCCATAGTCGGCAACCTCTGGCACTTTTAGTACGGCATAAAAAAACTATGAATGAGGAACAATAATTTATTACATTTAAGAAAAAATCATTGACTTTGGAGTTTAAATGAATTCATTTTTTGTTTGAATGAACTTGTTCTATTCAAAATGGTGTAGAAGATAATTAGGCTAAAACGCTGATTGTAGGATTGCGCATGCTAAAATAAAGAGCAAATGTTCGCAACATTTAGCAACAAACCGCTGTTGTTGTTAAATCTAAGTCTCAATGTTAAATATTACATCTAAATGTTACATTTAAATCTAATTGTTAAAACTACATTTAAATCTAAATGCTAAATGCTAAATCCTTTATAATTATCACTATTATTATTATTGCTGCTGGGTTGTTCTTTGTTCTTGTTTTCTTTGTTTTTTTTTGTTTCGTGCACCATCTACCAAAACAAATTCCTTGTACTGTCCTTAAAACTGTACTTGGCCATTAAACATTTCTGATTCTGATTCTGATTCTACATGCTAAATGTTAAATCTAAATCTAAATGTTAAATCTAAATCTAAATGTTAAATCTAAATATTAAATCTAAGTGGTAATTTCTAAATCTAAATATTAAATGTAAATATTAAATGCTTAGTTTTTAACATTTAGATTCAGATTTAACATTTAGATTTAACACTGACGTTATATTTTTACGAGAAAAGTTCACAAGTTTCGCAAATATTGCTGTAAATCTGGTCAAAAGTAACATAAAAAAGTTACATGTTTTTTAAACATGGTTTGTTGAGCAATATTGCTGATGCGCAACTTTACAATCAACGCCCCATACTTAATTGGGGGTTATGGGAGTCTACCAGATGTAGATTTAGATTTAACATTGACATAACATTTTTACAATAAATAGATATCACAGATTTCACAAATATTGCGGTAAATCTGGTCAAAAGTAACTTTTTTTTAAATGTGGTTTGTTGCTCTTTATTTTAGCATGCACAACTTTACAATATACTATAGTTAGTATATTTAAATGTACATCATCATCAGGAATGAATGCCTACTGTAAGGGGAAAAAAACAAAAAACATGATGGCATGGCTTTTCATTTGAACTGCTGATTAAATTGGCAGCACTGCTGTGACTTGCTTCATCTAACGACATTGAAATTTCTCTTGGCGACACTGACAGTCAGTCTGTGTGGAAAGTGTGTGCTCTGGCTTTGCTTATTTGGGTTTTTTTTTTCCAGTTGCGGCATTCTGCCACTGCACAAAGATGGGGTAAACTGTGCAAGTGTGTGTTCTGAACTGGTGACTGGTAAAGTGTATCTGGTCCAATGTCTTGTAAAATAGGCTCCAGCTTTTCAGTCGTGCTCTGGACAAATAACCGGACAAAGGGATTAAATTAAACTCCCATCATTTCCAATTAACCTCAAGACTTTATGACATCCTTGAAATCCATGACATTCAATTGTGATACTAAAAGCTTTTCTTGGTTTGAGAGAGGTTGAATGTGCAGCTGAAGTTATGCCTCACTGAGCTATTTCCCAGCAGACTGTGCAGCCCAAGTTCAGCCTTGACTTCAAACTCTCCGACCTTCATACCATAATTTTGAAGGATTTGTGCATTATTAGGAAGTTTAGGTTTTGAGGGGACCATTTACTGAATGAAAAAAGGGGGCACAATGGTTAGTTTGAGTAAAATGTAGCTTTGTAATGTCTCTGTTCAGTACCATCTTAAACTTTCAAGCAGAACAAGAAAGGAAGTGCTCATTTCTGCTCTGCGTGCTGCATTACCAGATATTCTTTAGCTTGTATCTTTCTTATCAAAGCCTGCGGGCAGCTTGAACAGCTCCATAAATATAGAAAGTATAATAATTGTTAATGCCTATAGATAAATATGAAGCTCCCACACAAGGATGGTGATGCTACAGTTACTGTTGAGTCTCCGAAGGAAATAATGGTAATATTTTCTTGCCCTGACTGGGTCTTTATGGGTCTGCAAAGGTCCTGAGCCACTTGTGGAGCTCGCCAAGCACACGATAACGAGACTAAAAGGGATTCAAGCATTCATCAGCAGCTGTTGTCTTCTAAGCTGATTGAGATCTAAGCATGGGAAGTTTGTGACTATGTAGTTAATTATTACATACCACATCTCTCTGTTCTCTTACACACACACACGCGATTAAACTGAAACTTATTAAAAGTCAAAAATATTTTTATTCTTCTTTTTTAGTGATGTGAATGATGAATGACAGGATATCAG
The DNA here is from genome assembly GCF_900634775.1 of Gouania willdenowi. Classification (NCBI taxonomy): domain Eukaryota; kingdom Metazoa; phylum Chordata; class Actinopteri; order Blenniiformes; family Gobiesocidae; genus Gouania; species Gouania willdenowi. The sequence continues at coordinate 17,641,426 of NC_041047.1, read as the reverse complement.
GATACAGAAAACACAAGAAATAACAAGAAATAAGTCAAAGTGAAGGAAAAACACTTCAATGCATCCATTTACAGGACTCCACATCCCACAATGCAATGTGTGAAACTTTTCCAAAAATGTCGATAAAAGAGTGTTTACATTGGAGACCAAAACACACTTTTGAGTGGCAATTTAGACCTTTTTTTCTAAATGATATTTGATTCATTGATATATGAGGCGTATACACTAGAGCTGAAGATCTTTCCTGGAACCTCAGTTTTACATCTGTTGGTTTATAATGCATCAAAGAACTGTAGAATAGATGAGCTTTCACTGAGACGGCTCTTACACTACATGCACTGCTGCTAATCCTCCTTTTCATTCTCTCAAACATGCACATTTGATGAAAGAAAAAAGCGAGGGGAGGGCACGCTTTATAATTGGCTTTTAATGCCTGCTCGTTCTCAGAAAGCACGTCACTACAATTGCACGGAAACACTGTGTCAAATGTGTGACGCGATTGAAGGAGCAACAGGTAAAAGAGTCGTGATCGTCCCACAGATATAGATCAATGTAGAGGAAGCCCCGGTTTACATAGTCAACACTTGTCAAATGGAAAAGTAATTTCCCAATATTTGTTTTCAGTATCATAGAGTAAATATTAGCTTTTCCATCAGGCTATTTGGGTATCTTTTCTGTGTAGCGTTGCGTTGTGTTGAGGTGTAAGGGAAACAACATGTAATCAATCTAATTTTGCACAGATCAAACTAGTTTTGCATTTTTTTTTTAGAAAGCATGTGAGTTGCTTTGAAGGTAAATATCTACGAAAATAAAAATGTCACACAACATTTCCTTGAGTGGAAAGTTTAAAAGGATCCCTATTGAACAGTTCTACAGGGTTAAGGTTTTGCCAGAAGGGTTTGACCGTGGGTAAGAGTTGTAGCTCAAAGGCCGTCCTTCGTTTTATGAGTTTGAATATCAGGGGACTGTTAAGGCCTGAACTAACGACACGCACATCAAATGTCAACACGAGGAAGCGAGATTTCTCAAACAAGAAGCCCATTTCTGAGAAAGGCTATAATCAGGAGCTTCAGAGTTCAACATCATCATCTCCGCTAGAAGATTTCCTCTGGGTGACTTTCTGCTCCAAGTCTGTGAACAGCCGCTCTCACACACTTCCACACCGAGAGTCCCCTGAGCTACTGTACAATGCCACGGTTTATGTTTTTTTTTTTTTTCTTTCTGCCAGAAAAAGTAGGACAAGTAAGCATCTTTGTCATCGAGAGTGCAGGGCTGGGCAAAGAGTACAGGAAACTCATCCATCTCGTTGGCCTAACCAATTCATAACAGTCATTCTCCAACTGGGAATTTCTATGCTCCAGAAACCAGGAGTCTTAGGAGCTGGAGGGCGGGGAGCAAGTGTTTGGTCCTTCAGTGTCAAATGAGCTGGATTAGAGCTTTTGACAAGCAAATGAGCATTTTGGTGTGCCTGATGACAGCCACAGCTTTTTCAAATCCAAGAGACTGCCAAATGAGAGCTGGCGACACCATTCCCCTTTGAATTACCAAACATTTTCTATTTCTATCAGCCTTTCCATCTGAATCAATAAACTCTGAGCTGTAGCTAATTTGTCTGTGTTAATTTGTGTGTTTTTTCATTAACTCACAAATGTTTGACACCAGGAAATCCATTGCAATAATAGAAAAGCTAAATCGCATGAACAAGAACATTTTCCACCAAGGGATGTGAGCAAAGGGGCAGAAACAGACAAAGATACTTTAAATGGTAAATGGTCTTGATTTATATAGCGCTTTATAACCACACTGAAGCAGTCCCAAAGCGCTTTACATATCAGCTCATTCACCCATTCACTCTCACATTCACACACCAGTGGGACAGGACTGCCATGCAAGGCGCTAGTCGACCACTGGGAGCAACTTAGGGTTCAGTGTCTTTCCCAAGGACACTTCGACACATAGTCAGGTACTATGGGCCCATGTTAAGCTAAATCGACTTTTCTGTGCTTTAAACATCATAAAAGTGCTATTTGGGCTTCATACACATGTCCAAAGTGTTTTTTTCATTGATTCCCTCAATCTTTAGTTAGAGGGTGATTTGCTCCTTTCTTACTACAGGGTGAGCCCAAACACCTCGCTCCAATTTGATGACGTGTTCCCACTTTAATGACGAATTTGACTCGGCACTGAACTGGAGAAGCCACGCCTCCAAGAAGCTCTCTGCCGTGATTGACATGTAAACAGACACACCCACGAAGGTGTGCATTTCAGCGTCCTTCGCGTAGTGCTGTGTATGTATTTTCTATATATGTACCGGTGAACGCCCCGCCCCCACGCTCTGTCTCGTGTTTATAAAGCAGCATGAGCTCGGCTACGGAGTGGGTGGGAGGAGTGCGGGCCTACGTTACTGTCAGTGTCAGTACGGAAGTCAGTGTCCCGTCTATAGACACGCCCACTCATGAATATGCATAAGTAGGCTGCAAATCAGCCTGTTTGTGTAGAGTTGCTCAAAAAGTCACTTTTCAGAGGCTAAAACTCTGGAAAAACAAATATACGTCAAATACCATGTTTTTGGGGTTCTTAGAACAAATGGAGATGGTGAAAAATAGCATGACATGGGACCTTTAAGGTGATTGCAGTGTACACAGAAAAAAACTTTAAAAAAAAATTACTATTGCACAAAATCCTGAGAAAAGTCAGTGTTTTCCAAGATGTGGTTAGCCTATATTGATAATGATATTCAAACTTCACAAGACATACCATCCAGTGATTTACATAAGGGTTTGTTTTTATTTTTTATATTTCAACTGAGTTGAAAAGTATGTCCAGAATTAAAGTAAAATAAAAGCATGGTTGTATTTCCAACTGCAATTTAATTAAAAAAAAAAAAAAAAAAAAATTCCATTCCAAAAATATTGTATCACTATTGTGAGTCCTGTGGCAAACTTATGGCTTGGGTGCAAAATCCGGACCTTTGGAGCATCTAATTCGGCCCACAGGAGAAAGTAAAAATGACAGAGAAAACAGGAATCATTGTGTAAATGATACGAAACAATAATTGCAGGTGCTTATATTGCATAATTGCAATCATTTTTAATGTTAAACAGTTGAAAAAACTCAAGATTCTTACAAAATTCATATTTTTTTCCTCCAAATATGACATACTATTTCCCTTAATTAAAGAAAAATTTGTCACAAACTCTAGGAAATTTAAAGTGAAGATCCTTTTGGGACTGATTATTGCTTGCATATGGTTGGTTTATATTTATTTCATATTGTGTATTTTATGTATACGTAGAAGTGCAAACTATGGCACAACAATGCTGAAATTACTTGTTTTCTTGTGGCCAACCATAAAACTGCTCCGTATTTGGCCCCTGAACCAAAATTAGTTTAACACTCCTGGTCTATCTATCTATCTATTTTTTTTTTTACCTTTATTTAACCAGGAGAGTCTTTTCCACTGCAGGAGACATTGTAACTGCACAAAGAAGTCAAAGTTGATTTAAGAGCCACAGGCAGGTTGTATGTTATTGTTTTATTTTAAGTTGTTGGCACATGGTATGTTAAAGCCAATGTTTTAAGTGTAAAATATGCCAATAAAATATGTTTCATACATAATGTTCTCATGAAGATGTATACATTTACAGATTAGTTGTTTCTTAAGTCATAAATATAAAAAAAGAATCGCAATAATCGCCTTACACTTTAATATCGGAATATATTGTATCGTATCGTACCGTGACCTACATTATGTATCGGGATACGAATGGTATCGTCAGATGCCAGGCAATACACACCCCTAGTCAGCTATAAGGTGCTGAAGAAACTAATGGTAATGTTCCTAGAAAGAAACACATTCTGAGGAGCCAAAGAACAGCCAACACTCTATCAGGGAAATAGCTTAACAGCTGATTAGTATGAGAGGCGCCAAGGTTTTGTTGAAGTGAGAAGAATTTAAAATTGTTAAAGTTGCCAAAAATGATTCACATTTTCATTCCTAAGGCAGTGCTCCATTACAAAAAGCCCTGTTCTGAGAAACAACAAGGAAGGTTTATTAATCCAATACACACGATAACAAAAAAAAAAGCCAAAACTAAGCTTTTACCATTCATCTCACCTTCACCTGTGCTGAGGAAAAGTAAAGGTAGTTCGTCCTGTACGCCTGGAATAAAAACCATTAATCAAGGTATTGTCAGTCACAAAAAGCACTTTAAAAAAACTACTTTTAAAAGCTTTCCACCTCTGCCTGATTTGATTAGGAATGTAAAAGTACTGATTTATTACAGTTTTGAATTAAATATGATATTTTTCTCAATTATTCATGTTTATGTACGAGGGCTGATGACTGACAATGTGACGTGGCTTTTGAAAATTGTGGTAGAAAAAGAAAATCTTCAAAATGAAGTCTTTTTATAACTAATTACTTCCTCGTATCTGGGACATGACATGAGTAGCTTTATCTGTCAATCCTATTCCTGGGTCTAATGTTGAAGCACCCACATTTTTAGTGGTCTTTAGTGGGTAACTATCTGCAGACTGTTCCAACGTCTTCATGACTACTGTTTAAAGTGAGAATCCATTTCTTTGCCTCGAGCGAGAGAGATACTCATCTTGGATTTTCAGACTCTGAGTCTACATCCTTCCTGTAGATTCACCCATGGTATCTGCACCCTTGAAGCTGGAAAAGTTCATTCCAAATAAGCCTTGGATATAATTACATAACTGTGGGACAATCAAAGGGCTGCACATCAACGCATTAATTTTTGTACATGAAATAATACCTATTACAACCTACTCTTTTCCCACTATTTGTAGTGCAAACCTTTTGTGACAACTATGCATGTTTTGTTCTTGCAAATAGAAAAATGCATTTCTTATATTACAAAACTGTGACCATCACCAGTCCTCTCTAAGGAAATTTAAGCTAGGTTTTATTGGGGAGAAAGATGTAAAAACAAAGGGCAGTGAGTGAGGGAGGAAATACAAGGGTAAAGGAGTTAGGGAGGACATGACAAAGAAGGATGAGAGGGTGCTGTTGGTATAATATAACTTTACTATTGTGTAGACGAGTGAGATCTGCTGTGGTCGTGTAATTACTAGGACTTTAAATTAACCCCCGCAACTGCGGGTAAAAATGAACTTTGGCGAGTAACATTGTAGCGTTATTAGCCATTTTGGCTGGTGAGGAGTGAAACACCACTACTGTTTGAATCGGCAGGCTGCAGAAAGTCATTGTTGCCAGATTGGGCTGTTTTCCGCCAAAGAAATTTGAGGGTTTTTGTTTGTGTTTAGACTTTAAAACATAATGTTTATCTGGCAACACTGCTTGTTGTACTAATCCTACATTTCCCACGAACACTATGTCGTGACGTGTCATTTAACAATTGGCTACATGCTTATGTTAGTGTGATTGTCGGAGAAGACAAGCAGAACAGCGCAAAACAAACAATAGGAGCTGGAATTAAGTTGTAAAATTAGCTGTGAAAAACCAACACAAACAAACGTGGAGATATTTATCGGATGTTGAAAAACCTGGACTGTAAAAATGGAAGGCTGCTGCCGACACAGGGGAAAATGAAGATGAAAGAGGATCTGAAAAGAAGAAGAAATTGAGGAGTTTTATTACTAAATGGATGTCAGGTCATGAGTGGCTGGTATTCAACCATTTGTTCACCTTTAAAATGTGCATTATACAGTTTGGGAGTGGGATTTGTTTACATTTGAAGAGCATACATGTTAGTAAAACATTTTTTTTTTTTCTCTACATGTAATCTTAGTACTGATTACTTCTATTCTGTCTAACTTCAAACAGTGTTCCAGGGATCCAATTTTCATCTGAGTTAAGTTTGTTTATTAAGTCTTGAGAATATACTTTATAAAAGGTTCACATATTACACCTTTTAGGCATTGTTACAACATTGTTTTTACATTAAATGTTTATATTTTTTACCTTTTAATGTATTTCTACAAAGTGTTACCGAATATTCTACAATCAAATAAGAGAAATAATCAGAGCATCTCGAAAAATAACCTCAATAAATCAAATTAAAACAATATATAATTGGAGATTTTAGATGCATGCCGATATGATGCGATATCGGTTTTATTTATTTTTTGCTGTTTTTTTCTTTTTCTTTTGCTAATAATGTTCTGCTATCTGATATCAATATCGGCCCGACTGTTTACAGAGAGAAACGCTGTTCTAATTTATGTCAAATTAATTTCCCCCCAATTATTATTTTTTTCCTCATGAACCAATTTGTCTGTTCAAAGCTCTCATGTGTCAGGCTGTTGTTGAAAGAGAAACCTTTGATGTAATTTGTACATGCTGGATGACAGATGGCATGTGGATACTGTAGTTATGAGAACTAGCAGCGTTTTCCAAACACATGCACAAACTATATATAACATAACATATGCATTTTAAATATTGTTTTGAAGGAGTTTGGAAAGCAAAGCTGCATTTCTATAAGATGAGTAGTGAATGAAATCCCTGGGCTTTAGTGTAGAGAGGAGCAGGGTGCACAGGTGGGTACACCAGCTGAGAGGTCTAAAGGCAGGAAGGGATTCCAACCAGGAAAGACCAACTCTTTACCTGCACCAATCCTTTAGGCTCAGCCCTCATGTGCACCTCATGCTCATACGTGTGTTGGTCCAGGCGTGTTCATGTTTGTCCAAATACACTCATGCAGAAGAACCTGCACGCAATTGTGCATCTGTGTAGCCCAGAGCAACCAGGCATGTTCACACAAGTGTAGATAATGAGGCAAGGCATGGTTGTGTGATTCATATTCCTCCACACGACAGGAGCTGCAATTTGCCAGAGAAGAGGTGGAGAGGCCGTGGCCCCCCTGGCGTCTCTCCATACATGCAGGGAACCAACAAAGAATGAAAGTGACGGATGATAGATTTGCGTAGTGTTAACCGAAAAAGACACCAATGATCTTCCCTAATGAAGTGCTTTTCAGGTTCAATACGATTCAATACATAATGTTATGCATTCTTAGACATACCTTTCCTGAGTGACTATTTATAAATCAAACAATGACAGCACATGGCTCTGTTTGTTCACTGAAATGTGATACAAGCATATTTATTTAATGTCTCCTGTATCTGAAGAGAACTGAAATATATAAAATAACAAACACTCAAATAATAAGAGGTTACTAATCATTCTTTATCATAACTAAGATCATCATTAATGAGAAGTCTCAATGGTCATCCAGGTCATGTTGACTCTGTTTGGCTTAAATACATTGAGAGTCTGGGATTGATACCTTGGAGTTGATTAGCCTCAAAGAAAAGACATAAATAAAAGTTGTCTGTCCAAATATTATAAGACGAATAATATTAAAGAAATATTTTCATTAATATAATTAATCAGGGTTGTTTGGTTGTTGTTTATACAAGTTTAGGAACATATTCACTGTTTTTGTAAAAATATTTTTTTCCTGTAAATAACAAAAGTAAATAACAGTTGCTTCAACCAGGAATCAAACCCCGGTCTCAAAGGTTTAATACAGTGCAAACGTTTTACCTATACAATGAAAAAAAAAAAACTTAAAACCTGAATCACAAATTTACGGAGAGAAAACTAAAATCTCGGTTGTTCAATGACATCCTGGCATTTTTGGTCAACTTAACTATTCTGCAAAGGGTAAAACAATTCTCATCTGAACAGTTAGAATATTAAACTGTTAAATAAGAGTTAGCCTCTCAACTCAAATACCTTAACCTAATTCATTCCAATTGTCTTTTATATTGTAAAACTGTGCATTGCTAATGTGACTCTTTTCAATAAAATCCTGAACGCGTGAGTTATTTTTACTGCCATTCATTCAAATCTTAGCCAGGCAGATTCCAACTTTACTGGTTATTTTTCTATGACCTGTAAAGTGTTATTAGGCCTGGGCAATATGTCCTGATTTTTGGCAATATTGAAGTTTTTTCGGAGTTGCTGTTTTTGCTACTTCTCAGAACAACATAAAAAGCACGGTTTGATGGATTGCTGAGTGCGTCCTAACCCAGACCTTCCCCTAAACAAGCCAAACTACAGAACTCACTCACACATGCTGTCCCTATAGGAGAAAAAGCCAAAAGTGGCACATATTGTGCTGCTGTTTGTTAATAAATGTGTCTGTGTGTCATTTTGCATCAACCAATTTAACCCTGAATTTTCCTTTTGGTAAGAATTTGTTGAGATAAAATATATCTAGATTTACAGTATATCAAATATTTTTGAGAAAAAATATCCTTATATCAATTATGGTCCATATCGCCCAGCTCTAGTGATCAGTGATTCTCTTCTATCATTGCCAAGATGACCTAAATATATTGAAACTTTGATTCGTTGTTGTAAAACTGTGGTTGAAATGATTAAAGCTGCTTAGCTCAGACTCTGGCCGTCTGTCTGAGCACAGTGCAAAAGTACAGTAGAACACAATTGACATTTGAGTCTTCCCAGGGCTTCATCAAGTGTATTTTTTGACTGAAATGTCAGCCGTGAATAAATTTGTAATTCTAAGCAAGAGACCTTTCCTTTTCAAAACTATTAAGATTCTGAATGAATTGATAAAAGGCGAGAGGCTCACACTGACGTGGGAATTAAAAGACTGTGAAGCAAGGAAGACAAAGACCTATGGTGAGTCTGGAGTCGGCTGAGCATTGAAAAGTTTGGGTTGGATAAAACAACTTATTCTTAATTGCAAAAAAAATGTTTTTTTTCGAGGTTACTCTCTAGGAGATAGAAAAACATTGTTCTATTGTATCTGTCAGCGTAATCCATCTCTGACCAAACCAGCTATGAGCGAGTGAGAGAGATATATTTGATATTGTTAAAACGTGAAACAAAAAGCAAAAAAACCACTATATATTGTTTGTTTGTTTCCTCTAGATCCCCATTAGCTATACTGCAAAAGCAGTAGCTATTCTTCCTGGAATCTAAATCACAGACTATACATGCATGACAGTTGTGAAGTATAGCAAACAGATTATATAAGATGTACAAATAACATTCACACAGGAAAGAAAAAATTACCAAAATAAAACACAATAACCAAAGCATACATAATACATAACATTAATCGAAATACACACAACATAGAAATGAAAGTAAACTAATAATTGATCAAAATAAAACTCTACCTGTTTGCAAAATATTCAGCTATAAAATGATGCCATAAATTACATATCAAGATTCAGCACACAATACGTAATTTAATTATAAAATAAAAGGTATAATCCACACAAGCATGTTTGAGTATCTTGTCTTTTTCAAAACTTTGTATGATCAGGTTTTCAATCAATTTTTGTGTACCACTGGCAATGTTACATAATATACACTGTCATTCTGTCGCTGATAATTATAACACTGACACACATCAAACATGATCTACAGTATGTGCACATTTACCACTTTGCACTTTCCTTTTTTTCATTTTAACAGTATGGGACATCTCATTTTTTGGTCACAAACCAATCTTGCCCATGATTCATTCATTAATTTAACTTCTGTACCCACATCGAGCACAATAAGGGTAATACTTGGTCTGCCACATATAGACATTTTTTCCCGTTAAAATAGCATATATAGTGTACAATACATGCTTTTATATTGTGGATAACAGAACATGGGGAAAAACCTACAAAGCATGCAAAATAAGTCCCATGTTTCCACCCAAAGACTGAAAGCTAAGACCCAGCGCCTTCTTGCTGTGAGGCAGAAATGCTAAATGTGGTCTGATTCACGAACACAGGCTCTGCATGAAAATGTCTCTCAGAGTACATTTCTGCCAACATCAGCTTTTCCAGATGCTGCGCTGCTGGTGTAAAACACAAACAAATGTCACAGTTAGTTACCTTTGGGCTGAATTGACATGGAATTTATTATCTGTGCCTCCGAATGATCCGAGCCATCTGTGTTCAGTGGTATTGATCGCTTACCTTCAATTTTAAATTTGCGTTCATAAATTTTCAGCTATTGCAACCAAAATGTCACCCTGAAAATGATGCATTATGCAATAAAACTGTCAGTTTTTCTACAATTTACAGTTATGAATGAAGTAATCACATTTTAAGCTAAAAAATAATTACTATTACGATTAATATTGTCGTTGTTTTTATTAAGCATTATGTTAGGTAATGCCTAATTGATAGTATCCATTCAATGCTGCTAGTTTTGCAGTAAACTGTAGGATTTTTTTTATTATGTGAACAAATGCTTAAATAATTGGGAAATACAATAATTGTTGAAATATGTGTATGACTGCATGAAATAAAATTCTAGCTCCTACTAAAAAAAATGTATGTGCCACAGTATAAAAACCAAAAATGTAATAGGTTTGTGTATGCCTGAGGAAAAAGGCACCAAAGGGGGCTGTGCTGAAAGTCAGCATCTGGGAATAAGGTGGGGGGTGGTTTAGATGGATGGGAGGATGAAAATAAACTTCCAGGATAGATCATGAATCACCATCAACTGGACTTACTCACCTCTATTTTTGTCTTTTATGAGATTTATTCAGTGAAGTTCTTTCAACGTTGCCAATAATGTATTTGCCTGGCTCCAGATTGTAGATACATGAGCACTTCAAATAGTGCTGGCATCTCGTTGGTGGCTAAAACGTAGAGTAAGCAGCTGAGGGAGTCATCCATGGCTCAGCACTGATGTTCTGAGAGCACAACAATGAGGACAGTTAATAGGTCAGAGAAAGGCTTTGGACTCAATGGTGCGTGAAAAGGTGTTGCATTCAAAATATCTAAAATGATAGCCTTGGATTGACTGTACGGAGACCTAACCTCAAACTTTTTGAAAACACTTTAAGGCAACACTTTTTTTGTTTAATACTTATTATTAAAATAACTTAAAGCTGATATCCGGAGTTTCTGAGAAACGTCTCGATGTCCCGCCCTAAACAGCCTCACTTCCTCCCACTGCATTTGCCAAACTACCAGAAGCCACGCCTCTACTTTTCTGGATGCGCATCGCGGAACATAACATAACAAGGTCGCATCGGGTTGTATTAATATAGGTCTATGGGTCAGATAAGAGCCAAAATCATATTTACCTGTTTGCTGCTGTTATGACGTGTGACCTTGTTTCCGTGCACAGTTCCGCATTCACTTTGATTGACAGTCTCAAAAACAAGAAGTCGAAGCCTATTGGCTGGGCTCAGTCGACGATCGTTTCCATTTGTATCGGGGTCTATAGGATGAAGGAGGGACTTATATACATTATTGTATATGAATGACCACAGGCAGTAGACAATAGCAAAAGACTAGATAGGTATTTTTTCGCATTTCAAAAGAATAATACATAAACATAGATTTCTCAGAAACTCTGGATATCAGCTTTAAACCATTTTTTTTTTTTTGCTCTGTATGGTTTGTGACACCCTGTATATCAGGGGTCGCCCCTTAAGATGTAGCATCTCATTTTCCAGACATTTAAACACAAAGACACATACCGGTACATACACACGCCCAATTAAACAGCACAACCTTTTATTTATAAATCACTTTGCAAATTAACAATTTCACTACAACAAGCAACTTTAGGGGTGTGCCTAGTTTTTGGTTGGCTACAAACTCATGTATAAAGGAAGTACCAGCAATGAAATGTTCATGTCCTTGCAGCTTGTTTGTGTTTTGTTGATTTAGTTTGTTCCTGCTACTTTCACTTGCTTTGCAAAAGTTTTCAAAGAGAAGAGAGGCTGATTTGAGCTGGAAGCTCTCCAGCCTGGCAGGGGGTAAAAGATGGCAAAGAGAGAGGAAAAAAAAAAAAAAAAAAGAGAGAGAGAGAGAAGACAAACTAAGCAGAATGATTACGTGTGCCTCACGGCCCCTTGTTCAATCAGCACCACTGCCCACATCTAATCTTGTGTGAAGAGCACCCTCTCTTACACGCACACACACTCGCTGGCACACAAGAAAACTAGAGCTCTTTCACTTGAAGATGATCAGTTACGATTCTCGAGTTGTTCTTCAAGTTTGCTTTGAAAGTCCAACGTGTACCGGCGCGTGTGCGACAATGGTCACTTTCCTTCTTCATCAGAAATACCTACTCATGCTCGTTCGAGTGACAGGGAAAATCATCATGAATAGAAGATGGTCTTTGATGGTGATTGGCTAGACATCAGTCCGTTTCCATCCTAGGCAACAAAAAAACAAACAAACAAACTAAAAAACATTCAGAGGATAAAAAAGAACACATTTTATTGAATAATCAATGGTCACAGAAATCAATATCCATTGGTTGAAGCTGGTGAAGTGGTGGTGTTTTGGGGACGAGACTTTACAGGTGGAAGAGGTGAAATTAGCAGAGAATGAAATGTTATGAAAGGCTGTGATCGTGAGCTTCACTGCTACTCGTACAGACTTACATTACATACAGACTAGCAGTCATTTGCACAGAAAGACTAAGGTTAGGGTCAGGGGTTAGAGCTAGATTACCAAATGGGTGATTACAAAAGGAAAACAGTTTGGAAAGAGGAATGGGAGGGAAGCTAGGAACTGTGGTTAAATAACAAGACTGAAAGAAAACATATAACCACATTTAAATAACCAAAATCCTATTTCATGAAAATTATCTGATAACTCATATCAATTTGAAGCTGCAGTTTGTAGAATCCTCTCTCTGCTTTGCTTTGAAACTGAAACTGAAACTCCCATACCAGTATTTTTTGCAAACGTGCTCATGGAGCACATATGTTTGTAGAAAGATCTCTGATTGGCTGACATCCAGAGTCCAAGAGCCTGGATTTCTAAACTTAATTTACAGGGCCAGGAGAAGTAGAATAGATTCACTGTCCACTCTGAACACTTTGGATTACAATACGCTCAAAGATGATTATGGATTTTTGACCAAATGATGCCAAATAAAACTTATAAACTGCAGCATTAAATCTAGTAATCAGATTGTTACATTAAAAGGGCTGAATGGCATTTTCTTTTGTGTGCATCATCTGGCATGGGAAGGTATCTGTTGACGTCGACCTGTTTGCATGTTGCCAAAAACAGAGACAACAGTTTAGTTCAACCCACGCTCACTGCACACTGTGGATGGGCAGGCAGGTAAAAGTTATTGTTTATGTAGAGGCAGAGAGAGAAGCTGCAGTCCATGATGAAAGAAGATGGTTTGAACTAAAAACAGAAGCTGGTATTACAGCATCCGTCCATAATAATAAACGACTCAGGGAAACTCCAGTAAGGACACACCTGCATCTGTCATAAGTTAGAAAATACATATTTGTTAATTCTACGGTTAAGAAGCAGCACCTTCAAACAGTATCCTTTAAATTGAGGTACTTTGATGAAATCTTCTGAATAAGTGAAGCTCTGCATGAGACGACTCTTTGCTTTCACTCAGCTCAATGCTACTGTGAGAGGGACTTTTCTAATCTGATGGAATTCTTCTGATTGTTGTGGGCAGGTAATGAGCCATCGGCAGGTTTTGCTATTTCTTTCTATCACGGTCACACCTTCTCCTTATCGCACACACAAACTCTCAGGGTTACCACCTGAATAATCAGCTCAGCTCCAGACACTCAATTGTGCAGTGACACATACTCAGAAATGGAGCAAATCTTTGCCTACTGAACAAAATCTTAATAACGACAGAGAATCATCTAAGCTGGCAGCTCCCAAAAGTGGTATGTTCCTTTCTATTGTCACCTCACTTTGATGGATTTCTACCATCACAATGTGATGATCATAATGGAATCATTAGAGAAGTGGCTTTCTTTCTTATAAAGAAATGACATTGCATGCTTGGCAGATATGGCACCATTGTGTAATGATAGATCCCTAAATTCATTATTGCCATTGTTCTCATAGAGATGTGAAAAGGACGGTATTTTTCCTCTCAGTGTTAAAATATTTCCAGTGTAAAGAGAAAGGGAGGGTCAATAGTCCATGAATTGCTTTTGCTACCACAAATGATTTGATAGCCAGAATGTTTTTATATCTGTACTTGAGCTTGCTCAATTGTATCTAATATATAAAGGATATAGTTATGTTTGAAATATGTTACTATAAGAAGTCAACGATCTGAGCTCCAATCACATAAATCAAAGACGCTGGGACTGTACTAAAACAAATGTAGACGAGTTTAAAGAGGTCACTTTGAATAGTTACTGCGTGCCTCATAGTCATTTTAAAGCATTACCAATGCAAACCCCATGAAAACTGTATTCATCACATTTTTAAAAGGATTTTTCATTTGAAAATTAAAATAAAATAGAACAAGCAAAGCAGATGCTGTCGGTCAAAGGTGTATCACTTGTAAGATGTCTATTTTAAAAGTAGTTTAATTACTTTTGAGCCATCTGGAGGACATAAACAGTCACTGGCTGTTTGTTACAGACAACAATATCAGTGTAAATAAGCGTCTCATCCCTAAGGTGACCAAACATATTGCTGTACAAACTCTTGGTTAAATTAAAAGTACCAGTGAACAAAACCCTTAAACACCTCAGGAAAAGTAACATTATTATGAATCATAAAAATCATTTCCTGCTGCAATCTCACAAATTGTCATATTTTCAGCTAATCACACACTAGTGTGTGTTCTAGGTGTTTGCATTCGAAAAGCATTTATTTCCTCCCACAGCATGCGTGAGCTTCCGCTAACAATGAACCATTACTGTCTACTGGCAGGTGTTTGCACTGCAGGACTTCAATCCGTTACAGTAAAGGCGGGAGGGCTAGAGCCCTGCTGGGTGACAGCAGGAAGGTTAGGGTTTCTGCTTTTCCAGACAGAGCCATGTTTCATCACATTAATCATGGTGGGATTGGCAAAAAACTAACATCATAGATATAGCGAGAAAATTTCACAGGGATATTTTCATTTTGAGTTCACCCGTTGATCTTTGGATAAGTGGGATGATTTGGTCCTGCTTTCTCACAAGTGTATTATCCTCTTTCCACTGCTGTTTCGGAGGCTTTAATTGGTCAAAGTCACTCAAGGTAATGAAGGCCTCATGGGTCTGTGACTGGGTAACCTTGTGTGGCATGTAAGGAAGTGTGTGTCCCAAAAGGGTAAGGGTAATAAACAGAGAGACTGAAGTACATAAAGATAAGCTGTCATTGCCCAAAGAAAAAATTAACCTAAGCAGCATTTTTCTTTTATTGGAAGTATTTACCGTATATGACCAATCAAAATGGAGTTAAGTTATTGGTGTTTTTGTGAGCTCAGGCTGTCGCTATGACTTCTCTGAAGGTTCTTCATAAACCATGTCAGGGTCATTTTGGTAGACATCAGGATTCTTCTTTGCAGCTGAGGAAGCTTCTCAGATGAAAATGTACAAGTAAAGTTAATTACCTTTATCACGTTAATCATAATTGTAACTATCACAATCCCATTGTGTCCTTCAACCTGAGTCTTTAAAACTGAGATAAGCTCCAGGACATTCATTAAAATGCGTCATCTTATCACACCGAATTTACACAAATAACGTGAGATATCAGAATTCTAACATACTTTAATACGAATTACGATGAAATGTCGATTTGATGACAGTGTTAAATAATTATTTTGGATCTATTTGTTTGTAAGTACTTATGGAGAAAAAAAAAATCATAAATCACATCAAATACTAAACAAAAGAAGAGCAAAACAAATCACATCCAATTATATGCAGTTTCTTTATTGATCCAAAATAAACCAAATAAGTTAGAATAAATTGTTGAAATTTTATGTTAACTCTACACTTGATGTTCTAAGGAAAAACATTTACATATTTTACAGTTTGTGCATCACACTTCTATGACGATGAAAAATCTCTACGTTTACTGAGGACCTCGTGGCCTAAACGGTTATTAGCCTCAGTAACACCTGATTACATCAGCACGCTAGCATCTCCATTGTTAGCATCTCATCCTGCTGACATTAGCATTTAGCTCGGAGCACTCTGCTGATTCAAATTGCAACCCAGAACAGCAGCTCAGAATGCTGCAGACTCCTGCTTGTGTTTTTACTGGCTCTTTTCTCTCTGTGTGTCTCTCCTGAAACAGCTCTGGCTCTATTTCTGTACCACAGACACTTGAGACAACACAGACAAATCAGTGGGCCTGGATAGAATAGCAGGTGTCAAACAGAGCTTTTATTTCCTTGAACTCTTCTTTAACTTGTTAAAAGATTGCTGTATCATTCTCAGCTTTGAACGACTGCTGCAGGTTTTATTTTAGTTATTCACGCTTGAAATGTAACACCGAGGGGGTTTCGGTCCCCATCAGGATCGTGTTTCTGTAAATAAAAGAGACCCGATCCTTTACAGCTGATGCTGAATAGACAATAAAAGCAAAGGGATTGTAACTGAGATTGTGAATAATGCAGTAATGCCTAGTGCACAGTTGCAATGAGTGTGTCCGCTCCTTTTAGAGGCGATGTTAAACTCATTTAGAGAGAAACACGCGGCCGACCAGATCTAGGCCAATCAGAAGCTCAACGTGAGAGATTGCGACTGAAGCGAAAAAGTAATGCTATTCTCCAGGCAGCCATTAGTAATCAGGTTACTATAACCCTCTGCTCAATGCACTGAGGGGGATCCTCCTCCTCCTCCTCCTTCACCATCCCTCATCATTAGCGAGCTGTGTCTGCGCTGTATATGGTGACACAGCTGTAGTGAGGGTAATGATTTGGGGTGTCTCAGTCTGAGGGGCGCACGTCCTCTTTTTTCACGGCTTTTCTGAAAGTGTAGAGAATGAAAATTGGTCGCTGGGGTCTTGAAGGGTCTGGAAGTCAGCTATTGTTCTACCAGAGGTGTCAGCGGCTATCAAAGGAGATGCAGGCAAAGTGGAGTCAGATGGAGAGTTCAGCCTGAAGGAGTGTTGCTACCCAGCCGCCATTAAACTCCTTTCATCTTCTCATCCTGCTCTTATTTCTGTGTAGCTGTATTTCCATTACAGATTTTTGCTAAATAATAGCAATATTATATTTGCGTATAAATATAATTGCATTTTGAACGTGTTTCCATTGAAGGGTGTTTTGGGCAACACTTTGTATTCCTTTGTCGTTTGCTGTTTAATGTGGCAGTGATCATTTTTAAGTATAATGCTAAGAAACCCGGTTTCCTCTTCTGTTTACAAGTACCGTACCATCTTTTCTTGGAGAGAAGTGGTCATGTGACCAGGTATGTCACGACTTATGATGTGTATTTGCGGAAAACGTGTTTCTCTTTTGCGACACATTTCAATATCGGAAATTCCTCCTCATGAAACTGTAAAAACTTTTTAGCGATATTTGAGTGTTTTTTTTTTTTTCGAAATTCAGGTGTTAACATTACCAGTTCTTATTGCGCTGTTTAGATTTTGCACATTTCCAAGGGTAACGGAATCCCAGCTATTGTTGACATTACCATTTCTCCCATCGGTCTCCTCACAAGGTAGTCTAGGAGTCAGTTACTGGGTTTCCATTACGGATTTTTGCAAAATAAAAGCAATATTTCTAAATGTATAATTGTGCTTTGAACAAGTTTCCTTTAAATCTCATCCGGATGCTCAGAACCTCCTAAGCGCAGCTATTGTTGACATAATCATTTCTCCCATAGTTCTCCTCACAAGGTGGTCTGGGAGTCGGTGAGACAAGGAACAAAATGTGATGGAATCTGCTCTTTTCACAGCTTGTCTTTATTTTTGTAATTAGTCATCCAAACCATCTACATTTACCATCAGACATGCACTAATTTACATTGTTGCCCCTCACTCTCCTGCCTTACATTGACGATTGCTATACACATCCTGAATGTCATGTGCTTTCATCATTCTCCGGCAGATGGTTTTGCCGCTGTGGGAGGAAATGTGGCAGCTCTTACTGAGCATTAATGAGGAAGGGACAAGCTCGAGTCAAGGTAATAGTATTCAGGGTCGGGAAGCCTATTTTATAATGAACAAGGTCAATTAAAGAGACTGTGTCATGTTTTCTGATTACTCTTGTGACCCTTACCGCCTGCATGGGCGGGGTCAAACTACTTTGTCTTGTTCTTCAACAAATATTTAATTCAAATATCTGCTAATTAATAATAAGGGGGCAGACATAATGTATTTGAGGCTGAATAGATAATTTGACAACTAGAATAATTCCTACAGATGAACAACGACAATGATACATACAAGAAACAGAAGTGTATTTAATATTTTTGCTCAGACAACAAATTAAAATTTAAAAGTCCAAACTCGACATTGAAACATGCCAAAACCATTTTACAAAATGTTCACCATGATCACCAATGGTCATTCTGTTTGAAAATGATAGTCAGTCTTATCACATACTGATACATACAGTATCAATAATCTAATTAGCAAACAGCTAAAGCTCAACCTTTGCACACTTTTCAATGCTCTCACAATGTTGTTTTTAAGTAATTTTTTTTTTCTGACACTGTGTTATACTGTTGCGTCCAGCGAGGAGCAATAAACATAAGTGATAAGTGTTATAAGTTCTCCACTTGGTTCAGCGTCTCACAGATGGCCTGTGTTTTTTTTTTTTTAGTGGTAGTTTCTTCTGTGCTCTCATGAAGATGGAGGAAAGAACTGACTCATGGTTTTTATGGCTCAGCCGAAATTGAAAAACTGCTTCACTAACCATTATGTGACACTGCCTCGTCATCTGGGCTCCTTGGGAATGGGCAATAAAATGATTATATCAATGCAGATTTAATCAGACCATTTTCCCTATGATTTATTTGTTGCACATTGTACAAGATTTTAGGTAGACTGGTTTCTAGTTAGGCTGCCTTCTCCTCATTGATGACTTTCAAACTACTGTAGTTTTAATTTTGGTCTCTATTTCCAATTTGGCTGCACTGGTTTTTTTTAGGACATTTTTATATGAATCCCAGTATTATAAGTGCATTTACTGTCAATGTCAATGATACTGCAACAATATTAGCTGACATTATCTTTCCATGCATCCGTCTTATCGAGTCGACGGTGTGGCATTGCATATTTCAGATGACATTGGAGAATAGACAGGATGCATTCCTGGCATACTGTACATTCTGCCTGTTGTTGATAGTGAGCTTGTTAATTATAGGACTAAAACACAGTCTATATACATCTCACATCTCTAATGGTGACCACTTTCTGTAATACAAGCCAGATGTTTCCCCTTATCGGGCTTGCAAGAAACAAAACCACTCTGACTCAGCATGTTCTCAGTGTAATCCAGTCCGTTGTTCAGTGGCAGTGTTCTTCACACTGTCAGCATTAAATGTGTTTCTCAGATGCTGTCACGCGTCTATGTCACACGCTCATTTAGTCCTCGGGTTCTTTGTCAAACCTGGCCATTTAATTGCCCAAACATGATTTTTGTCATTTAATAAATTTGTGTTTGAATTTAAAGGGCAACGTATTTTATTTTAACAAAAGACTTTTGTTTTTTTAGGTTTTTTTAAACTTGTCTGAACTTGTACATTTTCAAAGCTGATCTATAAAAAAAAAAAAATACCCAGATTCAATATTTTGCTACTCTACGTTGAAAGATTTTTTTCTTCAAACTTTTAGAGATTCTTCTAAAGAGTTTAATGAGTTGTTTATCGAGTATCAACTTTAATCTGGCTTTTGAAAAATAAGACATCTGCATGATATACTCTAAAATGTTTTCACTATAAAGTATTTTATGCACTGTAATCGTATTGATACAACATGTTTTTTGTATGAAAAGAAGTGCCTTAAAGATATTTAGAATGGAATTGAATGGAATAGACTGCATTGCAGCACCAATAGAATAGTGCACAGTAAGCACAAAATACATTCCAATGTAGAATAATAGTGCAAATATACAACTGTGGGACAGACATACTGTAAATTAGAAAAAAAATACTAATAAAGTAAAATAAATGAAAATGAACATTAAAAAACAACAACAACATAAAACAAAACAAAAACAACAAATATGCAAATTGAAGACAAAGTGAGAACCTGCAATAACAAAGGAACCTATGGGTTTTATCGATCTTAAAATGTGTGCAAATTTAGTAAGTATACAAATAAACTGAATGCTATGAACTGAAAGCTGAAAGACGTCTAACAACTCCAACCATAG
Organism: Gouania willdenowi; assembly: GCF_900634775.1. Taxonomy (NCBI): domain Eukaryota; kingdom Metazoa; phylum Chordata; class Actinopteri; order Blenniiformes; family Gobiesocidae; genus Gouania; species Gouania willdenowi. The sequence continues at coordinate 17,621,388 of NC_041047.1, read as the reverse complement.
TTCAATCTAACAGTTATTGCTGGGTACACTATGAGTTATAGGAAATCAAACCATAAACACAGTGTTGGTTTACAGCTTTAAAGGGAATAACATTTCCTTGAGCTTCAAGGGTTAAATTTACAGGCATTATTTCTGTTCATACATTTATTATGTCCAGTTTTTGTGTGTGTGTGTGTGTGTGTGTGTGTGTCATAAAAAAAGACACGTTCGACCTTGACCACAGCTATAAACGTGTAGATGCTACATGCTTTTTATACGAAGATGCAGTAAGGTTGCCTGGATTTAAAACTTTTCACCGAAGGGACTGCAAATCAAAAAAGTCTTTATTTTATGCACCGATGGCAGATTGTGGAAAATCCTCATGTTACAAAATGCTTTAAATTTAGTTAGGAAGCACAATGGATTAGCCAAGGTTTGTCAGATGGTTAGGATTAAAAAAAATCTGACCTCTTGTAGCAATATGTTCAGAATCCATTTATCAGAACAGCCTGCGTGGCATCTGTCGGAGAAAAATATTCTTCTCACCGAATGCTTGACATTACAGCTCCACTGACTGGCTGTTACATCCCTGATGGAGCATTTGTGTTTATTCACTATTTCCACTTGGTTGGAACAAATTAGAAGAATAAATCAAAAGTAAAGTATAAGTTTAAAAAAAAGCATTTGGTTTCAAATTGTATTCACGGTAGAAACCTGGCTTCCTGTCCTTTTATACTGGTAATGTACGATCAAGGGTTATTTCAAATGAAAAGGATTCAAATCATGATACAAAATAAAAGGAATAAAGCTTTAAAAATACAACAAAATAAAAGCCTGAATAAATATTTATATTTATGCCTAAGACAGTGGTTAAATAATTAACCAAATATCAGAACCCATTCTTCCTGACCTTTACTGTTCCTCCAGTCACACTGATGGTCCTGTTCACCCAACATCACATAAAGAGGTTAATTATGCCATTATAATGACAACTACCAGTGCCTTACTCTATGGGCTCAATCACACCAGCAACCTCCAGGAAATCTTTTTTTTTCTTCTTCTTCTTTGGCAAATCAGATTGTAGTTAATGAAATGATCACGGAGCAAAAAATATCTCATGAGAGTAATCCCTGCTGGGAGTGGTTCAAAGCTGCCTGTAATGAATATCATCGGGTGCAATTCACACTGAGGCCGATGTCTCCTGAGCTGCCTCTCCAAACCACTTCACAAGTGATTCCAGTCAAGTGGACGCAGTGTCTGGAGAGCATACATATTCATGAGTCAAGTGTGCACCTTCTGCTGTACAATACTGCTTACCCCTAACCCCCCCCACCATGACTCGGGTCGTTCAACGGTCCAACTATAAACTGACGTGCTTTTTACATGCTCTGTGATCTAGCATTAATGATTTATCAGCAGCAGCCTGTGTTCCATGTTCATGTTTCAACATCAGTCTACAGTATCCTCACCTCCACTGTCTGTCAGCTGACGGAGGTCTAATGGTCCACATGCTGCTTTGTTTTAATTCGTGACTGAGACTGGGAGGTCAGTTTGCAAAAAGGGGAGATCTGCTTGCATTGTCATCCTAACCTCCTGACCCATTGACCGCTCCTCAACATGAGGTACTCTATATCAGTGGTTCTCAAACTTTTTTTTGGCTCCAGGACCTTTCTCTTATTTCTCTTTATCCGACTACAATATTTTGCTTAGAAAATTATTTAAAAACAACTATAGAACACATAATGATGGAATGAACGAGTGATAACACACAATTTATAGAATCTCATTTTGTAAATAAGTGAAAAGAAACAGTATTTAGCGCAGTGGTTCCCAACCTTTTTTGGATCGTGATCCCATTTTGATATCAAGAATTTCTGGCGACTCCAAAGACATTTTTTTCTAGAATTAGTCTTTGATCGTGTTTGAGCTCAGATATACTATGTGTGTATATATTTATATATATATATATATATATATATATATATATATATATATATATATATATATATTACTGCATTTTACTGCATTTTAGTTGAACTAGATTCACAAAAATAAAGTATAGAAATACAGTTGTTTAAGATTGTGTTGTTTTAATTACTGTACATAAGACCTTTCGCAAAACCTTGCCCACAAACATTGTCCAATCATACGTCCGAGCATCCGTTGCCATGTAAACTAGGTCTGACATACTTAGAGCAGTAAGCAAATTGTTTGCACTAATGTGTATGTTCAGCAAAATGACAATAAAGCTTGATTTGATTTGATTTTGATTAAATAAGGAGTTGAAATATAATACAGTGCCTTGACATAACTATGCATTCACGTACCTAGTGGGGGGGCGGTAGTATTACTATATCACTATCAATAATTCAGTCGACATCCTTCTGAAGCATACCAGTCTCCCAATCTATATTAACAGGCTTTGCTACCACTTAGCAGCGTAAATAGCTGCAATCTTATGAGCCTTGAGTCACCTGTAGGTTCAGCTAGCTATAGCTAATGTAACAGTTTGTTTTCATAGCTTCAGGAGGATACGAACAAGATAATAAATGAAAAGTTACAAAGCAGTGCAGGAGCATGACTGGTCCACAAGGCTGTGTTCATTGCATATGAGGTAGAGATCATGGGGTTTTGCTTCGATCGTTGTAATGTCCCCTTCGTTGTTTATTTTAATATTTTGAATATTTCCCTCCACAGCATATTGCAACCCCTTTTGCCTAAATCTGGAGGATATCGCACAGGTATTGCTCCAAAAAGAGTCACATAGATGCACTGGTAGACTTCTCCCAGCCATTACAGACCAGACAAACTCAGGAAATTGACGGACATTCCAAAAATAAAAAAGGATTGTGGGGCTTTTGCGAATTAATTTAAATTTTCTGAAATTTCAAGGCAAGGCAAATTTATTTGTTTAGTGCATTTCATACACAAGGCGACTCAATGTGCTTTACATGATCAAAAAGTGCAAGAAAAAACATTCAACAGAAAAACATTAAAGTCGACAAAAAAAAAAAAAGAAAACATCAAGCTACCCCATTTAAACTCCAGGTGACCACACATGGGTCCCGACCCAAAGGTTTAAAAATATTGATTCAGTGGCTCTTGAATAGATTTATTTCTGCAGTTTTTATAATTTTCCAGACATTTCATGCGGGTGTGGGACCAAGACTGACACTTTATTTGTTAATTTTCCACTCTCTCTTTTTCTCTATCTCCCTGTAGTGCCATTGTGTACCCATAGGGTTAGAGGGAGTGAGTTTCCATATTTTATTTCTTTATTAGTTTGTGTTGATTGTTATTTAATTAATAATTGTCTGTCAAATTGCTTGTTTAATACATTTATTGTTGAAATAAGATTGTGGTTGTATTGTCCTTATTTTGCGTGGGTGGTATGTAGAATTTTCTGATTTTTGTATCATTTTCATTGTGCTGCACAATGAAAGGCGTTGATGGGCATCAGTAATGAATACTATGGCTCTCACTTTGATTGTGTTACACAATTTAAGTGTTTTGTGGACATTTTTGGCCTGTATGCAATGCATTTGAAAAGCTACTGCATTAATCTTAACTAGAAACAGTGTGTTCTGACTGCTTTAAGCTTTAAGTAGTGAAAATTGTTAGGATTAATGTCTTGGGATTCTTAAATGACCGGAATTTCTGTTGTCCAGCATGTTCTTTGTTTACAGCGCCTTAATATGCTTTACCAAAATGTATTAAAGATAGCATTGTATGGACAGATTTATAGTTTTATATACTGTATGTATATAAAATAGATAATGGATTTTTATTAGATGCCTGTTCATTTTCATAGTGATTTTTATTTGTAAATCAAAGCTCTCACATAATTTCATGCTAGTCGATCACTAACAGACTAGTTTAGTAACAGAAATGTTATTTAGCAGGTTAGAGGGAGAGCTAATGCAATGCAAATAAAGCTGTAACATCCTAGCAGAGTATTACATGCCTCGGGCTCCTGATCCTGTGAGACTTATCAGAGGAGCCATGTTTTTGGCCTTTCCCTTTTCCAACAAATGGATGGCCCATTAAACTCTGTGCTGGCCAGATAACAACCCATTCATTTAAATCAGTTGTGTTGAGTTGAATAATTGAGAAAGAGTGATCAGGGACCAATGCAGGTAAAACAATTAACAAAGTCCTATTGCTCTTTTTGCCACGCTCTAAACGTGTCACAAATGCAGACAAATCCAGGTGCGTTTTTGGATCAACAGTTGTGATCTAAATAACTTTAGCATGCTCGGTCGTCATTTCATTCTGTTCATTTATGTCTCAACACAAATCACAGTCTCTGTATATGCTGCAGTAAAGCCAAAGTGCTCAGTTTCTACACCTGTGGAAAAGTCAAATATCATGTGTGAGCAAAACCGGAAATATAGAAAGAAAATAAAATATACCTGATGTTGTAAATAAACACTGGCTCATGGTAGAGTGGGTCGTACAATAATCGAAGGGTTGAGGGTTTGAATTCCGCTCTATCCAAGTCATTGTGTCCTTGGGCAAGGCACTTCAACCACATTGCCTCGAATGAATGTGATGTATGTGTGAGTGTTGGTGGTGGTCAGAGGGACAGATGGCGCACTATGGCAGCATCGCTTCTGTCAGTCTGCCGCAGGGCAGCTGTGGCTACAATAGTGGCTTACCACCGTTGCGTGTTGAGTGGAAGAACAATGCACATCAATATAAAGTGCTTTGAGGGGCAGATTCACTAATATCTGAAATAAAAGGAGGAAAATCATTTGTGTCCCTAAATCCTTTGGTGACACAGTTTCCTCACCTGCTGCGAGGAATTCATTAAGATTGCAGCAATGATTAGTGCATGTGCAGAAGTGGTGTAGACCGCCCTATTTAAAGAGCTGAGTGCGCGGAAGCAAAAAAAAAAATTGAAGCAGCAGAATTGGAATTGTTAGTAGAGGAAGCTAATAAAGAAATGGATGATTTACAGCAAAGACATAGATAGATAGATTCTTTATTCATCCCACAGTGAGGAAATATGCGTGGATGTGAGTGACGGGGGTGCATGCGCGCGGCTGATGCGCGTGCGTGTGTGTGTGAGAGAGAGAGTGAGCCGCAGAGGAGAGATGTGTGTGCGTGCCTGTGGGTAGAGTTCGACAGGCGACCGAGACAGGTAGCAAGCTTATGTTTATGGTACAGCCAGATAATAAGGTGCAGCTCTACAACAACAAAACGGCCTGTTCTTCCTACGCGATACTATCTTTAACAAGCGTACGGGAGTGATCTCCGGAGGAGAAGCAGACTCCGGCCATGGAGAGTGCAGATCTCCGCTGTGTTCGCCGCAGCCACGGTGGGGAAACGAAACAGGAAAGGTTTAAACTCGAGGTCTGAAAATGCCTTCCCTCTGTCGTCTTTCCTCTCCCCGGCCTCATCTCCTCACTGCTGCCATCACTGAGCAAAAAGCCTTGACAGTTAACACCTGGTTGTGGGTCGTGTTAAATTTATACGGAAAAACAGAGGCAGCAATGAAGTCCAGGTTTGATGAATTGCATTGCGTCTCCTGCATTCATTTATTTGCATGTCCTCCTCCCATTTTTTTGCTCGCGTTGTCATTAGAGGAAAACACGCTAAATGGATTGAGGGCGCATTGCGACGTGCAGCAGCCACGCATTCCTGATTCCCTAGGGTTTGTATGGCTTATTAGCGCGTGGAGTGACGTTTGCACACGTTTTAATACCTCTAAACCTCTAAACTATTCTGAGTGAATCTGCCCCTGAGTGTCTATGAAAAAGCGTTATATAAAATCCAATGCATTATATTATTATAAATAATATGCACATAGCCTAGTCTCTGGGTGTGTGTGTTTGAGATGTTTTGTCTTGGCTTCCAAAAAAAATGAGTTTGTGAGTGAGAACAAACCAATTAAACTGCTATGTGAGCTTAAAAAATCCAATCAAGGTCATCTCTCTCTTTTTCTGTGTTTGATTCTTTCTAATGACCCTTAATGCATGGACTAAATTCCAGGACACGGATCATGTGGTTTATTATGAATGGAATAATTCTGCTTGTTTGACTTGCTCTCTTCACTGGAACGTAAATTCCCTCCTCTGTTGCCATCCACCTATCATGATGAATGAAACCCTGAATGATAAACAAAACTAAATTAATAGAGTAAAATCAGTAAAGGGGTAAGAATAGATATATAAAGAGATGATTTTGGACATTGGGGTCATGAGCCTCTCCTCTGGACTGAATGAGGAGAATCTCAGATGGTTCTTTTAATTCAATCATCACTGTGAAAGCAGCTGCTCAGCATTTAATCAGACACTTTCCAGGGACAGAAAGGAGCTGGAATCCACTATTTTCTGTCAGTGTGTGCTGTTGAATCAGTTAGTGAACTTAGCACAAAGTTTTATTTGAGATGAGAACAAAAAACACAAAGAAGATTAGATCAGTGTCCTCCTAATCTGTTAAATGTAATTAGGTTATTCTACTCAAAAGTATTGCTTGTTTAAAAAATCTGATAAAACATTCATTTATTTAAAAGAAAAAAGAAGAAAAAAAAGTGTAAGTAACAGATGAATGGAGGTCTGGTACAAAAGCATGAATACTATCTAATAATGGATGGGTAGTAAAAGAACTGTTACATTCATGGTATCAGGACCTGGGATCTGTGTTGGTTCTTGTGTTTTGTCATATCTGGAATTGTTCATCTATTCAGAGTATTTCCTGTTTGTGTTTGGTTTTCTCCCTGTGTCTGTGTTGGGTTAGTCCTGTCTTATGTTTGGCACCCCTTGTCCTGTCTGTATGAATATGTTTCTCCCTCTGTGCTGTCACAGGTGAATCCCATCCTTCTGATTACCGCCCCTCACTACTTAAAGTGTGTATTTACACAGTGTTTGCTGGTGTATTGTTGTCTATGTTTTACTCCTCATGTTCATTGTTCCAAGTTTTTAAATGATTGGTTCTTTTTGTTCTGTAGATTTTCCTGCACAAGCTCTTTGCTGTTTTTTGTACTTAGTGAATTTTACCTTCTTAAACTTTTGAGTTGCACTTTTATGGACTTCTTGGTGCACCTGATTATCAGGCGCACTGTCGATTTTTGAGAAAATTAAAGGATTTTAAGTGCGCCTTATAGTTCGAAAAATACGGTAATTCTACTTTGTAGCATTAGGGATCCCCCAACTAAGAGCTCACAGCCATCAGAGCAGGGTTGGCCAATTCAGGTCCACCAGGAATGTTGTCATGGAAGTTTTTGTTTTCTCTTTGGTCCTCCAGCCCTTCTGCAGAGCTGATTGATGGCACAATCATTGGAAACACACAAACATCTAAAACATGCAGGGTTTCTGTCCAGAGGAACCTGTATTGTCCACCACTGCTGTGTAGCTGTGTTAATAAAGGGTTTGCATGGTCTGCAACAATACTGAGCAAGGTTTAATGCAGTACAATGCTGATTGAAGAAAATGTCAATTCAATGTATCACGCTTTCATTTAAAGAGGAAATAACCCCCAACGTTTTGGTTTATGTGGATCTAGGCTGGAATTAAATGCCTTGATTTTGGGCAGAGCTCGTGGACCATTTAAGACACGCCCAGTCTATACTAAAAAATCTTCAAAATACAATATATGCTATGCTAACTACTCAGTACTCACTAAACCTCTCTATTCACAATTCCCTCAATCCAACGTACGGTACTCACCACAGATTGCAGAGTCAGCAGGTGCTAGTTTTTATAGGAGGGGCGGGGCTAACAGTGCTGGTTCATGATGTAAGAAGTCACCAAAACGTCACAAACCACCATTCTCAGGCAATAACAACATTCAATTGTAATAGCAAGGTTTCAAACCCATAGAGGGCAGTCATTCTTTCATTTTTACAACAAAATATGCCAAATTGAAAGACTTTAACTAAAATATAAAGAGTTGACAAGAATCAATCAAAAACACTTTAAACCCAAATACATTTGTTTTCAGTAGAAAATTTAGTCTCAGTCAAGTTTATATCAAACAAAGAAACAATAGACAAAATGAACAGTTGGATTTTATACAACATTTTTCATCAGTGAATACAGTACAGTACAGCTATTAGGTGAAATATATTCAGCACCAAATGCTAAAAGGCATTTAGGTCTTTGAAGGGTGATGACAGCTGTCCAGATGTTCTTCGATGTTCAGCACACGGTGTTTTTATAATTCGATGTTCAAAATTAACAGAACGAGCTGCTGCTCAAATGGAGAAATGGTTCATTTGCTAATCGGGTGTTGTGTGACTCATTCACTTGTTTGCAACACCACAGTTGTAAGTGTTCGTATGGACAAGGATGGAGATGGAGTTGGACTGGCCGAAACATTGTGCCATATGTGCCATATATGCATATGCGTTTCCATCACATGATCATGATGTGTTGTTATTGAGAACCTATTGCCAGCTATGAGAAGTATTGAACTTTTACATGGAGAACAGTTTTGTTTTTATCAACTATATCACCAATACCACATATTATTATTATTATTTTAATCGCATCAAACTCTTTGGCAAACCCTACATGCCCCATCAGTAGAAACCCAAATGCTGCAGGTGCAGAAATGCACAAGGCCACAGGGTTGGTTTTCAGGGAATCGCCCGAAACGTCTTTTGTTGGTGGTAAGATTTAAAGTGTCACCAAAGCTAAATCCATACAGACTTGTCCGTCACAGTAGTACAGGAAACACTACTGACAGACAAATATTTTTTCACAGATCACAGTCTAAGTACTGTTGAGCAAGCAATCTCTGACAAAATGTCAGAGCAAACAAAATAAGCTGATTCCGTTTCGAGTTTCTTGTGATGTGAAAGACAGAAATTGCATTTATGTTTCTATATATTTGATGTGTTTTAACAGAAGTACATTTTGAAACAAATTACAGTTGTGCCTCATTGTATGGAGTGTTGAATCAGTGACTTATTCATGCTGTCTGCTAGAACATTGTGATCAACCGCTCACATCAGTGCTGTGGTTTCCTCCTGAGGTTTGCAATGCATGAAGGCTTGTGTAGCTGTCCACCCACTTGTCATCATAGCTGCTCTAATTTAACAGCACGGGTAATCATTATGACCACTTTATGTTTCTGTGAAGGACCTAAAGTCAGTTAAAACAATAAGACATAAATAATGGTGAAGCCAATTGTTTTTATAGCAGCTGCGTCAATGCAACTGGAAGTGGTCATGTTGTCTTGACTAATCTGCTGTAATTCCAACATTATTTTTGAATGATGGATTATTTTAGTTGTTAAAGGTTATCTTTGATGACTTTCTGACCTCTGTCCGGTTTTCTTCTGTATTATTTTTGTGTTTCTGCGATTCAGATTAACATAGATTATGAATAAATCTGGCTACAAGTTTGTTTGTTTGAAGATATGAGTATGCACCAATTTACTTTTTTTTTTTTTTTTTTTAATTTTTTTTTTTTAAATGTGATTGGAAATTCCTTTTAACTTCTGAAACAAGCAATGCTACTCATGTCCAAGCAATCATTCCACTCGCTCTATGTTTTCTGTTGCCTCTTATTTTGAAGACACGTGCAGAAACAACACCAACAGTAAAATCTTGAGTCCTCTGGGGCTTGTTTTGAAGCTAGAAAACTCATTGTTTTAGGTACATTGTAAATTTTGTAAAACCTTTTGCAAAGGTCTAGTTACAGTCTTCATAGAAAAGGTTCTCACACAATAAATGGCACTGATAATGTGCTGAAATAGCTTCATAGAAACTTATACAAGGGCATGTGGAGTGAAGCCATGCTGCCATTAAAAGAGTAAATAACCCCTTTTAATGGCCTTTGTTTTAAACACATTGATGTTCTGCTTCCTATAAGTGGAGTTTGCATGCCTGCCATCTGATTCTATAGTTTGGATTTCAGCACCATTTGATAAAAAATGTTTTAATGACCCACCTTCCATTGACAGCATGTGGACTGATGAGGACTGACTGAGCTCTCTTTAGTGTACTTTGCTTTTTTTGCCATAAAATGAAACTCCTGTGTTTAAGATTGTTTCACTCTCTGCTGCTTCTGTAATAGGGTGATGGCCCCCAATGTGAGCTTCAGAAATTAAATGTTTGTGGATTAGGGATGTAACGATTAATCGTAAGGCAGTTAAAAATGTATTCATAGGTATCACGGTTGATATCGATTTTCTGAAAATTGAATCGCAGTACTTTTTTTTTAATTTAATTTTTATATTTTGTCCAAATGCTGAGGTGGCGGGCGGAATCTGCTACTACTTTCTTTTTGGCCGCCTTCTACTCTTAAATATGTTCATAAATGATTCCTTACCCCTTTGGCACTGAAAGAATATCTGTAATATTACGTGAATATCTGTAAAAGTCACGTTTTTCTATTAGCTCTGTCTGCATTACCATCAGCACCGGTCAAACCCTGAAACGCAGTGTTTGCATTGCAGATCTTTAATCGACACATAATCTTGACTCGGCGCACAGTAACATTACCCCATATTAACCCCAGTGCCACATTCAAACCTGTTCAGGATAAGCTGGTATAGAAGACCACTCTCCTGATTTTTCTTAGCACAAGTTTCAAAGATTTGCTCTTGTCAAGCATACATCGCTACAGAACAAAAGAGTGCTTCTGGGACTGTCCACGCTTCATTAGCTCACAATGTGAGCGCTGGAGAAACAATTAAAAAGTAGAAAACTACGCTTCAGCTCCAAAACACCTCTAATAATTTCAGTGGCCTGAGTTTCACTGTTATCCAAGAAAAGAAAAACACAAAAACTGATGAGAGATGATAAGTTAATTCACTCTGTTTTGTTACAGGGTTATAATTATGTGCTCATTAGAATAGTTGCACACTCGTCGTTTGGCACACATTCTTTCACTGTATCTTCAAACTAATAATATACCATTAAATCCTTAAAGGCTTTCAAAGTTAGATAATCTTTACAGCTAAGACATGTTTATGAACCAAACAAAATGGTTCTTATTCCTACTCTTTATTCAAAAGCACAAGTTTCATTGGCCGTCAGTTTTACCATAAAGTGTTTTAGACTGCAAGCTGTAAATCTGGAGATATTTGTAGGTTTTTACGTGACAACATAAAAATCTCTATTAATCCATATGTCACTGCAAAGTTTTTGGTGCAGGAAGTACCTTTTGACATTCAAAATAAAATAGTTGTAAGTACTTCATACACAGTGTTTTCGAGGATAATAAGATTTACTTTCTAATGAAGCTCTATTTTTCAGCACAATCATAAAATGCAATCATCATTAAATGTAACAATGGCAGTAAAGCAGTTTAATCGGAGCTAATCAATGGTGAAATGCTGATTGTATTTTATGTCTGCTCTTTGTTTTATTATTCAAGGAGTACAGTTTATAAAATATAGCATTCTGATGAATCTGGTGCATCTTGTAGTTTTTTTTTTTTTTAAACACATGCAGGGCTGTCCTTTTAGATAAGTAAGTAAATAAGATCTAAATGAAGTGAAAAACTAAAGACATGGATTAAAAAAAATGCAGTTTCCAATAAAACAAAAGGCCCAGATGAAATTTGTTGAACCAGGTAACACACAATCCTCCAGTGGAACTAAACAATAATTTGTGGTATTATTGTTCAGTGCTGCTCACTCAGGGTGATGAGTTGGTGTTGATTTGGAGGATATTGTGCTTAAATTCTTTAACTCCAGCTTCTGTTATACCTTTGTAATTGTTGTATTAAAGCTACATGTACTACAAAGCTAAAATGGTAAAAATGGACTTGATTTATATAGCGTTTTATCACCACACTGAAGCAGTCCCAAAGCGCTTTACACATCAGCTCATTCACCCAATCACTCTCACATTCACACACCAGTGGGACAGGACTGCCATGCAAGGCGCTAGTCGACCACTGGGAGCAACTTAGGATTCAGTGTCTTGCCCAAGGACACTTCGACATATAGTCAGGTACTGGGATCGAACCCCCAACCTCTCGATCAGAAGACGACCCTCTACCACCTGAGCCACGGTCGCCCCATAGCTAGATAATTATATCCCGGTTAGCGGGCTTCACCTATCCAAACATTGTTCGTCAGACAGAAGCTGTCCTATGAATTTTGATTACAACTCGCTAAGTTAAGCGTGTCGATTTCAGCCTGGCTACGTGCGCGCTCTTGCGACAGAGGAGGAGATTACAGCGTCAGATCAATCACAAATGAGGAATATTTCTTTAAAAATATGAAGAATTAAAATCCATAATTTAGACCAAAAACCACACTGTTGCTGCAGTAAAAGCAGAAAGTAATTAATGCAGGAACTGACGAGTGTTAATGCTTAAATTAGTGAGATTATAAACGGAGAATAAACAGACACTGATCATTTTCATCTTCATTTTCAACATATCTGTGGCTCTGATGCTGCGTTCATACAGATCAGCCTAAATCATAAAATGGAATATATTTACATTTTATATTATATTACAGGACTGAGGCTCTCTGCACCAGAATTACGGTGGCTGAGAAGTCCAAAACACATTTGCAAATACCGCAACACATTTACAAATTATTGCAACACTTTTACACTGAATACATACATTCATTATTAATTTCTCCGTCTGAAAGCGCCCGATGCACGCAGGCATTATCAGCTGACTTATTTTACTTCATCAGTCCATCAGATAAAAATCTATATGTTTCCTATAGGATGTCATTGGTAAATGAAAGGAATGCATCGATGTCTACATATTCTCTTTCCTGTCAGCTGTCAGATCAGATCCACACAGAGACGTGTTCACACAATGATCCTCCTTTTATTGGAAAGGTCGTTTTCTAAGAGAACTGATTGGTCAGGAGGCGGGGCTTCATACTCACTCAGATCCTAGCCAGATCAAAACCTGGTTAGGTGTTCAGCCTAAGTTACCATGGTGATTTAGCTCCGTAAGACGTTAGCCAGCTTCATAGGACAGCGCACACTGATTAAATCTTGGAAGTTAGCGCGATAAGAGCAAATCTAGCTTCGTAGTACAGGCCCTTAGTGGTCATTGGCAGGTTATTTACTTTCTAGTCCACATATGTTTTTCCTTATCCTCAAATGATTAATATTCCATTTTCACAGACGGCCTCAGCAACTCTTTGTGCACTTTTCTTTGAAGCTGAGCACAAAAACGTGTGAGAGGTGAGAGGACAGAGGTCCGCCATGAGTGCAGGGAGATGCATCAAAAGCAATACAGCATTATAACAACCAGGTGATACTGTAGCCTGCAGCACACACAGAGACAATGATGTGTTTTCCTTGTTCTGCACTCTACCTGAATGATTTGAAGATTGCTTTCTCCATTCCAATCGAATATATCTGCATTGAAAGCTATTTGATTCAGTTTGTCTCAGCTGTCCACAGTCATTGCTGTGTATAGTGGAGCCAACAAAGTATTAGAAAACCTCATTTTACTGCCGACAGTGCATCTGTTGTTGTATTCGTAAAAAAAAATGTATGTAGTAGTTGGAATACGAAGAATGCTACAATTGTCTAGTCTCATAATCAGATATATACATAAATATGTTTTTTTTTTTTTTGCAATGTGCAGCTAGCAACAGTAGTTTATAAAAAGCAAACAACATGATGTTTCTGAGATTTATATATTATGGAGAAAATAGAATAAACAGAATAAAACGTCGTTGTACTGCTTGAGAGAAGACAGCGTTTGTATATTATCTGAAGATGAAGATGTTTTTTTTCAACTGAGAGATTAAATAAAGTGAAAGTTTGAAAGCAGTTGTTAGGTGGGATTGACAGATGTGTCAGATTACAGCTTCCCTCACCACTTGTTTCCTGTCTAAGCGTTTAAATTAATGAGATTAAAAAACCTTTGTAAAAGTAAAAGAGAACTGATTTTATTTGATTTTGTTTTGACGTGTGCTAAACATGATGGGTTTAGTTTTCAGTTTCACATTGTTTTGATTTCATAACAATGTGAGATGCACAACATAAAAATATACACACGTACAATAACTACTTTGTGTTATAACTGTTTACATTCAACTGTAAAAGCAGCATGAATGTTATACCTTAATGACATCTGTAGTATTTATAATACTTAGGTGGATTGAACTTTTCTTTCTTTCTTGTCCTGGAGACTTTAGCTGAACTGATATTGGAACGTTGTTATGTTTGTGATTAAAAGTAGAGATTGGTGATATTATATCTGCAAAATAATATTAGCCATGAAATGTTTTCCACTAACATTTAAAAACCGTAATGTAATGATGTTTGAGACAACACATTGAAAACAAATATGACAATTTTTCCATTATTACATAATAAATAATCTTATTTTGCACCATTGATGTTTGTTTGTGCATTAAAGCCAATGGGGCATTGCATTAAAAGTGGGCTTAAGCTGTTATTTCCATTGATCTATATGTGACGTAAAAATGTGGTTTGTGGGGAGGGAATCTTTCTATATATTGATATCAGAAATTGAAAAACATTCATCCATTCATTTTCAGACCCGCTCTGGGTCGCGGGGGTCTGCCGGTGACGCCCCTACTAAAAAGTAATTTTCCTTACTGTGGTTTTTTCACATTGGGATTGAGATGTAAATTTAACTCCAGAAATGTTCACTAAAATAATGGAAATATAATAAAGCAGTGTCAGTTTTTCATTGACAGCGAAGGAGGATGGAACAGGTGGCCTGCTGGGCTTCATTTGGAGCATCGGATTATCAGGACTCATACATGGCTCAGTGGATATATGAAAAGAACAGTTAGGGTAGTTGATGGAGAAAAAGACCAATAAAATGACAGTATTCATTAATAGCCAACTAATGTGCTTAAAGTACTGTTTGCACCGGCTGCTCCTGAGGATGAAAGCTGAGTGCAAATGACAGCAGTTTGTCTCACTGTGGTCAGCAGATGTGATTGTTGGAGAGTTGTTTTTCAGTGAAAAAAATCCCCTGTAAACACTTTGACATGTGTGTATAAAAAAGAATAATGGCATGCAGTATAGTCTGCAGCCTGACACTCGGGACATTGTGATGTGAATAAAGGCTTGGTCATGCTGGCTCCTGACTGTCAGGGAGTCAAGGTAACAGGTTGACAAAAAAATGTAAACCTTTCATGCAATTTTTGTTTACTGTTATATAATACTTCTTTGACAATTATCAGGTAAACTCTGCGTTATCCTTCTCTGTCCACTGACGGAGGTTCAAGGTTGAAGAGTTATGTCACAATCAGAATGTTCAGAACCAAAGAAAAAGTGTGATCCTTTGTTTCTTGGCTTTAATACAGTTGCATAAAAACTAGCTACACCTGGAAATAAGAAATTCAATGAAGGCTTTGCCTACTTTGACAGAATTAACCCTGGTGGACTTCATGATCTTAACCATCTCTGGTTAAAAACAGTTAAAGTACCTAAATTAGGGTGACCAGACGTCCCCATTCACGGTTATCAGTTACATCACGTGTCCCGGTAGATTTTCCCCAAACCAGTGATTTGTCCTGGTTTTTCTCAAAAACAGACCCTGAAAGCAACAGCGCATTTGGCTTACAAACGTGATCTCTGTGGACTGTGAGCTGTCAATCACAACAGTTGCCATAGTAGCGCTTACAATATAAACCAATAACAATCTCAAAAGTCTTCCACGCATTTGCAACTCAACGCTGATTGGTTGATGGCATTGACAATATTACTCGTTCGCTTCCTCTCGTCCTTCTCCGTCAACATGCTAAAAAGAAAAACTACTTTTTTTGATGATTGAAAACTATTTTATTTGCTTTTTTTTTTTTTTTTGGACTGATGGCCACTTTAAATTTGTTTCAGCCGTTACAATAATACATTTCATCCAAAAGGACGAAATCAGAAATGTTTATTTTCATTACAAATTAAATCATATGCAAATAGTTTCTTTTTGGTTAAATTACTGTCCTGGAGTTTACCTCCATACTGAGATTATAACCCTAACCCTAACCCTAACCTAATCCAATAAACAAATAAAACACTTGTCTGTTCACTTTGAAAACAAAAATAAACAAAAATGAATTATAATTTTTTTTTTTTTAGCAAAAATTCATTTTCCGGTAGTGCACATGTGCGCGCATGCACATATACAATCTCAGTACGATGCGCACTCAGTACATGACACCAGTTTTGAGTTTTAAAAATCTGGTCACCCTAACCTAAATCAACACTTATTAATACACAGCTTTAGTGAACGATTATTTGGGTTTATATAAGTGGAATTCAGGCCTCGGTTATTGTAAGCATGTTCTCGTTAAGTAAATATGTGAATTATCTAAGGATTCTTCTTCAGTTTAATAACTACATTAACCTGACTATTTAAGTTATTTTTCTTTTGACCATGGATGAATGGATGACTATCACAATATTTAGTAATACCTCTATCTATCTAATTGTATTGATCCTTTAATAGTTCTGTAATCCCAGTTGCTAAAATCTATATGATGATCAGATTCCTAATCATGTCAGTCTAATAAAACGTTATATTAGGACACCTCATGCTCACCTGTCTGCAGTCACTCGTGCAGTGCACATTATGCAGTGATCCTCTTGTCATTGCCATAGTCCTGTGAAAGTGTTTTGTTGTTCTTGTTCTTGTTGTTGGAAAAGCCCCACATGCACATTAGTACTTCATCATCATAAGTTAAAGTCTATTGATCTGTTAGAAGCCCCAGATGGGGGTTAAACACTCTTTGAGTTGTCTAAACTGACACGAGTTATTGTTGATTTCACTGTTGTAGGGGAAAGACTCTAGGGCTGCAGATAAGACTGTTGCCATGGTCCTGAAGGAGATACCAAGTAAGGCGTCATCAGAAGGAAAGCCCTTCCTCACAGTGACTACCAAGGTGGGCAGATCCATCCCCTCACCCCTGCCTCCACGTGAAGCATCCTTCAGTGTTTATGGTACAAGGTCTAAAGCCTCAGTGTGCTCCAACTGACATCCACTCTCTACTAACTAGTGTTGTATCTAATATCTAATTTATCTCTCAGCTGCTCTATGGGGTACAAATTCCTTACTCTACGTCACTACATCCATCCACACAAACACTTTAATGATTTAATGATCTATAGACGTTAGCCTCAAATAGCTGCAATTATTTATGTGACTTTTTATCTATTTCAATTAGCCTCACCTAGATTCATACAGCTTTTCTACTTAAAATTGTATATTTAGCTCTGTACGAGGGATTAATGAGAGGTTCAGTGCAAAAAATTTCCCGTGCCATCCCTAATCAGGTCACTACAGCCTCCACGTGAACTTTTTACACCTCATAAGCAGCTAATCCTCAACACAAACAGGGTGTGATTGCATTTCCATAATTCTTTACCAGAGCGAATGGCACTGAAAAGTTAGACTTCTGTGTTACTGTACGCTTTTTTTTTTAGTGTTATGGATGGATAAAGTTGGTTTTGCAGATGCAAATATGAGTTTCCCTACCCTGTGTTAAACTTTTTTTTGCTTCAGTGTGTGTGTGCATGTGTGTGTCCTGTCTGTTCTTCCTACTCTTTCTTTTTGTGCCGCTTCAACTGTCTGTGTTTTAACACCTTGTGGCATGCTCTACGTTTTTTTTCCCCTAATACATTGTCTGGTTTGATCAACTTTTACACAGTCAAGATAATGCTTCCACTCAAGTGGAAGTGCACTGTCATCCAACATGGTTCTGCTCCATTCAGGCTAACTGGAATTGACTGATTAACTTATAACACTATAAAACTTATAACACATTAAATTGCACTTTAAAAGTACAGACAAAACCACAAAAAAGCCCCATATTTATTTATTCATTTTATTTTTTTCATCTATTCTCTATTCAATGAATGTTTTTTGAAGAGTAATATAACCCCAAAACTAGTGCTGTTGATTGATTCTGGTCCAAATGTCAACATTTTAGTCAAAGTATTTCAATTTGGCATATTTCGTTGTAAAATATCAGAGTGACTGCCCTCTATGGGTTGATTCCAGGCTATTACAATTGATTTTTGCTATTGGCTGACAGCAAGATCATGTGACATATTGAGACCATCTCGCATCGCAAACAAGCACTGTTAGCCCCGCCCCTTTTATAATAACTAACACCCGTGGGCTCTACAATCTGTGGTGAGTAGGTTGGATTGAGAGAAGAGTGAATAGAGGTATATTGAGTAATGGGTAGCTCGTTAACATAGCATAGATTGTTCATTTTATAGAATAGACTGGGCGTGTCTTAAATGCTCCAGGAGCCCCGCCCATAATCAAGGCATTTTTTTTAATTTGCCCTCAGCAAAAAGCAGGGGTTTAGTTTCTCTTTAACAATATAATTATCTAACTTTTAAGATGTTTATCTTTTGCCTTTGCAATTGACCACGTTTACATGGGAGCTTTAATTTCTCTTTAAAGCACAATAAGAGTTCATTCTTCTTTAAAACTGAACACTTAACTTGCTTAATTCCGCTTTAAGTTAATTCGGGTCGTTCTGCGCTTGTGCGACTTGCGGCGATGGCGCGCTGGTGACGACATAATCCAAGATGGTTACGGCCCGGACTCCAGCCTAGACTATTTAATAAGAGCCTTAAAAGACATTGATATAATGAAAAGAGTGGATGGACGGAGGCATAAACATGCAGACTTTCACACGAACACACTGATTTATTAAACACACAGGGACCTCAGTAAACGGAACAGGCTTCACTGGACGGCTGACACTAGGACCTGGAGGCGGAGTAAATGCGTCCCCGTACGGCATTCACAGGCTGTAAAATCACCAAGTTTATCATTTTACCTGTTGTTAGAGCTATTATCTTTATCAGGGAGCAACTATTTGTTCTTGGTGATTGTTTTCCGGAGTTTTTCTGGGTTTTTTACCAGTGATTAGCTCCTATCTCCCTTCCGCTCCATGTTCCAAACTGAAACCGTGTGTTATTGTCGAGCGGCTGCTTCAAAACTACAATCAAAACAAAAGTGAAAACAGTTTTTATGTGTGGTTGTCTGTGTTACAGCCGACAACTAAAGGTTTGTTGTGTGTTTTTCCTGATAAACGTCATTCGTGACGTTCACCCACTGTCCAATCAGAGCCTTCCCAACCCCCAGACCTAAAGCGGAATTAAATAAAGCCAAATAAACCGGTTTTTCATGTAAACCTCAATTCAGGAATTACTATTTCCATGTAAACACAAAGCAGAACACTTTAATTCCGAATGATTTAATTCGGATTAACTAATTCCGAATTAAAAAACATCATGTAACCGTGGCCAACGTGAACCAGGCTGTGACGTAAGAAACAGAAGTGGGAGAATTTTGTGATTAACTAATGCTTTTAAGAAGGTCCATCTCACTGTTACTAATAAACAATAAATGGAAGACTGAATGAAAAAACGTTTGAAAGTATGAATGAATAAATGGACCCTCCACAGCAGGCTTTGAACATAGTGGATGCTGGAGGCTTTCATAGCTTTTCTCCATTGGTATGGCTCAGAAATTACATTCTCAAAATTACACAGACAAACCTCCAAACCTCTTGGCAAATGTTCACCACAGAATCGAAGTTGTCAGTCATTTCAGTGTCTCAATGCATCTTTGCAAACGACTAAGTCTAGATACCCTGCATTTAGCACCATTTCCAAGTGAATAGATCTAGTTGTTCAATATTGATTGTTGACAGATTAATAGTTCTCTCCAAAATATGTCAGCATCATTTCATTCAAAGGAGTTAACAGTTTTGGGAGCGACGCGAGCTTAAGTGAATCATGGTGTTGTGCTGAACCATCCAGTGTTGAGAACGCCCGGTCTGTTTTAGGATTCCAAAGCAAATGTAAAGGATCTTTTTTGCATTTTTGGTGGCACTTACTATTTATATGGGAGATGAATTTAGTTTTGAAGCATGAGTTGACAGTTTAGGAAGAGATATGCGCTTTTGCAAGTAAACTATGACATTGCGTTGAACTGTAAGACTGTTTTGCCAGATCTGAGTTTAGAGAATGTTATTTCTGATTCAAGAAAATAACCAAACCAATGGAGAAAAACTGTAATTGGATAAAGCGGCTGGCGTAAATCCATTCAGACATTGCTTCTGTAAACTCCGCCCCCTGCAAAAGCCCCAGGTGCTGGAACGTGAAAGCATAACCATGCTGATAAACCTTGATAACCCTTCCCTGGACAAGATTTATGCCAGTTTTGTCTCTCAGGAAGCGCCTAAAATAAACTTTGAGGGAAAATAAAAGCACTGACCATCATTGCAGCCGAGACAAACAAGCTGCTATCAACGAAAAATATCATTGACGTAAAAGTCTAGCCCAGATAAAAGCTTAGATGTTATAACAAAGAACTAAATCTACATCTACATTCATTTAGAATTTCAAGTAAAGCGAGTGATTTGATTAACAGCTGCTAATCTACTACCAACAGTAACCTAGTCCCCACCAAACTCTGACAGTTTTCATGTACAACAAAAATAACAAGGCAGTAGTATTAATAATATCTACTGCTTCACTGAACTGATGCTTTATTCACCACCATGTAAGTAGCACACATTATGTAATGAGATTAGCATTAAGATTAAGTTATTTAATTAAGTGTGTTTGATGTTTCCCCACTTATTCAAATGGCAAACACCCAAACAAACAGCTCCAAACATCTGGTAAAGGCTGCAATTACTGAGTAAATGACATTTCACCACAAGTAAACAAAACGCTCACGGCTCAGTAATTTAGAGACATTGATTGACAATGTATTTATCTATAAAATCTTGACTTGATAATTGTTTAATGAGAGGGAAAAAAAAACAGTGTTGGTTAAAAGAAGAATGCGTGATATCATATTCACCAAAAGACACAAATTAGCTGCTTTCGATCACATTAACATGTTTGAAAGACCAGACATTAAAAGGCTCATGTTTGATAGAAGACTTTTAATACCTGAAGGCAAAAATAGAGACAGAAATGTTCATAAAGCATCACCCCTGAGACCTAAAGGACCCAAACCCTCGCTCATCAAATGCTTTCTCAGTAAAATAAGCAGTGTTTGCATGACAGACCAAACACTCACTGCTGATGTTTCCATGTGGGTAAGGATCATGAAGCTTAAAGTGCTCTCCAGTAACTGAGGCAACACTTTGAGACGCATTATATCCTATCTAGATGTCATTAAGCATGTGAGAAAGGGCCAAGTCACAGGCTGTAGCTTTTAGACCACATCTCATGTTAAAGCATTTTTTTTGGAAAATCTGACTGTCACTGCACCACAGAGTCAATGATCTTAGTCCAAGCTGTTCAAAAAGAGAGCTCACAAATAAAGGAAGCATAATGAAATTCAATTTTATACAATTATATTCTGTTTGTGTTCATCTGGTGAAACAAGGTGAAAACCACTTGACAGCTCTAATTTGTGTTTGTGAAATGTGTGAAAGTCAAACAGAAATAGCGACGGGGCGCCACAACCAGCCTTTGTTACTATTCTGTTGAAAGATATTTAGACACGAACAAAAAGAGGTGTTATCTTTCACCTAAAATAAATACAAAATATACTAAAAGTCAACAATATTAAAGAGATGAACTGTGTTCTGTACTGACTTACAGCAGGCCTGCAGACTAGAGCATCAACTATATATCAGCCTGCGTTACAGTACTGCAAAGATTTCTGGGAAAACTTTCATCATTATGTAAATCACTTTTATTTTAGTTCATCCTCCACTGTTTTTACAAATGTGGCCTAAAACCTTTGAAATGTTCTTAGAAGATCCATGCCTAACAAAACGCATTATTTTCCAACATATCTGTTTTAGTAACTTTTAAAACTGGCACTACTTTACCCTGTGCGCCGTAATGTTGAAATGACGTCATTGATGACATGAGTCGCCCCTTTTCATCCCATGAGCTCGATAGGTGACGCATTCAGGATCATTTAGCAGTTTTTTCAGTCAAAATGACAACTTGTGAACAGTGAAAGTAAAAAAAAAAAGTTGATGCAAACCACTTTTGTTTACCGAAATTTGATAACCAAAAGTTCCAACTCTGCTGTACTGTAGGTGGCATGAAGAAGTTGAAGCTCCGGTTGCATGTAAATACAGGAAACCAGGATCAAACTACTGCTCTGAGCTCTTGGCGTGACACCATCACTACTGCTGCTCTGAGCAGCAGTCTGATCCCAGTTGCCTGTATTTAACCGGAGCTCTTCTCTTCTTCCCAGTTTTAAAAGTTAATAAAATGAATAAGGACATTTCATGGTTTTAGGCCACATTTGTAAAAACAGTGAAGTATCACTTTAAATACTTTATTTGAAGTGATAGTGTGTTGCACTTAGAAGTGTTAAAACTAGGACGCAATGTTGAAAATGCGATTTTCTTCCTAAAAAGTGCTAGTATTTCTCTGGCCACGCCCACTTGGATTAATCTAGTCATAAGTGGCCCCTGAATTAGAATTAGTTAGAAATCACTATCGTACAGAGTCATGGGAATTAGTTGGTTATATAACTATCACAGTTATTAATTGGTACAAAGCAACATACTGTACACCCACATAGACACATTCACACACGTATTCACTCTTATTGACGCTTTACAGGGGTGTAAAACTCATTTTAATTTCAGGGGCCAAATACAGACATCAAGTGGGCCTCAGATTTTAGGCAAGTTTCAACATTGATGTGTCCTAGTTTGCACCAAGTCGTGTTGGACATTCACACAGATTTGTACACTTTTTAAGCGGTTTGTTTCCAATTTAAACAAAATGCATAAACTAAAGCATTTTTTTGAACTCCACTTCTGATTTTTTTTCTGAAAGTGTGATTTACAATTGGATTCCTACCAGTTGCATCTTCATGTTGAGCATTTGTGTCTCAGTCGGTCGAACGAACAGACAGACAAACATTTTTAAGCCACGCTTTGGAGGAAGGTGCTCCTCGAACATGGTCCCTTAAGGAAACACTGGTGGATGTTTTTTTAAGTTCCACTTCCAGGAATTGCTGTTGCCCCTTCAGGCCTGGAGTGCACGCTTCATTTTAAAATTATTTGTGGCATCATGTGCTCCAAATCAACAACATATAGATTTGATGTAAATTTTGTGTAGCACAGACAATATCCAAGCAACAAGTGACAGATATCAGTCCCTGCAGGTCACTAAATATCCTTGATTGTGTGTACAATTTTAAATTTTTTTAGGTAAATTTTGTGTAATCATTTGAGGAAATTTTGTGTAATAATTTAAGGAAATTTGCAAGATTTTGGGAGGTTTTAGAGTAATTTGCATGTCAAATCATGTGATAAAAGCAAAGGAAAATGGTGAGCCCTGTAAACATCACTAAGTTTAACTGAATGTGTATATTATATAGGGGCTGATATACTGTATCTGAATAAGTTGCTAATTCACACGATTCATTTTTCTCCATCATTTTAGCTTTCCCCAGCGTGCCGAATTGGGTGCTTTAATGGGCCGGATTTGGCCCCCGGACCTTGCGTTTGACACGTGGTTCAGAAACTCAAATGAAGCTTGCATATGTTACTGTAATCCATAATCCTACCCTTATAGATGTGTATGAAAATGTGACTGACTATATGGAGGTTTTATGAACCAATCTGAATCACAAAAGATATGTATACATCATAATGAGATGAAGTCACGATGAAACAACAAATCATCAATTTGATGATTTAGTGCATCTAAAAACTGCCACTGCTGACAGAAAAAAACTTTTACATCTGTGTGCATTTGTTCCATGATTAGCTCATCTTTCTAACTTTTCAATTAGAGCAATAAAATCTGATGATTAGCATTTAATTGTTGCAATTCAGAAGCCAAAAGAAAAACCTCCTGCATCTAAACAGTGCAATGAAAAAAAATTTTTATAAAATAAAACATTAAAATGATGAATTGCAAGTAAAAATAGGATTATTTTTTATTTTTATTTTTTGACAACCATAAATCTTAAAGGAATCAAGGTCTTTGCTCTAATTATGTTCTATCAAATATCCACAACTCCAATTATCGTCTCATTCAACAGCTTTTTTCCTAATGGGGTGTTTTCCATTCCCGTCACAGCTTCCTCCCTGCACCTCCACCTCCTGCCTTCAAGGCTCTGACAGCCTTAGCTGGGACACAGCTAGTTCCCTTGGCAGCAACATCTGAGCCATCTCCTGAAGTCAAGCCCAGGTGGCACAATTAGCTCTAAGTTTTCCATTACGTACATTTCTTGATTGCATCTCGTTGTAAACAAAACACCAAAGTGTTTGTGCAAAAAATTGAGGCAGAATGAGTTTTTCCTAACAGGAGAGGGGGTTGAGAATGGATAAAGAAGGACAAAGAAAGGGAGGGGAGACTTACTTCACTGTAGTGAGAGTAATGTGCGTTACACCTCAGAAAGCTCCTCTCCTGAATTGAGCCTGTAATTAGTTTTAGCATTCCACCTGCCAGACATGTCTTCTAGATGAGCTTCTTTTTCTTTAACCTTCGATGCAAGATTGAAAAACTAAAATATTCATTTTTTTAGTTCACTTTTTCAAAAATGTCATTCAAAAAATGATTTAATGTATAAGTGGTGGCCTAGTGGTTAAGGACGCTGGGCATGTAATCGGAGGGTGGCCTGTTCAAGCCTCACCTGGGCCATCACTGTGGGATGTTGAGCAAGTCCCTGAACCCCGAACGGCTCCCCAGGCGCCGCAAAATGGCTGCCCACTGCTCCTCAGGGTTAAATGCAGAGGACAAATTCCATTAATTAATGTAATAACATTACATGGCCAATTAAAGGCAAAAGCCCCAATTTAATCTTTAAAGTTGAATTCTGCAGCCCATCATATATCATTGTGTGAGCCCCAAATGATGTTATCATTCACTAGTGCAGTGCCCGTCGAAAGTATGTATTCATATAGTGGGGGCTTAAGTAGAGTTAGCAATGAGTATGTGTTTGATGGTTGGATGTACAAAGAGCAGTGACGTGCCATGAGCACTAGGGATGGGTAGTCAGGGCGTTGCAAATCGAGACCACCAATGACAACAAAATCAACATTGTAAAACACCATTAAAGAAACAAACAATTATTCAATATAGCCTCCATACTCTCCCAACAAGATATATCTCATGACAAGGCAGCGCATCCGTTGTTTGTATTGAAAACACAGAGAAAATAACAACAACAACTCGGAACAGCCAGTGAGGCTCAACCACAAAGCCAATACTTCCTTTTGTACCATTCACTGTGGAAAATACAAACAATTTCCTGACATTACCTTTGCTGAAGGTCTGGTAGCTCAGGTGTTGGTTTCCTGTCTTTTAAAAGCTGTTGTTTTTCCTCAAAAGAAAGTTTCTTTATCGTCTCTAGCGCTGTCATCCTGCCTGTAGTGTTATTCCGCCCGTTAGCTAGAGAACGTAGCAGCAGCCACGCTCTAACAATTCACTAATGCACTGTGAACGTACGTATAGCATTTAACATAGCACGGTTACGTCCAAAGGCAGCGAGAGCTGCCTTTTTACGTAAATGCTTTTTATCTTGGGGAACTGACTGCGCATATGCAAACACATAAAAACAAGCTATGGGAACAGAGGCAAAGCAGTAATGTGCTTTTGGGGGGGGGGTGGCCTCCTCCTGCCTTATAGTGGAGTGAAACTGTGCAGCGTCTGTGTCGTACCAGGAAATAGCGATGTTTAGTCATTTGGGCTATGAAAAGCACAAAATGCTGATGCTTTCAAACTTATAGGTACTGTAGGCTATCGGAAATTGAAAAATAAATAAATTATAATTATATTTTAAATAAAACAAATAATCAAAATATCAATTCACCTTTGGGTAGGCACTGCCTACCCTGACTGCATGTCACTGACAAAGAGGTGTACATACTCTGTAGTGTTATAAAGGGGTTTTATTTGCGGGTGCAAAGTAAAATAGCATGTGCGATTTCTCTGGTTTAATTCTATGGGACATGCGAATGATAACTTTGGTTTGCACCAAAGTTTGTTTGGTGCAAACGTTATTCAATGTTTCAATGTTTGCTGGACTGAAGCAAATGGATAATAAATGTCCCGGAGCATCCCCTGTCCATAGACCCTCCTTCGGCAGGGAAAATTAATTAACACAAACATGTCAAGTACAGCCAACATACTACCACTGAGAAGAGACAGAAAACAGGTGGGTTTCACACCAAAGGCGCCCCTCAGCAGATTCTTCTCATATTTTGCCTGTGGCGCCAATGGAGCACATATTGTAACAGCCTCACGCGCTTCCCCACATGCTTTTGTTTTGCTTATCCTTATTTGGGTAAGGTGCACATTAGGTCATAAACACGTAATGAAAATATCAGCGTTTATCATCTTTCCCTGTATGTTACAGTAGTAGTAGTAGTAGTAGTAGGAGTAGTAGTAGTTATAGTAGTACAGGGCTATCAAGTTTTTAACTCAGTTCAGAGTGAGACTTTGGCTGCAGCGGCCGTTTAGGTAGAATCTCATAAAAGACACACATTCTTCGAAATAAAACTATTTAGTTAACATTTAACATTCCTTAGTGCAGGGGTGCTTATCGTTTCTCGCACGCGTGCACTCACGCACGCACACACACAGACACAGCAATTTTCTAACAAAAATCCACACAAATGCCGCTGCCTAAAGGAGGCTGCACTCTATTGGCTGATGAGGGGGCCCTTCAGACAATTCGACCAATCAGAATGGGCAGGTAGGCGGGCTGCTGTACTCTTTAGGTTGCACGGAAATGTTCGTGTTTCAATTGATAAGTTTCCTTCACTACATGAAGTCATCTCCTTACTGCCACACGTCTACATATCAGTCCATTAACAGCTTTTTATGGTCACTTTTTACTGGAACAAGACCGAGACAGGCCAAAAAAAGGACTTTTAGTGTACAAGTAACAAAATAGTAAGTTCATTATTTATACACAGGGTTAAATAGTAAATCTAAAGTATAAATAATGCATCACAATGACAAATCTTTAAAACATTGGCATCTGACTGTGGGATAGTGACTCTGTTTTACCAGTACACTTTTTTTTTTTAAAGCATATTTGTCCACATGTTTGATGTCATCTATATGCTACTGTAGAAATTTTAGAAGCATAGAAATTTCGACTGGAAAAAATGGGAACTGCAGAATACTGATCAAACAGTAAGCCTAATACCAGTGAAAAAAAAAATAAATAAATCTTACTATAATGACTGTCAAGCATTAAAACATATCTCTTATCAAAGCTAATGCATTTTCCTTCTCTTACTTCTCTGTGCAGGCCTCACTCAGAGCCTAGGGCATAGCCCTGAGCCATATACTACAGCTGATTTAATATTACTCAAACTTAACATCCTCTGCGTAGAGGAAATTATACTGAATCAAAGCCAATTTGGAACATCAACCACAGTATGTATTTGTTGCACACATTTGAACCTTCGAAAGACAAGCCACATTTTCAAGGGAAATAAACTTTCTAATGAGGCCCAAAACCATTTAAAAACTTAAATTGATCATGATTGATGACTGCTTTGCTTATTTTTAATAATTAATTGAAGTGGCCTACAGTACTTGAATGGCTGTTAATGTTTTGCAAGGGGAGCAAA
Organism: Gouania willdenowi; assembly: GCF_900634775.1. Classification (NCBI taxonomy): domain Eukaryota; kingdom Metazoa; phylum Chordata; class Actinopteri; order Blenniiformes; family Gobiesocidae; genus Gouania; species Gouania willdenowi. Next base: position 17,593,935 of record NC_041047.1, on the reverse strand, counting down.
TGCACAAAACTTAATTTTATCCCGATATTAATCATCCTGTGTCTCAATTTAATTCTCGTCACACATTTAGTTTTGGTGTATTTTAAATACAGAAAGTCATTCGCTTTTTGAAGGCAAACAGTGTGATTGCTTTCCCCTGCAGAATGCCACAGCTGAGTGGGTTTTCCTTTTTAAAAGTTTAAAAGGCATGCATTTCAATTACAATACAACTAATCGTACCCAAGTCAGCACCAGTCTAACCTTTACTTAAACTCAATTACACTCTTTCCACGGACAGGCACAGTTTTCACATCGCTTTGTAAATATGACCTTTTAAAAACAAGTCAGGTCTGAGGTATTCTCAGCCTATGATGGGACACTATAGTCCAGTACTGTGAGATAAATGCACGAACGGGCTGTAGAAAGAAATTAGGTCACTGCAAACTGAGAGACTTCCAGTGGATGAAAACTTTTTCAGAACAGTATAAACCCCACATTCACTCTAATTACTGGTGCTGGGTCAATGCTGTTGAAGTGTAGTACACAAATCTAACTCACTCACAGTAATTAGCTTCCCTGGATGTTATGTAATGCTTTCTGTAAAAAGTCTCATTTTGCTACAAAAATCAAAGTACGTGCGTCACCTTTTGATTCAAACTGGACTTGTTTTCAACTTTTTGTTATCCATCCTGCTGAGTAGTGGGTTTTTTCTACAGAATAATGTGTATTGCTTGTTTAGTGAGGTATAAGAATTGCTGTTTTAGCATTTCTGGATTTTTTTTTTCTTCTATGCCTTCAAAAGTGTCTTTTTAGATGTATGTCAGTATTTACTGATGGTTGAGCACACAATAGCTGAGGAAACATATCTCAGCATCTTTAAAATATTGTGGAGGATGTTGTTTTGGCTTAAAATTCCGGATGGATCATCAAGACTATTGGTCCTCCTAATTGTCAATTATTGTGATGTAAGGCCGTCGTGCGTGCTCGTCCCTGGCTAGTTTTTGGCTTGCTGCGCATGCGCACTTTCAAGTGTTTAAAAGAGGGCTAGTCACTAACTGAAATCGGACACGGAAGAGGATCGTAGTGGTATGCTTTTGATGCAGATTTGACAATAATTGACCTAGTAGTTATTAGCAGAGAAGTTTATCTTAATGTAAGCTATGATTAGCGATGCAAGCCCTGGCACGAGTCACACACTGGGCTCGTGCAGGCTCTCTCACACACGTTTAATAGGCGTTCCCTCTTGGGAGCAGGTAGAGTGTTGCGCATGTGCATTTTTTCTAAAAGTGGAGAGGGCGTTTCTTTTCTAAACATTGGGAAAATTCTCTTCTATACCTTTAAGATAGCAACTGGAAGGTTATGTTGTTTACCCTAGTGGTCTTTCCAGTTGTTCTGTCCATTATTTAAATCCTTTAACATTCAAATGAATGAATGTAATTGTTTTAACGACTGTATAGTGTCTTTGAGGTTTTGAAAAGCGCTTATAAACAAAATGTATTATTATTATTATTTCTAAACAGTACTTTACAAACCCCATAATTATAGCTGCTCTGCAATAGGATTGAAAAAATGCTTTAAAATCATACATCCATGAATAAAACATGCAAAAGCTTTGCTTCAGTCCTGCTCTATATCAAACATTTACCCAACAGTGTATAAAATTAATTCATTAAAATTATAATCCACATCACACTAAAAGCATAATGATATGTATCCCTTTTTACATCTCCTATTCTTTTGCTTTAATTGCAGTATATCCATGATTAAAGACATCCAAGGTGTAACATATGGACTGCCTCTCTCATTATAAATAAATGCATTAGGTATTTATATATAACAGCAGGATGCGTGGGAAACAAACCCCAGGAAAGTAAATGTTCTAAAATCCCATGCCAGCTATAAAATCAGTTTCCCAGGAAACTAAAATTACACACGTGTAACCACAATGGTTTGCATAACCGAGTTTCACATGCTTTGGAAAAGCCATTCAGCACTTTACATCAAATGTATGCTGGCTGTGCGTTGAACATTTCATGCATGATAATTAAAGTTATAGTGCGTTCATTTAAATTCTGCTGGCGACGGCGGCCTGGTGAGCAACAATAGGAAATGTCATATTTTCTCTCTGCAAGCATTGTGCACACATTGAAAGCTGTAAGGGAGGCGTTGCTCCTTTTAAAAGGACAGAAGTTTCTTTATCTTCCTATTATGAAGCATAAGTTGGAAAATTGTGTCCAGCTACACTTGCTTCATTACAGTGCCAATATTGGAGCGCACGTGAGCTGCTCTGCTGTAGCACTGCTGGGAATTATAATTAATGCATCACGGTCATAGCAGCATTTTAATACAGTGACAGGGCTCATCGTGTACAGCTATCATTAACTGTTGATTCAGTGATTCAGGTTGTGGGTTTAACGCCATTGTGTTTGTGTGAGTGTTTGTATATCTAAATGTTTATTTCCATTAGCATATGTGGCTAGGCTCCAGTATCTCTTGTGTAGAGGGTTATTAAAATGATTGATGTTCTGTGTCTAGTTTTTTTGTATGTGAGTTTAAGTTTGTTTATGTAAAAATAATATTGTTTTAAAGCTGCAGTTTGTATATTTTTATTGCATAATTTGGTCAAAAATCCATAATCACCTTTGAGCATATTGTAATTCAAAGTGTTCTGAGTGGATAGTGAATCTCTTCTCCTTCTCTTGGCTTTGTATTTAAGCGTGACGCTGGACTTCAGCCAATCAGAGATCTTTCTACAAACAGACCATGAGCTGTTTTACTATTGGCTACTCGATCATCGATAGTAAAAGTACAATGGAGGATGGTTCTGCAGAAGTCCCAACACAACACTTTAAATTTCCTAGATTTTGTCACCAAATTCTATTTAATTAAGGAAAACATTATGTAATAGCTTTAAGAAAATTTCAGGATTGTGCACAAATTCTGAGTTTTAACACTAAAAATGGCTGCAATCATGCAATATAAGCACCAGGACTGCATCAGGACACTAAGGGTGTGTCGATCCGATATTGATATCGGTCCAATATCAGCCAGAAAACGAATATTGGATTTTATCAAACTGCATTGTAAATCTCCGATATAAGCGCTCCGATAAGTTTTTGTTGTTTTAGTCCTCGCCCTCAGTTGTTCCCACCATATACTGACAGTAAAAAATAACTGAAGTGAACTTGAATTGTTGACTATTGTTCTCTGTTTGAGTAACATCACTTGATCAAGCCTTTTCTATCATTCCACATTACAAAATTAGTAATAAAAGAATGTATGATTCGTGCTGATAGCGTATCTGTATCGACCAATACTCAGGCTGCAATATCGGTATTGTATCGGAAGTGAAAAAGCTAAATCGGGACATCCGTAATTTACACGATTCATGTTTTCTCTGTAATTTTTACTTCCTTCTGCGGGCCAAATTGGATGCTCCAAAGGGCCGAATTTGGCCCGGGATCATGAGTTTGACACCGTGATCTAAAAGCTCAAATATGTTTAGGTGGAACAGACTGCGTGGAGGTCTCTCTGACCTGGTATGTGGGGCGGACTGCACGCCCCACACACCGACTCAGAGCGAGCGTTATAACAGATGGGAAAAATTGCTTATGAACCTAAGAGAGTCATATCCAAGGTGAAGAGAACAGACGCAATTTATTTGTAGTGTAGACGTGGAGTGTTTGCTCTGCAGGTTGGATCAGGAGGCGGAGCAGTGGCTGTGAGCCTCTCACTGTCCTCACAGCAATTAGTGAAACGTGCTTTCATGTAAGCGTCTCTAAAACACCAGAAAACTCTCCAATAACCCAAGATAAAGTTCCTAGATTTGTCACTAGTCTCTATTGAGAAAAAAAGTCCCTCAGTGTTTCAATACAGGGAGGGAAGGGGGGAGCATGGTTGTTTCTCTACAAGTCTCACGATTCTACATACTGCAGCTTTAACACATGGATGTGATTCTGTGATGAAGATCACATTTTGTCAAATGTTTGTCAAGTATCAGAGGCATTTACTGTATCTATGAGAAACATGCACAGGTAAACTAAGTGCCACTGATCAACACAAAGGGCGTTGACCGTATAGGAGTTCACATGACTTGACTATGCATTTAATTGTTTATGCTTGAAACAACAGTCTAAGTATATTATTGAACCAACCACCTGTGTGTGCCATGAATGATAAGTTGTCAGACATTGTTGTCTCACAATCATGTGTCTGCATCAGTGCACATGAGCCCAAACCAAGGGGTTCAGTTTACATCATGAACGCAGGGGACTGATCGAACGATTTGATGCGACTTTCTCTGGGATTTGGCTGAAGTGTCACGTGTGTTTGTTCTAACAGCTGGTGAGTGAGCAGCAGGAGAGCCGTCCTCTTCTCAGCCCTTCCATAGATGACTTCCTGTGCGAGACCAAGTGTGAAGGCGTTTCCCGGCCAGTGACGTCCAACACAGCAGGTAAATAGCACATTCTCACTGAAACAAAGTCTAATTCTTTCATTTCATATGTACTGTACATAAGTTACAAGACTAAAAAAAACATTTCTATTGTACAGGTTTTACTATTAAAGAAGCATAGGGCAGGATTTGAACATTCATTTTAAGTTTTCTTTTTTAATGCTAATGGATGATGATGTGCTCTAAACCAAAGAGAAAGAGCCCACACCCATTTCTACCTATTGCCTTGAAAAGATTGTGTCATACATTTTGTACTGCTGTTTCGGGGTGTGAATTTCAAATGACGCTGATGGTGATGTCAAATGACACCGGTGCGCGTTCTCGACGGCTTGGAGTGGCAGCCCAATACCGAAAATAAAACAGAAGGAGAAGACGACGGCTTGGAGACTGAAAGAAGACAAGCATGGTGGACTAAATTACTGTTTGGTTCCACAGATGTACGCAGAGGCATGTGCACAGGTCTTGCAGTAAACAGACACATGAACGGCGAGTAAATAACTTACCGTCCCAGTCATTTTTTTTCTCAAAGAAATGACGTATTTACGGTTTTTTTTAGTGGTAAGCACCACTTTTATTAATAAACAACTGATAATGTCAACATCAGATCAGCACATGGGTAACAAGTGAAAGTGTAACATGAATCAGAATTCCTTTATTAATCCCAGGGGGAAATTGCTTAAATAAATAATAAATAAACAGTGGTGCAGTGCTCGTAAGAGACCCATCAGATCTATTTACATAATCCATGTATCAAAGATAAGGATAATCCATGTTGTTGTGCAGAAATAGGAATGTTTCAATGGTGTATTCCTTTATACAGTAACCGTCCTCTGCTCCATTCTCCCTGCACCGTGAATCACAGCTCTCACTGTTACAGATAAAGCTGCATTCCTCATTAGCTGAGGCTGCTGCAGCAGGTGAGCAAGATCGCTGCGCGCAAACGACACTATGTGACCGAACCCAACCACCAGTTCTAAATATCTGTCCGAACCCGACCGGTCCGGTCCCGTCAGCGTTGGGTCGGGTATCCATCCTCTGTCCACAGTATCAGCTCCATGATAAACAATCAGTTGAAGCGTGCACCCGTAACGGCTTGGCTGATGGCTGCAGTCTGACTTCTAGATCCTGCCCTATGCTCCTTTAAAATTTCATTTATTCAGACAAGAGTTATTCATTGAATAGTCATTTCACTTTGGAAAAAAAAAACTATTAAACCTTTCATCACAGCGGTGATAGTTATTAAATTTTTTTTAGAGATCTGGCTCTTTTGGCTCAGCTTAAACTCAGGTCTTTCAGCTCTCAATTGGCTCCTCAAATTCTTTGTTGCCTACATTAAATGAAAATATGTTTTGTGTATTCATATTGTATTCCAGTATTCAGGTAAAACACCTGGTTTATTTGGGGGAAAAGTACTTCTTTGTCAAACATCTCTCTTACCAGACCTCAGGGTGCCCAAACAGCTTTTACATTACTGCCTTTTCACAAACAGCTTGTGTTTTATTTAAACCTCTTCAGGCAGCCGTCATCAGCAGCACTGATTCATAGTCGCACCTGTCTGCAAAAGAGCACAAAGGCACAGAAGACAAGAATACTGTAATTACGCTGGGATTTTAGTGAACAAATGCTCTCAGTTGGTTGTCATGAAACAGCAGCGCGCCAATTAAGCAAGTGTGTTCTTTTCACTTTGAGCTTGCGTTGCACAAATGGCACAGCCAGGATCCTCTAAGATGAGCTGTAAAATGATTTTATTTCATTTCCCTCAGATAACCAATAACTGAGCTTTCACTTTGCTTTTTTTTCTGAACTTCCTTTTTTAAAAGGGCTTTTGTTTTTGTTTTGTTTGTTTTTTTGGACGATAACAGCCAAGCAATTAGATTGGATTAAAACAATGTCTAAAGTACCAAAGGCACCCCACACCCCACCCCACTTGGTTTGTTTACATAGTTGTGTATTATAGCTCTTCCCTTAGCAGAATACATTGGGTCAAGACCAATTTGGTGTCATAAATCATAAGTTTAGAAATATTTCCAACAAACACTTAAGGATATACTGTACCAAAACTATTGGGTTTATATATACAGTACTTTTTGTTTATGTTTCTCTCAAGTTTTAAGTCAATATAACCCTTCTCATCTGCCTGTGCTTTAGTTTCTGTTTCATTTTTTTTTTTGATTTGTTTATTTATTTGAACAGGCAAAAAAAAAAAAAAAAAAAAAAAAAAAACATACAAAGTGCTCAAATTATAGTGACAACAACAACAACAACATAGATAACTATGTTGCTCAAAAGACTGCAGGATAAAGTAACACTTTACTTGATGTTTTATACATAAAGGCTGACATTACGCTGTCATTATTATGACATGAAACCTGCCATTCGCATGAATAGGGTGTCATGAAGGCTGTTAATAAGTGTCGTTCGTTACAACCTAACCTTCTGTGAATCTAGCCCTCAACTCTAATCTTAACCCTAACCCCACTAGATCCCTCCACCTAACCCAAAAAATGCCAACATAGCTCCAAAGGAGTCATAATTTAGCAAACGGTGTCATAAATTAGCGAACGACACTTAATGACTGCCTCCATGACACCTTATTCATGCGATTGACAGATGATGACAGCGTAATGTCAGATTCATAACTTCAAGTAAAGTTACCAAAGAAAGTGTATGTAGAAATTGGGATAAGCTCATATTTCCATTTCTCTCTTCTATCCATTCAGAATGTGGTTTGCAAACATTTTCCGTTGCTGTTTAAAGCTATTCTGCTCACACATATATATATGCGTGATTCTATTTGTGCAGTTTTATCTTCAACATTGGACCTGTTGGATCTCAGTGAACCTGGCGAGAGGAAATATAGCAGCAAAGACAGGAAGAGCCCGCTGTCATCCAGGAGTGGAAGCCAGAAGAGCAACTCACACAGGAAAAAGACGGATGAGACTGAACTGATCCAGGTGGACATTGAGCATACAGGACCAAGTATGAAAAACCCAGAGAGGACATCGCTAGAATCAGGTACAAACTGGTTTAAATCATCGTTGAACCGTTGGAATCATCGTCAACTCATTTATAACATATTTAGCACCAATGAAATAACTTCTGAGTAATGTGGATATTGGTCATAAAATTGAGAAAATCGATTCAAACTGAAGTAATCATTTAAAGACATGCAGGTTGAATATGTATTAATACTTTTGTATTTAAAAAAAAATGACTGGCATAATGGCAAAAACAAAATGTGTTTTTAAAGTAATATATCAAAAAATGAAAAGCTTTTGACTTCATTCTTTACTAATAAAATACAAACAATTTATAATTGTATGGTATGAATTTTGCCGTAATGTTTGTTTTTATTCATATAATACAGATTACATCATCTTGTCCAAGAAATAAATAATATAAATGATATTGTATTCCTAACCCCTTGCTTTGACTGACTTTTGCAGTTTAATTTCTGAATAATAACTTTTCTGTTTGTCTAATTCTGTCCTGTAGTTACTATGACATCTTTGGAGAAATGGGAAGATTTAAATCCCAACCCAGAGAGAAATGGCAACAGAAAATGGAAATTGGAGAGACGGCGTTCCTCTAAAAATTCTTCCAATGAATTTCTGTGGTGGGTTATGACTTTCAGCCTTTGTGCAGCACAAAATGGTCTTTAACACGTCTTTATTAGTCTCTTATCACAAGGGTCTTTAAAGTTGGCTATGATGGCCGTCGATCTGATATTGGGTATGGTAGACACCAGAGTTAGCAATACATTTTGGAGTTATATTCATAACCTGCACACATACCATGGCTCAGTGGTAGAGTGGGCCGTCCAATAACCGAATGGTTGGGGGTTCCAATCACGCTCTATCTAAGTCATTGACGTTATGTCCTTGGGCAAGGCACTTCACCCACATTGCCTCTTGGGTGCGAGTGTTGGCGCACTATGCCAGCCTCGCTTCCATCAGTCTGCCTTGTGGCAGCTGTGGCTAAAATAGTAGCTTACCACCACCTTGTGTGGAGTAAAACAATAATGCACATCAATGTAAAGCGCTTTGAGTGTCTATGAAAAAGCGCTATATAAAAATCCAATGCATTATTATTGTTATTACATAATGTTCTTCGTCAGTTTTCTCATTTTACCATATTAATTGGCTTTTGGCTCATAAAAGTCTATTCCACTGACAGAACAGCTCAGAAGCTTTTTGAAAATCCAGTTTTAGATTCCGCTTCCCAGCTTTGTTGTTTGTACTCACACCAATCTCATTAGCGTCACGTTCAGCTATAGCAGGTGGTCCTTTTCATCTCAAAGAACACTAAACAAATAAATAAAGGCTATTCACTACCTGCCTACCTGTAAGGCAGTGATTAAAAACACAGAGGCTGACTGGGAAACAGAAATGATCTTCTTAGCACTTTTCCAACCAAAACCCCAGAAGTTGATGGTGAGTAAGTAACCAATTAAGTTTGGCAGCTTAAATACAGTCCTTTTAAAAATGTGCTCAGATTTATTGATTTGTGGATCACAAATGTTAAAAGAAAGAATAATAATTTAGTTGCCCAAACATGGCTACAACTCTGCTATATTTATAACCAAAGCTGTATTTTACCTTTGCTTGTCACCACCAGCCAATGTGGAAACTTAATAAAACCTTCCATTTGGCTTTTTTTCTTTTCTTTCTCTTTTTTTGACAAACAGCGCGTCATAAAAAGCTAAACTTTGAACTGTATTTGTTTAATTTCTTAGTTCAACAAGCAGGGAATAAATGTACATCATGAGCGAAAAGTACAGATCAGTGCTGATCATTTTGTCTTTATACTCACTTTTCTGAGAAGACAAGCTTACTTTTGCTCATGTTTGTTCAATAAAAATGATCGACTTCAAACTTCAGCTTTGAAATACAGTTTGTCTCACCATTTGTGCAAAGAATGTCAGACAATGTTTGAGGCTTTAGTCTTGTGTCCCAACAACACAGAGAACAAAATCAAGTCTGATTAAACCTTTTATTGAGTTGACATCACTTATTTTTGATCACCCTATCGTTTTACAATCCTAAAGAAAGAAAGAAACCTTCTCATCTGAGATGATGCTGTAGCTCTAAGCAGAGTCACATCCAGTCGCTGCACATGGTTGGAACAGCGCAGTGCATTGGCAGTAAACATCTGGGCAGCGTCTCTATCTGCACCAGCTGCCACACATGATGAAAGGTATTGCATCATGCCTTAAAGCGGTTAAACCATCAACGGTTTACAGTGAATGTCCCCTCTACCGCTGCTTCTTCCCCTTTAGCTTCCATATCAGAATATAATTCCAAAGACTATTCCTGAATGAGCATTCATCTAAGCAGCTAGTGCTAAAGGCTATCCTCAATCCTCGGGCTCAGTGGATTTTCCAGTTCTTTGATCACATTTCCAGCATGAACCATCACTGTCACTGTTTCTCATGCTTTTTTTTTTTTTTGTTGCATCCAGTCCAGTTTCCACTATTAGCAGCATGAATGTCCATCACACAGAAGGAGAAGATACATAGTATTCAGTAAAAAGGCATTTGTATAGCACCTTTCCTACATAAGGCAATTCAATATTTCCCAACCTTTACTGTCTCATGTACCCTCCGACTTCTCTCTTCAGATTAAAAAACCCCTTCGTCACTCCAATTTAGTAACCATTCTTGTATTATTTACGTTAACATTTTGGCCCCTGAAATCTCCTACAGCTTGAAAATGTCAACCTGTACGTTTAACGCACAGGAAATATCAATTTTGTGCATTACAATTATTGTATATCAGAGAATATATTGACCTCAATTTCTAGTAATGTGCATAACATGTTAGTAACAATTTTGTATGATATTAAGGTCACAATATTGTTTATTTCATGAATGCCGTTTATTGTCAACGGGTGGAAAAGGTGTTGGATGAGCATGTACAGTGTCTGAAATAGGCTTCAAAATGACTCAGCATGTTGGAAATAGATTCATCAATGTTTCCATGTACCCCCTGCCATGTGTTCATGTACCCCTAGGGGTACACGTACTCCTGGTTGGGAACCACTGCTTTACAAGATCAAAAACCAACAATAAAACATTAAACAGGTTTTAAAAACCAACAATAAAATCATTAAATTAACAATAAAATGATTAAAAATCTCCGTCCAAGTCATACGCAATAGAGAAAAAGAATTTCTACAGTAACTAATTATTATTTCAATATTTTCCACCACTGGGTCATAGTTTGTGGATGCTAAAAATGTGTTTTCTGTATAATTATAGTTTGGAAGCGACGTGATGTGTTAAAGGAGATTAATCGTTGCATTATCTCACTTGTCTCTTTCCTCCCTCAGGTCCATTGACTGTAAAAGCCAATTAGATGCATCTAATAAGAATATCTTGGAGGCAAATACCAAAGTTGAGCCTGAGTCTGCCCTGCTCTCACAAGTAAGTGTAGAGTGTGTGCTTAAAGGGTACGTCCCATTCATGAAGCTCACCTATCTCAGATATTAATAACTAATCATTAAGACTTGACATTGGTTAGATTTTGAGTGAAAGTGCAATTACCAAGTTAATGTCACTAATGTGTGTAATAACTGTGACACCCTGTTATGTAATGTTTTCCCCTCATTTCGTCCTAACACTTACAATTCTTCCATTTCAGCTCAACAGGCAGTATATTAGTGGAAGACATGTAAGCCACCCTATGCATCCTCTCATCTAACATTGAAAGACTTCCACATTTGCACCAGTAAAAGAGCATCGCACATTTAATGAAATCTGACAAAAATAAGTGATAACGTTGTCAAGTGACTTTTAAGGAAAACTGATGCACATTGTTTGCTTTTTTGAATTTTCTCGTGTGGTGCTTCGAGGTCCAAATGTCAAATGCTTTCCTCCTGATCTTATGTCTCTATACAGGCCTGCATATGGGGGGGGGGTCTTGTTTCCAGATGCCATTATTAGATTATTAGCCCATTAATTATTCACAAGTGTTACTCTGAGTCCATTAGAGTTGATCTCACCAGGCCAGCTAAGCATACATCACCTTTTCAGGACTTTGATAAATAATAGATCTGGGGTTAGACGTCCAAGATGGAGGGTACTTATTTTGTAACACTAAATTTGTTACACATTTGTTTAACATTGTAGCACTGTGACAGTGATTCTGTAAAATTACACAAACATGTACACAAACAAGCAACTCTAGCGTGATGTTTATGTTGACTCTATCACCAGACTTGTGGCTTATAAAATTAAGAAAAATCCCCCTCATATTTCTATTTTAGCCTTGATACAAAAAAAACACTAAGCTTTCTTGTTTTTTTTTTTCCATCATAAAGCCACAAACTATTCAATCATGCCTGCATAGCTTTGAGTGCACTTCTTCAAGCAGCCCATGCACCAGTATACATATCTATTTCAATATGAGCTGCCTATAAAAGACCTATACAGGAGTCTGAACAGAAAAAAAGAATAACCTCTGTTGGCCATCATGAAATTATGGGCCTGCTACTGATCATAATGAGTGCACATTTTTGGTCGTGACTGTGGCAACAATTATAGTTAAATACATGTGCACCTTTGAAACATAATGGACTTTCTAGTACACTTTGCTGCATGATCCCATTGGCTCATGAAACATTGTCGTGTAACTAATCCAAACAGGTCATTTACATCAACCCACATTTTAGGGTTGCTTTTACTTTATAAAACCTTGTTTGGACCTCAAACAATTTGACATCATGTAGTTTTAGAAGAAAAAAAAACATTGTTTTGTGTAGATCTGAAGGGTTTAAATTGCAAATTCCTTTTTGTTTACAACTCCAGAGCAAAAAGTGGCAGTAATGTATCAACTCTAATTAGCAAAAGTGGAAGTGACAATTTTTCTGAAAATTACCGTGGCCCGGTGGTTGGGGACCTCTATTAGGATTAGTGCTAATCCTTGACTGTTTTATGTATCTGTTTTCTTCGTTTCTCACAATGACCCCAAAATAAAGGTGTGACAGAGATGCAAGAACGTAAATATATTAAAAGTAAACAATAACGAGCCAGTATCAGAACATTATATTTCTAGTCTTTGGAGTCCTTGAACCCTCAGAAATGGAAACCTGGCTTGACTTGACCTTTTTTTTTTTAATCTCTAATAGAAAGGGATCCAAAGTTTGTTTCTGGAATCTGGCTTGGGTTGGGTTTTTTTTCCTCTGGATCTTGTAAATTATTAATATTTTAAATCTGGTAAAGAAACTAAACAAATAAACAACCGAAAACTAACACATAGTTCCAATTGCTTTTTTGTTTTGTTTTGGGTGGTTCTTTCCTTTAATCAAGCTTAAACATCTTCACATACACACAGTAAGAATGGCAACTGGTTTTTCAACACTGCATGCATTCTACTCAATAGGATTAAAAGTAAAAAATAATCCATGAGGAGAGTTTTTCAGTCCATTAGGGGTGACATAGTGTAACCTGCATTAATCATGTACCGTGGTAATTTGCAGTGATGAACACTGTGATTGGTAATGCCTGACCTGCCCGCTGAGCAAGTGAAGCCCCATGCTGCACACACACGCTGAGCGGTGTCCGTGTTTTGTTATGGATTTCAGGGCTCCGTACCATAAATCATGTAGCACCATCTCATCTGAGCACAAAAGCATCTCAAAATCATTTTTTTTCCCTAATTTTTGCAGCTGAATGCAAGAGTTTCAACACAGAGTCGTGAAAACTGAAACCCCGTTCTCAAAATGCGAAATCATGCGTGTATCGTAATTGACCAATTTAATTTTTGTATAAAAGCAGAGCTACACAAACAACTTTGTAATGGATAATTAATCACATTATGCATATTAGGATGTTGCATGTGCAGGTGCACGAGAGGCTCGGGTGGAGGATGAAAAATGAGAGGCTATATAAGAAGCATGTTCATCAAGGCTGCGGGGGGAGGGGGAGGGGGGGTTGCTGACTGTAGCTATTCTGCTGGCCCTCCTAAGCATGTCAGAGGCTTTGTTGAGCCAGAGATATTTACTCGTCCCTGTGAAAGCAGAGATGGCTGACCCTGTAAACTCTCCCTCCCCACCTCTCCCTTTTGACTGTGGATATGTTTGTTTATTTGTGTGTGTGCGCGTGCGTGTGTGTGACAGGCTCGTCTAACGAAGGAGCAGCGTTTGGGGAGCGCCCACCTGTCCAGACATCAGTCTCTCGAGGAGGAGTTTGAGCGAGCCAAGGCTGCTGTTGAGGTAAACAGAAAGCCTGATTTGTGCATCTATCATCTGTCACCTGTCAGCAGAATTTCACTTTTTTACGGAAACATAAACAGATAACAAGCAGAGTTTTACAGCGGCTTCATTTCGGTTTTCCAAGCAATGTGTGCATCCCTCCAGTCTATCACAGCCCTAAAACATAGGGACACACACAAAGAAAGGCACACACAAATTCACTTGTGCAGTTATTTGACTTGTGTAGGAAATCAAATGAACACACGTTTTAATCCTTGTTGTTAATCCAGAGTAGTACATAACAAAATATAAAAAACAAAAGGAGATGCACTCACAACTGCCAAACATGCAAATATACACAGAAAAACATTTTTAGGATTTTGTCCTGCTTATAAATAAAGACACCAAAAAAAAACATTATAATTTTCAACACATTTTAAGCAACAAACCACGAATAAAGGATGATACTGTAAAATGGCTGGGGCTGCTTATTTTCTGCCCCTCAAGTCTCTGACTCAACACCTTCACCCCAAAAAGTTTGATAAAACTTCTTTACACTTGTTATATTTTCATGTTTTTACCACTCTGTACAACAGACTTACCCTTTCAGCTAATGAGGTGTGCTACTATGTGCTTTAGCCACACACACAAGTTATAAAGTGGATGAAATTATCATGACTGTTTGCTGGTTACCAACAGAGGCAAACTGGCAAAGTGTCACGTCAAAATTAGTATGTTCACATTAGATAGTATGCAAAGATTAAGTAAGCAAAAAATACCCAGATGTATACCATATTGGGACATTTTTAAAGTAAGCACGGTAGGCCCACTTGTCATACTCAACCGCCCCATGATGCATTGTGAATAGGGCTCTTGTTTTGAAGGTGACCGGAAGTTTTGTCAGTAGCACAATGGCGGGTCTCCATAAATCTCTGAAATGTCGGCATCAAATGTGTATCCGTGCGTTTTATGGATCAAATGAGCACATGTTGATGTTCTACCTGGTCAATTTCTTGTTTAAAATGTTTTCAGAACTTTTAAAGGTGGAGAATCAACAGAGATATTTAGCCTCAGTGTGCTTACGGTTTTCATTCATTGTAAGTTTGAAATGCATCTTGGGAAACTTCTAAGTATACTTCAGTTCGAAACGGTCATCATCCTATTCATACTGATAGTATATTGTAGACAGTATGTATTCATAGAGTTTGTAGTGTTTAGTACGGAGTGTACCATTTCTAACACAGCCTAAGTATTGTAAATTAGTGCACGGTATGGTTTAGAAAAACATTCCTGTTTCAAAGACTCTGCATGATGATTTTTCTCTAACATTGAATACTAGTGCTAGCATGTCTTTGTAAATAGTTGAGGAAGGACTAAAGCAGCAACTGTAAAATCAGGCAAAAGCAATACGCAGCCTCAGTGGAGCAAAGTGTCCCACTGGGGATCCCATAGCTTAGCAATGACATCACAACGTAGTAAATCTGAACCGCATTCGGCCAAAACCTGGAAAAGGTTAAACTCACACATAATCTGGAAGGCACCAAGCCGTGGGATTTAGAGAAGTGTCCGAACAAGAGCCTAAGTGTAAATCATTGATTTGTAACAGTATCTCAGAGCCTCGATCGAATGGCCTGAGGGCTGCTTTCCACTCCGGTCTCTCATCCAACTGGTCAGCCAATTTGACATGAAACGCCAATGTCAAACTCTTTAGTCGTGCTATTTACAGTTAGGTAGCTGCTCATCTGTACGCTCTAAAACTTGAATCACTGTAGAGTTAGAAAAGTCACAGATGGCCGACTGAACTTTAAATCAGTGCTCAGTCCTCTGATACATTCAATTATATCAACCATTCAAATGTAAGAATGTGAGGACGCAGCAAAGGAGCCAACAAAACATCTTAATTGGGTGCCTTTGACATTACTCACATTAGCTGGTAATGAAGTATTTTAATATACTTGAGTTTTTAGACCACTGAGATATGATGTTTGTCAAACTGATAATTATTGGAACTGCGAGGAGCAAATTCATGACTGTGGTCAACAGTCTCTCCTGCCCTTATGATAAAGATTAAATGAAAGCTACTGCGTGGTTTGATTAAAACAGCAAGGGGACAGGTTTACTTTAATATTGCACGGTATTGGTCACAGACAGTTGTGGGTAAGCTCGTGATTACAGCTTCCCTGAAGGTGCACACAAGTCAGCCAAGTGGCAGCCATGTAATCAAAAGGTCAGTGGTTTTAATCCTAGGAAACTGCAAAGGGAGAAAGAAACGATGAGGCACGTTGATTGTTCCCTCTCAGTGTGACTTCAAGAAACGACTAAATGTGCAGTAGAGGAGGAGAGCGTTGAGACATATTTAGCTTTGAGGCTCAAGTAAGTCGATCTAATCAGTGTTTTATAAAGGGAGTGGCATGTGGGGAAAATTGGTTTGTGCTGTTTCCATCCAAACAAGTAGATTCTTGGGCTGTGTTTGAAATCGCATAATAACACAATACTATATAAAGTCTGACGTCACAATGAGTATGTAGTATTAGTATGGAAAGATTGAGTATGCAAGAAATACCCGGATGTATACTATATTGGGACATTTTTGAAGCATGCATGGTGGGCACACTACTCATACTAAACCGCCCCATGATGGATTGGCAACCAAACGTAAAATCGTCCTGGCACCTGCTTCAAGTTAAAAATCAAACAACCCCAAAAAAGCATTTCATCTTGTCTTCCATTAGTTTTGAATGATTTTGTAAATGGGGCTCTTGTAAGTTTTGTCAGTAGCACAATGGCAGTGTACATGAGTTTTTTGGATCAAATGACCACGTGTTGATATTCTACTTGGTGACTTTCTCACTTAAAATGCTTTGTCAAAGGTGGAGAATCTACTGAAATATTTAGCCTCAGTGTGCTTCCGGTTTTTGTCGGTGTAGGTTCGAAATGTTTCTTTGGAAACTTTGAAGTAGTGAAACGGTCTTTTCAAATCTTCATCTTTTTATGAGGCGACCGTGGCTCAGGTGGTAGAGGGTCGAGAGGTTGGGGTTCGATCCCAGTACCTGACTATGTGTCGAAGTGTCCTTGGGCAAGACACTGAACCCTAAGTTGCTCCCAGTGGTCGACTAGCGCCTTGCATGACAGTCCTGTCCCATTGGTGTGTGAATGTGAGAGTGATTGGGTGAATGAGCTGATATGTAAAGCGCTTTGAGACTGCTTCAGTGTGGTGATAAAGCGCTATATAAAAATCAAGTCCATTTTTAAGTCCATTTATCATACTAACCATACTTATAGTATATACTTGAGTTTGTAGTGCATAGTAGGGAGTATGCCATTTCTAACAAAGCCCTAGTTTAAATCTGCAGTGGACAAGATTGGAAGATTTTTCTATGGAGCATGTACAGTATGTTCTTCTCCATGGTGGATCTCAACATTTACTCCAGTTACAAACCCTAATGTAGGCCTTCTTATTCTTCTTCTTCTACATTGGGTGATTGAAGGAAGGTCAACTGTCAAAAATCATTGATGCTAGAGCTGGACAAGCTTTGATTGAAGCTGCCACCCATGTTGTAAAATCAAAGTTGAAACCAGTTACTTCGCCTATGAAGCATGAATCTCAGGGGCCAAAGTGTCACATCGATATGGGAAGTAATCACATTGTCTGCCAAAAAAACATTAATGGCCTTTTGTTCAATGTAATGTATTTAATTCTTCAGTGAGTGACATTATCAGGACTCAGGGTTCCTATTTTGGTCTCGCTGACCAAGGACTTGGCCTGCGTGGCTCAGCGGTGGGTAGCTCATTAACATTAAAAGGCCAGGTCAGCCTCCTTTTTTTTTTTTTTTCTTTCTTTCTTTGTAGGCCACTGTGTCACCGGTAAATAATGACACCCTCGTAATAGGAGCCCCTTGAATAAAGAGGATAAGTTATCTCCATCATAAACTTTAAAATGTATGACTAACTCATGTAAACAAACAATGCTGAGGTAAACCTAAGAGCAGTACCACACTGATCGTTAGTCCTCAGGCTATTCAGTCATTAAAATGTCAAATTAAAAAAGAAACTGACAAAATATTTTCAATTATATAATGAAGATTATTAGTGATAAAATGGTTTGGAAAATAAAACAAACCACTCATATTTTGTCTCCTGCACATGGAAAAGCAGCATCCATGTGTGAATTTACCACAGTGTTCATCCCAGATGGTTTTCAGAATGTTTTCAAAGTGTGCAGTCTTAAATAACAGATTTAGAGTCAGAGCTTTCAACAAATATCCAAATGAAGTCAGCAGATCTACCCATTTTTCTAATTAAACACATGGTGGAGATCTGTATTTTAAAAAGGATCAGTGCACTGAACAGGTTTGATGTGCTGCTGATTTTAAATATTGATGATTATATTGTATTATTGAGTTTCCCTTTTTACACAAATTCATTATCACGCTCCAATTTGCATTGAACAGAAGGTTGGTGTATTCTGCTTTCCTTCCTATATACTCACGTTTCCATGTTTGAGCTGGTTCATCTTGTGAAATAACAATGAACGTTCCCCAGAGGTTTAAAAACAAAACAAATACAGATATTTTAGCTCTCAAACTTTTCTAAAAATTCAAAATCATAGATTACTAGGGGGGTGTTTTCATTTTTTTTCTTGTTTTCTCTCTTTTTCTTTTGCAAACTATTCCTGTTCAGTCCAACCAGCTTGGGAGGCTGTTACTGTTTATATCTGTCCTGTTTTCTCTCTCTTTGCAATGGACTATTCTAAACTACAGGTGAGGAACAGAACAGAACATTGCACCCCAAATCATGACTGACTGGATATTTCACACTGGACCTCAAGCAGCTTGGGTTCTGTTCCTCACTCGTTTTCCTCCAAACCCTTGGACCTTGATTCCCGAATGAAAGACACACTTTACTTTCATCAGAAAAGAGAACCTTGGACCACTGTGCAACAGTCCAGTCTTCCTTCTCCTCGTTTTTTCTGCTAAAACTGAGAAATAAATGGTGATTTCTTCACAGTATTCAAATTTTTTGAATTCCTGTTTTCGTGGGTTTTATGAGCTGGAAGCCCAAATTATGTAAAAATAAACAAAAAAAATACTTGAAATTGTTTAAATTGTGGGCTCTGAATCTATAATCTATGAACGTTTAACTTTTTGAATGGAATTATGGAAATTAAACAACTTTTCTATGATATTCTAATTTTTTGGAAAGGGTCTGTATTCTACCTGAGGTTTCCTTTTGGTAAAAGTGCGATACTTATTATACAATCTCGTATTTGAATGTCTGATTTTTTTGGCTTCTAAATAATAGCAAGGATTCACTTATTCATAAGCAGAGCATAACCACTGGAAAAGTAACAGAGTTAGAAGAGGGTTGGAGAAAGAGCTGTCACTTTGCTGACAACAGGAGACAAGGCATTGGTCCAGAGTTATGTAAGAAACTGGGAGTGATTGTGAGAGCTTAGAAGCAAAGTGTTCTTCCTTGTTAAGTATTTCTTTGGTCCTGTCGGCTGCAGAGTTTCCCAAACGTTGGCTCACCCTGCCCTTACATTTAAAGGTGCTCCAGTAAACTACCAGCATTGTTTTATATGTAAGCAGTCATTTGATATCTGATGTTCTGCTTCAGCCTCTGTCTCAGCTCCATTTCCGTTCAATATTGCACTTCCTGAAAGAGCTAACAGGGGAGTCTCACCTCCTGGCAATTTGTCACTGTAATTACCTGCCGTGCCTTCCCGTCAGCAAGCTGCCAATGCCTCCATGTCAATCAAAATGCTCATCTCATGCGGAGAAGAGAAAGACCTTTGTCATTAGCAGAGCTTTTCTTACAGTGGAGCCCTCTGACCCCCTGTGCGCTCAGAGCTCACACACTGACAGGACAGCGCTGCCATGTGCTGATGAGTTCTATAGTGGACTCTGTAAGTCGCAGGCGGCTGTTCTGCTCTATTTGGTTTGGTTGTTAGTGGTTTACTCAGCCTGTGACAAGACAACAGACACCAATGATGAAATCAGTCATCTGAGAAAATAGTTATTCAATAGGGGAAACAATTCTCTTTCAGAAAGGCGGGGGTCGATGTTGTAGATTAAACTAAAAGTGATACATTTAACCTAAATATAGTCATAAAAGTGAATTACTTTGATTGGTTTAAACTCTTAATAGGTGCTGAATATTTTGGAATCACAAGATTGTGTTGTAGGTGGCACGATATTTGCTGTGGTTTTTGTTTCACAAACAGTCTTTCACCAATCCCACCACTGTTTCTCTTTAGTTAGAATCTGAAGCTCGTTGTCTGAGTGGACTTTTGTGGTTTCTTTAGATGTTTGTGCACCTCTGAGGTCTGGTCTGCTGTACTGTGATTGAATATTGACGAAGCCTTTGGACTGAGAGCTGAAATGCTTTCAAAGAAATTGCAAAGCAAGTTGAATTTCTTTGGATTAATTCAAATTAACTTTATTGTTACTTTTGTAAGCTCTCTAAGAGCAAATGTGGGGTTTTTCTAGATATTTTTACTTATTCCAACAGTCCAAAAATAAAGACAACATATTAATATGTTGTGTCTTTATTAGTAAATATTTGAGGCTGCTGAAACAGCGCCCAATAATACCTAGTAAATAAATATTAAAGATAAACAGATGAATAAATGGTTGGTTTTTTGTTAACTTTGTTGTGTCTTGCTCACCTTAAAAGTCCATATTTCACTGATCAACTAACTATCATTCCTGCTTTGGTGTGATGTACTGCTCCACATACTGTACATGTAATTTGACCTTTGCATTGTATATTTTGAAGTTGGTTTGTGAAAAGTTTGTTTAAACTATCTAGTATAAAATTCTAAATTCTTTGAAACTGATTCTTCGTTGCTACAATATATACATACTTTTAATTGATTAAAAAAGGCTAATAATTCAAATATTATTCTGATTACAATAAACTGTTGATTTGAGGCATTCCAGAACTTTTCAGCTCTGTTGATTTCTGATGTCTATTAGTTTTATTTTTCTGAAAAGCAAAAGAAGTTCACAGCTTTCTTCTTTTTTACTGCCAAAATGACTCCCTTCTCTGTAGTTTTATTCCATTATTAATCATGACAGCCTTTTTTTTTTTGTTTGTTTTATTGTAGCTAGACGTACGTCGTTTCAGTCGGAGGAATGCTTTTCAATCTTAATGTTCTACAGGCTAAAGTAATGTTTTCTGAAAATAGAACCTGAAAACACAAACAGCCTGGTTATTTATAGACTGATAAATTAGCATACATGAGTTTGGAATGTTTTTAAATATTTATATCACCCCACTAGCTTCAGTTTCCTATAGAAAACAAAATACTGTCCAGAAGGTAAAAAAATCTCAGCATAATAACCTGACAGGTAATCCATCTATGATAACCTTACATGCTGGTCATCTGATTGAAATGCAAAAAGAAGTAAATGGCCCAAAATGTCAAGCTTATTAGAGACTTCAAAGTCAATATCTGACATTTATTCAGGATCTCTATCAAGAAACTTTAACCTTTTGCATGTTTTCTTTTTGATGTGTTAGAAAACAAATCACAGACCGTCACCTTTGTGAGTGTGTTTTTTTAACGGGAAACGAGGCAAAGGTTAATTCACTGAACTGACTTTTGTGGGGAGAGTTATTCCTTTTTTTTTTTGCATTGAAAACATCTAATTTTCTACATGCAAATGTGATGAGTCACTAATAGTTTGCACATCATATATTACAGCGAGGCATAAAGCCAGACAGTGGTGACATTTCCAACAGTGATGATTGGAAATTATTACTGTGAATAATGGGTTTTTTTTTTTTTTTTTACTTCCCTATCTGTCCATTTTTCTGTCCCCCCAACACCCCCACCACCACCCCCTCCTCTGATGCCTGCAGTCAGACACTGAGTTCTGGGATAAGATGCAGGCGGAGTGGGAAGAGCTGGCTCGACGGAACTGGCTGACAGAGAACGAGCAGTCGCAGATTCCATCTTCTGTGTCTCCTCATGAGAAGGTGCTTGGTCATCATCAGGATGTTGTTCTGATGCAAACGTTTTTTGATTTGATTGTGCTTCATGCTCCATTTTTAGACAAACAGTTTTTCTTTTCCTTTTTTGTTACATAGCCTTCGTGTTATGGCTGTTTAGTGCAAAATTGATTCAATAACATACATTAAAGCATTAAAAATACAATTTTATAATGTTTATTTTTAGTTGAGAATGATAATCACACTGAATATTACCAGCAACTCACAAAATGACAACAAAAACACACAAAATAAGAAAAAATATACTGAATAATAAAAACAACAAAAAACAACAAAATACGCAAAATGACACTCGGGTTGGGTAGGCAGGGCGTTGCAAATAGAGACGACCAATATCAACACCAATGACAATGTCATATGTTTCTGCTGGCAAGTGTTAATCAAACAAAATCAACATCGTAAAACACCATTAAAGAAACATAAACAATTATTTAATATATATGGTCTCCCATCTTTTAAAAGCTGTCGTTTTTCCTCTCTAGCGCTGTCATCCCGCATGTAGTGTTATCCTGCCCACTAGCTAGAGAACATAGCAGCAGCGGCCACGTGATACCAATTTACTAATACACTGTGAACGTACGTATAGAATTTAGCATAGCACGGTTACGTCCAAAGGCAGCGTAGAGAGCTGCCTTTGGACGTAAATGGTTTTTATCTTGGGGAACTGATTGCGCATGCGCAAACACAAAAACACGCTATGGGAACAGAGGCAGAGCAGCAATGTGTCTTTTGGAGGGGGCGTGGCCTCCTCCTGCCTTACAGCGGAGTAAGACTGCAGCGTCTCTGACGTACCAGGAAATAGCGATGTTTAGTCATTTGGGCTATGAAAAGCACAAAATGCTGACACTTTCAAACTTATAGGTACTGTCAACTATCGGAAATGGAAAAATTATATTATAATTAAAACAATCAATATCATTTCACCCGTGGGTAGGCACTGTCTACCCTATCTGCACGTCACTAATTACCAGCAACACACAAAATGACAAAGACAATATCACTATAAAATAGACAAAAATAACAGAGAAACATAAAAAACGACACCAAAAACACACACTGAGATTGCATAATTTAAATAATACCAACAACAACAAAATAAGAGAAAAATATACTGAAAAATAAAAAGAACAGACAAACAACAACAAAAAAACACAACATAAACTGAAAATACAAGGATTAATATTGGTCCAACATCAGATGACCATAGAAATACATCTATTCAGGTGGCACTAAATACTGTTTTATTCCACTTATTTACACACCGAGTGTCTTTAAAATGTGTGTTATCACTCATCCATGTATGACACCATTTCTAAAGAGATTCATGTAGATCATGTAGATCATCTTGAATATTAAATATCTGTGAGCACAGCAGCTGACCTTCCCAGTGTCGGATCTCTGACTTTCTGCCTGATTCCAGCGCAGAGCCACTTCTTGAAAAAGAAACGTAGGTTCAAAGTCATTGTGCCCCAAAGCAAGCAACACACCAAGGTAATCACAGATTGAAAATGCAAAGATTAACATTTAAAGAGAACAGACAAACCCCCAAGAGCTCGGCCTAGGGTGGATGTGAAGCTAGAAAGATCGATTCCTACTGCTGGACCTTTTCTTAAAACACACAGCTGTTTGGGACACTTGCTTTGGTGAGAACAAAAGATAGGGGAGAGAAACTGACGTGGCCCCCGGCCCCTGTTTGTTATTTCTTTTCTGACAGGGTTACTACTTCCACACAGATAATCCTTATAAGGACTTGCCGAATGCATTTGAAGAGGGACTAAAGAAATCCCGAGAGGGAGACTTGCCAAACGCTGTGCTTATGCTTGAGGCGGCTGTATTGCAGGATCCTCATGACTCTGAGGTAAAGTCATCCCATTTTTTTCCCTCAACTCAGGGTACGTATAAATAAATTCCAAGGTCTTCATGTGAGTTATTTGTCCAAGGAGACAGAGATATAGGTGATAAAAAATGCTTTCCTTCAGATTTCCAGCTGGTTTGGGCTCAAACTAACCTCACTGACTATCATGTTGTGAGAAGGGGAAAAGCACCTGAGAAACCACAGGATGTGAGGCACATTTAGCAGGCAGTACCCAGACCCTCAATGCACATGTTAGAGAGTGCTTTAGTGTAGCACAAGCTGATCTTCCTCATGAGGAAAATTTCTATGGGCTCAATGAACTGAATAATTGACCATTCTGATGTTTTTTTTGCTTTTTTTTTTCCTAAAGAAATTACTTTTTAACACAAAATGCTTTAAAATTCCCCCCAAACTGTATTGGCATATGCATGGCTCATATTCAGAGAAAATGATGATCCATGTGGTGTAGTAATAATCATATTCCTAAATTCTCTCTAGCATGCCTCGTGGTTTATTGACCCACTTTGGAGAATGTCTGATTCATTCAGAAATACTTTCTTCACTCTTTTCCCAGAGGCAAATGTAAGTGAATCATCACAGGTTTTAAACCTGCTCATATAGTCACATAATAGAGATGAGTAATCTCCTAATCTCACTTTTTGGATGTCAGATTAAGGGTATCATTGTTGCACAGCTGAAATACCGCAAACACCCTAATTGAGCTTTTATTCTGATTAAAGATGGTCTTAGACTCAAGAAAAACAGGCGTAAAAACTAACATTCAGTTATTGGCGACGGTAAATTGTTTAATAACATACATATTTGACATTATAATGACATAATCAAGTGTTTACGGCAGATTTTTAGTTTGTTTAGTTAATTTGCTCCTTTCAAAATATTTTTCATCCAATTTTTCAATTTAAAAACAGAATTATTTATTGGGGGAAAAAAGTGACCTGTCTGTAAACCTGATGTAGTAATGTACTGGTAAGTGTGTTGCAGTGATTGCAAGTGCTAAAAAAAAAAAAACCTCAAGACTTAAAAATCAACCATTTTCTTAAGCATGAATAAAGTATTCATTTAGATTACATATTTTATTGAACTGAAATGTTGGGTCAAAGCCTCACTTTGTCATTTTTAAGATGATGGAAATGATTATACACCTTCACCTGGAACATAAAACTAATGATAATTGATGGTGAAACTTCAAGGAACTTCACATGCAGTTATTTAAGAATTGCTGCTGTACAGTGGGGTACAGTCACCCCAGTGGCATCTGTCATTGTGTCCTTGGGCAAGGCACTTCACCCACATTGTCTAGTATGAATGTAGTGTGTGAGTGAGTGTTGTTGGTGGTCGGAAGGGCTGATGGCATACTATGGCAGCCTTGCCTCCGTCAGTCTGCCACAGGGCAGCTGTGGCTACAATAGTAGCTCACCACCACTAAGTGTGGAGTGAAAGAATAATCCCTTAATTCTGTAAAGCGATTGTCTATGATAAAGTGCTATATAAAATTAATGCATTATTATAAATAAATCTTGGAAAATCTTGAGCGTAAAATAATTCCATGGATTTGATTTTTGAAGTCAAATTGATTCCAGTTTGTTTATTTTTTTTACTTCTATTGTTCACAAAGTAAAACACATGCTTTCGATGAAGTTTGATTAATTTGTCATTGGATAACATCATGACATTTGTTGAATTGATGTGAGCTATGAACACACCGATGCTTCAGCCTGACACGGGTCGCTCTGCGTTTCATTCACTGCTCAAAACTTTAGTTCCAGTCCCTTTAGCTTCACACAGTCAGTGAAAGCCATGTTTCCACCCTGATGCTCACCATTCCCTGTTGGTTTCTGCTTTTAATGCAGGCTTGGCAAGTTTTGGGGACCACACAGGCTGAAAATGAGAATGAGCAGGCAGCGATTGTCTCCCTCCAGAGGTAATGAACACCAACTGCATTTGATTGCTATTTACAGACCCCAATGTCCCCTCAGATGGAGCAGAGCAGTCAGCTGTTATCGCTCCATATGCTTGAACAGATGAAACACAGTGGAGATGTTAAAGGATAATAATGCCTGGTGCATGAAATTAGACGCAGAGGTTTGAATGATATTTTTTTTTTAACTGCTGTTCACTCAGCCTAAAATAAGAAGAGAATGTAACCTAAACTTTGATGAAAACAGTTTACAACCACAACAGTCCCTGTCAATGGCACTTCCTGTTTGTTTTTTTTGTGGCAACTGCAATTTCCCTCCCTGAGAATAATCACACGCTGCACGAGAAGTGGCCAACTTTCAATCATAACACTGCTGAAGCCAGAAATTGCCCTTTTCTGTGAGTGTGAATGTAAACAAGTCATCAGCATTCACAAGAGGATAAAAGTCAACAGAAAGAAATGTTTGTTTGTTTTTTAAGTGCTATATAATAAAGACATTATGAAGACAAGCAATCGTTTTCCAGAATAAATTGATTAAAAACGGCAACATTAGTTTTATTTACTCATCCCTGTTCTGTAGTCATGTAAAAATCTTCGGTTACACAGTGTTTCTTTGTTTATTATATAATCGCTCCATCTGTGAGAGGAGTATTGAGGTATGAAGTGAGATTAGGTGTAAATCTGGCATTAGTCCTGTTGTTGCAGCATTGACACTACTTTAAAAGGCAAACATTGCAGTACAATAGTGCTTTATGCTTTTATTTTTTAAATGCTGATACTGACGAATTTGTTTTTTTTTGATGATGATGATGATGATGAGCAAAAACTTTAGTTTTACTGTTTGAAAAAACTGGGTTGTTTGGTCTCTGTGGATCAGAAAAGTATTTGCTAATTATTTTATTTATTTTTTATCTTGTACAAGAAACTTATTTTTAAAAAGGGAACAGTGATGTACAGTGGTCTGAAGCAGAGTTTATGTAATCTTTACCAATGCTACTCTGCCATGTAGGACTGAAGTTATTTAGTTTGCCACAGATTAGGGTGGTGTTAAGGAAGTTGGCACTTTAGATGTTGCAAGTCTGGCTTCAAACTTCTGTCGATAAATGCTAAATCTTGTTTTGGCCTCGCCACTTCTGTTCTAACTAATCCACGATGTTCTTTCAGTACGGGGCTTCTTCTTTACCCCCTTTTATAATCCAAGTAGGAAACCTTGGCTGGCTCTGTCCAATGATATAACCAGGAATATACAGTATTTTTTCCAGCACTCTCAGCAAATGCACTTTTCATCTCTACAATAATCGCCACAGGGGTTTTTGCCTAAATGCAAATTTTATAAAATTTATTCAAATCTGTTGACACCCTGCAAACCAAGCAGTCTGCAGAAGAGACAAGACAGGAGAAGAGAGGAGAGGTGGTTCACCCCAGAAATCATAAGTGTCTGCCTGCTTTGACCGGCAACAATTACTGTCTGTCAAATGTAGAATTCTCTTTGAAGTGCTGAGCTGACAACCGTCTCCATGCAGGTGCTTGGAGCTCCACCCAAACAACCTTCCAGCCCTCATGGCTCTGGCAGTGAGCCTGACCAACACCGGCATGAGGCACGATGCCTGCGAAGCCCTGCTGCGATGGTTACGGCACAACCCGAAATACAAGCAACTGTTGAAGGGGAAGCCACACCTAGTGGCTTCTCCGAACAAACGAAAGATGTCCCATGTTTCCACCATCGGCAGGTATAGAAGACATGTTCCTTCACTGTCTAATCAAGAGATTGTGCATTTGAGTTGTATTTGGTTAACTCACTCATGGCTGTTTGGTGGAGTGACAGTGAGCAACACATTCTCTCAGTTGAAAGATTGTCATTGTGAAACCTGGAAATTGCCTTTTTGACCATCCACATTCTCCAGGTTTTCACCAGCTATGCACAGGGTTGACAATATCAGAGAATTCATTGGTTGCCAAAAAGTATGAAAGAGGATTAGGGCCAATTATGATCATTTTGGACAAATCAAGAATAAAGTCGAAATGTCAAGATTAAAGTTGAAATTTTGAAAATGAAGTTGAATTATAATGTCAAGATCAAAGTCGAAAAGTACAATAATGTAATAAAAGTCAAAGATTTGCTATTAAAGTAAAATCTACGGAAGTGGACCAGGACCAATCCACCATATACAACAACAGTCTCCATCAAAACTGACCCTATTCAGTTTCTGTACTGCTCCTTAATAGCCACAGAATAGAACACAACAAAGTTTGTTGCCATATGTACAAGTTACAAATACAATTTAAAAATACAATGGAACACAGACGGGACTGAATGCTCCATCTCTTTAAAACTTGACTGGTCTTCACAGACCTTAAAGAGTGTACAAAGCCATGTTTATGAGCTAAAAAGGCAAGAATCTCTTTATTAAACTCAACTTTGAAGTATCAACGCATTCATCGATACACAGCATTTTGTAGATGGCCACCATCTGCTGTTTGATGTCATGTTGAATTGATTTGACTTCATCAGTTAATTTTTACTTTAATCTATTTAATTTATTCTCGAAATTTCAACTTTAATCTCGACATTTTGACTTTATTCTTGATTTGCCCAAAATAATTTTCTCCATCAAAATTAACCCTAACCCGCTTCCGTAAAAAACATACATTTTCCTACAAGTGAAAATAGCAGCTAACTGGGGCAATAATTAGCATTAGTATTCCACAGTATAGAGATCAAGGGTTCCTGTCCTGCTGAGCCCAGAATTTGGGTGAGAGGTTTTTATTTTCTGCTGGTGTGTGTGTTTTTTTTTCCTCACAGTTTTGTTTTGTTTTTTGATGTCCCAACACAAAAAATTTTCTATATTAATCCTAGAAATCACTGCGTGCGTCTTTATTGATATGAAGAGTTCTATTGCAGAAAAACATTTTTATAAATTTTCAGAATTTTTTTTTTTTTTCAGAATTTTGTATGAGTATAAAAAAAAAAAAAAAAAAGAGTAGCTTTGACCAATGAAAAGACCTCACCTCGTATAGCTACATGATGTATTGATTTTAAAGGTGAGCTCCTAGACATCACTGTCCTGCGTGTTTGAGGTTTTACAAGGTTTTATGCAAAGATATTTACTTTGTTTTATTACCTTTAGATCAACAGTGTAAGCAAACAATCACTACATGTGTATTATTGTCTACCAACCAACTAATAATAATAATGATGATGCTCGGGGTAACAAAGTCAAACCCAAACGGTCATGTTAAATTGAAATAGAAAACTTTTCATAAAGTGACACAAAAAACAGAGTTTCACTTTACTCACAAACATGAGAGATTATCTGTTCACAGGTGTCTCTTTGTTTTACGTGGACTATTGTTACTCTGACAGGAAGATACACATTTATCTTAAGGTTCTACAGCCTCAGCCTGTAATATGGCTGTAGTAAAAGTAGTAATGGAGGGGTGTGTATCACTCTGTAAAAGCCCAGCTGTCTGTGTGTTGTTGTGTCAGATGAATGAGGTTGGTGGGAATAGTCCAGCTAAAAGGAAAATTGCGCTTCCAAAGTAAAGCAGCACTTTATCAGCATAGGACAAAATACAGGTACAACCCAATTACTGTGGTCTACTTTCCTTTATGCAACATCATCCATTTTATATCTGCTGCACACACACACACACACACACACACCATCAGTATCTTCTCGGCTCTATTGTGCTCATTCTCTGCGCTCACAGAGCTTTCTGCTCCACTCTTTGTAATGTTACTGGAATCCAAGACGTACCATACCATCAAAGGCCAACTCTTATCTCTAGTTTAAAAGTGGAGCACTCAATGGCCTCCGAAGCAGACAGAGCTGTCTGGAAGACATTCCTTATATTTTATGTGGGTTTTTGTTCTTTGACGATGAGTTTGTCCTTAGAGAAAGATCTGTAGTCATTAACAAAAGTGATGAAAGGAAAGATCTACGTAATTTATGCCAGTGCAGGAAATGGTTGACGTTGCACAGTTGATGTTATGTTTGAATTTGATGAAGGAACATTTCTGTGGTTTGTGTGTGTGTGTGTGTGTGTGTGTGTGTGTGTCCAGTGCCTTGCTACCCGATGTTAAGGAGCTCTTCCTGGAAGCGGTTCAGCACAACTCAGACAGCATTGACCCCGATTTGCAGACGGGCCTGGGAGTGCTCTACAACCTCAGTGGAGAGTTCAGCAAAGCTGTGGACGCCTTCAACACAGCCCTGTCAGTACGGCCTGAGGTCAGACGGCAACACTGATCCAAACAAGCTACAACACATTCAATTACACAATACATGAAAAGCCTGATCACTAATTCATAATTATGTATTTTTGATTCACTTAAAATGTGTAAATGCATCAAATTAAACTACATGCATAGTTTTTCTATTTCACATTTAATTTTTTAAGTTTATAAATAAAACGATTGTTTTTGAGGCTTTTTCCGACCACATCACAGATCCACAAAAACAAACCTTCACAGATGCACTAACACTACTGTAAATACCGTTTTTACACAAAATGTCCTCTTACAATTAAAACTTAAAATTAAAGATTGAGCAGTTTCACACTTATCATCATATTCATTTGTCATTTTAAGGAGGAATGGCTCTGCTTTTTCCTGCAACATATGAGTCATTATGTCTGGTTTCAGTTTGGTTCTGTTGTTTTTTTCTTTAGACCAACAAGATTATAAAATCCAACAGTGCCATTGTTGGTGATTATAAAGACATCATCATTTAGCAAACTAATGGTTACATTTTGACGCATAGTTCATTTAGCAATAAAAACAACACATTAAAGTTTGAGGTAGTTTGTGCTGGGATGATGTCACCATTTCTGGGGATGATCATGCAGAGAAATATATCTGTTTGATGTTTTTGGATGGAACCAACAACATCGTCATCACATTCACAGACCTTAAATAGTAAGTAAATAATATCTAAAGACAATAGACAATGATTGTCCAAAAGTCTTTGAGGTTGAATGACATTTTATGGCTGGGCTTTGGTATATTTACCTGTTCTAAGAGAACCTCAGTAAAGTAAGTTGATTTACAGAAGTTAATTTTTTAACTTCTTCTTCAGTTGTTCAGTCACATGGATGAAAGGTAAAATATACTTAAGCCAAACTTAAACTAAATGCAGTTGCTTAAACTAAGCTACTATAATAAGCACAACTTGGATAACTGAGAATGATCAGTTTACCATACTTTGACAAACTGATCCCCCCGTCAATAAACCAAATCATTGATATGCAGATTCAACCAACCACCACCACTCACCTCAACCTGTCATCACACATATGCAAATAGTCATCTTCAAGTATTTAAAAAGAGTGGGAAAGACAGATGGCAGAAGTATAAGCATGTGTGACAGATGTTTGTTTCCAGCTGTCTCAGCCTGATGCAGTGAAAACATTGCATCATGATAATTATCATTGAGTATAAGAAGCACAGAGGAAAAGTCTAAACATTGTTTTGGTTTTCGCCAAATCTAGTCAGCTCTTTGTGTGTCATGGGTATACTTACAGTATGTCATGTCTATAAATTAGAAAGTGTTTTTTTTTTTTTACATTCTTCTGTTGTGTATTTTTAAAGGTCCCATGTCCTGCGTTTTCTCAGGCACATCTCCATTTGTTCTAAGAATCCCAAAAACATAGTATTTGAGGTTTATTTTTCCAAACTAGTCTGTTTTCTAGAGTTTTAGCCCCTGAAAAGTCACTTTCTGAGCAACTCTATACAAACAGGCTGATTTGCAGCCTAGTTATGCATATTCATAAGTGGGTGTGTCTATCGACGGGACTTCCTCCTCCCTGCAAGGTGAGGTAGGGCCACAGGATGGCCCGCCCTCCTCCCACCCCCTCCGTAGCTGAGCACATTCGCCGGTACATACATAGACTGTAGAAAATACTAGTGTTGTGGTGGTCAAGACCGGTCTTGGTCTCGAGACCGGTCTCGAGACCAAATTTTAAAGGTCTTGGTCTTGTCTCGGACTCTGAAGCATTTTGACTCGGTCTTGTCTTGGACTCGGGCTGCCCGGACTCGGGATTTTCCGTCAAGACCGTTCGAGACCAGCACTAATTCCTGCTATTTTTAAACATTTTTATAATGTGATAATAACACGGAGAAGAACGGGATAAAACAATCCTTTATTCATTATTTAATCCACCCCGTATAATGACCACAACCTTCCTTATTGTGACTGAGTGACGTGTGTGACACATTCATACTGTGTGGCTCCGGTGTCAGTTTGGACCGCGGAGCGCAAGGGAGATATGAACTAATCACCGGTAAAAATCTCAGTAAAACTCCTGAAAACAATCACCAGTAATAAATATTATCTCCCTGGTAAAGACAGTAGCTCTAATAACTGGTAAAATGATAAACTGATGATATTACAGCCTATGAATGCTGGATAGGGGACGCACTTACTCTGCCTCTGGGTCCTAGTGCCAGCCGAGCGGTGAAGCCTGTTCCGTTTACCGTGTTTACTGAGGTCCGTGTGTGTTTAATAAGTCCGTGTGTGTTTAATAAGTCCGTGTGTGTTTAATAAGTCCGTGTGTGTTTAATAAGTCCGTGTGTGTCCGTGTGAAAGTCTGCATGTTTATGCATCTGTCCATCCACTCTTTTCATTATATCCATGTCTTTTAAGGCTTTATTACATAATGTCGGCTGTAGTCCGGGCCGCCGCCATCTTGGTTTATGTCGTCACCAGCGCGTCATCGCCGCAGAGTTGCACTCAAATAATATTAAATATTTTTAAAGTGGTGGTTTTTTTGTGACTTTAGACTCCAATTACATTTATGTATATAATATGTTCCCCACAATATAAACAGGTTCAAAATATAATTATTTTTTATAGTTTCTGTTTCCACTGTATCCAGAATAATAATAATAATATATATATATATATATATAATAACTATTGATTAATTTGTTACATGACTTTTCCAGGGTTTGAGTTTGTTTTATTTAGTTTCACATCTACCTGTAGCTCTATGTTTTTTACACTGCTGACAACTTGTTTGTAGTTTTATTTCAGAAAGTTTCACTTTTACAGTTACAGTTGGAAATCTTTGTGAATTGAATATCCAGTTATATTACAGCAACCAAATTAAACTATATCAACTAAGTGAATTAATAAAAATAACCTGTGTAAAGGCTTTTTCAAACTAAAATCTTATCTTGTGAAATCTGTGACCTGTTAAACCTGAACAACTGAAAGAATCAGAATAAAGAATCATTATTTCTTGGCAGAAATGCTTTTAAACACTTGCTGTACATTCAGCTGACATAAAAATCTTGTTTTCAAATATGTAGAATAATTGTGAATTTATCAGTAGCAGTAGTAGTTTTAATATTTTAGTTAATTTTTTGCAGGCACCTTTTTTTTTGTCCGTCAAATGTATTTAAAATAAACTAAAATTAAAGAGAGATGTTATTTAACTGTTGAACCTTGCCATTATTTATTTATTTATTTTTTTAAATTGAAAAAAAAAATGTTTATGGTCTTGGTCTTGGTCTCGGTTTGTCTCGGTCTTGGTCTTGACTCGGTCTCGGCTCCCGAAAGTCTTGGTCTTGTCTTGGTCTCGGTGCATGCTGGTCTCGGGCAAGTCTTGGTCTCGGATAGTGCGGTCTTGAACACAACACTAGAAAATACATACATAGCACTGCGCGAAGGACGCTGAAATGCGCACCTTAGTGGGCGTGTCTGTTTAGATGTCAATCACAAAAAAGAGCTTCCTGGAGGTGCGGCTTCTCCAGCTCAGTGCCGCGTCAAATTTGTCATCAAAGTGAGAACACGTCATCAAATTGGAGCAAGGTGTTGGGGCTCACCCTGCAGTAAGAAAGGAGCAAATCACCCACTAAAGATTGAGGGAATCAATGAAAGAAACACTTTGGCCATGTGTATGAAGCCCTAATAGCACTTTTATGATGTTTAAAGCACATTGGCCCTTTAATTGAACTTTTTATAGTAATTTTTACAGTAGCAGAAATACTCAAAGATTTACCCATGAATGCCTTTTGTATTCATTGCATGACATTTCACTTTAAATGTGACTTTTAATCAGCACACAAATGCTTCTCACTTCTGAACAATGTGATGTTCAAGCAAACCTCTGTGCAGTAAAGCAAACCACAACTAACATGAATACACACTAAATGTGTAGATGCATCACAAGTATATTCTTCACCAACTATAAACTTTTTCCGCTATAAATCAGTGTTGGTCCGACTATGTTTAGACCAGAGCGTTGCTCACTGTTAAGACAAACTTCCCACATTAGACTTTGTAATATCTGCTCCTCTGCTTAAAAAAAAAAAAAGAGCTTTGAACACAAAGGGTGATCATTTATCCCCCCACCAAGCTTATCCTGAGATGAAAGACCTCTGCACGCTAGCAAACCATGACCTTAATATTTGCCTGTCGAGCTGCAGGTAGGAAACAAGAGCAAGGACATTGTGTGACGTAACTCGTCTTTCCTTAAATCACCCTCATCCGGCTGCTTTGGTGCTGATACATCTTGTTTCGTCCTCTAAAATGTGTCCTTGTTATTTTAGACTCCAACACAAAAATTTATGACTTGCTGATCTGACATCGTTGTCACTGCAGATGTGTTTTTCACCTCTATTTCACTTTAAACACACAAAAAGACAGTCACTTTTTCGCTTTCGTAATTCAGGTTAAAAATCATATAATAAATTCAACAAAACATAGTGAAGTAAAGATGTCCAAAAGCTATAGAATAACGACGCATCTGTCACCAAAGCCTGATCATTGTAGAAAGTAGTGTACACCCTGCTCAGGTTACCGGTCCATCACATGGCTAGCACACAACAGAGAAGAAAACACACTCACACTTGGGGAAGAACATGTAAACAATGGTTGTGTGGATTATTAGTAGCATCACAAACCTTGGTATCACAAAGTGATTTCGTTTTAAACATTTTTAATATAAATCACTTGGTGATTAAAAATACTGACAATGACTTTTTAACAACTTACATTTATTACACCGTGTAGAGTTACTGGAATACATACATTTCCAACCAAGGCAATACACAAAATCTCATCGATTAAAAAGAAAATCTAATTTGTTGGGTAATTAAAAAAAAACCAAAAGCAGGACCGGTTCTAAAAGACCAGTAACCATGGAGCAGAGACTGACAACACCAGTTACTCCATTATTGACCCTAAAGTATACAGTTAGAATATTATCCAGAAACAGATCTTCATATAGAGAACAATAATAGTTAGGATGTCTTTACCAAACTTTCAACATCTGCCTCACATCATCATTCCTACCTGTTGATTCAGGATTACTTGTTGTGGAATCGTCTTGGAGCCACACTGGCAAACGGGGATCGCAGTGAGGAGGCAGTGGAGGCGTACACAAGGGCCCTTGAGCTGCAGCCGGGGTTCATCAGGTCCCGATATAACCTGGGAATCACCTGTATAAACCTGGGGGCACACAGGTGAGTGTCTTTAGAATGGGGCATGTCTAATTTTGAAGTAGACAGCAATGAGGAATACGAGTGACGGCAGCAGGAAGGTTTTTACTATTTCCCCTCAGTTACCAGCTCTAGTATATCCCACCTTAGCCCTGGACAAGTGCTGCCATACATTTCGTATCTGTTGTGTTAAGTGTTTTGCTCAGGGGCAGATTAATAATGCTTGTGGTAGTACCTACCTTCTGAATTACTGTTGTTGTATATTTATACATAAAACACATAGAAGTAATAAGGAAAAAAAAAAGAAAACCTGAACTCGAGGGTAGAAAATGCCTCCAGGCTTTATATGTTTATAATTGTGATTCTGAATCTAATTTGTGCACATTTTGAATGCAGGGCAGCTTTCAGTCCATGGAGATAAACAGTAAACAGTAATAAGCCTGCGGCATATTCATGTCTGTCACTGACACTTTTTGCAAATTAAATGCGAAATGGACTTGGTTTATGTAGCACTTTACTTTCTACCATCGCTTTACGATATCACTACGAGATCACATTTACCCGTTTAGACTTAAATTCACGCACAAATGGTAAGATAGCTGCTATGCAAGCTAACTTTCCATTGGGAGCAGCTTATGTTTCAGTGTCTTGCCTGAGGCCACTTCAACACAAGGAGCCTTGGAATTGAACCCCCAACCTCTCGGGCAGAAGACGTCCCCTTTAATACCTGAGCCGCGCTTAGTCGTTGTTGTTTCAGGCATGATCTGGAAAATGATTCACACTCCTGATGGTCAGTTCAAAGGAAGTGGTATGTCAGAATAAGCTCGTGGCTCAGCAACCAATCACAGTGCACCTCGTTTTCATTCAACATAAACAAGGCATGTTTCACATGTTTCCTGGTGAAATCTGCTATAACAATTTCCTCAAAACTCCCACTCAACTTGAGGTAAATAGCCGTTTTGCTCTGACCCTGTAGGAAATTTAAGATCTGGGACTCTGTTTTCTTTATCTTCCTACACTTGGTTCTGAGAATGACCGACTGCACGGTGAAAAAAAAATAAAAAAATCACCCAACAACAGGAAAATCCGAGACAGCAGATCAAATAATGGAGCCAGCCTTGTGCAATCAAAAAAAACAGTGAAAAACAGTCTCTCTGCTGGAGCAGAAAGGACACAGATCAGATACAGTGGGGTTAAGAACAGAGACAAAAGCGTTGACGGCCACAGCACCATGCAAAATTTGCCACTTTTGCCCTTTTTGTTAGTGGCGGTTTGTAGAGCACCCTCCATTCAGGTTTCTGAGAGTCCTCCAGAGCTAGGTGAATCCCCCATGGAGTGTCCACCCACCCACTCAGTTTGAGAGTCCAACTGTTCATGTTTGATGCTCTTGAGAAGGATAAAACACATCTGAAATGAGTTCCAAATATGACCGGCTCCTTCAGCATCCAGAATAAGGAACTGCACAGCCCATCAAACACAATCCTGGCTCTGATTGGTTATTTTTGCTCGGTCGCGGTGCAATCTTTTTTTTCACACAAACTACTAGTTTGATGTAAAGCTGTCCTTACATAGTGACAGCTTTAGCAAATATGACAAAAAGTCACTTTTAGAAGAGTTGCAGACTGCACCTTTAATATGATGATTATAAAACAATAAAACTGGTCTAGCCTGGCGAGCGACAGCTGGTTTGCCCTGCAATGAGTCCAGCTGTACTGTCTCAGACTTGGATTAATATGCCTCCAAACATCACAAAGTTCAAAGGTCTCAGTCAATTTAAAATAACTGTTTTTTGAAGCAGTATTTGGCTCCGAGTGATTCCTGTTCAGTGCTGGGTTAGTTGTACAATTAAAATCCCCACCCAGAAATAACAGGACGTCATTGCTACAGAACATGGCTGAGCACACTAAACAGGCCCACTCTCTGTGCCCACTGTGTGAGCATAGACATTAATTAAAAAAATTTAAAAAAAGCACTAACTTTTAAAATGCGCTCTGGGACAATCTCCTCAGTGGAGCAGGAGACAGGTAAAAAAATAAATTATTGGAGAAAATTATTTTGTTTTCAAATGACACACGTGACACAAACCATCATGTGAATAGACATTTATAAGAACCAGTTGAACACTGATGTGCTCAATGTAAAACACTTTGATGAATGGAAAAAACTTCATCATAATGGCTGAGGCCTTTTTTTGTTCAGTGTTAAACTTACTACAGACAGTACATACATGTGTGTTGTAAAATATTTGAGAATATTGTTTTTATGCACAAATACACGATCAATTACATTTTATTTTCCCATAAAAACAATTTACACTGTACATCCCAACCAGCACAAACTTGGAAATACAAAACAAAATAATTTACTGTAGAAAGTTACAGTAAAAAAATAAAACTATGCTGCATCCTCCCTTCTAATTCGGTCTGGCCACAGCACCTCATCCACATCCCGAGCAGTGTTGGCTCTGCCTCTGTTTCCAGTGTTGGCATCCATTGCTCCAAAACAGAAAAGCTCAGCTGATGCTAATTTATGCTAAAGCTCTGATTGCTAATTGTAAAACTGAGTGACAGGTGTTTGCTCATGTGATGAGTCAGTGTGCATAGCAGGGCAAATAACTTTAGAATTTTGAATCACAGTGTGTTCCTTGTGAAAACAAGATATTTGCGTGCAGTGTTTTGAAAAAAAAGTGTGTTTTAGAACTGCAAATTGAGTGTAAAGCAGGAATTGTGTTTGTAAGTTTAGCAGAAGTAGTTCAGGACGTTGGTGCATTAGTTACAGGTTGTGGTCATTGTGTCTCAAGGGCCAGTAAATGTGTGCAAACAAATGAGAGAAACTGAAATAAATGAGAAATGCCATTAAGACGTATATTACAATACTTTTCTTAGTTAGAGTTGGTTTTAGCTTACCAATCTGTGTGTTGTCCACCATATGGGCTGCTACTGCCATGGTAGCTTCTCCACCACATGCACAAGGCCTCTCTTGTGTCTCTGATGTGTCTGAACAGCACACACAGGTTGGGAGGGGACACTTGATCTTATTGGCCAATACTTAGCTTATACTGTGACACGATTGGCTGCTCAGTGTGTCAAACAAAAATACTTTTTTTTTTTTTTTTTTTTTTTTTTAAAGATTTTTAACAATATTTTATCAGCATATTAATGAAGTTTTATTCACACACTTTTTACCAATATTTATTCCCATCATGAAATTAGGGTTTTTAATCACAGTGGTGTCAATATTTACATTTTTAATCACATTTTAACACTGGGTTACATGTGTGACAGACAGGTGTTTGCCCATGTAATGAGTGCATAGTAGGGGAACTAACTTGAGAATTTTGAATGACAGTGTGTTCCTTGTGAAAACGAGATCATCTCTTCATGAAAAGTGTGTCAAATGCAGAGAAATGTGTGCAGTGTTTTGAAAAAAAGTGTGTTTTAGAACTGCAAATTGAGTGTGAAGCAGGGATTGTGTTTGTAGTTTAGCAGAGTTGGTTCAGTGCGTTGGTGCATTAGTTACATGTTGTGATCATTGTGTCTCAAGTACCAGTAATTGTGTGTAAACAACTGAGAAAAAACTGTAACTTCAGCATGCCAAGTTTGTAGTCACACATAATTCTTAGTAAAGGGAATAAAACATGGAAAACAAAATAACAACAGAAGGAAAAGAAAAACTTTGTGACTCTATTCATCTTGAGATGATGAGAACTTCCTCACCAGGTCCTGGACTCTACATGTGATGGAGTACAGAGTCATGGAACAGCTGGAGGTTAGACTAACTAGTCTGACTAACCTCACACCCTTGGTATCCTGAAGAAATGAATGTATTCTCTGGCAGGAATACCAGAGACCAACACTGCACATCTAACTCTGTGTCTGCAGTGTGCAAAGTGTGTGTGTCCTGTGAGTCTGTGTGTGTCCTTAGAGTCTGTGTGTGTGTCCTTGGAGTCTGTGCGTGTGTCTTGTGAGTCTGTGTGTGTCCTTAGAGTCTGTGTGTGTGTGTGTGTCTTGTGAGTCTGTGTGTGTGTCCTTAGAGTATGTGTGTGTGTGTCTTGTGAGTCTGTATGTGTGTCCTTAGAGTTTGTGTGTGTGTGTGTGTGTCTTGTGAGTCTGTGTGTGTGTCCTTAGCGTATGTGTGTGTGTGTCTTGTGAGTCTGTGTGTGTGTCCTTAGAGTCTGTGTGTGTGTGTCTTGTGAGTCAGTGTGTGTGTCCTTAGAGTCTGTGTGTGTGTGTCTTGTGA
This sequence comes from Gouania willdenowi, assembly GCF_900634775.1. NCBI lineage: Eukaryota > Metazoa > Chordata > Actinopteri > Blenniiformes > Gobiesocidae > Gouania > Gouania willdenowi. The sequence goes on along the minus strand of NC_041047.1, from coordinate 17,554,820 downwards.
GTCTGTGTGTGTGTCCTTAGAGTCTGTGTGTGTGTGTCTTGTGAGTCAGTGTGTGTGTCCTTAGAGTCTGTGTGTGTGTGTGTCTTGTGAGTCAGTGTGTGTGTCCTGTGAGTATGTGTGTGTGTCCTGAGTCTATGTGTGTGCCTTATGAGTCTGTGTGTGTGTCCTGAGAGAATGTGTGTGTGTGTTGTGAGTCTGTGTGTGTGTCTTGTGAGTCTGTTTGTGTGTCCTGTGAGTATGTGTGTGTGTCCTGAGTCTATGTGTGTGCCTTATGAGTCTGTGTGTGTGTCCTGAGAGAATGTGTGTGTGTTTTGTGTGTCTGTGTGTGTGTCAGGCAAAAGAAAAATGAACATTCTCAGATTGTGTGTGTGTCTTCGTTTAAAACTTTCCTGCATTTTGCTACGCTTTTTACCAGTGATTATTGTTGTGTAAATCTTCATCCCTATTCTATAATCATCTTCCTCTTCCAACAAACACCAGTCAGACCAGTGAGAATTTGTTCTGACTGAGGATCAATGTTAACACCAGTCAGCAGCTCACGCCCTCCTTTCTGCTGACCATCACTGACAACCTTCACCTCATCTTGTGATTGGACCCCCTTCACCCCATATGTGTGTCTCCCCGTGCACAGGGCCCGTCCCCCCGCAGCACTTCTGTACCCCCCCCCTAATCTATTTCACTGTTCACTATTTTTAGCATCACACTTTATTAATACAAGCTCTTCAGCTATTATCCAAAGTGAGTTTATTCATTGTTTGTTCCACAGAGAGGCGGCCAGTAACTTCCTGACAGCCTTGAGTCTTCAGAGGAAAAGCCAAAGTCGCCAACAGTCCCATCAGGTCATGTCGGGCAACATCTGGGCAGCACTGAGGATAGCTCTGTCTATGATGGACCAGCCAGAACTCTTCCAGGCTGCAAATATCGGAGACCTGGATCTTCTCATGAAAGCATTTAATTTGGACATTTAAAGAAAAGAAGGAAAGAAATGTGAACATCTCCTCATTCCATTTATTTCGTCCTTTCTAACCAACAGCCAAAGGCCCAAAGTGAACACGCCTGGATCGACTGACATATGTTTTGGTCAAAAATGTGCTTTTTTTTTAATGCACAAAGGAATTACCTACAGTTGTCAGAGCTGTTGTATATTTTTCGCCCAAGTACCTTTGGATCAGTTCTGGGGGTCAGGTTCTTCCACAAGTCTGAAGTGACTGCTTTATGACAGATTTGCACAGCAATTTGTGATTTCCCCAGAGAGCACATAAGGACAGGCAAAGATTGTACGAGCAATGCCTTAGAGAACACACCAATTAAAAAGTGGCTCAGCCAGTGGAGCAGAGCTGAGCCGTGGAGACGTGGCAGAGGCTAACAGAGGAACCCGCGTGTGGAGAAAAGGTGTGGCTAGTGTAGGGTCTCCTCCGTGAGCGAAGGATGAAGAACTTCACTGGAAAACTTGGAGGTCCAGGTTTTTGTCCCTGGCTTGTGTTGATCCTCTTTCACTGGAGAATAATGCTACCGCATGAATAAGCTTTTTATAAAAGGAAGGTTGTGGGAAAATGTGCATACTAAGGAAGTTTTGGGACATTTTGCACTTCAAACACTTAAATCTGCTCAATCCACGTGGAATGTGTAAGCCAGGGTATGAAGCCTTACTTCGATGCATGTGACTAACGACATTTATTTATTTATTTATTTATTTATTATGATTTTTTTACAGCAACAAAAAAACACAAAGCCATTCTCAGACTGCTTTGGATTACTTTGACTGTTGTCTGAGCTTCAAAGCTTTCTGTGTCGTTGTTTATCGTTTCATGGTTTTTTACCTCTTTTTTTTTCTGTCTTTTGTCGTTCCTGATTCGTTTCGAAGCTTCTCTTTATTCTGACTGTCTGAGAAGAGACGTACACACAAAAGCTGCACAATAACGATTAGCAAAACATAAACGTGTTTTCAAACGTTCTCACGTAATAGGGATTGTTTTTTCCTTCGTGTTCCGGTGAGTGAATTTTGGAAGCAGGTGAGGTTATTTAGAGCTGTGAGCTACAGTACGACTCCGCCAATTGGGATCTTTGCTGTTTCTCCACAGAACGATCTATCGCCCGTCTCCTAAATTAGTGGTTCCCAACCAGGGGTACGTGTAATCCTAGGGGTACTTGGAAACATTGATGAATCTATTTCCGACATGCTGAGTCATTTTTAAGCCTATTTCAGACACTGTACATGCTCATCCAACACCTTTTCCACCCGTTGACAATAAACGGCATTCATGAAATAAACAATATTGTGGCCTTAATATCCTACTAAATTGTTACTAACATGTTATGCACATTACTAAAAATTGAGGTCAATATATTCTCCGATATACAATAATTCTAATGCACAAAATTGATATTTAGTGTGCGTTAAATGCACAGGTTGACATTTTCAGGCTGTAGGAGATTTCAGAGGCCAACATGTTAACAACATGTAAATAAAACCAAAAAAAGTTACTAAATTAGAGTGACGAAGGGGTTCTCCTCATCTGAAAAGAGGGATCGGGGGGGAACATGAGACAGAAAAGGTTGGGAATCACTGTTTAAACTACGCTGTTTAGTTTGACAGCTTTGCTTGCATCACTGTTTCCAGTCACTGAGCAAAGCGGGGGAAACAGTCGCCACATCACCGGAGCAGGCGATAGATAATCTCAGCACATGTTGGTGTTTATCAGGCATGTTCACACTCACCGTGCGCTGACGGAGAGTGGTTTTATTTGTCAGTTGCTATGCAAAAGGTCATGTTTTATGTTCCCATTCTCCCCTTTTTTTTTTCCCACTGTGTCCCTGTCTGCCTCAGCGGACCAAAAGGAAGTGTTGATTCTGTGTTTTTGAAAGAATCCTATCAGGAGGGACCAGAGAGCAGTGGAAGAGTCATTCATCATCTAAACTGCACAGGCTGGAGGAAAAGCACGTGTTTCATTAGAAAACTGGATAGAATGGAAACAAAACATCTTCTCCGGGACCAAAAATTCTAATAGACACACTCAAACACCCTCTGCTTAAAATGTAGCCTTTATCTTTCATATTTCTAAACCGTAGCAATGTGTTCAACCTCAGTAGCAAACAAAACACCGATCACTGCATTCAATAAAGCTTTGCTTCCAGCTGCGTTCAACCTCATGTGCCCCCGACAACAAAAACACAAAAATTGTAAATTATACAAAACAATCCATTTTTGAATAAATTGTTTTCCCTTAAAGTACCGGTACTTAAAACAGAATTATACTTTTTGACTTGAAACACGAGTACCGACTGAAGCCAGACACTGTTTGGCACAAAGCGCTCTGCTGCTGGCCATGATGTTTAATAGATCAAGGAGGTGAACAAGCCCAGTGAGGCACAGCACATATGTTGATGCCCCCTAACATTCTGCTTTGGAGCGGTGCCGACATAGACTGTGCTACAGCGAAGCCAATAAAACCAAAGTGGTGATGTATGTCCAAAGTTATTCACTTTGAAAGGTTGGACGACGACCAAAGCAGATGGTGACGGTGGAGCTTCCACCTGAAATAAAATGTCATTTGTCCCATACTAGCTGTTCTTAAGGTGATATATTTAAACTTTAAAAAAAGGTTAACAAATAGTTGTAGCCTATTGTTAGCCTAAAAAGAAAAATGTTGACATTGTTACCACATTATTTTGGGTAACAATATCTACTGATTTTATGACATTTGGATCACTTTCACTTATTGGCTACATTAGTATGTTACATAAAGGTAAACAACATTGCAAATGATAGACATTTATAGACAACTGATTGGCTATAAATGTTCATTAAGCATGACAGCACATGGCTAAAGCTCACCCATCACTTGTTTTGGGACTGATAGATAGTAAGAGATATGTAGTTATATTTATTACAAACTGTCTTAAAGCCTAAGTCGTAGCATCTGCATATCTGGTACACATTCTGATGTTTGTAGATTACAAATGGCAAAACGTCACACATGATGTTTGCATAGCAATATCTAAATAGAAGCTTTTGCAAGACAGGCCACACACACACACACACACACTGTGTATTTCTGATGATACACCTTTAGAAATTATGAACTTTTCCTAACTGAACTGTATAAACATGATGGATAGTTTTGATTCCTATAATCAACTTCATAGAAAAAAAACTTTTAGGCCTTTGCCTTTTTTTGCATACTAGACATTATAGATCTGTAAAATAAAACTTATTTTTTTAAAGAAATTGCTAGCAGAAAATCTCTAGACTAATGTATAGATGCTTCTTTCTGATGCCCTGGTAACAGTTTTATATGTAGAACCTATACTGTACCCTCAGGTGGACTGACCTATAGTTTAAAGCATGCTGCAGGAGCAGACTCATGCTGATTGCATGTTAGAGCCTCCACATGAATTTTGTTTGAACGCTATAATCACTCATATGCATGATCCATATATAGGAACTTTCTTTCTCTCCCACTATTTAAAAAGAAATCTCAATATATCATTATATTGTATTGTTTTTTTTTTTTTTTTTACAAAGCACTTTTAAAATCTGCAACCTTGTCAAAAAGCAGTCTACATTAACAGGATATTTTTTATTTGAGGCTTTTCTTATCAAAACAAACAGTAGTGCAAACTTTCCCAATCATACTTGAGCTTCGTTACTGTAAATGGTGAAACATTTCCTGAATGTATTTAGTTTTTCCAGAAATTTGGTCATTTATGGAGTGAATTACACACAATGGTAACCATAGCAAATTACCCCAACCTCAGAAGCTTTCCTGCTGCCATGAAAAATGGTTTTAGTGTTTGAAATATAATTCAAATGTATTTTTACAAAAATCCAAAGCCTGTTATAAACCTCAATTTCTACGTTAAATGAAGAATTCATGTTTGATTTTAGCCGCTGAAAATGAAGTTCATATTTCATATCATATGAAACACTGGAATACTCATGATCGTATGATAGTCACTGTCTGATCAAAGGGAGGCAGGCATCCCTACTTCATCATGTGGAATCACGTGAAATCCTTTACTGTTCAGACTTATATACGTTATTGTCAATTAAATCAGTAAAGAATACAATATTTTTATCTTTCAAATCTTTCTGAGAAATAACAGTAATGTAATTTAGAGGATCACATTATTGTGAAAATGTAATATTTTCACATATGTCCACGTTAAATAAGAAATCATTTATTATTACAAAACCATTTAAATTTCAAAAAGTTTTAAACAATGACAAAACAGCCAAGACATCCTGATGATTTCATGTTTTTGTTTCAACACTTTGAGACTCTGTATGTGTAAAACAGTTTTGCTTTGTAAATGCAAAATTTACCTCTTTTTTAAATTTATTTATGAATAGCCATGAACTCTGTTAGTTTCATTAAGGGGATTACATCATCCACTCTGTACATCTTTGTTTTTCAGTCGCTTCATTAAAGAGTTTCATTAATCAATGTATCAACTTGTGTTCAAACACCAAATACAACACATATTACTGTCCCCATATAATCACATGAAAAGCATTAGCACCTTTGGGACTTACAAAATAAAAGTGATCTTTTAAAATAAACTTGCTATAATCTACTCCAATGTGTGTGATTTTTTTGAGAAAAAAACCTACTTTTTGTTATGTTCATCTATTGTTTTTTTGCGTTTATGTCTTTAGTGTTTAATTTATAAATCGTTTGTGTGGATCTTGTATTTAAATCATTCTGTCCTGTAAACAGATACAGGAGGCTCGATGTCAACAGTGACGTTGTTTATTGTATTCACCAATCATAAGTAAACTGGGCCACTGTGCTCACTGTAATAACTCGGATCTATTCACAAACACAGATGTCAAATTTGAATCAATGCAATCATTACAAAAGTCAACCAGAATCATCCCTTTAGAAAAAATTTGTACTGGAAGCCACAGAGTTGTGACACAAGCCTGTTCCCACAAAAGGCAACGCAGTACAAAACAGGCAAAGATCCTGTTTGTCACCCACTTCAATTTGATCAAAAACTCAGAGGTACAGTTGTGCAGTCCAGATGACTACATGTTAACATCTAGTGCACATGCCAATGGTGGAAAGCCCTTCTCGTGACACATTAAACTATTACATTGTGACAAGTTAAAGAAGAAAAATGAAAGAAGACAGCTTGGGGCCAAACTGAAACACGTATGACATATACAGTAATGACAGAGTGAACAAGAGGACAAAAAGTGCTGAAAAAATACAATTCACAGAGTAGCTTAAGACACGATACGCAGGCTACACAAAAAGAGCTATTTGCACCAACACAAGGCTTTGCATAGAGACTTTTATTCTCCGCTGAGTGACAAATGTGAGCGTGGACGAGGAACACAGCAGACTTACGGTTTGTTCTGTTAAATGCTTCCTTTGTGCGTAAAAATGAAAACCCTCAAAAATCATCAGCTCGGGACCATTTCTGTTGAAATGTATTGGCGACGTGTTAGGATCACATGCTGACACCATAGACTGTCATTCCCTTCATAACATTAAAGCTTATATTCAGAGTTTCTGAGAAATCTATGTTTATGTCTGATTCTTTTGAAATGCAAAAAAATACCTAACTAGTCTTTTACTATGGTCTACTGCCTGTAGTCATCCATATACATTGATGTATATAAGTCTCTCCTTCGTCTATAGACCTCTATACAAATGGAAATGATCGCAGAATGCGCCCAGCCAATAGGCTTCGACTTCCTGTTTTTGAGACTGTCAGTCAAAGTGAATGTGGAACTGTGCACAGAAACAGGGCCGCACGTCACAACAGCGAACAGGTAAATATGATTTAGGTTCTTACCTGACCCATAGACCTACAGTATATCAATGCAACCTTGTTATGTTCCGCGATGCACGTGCAGAAAAGTAGGGGCGTGGCTTCTGGTAGATTGGCAGAAGCAGGGGGAGGACGTGAGGCTGTTTAGGGCGAGACATCGAGACGTTTCTCAGAAACTCCGGGTATCAGCTTTAAACATGAAAAGTAGGTGTGGAAGTCAAAAGTTGTCAAAAGCAAAAATTTGAATTTTTAAAGGTTTTTTTTTCTTTATTTTTTTTCAAAGAAATATACAGTGCCAAAACAGTCTCTTTTATGTCTTTTTACATTTAAAAGAAGTTTTCCTCCTTTTAGAAATCTGCATCCAAAGTACAACACTGGGTGAGACTGACTTAAATGAAGTCTTCAATAAACACAATGAACAACAAAAGATAAACAGAACCAGTTTGAACCTAATTTATTGCCGTTTAAAGTTGAGGTTGATCGGTTGTTGACAATCACAGATGAAATCAATCCCAGGAAGTTCAAGTTCAACCTTTCTTAAATCTAAACCAGAGCTGCTGGTTAATCGAGAATCAGTTTTTGAGTAGATAAGACACGTGAATGTGCATGATTTGTTAAAGATGCAGCAGGTAAAGGAAAAACATTCATTGTAACTTTAGAGTTGTTGTCTGAATCTATCAAAGAGATGAAAGTTAAGTTCGTACCACATGCCTGTGCAGTAATTAAACCGTCCTCTTTCCCTGAACAAAGTTTAACTTGATTTTAAGTAGATGTAATAGTGTGACCTACAAACAATAAGCTTGTGCTTTAAGGATTAACAGGAGGAGCCGTACCAACATTTAAACAGACTCATTGTAAGTAGAGTCAATATCTTGGTTTTTTTTTAGGCTGGAAATGAAATGAATGAGAAAAGGTGAAAGGCTCACAGTGACTACTATTCAACTGTGAAAACAATCAGTTTTGCTATTTTTGACTTTGTACATCTGTCTTGACTTTGATATAAGTTTGGGGACAGTGTTAGCTGTTATGGATGATAAGAGCAGTCCACATAGGCTTTACCTAGACTACACCTCACTGCTGTGCAATGCTGTATCTACATCTATCAAATTAATGTAAAAATAAGAGAGAAATGGTTTAAAATAGGCTTTTGGAAGAACTATGGTGCTAGCACTAGTCTCCTGAGAACATTGCCAGTGTGTCTGAGTGCAGTTTCTCACACCAGATAACAGACTGGCAGGTCATTCGCTACGTAAAGCAAAGGCAGTAACGCTTTTTACTCTTAGTTACAGCAGAGTCCGATTTCTCTTTCCTTTCCCATCTTTTCTTACTTACAGTGTTGGTTCTTTCTCTCTCACACCGACGAACACATCTCGTCTTGCTTCTGTTTCCCAAGAATGAAACACATTCATTACATTTTAAGGTAAATTTCAGTCACCAGTGGCGCGGTTATTCCTGTAATGTATCATTGCTGACAGTGAAGCCCTGTCATTTCCATATGCATTTATATTAAATATATAAAATGTCTCACTCTGAAAATACGGCACCGAAGGCAAAGAGGAGGACCATAGAGATCTGATATGTAATAGTGCTGTGCACTCCGGATGTAGAAATTGCACACATCCCTCTACCCACACTCTTTTTATAACATAAAGACTGAAATATACATTTAAAGCGCAGCATGACATGAATGCACAATAAGCATGTTGCGTTCCCTTCCTGACCAGTTTTCCTGGTTGCTCCTGAATGACGTCACAATAAGGCGAGCAGCTGGTCTGCGGGGTTATTTCCATCGTTTCCACTGTGGCTGTTATTGCAGTTGTCTGCCAGTCTTCTGGCTGAAAGACTGCAGTTATTTAAAGGCTGCAGGGTGGGGAGGGTGACAGGAACTCCCATTTAACTGCTCGGCAGTCGATGGTAAAAGTAGATGTAACCCAAGTCTTTAGGAGGCCTTTCTGACAAACACACTTTGTGGTCGTTGTAGATTACCCACCTGCATATAGAGGAACACATGAGGAAAATACACAGAGGAGCAAAAAGTCACCATACAATCATCAGGTATAGTTTATGTATACAGGAGAGCAATAACATTATGAACACCTTATTGATATTGTGTATGTAACCCTTCTGCTGCCAAAACAACTCTGACCCATTGATGAACCTACAGAACACCTGTCAATCTCAAGACTCAATAGCCACATTTACATGGGAGCTTTAATTCCTCTTTAAAACGGAATAAAAGTTAATTCCTCTTCAACCTAACCTTGTAGACACTTAATTCCTAATGCCTTAAGTCCAAATTAGGTAGCTGGTTTATTCCGATTTTAATTCCGAATTTAATAATTAAACACTTAATTTGCTAAATTCCGCTTTAAGTTAATTCTGGTCGTTCTGCGTTTGCGTAACTTGCGGCTGGTGATGACATAATCCAAGATGGCGGCGGCCCGGACTAGAGCCGACACTATTTAACAAGAGCCTTAAAAGACATGGACATAATGAAAAGAGTGGATGGACGGAAGCATAACCATGCGCACATTCACACGGACACATGGACTTATCACACACAAGGTGTGAAGTCCAAACCATCCAAAAAAGAATTAAAAATATTTACTTTCTTATTTCCGCCTTTTGCTTCTCATCTTTTTTATAAAGTAAATAATTTTATTATGCTGGGCTGTCTAGTTGCGTGGGGCAGGGCCTTAAAAGGGCGGTGCACCATCAGGTCGGGTTGGATCAGCTGGAGACGCTGCGCAATGGGCAGAGGACATCACTTCAGAGCAGCAGGGCGCACAGCGCGAGCAGAGCCATCCAGCTGACACGAGAGTGCAGTGTATGAGAGAGGAGCAGAGACGGTATGTTAATCATTGGTTAATGTGCGTTATGGATAAAATGCTCGGGGAAGGTATTTATTTGACAGACAGGTCAGCGCGTGTTGGACAGGTGCGTGTGCGCAATGCACTAAACTGCGCAGCAGATGGGATGGTCAAATCAGTGAGACGTCATCCTTTCTTATTAGAATAATTTGATTTGAGTAGTGTTTAAGTTAATAAAAGGACTATGTGGTTAAATAACTAAAGTAAAAATGATTAAAAGTAAGTCTTCAGTTAAAGATAAAGAAAAGTTCCAGGTGATGTCATAAGTTGAAAATTATTATAGTTTGTTTAAAGTGATTGATATTAATACTTAACACTTAGTGAAATGTGTGTTTACAGTTTAATTAATAAATTAAATAAATAAATAAATGCAATGCAATTTGAGAAAATGTAATTGAGAATTCAAACTAAGGATTTATAATAACTATTTATAAATTAAGTACATTTTAGGTTTGATTCTTAGTTGTGTATTGCTTTATTAGGTGAGTATAATTTGAGCATACTGTTTAATGTTACAAAAACATTTACTTTAAATCAGGAAAATGGATCAAGTTAACTAAAAATAACAGTGCTGGTAGACTTAGATTCTTTAATTTAATTACAAATATAACATCCCAGCATGAGAAAATTGTTTAATTTTCCCTCTTCTTCCTTTGTCCAGGTTAACAACCTGCTTAAACCTGCTTAACCAAGGAACAGTTCAAATAAACTCATCAGAGTTGTTCTCAGCGTCCTCTGTCTTCCTCTCTGGCCCTTCAAGTTGGGCAGTGTTGTTACAAACACATACAAACTTGACACAAGGAGATCAGAAAACGAAACAGCTTCATCGGACGGGTGATGCTAAGACCCGGAGACGGAGTAAACGTGGCCCCGTACTGCATCCACAGGCTGTAATATCACCAAGTTTATCATTGTACCGGTTGTTAGAGCTACTATCTTTATCAGGGAGCAGCTATTTATTCCTGGTGATTGTTTTCCGGAGTTTTACTGTTTTATTTACCGGTGATTAGTTCCTGCTTGAAAGCTACAACCAAAATAAAGATGAAAACAGTTCTCATGTGTGGTCGTCTGTGTTACAGCTGACAATAAAAGGTTTGTTGTGTGTTTTTCCCAATAGACGTGATACGTCACATCTGCCCCCTGCCCAATCAGAGCCTTCCCAAACCCTAGACCTAAAGCAGAATTGAATAAAGCCAAATAAACCGGTTTTCCATGTAAAACTTAATTCGGGAATTACTATTTCCATGTAAACACAAAGCAGAACACTTTAATTCCAAATGATTTAATTCGGAAAAACTAATTCTGAATTCAAAAACATCATGTAACTGTGGCCATTGTGTAAATTACCAACTGATAATTTAGTAGTAGATAGAGTATCTCAACCCCTCCAAATACACAAATTCAATGAACCGTCACAATATTTGCCAGTGTTCAAAGTTTGCCCCTTGTTTGTATCACATGATGGTAGTCATTTTTAAGAACTAAATTTCCCCCCAAAAAATAAAAATTAGTCACAAAACTAAGAAAATGTAAGTAAAGGTGTTGCAGGGACTAGTATCTGTTACTTATTGCTTAGATATTGTCGATGCCTTACATACTTTATGTATCTTTTATACAGAAGCGCAAAGCAGAGCACTATAATGATGAATGTTTTCCCCACCTAAAATGTGCGGCCCACTTGAGATCAAACTGGTCCGTATTTGACCTCGGAACTAAATTCAGTTTGAGACCCCTATTCAAGAAAATGAAAGCTGTACTGTGGTATCTGGTACAACAACCTCTTTGGCTGAGCCATTTTTTTCCACACGTGCTTCAACATGGTTGGCAGAACCATGAGGGTTTTTCGTAGCGTATATTGGCTAAAGCATCAGCATGCTTGATTCTGCTAACATCTTTGTGCAGTATGTAGGAAACAAGAGGGACTCATTCATCCATGTAATGTCCAATTGTTTAATCAGCCTGCGACCTTCTGTTCTGTTGCTCATATGTCCATTATTGGTGCTTTTAACTGAGGCAAAGTAGCAGTTCGAGCTCCGTCTGGTTAATGACTATACAGCCTCATAACCAACAAGGAGAATGAAAACGTCTGCCTATCCTAACAACCATTTCAGCCATCAACATGTACCATGATGAAAGAGAAAATCCGACATATTACCATAAGCTTTTATCAGTGTTAACGACATGTCTGCAATGACACTGCATACATCTTACCTTCCCTCCTTTTTGATGTGACAAACATAATGTCCAGACATTGTGGATGCTCCCATGTGGCTGATGAAGGCAAAGAGTTCATACCCTAAAAATATAAACATTAGTATTTAATACACAACAAATGACATGACAAGACTGTTTACGGAAATGTTATAATTCCTTACTGTCATAAATATGTAACGCAAAAAAAAAAACACTAGAAAAAGTCTTTGCTATGAAACCTAACCTATATTTGCTTTCCTTTGGACAGGAAGAAATGTAGACTATTAATTAGAATATACTTTGCAAAGAAATACTTTTAATGTGGAAGGATGACTCTCCTCCAATTTTTAAGACATTTTTGTCCCAAATATCAGAATTTTTACCAATGGAGAAACTAACTTTTGAAAAATATAGACAGGTTCAAAGTTTTCAAGCTTTATGGAATGCAATACTTTCAAGCATGGACGTTTTCTCTAAAATGTAATCAATAATATAAGACCTTGGTGTTCCTGGTACTAAAACTGATGATAATAGAGATGTGTCTGGTGTCTAATAGACATAGCTATAATATGAACGTTGCTGCAGAGAGCAGGTGAGGGCAGGTGAACTCTGTATTCATCCCTATTATTATTATTTACTATGATTATGGTTATTATAATTATATCTACCTAATTTGTAATATTTTTATTAACATTTTGATTGCATTTATTTTACTTTTTTGTTTTTTTTTATGTATTATGTTAAAATATATGTACATTTTATCATTAATTATGATTGTAGAGGGGGAGAGGGAGGGATACGAGGGGGAAATGCATGTTTTAATCTGTATATCTTTTTGGCAACTGTAAAATAGAAAATAAAAATAAAATAAAAAATAAGTGTGTAAATAATGACAAATATTAACTTGTATTGTAGATTTGTTACTTTCTAATCTTTTAAAAAAGGGAATTACAAAAGCATTTTCAAAGTCAGTCGAGGTTCGAAGTGATAAAAACCGGCCACTCACGTCCAGGTCCGTCTTTGATTCTGGGGCCTGACGTCTCTCTGTCTGGAGACAGCATGAAGTCGTTGTGCGAGTTAGCGTTAGAAAACGTGTTGTCGTTTGGTTCTGTGTCTGCCATTTCTGAGAGGGTGTCACTCTCCTCTACCTCTGGGTGTGTGAAGATCCAGTCAAGCGCTCGCTCCAGATTATTGTTCTGGAAAGTGATAAAAATGATACAAATGTTATATCCCTCAATCCACTAAGACATGGTTTCCTTTGAAATAATTACTATTTTCTGATTGCTACATCAACAACAGAAGAAAGAAAGAAAATGCACAAAAGTTCGATTCTGTTCCTTTTCCTGTGAAAAGTTGTCCATGATGCTCTACAAACGTTTCTCGAATGATAAACTTGACCTCACAGGGTTTTGGGAGGAATTCACTAATTCATTATTTAACAATGAAGTTACTCAACACACAAACTGACACACCTAATGGTAAAATAAAGTGTAAATCAAAGAGTAGCCATTACATTTATAGTCACTTTAAAGATATTTATTATTAGGATAATTCATTTGTTGTGAAAATTAAACTTCTACACATAATAACTGTCGTAAGAAACAGAGCAATTTATGAACCAATTAATATACTCAAATCAAGTCTTCTTGGCTACATGAGGTTTGCTGACAGAGCAGACGTCTCCACGCGATGTAAACACAGGTGTGGTGACTAGAAAACGTAATTGTGTTGATTGCATCTTTCCAAACTGGGATTTTAGTTTCCTTTTAATTTAATGTGTCACTCTCTTGCCATCCTTCTATTTAATCAACAAATGATTTCCCATCAATGATCCACCTGTCCTTAGTTCTTGCTTTTATGAGTGTTGGTGGAACTCAGCGGTCACTGCTGCTCTGTTTTTACAGCTTCTTTGTGTCCTCACACCATCTCATGCCCTATTTTCTTACTTCCCCAAGCAACTACCAACACTTTCAATGCACGAAAGACTAAGAACTATTCACCTCCCACAACAGACTGCAGACAACTCTTCTTAACCAGTGCAGACATAGAGACTATTACGACCCTCACTTACTGCTCTGTTCACACACATAAATCACTATTACCATTAGTATAGATCTATTAGAACAACAACAATGGATTTATGGTGGCGGGAACGGTATTAGTTTCCAGGTTTTTGTGACAAAAGATTAATTTTCCTCTTCAAAACAAAGCTTTAAAAAAAATGATGCTTTCAGTCTAAGTATTTCTCAGCACAGACTTGGAAGTGGAGTGAGTGGGCAGACTGACCGTGGCTTTGAGAGCTTGAATGCTGTGATTGCGGGGGAAGCCCATTGAAGTGAGTATGGAGACACTCTCCTCTGGGGGAGAGTTGCCCAGGGGTGTGGCCCCCATAGGACTGTCACTGGTGGTGGGGCTGGGGTCTGGGATCATGGAGGGCAGAGTGAGCGGCTCTGCAAAGTCTGGACAGAGAGAAAGAAAACGTCGTGTTAGCACTGTTTGTCTGCTTTTCATTTCTGCATGTGGATTGTAATTTCAAACATATTTACTATTTTGTATTTTTTTGCACTTTCCGACTTGGTTTGATTATTAACATTATTCCAACTGTGACTGTTGATATCATTTCAAACTTTGGTTTTGGGTTTCTTTCTGTTTATTTACTGTTTTTATTTTAATCTTCCCTCCTATTTAATATATATACTTTCATTTTTAATCATTGTGCATAGTTCTAACATATAATAACATCAATAAATATTTAGCATTTGGGACTGCAAAGAAGCTTATTTTGGTGTAGACCAACAGTGGTTCCCAATCTTTTTTGTCCCGTGTACCCTCTTTGCATTTTTGTCAAATCATGTACCCCCTCTTCATATCACAAGGACCCTCTCCATGATTTCACTACTTTTTCATTTGTGGAACAGCAGGCTCTCAGGCTCTCACTAACCGTGTATTGAACATTGGTTCCCTTTAAATCTACAAATTCCAATGAGTGGAATTTATAGTGAATTTTTTTTTTTTTTTTTTTTTTTTTTTAACAAACCAACAATGTATTTACTTCTATACTTCGTAAATACGGTCAGATATGTAAAATGTAGCTATTTATTGTCTACTATTGTCAAAAGTGTGATAAAATGGCTTATACAGCTTAAAAAGTTCCTGTTTCAATAAATGACGAGAAAATATAGTATTTTATTGACCAATAGTACTGTTAGTTTGTGGTGAATTTGTAAAGAAAAATGAAAAAAATAAATTCAAATTAATTCTTAAATCTTTCCGAGTACCCACTGCAACGTGCTCCTGTACCCCTAGGGGTACACGTACCCCTGTTTGGGAACCACTGGTGTAGAAGATATAGCAATGCAAAGAAGAGTGTCTCTATATTCTTTTGGTCATTCATAAATTCCATTAACTAAAGGATTAACTGTGTGTCTGCCTGTAATGGTTTAACTAATAACCTGCAGCTAGAGTTGTGACATGAGTCAGCAAGTTTAGAATAGAAGGATCGCTTCGGCACCATAGAGTGCATATTAGAGGAAACAGAAGTTTCTTTGTGAAGACACTACAAGCTATTTATAACTGGGTCATGTTCATCAAATTTGGATTAAAGAGTCTTTTTATGCCAAAGTGAGTCCTGCAGGCCAAGACTCCAGTTAAGAACGCATCATGTCGTTTTAAACTCTCCAGTAACACGTGTAACAAAGCCTGTCTATTATAGAAGCCAAGCTTTGCTCTCTGTGTGCTTTTAGTCATTTGAATGGAAGTAAAATGACCTTCAACCGAGAAACAAGGACACTCCTGTGGTAATTACTCCACTGTTGGATATAAAAAGAGCCTTCATTACAGCTACTGCCACCACTAGAAATGCATACTATGCTCCCAGTGGTGTCCTATTCACAGCTTATTTGCATTTAGTCAGCCAGAAAGCCTTTTTTCATAAAGCCTCAGTGTTGCACTGTTCATTTTTAAAGGAGGAAAGGGAGACAGATCATATTTGTAGTATTTAAATATAATTAAACTTAAGGTTTTCCAGGACTAAATCGAATGTAGCACTCTCTAAAATGACAACATACGGATTATTTGACAAACGAGTGGAGGAAGACATGGTATAAGTGACCGAAATGGTCCAAAAGTGGCAAATATGTGGCAAGAAAAGAGTGAAAAGTGACTAAAATGGGCCAAAAGCAGTCAAGAGTGGCCAAAAATGGGCAAATAAAGAGGAACCAGGTGGTCTATAATGGCAAAGGGTAGCTATAATGAGCAAAATGTGACAATAGTGAAAAAGAGCAAAAATGTGGCACAAAATGAGGCAAAATGTAGGAAAAAAAAGAAACAACTGGTATTTATTGGGAAAAAGTTAGCTTATTTGGGTGAAAAGTGGCCAACAAAAATTAAAAAAGGACAAAAATTGAATAAAAGTGTCAAAAAGAACGTATAAAAATGGACAAAAAATTTGAAAAAAGGGGAATTTATTAGCAAAAGATAGCTTAAGTCTGAAAAAGTGTCAAACGGTGTAAAAATGTTGCAAAACGTTGCAAAATGACCAAAGGAGGACTTTTCCCCTTTTAATATTTTCTGGGGAATGATAATAAAAAATTTGTTTAGTTTATTAGGATCCCCATTAGCTGCTTTACAGCCAGCTAATCTTCCTGGGGTTAAAGGTCATACAGATCAAAACAGATAAGAGACAGATAAAATACAATAATATTTCAATAATTGACAAAAATAAATGTCAATTCATACATAAAAAATACAAGTCATATCAGTACAACAATGAGAATTCATACATATATAAATACCAGTCATATACAGTAAGTACATGCTCAGAATCTGACAACCGCAGTTTCCAAACTTTGTCAATTTCATTTATAAATAGCTGACACCAAGGTATCTCATCAGTTGCCCTTTAAGAACAGATTTATGTTCTATTTTGATCAGTTAAAATTAAGACATAAAAAGCCACATGTTGAGCATCACTGACTTAATAATGGCTTCTAAATGGTGTCCGCTGATAATGTAGTGGGGTGGTCGGGACGCAAAATGCCAGGACTTAATTTTTGTGCCAGTCCACCCATGCATATACATAAAGTAGACAGATTCCAAAAACTACAGATGCAGCTGAAGGTTCAGTCCTATAGTCTCCTTTAGAATAGATTGTGTTTTGCTGATGGTATTGAACCCGCTCTACCATGGCAGTGTTTAAAAGCCAACAGCCAGAGGACTGCCCTAATTTTTTCACCACTGTTGAGGCCCTTTACAACCAGCAGGGGAAATTAAAGTGACACGAGTCGTCACCTCCAGGGAATAGCTCTACAGTCTCTGCTGCTGAGACAGGAGAACAGTTCAGCTCCGATAGCATTTCTAGGGACAGTAGCGCACACCCGCAGTGCACAAAGAGACAACCCAGGCTGACGGCTGCAAAGCTCCAGTACGTCACTGCATGACAGAGGAGCATGAAAAGTGATGTGATGCTAACTTAGAGCTCCCATTCTGTCTGAATAACCCAGTGAAGCAACACTTGCATGCCTTTTATGTGTGACGTGTCATGTTAGCGTCAGTGAGTTAACTGTTTCTGTCTTAATTCCAAATAATGTGGGGACGACGACCAAATCCATTACACTGAAGAACAATTTTGTGAAATGTTTCATTATGAGACACTTAAACATCACGAGTTAAAAATTTAAATTTAAATTTAAATTTAAAAGGAATAAAAACATTTTTTAAACTAAAATTAGATAAAATATTGATATTAACATATCTGAAGTGGGGGTGCGATGACAATTTGATTCTAATAAAATCAAATTGGGGGGTCATTGACCAAATATTCACTACCTGTGCAACACTTAACGAGTTAAAAATTGAGAAAGTGTGGACAACTATCAAATGCATTACATTAAAAAACAATTTTGTGAAATGTATCATTATACGACACTTAACATAAGGAGTAAAAAAAAATTTAAACTAAAATTAAAATGAAGAAAAAAAATTAAATTAAAATGAAGGAAAAAAATTAAATTAAAATTAAAAATTACATTGTTTTAACTAAATTAAATAAAATATTGATATTATTATTAATATCTGAATAATCTGAAGTGGGGGTACGATGACAGTTTGATTCTAATCAAATCAAGTTGGGAGGTGGGGGGGTGTCATTGACCAAATATTCACTACCTGTGAAACAAAGCATGTGCTTTTATCTTACCGGGCTCCTCCATATGAGCGATGATCCAGTTAAAGGCCATCTCAGGGCCCATGTTGCCTGTATAGTACACCGCCTTTCTGCACGCCTCCAGCGGAAAGCCCATTTCTGCCAACTGCATTGCTGCCGCCTCGTCTATTTCGGGGGCTGCGAAGGACAACAGACCAACATCAATTACTAAAGCACACAGTTGCTGATTCAACACTACGGTGACCCTTCAATATTAAACAGATCTGAGGAGACTCCCTCTTTGGGACTCATTAAACAAAGAGACCAGAGGAGACTCAGCCCCAGGGACGAATCATTACTGAAACATGGTTTATCGAGGAGAATAATGAGTCTGACGAAAACAAGCAGAGCCACATGGATAAAGTAAAGTTTGTTAGGAAGCTGAGAACAGCTGCTGCACCTGCTCAGGTGTACGCAGTAAGCCTGCCAGTGCCACCATTAATCACCAACATCCACTTGTAATACATTTATCTACGGTAATCCCATCCATGTGAGCTGTTAAATATCTATATCTACAGTATATAGACTGACTATAAATGATCATACTCACAGTCTATGGAACTCATGGAGTTATCTGCAAATAAAAGAAAAAAAGACATTAGGACAGAAAAAAATTTAGTCTGGACAAAAATCTACCAAATTACCTATTCTTCCCTTTTCTCAATTGGGACAACAGTAAAATTACACAAATCTCAGCAAAACCAATGAATTATGCATGTGTTATTAATCGGGAATGTGTTTCGATAATCCCTTCTGTTTCTGCATAAACACGCAATTCTAGACAACACATTTGTGGCGTGTTCAGCAACTCTAATGAGGCCAGTAATAAACTAACAGGACTAATCTAGCACACTTTTTCACAACACGGGAATAAATAAAACATGGTAGAGCAACTGTGGTCATATTTTGTGCTCAAATGGAGTCGATGGATGCCTGAAAAAAAAAAAAACAAAAACAAAAAACAGCTTCTTTTAATTTCAAATTACTACAACAAGGAGGCAATCAGCCTTCCTTTAGCCTGTTAGCAGGTGGTAATGTTAATCCCAGATTGCAAACACTCCAACACCACATGATTATAAAGTAAAAAGAAGAACATCATAAAAACTGCACCTTTTCTCCATTGACGTCATTTCCATTTACTCATCATCTAACATATGGATGAACAGGAAAAGAAGCTCTGAT
Source organism: Gouania willdenowi (assembly GCF_900634775.1). Lineage (NCBI taxonomy): Eukaryota > Metazoa > Chordata > Actinopteri > Blenniiformes > Gobiesocidae > Gouania > Gouania willdenowi. The sequence continues at coordinate 17,535,590 of NC_041047.1, read as the reverse complement.
TTGGAAACAGTAGAAAGTATTTCATGTTTAAGCATTGTGCTACTGCATACTGCAGCCTTAAGAAGCGCCTGCACAAAAAAAAAATTCAGTAACTTTTGGAGGTCCATGAAAGAAGGCAGTGAACACGCTGTTCATTCTTGAAAAGTCAAACCAGTCCAAACTGTCCCCCAACTGCCCTGCACCAAAGCACAGTCGGTGAAACCACTGCATCAATCTGACAAGGTTTGTGAATATGTAAAACAAAAAGGAGCTCCTCTCAGACGTTTCTTTGCTCTTCAGGCGTTGTGCTAGTTTTCTGTTTCAAGCTTGGAGTGGTGCACGGCACCCACACTTTGCTACACGTCTGCTAAAATATTAAGAAGAACACGAATAACTTGATGTGGCTCAACTTTACAGCAGGAGGAGCTGAAAATGTACTCACAGGAGACAAAGACAAGGAGACAAAACAAGAGGAGGGAGGAAAAAAGTTAGTGTGCTTTGAAAAAGAAGACAAAATGCTAGATTTAACTCATTCAAACTTAAAATGTTACCAAAACAAAGAGTCAAATACTCAATATTTTCCACGAGAGGTAACTTTGTTTCGTCAACAGAAGCCTCTTTTTTCCAGGGTTCAATAAAGTACATTACAACGGCAGCACATGAGATCATTAGAGCCCCTCAGGCTTAAAAATGAATTGAGCACAACAACTCTACCTGCAATTAAACAAGCATACTTTGTCCTATAGGAAATTATTTATTTTACCCTGAGGAAATAACTTGTACCACTTTAAGTAGAAAACCATAACGCAGACAATTTCATGCATCATTTTAATACAAGCTAAAAAAGTATAAAAAAGCAACTTTTAACAATGCACACCCAACACACTTATCAATTTAACTTTATGTTAAACACCTATAGTCTCCCAAACTACACTGTTTGATAATTCATTTAAAGAAAGTATGAGAAAACCTAAGGTAAAGCGACACACTACACCTTGAAAAAAAAAAAAAAAAAAAAAAAACAGAGAAATGTACGGACATGACACGATTAGGATTAAACACCTGCTCAAAGCAAAACGTGCAAATCCCACGACCAACTCATCTTCACAGCCAAGTATCATGCTTGGCCGCCTTCGATTTCCTCAGATTTCTCAGGACAAAGTTGGATATGAACAGACGGATAAACAGACCATAAGAGGTGTGAAACCAATGTACCGGGTGACTTTGCAATGAATGCATCCACATTTAAATCAAGCACAATTTTCTTTCTTTACATGTAGTTCACATTAAATTGTAAGAAATAATTGAATAAAACTCTATTACTGACAACACAACAAGTGTCAGACGATCATAGAAGAGAATGATCACACCAAACTAGTTTACTTTGTGTTTTAAAGGCTAATGGACACACCGACATACCTCTGGTATCTTCAGGTAACACAATAGGAGGCATTATGTCCGGCAGCTCCTCCTCACTGGCCTGCAGGCCTGCAGCTCGGAGCCGGTTCAGGTCCAGAAAGTCTGGGACGTCTATGGCAACATCTGTGAGACAACAGGCAATAAACAGTTAACTAAAGCCTACATCTGTGTCTCTGATGCATCATTCATCTTTAATGATGGACAGATCTTTGCTTTTAGTCAGTCTGTGCGCATTTTAACACATTTACAAATGAGAACTTGTTCTCAATGACTTATCTGGTTGAATAAAGGTCAAATAAATACATTTGGAAATCACATCCACACCAGCAGGTCGCAGACAATAATCACAACAAACCACTAAAAATCCTTTAATAAATCCATTTTAAAATGGTTTATTTTTACTGCGCACCAGTTTACACAGCTATAGGAAATAATCAGTAGATGATAAGTTAATGTATAATAATTTTGAGAGTTGATTCCATGAAAAAGCACTCGTAATAAGAACGTTTCCAGCTTCATCGGCTGCATTAAAACATTTTTATCATTAGTCCATGAAAAAAAGCTTTAAGATTTTGTCCAAAGCCTGCAGCTATATAAATATATGTGTGCTGGATTTTTAACCATCAGCTGTATGTGCATTGTAAAAAGTAGTTTGACAGCACCCCCTGTAGGACATTTACAAAACTACAAACTTAAAAAAACAGTCAAAAACTGTTGAAATCAAAGACAGACATTTGAAACTGATTGGGTCAAGTGGGATGATATTTACCAAGTTTTTTAGGCACCCAGTCAACTCCGAACGTAAACTTCTTAATCTGGACTATAAGGTACTCTGGGAAGGAGGCAAAACGACAAGTTCTGTGGAGGAAACAACACCGTTAAGATAAAACAAGTAAAAATTAGGTATGTACAGCTCTTGTGTTTTTTCTCCAATTAAAAATCAATGCAAGTTTCAAAGTTAATATATATACAATAAAGCTTTGAGGGTTCAAAATAGCCATTTGTAACCAATTAAGAATGAGGCCTTGCTTACTTGACCCCGGCTGACTTGGCCTGCAGCGCTGAGCTCCAGAAATCAGGCACATTTTCGGGCTCTGTGAAGGCCTGCAGACAAGCAGTGAAGGGAATCCGTGCCCTCACTGGTTCAGGAGGAGCTCGCATGTTCTCCTCGGCTTCTTTTCGCTTGGCCTCATAGGTCAGCAGCTCCTCTGGCAACATTAAAACAAGGATTTTAAAATCACCATGGACAATGTAAATAGTCAAAGTTAAGAGGAATTTCAAATAGAAAAACCACTGGCAGTCAAGTTTGAGGACGTGTGTGATGGTTGTAGATAAGAATGATTGTTATCTCTACATGACTTGTTATCATGTGCAATATTATTCATTCATTTTTCCTGTTAAATATTAATTGAATTTTACCTGTCCTGCTGCGAAAAAATCTGTTTGTACATAATTTATTATCCACCACATTTCATAACTCTATCATAGGTTTAATGTACATTGTTCATTGTATTCTAATTAAATTTTTTATATATTTTGTAAATTATTAAATATGTCTTGTGTATTCCTTTCTGCATAGTGTAAACTGCATATTTCTTAATTTATTATCCACCACATAATTTATTATCCACCACATTTCATAACTCTATCATAGGTTTAATGTACATTGTTCATTGTATTCTAATTAAATTTTTTATATATTTTGTAAATTATTAAATATGTCTTGTGTATTCCTTTCTGCATAGTGTAAACTGCATATTTCTTTATTTGTTTCAACACATTAACAGGTCCATCTAAAAGTAAACGTATACTGCTCTCTCTCATTCTGATGTGTGTGCGTGCGTGCGTGCGTGTGTGTAGTCAGGCTCCTTTACCTCTGTTCGTAGCAGCTTCGAATGGCGTTGGCACCTGGATGCCATAATCCACCCGCTGAGTGTAGCGAACCCTGCGACTCTGGCAGCACTGAACTCGCTCCTCCACCAGGAAGCGGAAGGCGTCACTTGGATTTTCTGAGCCTGCACTGTTTCTCTGCAGAATAAGCAGAAGTTTAGGGCATTTCAAAAAGGAGCACAAACTACAGCATTATGCGCCTTTACTCCCTCATGCTGATCAGCTCATCAAAACATAGTATAAATCCACTGAGAGCACCATTAACATGACTGGCAACGTACAGATACAATGCAGGGTGTAAACCTTTAACAAAGTACACAATGAACACCAATGGATCAGAGAAAACATGCAAACTCCTCGCAGAATGATTAAACCCACCTCATTTCTAATAAAATAAATAAAAAAGAGTAACAATTGTAAGAGCTAATGTCGAGCTATTGATTTAAATTCCCACCTAAAGGGATTTTGCAGCGTCTACCTGAGTTTCAAAACTGGATTCCACTTGAAAAATGAAGCAGTTGATTCCAATAAAGTTGTTTTATTTCTGAGTTGGTGACTAGTTGATTTTAACATTGAACAAAGGAGGGCCCTGAATTGTAACAGAAAAAGAACAAAAAAAATGTGGGCAAAATATTGGCTACTCGACTGAAGTCAGTCATAATTTTACAGTTTGGATGTGAAGAGGTGGTTGTCACTCTCCCCTGAGCAGCAGCTGCGATCACAGCCGCCTGTGAGAGATTGTGGCGGGGACGAACGTTCACAAAAGACACCGGTAAGGGAGGATAAGTTTCACTTTCGAAACGAAGCGGAGAGAGGATTCTACATACTGCAGCTTTAAACTGTTGAGTTAAACACTCTTTTCTCTCTTTTTGCTTTTGCTTTTAAATGTATTCACTTTCTCAATACCTTGTAGTTCATTTGAATTTAGCTTAAAAAAATGAATAGAAGGAAAAGCAAATAAACCATCTCCACATAATTGACATAAATTCAATGTTAACATTTCCTAAAAATGAAAGAGCTTCCCAACATTCAGTTATAATTAACCATTTGGACAAACTTTACTGCTATTAAATGACCAGACAGGACTGTATCGCACTTGCTGTTTGACCCAAGTCTCCTAATACAGACATTTACACGCTTCAGTTTAGCAGCTGCTACATTTGCTCGCTCTGTCAGTATTTAGCACAATAACTGCTATTACAGAGGGAGTCGTATCGCTGCAACCAAACAGGTTGAAGTTAAATTTGTGTTTGTTTTTTTTTTTTTTAGATGGTGAGAAATGCTGCCATCACTGCTGACCACAGCACTTTGCCTGCTCGCAGCCTGTTTGTAACCCTGTCAACCTATTCTGAGACGCTACAGAAATACACAAGTTATAAATTTGCCAGCAGACAAGTATGAGGGCTGATGCTAGTGGTGCTTCAGTCTGATTGTTGATGTACTAATGATTGAATAAAGTTTGCAGACGGATTAAAAAGGTGAATTGAGAAGATAAGTGGAATAATATTGTGCAAACGTGTAGAATTAAAGCATGGGGCCACCAATTATTTCCAAAAATGAAAGTAAAGCAAAATGATAGAGTTTGAACGTTACATTTTCTTCCTATCTCATGCTGGAGGAAGTGTTCGGGCCTTGTCAGGGCATGTATCCTGGCACAGGCAGAATAGGAACCATTATCTGCGCACCGTGTGTAAGTGATAGCAGAGAGAGAACTATAAATACCCCGGCCATGAAAAACATTTTAGAGGACCCACTGACTGTATAGCACAAAACATCAGCGCAAACTGGAAACATAGAAAGCAACGTGTCACCAGAGGGCTAACACGTCAAACATGAACATGTCAAATCCCGCTCAAAATGTTTCTTAATGTTTAATAAGCTAAATGCAAAATTCTGCTGTAGGGTAATGAATATTAAATGCTATACTGACAGCGCTGTGGTTCTGCAACGCGCTGTGGGATCATGTAAATGTTAAGCATTGGCCTTCCAGGACTATTATTGTGAAAGATTAAGTTTTGCCCTGCCCATTTCCTGCACTTTTGTCAGCATTGCAACTACACCCATAAACATCCTTGTGGTTATTTCTTGGTTAATGGCATGTTGCAACCAACTTTAAAGGTGCAGTCTGCAACTCTTATAAAAGTGACTTTTTGTCATATTTGCTAAAGCTGTCACTATGTCAGGCTCTCCTGCTGCTCCTGCAGCCTTTGGCAGATTGCCAGAATGCACCGCGACCGAGCAAAAAGAACCAATCAGAGCCAGGATTGTGTTTGATGGGCTGTCTGACAGCTGTTGCTCACAGGCCCCGCCCCTTTCCCGGAGCTAGAGCACCGTCTTTTTTGACAGTTTATGGTGTGGAGGAGTAGAAGATGGAATTGGTGACTTTTATGCTTGAAAGGTAATTACTGCTGCTTGATTTACATTGTGTTTGATTTGTAATTGTAACACTAGAACTCTGTAGTGCATGTGTTGTTTGTGTGCGCAGCAGCCTCCGTGTGGGCTGTTGTAAGTGACACTGTGCTGTTGCTGCTGCTGCTGCTGAGGTGTGTGCACATTGAGAGAGAGAAGCGCTGCAGTAATATGCTTTACTTTAACAGTGCATGTTATATTACTGTGATGTTTCTGTCAGACTAACGTTAGCTTGGTAGCTCTTCTGAGGGAGGGACTTTGGAAAGTTTGGAGGCAGGGCAAGAGAGCGGCGGGGAGGGAGGGGGAGAGAGGGATCTGAAAGTTGCGGACTGCACCTTTAATAGGTGCATATCGCCACCTACTGTACTGGAGTACATCATTATTGCAAGGGTTTACCATTTTATAAATAAGTTCTGCAAATATTTCATTAATTCCTAATATCTCAACAGTTGCTTCCACAACTGTCTTAATTAGATCACTTCTTTTTTTCTGTTGCAATGCCACAATTAATAATTTGTTGCAATCAAACGTCCTTTGATTTTACCAAAGCATTGGTTTAAGTCAAAAATCAGGTTAGTATCACATTCCAGTTCTAGCATGACCCAGCATTTGCTTTTCTTTCTGTGACAAAGTTATCCCTGTGTGGGTGTTCTCCAGATATACATATATTTTCTTTAACGATCAAACACACGAGTCTAATAAATGGTGGTGGTGTTCCTAAACTTGATCAGCTGCTTGGTCCAACCTTGGTCTACACTGCAAAACATGGCAATCTAGTGCGACTTCATATTGAATTTTAATGTTTGTTGTTTAATTGTTGGAAATATTTGTAAATAAAACCAAATTTTGAGGTTCTACCATTATAAAGTTCACCGACTGTGCTTTGTAGAACACTATTGCTGAGATGAACTGACCTCTACCAGGTTGATAATGTGCAGAAGGAACTCGTGTGCATCTTGTTGTCTGTTGGAGCAAAACTCTGGGTGTCCTCGGCTCACCAACGCCTTCAACATACGAGGAGAGACGCCTTTCTGCTGGTGCTGCAATGAAAAACCAGGGATGTCACAAACACTGGCTGTGCATCATCGCTCACACGATTTTAGAAGAAGAAAGGTGAGACAGGAGACTACTGGAGAATCTTACAGATAGTTTTAGGCTGCGGTTCTTATAAAGGGACTTATGGACCATAGTGCACAGTTTAAAAGAATCCCAAAACTTTTAAATGACATGATCCAATTTTTTTACTTGCAGTGCTAATAAAACCTTGATATCTGTTACCTTTACCAAGATTTTAATGAAAATAATGAATTTTGTTCATTTTTTAAGAGGCTTAATTATAGGAATTACTTAAGGGCCTTTAATTTGCATACTGTGTCTCATACACACACACACACACACATTAATAGGCATGAAGCTGATTTGTTTAAAAGAAAAGTGATGTGATGTGATGGAGATGAAGACAGATAAAAAAATCACCAACAAAACAAATCTGAAAATGTCAGGCCTAATAATTTAACAGGAGATCTGATTCAATACAAAGATTTTTTTTCAGGAGTTAAAATCATCAAAGAGAAGTCTCATTCTGTTTCTATTGCACCTGGTTTTGGAGCTGGACATACCCCGTTTAATACCTTGTGTTCTTCTTTCATCACCTGTTCAATGAGCTCAGATTTCATGGGTGGTTTGGAGTACAGGCCTGAGAGCAGCCCGTGTCCCAGTTTAGCCCTGCAGGACAAAAACACCGACAAGTGAATTAGCGTCTTGTTTGGGTTATTTGTTTCAGAAACAACTTGATGGCAGTGGGCACTCGTTTTATTTTGATTTGCCATTTATTTAACACAGTAACATTGATGCTGTGACATTAAATCATGCACAGATCTTATAGTAAGTGCTTATAGAAGAATAGGGAGTTAAACAAATCAGTAAGAGAAAGAGAATTTAACACAGTAAAAAATTAAAACATAAAAGAAAAATGAAAATACAAATAAAGAATAGACTAATTTGAAACATGCCAAACAATTTTTTTGGAGGGATTCTTCAGGTTCTTTAGTCAAAGAGTAAAGTTTTTTCATTACACCAATTATAACCATTATCCATACCATACAAACATCTAGATGAATGCCTCAAATCATAAAATAAGCACCCATATTCATTACCTGCTTGGCAATGGCGATATCTTTCATCATTGATTTAAACACTTACTATTGCATAAAAAAAACCAACTAATTTTAACAAAACGAATTACCATAGTTAATATAAATTAGTGATGACGATACTAATAATTATGCTCGGTCAGTGTCACTATGTAACAGTGGGTTCACTTACATTTGTGTAGCAAAGTCTCCAGTGGGGTCAAGAGGTGAATAGTCAAATATTCTCTGAAGGTTACCCACATACCTGAAAATCAACACACACACGTTACACATCACATGGGAGAAGATGAGAAAACAAACACAAAGCTCATGTAAACAAATACTTCTACTGGGTCTACTGACATACATTCATTTTTTTACACTGCATACATTCATTTATGTACACTCAGTATTAGGAAACATACTGGTATAAGTGCTTAATGCAAGGCTTATAAAGACGAGAGTTTGGTGTGCAAGAACTTAAATGAACTGCACAGTTCAGGCGTGAACCAAGAGATTTTTTTTTTATAGTTTGTTAAGGCAGAGGTTTTAATCCAGGCCTATTCTTTCAAAATCAGCACCTAAACTTACAATTTGCACTTCCGGAAAAATGAAAGATAAGTTTCTTAAATACACTCCTGTACATTATTGCAAGCCTGTGCTCACTCTATATTAACCTGCAGGGATTTAGAATTAAAGGGCTTGAAAGGTCATGTACCTGCACATATAAAGTGTAGTGCAATTAAATGTATAATCCCTGTACCTTTTGGGATTCCTAAAGAAGGGAATTAAATATCCCTCAGATGATTTCCTCTCCTATAAGGATCATTAGGCCCCTAATTTTGAGATAACGTGAATTTAAAAGTTTTCAATGGAAATCCTGCTGGGTTGTAAAATTGTGTAAACATTCTCTGAATGTTCCACAGTTGATGCAGGTCATGTATGAGCATGGATGACTCAGTAAAAGTTTGTGTACACGTTCTGATCAATGTAAAATGTAGGTATCCACCTTTCTCTAATAAAGCTTATTGCATTACATGATAATCAAATTATGATTTAACAATTAAAAAAGGCCTTTTTTGAATATTCATAAATTATATTCATCATTTTTTATAATGTGATTACTGCTGTTACTGTTTTGACACTTAAAGAATTACGTAAAGAATAGTTGATGCTTTATGAATTTAGAAAATGAGGCCGAACCACATTAAACCACATGTTCAAATCGAAGAGTACACAACTCACATCCTCTGGAAGTCTGGGATACTGAAGAGGACCTGCATTACTGTTCCAAGGTAGCAGCTGTTTCCCAGATTTTTGACACCCGTGTAACCTGAACCGTAAACCGCCTTCAGCTTCATGCCCGACTCCTGGATCACCTCCCATTCACTGACCCGTGTTCGGGTGTTGTTATCTATGTGGTGCCCGTTTTCTGTCTGAAGAAGAAACAGAAAAGTGTGTAAAGACTTATTCATGTCTGATATACCAACTGTACGTTTACGTTTACATTAGCTTGGCACGTAGTAGGGATGCGTTTAGATTCAGAACTTAGATTCAGATACACTCACCCTTTTCTGCATTTGTAGCATGTCAATGCCAAAATGTGACAAGTGCTCTGATACCTGGGGGTCCAACACTGCTTCTTCCTCCTCAAATGAGTAGACATCTGAAATCATAATAAACCCACATAGTCTCTAAACCAAAGTTAGGATATAAATAATACTTAAAATAAATCTTCTAAATATTTGAATTGTACATCATGGGTCAAAAACAGTGATTACTGCAATAATGACATTATTTCAGTGAATTTTGCACTGTTTTTTCTACATTTTGCTCTATTTTTTCTACACTGCCTTGCACCATGAATGAGAGCTACTATTTTCAAAACATTTGTTGTGCTTTTCTTGTGCAATGACAAATAAAATGATTATTTTTCTTCTATTAGGGCTGGGCAATATATCGAGATTCAAGATATATCAAGTTCTCTATTTTGGCAATATAGAAAATGACAATATTGCCTATATCGAGATTTTTTCTTTTTTCTTTACTTGTTTTTATTTATATAATCACAGTAAAAATCACATCACACAATTATTTAATATTATTCATAGAGTACAGTCAAACTGTGTCATTTACATTTATTCCATATTTGTCAGATATATATTTTATAGCTTATTGTGTATTAGAATACTCTTTTTAGGAGTCGCTGCTTTCATTACTTCTCAGGAGAGCATGAAAAGCACAGTTAGATGGATTGCCGAATGCGTCCTAATGCAGACCTACCCCTAAACAAACCACACTATAGAACTCACTCACACGTGCTGTCCCTTATGTTACGTTCACACCGGGTGCGTCATGAAATGTTTGTGTGACCAGATTACATACAAAGTCAACAGGACCGGACTAGGAAGGATTTGGCGTGGAGGAGAATCAGCAAGGAGGTGGTAGTAGCAGGTAAAAGTTCTCTCTGTAGCACTGAGCTAGAATAGCATTAGCTGCTAATCACACAGGCTTTTTACACTGGTGGTTTATGTTTGTGAGAGGAGAAAAAGGAGTGCAGCTCCTCGCTTCAGCAGGCAGTGAAACTCACCCAGTTGGATGTGTCGCTGGTGGGCGGTGCTTTGCTTCAAACACGCATATGAAGCAAATGGGGACAGTTTTTGATCCTGCAAAACCTGCGGAACGCTTTGTACCGCAGAAGACGCATTCGGTGTGAACGCAGCATTAGAGGACAAAAAGACAAAAGTGTCACATATTGTGCAACTGTTTGTTAATAAATGTGCCTGTGTTGCATTTTTCATCAGCAAATTTAAACTAAGATTGTATCTCTGGTCAGACTTTACGGAGTTTAAAATATCGAGATCAATATCGTATTTCACCATTTTGAGAAAAAAATATCGAGTTTTGGACCATATCGCCCAGCCCTAATTACTATCGTAAGCCTTAGTAATGATGGAAATGTATACATTTAAACATTTAAATGTTTCAAAATGTTTAAATATTTGCATAAATCTAACAACTAACATTTATCTGTATGTAGTCATTAGATTTCATCTTAGAAAGATTGCAAAAGAAAAGCAGAACAAACGAAGTAAAAAATGTTTTCCTTGCTCCAGATAACCCTGTCTAAAATCTTGCTTTTTGTTGTTGTTTTTGTGCACTTGTCTCCTTATCAAAAGGTGTGGTTGTTCCTTAAACCTTGAAAAAAAAGATGTTTTCTGTTTTGAAATCTGAAACATCCGTCTGCATTCATGCACCACATGAGATAATCTCAACATGTGTCCCACACCTGCTCCGTCTGGGGTGATGGTATCCAGTTTGACAGCCAAAGGGTATTTGGTCTCTCTGAAGTGCTCCAGGGCGTGGCCGTTGCCTCCGCTCCCATCAAAGAACCACTTCCCACAGAGCACTGCTCCATCTGTCAGGTTTAGCCACAGATTTTCTCTCATTTCACACTTCTGGCACTTCCAACCACTGGTAAAAAAAAATAAAAAAAAAGAAAGAAAAGAAAATCATAGGAATATGTGAGCACTGGGATGTTGAAGCAAAAAGTCAGGTTAAATATTGGTTTAGGAGAATATTTGGATTTTTGCAGAGTTAAAGTGCAATTCTTTGTAAAACAAAATCAGTATTTCTTACTGAGGAGTGGACACAATGAAAATGTAATATATTCTTCAAGGAGGTACATTTAAAAAGTTAATAATCCTAATATGTTATATTCACTTCTTAAAACACACCTGTTTCACTCTGTTTTTAACACATACTCATCCACTTGTTTATGCCTATTCCTTGCCTTTTTACTGCTGTTCTTTTTTTTTTATTTCTATGTTTTCATCACTGTATTGCTGTTGTTATATTAACCGACCTTTTAAAGTGTCTTTCAGTCTCTGGAAAATCACTTTTAAGTCAAATGTATTATTAGGACTAAAAAACACCAATTAAAACCATTCATCCTCCTGTAAACAATGATGGTCTTACTTTGGTGGGATCCTGACATCATTGTCCAGCTGTCTGAGGCTCCTGGCATGTTTGGAAACCTGGATCTCCTCTTCCCAGGACTCTGGCTCCTGTTTCTTGTACGCTGACGAAGCGTTGAGCACTGCATCGCAGGCAATGGTCACCTGAACATTGTTTGCAAATAGTTTATGACGGGAAGTTTAAGAAAGATCTTCATTTTTGTAAGAAATTGCAAGAAGACTCAATGCAAGATTCAAGTGAGAAAATGTTATTTGTGCAACAGCTTGTGTCCTGATTCGTTAGACAGGGAGAAAAACTACTAATACTTTAGTTACTCAAATAAAAGCTGCTGTGGCTTTAAAAACGCACGTAAATTGCATGTAAATAATAGATGTATGATCATTTATTTCATTTTCTTACAGTGAGGGGTCAATAACTTGCCAAAAAAAATTGCAAAAGTGTCCAATTCAATTTTTAGTTATGTACAGAAAAATGATCAGGTGCTGCTTAACATGTATAATCTGGGTGTGTGTGCCTTTTTGTGTAAAAATGTTATCTTTTTTCTGGCTTCATAAACACTCACTGGGTGTACAATAAATAATTTTAAAAAAGGCTTTTTTTAACATAGCACCACAATATCTTTATTAGAATTACATTTTTATCAAAGTATTAATGCATTAAAGTTTCCAAAATCAATATTCAACATCTGATTAACAGAAACAATTGACTATAATGTAAAAAAAAAAAAAAAACATAAAAGCAACACACAAACCATCGTCAAAGTCACCATACTGTGCATCTTGTAGTTCCCTGGAAATGTTTTATACTCACCATTGTGTAAGTGAGTAAATTATCTCATAAACCTCTTATATACACTTCATTGTTTTTGAATTATAAAATATTCCAATCTTCAAAAATTGCTCAAAACTAATTTTCATGCTATATCATTTGACCCATTCTGTCCTGCCACCAGGGAACGACGAGGTGCACCTTCCCCATCAGCATGCACAGAAACACAGCCGTGCAACACTGACTCACTGACCAGAGCGGGCAGCTCCTCAATATTTGGTAAGGGGATCTCGAAGTGGTCTGGGAAAATGACGAGCTTGGCCTCATCCTCATACTCATAGTCCTCGCCGTTAAAATCACGGTTTAGCTCTAATTCTTTGAGGGAAGAAGTAAAGAGTGAGGCAGCTGCAAAAACATATGCTAAAGATAGTGTTGACATAGAGGTTTAGCTCAAATGATCTCAAACTGGTTTCTTGAAACAGGGAATAAGTTTACTGTATTCCAATCGCTTTTAACATTCACAAGATCTAAACCCACAGAAGCAGCTTTAGGACGTGGATGAAGAGGACATCTGCATCCAACATATCTGCAACCTCATTTCATCAATATTAACAAAAAAGAAAAGGGTAGCCAAACCAATCCCTGTAAGAATGAGTTTGCTCAAAACTCCTCCCCTCTTCTCCTAAGTAATTTATAAATCTATTATAAATTTAAGAGAAACCATGATCCCAATATAAAAGTCAAATAAATCCTGGTTAACTATGCTTTAATTGCATTTACTAAGTTATCTAAATTTTTACTTTTTTTTTTTTTCAATTTACAAAGTCAGAAGAAGGATAAAAATTGTCATTTATCTCAGCCATTACCCACATTTTATTTCAACCAAAACTGTAAGGATTAATTAACTATTTATTTAATAAATACTGTACATTCAGTTGAAATGACTGATTATACATTCAATTTATTGAAATATATAAAAAAAATAAACAATTAAATCAATAAAAGTCATTGCTTTTTAGGTTTGAATGCATTTCCAATACAACAAAAAAAAAACAAAGGAAATCCTAAAGAGGTCATTTGCGACATCGGTCAGCAACTGCATCCTCACTTGCATTTTCTTAAGGAAATAAAATGCAAATATTCTAGTTTAATCCAATGGAATGTGGCCTAATCTGGTTTAATTAATGGAATTTGGTGTAATTCGGTCAAATTCGGCACAATTTGGTTTAGTTTGATGGAATTGAACTTAATTTGGTCTAATCCAGACCAACTATTTCATTTGTTAATTTCAATGTTTGATTTTAATTAATTTCAAGCCAGGTCATTACAAAAGGTAAAAACTGAAATAAAGAAAGAGGGATGAATATATTTTTCCTGACTGTGAATGTCCAGTATTTTCTGTTCTGATCTCACTGACTGACCTGGTGTCAAACCTGACTCATCAATAAAAAATAAAAAATAAAACTAAAAAGCATCTGTCCAATCAGAGCTGTGTACTCTGTTGTGCTCATGACTCATGACTTATTTCTGACGTTACTGGGCATAATGACTTCATGCTACCGTGACGTCAGATGCTAACAGTTTGATTAGCTCACTGGACAGCTTTGGAGGGCGATGGCATAGGAACAATGTTTGGCTGAAAGAACCTGATTGAATGACAGTGAAGTGGATCAAAGGCAGAGTTTGATGTTGACAGAGATGGTTTAATACAATTAACAAATCTCTGCTCTGAAGACTATAAACTGAATACGTACAAAGTCTTGTGAGGTGAGTAGGATGTATGAGGAAGAAGTGTGTCAGCTCGGTGGGTGGGGGGGGGGGGGGGGGGATGACAGGTGGTGGCAGCTGAAGCCTGGACTCTAACACACAACCCTACCCCGACGAAGAGGAGGAGGAGGAGGGATGGTGGGACGGAGCAGGCTTCAATATAGAACAGTTACCAACCACAGATACAAATAAATAAGCTATATTTAGAGAACAGGAGGAGGAGGAGGAAGTGGAGTCAATGCTGGAAAGGGCCCATCATGGGAAAATTCCAACACTTTGGGTAAAGGCCGGTCCAGAGGCAGCTGGTGGGCGACAGTAGTTTATATAGAGTAGTGAACAATAACACTGTGCGTAACCCAGTACACAAACCAGTCCACTTTCATCTGGGAGTAATGGTGTTTAGTTCATCACAGGAACAGAAATGCATACATTCACTCGTGTTTATTTTAATTTGAACACACATTACAATAATGCAGTGTCCAAATTATAACTTTCAATCATTTTTTTTTTTTTTTTTACTTTTTATAATGTATTTATTTATTATTTTACATATTGTGTTTGTTATATTAAAAGCCAACAATACTGAATTTTTACTTTTTAGGAGTACTTTTTAAATTGCTGTAGAGCTGACTAGCGACTGACTAGCAGTTTGCCTCGTGTGCTGTTATATTCTGAGATTCGTGTGTGTGTGGTTGTTAAGTGCTAAGATAGGGTTTTGGATTGTTAGAACTTTTTGTGATCCACTTGCCTTTTGCGGTGCATTTTTTATTTGAACACTTTTATATAGACCTTGTGATTTTCTTAGTTGTTACTTTTTGTTTGTTGTTTTTAGTTGAGTTTTTGCCAAAGCGTTTAATGACTGTTTATTTGATTTAAATTACTCCATTTGTTAAATTATAAATAAATTGTTTGGTTTTTACACCAGTCCAACTGGTTGTGTTACACTCCTTTGCTCCTAGACCTAAGGGGTTGTAACATAAGAAGAACGGTCTCTGCATAATTCTATTGAAAGCACAGGTTTTATATACAGTATATGTGATTTGAAGACATGTATAGGAGCATCTGCCACTCCTTTCTATAACCTACCTAGAAAGACCTTTCCATTCCTTCTCCTGGGGATGGCGCCTGCTGCAGCTCCTGTAGCTTTCTGTAGAAAAAATATGGAAAAAATGGTTTCAACAGATTAATTCAAAACACGCAAAGAACCCTTGTCACATTCTTTACTTTTTAACCTTTCTTACACCTTGAATCATAATTTTTGTAAATTTCAGGAGAAGGGGGGGTTTTAATGTTAGATTAAGAAAGGTTGTCAGTGTCCAAAAAGCTGTTTATGTTGCCAGGTCAGGTTACGAAGCTAAGGGAAAACCCCCAGCCTCAGTCTGGTTGAAATGAAAGAATGATTGGATTGATTTGCCGACTTGAGCAGATAACATTGGCAGCACTTGTGAGTGACATTCTGGCCATTGGCCCTGTCGCGTTGTTGATCTTGTGTCATTCTCCTCCATAAGCAGCGGTGACCACTCGTACTGCCACCAGATAGTTCCTTCACTGTCGTGACTGGGTTGGGCTGATGGCGTCCTGCTCACAGACAGAGCGTGTTGACACACTCCAGTCCAAGTGGATACATGGGGTTAAAACAGACACAGAAGCCTGCAAAATGTGAGCAGCTGTTTGTGCTCAGATCCAGGCATGGAAATAGCAGCTCTTTACACCCACAGAGCAGATCTGAGACAGATTAGAGCTCAACCTCTGTTGTTCACCATCAACCCTGGTTTGCTTAGATTCACACAACTATGCCAATGTAGAGCTGCACAACATTAACAGGACTTTCTTTAACAGATAGTGGTGTTTTAGTTACATCTGAATGGATGTGTTTAGTCCTGGTACTGCAGTTTTCCTCCTACAGTCCAGAAACATGAATGTTTGGGTAATTACAGCTTCTAAACTACCTTTAGGTTAGCTCTGCATTGGCAGGTTATCTGATTAGGACATAACCTGTCTTGATTTTATGATATAAATATTAGAGAGTCAAAGTACCTAATTATTGAGTGTGTACATACAACTCCTACAACTAATTAGTACAGGCCAAAGGTGATGCAAGAAATCCCAGGCAATTAAACATTTGGGTCAAAATTAGAGCCGCGTATCTATTCAGAATGATTTCCCAAATCGATTAGATTCACAAGAGGCCCAATTCCATTTGATTCGCGATTCAATTTGATTTTCAGTTTGGTGCAGGATATTTCAGTCACAGTACCAATTTTACTTTAATATGGAAGAGATTCTAAGAGATCAAATGCTGTAAATAGTAGAAAGTAACTCTAACTCGATGAGGAATGAAACATATTCATGTTTACATTAGGAATTGAGCCCACAGCACTGTATTTAACATGGTAAAAAAGATGCAATAACTAGTATTTTAGCATTTCCTAAAGAAAATGTCCTTTTCTTTTCCCTACAGCATCCTGTCCATTCCCTTGATAGTGTAGTTGTTCTGATCCCAGTGTTCCATTTAAATGTAAAGTTACTGTATTTTATGATTCCTATGTTTGCTTTTGAAATTAACTGCAATTATAAATTATTAATCAATTATTCAATGACTAGTATTATCTCACAGGCCATACCATTCTGTGATTGCTTGATCTCTTTAGATCTCAGAAGCTAAGCAGGTCTGGGCCTGGTTAGTAGTTGGATGGGAGATTCCAGGTGTCACAGTGGAGTACAGTCACCCCATTGGTATCTGTCATTGTGTCCTTGGGCAAGGCACTTCACCCACATTGCCTAGTTTGAATGTAGTGTGTGAGTGAGGGTTGGTGGTGGTCAGAGGGGCCGATGGTGCACTTTAGCAGCCTCGCTTCAAAGTGCGAGGTGCTGATAAATTGCAAACTTGCATAAAAATAAAGCTCAGAACATCAACAAAACAGTTAAGTGTCAGACAAGTGTGATCTTATCTATGAAGGTTCTCAGTGAACCGGGGGTCATTTTGATTCTGTGATCTTACCTCTTTGACATGCCGTTTGAGGTGCATGTAAACACTCTGTCCCGTTTTGCGATAATGTCTCTCCACATGTTCTCGTCCAAAGCCCAGGAATGTGTTCATACACACATAGAGGCCGCCTTCCGACTCCTGCGCATCAAAACAAACAGTAAACTGAGAAGCGGGGACTGGAAAACAAGCAAAAACATGTCAGGAAGCCTTTAAAAGCCCAAATAATCCTGTATTTCTTCATGTAAAATGATTCTAAGGATGTATTACGGTATATAAACTAATATATTCTACAGCACATCACAACCCTGAATGGGATAAGCACAAAAGTCTTAGGGATGGATGAAATAATGTGTAACTAACTGCTAAATGACATGAAGTATATGGTGAAAAATAATGTAGTTCTATCTCTATCTCTCATCTATGCTTCAACAAGCACTTTAGAGAATCATAGACTGATGCCAGGTTTTATTTTCTATATTGAAATACAATCTGCAGAGAGAAACAATTATTTATTGACATGTTAATAATAATAATAATGCAGGTAAAGTTGATATCTGTGAAGGTTCTCAGTCGTCCAGGTCACAATGATTCAACCAGAATCATCCTCAACCTCCAAACTACAATATATACTGTATATATGTTTATTTATTTATATATTTTTATTTTCCATTTTTATCTTTTAAAAAAGATAAAAGTAAAAAAAGAAATAATTTATCCTGATCCTCTATCTATCCTTTATACCTATCATTATTATTATTACTGTTACTGGCTTGTGTTTTGTTTTTTCTGTTCTGCACACCGAGTACTGAGTCAAATTCCCTGTGCTGTTTTCTAAAACTGTACTTGGCAAAATAAACTTTTGGATTTCTGATATGAGGGGTGGGATGATACACTGAGTTCATGATAGACACAATAGACGAGGCGATAACAATACGATATTTATGGACAGGAAAAATTACATTAAAAAAAATGCAGGTGGAAAACTAAACATGCTTTACTCTGGGTATGACCTTTTCAACGCAATATAAACTATAAGAATCTGGATGGATGAATGGATGGACAGAGATTGAAAAAGAAAGTTAGTTGATTAATTGATCAAACATATTTAGCATTAATAAATTTGTAAACTACACTAAATTCTTAAGGCACACTATCAAAAAACGCATTTATTATTTATCTATTATTACATATAATCAGTCCCACACACCGATAATTGAAAATTTAGTTTTAGAGAAATAATCACAAAATTAGCTCGTTTTTTTTTTTTTTTTTTTTTTTTTCAAAAAGACAAAAACCGTCTAATGTTTACTGACACTTTTGATACAGATGTGGTTATATATCACTTCATCTATTTTTCCACAAACTCATTGTTAAAGACAACACAAACTCTAATCATTTTAAGTCAGGTTCAAACTGGTTAAACTGGCTGTATATAAAGAAGCCACTGGCGGTTCAGTTGAATGTCTTGAGACCAAAACAGCTTTCTGCTATTAGCGTGTGCTGATCATACAGTAAAAATTAACTCAATGATCACTGATGGTCCTATAAACCTTCATGATAAACCTGCAAGTGGCCAAGCGTGACATCTGAGCCTCAACAGAGCACGACAGAAATAACCCAGTCCTCAGACCGACATGATGAACTCCAGACAGCTGAGTCACCTTTAAAAACACTTTGAATTTCAGAAAGTAGGCTGTCATTGCAGAAAAGCCATCAACATGGCTTTAATCTGTGTCATAGCAACACATACAAAAACTTCAAACTCCTTTATTATCAAGGCCCAGAAATGGTCGTTTGGTATCAAGTGAGCTTGAGGTTAGAATTTTAACCTTTTTATCTGAGAAAATTAAAGCAATTAAGTTTATCTGCACTTTCATATCTAAATTACTACAACTTATAAATACCTGAGCAAAGAGATTTGTAAATTAATGTCATTCCGTTTTAATTTTCAGCATTATATGAAAAAATATAATATATATAGAGTATATGATAAACAGTTTGTGAGAATAAAAAAAAGTACTAATAAACTACGGTTGCACCTATGTTCCATGATATGCAGCGTGGCATGTAAAATGTATCATTTCAAACTCAATGGTATTGGTTAGATAATTGATCAAGATGATTGACATAATGCGGGAAATTAGTAATTTAATCATTATTGTGATCTAGTTTCCACTTTCACGTAATTTTTATTTATTTTTTTCACGTATAAATAAATGGTGAAATATGTACGGCATTGATAACATTAAAGCAATCGGTGACATATTTCAGATCTTCACTTGCAATTTATTTGGTTTTTTTGCGACCAACTTTGTGTAATTTGGGAATATTTTGTGGAAAATGGCTGAATTTAGAAAATAATTAGTTCTTTCATCATTTTTTAGATTAAAAATGACTGTCGTTGTGTGAATAGTATGAATGTAGTATGTGTGAGTGAGTGTTTGTTGTGGTCGGAGGGACCGATGGCACACTATGGCAGCCTCGCTTCCATCAGTCTGCCCCTGGGGCAGCTGTGGCTACAATAGTAGCTTACCACCACAAAGTGTGGAGTCAAAGAATAATGCCTTTATTCTGTAAAGAGCTTCGTGTCTATGATAAAGCGCTATATAAAATCCAATGCATTCTTATTAAACATAATTCTATAAGGATGGGGAAAATGTGAGGCCTGCTGATATTGTGGAGTTTCATTGAATTTCTGTATTATTTTGAAGATTAGTTGGTACTTTACACAGTGAGACTTATTTGCTTTCTGCTGCTGGCCTAATTGAATGCTTTAAAGGGCCGGATTTGGCCCCCGGGGCCTTGAGTTTTGACATGTGTGACATTTGTTTCATTGCAGGCACACATACAGTAGTGAGGGTGAACAAAATTCAATAGTCTGACTTGTTTTTTTTTTTTTTGTAAATTGGATGCAGGTCATGAATACACGATGGAATAGAGCTGAGACAGGTAGGTGTGTGTGTGTGTGTGTGTGTGTGTGTGTGTGTGTGTGTGTGTGTGTGTGTGTGTGTGTGTGTGTGTGTGGGTGTGTGTGTGTGTGTGTGTGTTAATGGTTAAACTGCACAAAGGGAATCCCCTCCACGCCCCTGTGCTCAAACGTAAACACCATTTCTTGCATTGTTTACGAGCACGTTCAGAGGAAGAATGGCTGCTCAGGATAGCCATAGAAATACAGACCGTCGGTCCCTAAAACAAGCCTCTGTGCGTTTCCTATGAAGGGGTGTGTGTGTGTGTGTGTGTGTGTGTGTGAGAAAGAGGAGGGAGAGCGCGCTTACGGGAGAGTCGAAGGAAAAGGCACACTCGCTCTTGAAGACCCTGTCTCCCGTCCTGGGGACCCTGATGGTGGGCATGTAGGGGACCAGCAGCTCTCCGAGGTCTGCAGCCATGACTCCGGCTTGTGGCAGCACAGCTCAGTGCGGTGGTGGTGATGGCGGCTCTTGTCACAGCACAGGATGCTATTTTTAAAGCTCACCGTCTCCACATTCCTCCAGCCTGGGGAAGGGAAGGGAAGGGGGGGCTATGTGACGCAGAAAACTCAAAAATAAAACCCCGGACGGATGGAGAGTGTCTGCTGCAGTAGAGGAAAGGGGCTGTTCTGGCTCTTTTTTTGTCGTGTTGGGGTTGTTTTCTTGCGAAAATATTGGACCTGTGCTGTGCTCACTGGGACACGCCCACATTCATAAAGCCACACATTTACTACTGCTTCTTCTCCCTCCACGAAACACAACACGTGTTTAATGTGAGGATACGTTTTTAAACTTTTAGTCAACTGTTTATTTTTTCCCCAATAAATAGGCATCCACTTCTGCATTTGTGTGTAAATTTGCTTGTTTTTTTTTTTTAATTTAAAGATAAAGATAAACCCTTTATTAGTCCCACAAGGGGAAATTTGCACAGTTTCATAAACAGCATTATAAAAAATAAATAAATAGAAGATATATATGGCAAACCGTTTATGAAATTAAATACATTTATATGAAAGTCTGAATATATAAGGTATATACAAGCGTGTATATATATATATATATATATATATATATATATATATATATATATATATATATATATATATATATATATATATATATATACAGCATTGTTTATGTATCATAAATTTAATATTCATATTTATAGTCTCCCTGGTATATGGGAAAAAAGACAATATTATCAGGAAACAATAATGCATAGTTACATTTTATTTGATAAATTGAACAAAATTACAAAAATAAAAAAACATCATTTTGACATGTGCAAAAGTCATTGCACCCTGAGAGAGTTTCAAAGTGTCAGATTCTTTTTACAAGCTCAGACCTTTACCAGCTCATTGGTCCTGAAGCATGTGTCAACAATTGTCATTATGGAGCACCGGCTGACGCCAATTTCAGGGTTTCTTAAATAGGGCGGCTCCACAAACCTTGTGCGAACACTCAGGAACAATGGGTTCCTCTAACAAGCTGTGTAAGACAGGAAAAATGGAAGTTATTGATGCCGAGGAGGGCTACAAGAGGATAGCAAAGCGTTTTGAGCTTGCAGTTTCCACAGTGCGAGGTATAATTAAGATGGCAGGTGTGGGGAACTCTGGAGGTCAAGATGAAATCTGGAAGACCAAGGAAACTCTCTGAAAGAACAGCTCGTAGGCTGGTCAGAAGCGTAAATCAAAACCCACATTTGACTTCGAAAGACCTGCAGGAAGATTTAGCAGACTCAGGAGTGGTGGTGCACCCTTCCACTGTGTGGTGATACTTGTACAAACAAGACCTTCATAGAAGAGTCTGCAGAAGAAAACCTTACCTGCGCCCTCATCATAAAATACATCATTGTTTGTACAATAACTGTTGCAATATGCAACAGAACATCTGCAGAAGCCTGACTCTTTGGCCACAAAAAGCAAAGGTATGTTTGGAGGAAAAAAGGAGCAGCATTTCATGAAAAGAACACCTTGCCAACTGTTAAATATGGGGGTGGATCCATCATGCTTTGGGGTTGTGTTGCAGCCAGTGGGACAGGAAGCATTGCTCAGGTGAAGGGAAGAATGGATTCCATTAAATACCAACAAATTCTGGAGGCAAATCTCGCAACATCTGTAAAAAAGCTGAAGCTGAAAAGAGGATGGCAGCTACAACATGATAATGATCCTAAACATACCATACACCATGGACTATCTCAAGAAACGCAAGCTGAAGGTTTTGGAATGGCCTTCAAAGTCTCCAGACTTCACATCATTGAAAATCTGTGGGTAGATCTTAATAGAGCTGTGCATGCAAGACGACCCAAGAATATAGCAAAACTGGAAGTCTTTTGCAAGGAAGAATGGGGGGAAATCCCAAAAAAGAGACTTGTACTTGGTTATCAAAAGCATTTACACCCTGCGATATCTGCCAGAAGTGGTCCTCAGCTCCAGCTCAAACTCATGTTCTCACACCTTCTGTCTCAAACGATTCCGAGTAAATGGGTGAAAATTGTAGACAAAGACTGCTAAGGAACTTTCTAGAGAAGTCCTGCACCTCGTTTCATTCTCCTGGACCAGGTCTCCTCACACAATAGGACTGTTTTCTGGTCCTGTTGCTGTTTTCATTCAGTTTGTGGATGTTTTCGCTGTGTTACGGTCCAAATAGTATCCAAATAAACTGGTGACTATCGACTATGAGGCTGGTGTGAGGAACAATAGATGTTAGAACTTCTACGATTTGCCACTTTTGCAAAAACAATTACAGCTTTTTTGAGGGCAGTATTTTCTAATTTTTTTTTTTTTTTTTCACGTTATAAATACCGCTAGAGCAGCCGTCAACACACACGGAAGTTGATCAGAAGAAATGAGGAGCACCAGTAGATTTATTACACCACCTCTGGTTCCACATATGAGCAATGTTTGTATATACACCAATAACAACTGGTGCAACAACGGTGAGCTAGTCTCATGCCACTGCTCTCCGGATGTAGTACTAGTCACTATAAAATGCAGACATTGTTATCCCTGATCTGTCATAACTTTTGGCAGTCTATAAAACTCCACATCTTTCACGGGCTGACCAATTGATACAGCCAAAAACACGGCAATAGTTCACCATGATTTGCTTGTTTGTGTGCTGTTTGTAAACCGGCTGCTTATCTCCAAAATGGCGACTTCCGGGTTGATGACGTGCCGTGAAAACCCTCTATTCTGTGTCTTTTTGACTCTTTACCGCTCAAGAATTTTTGGACGTTAGACAGTGCAGTGCAAAATGCATCCGTCGCTCCCTCTTGAATTACCCCTATCAGAGGTTGGGATACAATGCATCAGAAATGTCGTATACTTGAAGTCGTATGTTATCATTATTAATCAGTAATAGAACAATACAGAGGTGTAGGAGACAATCATTTGTTAGTTCAGGCCCAGTGTGAGCCGGAGATAGGCATTAGCAGACCCCCAGGACTCTGAAATAGGACAAAGCGAGTCTGAAAATGGATGGATGGAAGTTTATGGTGAATAAGTAAATGGTTGAATTTGATTTGTTTGAGCTTGATTTAGTTATGGAGTAAGAACATCTCAGAAAAGCAGCTTTTTTTGCTTTCCTTTTTAGTTATAACTGTGCTTGCTTACATTCAGTTTGAAATGGCACGTTTGTTATCTTTTCTCATTCACAGCCTCTATAACTGCAGCCTTTCAATTGCCTCAACAGACTCATTGAAATTATTTATGTCATAGCCCATTGTAATTTATTCTATAGTCGTGTAACAGGTTTTTAACCAATAAAATGTTCCATGTTTCCTATTTTGTGTGCAGGCTTTGTGTCTTGTTGGTGCATATACATGCATTTGAGATCATGTCACATTTTTCCTTGATAAACTTTGAGAATCCCAAAAAGGTTTATTTTCATCAAAAGTAAAAAAAAAAAAATATATTATCTAATAATATATAATAATTAAAATATTCTGTACAGTGTTAACTATGATTTCATATCAAAGAAGTGCTTAGCAAATGCATATGTCCAGTGAGACCTGCAGTTAGTTCTCAAAATTCACTAATGAAAGATTAAACTAGTTGTTGTGGACCAAGCAGCTAAAGAACAGGAAACAGGTTTACAGTTTATTAAAAATGTGGGCTTTATTTTACCCAAGAAAGAAAATTCAACAGAGCATGGTGTTAACACAACCAACAGACCTATCAACTAACACACAAGGGGAGACATATATTAGGTGGTGGAGCATAATTGACACGAACTAAAATCCCCCCACTGAAGAGCCTTGTGATCCGTCTTCATCGTAAACTCCCGTCCCAGTACTTAAGAGTCCATTGCCCACTTGACTGTGAGAGTCTCCGCTTCCTCCGTCTACAGCACCTTGTTCTTTTGCTAAAACTGAACGCTGACCCATGTATGATGATCTAAGAGATGATGTATTGTAGTTCAAACTGATGTTGGAGATTAAAGCTGGTTGCAACAGAGAGAATATATATGCACATGATCTGATAAATCCTTGTATTTATTTACATGAAGACAATGTCTGTGTGTGCACAACACGGCACTAATTTGATCCACGTTGCATCCAATTTCCCCCCCACATTTTTAATGTTTACATCAATGCACAAAGTCCTTACAAATAAGAAATAGAAGTGTGTCTATACACAAGATAATCTAACATTGTTATGAGAAAGACAAACAGAGGACACCCATCAAGGTGCTCCCCTGGAAAACCATTTTCTGTCAGACAATAAAACACACAAAATCACTACTTACAGATACTTTATTCGAGAAAAGGGGAAAATATTTTTTACAAACAGTGAGATTGAACAATGTGGCGTTGCTTGTTCAGACACATCATGATTAATTGTCAGGGTGCGACTTATGATCGTCATCGATTAGGTCCTTGTTGGGAGTTGGAATCTGGAACCAGGGTCCGTCTCCTTTCTGCCTCATGTGACGACGCACTTCCAGCTCTGCGAGTCTGTTAACGATATGAGGGCAATTAATTTAGAGGTTAAACAGTTAAATCAAACTGTTTTTCTACCATGTGAAATCAAAAACAGGTTAACAGTACTCACCTCATGTCTGCCTTTTCTTTCTCTATATGGATTACAGCCATCACCTTTTCATAGTCCTTCACTGGAGAATCGTAGATGTTTCGTGAGATCCACCTGGTTATGGGATGCTGCAGTGACACATTTTCAGAATGATGTGAGGTACATTGTATCCAACTTCTTGCTACTTTTCTATTATTCCCTATTCCTAGTATTTCTGGCTTTTCTTGAATGACATTAACATTGCAAAAGCCTTTTATTTAAAAACAAAATCAAACTACAAATAAGATAAGAACATCATATTGATGCTAGAACCGAGATGGTCAACATGTGGACCATTTGCACAGTTTCAAGTGAGTTGTGTTGTACTTGTGTTATTACAGTCACGTATGCAGTACATTTTAATACCATTGCTGTTACCCGCTACTTTTTAAGTGACACGACACAGCATTTTAGATATGCATCTCATCTTATTGTCTAATCATCTTCCTTTTCAACGAGTGAAAGGTTGTTGTAGTTACATTACTTCCTGCAGGTAATCAATAACAGTAAATACAAGATACATTTTTTTTTTTAAATTACAACTTTAGAAATTACTTTTCCTTATTTAAATTTAAAGTACACTTACGGCAGTTACACTATATGCAACTTTTTTTTTTATGTCATGACAGAAAAATACGAGCAATATGAAATTCTTAAATAAAAATTATTATAAATATAGACTTTGGTTTGGAAATATTGGTTTATTAACAGGCCAAGTTAAACTTTATTCAACTGAAGTCAGAGAACATGTAAAAACACACACACCTTATAGTATTCCCAGTGTTCAGGTTCGTAGCCCTCGGGAACTTCAGCCAGCTCTGCCTCCCCTACACAACAAAACAACATTAATGTTTAAATGGTATTCAATTATTTGAGAGAGTTAGATCTATTTTTAGAGGGGGGAAAAGTTAATAAACAAAATGTGAAAACGGGCATTTTCTCACCAATAAAGATATTCACACAAGTGACCAAGACGGCCACGGGAATACCAGTCAGCAGGACGTAAAATCGCTGTTCGGAAAAAAACAAGACATTAAAAAATGTGTGCTGTAAAATGTAGCAGTTATCCAGCTGTGTGAGTAGTACTCACTACAAGACGCAGAAATCTTCTGTCATAGTAGCTAGAAGCCTTGATGAGAAACATCGGCTTTCCATGGCCCCAACGGACGGCAACTGCAAAACAGAGATGATCTCATATCTGCATACAGCAAATGTGTGAAATGTCCATAGAAAACATGCAATAGGAGGACATGTCTGTCTGTCTGAGACGTTTGAACCCAGGATCTTTTGCTGTGAGGAAGATGTACTAACTTAATCGTAAACAATTATTTTTGTTTCTTATTTTTTCAAAAGAATCATCATTTAACTTAGTTTGACAGATTTTCATTCAAGAAACGTTCCTGCTTTGCAGCAGAACTGTAGGAAACATATTCATTCGGTCCACTTTCAATGCAACGCACTTATGTTGCTTACTACAAGATAGTAAAAACTCAGCTTTAAATATATGTTGTTTAAAAATAATAATAGCTGCAGGCCGACATAAAAATCTATTCCAATGTGTAGCATACAGTGATCGTTGTTACAGTTGTTGTTGATGTTTACGTCTAGCTAATGTTAGCAAGCTAACGACTCCCAGCGCAAGGTCACATCCACAGACGGAGAGATAGAGTCAAACCTGACGGTTTTTAAACAGTTTAAGCGTCCATTACCTTTATCTGTTCGTGGCACTGTGCGGCTGAGAAGATTTACAGCTTTATTCCCCGACTTTAGAGGACTCAGTCTGGCTGCTAAGCCAGCTGCGGACCTGAGGAAGCTCATTCCCACCATCGCTACTGTGGGAGTACAGACCAACAACACGCTCTGTGATTGGTCAGGTGCAGCCGGAAGTTGAAACCTCCATTTTTGATAAGGGCAGTGATGAGGACAGTGAGCTTGGCGTTATTTCGCGACTTCTTCTTCATTTTCTTCTTCTTTTTTAATTAAATGTGTTACATGTAAAACATAATGAAACAAACAAAAATAATAAATACTAAGTCACTTCAAAATCATGAGCTTTATTTAAAAAAAAAAAAAAAAAAAATCGTGTCCGGAGCATATAGTGCATGCTGGGTACTAAAGATGGCGGCGCCCTCATCGGGAGGACGTTTAGTGATGCTCTGCAGACAGTTTCAACATTTCTTCAGGATATCTCCAACAATCAGGACTCAGCAATGTGCTGCTTATCTGATTCAAACCCAGCGGCCTGTTTTCAGGTAAGTACAGTTAGAAATGTAGCACTTTGTCATCTGACGACGACGTTGTGGTTTTTTGCTCCTACGTCATCTGTGTATCAACACGGTCGGTTGTTGTATAAAATGTGACTTTTGTTATATTTATTATTTAAGAATATCTTCGTGTTTGCTTTATCCTTTAAATGCTAGAGTTTTAGGTGAATCTTAAGTATACAGTCTAGACTAGATGAATCAACTAAAACAACGATTATATTATATTTTATTTTATTTATTTTCATTTGAACATGGAAAAACGAAAACAATACATATAAAGTAAAAGAGTCAAGTTAATTTCCAAAACAAGTCAAAAACACAGTAAGAAGATTTCAATAAAACATTTTTCACGTTCAAACATGGAGTACGAAGAAGTCTGACTTATTTAATCCTACCCCTCTTATAACCTCTTATTTATTTATGAACTACTTATATATACATACACTGTATGTACCCTTACATTCAGATATAGCCAAACATACCACACCCATATATACAGATGTACATACATACATTTATCTATATACATAAACAATGTATATACAGTGATATTATATACCACCCATTAGGGGTGGGAACCTCTGTGTACGATACGATACGCGATACAAAGCTCGTGATAATGATTATCCATTAACAAGAAAAAAAAAGATTAGGTGAAAAAATACGATTTTTATTTTTTATCTCTGAAAGACAATAAATTGAAAAAGTGTCCTATGAACATTTCCAAGTGTCAACATACCAATGTAAACGAATAAGTATCTCCAATAGTGCTTTCTGTAAACAAAAAATAGGGTCTTTTTCACCAGTTACACCATTATAGTGCAATATTCCAGTAAACAATATATTGGTTCCTTCAACGAACGGTGATAACATCTCTGTGAGGACCTACCTGCACATTTTAGTGAAAAAGCAGAAAAGGTTTAAAAAATAAATCAATTGAAAAAAATCAATACTTATTGATAATCGATCATGTGGGGAAAAAAATATATATCGTGATATATCGCTTTATCGAGATATCGTCACGCTCCTAATTTACAGTATAGTGGAGTGACGATTCTAAAGAAAGTAAAATAATTAGTTCCTTCATTTTTGTTTTTCACATCTAAGGGAAACGCCTTCATTTGTAGCTCCACCCCTGCTCGAGCCTTTCAGTGCTGCTGCACAGTGTCGAGCTCTGCACACAACGGTCAGCAGAAGAGGACTGGATGAGTTCTTTGACTTCCCTGAGAACTGGGGCCAACCAACAGTGAAATCTGGTCAGTGGGGCTTACACAGAGTCCTTGGACTCACATTAGTTTTTCTTCACAATGCAATAAGCTCCACTTGAACACTTTATGGTTTGGTATGTTTAAGGTGCACCATGGACCGCCAAACAATTGAGAACAAAGAGCAACGAGGATTTACACAAACTTTGGTGACTTGAGTAGAAATAATGCAAAAATGCCCCTGAGTGAAAGCAAAAGTCAGCTGTGATTCCTCTCCTGTAATGCAGGTACGTGCTGCTGAAAGAAAAGAACATGCTGCTCACACTGGAGCAGGAAGCTAAAAGGCAAAGGGTTCAGATGCCGAGTCCAGAACGATTGGAAAAGGTTGGTGTGATCTTGCAAGAACAGATGAATATAAACATTTAGTGTGTGTTTGCAGAAGCTTTGCATGTTTTCAATCTGTGTAGATTGATCGCTCTTTGATAAGGCTGGACATTGTGGTGGAAGAGCGGGAGACGGCACTGCGCCTGCTGCAGACGGGACAGGAGAGAGGCCGACCAGGAGCCTGGAGGAAGAGCATATTTGGATACACTTACTGGTGAATGCAGTGAAATTTAACTAACTCGGAATCACAGGGCTCTTCCTAACTAACCTAATAAGAGAGGCTTAACTTGTAGTTTGGGACTCCTGTTCACGAAGCTTCTCAGAGAGCTCCTAACGTAGCCTAAAAATTCCAAGCAAGGAAGGAAGGAATCTTAGCTTAAGAGTGATTCAGGAAGTTTCCAAGAGCAACTCTGAGCAAAGAGGGAACACAAACTTTTACCTTACTGAGGAGGTGTGGTTGACCCTGTTGCAAGGTACCAATGCAGTCTTCTAAAAGTTGTGATTGGTTGTTACTAAAAGAAAAAGGAAAAAAAAACAAACGTGATCCAACCACCTATCATATAACTTGGATTGTATTAGGAAATGTGTAATTATGAAACTCAGAAAAATTTATTTAATTTGTACGCAGTTTAAAAATGTTTGAACATCGTTCACATGCCGTTTACTATATTGATTTGCTTATTGTTATGTTTACTGTCCATGCTGGTAATTTTAGCACTTAATATATTTAATATTAATGGCAGACAGAGACGCTAAAGTTGGCGTCAATTATAATTGTAATCGCTTAATTGACAATTAATAACAGTTAATTACAATTATGATGTAATTGAAAAAAAATCTGCTGCTGTTGTTATCATAATTGAATGGTAATTGAGTTCAGATAATTGACTTTAATTGTAATTGGCATGAAAAATCTATAAAAACTGTCAATTATAATAACCATAAACCATATTAGTTAACAATTATAAAATATGTTTCATATCAAGTTTTCCCACTACCTATCAATCTTGAGGACCATGACAGATATCACTGAGGTGACTGCCACCCCACTGTGGCACCTGGAATTCTCAGTGGTTTCCCATCCAACTACTAACCAGGCCCAGACCTGCTTAGCTTCCGAGATCGGGCAATGACAGGCTGGTATGGCCATAATAATTCAGATAATCTCTGACTGACATTTCTACAGAATCATAGACCCAAACCTGAATGTACTAATCCAATAATTTAAGAGGCCCCAAAAACCACCTGCTTGTTATTATTTCTATATAAGTTGAACTGCTTTTAGTTACTTAAAGATTTTTAACAATTATATTAGTAATACAGACTTTTACCTAATCTGGAAGCATGTGAAACCAAAGTAATACAATTTAATGTGTGGCATTAATGTAATATTTCATATCAAATTTATATTTATACTTTTCATACAATAAAATCCAGCTCAAAGTGCTTTGACAATAGCACATGGCTGGGTACGGAGCATCTAGGTAAGGAGACATCACAAGGAGCCGTCGGCACCAGGAGCAGACCACCGACTGTGGCCACAGCGCACCGAGACAGAGATCCCAGTCCAGCAAAATAGCAAAAGCCATTCACCAGCATTCAACAGCCGCTAGTGCAGAGGGCTCCCCCCGAGGAAACACTGGGATAGTAATCCTAAAACTATAAAAACATCATAAAAGATAACGATCCTAAACCTATAAAAGCATTAAAGATAATCCTAAAATAAATAAATAATTAACTAAAAGCTAAATTAAATAAGTGGGTCTTGATCCTGTTCTCAAAAATATGAATGTTCTCTGCAGCCCTGAGGTTCTCCAGCAAACTGTTCCACAGATGGGAGCCGTAGAAACTGGAAGAACGCCTCACTGTGTGTGTGTCCTGTCTGTAGGGATTATTAAAAGGCCAGTGCCGGAGGACCTCAGGGCCCTGGAAGGTTCATAGGGTAAAAAGCAGTTCTGAAAGATAAGAAGGCCCAAGACCATTAAGACTTTTAAAAACCAGTAATAGAACCTTGAAATCGATCCTGAAACACACAGGGAGCCAATGCAGCAATTTTAAAATGGGTGTAATGTGTTCCCGCCTCCTGGTCTTCGTCAGGACACGTGCTAGTGAATTCTGTAATAATTGTAAACATGCAATAGTCTTTTTTGGGAAGACCAGAAAGCAGGGCATTACGGTAGTCATTTCAACTGTTGATAAAAGCATACCGTGTTGGCCTAAGAGAGAATGGGGCGGAGTCTGGCTATGTTCTTTAAGTGATAGAAACCTAATTTTGTTATATTTTTAATGTGAGGGATAAAAGTGAGCTCAGAGTCTAAAATAACGTCCAGGTTTTTAACTTGTATAGAGGGAGTCAAAGATGCAGTTTGAAGTTTACATAAAAGTTTCTCTCTCTGGGCCTCAGGACCGAGAACTAAAACGTCAGTTTGTCATGATTGAGCTGGAGAAAGTTTTCTGCAATCCAGGATTTGATATCTAAAATACAGTTAAAATGAACATCCATTAGACTGGTGTCATCAGGAGACACAGATATATACAGCTGTGTATCATCAGCAAAAGTTTGGAAGTTCACTCCGTGCCTCCTGTTGACATCACCAAGAGGGAGCACAATATACAAATTAAACAGAACAGGGCCTAAAATTGATCCTTGAGGCACACCACATGTTATTTTCTGGACCTTAGATGAGAACATTTCCAAACTTGACATAAAAGTTCTGTCTGTGAGATAGGATAAAAACCGTTTGTGAACAGCACCAGAGAGGCCCACCAGGTGTTTAAGTCTATTTAAAAGAATGGTGTGGTCTACGGTGTCGAAAGCAGCACTAAGGTCCAGTAGAATCAACAATGTCAGTCTTTTTGTGTCCAGGTTATACCTAATGTATAGTACAGTCTCTGTGCTGTGGTTCACCCTAAAACCAGACTGGTACTTTTTTAAAAATACCAAAATAAGCTGAAAAGTCATTCAGTTGAATAAAAACAAGTTGTACTAACACTAAGGTTTTTGCAGGTATAGTTTCAGAGAACATGCCATACCCTGGTTCTTGAACACAAGATACAAGCGCAAGAAGTTCTACACTCCCTGTTTTGTTCAACCACATATGAGGTAGGATTAAAAAACACAAACAAACCACTTGATGTTAAAATTCAGGTAAAATATCCTCTGCCAACATTTATCTTTATTGTTTTCCTCAGGTTGCGTCTGGAGAAGAAGCTTCGTGAAAGAGCGCGGAATATAAATCTGAGAAAGGAAACTTTGATGAAACTGAAGGAGAAGTTTCCTCACATGAAGGTTCCTGCTTCGTAAAACCAGAGGAACTTTTAACACAGAGAGCCGCTGTTGTACAAGTGGCCTGAAAATCATGTTTTTGTTCCACTGTTTCCTACCAAATAAATGATACCATGTTAGCTCGGCATCATACGCTTAAGAATTTTTTTGTTTTCAGTTCAGAAAATTTGAGTAAAATGGGCCAACACTCAAAGTGTTCAACAAAAGAATGAATTTATTTAAAAAAAAGAAGAAAAAAAAGTGTCACTGAAAATGGGACTGAAATTTAAATACAAGATTGCATTAGAAAGCTTAACAGCTTTCACCTGCATTGTTCTGTATGTTACAAAACGTGTTTTCACCTAAATTTAAAAACGATGGCAAAAATTCATTTTTTTCATCGGCCTTCCATTGGTTGACCTACAAATAAACAAAAGTATGAGACCAAAAGTCAGTATTTGAAGCACACTAACAAGAGGAAACCATCCAGTCCTTAAACTAATTGTACAAACAACAGTGAGGTGTTCCTGAGTCCAGGCAGACAGTTCATCTTTCGCTTGATGTGACAATAATGATGAGAGAGGGGGATTTGCTGAGTGATCAGGGGCACTTCCTGTCCACACACTGCTTTCCTCCCTCCTCATACTCCTGTTTAGAGATCCACATTTGCTGGAAGGTTCCCTGGAGGATTATAAACAAAAACACATGAGGAGGACTTCCTAAATTCATCACAGCCACATCAGACTATGTTGTCATGGCATAAAAATCAAATCTGTATTTTCATTTTGTTATAGTGAGTGCTTACAAGTGATGCCAGAATGGAGCCTCCTATCCAGGCACTGAACCGGCGCTCCACTGTGGTGTTGTTGGCGATCAGCTTCAGCCTCATACTCTGTAATTCCACAAAGATATTTTAATGATTTAGCATCATTTCATGAACATCTGTTTTAGAAATTGAGAAAATAATTCCTTAATATTTCAAGTAATCATTGTCTTTTCCAAGTTTGGTTTCCTCACCGGTGGCGTTTTCTGGGAGAGTTCTCTGTTGAGTCTGTCTGTGAAGCCTTGAATGAGTGTGTTCCCTCCTGTCACCACAACACTGCCATACAGGCCCTGAGAAATGTTACAATCCCAACGTGATTAAGGGATCTGACGTATCCACAAATCTTTACATGTCTAACTAAATTTAAATAGGAATCAGAAGGTCATGTTAAAAGTGACTCTTACTCACCGGCCGTATGTCTATGTCACACATGCCCACACTCGTGGTCACAACATGTCCAACTCCTAACATGGTGTTTCCAGATAGACCCTGGAGAGGAATTATACATTCACATGACATCATTGCATTTTGGCATGTTAGAGCCCGATATGCAACAACGACCCGAGTTGTTATATAAAAAAAAAAACCTGAAATGTACCGGTAATAGATTTTTTTTTTTAATGAAATGTAAAAACATTTGTTAAAAATGTAACAAGTTATTACATTATGGGGCAGGCAAAATATTTTCCCTTAATAGTGTAATAATACCTCAGAGTGAGTCAATGATTATTGAATTAAAGGGATTATTGCTTCAATGTAGAGTGTAGGATCATGAACAAATGCATAAATATGTAAATATATATATATAAATTAAAAAATTTCAGAGAACCTTGACATTTTTGGTACCTTTTTTTTCAACTTCATACAAGCATCTTGTTACATTATTGGCCAGTTGTAACATTTTGGCTTTTATTACATTTTTTAATTATATTTCTGGTTTAGCACATTGGTCTATGGATGTCCTGATACAACCTTCTCACTTCCGATACGATACCAATATTGCAACCTTGCCTATTGGCCGATAACAATCCGATATGCTATCAGCAGTAAACATACATACTTTTATTACTTATTTTGTAGTGTGGAATGTAAGAAAAGGATTGATCAAGTGATGTTGCTCAAACAGAACAATAGTCAGCAACAGTAGGTATGAGAAAAACTGACCCATTTATTATTAACCAATTGGTTACATACATTTTAACCTTCAACATAATATCTACAGTATTCTACAATTGAATAAATATAATATATATCAGAGATTTTAGATGCAGTCTAATAAAATCCTATATTCGTTTTCTGGCTGATATCGGACCGATATCCAATATCAATATCGGATCGGGACACCCCTACTTTAGTTACATTATTAACCAGTTATTACATTTCAGGGTTTTTTCCACTTTTAATAACAATTCAGGTCTTGTTAAATTTCGGGTCATTGTTAGAGATTGACCTCTAACGGGACAAACATACAGTATAACATATCCTCTATCGTAGGTTTTACCTTTGCATTAGAAGGGTCAAAAAGACCCTCTGGGATCTTCAGCCTTTCTGCCCCAAAGTCACAGTTGTAGCCATTGGGGAGTTCATAATGCACTGTGGGCATTTGGGCAGCAACCCTAATGAAGAGAAACAAACAATCCATTAACACTGCAATCATTTACATTCTCCACCATGCAGGATTCAAGAGTACAACTAAGATCGTTAAAACCCTGGATAAAATGTGGGAAAATCTTACTGTTCATCATAAGGCGAGTCTGACACCTGCAGCACCGAAGCCTGAAAATCCTGGATCACACACTGCAAAAACCAAACATCAATTACACATTCAAACTAAATATGTGGAGCAAAAAGAGTGGAAAAAGGCAGACTACTCAGTCCTTACGTTACACATATAATTATGCCATGAGCGTGTGACTTGAGGCAGCTTTTCTTTTTTCTTCCAGCTTGCTGGTGATCCCTCACGCACTGGATCCTAGTGACAAAAAAGACAAAGTATATAGTATGCACTTTTGTCACAATCATTTTGTCAAATGAAACAAACAGCAGTTTCTCTGACAGACTTACCTTGGATGCAATCATGTAGGGAGGTACTAGTTCAACATTTAACTCTTGAAATAACTCCCTACACTGCATGCTCATGAAGTCTCCGGCCAGCGGTGATTTGACGATGCCTATCGTACAAAGACAAATAGGGTTTCAAGATTTCCAGGACAGAATTCAGGTTCATTATTTTAAAAATTGAGGCGATTTACAAAGGACAAAATGTTGATTTGACTGAATAAATCCAGTCAGCATCTCAAACTATTTATAAAACAATATTTGAACATTATAGAAGACCTGGTTAGCCTGACTGAAATGTTTTATCTTACCAGCAGATGGCAACAAAACTCAACTGAGATACGCACTTCAAAAGTGATTACTGTTGACATTATCTTTTTGATCTAACACCATAGATATACACACTTTATGGGAGCTAATGAGTCACCTTGCTGCAGAACGTAGCCATCGTGCACTGGGATTGCTGTGGTGTGTGTAGCTCCACTATCCAGGACTAAACCTGTGGACCTTCCATTGGCAAAGCTTGAATGTTTACAGTAAAGGATATACACGTTTAACCTAAAACAGCATTGTTCTACCAGTGTGTTCTGTTTGCTATAAAGGGTAAAGGATACGCTGACAACACCGCTGATTTGCAGAGGAAGAAGGCAGGGATGTTGTAATGCTCAAACATTAGCTCAGTTAGCTTCTCCCGCTTCGCTCGTGTGTTCCACTAAAGAAGAAACAAGTCAATTACATGCAAACAAATCAAATAACAAATCAAAATTGGGCCAAATCTGCTGCCAAAGCGAACTCACCGAAGCCTCGGACATGAGCACTGGATGTAGGCTGGGTTCAGATTTGAAGTGCATCTTGTATGTGTGATCCAGAATGGCCTGAAAACTGTCCCAGTCATCAACTGCAGGCAGGTGGGAGAAAACAACAGAACTATTTTTTATTTGCCTTTAAAAACAAAAACATCCCAACCAACCCAGTCTGTGTCTTTGTGTCATTGGGCAAACCCATTGCTTCGTACAGTATGGCTGGGACACGATTGTGTTATTTATTAGAGCAGGGTTTTTCAACCTTGGGGTGTGACATGTCTAGTAATAATAAAATAAAATTTGTATTTTTCTACTTTGCGCAGTAAAAAAAAAAAAACAATACATAATATCACAGAAATAGACATATAGTGCAGGAAGTAAGAGTGTGACAATATCTCGATACGACGATTAATCGCGATGTTTCGTCTGGCGATACATTATCGATTCACTGGCGCCAAACATTGAATTTTATTTATCTATTTTTTTATCCTTCCTATTACACAAATTAAGTATGGGGTCCTATAGAATCCACGTTAACGGATTCACAAACTAAATCAAATGGACAGAAGCGGCATGAAATGCGTCACTGTGAGAAGAAAGGAACCTTTTTTTAATGGGGAATACATGTTTCTGGGGAGCGCTTATTATCCTACCATCTTGGCTGCATTAAACAGCGCCTAAACCACCTGAAACCCCATTTAAACTGCCAAAAAAACTACGCAAATTACCACCAACTCCTAAATACAGAGCCCACCAGTGCCTGCTTAACTTTAATGTGCCTCTGAAACTCCGTCCGTTTCTCGTGTAGAGCAGCAGCACTCTGTGCAGCTTCACCTGCTTAGAGTGTTAACAGCATCTCATCAGAGGCACAG
Organism: Gouania willdenowi; assembly: GCF_900634775.1. Taxonomy (NCBI): domain Eukaryota; kingdom Metazoa; phylum Chordata; class Actinopteri; order Blenniiformes; family Gobiesocidae; genus Gouania; species Gouania willdenowi. The sequence goes on along the minus strand of NC_041047.1, from coordinate 17,498,547 downwards.
AAGATCCGTGGGAAAAGTTGACGCAGATATCCTGATGTATCGCGGATTAAATTTCCCGCGACATATCGATTATCGCTGTATTGTGATATCGTTATCGCATCGTGAGGTACCCGGCGATACCCAGCCCTAGCAGGAAGATGTAGAAAACTCAAAGAGCTTCAACTGCTATTATTCTTTTTCAAATTAAAACACCACACAATCTCAAACAACTGCATAAATCTAGCGCAAATAAAATGCAGTATAAAGATATCTGAACTGGAGCATAGTGTCACTTTGTCCACTAATCCTTACGACTCTGTATTTATGACACAGCATAAACAAATATGATCAAAAAACTTCATTTCAGAGGGGAAAAAAAGTCTCTGAGGTTGCCAGAAATGTGTGATATAAACAGCAATGGCTACAAACATAGCTTACCTCCACCATTATGAATGGTTAGGTCATGGTGTGAACAAAAAGGGCTTCTGTAGAGCTTTGTGTCTCTAATAAGATACTATACTAATCCATGGCATTATCAACTGAGAACTGCTGAGCAGAGAAATAAAACCCTTCAACACAAAGCAGGCACCAGTACATCCTAATACTGGGTTTTTATGGTGTGACAGGAACACATTCCAACAACATGCTCTGGGTTGGGTCAGACAAAAGGGAATCAAGAATAATTAGACTTTTTTTTTTTTTTTTTTTAAAGTTATTAATTTGAGCAGCAGGCGTCAATGTTCCAGGTCAGTCCTCCCAGGAAACCTGTGTTCCCACAATGCCATTCAGCAGAAATTAACATGGGTGTCACACTTGTCTTTAAATAGCTTCACAACCAAACTCCACTGGACTGAAAACTGATGCAGTATGAAAAAGACGAGTAACGGATGATTTAAACTTAATAGTGCCACTGCTACATTTTGCCACCTACGCACTATTAATTCTTCTTCTACACCTGTTTATCCCGTACACATTACATACTCACAGTTATTCTAAAGCCTATCCCAGCTAACATTAAGTGCAATATAAAGCACACCTTGGACAGACCATAGCAAGGCCAATATATTAAATATTAAGGATTCTTGGCTGTGGGAAGAGAAATATTCAGAAAAATTCTACATATACCAGAGGAGAACATGCAAACTGCACATATGGCCTTGCGATGCAACATAAAGGACATCCACCAGAGCATAGGTTTACATTTTCACACACTGCAGTGCTATTTTCAATAGCCTTTTTAGTTTTTAACAATACAAACCTTGTATGGTCATTTATTTGTTGTGGCCTTAGTTATTTGTTAAAAAAAAAAATGTCGTGTTTTTCCAACAAAATTTGAAAAGAAAGTACGAACTTTCTACATTTATTTGTTGTTCTCGGCATATACCTCAGTTAAGTTGCACTAAAGCCAAAGTTGGTTTAAAAGCCACAAGCAGATTGTTTTATTATTTATTTTAAGTTGTTGGCACATGGCATGTTAAAGCCAATGTTTTGAGTGTAAAATATGCTAATAAAATATATTTCAAACATAATGTTATCATGAAGGTGTACACATTTACAGATTAGTTGTTTCTCAAGTCATATATATATAAAAAAATTGCAATAATCGCTTTATACTTTAATATCGGGATATATCGTATCGTGATCTATGTATCAGGATATGAATCGTATCGCCAGATGCCAGGCAATACACATCCTTACTATATAGTCTGGCACAAATAATAATAAACTTCCTGGATAACAGTGGATATTATTCAGATAATAAATAAATGTGGTTATCACAGATTGAATAAACCATCATTTTGCTGACTTTATGGATGGGCCCTCCCCTTTATTCTCCCTTATAGACAGTAGTAACTAGCTCAACCTACAAAAGTCTACATATGGACAGAGCAGGCTGAATTGGGACAAAAAAAAAAAAAACGTAGGCCCTTCCCAGTTACAGAACAAAAAACAAATTGCGCTATTTGAAAAACATGCCATGTAAAATATGAAAAGTCAACACAACAAAATCGATGAACAGTAGGTCTGTTTTTAATCTGAGATGAGCTCAAATGTCTTTCCTTTTTCTCCACTGCCTCCTGTTTGTACACAACACAGATATATGAGCCCACTGTGACTGCACACACTCACTCATGCCGTTCTTGAGTGGAGACATGACCTCCATGTTCTCTCTGGGTACCCTCAGCTGATTGGTATCGATGTAGTGTGTGGTGCCGCTCTGCTTGCCCTTGTCGCTGTCCGTCTCCATGGGCGTGCTGCCATCTTCCCGATCAACAGTCACACCTATCACTGTGGGGAAGTCCGCCTGTGCAAAGGCAATGTCGAACCAAACAACGCGTATCAAGAGATGTGTTCATCCACCCCGTTTAACCAAAACCAGATTCAAATCAAGCATTGACAATGTAATGACAACTGTTTTTCTGCTTTTTGGCCTCATGAGGGTCAAACAAAAAGCATCACAGTTACAGTACATTGTGCTCCTTTGATAAAATCAGACATGAGGTGTAGAAGAGAATCTCAACAATTAAAATTGCTCATATGTAAACAGTTCCAAGTTTATGCCCAGAAACACCATACTGTACCATTTTCTACTCATTTCCAACTAACTCCCCAATCCAGACTGATGTGAACTCAATTTAAAGTGTCGCCTTTCTCCAGAGTGACAGCCCACATTTGAACATTGCTCTATACCCAGAGGAAAAGAAAATATAGCTAAATAGGTTAGTGGAGCGATCCACTCACCTTGGGACAGTCTTCTCCTGCGTAGCCTGCTCTTACAGAATAAGAGCCAATGTCAAACACCAGGGCTCCCACCTCATCTGCAAATGTCAGAGAAACATGAGAATAAGCTTATAAATGCACAAGTACAAATGCAAAAACAAAAAAGTGTCTCCCTCAAATACATTTTCCCCTGTACTATGGCACATTAGTGTGTCATAAAAGATCATTAAATGTCTAATTTGATGATATAGTTATTCCATAACTGTCATAACTATTCTGTTTGTTCTTTTGATCAAAGACAATAACATTCGTGGGAATAATAACTAAATATGCCTCCATATCAGATGGCGACGACTGTAGCACAAATATTGCGTAAACTGTGTAAATGTGTGCAAAGATTAAAACAAGTTTAATAATCTAAAACATTTTGTGGCATCGACCTCCTACTGATAGTATGCTGAATCAATCAATACTCATTACCTATTTGTATATTTAGAGGTTAACAGTACTTGTTACTTAAAAATAATTTATTTAATAAAAAATAAAAAAAAGAATTAAATTCATTTTTGTGTAATAACATAGCAATAAGATAATTTAATATGGGTCCACTCCAGGGAGGTCTGGGCATCTCTGCTGAGACTGCTGCCTCCGCGACCCAGCCCCAGATAAAGCGGAAGATAAATGGATGGATGGATGGGTCCACTCCATACCCCAGTTTTCCCATGTGCAGTTTGCATGTACTCAATGATCATTAAAAAAAATAAATGAATAAATGGAAAGGTGAATGTGCATTTCATAAATCTGACTAAAGTTAGGCAATCATCACTTAAAAGGAGTTAAATTGCTTTATTCTAACAACACAAGCCACGTGACTGTGTGTAGACTACAAGAAACGCCTGCACATAAACAAACAAAGTTAAAGATAAATAAAATAATAAACTAGATATACAAAAAAATAAAAAAGTATGATCATATAATTTATGGCTTTATTTGGTCCATATTTTTCGGTGATTAATATGTGAGTTTATCACAAGGCCAGAAAGCTCAGATCTACAACTTTTTTTTAAAGCTAATTTACTAATGTTGTATTGGTTACCAGACAAACGGGAGCTCGACAAGCCCACTTTCATTCATTCATTCATTCCCTTATCTAGTCTGCAACTTTACTCCCTGTGAGTTTACATTCTATGTTAATAAACGTATTGATCACAAATATCAATTTTATCTTAAATGCACATATTTACACTCGGGGGAGTGTTTCACTAGAATCATAGAAACAAATACGGGCCATGTTAGCAACTTTAGGCTAACTCGGAATAATGCTAGCTACGCGCAATCGAACAGCGTGGACTGCAGTCTGGATTAAATTCATATTGTGAGATCGCACTCACCGCCTCCGTACACTCCGCCACTCATCCTACACGGTATGCACAGCTTTATCAGCACAGAGGGAAGATCTGGAACAGACCGGCTAAAGCGCCGATGACAACAAAGAGAAACTGTTAGCACAGATTGAGCTAACAAAGCGAGCGCCACACAGAGCCACCAATCAGAGTCCCGGCACAGCGTCGCCGTTATGACGTAGTTAATAAGTGACCGAGGTCCTCCGTGCACTGCTGAGTTAACGTGGCCTTGTGCTGTCGATATACACGTGAGTAGAAAAACTGGTTAAAAGTGGCATCAACTTATTTTGAAAAGCTTTAAACAAATAAATACAATGTGGACTGTGACGAGCTAAAGTGTAGTTAGTGAGGTTTGAACGCTGCACGTCGATATCACAGTCTTTAGACAAGCAAATTCCACGACCCTGCGGCAGCTTTAGCTCGTTTAATCTTCTCTTTTAAATGTAGCTGCCAAATGTGAAGTGCAGTTTTTAAAATGTACTTCCCCGTTGCACAACTCGGTTTAATGTTGCTTTTAAACGTGGAATAATCTTGGAAGTCGGATTAATGGGAAGTGGACATGTTGAGCAACTTGTTGCACTTGAAAAAGACATGATTATGTAACATAAACGAGGTTTGCTGGCAGTTGCATCTAAAAGCGTCATTGACTTTACCAACCAATCATCTTTTTTTGAAGTTACTAGTTACTTACACGGATAAGCAGTTAACTAAAGCAATTATATTGTTTGACAGGGATGTGGGCTCAAAATGTAAATACTTTCTATGATTGACTACTATACATAAATATTGGTAGTGGCTATTCGTACTGAAACGTATCAATTGACGCCCCCTCTTTGGCCATTTTATGTGACGCAATAGGTTCACCACGTGACTTAAAGTACCGTCAATTTTATTTTAGTTCATATTTATTTTAAGCTACCCCGCTAACCCTTTTATTTTAGCCCTAAACCAGAATATACCCTATATATGTATATATATATATATATATATTTTTTTTTTGTGTACATGTATTTTTAACTGTAATCCTAACCCTTAACCAGGAAATACCCTAAAATGTTAAAACATTTTTTATATGTATTTTTAAAGGTGGATTTTGCCAAGTTAAATATCTAAAAATGTAAAATATTTATGACAAAAGCGGGATTTGAACCCACAGCAGCGGAAGGGAGAATTCTTGAGTCAGGCACTTAAAAACGTACGTTGCATGAGGTAATCTTAAAACTATTATACAGGCATTGGTAAATTGTCAGTTAAAAGGAGAAGGAGAAAAAAAGGGGTATTTTGCAAGCAAATACAGTAAATGCGAGTGTGATGTATATAGTGTGATCAGAAGTCAGCATACAGGTATGGCAATCGATTACAAGTTTGTTAGCGATGTGTTCAAAAATGCAACCCAAAATAGCCATTTCTTCTCTACACAATGGAACAAATAAAAATGCACGTTACGATCAAAGATAAATTAAATGATTAAACCTTTAAATAATGTTTTATGGACCAAAAATTAAGCCTATGTATTATTTAATTTTTTTCTCTGAGGTTTCATAATGAATTGATTTTGTGACTGATATCTCAAACATGCTAAAAGGAGGACATACTATTTAAAAAAAAAAAAAAAAAAAAAAAAAAAAAATGGATGCACACTGACTCTTGTCTTTGATTGAAATTCAGTAGATAACTTGCAATTGTAAAGTACATTATATTTTAAAATGATGATCAAGTCGGGAAGGCCATGTTTTTCCTCAAGGTGACATTAACTGTATGTTTTTGTTCTATGAAGTTTAAGGAAGTTAAAGATGATTGGACTCATTTTAAATGCAAAAAAAAATCTTTAAAAACAAAAAGTTGTCGTCAAAGATTCTTAAAATCTACATTTTGTTGATGAATTTGTAGAAAATTCATTGGATGATGGATTGAGCTTCAACTGTAAGGTTTAATGCGTCACTATTTTTAAGCCAGATTGGAAGCCAGCGTAAGATTTATTTTTAACTTGCAGTCCCCAGTGAACACCTGTTGGCTCAAGTCCCTCCTCACTCGTTGCACCAAATGTGCTTTATGTCCTGTAACACCTACTGAAACACGTTTTGGATGTAACTTATTGATGTCAAGTAAGTTTGTCATTTTTGGTTTGACTCAAAAGAAAAGTAAAAAGTAATTGAGTTGTTTTTTAAAGTAAATGTATTGATCAGATCTATGCAACTTTATGGAAAATGTTCAAATCTAAAACGACAGTAATATTGATACTATATCTTTAAATGGCAAATATTGACAATTGCTTTGTTTTAGAATAATTTGATAAAATAGAGGCAAACTGTGTTGGGAGTGTAACAGTCAAACTCCTTGTCTCAGTAGGTTTGCCCTTGAGTGTCTGGGCCAATCAACATTAGGCAAGGCAAGGCAAATGTATTTGTATAGCGCATTTCATACACAAGGCAACTCAATGTGCTTTACATGATCAAAAAGTGCAACAGAAAACGTTCAACTGCTTAATATCTATAAGAACATTAAAATCGGTGGGAAAACATATGAATTAAATATAATCAGTAAAATCATCAACAAACACATTACATCAACAGGATGACCAAAAATCTCCCTCTCAATCATATACAGTAGAGAGAAAAAGTGCCTTTAACTTTAATTTAAAAATGTTCACATTATGCTGACTTCAGCTCTGCTGGAAGTTTGTTTTATTTCTTTGCAGCATAACAACTAAAAGCAGCATCACCATGTTTACGGTGAGCTTTGGGCTCCACTATCTGACCTGTGTCTATAGATCTGAGAGACCTGCTGGGTTCATACCTGACTAACACTTCACTGATGTATTCTGGACCAAACCCATTCACAGATTTATACACCGGCAGCAGAGGAAGGTTTATATACAAATGATCATTGGAGCAGAATATAAAGGGGTCAGTTAATGTAACATTTTTGTGATCACTTTGTCAGGGAAAACCCTTTTATGCAAAAAAAAAAAAACACTGGAGCATTTTATTACATTTGACATCACAAGGTAAAGATGAATATCCAACCAAATAGGCAAAATAACTTGTAATCTGAGAGTAGTGTTTATATTAAAACTTTATATAGTGATACAGTGCTCTTAAATACGTTTTTAGGTTAAAACTAAACATTTATACACATAATATGTTGTTATAAATAAACAAAATATTGAGATAATTAACATCCATGCAGAGAGATATTATTGCCATAAATTTTGGGCTGTTCTGTCAATTATTTATTAACACTGTGCAGATGTGTTAAATAATATTCATCTTGGTTTGTTTCTAGCAGTCATGCAGCGTTGCCTGGCTCTGACCCTTGCCCAGCACAGCAAGCTCCTGCTAAGAAAAAGATTTTTGTCCATCTCCCACCAACAGTCTGCAGCCATGTCAGGTCTTCTGATCAACCAGCCCAAATACGCGTGGCTGAAAGAGCTGGGCTTGTCTGAGAACAACCCTGGTGTTTACAATGGGAGCTGGGGAGGCAGCGGAGATGTCATTACATCATACTGCCCAGCCAACAATGAGCCAATTGCAAATGTCACCCAGGCCACAATGGCCGAGTATGAAGAAACTGTCCAGAAGTGCCGCGAGGCTTGGAAGGTGTGGGCAGATATTCCAGCTCCAAAAAGAGGGGAAATAGTGAGGCAGATTGGAGACGCACTACGAAAAAAGATCAAAGTCCTAGGAAGTCTGGTGTCCCTGGAAATGGGAAAGATCTATGTGGAAGGCGTTGGTGAAGTTCAGGAGTATGTTGATGTCTGCGATTATGCTGTTGGTCTGTCCAGGATGATTGGTGGGCCCATCTTGCCATCAGAAAGACCTGGTCATGCCTTAATCGAACAGTGGAACCCAGTTGGTCTTGTCGGTATCATCACTGCCTTTAACTTCCCAGTGGCTGTGTGTGGCTGGAATGCTGCCATCGCTTTGACCTGCGGCGATGTCTGTCTCTGGAAGGGAGCCCCGACTACTTCACTCACAAGTGTTGCCGTCACCAGGATTGTGGCTGAAGTTCTGGAGCAGAACAACCTACCTGGTGCCATCTGTGCAATGACCTGCGGTGGTGCAGATATCGGCACAGCCATGGCAAAGGATGAGCGTGTAGATCTGCTGTCTTTCACTGGTAGCACCCATGTCGGCAAGTTGGTGGCCATGATGGTGCAGGAAAGATTTGGCCGCAAACTGCTGGAGCTGGGCGGCAACAACGCCATCATTGTGTTTGAGGATGCCGACCTGAATCTGGTGGTACCCTCTGCAGTCTTTGCCTCTGTGGGTACAGCTGGTCAGCGCTGCACAACCACCAGGAGATTAATGCTCCACGAGAGTCTACATGACACGGTGGTTGAGAGGATTGCCAAAGCCTACAAACAAGTCCGCATCGGAGACCCCTGGGATCCCACCACTCTCTATGGTCCTCTCCACACCAAGCAAGCTGTTGAGCAGTACCTGGCAGCCATTGAGCAAGCCAAGCAGCAGGGTGGTACCGTGGTCTGTGGGGGCAAAGTAATGGATCGCCCTGGCAACTATGTCGAGCCCACCATCATTACAGGACTTGCTCATGATGCTCCCATTGTCCACACAGAAACCTTTGTCCCCATCTTGTATGTCCTTAAGTTTAAGACAGAGGAGGAGGCGTTTGCCTGGAACAATGAGGTGCAGCAGGGTCTGTCCAGCAGCATCTTCACCAAAGATATGGGTCGCGTGTTTCGCTGGCTTGGGCCCAAAGGATCCGACTGTGGCATTGTGAACGTCAACATTCCTACAAGTGGAGCTGAGATCGGCGGCGCCTTCGGTGGAGAGAAACACACCGGAGGTGGAAGGGAGTCGGGCAGTGATTCATGGAAGCAGTACATGAGGCGCTCTACCTGCACCATCAACTACAGCAAGGATCTGCCTTTGGCCCAAGGAATCAAGTTTGAGTAATATCTCCAGTTCACTACACTAAGAGCTTTAGTATTGCGGTTTCTCAAAAGTTGACTACTCTCAACGTTTTTGTAATGTAAGCGCGGGGTCAACTTGAATTAAGTGAAAAAATGTGGGATCATTTTGGATTTTTTCAATAGTATATCAAAAGATCAACGGTTATTGTTGCTTTCAATCTTTAGCTCAGATTTGAAATGAGTAGTTAAAGGTCAATCTCTGTTCTTGCAACAGTTAATGTTCAATTTTGCACATGCATTTACAGATTAAGTATAAATGATAGTTGAACGAACATGATGCTTAACACTGCAGCAAAAACACATTTATTACAGAATGCATTTAGAAAGTTAACACATTTCATGAGATAGAATTCTAACTGCAAAATATAGCACTTCCATTAACCCACTGAATGTTATCCGATTTTTGCATTGACTGTGACCTGAGTTTTTTTCTGCTTAATAAATGAGTTGTCACGACTTGTGGACTTTTTTTGGCCCTTTTTTTAAAAAAAAAAAAAAAAAAAAAAAAAACATTTTGCATATTTTTTAATTAATATAAATTCTATTTACATTTCTGGTGAAATATTTGCTAATCTCATTAGAAGTATAGTGCATTCATTTCTTTTTTTAACTGTCTTACAGCAAGAATTTGTCAAATATTGTTCTAATACAACTTGCAAAACAATTACCAGATCAATTAAAATTGTTGGATTTTCATTTTTCCTAATGGGAGAAAGTTTGCATATTTAAAAACCTGTATAACAACCTACAGGAGACATAATTAAGACAAAACAAGGTTTGAATATGTAATGTGCTTTTCCATAATTTTTGGCGCAATTATTTTTTTGAATTAAGATACTTATTCAACATACTGATGATTGGTATGGCTGGCAAATTATTTTTATGCTTGATAATAGGGATCAGCGATTTTGCCTTAAAAAAAAAATCTCAGATTTATTTAAAGAAAAATTTGAGCTTCTATTTGATTTTTATTATTTGATTTTTTTTTTTTTTTTATCAGTGCACTTAAAAATGACTGCAAAAATCAAATATATTGTCAAAAGTGCAACTTTATTGCTGCGATTGTCCTCAAAAGTTAAAATGCATAGAACAATCCCAAAATAAAAAGTGAATGATTGTCATTCAACAATTTCAAGCTTTAACCCAAGTTTATGTAAAAGTGCAACAGCAACTTCACAGTAGCTTCAATTTTCTGATTAAGAAATCAGATAACTACATATTTGAAAACATTACAATCAAAAACAAACTCTTCCCTTAGCATCTCAGCATAGTGCGAATAAAAAATTAAACATGCCTTTGGCACACGTATATCTATATGTATATATAGATATACGTGTGCGTATATATGAGGGTGAACAAAGAGGGGGCTGGGTAACCCACAAGGACGGAATGTGGAAAAGTCCAAAAAGTGGGATTTTTTTTTTTTTTTTTAATCTATTCTTTTTTAAAAACTCAAATTTGCAAAATAAAATTTGTTTTTATTTACAAATTCAATAAATCTATTTAAATCGTTTTGGGTTTTTTTGTCCAGCCATACTTGATAGGAGGGTCAAACAGGAAAAAATATCTGGATCATCGTGAAGCTTTCTATAGAGCTGTGTAATGACAATCATTAGATTTAGGTGTGTTGATGCAGTATAGGAGCTCTCCAGGAGTGGACTTGAACACAACCACCATAGAGTGTGAATGTGACAATTATGTCCCATTGTTGCCAAAGCCGATCTTTGTAAAAAATATCCTCAAATCTATGTCGCTGTTGTATATTTTAGAATGGGTTCTGTCCCTTTAATGGAAATACTACTCTATTTGTCATCCTGTGTAACCCTCCATATGCCCCCTCCCTCTCCACTCAGCAGCCCTCTCCCTCATACTCCAGTTCAGCCTCTTCATTCACGGCTCTTCCCAGCAGCATCACCACCCTCAGCTGAAAGTGCTACAGATAATCTATGCTACTTAGGACATATGCAGGAAACGCCCTCTTCCTCTGCTGCACATCTGCACTGGAAACCAAGGTAGAAAAGCTTATAATTATAAATATATATGGAAAATATATATCATACAGAAATTATTATTTTAAAAACTGTGGTTCCATTCACAATTATGACAATACACATTTGTACAATAATGGGTGCAAAATAATAGCAAAACATTTGATGGTGAACCTTTCTGATTTCTGCACAGTTTGTACAGCTTGTTCTCAAGTAGTGATGGTGTGGGCTGGAGTTTGTGACTGGTGTTTCAGCTGTAAGATGACAATGATCTGACTACTATTTCACAAACCATTTTGCAGAAAAAAAAAAAAAAAAAACCCAACAAAAAACATAGGGTTAATAGTAAATGTCTATAGAGTTTTAAAAGTAATAGCTGGGCAACAGATCATTTTTATTTATAATGTGGCATTAGTGCAACAGAGTTGTGAAAGATTAAAGTTAGTTATCAAATTCTGTCATTTATTTGACATAATGTGTAGGAAACTCAAAGCGTAACAGTTTGAGCTTCCTGTTGCTGGTTCCCTAACGCTGAAACACTGACACTTTTTCCTGTTTTCCCATTCTCTCTGTAGCATCTCTCTATAACAAAAGCTAAGTTTCTAAATATGTTTTGTTTTCCCATTTCAATTTTTACACCCACATGTAGAGGTTGGTGTTTATTGCTGTGAATTTAACCCACCATGCCAAACACTACATTACTATGTTCACTACATCAAGACTACTACTCAATAGCATTTTTACAATGATTTTTAACAGGTAAATTCAGATACGTTGACAATGGATCTGTTTTTACTGTTGGAACAATTGCATCCTTTCAGCAATAGGACAACACGCTGTATTATCTTAAGATTTAAAAATGTTTAAAATAGAAGTAACTGAAACAGAGCCTTTATTGCTTTAATTTGGCCACATTCAACAATGGCATATGGTCACAGAGCTGCCATACACTTTTAAATGTACTTACACTTATTGATCAAAGTAACGGCTTTATATTTTATTTTATTTTTAACTCCTTGGTTTTATCTTTGTATCTCTTATTTTGTAGAAGCTATTAGCTCTGTCTAAAATCTGATTTATTTGACCGGCTTCAAGCTCACTAAGATAAATACAGACGACGGACAGTACTGTAGTCAGTGCCTTAGTAGAGGTAAATACTGCTGCGCTTCATTTAGTTTGTGTATTAAATTAACTATCTTTAAATATTTATCACAGACAGGGTTTTGGTAAAGATTTGGTGTTTAGATTGTGATGTTTTTCAAAATATATATATATTTTAAAATTACAAGATTGTTAAATTGTAAAAACATGTTCCTTTTATTTAAAAGTAGTTAGTTGCTAGTAATTAATATTTCCTATTATATGTTTTCAGAGTGGTCCTTTAAAACTGAAACGATTGCATAAATTAAGAGAAATAAAGTGTTGCATGTTGAAACTTAAGTATTTCCTACCTTTTTAAGTTAATGCTTGTCATCCTTGATTATTCTGCCCCTCTAATTACAGTGAACTTTTGGTATTTCAGTATATATCAAACTTGTAGCCCTTCAGATTATTCAGTGACTTTGATGTAGCTGGTGGCATGGTGACGCCCTGCCTTAGCGTTTGATTGCTTTACTCCTGCTCTTCTAATCTATGTAGCGACAGTTTGGTTTCTGCTGTGTTTGTGAACTTAATTCTGATATCAGTGGCCTGCTTGTCCAAAGTGTGACTACGACACAACATTAGAGTCATTGTCATTGCAATGATGAGGCTCTTCATCGAGCTGCTGTTGTTACATTCCCTCATGGACCAACAATAGCACAGAGATTAGAAATAGAGTGAACTCCTTGTAGCCAAACACGTGATGTAAAATACTTTTTTTTTTTATCAATTAAAAATCTTTAATATAATGGCAGGAATTCCCTTCTCTTATCTTTTATTGACTAGGATTCAAATCAAAGAACCCCATATGACTTTGATGCAACATACAGTGTATATTATATAGTTTAAGAAATAAGCAATTATTTCAGCAAATGGTCAAAACAATGACTTGATGCCTATTATATGGAATATTTCTCAAGTTAGTTTAGTTTAGAATTCAGTCAGTGGAATCAGTCTTTCCTCTGTTGTGCCGGTCACAGAACAAAACGTTGAAATGTCATCGCCTATATTCCTCAACACACAGAAGAAAGAAGTGGTGCCAAACTCAGCAGGCACACATATTTTAAGTCGCTTTGCACTCTCCAAGAGGGTCCTTGTTTTTTTTCCTCCAATAATCCATTATGCATAGCAGCTCTGGCTCTCCCTGGTATTTCTTCTACCTTCTTGACGTCAGTTGCCATTTGTGAGGGTTGCCTTGGCAACGGCCAGCCTCCCTGGGAGATGTCTAGTAGATAAGACGCCCTGATAAAGCCTTTTAAGGTTCTACTGTGGCTGCACCTTTTAATTGGCTTTGATAAAGTGGAAGTATTACACGGCTATTGGGTCGCGTCACCACGTGTGGGCAAAAAGAAAAAAATAAATATAATATATATATATAATTTGTGCTTAGAAACTACTGTAATTGGTCACATATATGTTGGGATTATCTCGGAACCATCCAGTGAAACCAAACTCACTAGGATAAACTGATGTATAACTATAATTGGAATACATACAGCAAATTCAACTATGTGATGTTATAGTTGGTATAAAATTGAGTTATTAATGATGCCTTCAGCTTTATGGGCTCTTTTAGAATGAACATTTAATGACCTGATTGATCACAGAAAACATAACACCTGTGCTGACCTGTTGATTTTAAACAATGTCGACATTTAAACTGCGTAATTTATCTGCAGTGGATATTACACTGTATTAAGCTATGTTAGCATTGTTGCCAAAATGCATCGGTTTAAACCTGTCAATACATAAACCATCGCCCTCTTATAGACTGCAGGGAGCTATTTATAGCTACTCTGACATGTGTGGCTTCCTTTTTATCTGACATCAGTCTATCGATGGGCTATTTTTACATTGTCAATTTACTTCTCCCCTTTCCTTTGGTTGCCAAGCAATGGGCAAAGGGACCTGATTGGCTAAGAATGTGCTTTTGACCACACTGAGAGTGAATCCACTGATAGCCTCTGAATCCTGTTTTAGTTCAGCAAATGCAGAGTATATAGGAATTAAGTTCCCCTCACACAGACAACCACCTCATACTGTAAGTGGATGCAGTCATTTAATTAAGCACAATATTCCACTGATAACTAGAAAGCACACACAGAGCGCAGATATCCGCATTGTCAGGTAAATGTTAAATTCAGGATATTTATTTGGATCATCCCCAAGATCAAATCACTTGTTCCTTGTCCCATTTCGGATATTTCATAAACATTTCATCAAAATCCATTCATTGCTTTTTTTATTAGACTGTACAAAGACAAAAACATAACCACAAAGGTAAAAAAAAAACAAAAACAGTTGTACATGTAAAAACATTTTACATCAAGTTTAGATGGGACGTAAAGAATTGTAAATGACGTATATACTGTATCATTGCATATATGTTGACAACTTCGTACACATTCTTGCAGGATTTACATGTTACTAAAACTTCTACTGAATACATCTGTCTACTTTAACTTTAGATTAAAATAAGTCTCCACAGTTACAATTTAACATTACTGACAATCACGTGTGAGTCAAATGCAAGGCTTTGGGGGAAAATGCATGCATAATTGTTTTCCCTAATTCTTCCAGAGTTGGTTATTTTATGTATTAATTTTCTAGACCTATCTTGCACATGGGTGCTCGAAATGATCCAATCTAACGCACGTTGCAGAGCGATTATAACCCTGACTGTACATTTGAATACACAGCCACACACAGGTAATGCATTCTTACAGCTAATATTGAAACTTCATTTAAACTCGCCTGCATGTTTTGTGTGGCTACAAACTGGAGTTCACCTAATGTATATACCTTCTTCACACAAAGAGGTCTGTGGACTTGACCATATATTCCCTACTATTGATTATTGCAATATAAGAATTATACAGGAAGTTTACATAAAACTCAATCAGTGATGACTAGATTAATTCAGTATTTAATCTTTTATGCAGTCTTTATCATGTGCAAGATATGCTGGAGACAATCCCAGCTAACATCAGATGTAGTGCAGGGTGCATCCTGCCCATCACATACACTATTTGTACAAATAAAATCACTTTTTAAAAATGTACTGTAAACCTGTTTTACAACGCTGCTCAGAGGAACTGTGGTTAACAATGCTGCCTCGAAGAGAAGGTTGTGGGTTTCGATCTTTCTGTGTAGGGTTTTCATGTTCTTCCAAACCCCTGGTTGGTTTTTTTTCGAGTATACTGCAGTGTATACTTGAATGTGTTAAAAAATAATTACTGAATTACTAAAAACGTATTTTACATTTTTCTTAATTATTCTTTTTCAAATGAAGACACAACACACAATCTTAAACAATTGTATTCTATACTTCCAACTTCTCAAATATAAATCAAGTTCAAATAAAATGCAGAATACAGAAAAGAAGAATGAGAAAAAGGAAGATAAATGTGGAGGGGGGAAGTATAGTATAGAAATACCTGAGCTGGCGCATCTTGTCACTTTGTGCACTAATCCAGATCAAAAACTAATTTTAGGAAAAAAAATATTTGAGGTCACCAGAAATGTATGATATAAAAATGGGGTCATGATCCAAAAAAGGTTGGGAACCACTGGTATAATGGGACACATCTAAAATCCTGGACAAAATTGGTTCATTAAGAGTTTCCACATTAATCAAGAGTGATTGTACATCTCCTATTTATGTCCTGTGAAGGAAAAGCAAACCTTGGTGTTCATCCTGCCTTAGAACATGAGTAAATTGTGAGTAGAAACTCAAAAATGTGTGAAAAGAATGAATGGAACAAATGTATCTCTTAATTTGCTGTTTCTCTGACTAATGACCAACACCATATAGTTTTGGGTCCAGCCTAAAAACGAACAACGTGTACGGGGGTGAAATAGAACCTAAAATACAGCTGTGCATGTGAATTCATTGAGATTTAATCTGACCCCATGCCTCTTCGAAAGGAAAGCCGGTTCTGGCAAACTTTCATCTTTCCTCTATTGATTGTAGCTCGTGCAGAGATGTGGAAAGGCTTACCCCACTGCTCCCTTTCATTGGCTGCATTAAAAATTCATCCTGTCCTAATGGAGAGAGATCATTTTCAATAAGCCAACTGCAGGCTAACCATGCTGTGTCCAAGTGAGACATGGCACAGCTGTTTGCTGGCACCAGCTCAACCTCACTGTGCCTGTAAACTTTTGATGGTATTAAGTTTAATAATTGGCCTCCATGTTTTGCTCTGGTATCAATAAAATGTGAGGAGCTCAATATTGCAACTTGTGATCAGTGGTGTAAAGAATACTGATATAGCCTACTCAAGTAGTAGAACTGTTACTTGATTGAAATTGTACTCAAGTACAAGTAAAAGTAACTTAATTAAATAGTATACTAAAAAAAGTTACTAATTACTTTCACCCCCCATGTTTATTTTTGGTGATAAATCTTATAAACATGTCATGTATAAACTTAAAAAGGAAGAGATCATATCTTGCACAATTGGAACTTATTTTAATTTCCACAAAGGCGCCTAAAATAAAAGGTTTGTCAAAATGTACAGTTGTTTTTTTAAATAAAATAACAATGAATTCAATTTAAAATTAAAATAAATTATCAGGCTCTAATTATAGCTACATTTTGAATTCTAAAACACTGCCATGCCAAATGTGACATGTTGTAGGTAACAACATGATACGTATAAACCCCAACCAGAACTAAAGAGAAAATAACCATCATTCAATGCTGTTTTGGCGCAGTGCATTATGTTTAATCTGGTTGGTCGGCTATGATGTGATGCATTTGATTGTTGTCTGGTCATTTCAGAATGTCCTTTTTTAAAACAAAAAAATAATAATTTACTCAGTAACAAGCACGCAACAACAATAAAAAAAAAAAATCTCTGTGTCCCTATTGGGGCTCCGTGTAGAAATGTAAGAAATGACTTTACTTCTTTTAAAACGTACTTAAGTAAAATTAAGTACCCATAAAAGCAACTCAATTACAGTAACGTAAGTACTTGTAATCCATTTATTGTGTGACAGCACATTAAGGTAAAACAAATACACCTATCTAATCTAGTTTTATGACGATGTTACAACAGTAGTTGTATGGACTCTACTCAACACCAGACAATGTGCTGTGGTAGATTACTGAAATAAAAACCAAAAGCAAGTATGGCATATTTTTTTTAAATACGTGACCGGGTGGGTTATCAGTTACTGAAAGACTCCCTTTACTTTTAGAAATAGTATTTCCTTAAAGACAATACATGGCCTGGCTGCAGCAATACTTGGCTACAGATGGTGAAGGAAGTGCAGGACCCAAGGTTTCAGTATCATTAGTTAGGTCACATGTGTCAAACTCAAAGCCCGGGGGCCAAATCCAGCCCTTTGGAGTGTGCAATTCGGCCTCCAGGAGGAAGTAAAATTTGCAGAGAAAACGTGAATCATTGTGTAAATGAAACTCAAATCTCCTGGTGCTTATATCACAGGATTGCAGTCCTTTTTAAAAAAAAACTCAAAATCTTACAAAATCCTTCAATTTTCCTCAAATTATTACATAATTTCCCTTAATTAATTAGAAATTAGTCCTAAAATCTAGGAAATTTAAAGTGAAGATCCTGTTGGGACCGCATCTATAACTTGCTAGGATATTGTTTCTTAGATATTTTATATTGTATGTCTACATAGAAGTGCCAACTTGGGTACAGTAATGTTAAAATTATTTATACCCATAAAATCTGTAGTCCACTTGATATCAAACTGCTCCGTATTTGGCCCCTGAACTGAAATGAGTTTGACACCCCTTAGTTAGATCAGACCACATGGGGTCAACCAGTTCATACACATGCACCTTTCTTTAACCCTTTTTAAAAGAGACTAATGCAAATGCTATCAACCTCGGGAGATGTAGAGTTTGGATGCTCTGACCCAATTTTCCAGACTTCAAGATTTTTTTTGTAAAAAAAAACACACTTGTCAAGTATTCTCAATACTCTAACAGGTGATACAATAATAATGATATAATTATGGTCATAAATTTTGCTTCTTCGTGGTAAAAAGTTTCTGCCTTTTATATAATTCTGTGTATATGTACTTGAATCTTATTAAATATCCATATATTCCCAAAGGTGATGAAGACATAGAGACAAATGTATATTAGTGTGAACATGGGTCTCTGCACACATGATAAATTGGGGGTGTCAAACACCTCTACGACCCAGTTTAATGTTAAATCGGCCAGACGAGAAAAATTCAGGTTTTTTGAAGGAAGAATCCAAAATTGTTGTGCCCCAGTGCACTTTCTCGTGTAAGAAATATTTTTAATCACTCACAATATCATGAATGTCAAGCAATAGGTCAAAATTCCTTGAATTTTATTAATATGGGTAATGTAATTTGCCAGAATTCTATGGGATAATTTGTGAGAATTTTCCAGGTTTTAGAAGAAGAAAAAAAACTGCAAATGCAAACCCCATTACATTTTCATGGACTTTTATTGAATTTGGAGGGAGTTAGATATGAACAACTTCTAATAAGATTTAAAAAAGTGTTATGTTTATGCTGTAACTTTTATTTGGAACAGAATCTTCTTGCGGGTCAGACTAGATGCTCGGACGTGCCAGATTATAGCCCGCGGACCTTGGGTTTGACACTGGAGGCGGTTTTATAGATTAACTTCAGGGGAGTTTATCTGTCATAGTTTTTTGTCTATTTTTATGTGGATGAAGAATAAAATCATTTAAAGAATGAATTAAGCTCTTCTTAAATCATCACAAATCAACGATAATATTACAATACTGAACTTTTACTTCTATGAAGTAATATTTAATTTATTTCAAGATTCATTTTGTAGTGGAGTTGTTGGATGGTACCATTTCTTCTCTAGGGGGAGGGGAGGATACAAACCTATCAAACATTCAATAGGAATGACGAAAATAATTGCTGATCCTTATACGATTTCAATTTGAAAATATAACCATATGTTTTAATCTCAGTTTTATAAATGGTGTTTTTATGTGGAGAAAAAGATAAATATGTATCCAAAGGCCACCGCGCACCCCTCCGTGTAGGCTGTTGCCATGTTCCCACTTTCATGGGTGTGGTGATTAGCTGGTTTGGTGAAAAATTTGGTCTAATCCGACTGGAGTGAGACTCGGTGATGTAGCTTTGAAAACAAACACAGCGCTGTGGTTTATGTCCTTTGACTTTGTGAATATGGTTGTCGTGTGAAAGCCAATCGGTGTGGTTCGGATTGGAAGGACAAACTGAGTCCTAAACGCTTTATTCAGGTAGGGGACGTGTCCTTTTTTTTTTTTTGTTGATACTTTAGTGTCTGTCAAACGTTAGTTTTCCTGCTTTGATTCGCTGTGATTGTAGTTTTTTTTTTTTTTTTTTTTTTTTTTTTTTTTGCTTTAGGTGTTTGTTTTGTGGTTAGAGAGTGTGAGTAATAATAATAGGCTGTGTCTGTTGAAGCCAACTCCCATCAGCTGAGAAACCTTTTAAGTAACAGTTGCTGTCAATGCTGCTGTTTTCCCTTTTAACCATTACTCTCTATGCACTGCTATCAAAACGCGGCCCTTTTTTTTTTTTTATTGTTTTTATTTTACTATTACAGCCTTTAAATGGCACACTATTGTATCTACGGGGAAACAAACCTCACACCGGCAACAAGTTCATTATTAGTTCCCATTTCATGCATCAGTTCTCTCATTTGTGGTTGAACGATTCCTCACGTAGCGTTTTTCCTCCCTCACTTCCATTAAATATACATGACAGTCCGCCTTCAGCCCAGCATCCACTGGTTGCTTCTGCAATGTGTTGCTCATATCAGAAATGTAGCAAACATGTGTATTTATTACTACTCATTCCGTCTGTTGTCTTCTGCCACTATTTAAACTGTTCACATACCATAATTGTCTAAAGAGATTTAAGAAGCACTGATTATGTGTAAGTAAGTGTCCCTCTACACCTGTGGTTACCAATATTTTATTTATTTTTTGTCCCATGTACCCCATTTGCATTTTTGTCAAATCATGTGTACCCCTTTTTCATATCATAAGTACTGTTTCTATAATGTAATATGCTTTTTATATGTGTAAGAGCGGGCTCTCATTATAAACCCCTAAATGTGTCTCAAGCATTGGTTTCCTAAGGTTTAATCTGCAAATTCTACAAAATAATGTGTGCATAGTGTAAATTATTTGAAAATAATATATCATGCAACTTATATGTGATTACTTTAATAGTAAATGAATAGGGTCTCCTTAGAGCTGGGCGATTTTTGCCTAAAATAAAAATAAATTGAAACTTTTTTTTTTTTTTTTTTTTAAAAAAAAGAAAAATTCGAAATTTGATTTTTTTTTTTTTCAATGTACTTAAAAATGACTGCAGACATCACATATATTGTCAAAAGTGCAACTTTATTGCCGTGACTGTCCTCAAGAGTTAAAATGCATAAAACAATCCCAAATCAAAAAGTAAATGAGGCTCTGTCATTCATTTCTGATTTAGAAATCAGGTAACTACATATTTTATAACATGACATTGCATTTTAAAAGAATAAATAAACTCTTCCCATAGCATCTCAGCATAGTGCGAATAAAAAAATTAAACATGCCTGTGGCACACACATAGCCTACTCAAAGGGTAAACAAAGAGGAGGCTGGCTCACATCGTGCTACGGTAACCCATAAGGACGGAACGCGAAAAAGTCCAAAAAACTGTGGTGGGTAAAGAAAATTATTATTATTTTTTTTTTAAACTCGAATTTGCAAAATAAAAATCGTTTTATCTACAAATTCGATGAATCGATTAAATCGATTTTTTTTTTTGCCCAGCCCTAGGTCTCCTATTGCCAGAAGCATAAAATAATCCTTTTGGATAAATTACAAGAAAATATAGTAATTTATTGAGCAATATTACTGGTAGTTTGTGGTGAATTTGCTCAAAAAGCCTAAAAAAGAACTAGGAACATTTCCCAATAATTTTTAATAATTTGTTAAATCTGTCTGAGTACCCCCTGCAATGTGCTCATGTACCCCTAGGGGTACACGTACCCAAGTTTGGGAACTCCTGCTCTACACCATCTTTGTCGAACTCAAGGCTCGGGGACCGAATTCGGTCCTTTGGAGCATCCAATTCGGGCCGCAGGAAGAAGTAAAAACATGAATCATTGTGTAAATTAATCTCAACATTCCTGGTGCTTATATTACGTGATTGCAGCCATTTTTTGTTTTAAAACTCAAAATTCTTACAAAATCCTTCAATTCATTACATAATATTTACCTTAAATAAATAGAACTTGGTCACAAAATCTAGGAAATTTAAAATGAAGATTCTGTTGGGACTGATATCACTCAGTTATTGCTAGAATATTGTCTGTCTTACATATTTTGTATTTCATGTACAGTATATGGAGAAGTGCAAACTAGGGCACAATAATGTTGAAATTACTTATTTCCCTGCATAAAATCTGTGGCCCACTTAAAGGGATCCTCCACTGTTTTCACAAATGTGGCCTAAAACCTTTGAAATGTCTTTATTGGAAGATCTATGCCTAACAAAATGCATTATTTTTTGCACCATATTGTTTTATTAACTTTTAAAACTGAGGAAAGGAGATGGGAGTGACTATTCGGACTCAACCATGGACTACTTTACCCTGTGCGCCGCCATGTTGAAACGAATTCATCGGTGACGCAATAAGCCCCTTTTAGTCTATTGACGTCTATAGGAGTTTGATCATTTAGCAGCTTTTTCAGTCAAAATGACAACTTGTGCTGCTTTGGGATGCTCTAAAAATCAGTAAAACTTAAAAAACGTTTGATGTAAACGTCTTTTGTTTACTGAGAGATGATAAATTAAAACCGTGGCCACAGGGGGCAACAGTTCCCACTCTGCTGAGATAAGAAGAGCTCCATGTGCATGTGGATTCACTGCTGATTCTAATGAGCAGCAGTTAATCCTGGTTGCCTTTATTTACATGCACACAAGCTCTTCTTCTCTTCTTAATGGCGTCTACGTAACAGCAGAGTGGGAACTGTCGCCCCCTGTGGGGGTCACGGTTTTAATTTATCTTCTCTCAGTAAACAAGAGATTTACATCAAATTTATTAACTTTTATTGATTTTTAGAGCAACCCAAAGCAGCACACATTGTCATTTTGACCGGAAAAGTTGCTAAATGAATGCTTCACCTCCTAGAGAACTCAATGGACTAAAATGGGCCAATCACGTCATCGATGACGTCATTTCAACATGGCGGCGCACAGGGTAAAGTAGTCCCAGTTTTAAAAGTTGCTAAATCGAAAATGGTGCACAATAATGCGTTTTGTTAGGCATAGATCTTCAAATAAGGACATTTCAAAAGTTTTAGGCCACATATGTAAAGACAGTGGAAGATCCCTTTAAGCTGAAACTGTTTCGTATTTGGCTCCTGAACTAAAATGAGTTTGACACCGGTGCTCTAAACAGTCCACCACCAGCAAGCTTTAAATAAATCACAAAAAACCTGTGGTATCTCAAAGTATTATTAGATAACGAAATCTTTAATTCATAGTGCAACAATTGCATGCTACCATATGATTAAAAATGTACATTTTTATAAAAAGGATGAATTTTTAGGTGCAAAAGTGAAGCTATTTTCTACATACACCGCTGAATTTGTTCCCATGTTCTGGTTTTTGAAACCGTTCTTTCATTTGCAATTTACTCACAGAAAGCTGAATTAGTTAATAGTCAACATTAGTTATCTGTATTTGCCTGCCCCAAACAAGATGTTTGAGGAAACGTTTATATGGATTGCTAATTTGCTATTAACTAATAATTTGATTGATCTGCAGCTCATTACTCGACAGATCAGACTTGCTGGGTTACTGCTGGGTAAGGGTGGCCCAATTGCATATTGATAGCTGATATCGATCCGATATCGACCAAAAAAAAAAATCCCCTCTGATTTTATCGGCCTGTATCGAAAATCTCTGATAATAGATCATTTTTCAGGGTCTTTTACATAATTTTTTAAAAAAATAATTTTCTTCAATTTTAGAAAGTTCTTATGTTTAAGGTTAAACATGTATATAACCCATTATGTAATAATAGAGGGGTCACCTTTTCTCATACTTACTGTGGCTGACTATCGTTCTCTGAGTAATATCACTTGATCAAGCCTTTTCTAACATTCCACTCTACATAAGTAATCGCAATACCGTATGAATCATGCTGATATATCTGATTGATATCGGTATTGGCCAATACTCAAGGTTGCAATATAGCTATCGTATCAGCAGTAAAAATGTAGTACAGTAGTCCCTCGTTTATCGCGGGGGTTACGTTCTAAAAATAATCCGCAATAGGCGAAATCCGCGAAGTCATCAGCTTTATTTTTTTACTACTATTATACATTTTTAGGGCTGTAAAACCCATCACCACACACTTTATACACTTCTATACACAGGAATTGACATTTCTCTCTTGTTTAAACACTTTCAAAGTTCAAACCTTCATAGATTTTAAAACATAAACATGTTTTCAAACATACAGCACTTCAGAGTCACACTGCTAGCGATCAGACATTGATGCCGAACGCATTCAGAGTTTTTGTTGACGATGACGTCAGGCCATCAACACGGACACAGGTCTGTTCACCTGTTCAACCATGGAGTAGAAGCTGTGTGTGACCACCTGGAGCTGTATGACACGGCCTTTATAACCAGGACCGGACTAGGAAGGATTAGGCGTTGAGAGTCAGCGAGGAGGTGGTAGCAGCAGGTAAAAGTTCTCTCTGTAGCACTGAGCTAGACTAGCATTAGCTGCTAATCACACCGGCTTTTTTCACTGGTGGTTTATGTTTGTGAGAGGAGCAAAAGGAGCACAGCTCCTCGCTTCAGCAGGCAGTGAATCTCACCGACTTGGATGTGTCGCTGGTGGGTGAACGCAGCATTAGCTAATCAGGACGCAGAATACAATACTGTAAAACACAGAGGCCGCGAAAGGTAAACCGCGTTATAGCGAGAGACTACTGTGCTTGTTTTTCCAAAAATGTTGATTGAAAAACACTGGTAGACAAGTCCAATAATATGGAATAATCTTTTCCCCACACAATCGGAAGGTGCATAGTTTTCTTGCACAAATTTTTATTTTTAAATATATAAATATCTACTTTGCCTATTTTTTGCTTTTGTTTCTGTTAGACATTTGTTTGTTGCTCTTAACTAGTTTTGTATTTTTGGGAGTACTAACTGCCAATTAGATTGGAATTTGGCCTGTTATCCACTTTGTCCTTAATGGAATGACCCACCCCAAATTGTAAAGACAGTGTAACTTAATGACTATTATATGTATACTTTACTAGTAGGAATGAGAGGCGATTAAAAGGCTGCGTATGCAATAAAAAGCACTTTCAAATCAAGCTTGTGGAGGTCCACGTTTGACAAAATGTGACATTGTGATTACTCAAAGAATTACGTCATCTCACTATGAACTTCAAGTGGTTTTATGAGGTTAAAATCTTCCGCTAGTAGCGTAGATGTTCCCATTTTAAAATGTCTTCCTTGTTCAGCTGGAAGGCAAGCGTGGATCTGAACGGCTGATGGTGGCATCCATGTGTTGCATCCACCAGCATTTTTAGAGTCTGAGTGTGATGAGTTTGTGTATCGGTTTAAGTCAACGTCTCTGTTTCTAACTCCTTAGAAGGGCTATACCAGAATGACTGAAGGCGTTTTCTTATATCTGTTGATGATAATGCTAATGCATGCATTACATAGATTAATCATTACCTTTATAATTTATTTCCTCTTCTTGTTTATCCTATTAAACCCTTCGTCATGTTCTTCATTCTTCAGATGTTTGAGATTGTTAGGGGTTACGGGAACAAGTTTACACCTGGTTGAGCAGGAAGTCAATACTAGCAAACTTGTTTTTCTCTGTAAAAGTCCCCTGACTAGCAGGAGTTTTTCCTGCAACATATTTTCCATTGATTTCTGTTCATGTGATGATGCCCTGTCAAGAAGAATGTCATCGTGAGTGAGTCACTTTAAATTTGTCAAGTTGAGGCTGTAAAAGAAGACATGTAAAGAGGTGATTGTTTAGCCTGTAAGAGAAGTCTAAAAACCCTTTTCGGGGCTAATACCTCCTGCATCCTCTAGGTGGGCTTTTTAAGAAGAGAAGACTCAGCTCTGAAAGTACCAAACCCTAGATTTAATTTAATCTCTTAACATTGCAGTTGCAATCTGTACTTGATGCTAAGCAGTTTTGCAGGGATCTGTGATTTAGACTGATGGAGCTTGAGCTTTTCCAGAGTTAGTAGGAACACTAAATTTGCAGTGTTTTCATACATTTAACAACTCAATTCAATACAGTATACAGCTCTGTCTATTGCATTTTATAAGAATTCTGATGACTTGAGTATTTACGAAAGGAAATTACTTTAAGTAAGTTAGTTTTCTATCAATAGGAAGCCTAAAACTCACTTTTTTTTATAATTACAATGTTTTACTGCTTTACTAATCAGTCCAATGGTTATGTAATTTGGATCATATTAAAAAAAATGTTGGGGAGAGTTCCTCGTACTCAATGTCTTTTATAAATGAACTGATTTTATGCATACGTAAGTAAATCCTTTATTGTTGTTTCTTCTTGTCAAATTGAAATTTCCAATTTGAGAACATTTGTGAACATAATGCACTGAATAGAAAACGTTTGTTTACAAAAAGCCAGCCTTCAAGCTACATTTAACAGGTCACGACAGTGACAGAAAAAACGTCACTGGCTTTTACTTTAGTGTAAGATGTTTTGTTTCAAGAGATGCTGCTTTAGTTTCAAACTAAACTTCATTAAATAGCAACGGCCAGTACGTACTCTACTCACTCCCCCTTGTTACCTCTGTTTACAAAGCCTGTTTAAGGAAGTTAAGGTTTAACTTGTGCTAAATCACACTTTTGGGTGGGTTTGTAGCATGAATCATAGTTCTGCAGCCCACAAGCACTAATAACAGAAGGGCTTTTTTCACAAATGAAATATTAGTAGTCGCCGGGTCAACCATGAAACAACACAGGAGGAAGCTCAAACGTTGTGTAAAGAAAACCCTCAGCTTTCAATATGATATTTTTCATTTTTGCGTGATTTTTAGGTCTATTGTTTTAATACACTATAGAAAATGAAAAAATATATTCATTTTAACAATTTTTTTGTTGTAATTTATCGCCAGTCATTTTTATGAAGGTGTGCTGAATATACCGGTAATGGTACTAAACATGGCCAGATTAAAAAAAAAAAGTGAATATGGTGAAAAATGTGTATGTATATATATATATATATATGTACATACATACATTTTAAAGGCAGCCAAAAACATCCTGGACCACAGGTCCCTGTGTTACATTGTTATTATTGCTTTTATCTGTTGAATTTTTTTTTCTGCCCTTGTTTCTGTAGCACTTTAAGATGACTAAATGTAAAGTGCTGTACAAATTAAAGTGATTATTACAAAGGTTTCAACTTTTCTGTAACCTCCAGGGTGAGACATTTGTTTTAAAATGAGAAAATGAAGAAACGTAGCATGTGATCAGTTCTGTCGATTCAATATTCAATTGCCCCTTTACTTAATTGTCTGACATGAGCTAAAACAGGTGGAATAATGACATTTTTACAATGTGTGTGTTTAATTTTCCTAAGGCAGCTGAAGTTAAATATGATACGGTGCAGGAGGACAAACACATTCTTTATGTTTATAACGCGTTGTTCTCATTGTCAGTCACATCAGTGCCCTGTCCAAATGATAGAAATGACATGTGCACCGTACCAGCCTGTTTTAAGGCCTCCACCATCGTTCCTGTCCCTAAAAAGCTGAGGATCACAGGACTTAATGACTACAGACCCGTCGCTCTGACATCTGTGGTCATGAAGTCCTTTGAACGCCTCATGCTCTCCCACATGAAGGACATCACCGACCCCCACCTGGACCCCCTGCAGTTTGCTTATAGATCCAACAGGTCTGTAGACGATGCTGTAAACCTGGCTCTCCACTTCATCCTCCAGCACCTGGACTCCCCGGGCTCCTACGCCAGGATCCCGTTTGTGGACTTCAGCTCTGCTTTCAACACTATAATCCCAGCTCTCCTTCAGGACAAGCTTTCCCAGCTGAACGTGCCAGACTCCACCTGCAAGTGGATCACAGACTTCCTGTCTGACAGGAAGCAGCACGTGAAGCTGGGAAAAACTATCTCTGCTCCCTGGACCATCAGCACTGGATCTCCTCAGGGCTGTGTTCTTTCTCCTCCGCTCTTCTCCCTGTACACCAACAGCTGCACCTCCTCTCACCAGTCGGTCAAACTCCTGAAGTTTGCAGACGACACGACCATCATCGGTCTCATCTCTGATGGAGACGAGTCTGACTACAGGTGGGAGACAGACCTGCTGGTGTCCTGGTGCAGCCAGAACAACCTGGAGCTCAACGCTTTAAAGACAGTGGAGATGATAGCAGACTTCAGGAAGAACCCAGCCCCCCTCACCCCCCTTACCCTGGGAGACTACAGTGAGCTCTGTGGAGTACTTCTGCTTCCTGGGGACCATCATCACTCAGGACCTCAAGTGGGAGCTGAACATCAGCTCCCTTATCAAAAAAGCTCAGCAGAGGATGTACTTCCTGAAGAAGTTCAGTCTGCCAACAAAGATGATGGTGAACTTCTACAGCTCCATCATCCAGTCCATCCTCTGCTCCTCCATCACCATCTGGTACGCTGCAGCTACGGCCAAGGACAAGGCCAGACTGCAGCGTATCATCCACTCTGCAGAGAAGGTCATCGGCTGCAATCTGCCCTCCCTCCAGGACCTGTACGCCTCCAGGATTTTGAGGCGTGCAGGAAAGATTGTGGCCGACCCCTCCCACCCCGGTCATAAACTGTTTCAATCTCTCCCTTCTGGAAGAAGGTTTCGGTCCATCAGGACCAGAACCTCCAGACACAAAAACAGCTTCTTTCCCTCTGCCACCATCCACATGAACACACCCCAAGTCACCCACTGAACCCCCACCCGATCACCACCTCCATGATGACATTATCTGCTGCACTGTATATATATATATATATATATATATATATTTATCCTTTATTCTCTATCTATCCCTTATTTATCCCTCATCCTTTATGTTTATTATTATTATTATTATTATTATTGTTGCTGGGTTTTTTTTCTTTATTTCTTTATTTATTTATTTTTTGTTGTTTGTTTTGTGCACCAACTACCAAGACAAATTCCTTGTACTGTCCTTAAAACTGTACATGGCCATTAAAAACATTTCTGATTTCTGATGTGGAACACATTATCACAGAGTGACGCCACACTGCCCGTTGCGCTTCTTCTGTCATTGTGAACACCAACCATCGAAGACGTGTCCTGTCTCCTGGGTTCATGCAGAACACGCCACTGGCTGTGACATGAGCTCAGACAAGAAAAATCCATGGAAGGTCCAGGCGGCCATTGGACTACGCAATACAATAGGCAGCTCCAAGACACAACTCAGCCATTGTCGGATCCCACAGGCTCTGTACATTTGTTGGTGTGACTTGCCCGTTGGAGGAAAAAATAACAGCCACTGGTGTTTATGAGCATATTTTTATATTTTGGAACATAAACTTTATTTAATTCTTTGGAACTTGCAGGTTTAATATCACAGATTTGTTTTCTTCTTTTTCTTAATCTTTCAAACTCATTTGTATCACATTCACAGTAGGGATGTAAAGATGAATCATGAGGCAGTTAAAAATCGATTCAAAGGTGTCACGGTTCACCTCGATACTCTGAAAATCGCAGTACTTTAAAAAAAAAAAAAAAAAAATTTAACAGCAGAGGGTGCTATCTATTTAGAATTTGAAATTCAGGACGCACCACCGTGTTTTAAATCAGAAGTGTGGAACCATTTTGGCTTCCCCAAGACAAAATGAAAGAGGTGAGAAAGAAAGAACATGTGAAATCCAAGGTAAGAGGGGCACAGAGAGGAAAGGGAGAAACGAGAGAATGAAAGCCATAGTTTGTTTATTTTTATTATTTCTTTGATATGGGATTTGTTTTAAAGTCCAATTGTTAAGACACAAAATATATTTTGAGAAAGAAAAGTATTATTATGCAGTTTTGCATAGTTTACTGTAAAGCCAGAATTTAAATGAATAGGCTTCTTCATTTGTACTATTTATTTATTTCAGGATTTATTTTTAATTAAATTGCATTATTTTGCATAGTTTATCAGAGGTTTATTTTGACAATAAAAGATAAAAAAAAAAATAGAACAGTAATTTGTTTTTCGAAGAAAAAAAAAATGAATATTTTTCAGTCATGTGTCCACAGTCTCATTTTGTAAAATAAATCGCGAGAGAATCGTATCGTGAATCGAATTGTTTCGGAAGTTGAGTGAATCGTTACATCGCTATCAGCCACTGGTGTTTATAAGCATATTTTTATATTCCGGAACATAAACTTTATTTAATTCTTTGGAACTTGCAGGTTTAATACCACAGATTTGTTTTCTTCTTTTTCTTAATCTTTCATCCTCATTTGTATCACGTTTACAGTCAACTCGCTCTCAGGTGTCTCTATGCATCTCACACCAAAAAGCTGAAGACAAATATTTATTATATTTTGCAGAATCTGAAATGTCCTTTGATATTTGCCATACGCGTTATTTTGTAAGCAGCCATAGAAATAAATTAAATCGGTGTCTCCAAGCGGCAGAGCGTCATAGCAAAGCTGACGCACATGTCCTTCTTCAAGGGGGTTGTGTCAGTTGATAAAGAGAGTGATGTCAGTCCAGGTCAGCAAAGTAATACGCTTGGTTACTGTCAAATGTCAACAATGACTGTGTACAGTCATCCTTCATCAATAGAGCATTGGTCCTAAATTAACTAATCAGTAAGTCCTAAGAATAACTTTATATACAAACATTTGTCTTCAAATTGGCCATCTGAACAGCAAGAAAATGACAACATACTGTGTATAAACTGTAATCCATCTGAATTAATTAAAACGAGCTTTTTACATGACATGATTTCCTGTTGAGTAGAAGGGCTTTTTAAGGTCTAATTGTTTAATTATAGAAAAGGAACTAAAAATTTAATCTGGGATGGTTGGACTTCTGGAAAGCAGTCGGCAAAAGAGGAAAGCCTAAGTGCTCCATGACCTATATTCGAGCTCTCCAAGGTACAGGAAGTGACACATACGCAGTACACACATGTACATATGGATGCTCACAAGCTCAAGTCGACATGCATTCAAACATGTTGGAATGCACATGCACACACTCTAATATGAGCTGGGCAAAAGGCATAATGCAACTACTACACAAAAGGCTGATTGAGTGTGGAAAGGTCAGAGCCTGGCTCAGATGGCCCTTTGAACCAGACTATGGGCGTTTGAAGCGCTAGACCACCCTCCAAGCTGCCACCCTGCCCCACCCTACCCCACCTTTGGAAAGCCTCTTTCCTTTGGCATAATCCAAACAGGAGACTTATTTGTCTGATGGACTTGTTCTCATTCTCTGCTATCTACAGTATGTAAACCATCTGCCTCTTAATTTTAAGCTATTTCTCTCTGTGTGTCTTGCAGGTGTCGTCTGCCACAGTGTGTGTGAGTGTGTGTCTGCGTGCACGTATGTGAGCGTGTGTTCGCACACGTATAGGCACGTGTGGCTTTCTTTTCTGACAAGGGTGTGTTTGGAGCAAAGTGGCCTGAACAAATCGCTAAGGGACAATGAGTGAGCTGGAGGAGCTGCGGCAGGAAGCCGAGCAACTACGCAATCAGATCCGGGTACTGGAACTTATTTTTTGTTGCAAATATGTTTATTGTTTATGTTGATTATTGTGTTTTTATGTTTAAACATTGCAGAAGTTGTTTTCATCACTTTCATTTTTGCACAGAAATGCAATGATCTACAAATGGTTCTGCTTTGTTATGCATCCTTAAAAGATGTATTAGTTTTGTGATTTCATGCTGGAAAATAAACACACACACATTACTTTTACTACAGGATGCCAGAAAAGCTTGCAATGACTCCACTTTGTCACAGGTAAGAACGCAGAACTCCCAATGCAGATAATCATACAGTATAGTGCTGCTTTTATGACAGGTTTATGATGAACCAACACATGTTGGTTAGATAAATCATTACTTTGGGCTTTTTGCTTTCCACCAAGTCAATTTCTGTGATATACTACCAGAAATGTGCAACATTTTGGCCCAAAATGAGGTCACTAAGGGAAACTTTATTCACTTTTTCTTGAAGGCAGTGAGCTGGAGCATTGTTGAGCAAGAATAATTGTCTTCAATATTAAGTGTATGTTAAAATGCTTTTCATTGCACATTTGTAGCAATGATAGACAATATAGTGATTTTATTAGAAACAATATTATCTTTATTTCAGTGTGGATACTTTTAGGCTTGTCAGTCTCTTTCACCTTTTTCACATTTATAAATATTTTTTCAGTTCAGTCAATGTAGTTTCACCTCGGTGAATTTTGAAAACACTTAACAGATCAGTTTCTAAATGATGTCGGAAATCTGGCTAATTTGATGGATATATGCCAGATGCTAATAAAATGTTCATGATAAACTTATTATAATTGGCTAAGAAAATATGCCGCACCATAAGCATGGCTTGCAGTTGAACAGCTGTGCTTTGCAGCCTGTGCTTGTGTCGCATACAGTGACGAGTGTGTGGGCTTCCAGTGTCACCTCTGTCACTGCTTCCTGTGTTTTGGCAGATCACAGCTGGTCTACAATCACTAGACCGGATACAGATGCGGACACGACGCACCCTTAGGGGCCACCTGGCCAAGATCTATGCAATGCACTGGGGCAACGACTCCAGGTAATGTCATTATATAAGCAATGCAATAATCATATAAGGCAGGATGTGAAATTACACGTTTTAATGGTGTTTATGTATAGTCGGTCTTTGCCAGATATGTTCTTTATTACGATTACAATATTGCTGTTTTGTTAATAATGTATTGCACTTTTCAATGTTTTTTGTATACTTATTTATTTGTATATATTTTGGGAGTGGTGGCCTAGTGGTTAAGGACGCTGGGCTTGTAATTGGAGGGTTGCTGGTCTGAATCTCACCCGGGCCATCGCTGTGAGATGTTGAACAAGTCTTTTAACCCCTAACTGCCCCCCAGGTGCTGCAATATGGCTGCCCACTGCTCCTCAGGGATGGGTTAAATGCAGAGTACAAATTTCATATGTGTCATAACATATATGACCAATAAAGGCAAAAGCCCGATTTAATCTTAATCTTTATTCTTAATGTTATTATTTGCAGCGATTTGTTGTATTCTAATTAATTAACACTAAACCATATTTTTATGTTACCATTGAACTGGTTTGAATTTTCAAATATTTTTCCCATCTTCTGTTTAAGCAATCAGTCAGCACTTCACTACACTGCAGCTCATATGTATCAATACAGTGAAACATGGTCTTTTACCATTGAAATATGTTTCTGTACATGTTATATCTTTGTGAAATTATCTCTTCCTCTTTATCATCTGTTTCCAATGCAATGCACTGGGACACTGACGCAGCCCCAGGTGTGGGGCTACACTACTTGGAGTATTACTAACTATCCCACTGCTTACTAGTACTAATATTACTAATGCCATCCTACAACAGTCACTACTTACACCCCACTGTAACAGTGCATCTCAAACACTAATACTCTTTTAAACCTTCACTATGAGCACAATGATGATGTTTTATAGGAACACAGTTAGGCACCACAGACTGGTTAATTGTATTGATTTAATTAGTTTTTCCTCACATGTTGCAGTTTGTAAGATTGTAAAATGTTTATTCATAATAAAGCAATTGGAAACCAATAAATATCTTCAGATTTATCCAAAGCTGTCTTTATTGGCTTTAGTTTAATAACAGCAAACTTACAAACTGCTTTTTACCTGTGTGTTAGAGTAGATGTCCACCTTGTATTTTCCTCCTAGTATGCATGCACTGCACCAACCTTGATCCATTAAAAGTAACATTGTGAATTGTATGAAAAGATATAGGGTTTAATCTTTTTTCATAAATATTTGAATTGGGTTTTTTTAAAATGCACATTATTTCCCGTTATCATTGCAGTAAATACCACAAAGGTTAAATATTGATGTTACCTGCAGGTGATGTTCTCGCCTGATTAATTGTTAGTGGTGGGTTTGTGAGTGTGTGTGCCGGGCACACTACAGGTTACCCTGCAGGAGCTGAGTGTTTATTTTGTACGCAGCCTCTGACATTTGAGTGTGATGGCACTCCTCTTGCTTGTAATGCGGCACCATCAAACCACTTCCTCTCCCCAGAGAGATGGAAACACCCAGTCAGGGTGTGAAGGTCCCAGCTGTTCCAGCTGTTTCTGCAGCTGCATCATCTAATATCCCACTCTATTAAGCTCCACCTCTGCCTACCAATGCCTTATTTTTTACCCTGACTGAGAGGCTTCCCTCCTTATACACGACAGCGGTGGCTTTTGCATAACTGGAGTTTTAAATAATACATGGTATGAAACATTAAAAGTGGCTACTCTGGATAAAGAGGTGTCCACCAGGAAGAGACGACAATAGAGTTTTTAAGGAAAATAGGTCATAGATGACACCGATGGAGTGTTCACAATGAATGCATATAGGTTGAAATTGTAGGCCATTGTTTGTAAAGTGGCTGGCTCTCATTGCTTTTAATGAAGCAAGGTGCATGTGTGTTCAATCATATGGAGCGAGGTTTCCAACATATGAGCGCCGTGTCATCCTGCTCTTCTTGTTTCTAGGTCACTTGTCAGTGCCTCACAAGATGGAAAGTTAATCATATGGGACAGCTACACAACAAATAAGGTGGGCCTATTACATTACAATGACTTTTCCTTTTTGTGATGAAACACTCTGCAAACCTGGGATCTTTCCTTTGGGATGAATTAAAAAGATTACTGTGGAAAATGAAATATTGTTCAACATCTAAACTTCTGATGTTTTTTTGTCGTTTTAAGTAGTTCTATAGCCTTTTGTGGTAAATGTGTAATTTTGTTCTCTCTCGGACAAATCGATAAATAGCATCGACTGTAGTCACACAATCCCAAATGAGAGCTTCTTAATGAATTTCTCTAAAGCACATTTAAAGTGAGAAACTTCTGATCCAGTTTTTGTTTTCTCTCTCTCTCTCTCTCTCTGTTTAGATGCACGCCATCCCATTACGCTCTTCCTGGGTGATGACCTGTGCATACGCTCCATCTGGGAACTTAGTGGCCTGTGGAGGTCTGGACAATATCTGCTCCATTTACAGCCTAAAGACCCGGGAGGGCAATGTGCGCGTTACCCGGGAGTTACCAGGACACACAGGTAGGACAGCCAGCTATGAAGATATCTAGATTATATCTTGTTTAAGTTATTTATTGATGTATTTATGTGCTATCTGTGTCGGCATTGTCCAAACAATGTCATAAACATTAAGTGATTTTCTGTTGGAACATAAACTTGTGGCCGAAGAAATTATTTCAGTTTTTTTTTTAAACTTTTTCCTTTAATTAGAAGACTGATTGGGAAAATGCAGGTCCTTTTGTTTGCATGTGAAGAGTGAATTTTATTTGTGGGTTTTTAAATGTGTCCACAACCTCTAAATCCATACTCGAAAAACAAAGAATTTTTCACAAAAAGGCCACTTTTTAAACGCTTGTTTTCCTTCCTGCATTTAAAATTGTAATGTTTAAAAACTGTAATGTTGAAGCTGCAGTAATAACAGACCTCCATGTGAATAGTTGAAGATTTCATATTTTTGCCACAGGCGTGTTGCGCAGACGAGGAAGCGCACTCTTTAACTAATGTGAAAGCCCTGTTTATCTCCAGGTTATTTGTCCTGCTGTCGCTTCCTGGATGACAACCAGATAATAACAAGCTCTGGAGACACAACCTGGTGAGCAACTGCTAAATCTTAAAATCTGCACAATGGAAATATTTTAACAATGCAATGGGTTTTTCTTTGCTCCAAACGAGAACTCCTAAACAGTGTAAAGATTTGATTCTCAGTATAAACATATCCACAGTCAGATATTATGTAGGGCCCTATAAAATTTGTTTTATTTTTTCCCAAATTCTGTTTTCCACAATTTTTTTTTTTTTTTAAATTTCATTTAAAAAAAATATTAATCAGTCAATAATTATTTTTTTTTAGTTTTTAACTCCTGTGAGGAAACAAAATAAATATGAATACATAAAAAACTTATAGTTAAACAAAAATGTATGTAAAAAATGAAGTAATAGCCAATTAAATTGTAGGTATGTTGTACTGACTTGTATTTTAACTTTGACTCCTTTTTAATTATTTATGTCATATAAAGATGTATGAAAGCTTTAATGTCAACCAATTTTCCCTCAGGGATCAATGGTTTACTGAATCTGATCAGGTTTATTGATTAAGTTTTGATCAACTTAATTTAAATTATCTTGATGACATCATCTCAGATCGTAATAACTAAACAAAATTAAATGGAGGCAAGGATGGATCAGTTATTTCACCACACGGAGCCAGAATATTTTACAGTATCAGAAGTTGTCATTAACTTTTGATGTTTTCGACTCCCTGGCATCGATGGTCCCGTCCACATCAACACACAACTTTTCCCACGGATCTTCTGTAGCTGTGATGAGATGTTGTTCAAACACTCGGAGCTTTACAGGCACAGCAAAGTTCAGCGGCCACTGGTGGCTCCATATTTAGTAGTTAGTGATGATTTGCGTGTTTTTTTGGCAGTTTAAACGGTGTTTGGGGTGGTTTAGGCAGTTTTTGACGTGGCCAGGACGGGAGGGGGGAGGGCGGTGCATCTAATGAGCGGTTCCCAGAAACGTTTTCCCATAAAAACGTTTTTTGACTTACGTTGACTGTGTTTCATCCCAGTTCTGTCCATTTCTGCATTCAAAAGTAGAGTCTGTCTTCAGTGGTCGATTCCATGGTTCGACTCCGTTAACATGGATTTCATAGGGGCCTAATTATGTTAGTTTAATGACAATGAGACCATATTTGTGCAATATTAGGAACATCATAGATCACATGTATACTAGTTCAGATTTCCCAAACTGATCCGATTCACAAGGCTCGATGTGATTTGTGATTCAGTTTGACTTTTGATTTGGGTCAGGATATTTAGAGACGGTACCAATTTTACTTGAATATGGAAGAGATTCTCAGAGATCTAATGCTGTTAAAGGTAGAAACTTGGGGCAATAGTGAAAATAATTATGTTTACATTAGAATTGAGCCCACAGCACTGCATTACACACGGTAGAAAAGATGAATCAAATGATTGATTTGAGTTGTATGATATTACGATATTTGGCATTTTAAATTGATTTAGTTTTTGTAATCCAGCCCTACTGGTGCATACATTGAATTATTTCTCTGCATTAAATCATTTCCCGAGGAGCAGTGGGTAGCCAGATTATAGCAGAAGCTGTCAGGGCCTTGCTCATGGGCCCACATCAGACTTGAATCTGATGTGGTTCACTCCATTATCTGTTTATCACTGCCACTTTTTTCCTCATTAATGTTCATATACCTCATGTTGGTTCCTACATTTCATGGAGCATCACATCCCTCCTGCTTGTGTGGCTTTACTTTAAACTGTTTTGTGTTCTCAGTGCTCTGTGGGACATAGAGACAGGCCAGCAGGCCACCAGCTTCACCGGCCACACTGGCGACGTGATGAGCTTGTCTCTCAGCCCAGACTTCAAGACGTTTGTGTCTGGAGCCTGTGATGCAACGTCCAAGCTGTGGGACATCCGCGATGGCATGTGCAAACAATCTTTCACTGGCCACGTGTCGGACATCAACGCCGTCTGCGTAAGTGCAGACACAACAGGAAGGACAGGATGAAGGAATACCTGATCATTGATTAACAAGCTATAATACCTGTAGTTTTTAACAAACTAACAAAGTTTTCTGGAAGAAACTTCAATCCTTCTGTTTTACCTGAAAAGGCTTTATTACATCACATCCTTCCAAGTTTGGCCAAAAATTGTCCTTTTAGAAGATATATTATTATTTACCATGTTCATTGAAGTGCCTTTTAAAAATGGGATTAATTCAGCCTGTTTCTTCCTCCATCTTGAAATCATCATTTAGCAGCTTTCTGAGTCAAAATGACAACTGGTGCTGCTTTTGGTTGCTCTAAAAAAACAGTAAAAGTAAAAGATGTCAATGTAACCCTCTTTTGTTTTAAGCAATGGGACGTTTGACATCATCAGTCACGTGATTTTAAAATGGCATAATACAGGCTCTAAAACTGTAAAGTAGTCCAATTTTTAAAAGGCAATTAAATGAATATGGTGCATAATAAAGTGTTTTGTTAGGAATAGATATTATAATAAGAACATTTCAAAGATTTTAGGCCAAACTTGTAAAAACAGTGGAGGATCCCTTTAAGAGTTTCATGGATCGTCATAGCCACGAGCACTTTGATTCAAAAGCACTTCCTTGACCTGATGATTTCATATGCATTTTTAGTTTTTCCCCAACGGAAATGTCTTTGGCACGGGCTCAGATGATATGACCTGCAGGCTGTTTGACCTGCGCGCTGACCAGGAGCTCATGATGTACCACCATGACAACATCATATGTGGCATCACCTCCGTGGCGTTCTCCAAGAGTGGCCGCTTGCTCCTCGCCGGCTACGATGACTTCAACTGCAACGTGTGGGACACTCTGAAAGGAGAACGTGCAGGTACAAGATAGATCTGTGCAAATCGATTGTGATGACCTGTGTAAAATAAAAGTGACTCGATTAAAGATTTGTTCACCAAAGTTGTATCATGAGAACTGTCTTAATCTAGTTTTTGGGGGCTATGGAAAGAAACATAGTGGCTAAAAACAGTGTTTGCAACTTTATTTTATAGCTGTAAAATTGTATAATTTCATGTTTGTCATAATTTGTGACCTTTTGTGGTTCCTTTTGTTCCTTCTAAAGTGTTTTTATTTTTCAAATCAGACCTGAATGTCTTGCTTGTGTGTAATAAGGATGTAAGAAAAACACAGCACGAATATCGTATTGATCCAAAAAACAATGTCCAAATCAATTTTTTTAATCATGTTTTTAACTAATAAAACCATTTAATTGTGCTACCATATGCATAGCACGTAAACGCCTGGTCACTAGGTGTCAGTGAACCACATAGGATGGGGTGTCAAACCCATTTTAGTTCAGGGGCCAAATACAGAGCAGCTTGATCTCAAGTGGGTCACAGATTTTATGCAGGAAAATTAGCAATTTTGATGATATGAAGCCTTAGTTTGCACTTCTATGTATACATAAAATGCAAAATATGTAAGAAGATGACAATATCCAAGCAATAAGTGACAGATATCAGTCCCAACAGGATCTCCATTTTACATTTTCTACTTTTTTACC
Organism: Gouania willdenowi; assembly: GCF_900634775.1. Taxonomy (NCBI): domain Eukaryota; kingdom Metazoa; phylum Chordata; class Actinopteri; order Blenniiformes; family Gobiesocidae; genus Gouania; species Gouania willdenowi. Next base: position 17,459,996 of record NC_041047.1, on the reverse strand, counting down.
AATTTCTATTAAAATAAGGCAAATATGTAATAATTTTGTATTCATTTTGAGTTTTTCAACTTTTTAACATTAAAGATTACTGCAATCATGCAATATAAGCACCAGGAAAACTGTGAGACTCTGCAAATATTGTTTCCTTTACTCAATGATTCATGTTTTTGTGATTTTTACTTCCTCCTGCGGGCCGAATTGGATACTCCAAAGGGCCGGGTTTGGCCCCCGGGCCATGAGTTTGACACATAAGATCTTGTTAAACTGCCTCACTCGTCATCAATGCATTTTAGTTTGGTAGTTGATTGTAGTTTATTTAATAAAACATACTGGACACTTTTATAGATATGTGGTTACTACATTTTATGTCATACGAGTACTCGTAAAGTTGAAATTTGTAGTAATTGATATCTTGATTATATTGCGATTGTTTAGTATCGGGATATATCGTATCGTCAGATTCATGGCAATGCACACCCTAGTGTTTTAGGTACGCTGTATTTGCAGCACTCCAACATTCCAGTCTGTGTCTGATGACCTCACCCAAGCCTTTAAATGATTTCATTCCATCATCTGTCGCTGATCACCATTTAGACTCAGCTGTGTCTCTGACCTGCAGGTGTGCTCGCCGGCCATGACAACAGAGTGAGCTGCCTCGGGGTGACACGCGACGGCATGGCTGTGGCCACCGGCTCCTGGGACAGTTTCCTCCGGATCTGGAATTAAGAGCCCACCGTTAGCCAGACGTCCCCCAATCACTGCCGTCGACTTTGTCTCCATAACCTGAGCCGACGTCTGCTGCTCGGCCTGGACACGAGGAGTGCACACTGTGTAAACCAAAACCTCCTTAATTCCACCTTCTTCTTCTTCTTCCTCTTGTTCGTCTCTCTGCTGTGACCCCGCCCCCTTTTACTCAACATTTTTTAACACTGCCATATTACAGCAACAATTAAGAGCCTTTCATTTAAAGCCATCCAATGGGAAAACATAAGAAATCAAAGAGTCTGAAACCTGAAGGATAGAAAATATTAGTTTTTGCTCTTTTAACTTCTTTCTAATGGACAGTGAAGAACATGTTACTAAAAATGATTGTGTAATATATAAATCAATACGGTATATATGTATAGCATTATGTGTGTATATATGCATCATATATGCATATATAACGTGTATGTATATATTTTTGTAGTTTATTTGTAGATTTTTTTTTCTTTTTAATTTTTTGCAGCTTAAGGCCACAAACACACATTTTATGGCGAGTACAGGAGTTAAAGCGTCGGTTAGCATAGTCACGTACCAAAATGTAACTTTTTTTTTTTTGCTTTCTCAAACATTTCTTAAGCCTGGCCAACTCATCCCACAGGTAAAAAGTACATTTTAGGTTAAATGTTTGGTTTGTTTTTTAAAAAAATCATTTTTAACTTTTACATCTCCGTCCTGTAACATTTGAATTAAAGTGTGTAATGGCTGTGAATTGTTTTAGTTTATTCCTATTTACAGCCTTTTTTTGTGTTTGAATGAAACTCACTTCAAACACAACATGTTTATTTAATTTTTTCTTGTTTGCTTCCTGAATTTGGGTAAAAGAAGTGGGGAATGAAAACAGTACTGTTTCACTGGAATTTTAGTTTGTAGTGAAGAGATGCTGAACAAATCTCAGTTATTCAACCAGAGGGTGAAAAGATGGATCCCGGTTGTTTCCTCCGTCTCTGAAGAGTTTGGAACTTTTATTCATAAAGTTCAGACAAGCTTGTTTGTTTGATGCTGGCCAATCAGAGACTGTAGTTTAGAAATAAATCTTCTCTTCCAACAGAAGCTGTTCCATGTTCCAGTGTTGATTACAACTTTACCTTCACTTAAGACTTAAAGTGATCCAAGAAAACAAGCGTTGGGTCACTTTTAGCTTTTTGTTTTCTGAAGTTTGAAGTGAAAGTCTTCGTCTCATCATCTTAGGCTTTCCAGTTAAACCAGTGCCACCATACGTTTGTTGAAGGACACACACAAAAACCAAGATATTTCTGAGGGTTTCTGCTGTTTCCCCTCATTAAAACATCTTAAAGTATTATTAGTTTAGGAAAGATTTTTACACTTAGCTGACAAAACTGTACACTGAATAGAACTAGAGATTCACTAACAAGCTGTATTAAGAGTTAAAACCTTGGAGCGCATGATGTAACATATTCACCTTTAAACGTTGGAATTTCTTATACTTTTTTTGTGGTTTTTTTCACGTATTGTTCTGCACTGAACTCAGTCATTTTAAAGACTTTAGGCCCACACTGAATCTGTGGGACTTGGACCTATCCATCTGCTGTCTCAGGTGCCTCTATTGTTAGAACTATTTGACCCACACAGGTGGACAAAGCTTCCTTCCTGTCTCCATTCTGCCTTACAACGCCATTAATGTAGGAGAGTAAACACAAGCTTTGGCCAATGCTTTCCTCTTCACCATTTCTTTCTACATACTGAGAAACGGAAGGGACCTCTAACCTGCTCTGCTAGTAGAAGCTCATACTGTGAACACTAAAATAAAAGCGCACGCCTTCTAAACTCCACCCCGACCGCACGTCTCCCACACTGCACTGCGCCCCTCAAACACGTGTTTTACACATCACTTTTTATACAACTCTGCTTTCTACTGACGTTTGTAGGATTTATTATGTGGACCACCCCCCCCCACCCCCCCCGTCAGTGACCTCCAGAATGTCCTTATATTATGGTTCTATAGTTTCTCAGTCTGAGAGAAATGTCATGGTGTGAGTAGGACAGGTAGAGGTTTATTAGGATATCAGTGTTGACCGGTATGTGAACGGATGGCTTTATTATGTGAATAACCAATAGATTACGTTCTCATTTGTGCCATTGTTGTCCACAGACCCTGAGCTGTGAAACAAACTATTCTGAGTGACAAAAACTCTTACTGAAGTACCAGCCATCTGAATTTATAGCCATTCTAGTGCTTTGGTCTCTGATCCAATGCTAGCTTCTTTTTATTTTATTATTTTTACTTTTATCCCACTGTGTCAGCTGACAGTCCGAGTTATAATGAAGTTGCTATTTTATTTTTTATTTTTATTTTCCCTTCAGTGGACATCAGATGTTCATTCATTATGAGGTAAAGACGTCATAACAGGCAGGACAGTGTGTATTTAAAGAAAGAAGAGACAGCACAGCATTCTGGGAAATGATGGCACATGGTATTAAGGCTCCTCCAGGGCTGATATTAGTGTTGTTATTAAGAGATGGATGGAAACATGTGGGAGTGACCCAGCTGTGTGGGTGCTGTTACTCCATCGCCTGCCTGCAGGGGGCGATGTTGACACTTTTATTTCCAGTGTCATTTTAAAGAGAATCTTCTTTTTTTTTTTCCTCATAAATCCATTAGAGATAAATGTGTGTCACCTGTTGAATGAGGTCATTATTAGGGTTCCTACAGCTTTAGTCAAATTAAATTAAAGACTCATTAAGACTTTTTATTGCTATTTGAAACAACCTGCGCCCCCCCAAAGTAAACAAATCAAAAATACACACAAAAAAACAGACTAAAATTTTCAAAATCACGCCAAAAACACAAGTTGACTAGAAAACTATTTGTTGGACAGGCAATTTTCCATTTAGCATTGTCCCAAGTTGTTTATACATTTTTTATTTCTTTTTTTAAATAAATGCTACTATTTATTTTAAAATGTGACAAAATGAAATCATACTTATGTATTAAAATTTAAGAGTTTTGAAGCATTGATTTGACATTTAAATGACAATTTAGGCCTTATTTTAATGCCCTTTAAGACTTGTTAAGGATCCGCGGGAACCCTGTGGTTCTCCTGCCCATAGAAAGGAAATGATGCATAATCAGTTAGAATTGGACTTTATTTTTAATGCTAGATTAGAAAATACATGACATTTTGACCTACCACCTAAAGTTTGGTGCAGATCTTTATTGCTCACAATGATATGAAACATTTTACTTTATTCATCATAATCTGAACAGGCAAACATTTAAAAACAAATTTAAAAAAAACATAGTTAACCTGCAAATCGTCACCTTAACATTAATGCTAAAGAGTACCACACGTTTTCATCAACCAAGAGCTTTTCTTTCAAGTTGGTTATTTAGTTTAGTTATACAGTGATGGCATGTTTTGCTAAATCAGGTCATGAGACAAATGTATTTTGAGCTTTGAACAACTTCAGTATTTCCAAACTAAAGGACTTGGTCGTGTTGTTTTGATGGAATCATCTGTTGGTTTCCAGTAACATCCTTTAAAGCAGCGATTCTCAACTGGTGGGTCACGAGCAGCTGGTCAAAAATGAATAAATACTTAATGTCTCTCATGTTGGACTTGTATTTTATTTTGAAAGAAGCTTTTCTTTTGACAAGAAGGCTGTGAAATGCATGTTGCACAGGAAAAAAAAAATATAGATTTATGTTTTTAAAAAGATTATATATGTGTTTTCAACAGCTATTTAAAAAAAAAAGTGGGTCGTGATTTAATGACCGTAACAAAATATGGGTCCCAGTGTGAGACCAGTTGAGAACCCCTGCTTTAAAGCCCCCTCTAGTCACACACAAGTGGGAGTGTTTGAGTTGGTTTCCCAGAATGTCTAATCCTACACAAACACACCGTAGCCTTTAACAGTTCTAAGTGAGGATTGTTTGTATTACTGACAGTGGTGATATTAAGCAGTGAACAATGGTGGCGCTCTGTGAATATCTGCAGTATTAGCAGCAGCAGCTGAGACTGGGAATAGTTCCACTTATACGTGCCTGTGGCACCCACTCATGCAACTCATGCTGTAAACATTATTCACCCCCCCGAACCAATAAAAAGGTGCTTCATCTGGTTCATAGTTGTTTTTATCTGAAGGCTTTGCTAAGAGGAAACGGCTGACTCTATGATTTTTAAATGGAAAACCAGAGGTTCTGTCTGACACAGATTATTATTATTGGAACTAGTCAGAGAGCACATGTGTAATTGTGGTCCACTGCAGTCTTTTTCATATTAATCTGAACATTGAACACAAAAAAGGACATTTATCACCACTACGTAACACACTGCGGTTTGATTGTCCAAACTACTGCTTTTTACTTTAATGTTTGTTCTGTTGTTTTAAGCCAGTAAACACCAGAGACTCAGTGCCATGAGAATTCTCCTACAGTGCTATCTTGTGAAATTAAAAATTGTGTTATGAAATAATTTTTATAGTCTTTTTCACTCCAGACTTTTTTTTGTATTTGTACAGTGGCTTGGTGATACTGATATGTTGCCATGAGTTATTGTAACCAATTAAAAAAAAAAAAAGCTTTTAACCAAGAACCAAAATCCTGTCTGATGGCTTTTTTTTTTTATTATAAAATAAAGACGTGCTCGGTACACACATCCAAACCTGACAATATTGCCTTAAACACACACACGCACACACACATGCATAATCAGAAAATAAATTCAGTTTAAACACAGATTTTACTTCAAACCAATCCTGGAATAATGGATTTTAATATTATTTTTAAATAATAATCTGTGTAAATGAAACATTTACATGCAGGATGAGACAAAGTGAGCATGTTTGGTTTACATCAGATTTCTTTTCAGAATACTTATGACTGGAAGGAGACTTGATAAATTTACATGTGCTTTGATTCTGAAAAGTGCAAAAAAAATAAATAAATTTTACCATCTTTTAGGGCTGGGCGATTTTGCCTAAAAATTGTGAATAAAAAATTAAACATGCCTGTGGCGCACACATAATTTACTCAAAGGGTAAACAAATGTAAGCAAAGAGGGGGGCTGGCTTACATTGTGCTACAGTAACCCAAAAGGACGGAATGCAAAAAAGTCTTTTTTTTTTTTTTTTCAAACTTGAATTTGCAAAATAAAAAGTCTTTTTTTTCCTACAAATTCGATAAATCAATTAAATTGATTTTTTTGCCCAGCCCTACCATCTTTTGTTTACTGAAAAGATAATTGGAAAAATCTATATCGGGCGTATTTTCTTTGCAAATGTAGGAAGAACAAGGTAATGTTTTTCACCTCCTAGATAAATAAAAGAATGAAAACACCAAACTCAGTTGTAGATCATCACAGGTTTAATCTCGGGGTAATCTGGACACACATTCAGAAAAACAAAGACAAATAACCAAAGTGAAGATTAGGGATATCTAACAGATATAAATAAAATAGGTTATAAAATATACAAAGATTTGATCTATACAGTTTGAATTGTTAGAAAATAGAGCAGAGACCTACAGTATCTTACATATTTTCCTTTTCTACATCTCCGTGGTGTGTTTTTATTTTTTAGCATTCATTATGAGCAATGATTTTCCCTCCCGTAGTACAGACACAAAAAATTCTTTTGCTTCACAAAAAAGGCATAATCACATCAGCTAATTAGTGTGGAAGCTTAGCACCTGTCGCCACCTTGTGGAGCGTCTTTACTGAACCACTGTGATTGGTTGTTTACTGATTCCTGCTCCTCCTTTAACCGATGAGGACATTTAATGAGGAAAAGGGAACTTAAATGAATTTTACTACAAATTCAAACTGAAAAACTCAAGTTAGTTTTTTTTTTTTTTTTTTTTTAAATGGACAAAAAAAAAAGAATTAGTGGACAAAACAAACCGTGAAACACGTGTGAGAGGCTGGTGTCAAAAGGAAAACGATGTGCAGATTCCAGCTGACGGACCAATCAGCAGTGACTGATCCCTGCAGCATAAGAGGCCACTTGTATGAGGCGATGGTGGTATCAGACTGAGGAATGACTGGCGAGGAGGAGGAGCTTCACTGTGATGAACGCAGATACTGGTTTGTGAACACCTCCAACTGTCTCTCCAGCTCAGCCGCTTTGTACCTGCACTCACGACAAACACACCAATGAAAGCCAAACGGTGAACATCCAGTAATGATCTGTAGTCATGGTTCTGATGAAGGAGGCTTGTTGCAGCTGGACTCACCGCAGGCTCTTGGAGCGACTCTGGACTTTCTCCAGCTGATCTATGTTGGTGGTGAGTTGACGGATTTCTGCCTCCAGCTCTTTCTGCGTCTGGTCCACCTGCTGACAGAGACGTGCAAAGGTCGTCGCCATCTCCCTGGAAACGGAGAGCACAGCGTCATGGTGATTATTAACATGATTACACAACAAAACCACTTACACACTTTCATTCCAGTTTCTACAACAAGAAAAACATGTAACGAGTTCAAACAGGTGCCATTAATACAGGTAACGAGTAGAGGATAGAAGAGCTTCTTAAAGACGTATTAACAGGTCTGTGAGAGACAGAATTTTTGCTTGTTTGTAGGTGCCAAATACCAGGGTTGGGGTCAATTACATTTTTCAATTACATCTTAATCGTGATTACTATGACAGGCATTTCTTCCAATTAAAATTACAATTATTTTCAACCAGGAAGTGAACTACAATTGCTTTCTTAATTACTAAAGTTTAATTACAATTACTGAGCCTTTAATAAATAAGCCCATAAAACATTAGCTTCTGTTAGCATCTCTTATGATAACAGGTCAGGTTTTCCATGTCTTAAATCAGCTGTAAAATATATTATCTATCATCTAGTTTGTTTCTCATCTCTTGGATACCTTGTTAGGCTTCCTAATCAATGAAAATATTGGTATTCATATTTTGGTGTGGGCGTACAAGCCTTTTTTATGTCTGTATACTCCTAGATTATAATTGTTTTTTAAAATAGTAAAATGATCCTCAAGAAAGCTGACAGGTAGTGGGAAAAGTTTCCTTTAATTAAATTGTAAATTAATTACGATTTCTATAAATGACCCCAATCCTGCCAAAAACTTATTTTACTAAAAAATTTAAAAATAAATTCACTAAAAATCATACAATGGGATAAGTGTATAAGTGTACCTATTAGGGGTGTAACGATTCACTCAACTCCCGATACGATTCGATTCACGATACGATTCTCTCACGATTTATTTTACAAAATGGGACTGTAGTCAAATGATGGATGAAAAATATTCCTGTATTTTTTTTGGGAAGAAAACTAGAAAATACTGTTCTATTTTCCATTTATTTTTCATTTTCAAAAGAATCCCATGGTAAACTATTCAAAACAATGCAATTTAACTAAAAATAAATCTTGAATGAAATAAATAAAAGAATAATACAAATGAAGAAGAAGCTGATTCATTTAAATTCTGGTTTAAACTACATAATAGTTCTTTTTCTTTTTAAAAGTGCAACTGAAAATGTATTTTGTGCCTTAACAATTGGACTTGGAAAAAAAAACCGTCATTGCATTGATTTACGTCAGATATTTGTTTTGACCAGCAGAGGGCGCTGGTAACCCAGTGGTCGGTTGGCATGCAGCTAATCTAGCAGTGAAGAAGAGATGCTATGCTAGCAGTCAGAGCTAATAAAAAAAAAATAATAATAATAAAAAAAACGTGATTTTTACAGATATTCACGTAATATTACAGATATTCTTTCGGTGCTCAAGGGGTAAGGAATCATTTATTAACATGTTTAAGAGTAGATGGCGGCCAGAAAGAAAGTAGTAGCAGATTCCACCCGCCACGTACACTGCTGGACAAGGGATAAATATATAGCGCCCCATGCTGTTTAAAAAAAGTATTGCGATTAAATTTTCAAAGTATCAATGTCAATCGTGATACCTATGAAACGATTTTTAACTGCCTTACGATTAATCGTTACATCTCTAGTACCTATGATGACAATTACAGACAAGTGGAAAAACTTGCACAGTCGGTTCAGATGCTGGACTGAAGCAAGTCTTGAGGACTTACTGTTGGACCTGATGGCTACAGTTTGCACTCGTGAAGCTGACAATTAGCTGCAGTTTTTCAGTCGCGTAACCCACAAACTGTCGCTTTAGAGAGCGCTCCTTTGCTTTGGTGGTCCAGGTGAGTCTCTCGTAAAGGTAGAGCAGGCCGTAGAGCGAGGCCGAGAGGGCGATCAGCCTCCAGCCCACGGTTTTCCACACCTTAGATCAAACACACAGAGTTAGCCTGCGTTAGCAACAGAACATGACCTGTCCAAACTTACAAAGTAAAGGATGGTATTTTATAGCTGGGGGTACCCCGATTACATATTCACTACTGTGTATCATGGCCATGATGTATAATAATAATAATAATAATAATAATAATTTGCCTGTTAGCAGGATTACATCAAAAGTACAGATTTTACCCAAAGATAACATTTACACCATGGGAAGATTACCTTACATTTTAGAGGTCATTTGGATCTCTATACTGATTCAAGATCAGTTTGAAGAATCCCTATTTTTGATTATCACTAAAATTTCAAAAATCAAATTTCAGTTCACAATTGACCGATCTTTATTGACTCAGTTATTAGTTATTTTTGTGCCAGTGTTTACTATTCTGGATGTGTCTGTACTCCCCGTCACCCAATATTCAGTAACAGTTTTGATCACAAAAAAAGTATTAGTTTAACCCGGATCAGATCCAGATTGTGCATTTCAGTGCGATTTTGTGAGAAAAAATGGGGCAGCCAATACATTTCTACCTACTGTATTGTTATTAATGGTTAATATACATTTCTTCCAAGACTTTAAAGTGTAAACGATCATGGTACTATAATCAGAATCATTGATCCAGATAACTGCCAATATTTGGCAAAGAGGAAAGGTAGCGCTTGGCAGAGGTTTGCACTCCCTCACTGCTCTTAATTAAGATATTTTCCGATTGTTTTTACAGTAAAAAGAAAAGACATAAAAACTGCTGTCCTGTAGTTGTGGAAGCTTCCATTTTGTTGGTGATTACAGTTATCTCCAACATCTGAATACTTTAGTTGCGTTCAGTTCATGTAACGTACCACTCCTCCAACAACGAGCACACTCATTGAAGTGCGAGAGGTAAGAGAAGCCACGTTGGTGGCCATGGCTAGCATCAGGTCCTCCTGGGTCATGACTGCTGTCTCACTGTTGGGTGGCGCTGCTATTGAAGGAGGTCCTGAAGAGGGAGTTTGGGCCAAAGGCAGCGCTGCCTGAGATGTCTGAGACATAAAAAGCATTGAATTTAGTTTTTTATCTGTAATTCAAGGTTCATGAGGTTTTAAAGCAGGAAGCAGCATTTCCTGTGCAAACCTGAAAATTCTGGTCCACCAGTTTGAGCGCTCGCTGTGCGTTTACAGATCCGAGGAAGCGATGGACCAACGCCGTAATACCCAGAGAAAACTGAAACTCGATGTTCTCCTGGAAGTCGCTGCAGAGCGTGGCACAGTTCAGGTCATAGCTCAGGTCAAACTGCCTGCTGGGAACCAGCATGTGGAGCTGCTTCTGCATTGCCGAGGGAAGCAGAGGCAGCATGCTCTCTGTGGGCCAACACAACAACAACCATCACAGGCACATCTGGAGTGTTTCAACATGATGTTTATACCACTGAAAAATGTGTGAATCAAATAAAATTAAAAAAAAAAATAGTCCTTCCCAAGTGGTTAAAAAAAACCAGCACCTGCAGCTTTATCAGAGGGCACATCAACACCCTTTCAGAGAGCGCAGCTTGCATGTGACACATAACTGCACATAGTGTGGCCTCAGACCATGGCATTCAGAGCAGTGGGTAAATATAGCCACGATCCTGGTGTTACACACCACAGCCTGAGGAGAACATTACCGTACTCTTCCTCACACTGGATAATCAACGTAAGGACACCAAAGAGTTCACTCACCAGCTTGTATTACCGTAGTAGTTCATAATTTCAAAAAAGTCATTTTCTTTTCTATCTGCTTGTAAACTGTTCCAGATATACTGTAACTATATATTCACATTGATTAGATTCTGTATTTACAGAGTATTTTAATGTATTTTATTCTGTATAATGTGCTAGTGTTAAGTGAATAAATCCATTAGTGACAACGTCTAAGTCTACAGGAAGCTAAATGTCTATGAGGACATTTCTAATAGTGTCAGAGTCCGATCATCAAGAGGAGAATGAGTTGATCCCACATTAAGAAGTTTTTACCGATCATGTAGCTCTGGGAAGACTGGACAGAGGCATGGACGGCGTTGGAGCAGCGGAACGCCAAGTTCCTTCCCATTCCCTCCTCAACGTGAGCCAGCAGCTCCTAGCAGAGGTCAGAGGTCACATGAAAAAATGTTGCTGTTCAGTCATCACTGTACAATTATTTTTTATTTTTATTAATTCAGTTTATTTCCGACATGGTTACATTCACTTTTTTTACATTTTTTTTTTTTTTTTTGTACATGCCGAAAAAGAAGACGAGAGAAGCATTTTGCTTATCTGGGTCCCGTCCCCTGTTTTGTACATCAAAAATTTACATGGGTTTACATGTCTCTCTGGTCAAACATTCTTAGGTTGTTCTGAAAAGTCCTTTTTTGTGTAGGATTTATTCTCATCTGTAGTCAGTGTTTTTTTTTTTTATTTATTTTTTTTATTCCTCCTCCTCTCTATCGTTGTTTGTGTTGGCCTTGTTCCCTGTCAGATGTTGTTTGCATTCCTCCTGTTCAGGAAAAATTCATCTTTTTTTCGAAGTTTTTCCCTTTTCATTAATAAAAACCTTTGTTTCCTTCAGTTTTCTGCCTTGCTTCAATAATTCTCCTTTGAATTTCACCTTCGTGAAAGTGATTTTTACAGCTCTTATCTACAGATCATTTCTCTTTGGTAGGAGTTGATGTTGTCAGGGTTCAGGACAATGTCCTTCGACTCCAAGTAATCAATGACCTGTTGTTCAATCGATTTTGTTTCTTCGTCACTTGCGTAACTCCTGGGTTTTAAGCCTGTGATGATGACATCTTTCTCTCTTTCCTTTTGTTCCAACTCTTCAACCCTCGCGTTCAGTAGTATTATCTCTTCAGCATTTCTTTCATTCTCTTCTTTCAGTACCTTTGCTTCACTTTGAAGGGTTTCCAGTGACTTTTCCAGCGTCTTTTCCAACAACTTTATCTCGGCTGTGATCCGTGCAGATAGATCGTCTTTGATAGACGATAGATCGTTTTTGAGGTTTCGTATCATCTCCTTGACCTCTTTCAACCCCGGATCAGGTTCTGTAGGGCCTGCAGGCGGTTTTTTAACCATTTTTCTTTTCGTCTTGGGCCCAAGTTTTATTTCTCAGGCTGTCCAGCTGCAGCTGTAAGCTGTTAATCTTCCAAGGTTGAGTTATCGGAGCGAGTGAACACACGTCCTTTCTCTCCGAAGACCAGAGACATTATGCATCTGAATTTTTAGGTTTGAAAAATGTATTAGTTTCACATTGGAAGGTAAATATCTCACTGCGTTGTCAACTTTTAAACTTCACTTAAGGAACCATCATACAAATGTAGCAGAATTAGCTTACATAAAAACACATTTATACATTTAGTGCTCAGTGAGCTCACTAAATGACTTGGGCAGTGAATTGTGATCTTAAACTATGCAGTAGAAGAAATTTGAAGTAACATCATAATTTTTTACGAATGAGAAATAGGAGCTATCTATTTTAATCTTGTAACTTACAGATTTGTAGACCTTGAGGACATGAGGAGAAGGATGGAAGTCAGAGCGAAACTCATCAACAATTACATGCAGACGACAGATCTCCTCCTCCATGGCACTGGAAACCTGATGAAACAGGAGTCATCGGGGATGGAACTGATGGTTTAAACCCATTGGAAATTAACCAAATTTCGCTTAATCCAAACTGCACCATGATAAACTAAAACTATAGGTTACTTTTGTAACCCCGGTTCTATGAGTAATATGAGTGAGATGTCTCACTATGGGATGTCGCCTCTGCTACATTCCTCAGAATACCCATTTCACTTTGACAATCCTGATAGGCCGGTGAAGCGCATCATTTCGATGGGAGAACCTCCCACCACCTATAAAAGGAGGGGACGAACAGCTGCGCGTCATTCTTAGTAAGCAAGTCTCTTCTCCTTGTTCAAGAAAGAAGGGCAGTCTGGTGAGACATCTCACTCATATAACCAGGGTTACAAAAGATTTCGTGAGATGTCTCACTATGGGATATGGAAACTCCAGTAGTGCAAACATGCTTAGGGGGCAGGAATCTGCTTAAATCAGGACAGTAAGGCCGCCCATGCCACGCACAGGGCAGATACGTCCAGCATGTAAAAGCGGACAAACGTGGGGGGCCAGCTCGCCGTCACACAGATGTCCTGGACAGACACTTCCCTGAACAAGGCCCAGGATGTGGCAAGTCCCCGAGTCGAGTGTGCACGCAGACTCTGACACGAGTAAGCCAAAGCAATAGCCTCCACCACCTAGTGTGACAGGCGTTGCTTAGAGACAGGTTTCCCCTTACTGGGGTTGGCCCAGGAGACGAACAGCTGATCGCTCCTCCTGAGGGCCCTTGTCCTGTCCATGTAAGTGCGAATCGCACAAACAGGACACAACAAATGAGGCCGCTGCTCACACTGTGAGACAGAAAATGCCAGCAGGTTAATGGGAGAACATGAACCCACAACCTTCGGCACTAAGGCCAGGTTGGGTCTCAGAATAATTTTCGCATCACCTGGGAATAGCTGAGCACACAACAAGTGAACCGAGAGCGCATTAATGTCACTGACTCTTTTGGCCGAAGCCAGAGCCAGCAAAAAATTAGCTTTAAGGGAGGCGAACATCAGGTCCGTCTCACCCATCGGTTCAAAAGGGGTTCCCTTAAGACCCTTCAGAACCACTCCCAGATCCTACGGTGGAACCACCAACCTGGACACGGAGAGAAGCCTGCGAGAATTCTTCATAAACCTGCAAATCAGCTGATGCTGACTCGCTGGTTTGTCCGCAAAACCCACGTGACAGGCGGCGACCACCGCCAAATACACTTTCATAGTAGAAAAGGCATTGCGCCTGTCAATTAGGCTGTGCAGGAATGACAAAATCACACCCACCAGGCAATGAAAAAGAACATGGCCTCCCTGGAGACACCAGTCCTCAAACACCTTTCACTTAGAGTCATAAAGAGATCTAGTGGAGCGCTCTGTATGGTAGAGATCACGTCCTATCATAATCCTACGCCCAACATGTCTCCCGCCTGTGACGGCAGATCCCTGCACAGCGGGAGCTGCCAAGAGGGAGCACAGAGCAGCTGGTAAATCTCCACCAACCAGTGCATAGCCGGCCAGTGGGGAGCCACCAGGATCAGAGAATAGCCCTGTGCAGGGTGGGAGGAATCAGAGCCCACAGAGGTAATGCGTAAAGAAACACACGTGCGCTAGTGCGTCTACACCGAGGGCAGCAACCATGTCTGGGTGCAACATCCATTCCCCTTAAATTGGTGCGCCCCTGGAAAGCAGGTCCACTCCCACATTCATGATCCCTGCGATGTGCATCACTCTCAGGATGAGGAGGAGATGCATAACACTACATAGAGGGCGTTGGAGGCCGTGGTCTGGGACAGCAGCTACGGTGAGCTGGGGTCACCGTAGTGAGAGGCCACTGAAGGCCAATGAACTCGCCGGAGCGGCAGCGTCGGAGGGAGCAGACAGCCAGAGCGTGAGCTCAGAGCTTCACGCCTTGTGGCAGCGAAGGACAGCACTCACCACACGGAGCGAGGTAAGAGCTGTTTAACCTTACCTTTTGACCTGGTGTGGTCTAAAAAGCTAAGCGTCAGCCCTGCCAGTGTTCGTCGGCAGGAAAAAAAGAAAATCCCATCTGCGAACAGTTAAACTGGTCAGAGCTAAAAAAAAAAATGTGAGGTAGCTGGGAGGAGGTTTAAGAATGACGCGCACCTGTTCGTCCCCTCCTTTTATAGGAGGTGGGAGGTTCTCCCATTGAACTGATGCGCTTCATCGGCCAATCAGGATTGACAAAGTAAAATAGGTAACTGAGAAATGTAGTAGAGGCAACATCCCATAGTGAAATATTATGAAATAGAACCTCAGTCCTCTGTAAGGAGCTCTGCTTTATTCCCACAAAGTAAAATGTATAAAGTGGGTTTATTAGAGTCTCAGTGATGGCCCGTCAGTATTTGAACCCTGTGATGTGACAGTGTCCTCACGAATAGAATATAAATGAAATACATCCTAATAAACTCAATAAAACATGGTTATGAAAGCAAAAGATGGGAATTTTTTTGTTTGTTTTTTTTTTTACCTTGGACTCGACATCCTCGGTGATAGCTTTGATCTTCTTTTTAATTTCCACGATAAGCAGGTTCAGCTGATTTCTGACAAACTCCAGCCGATCCATCTGGTACTCTCTGTCCTCTAACGCTGCCACCCTGAATTACCACCACACCAACAGGAAATATAGTCATACACAACTCGGCCTGAAACAGCGACACACTCAAACCCTGTTGGAAATGATAGAAAATATCTTTTTCCATGCCTTTCACCGTTTCCCTTCAAAGCTTTTCAGTGACGGATTACAGACAAAAACAAACGGACACTCACCTCTGCTCGGCCGCCCCGATGTTGATGGCGTCCATGATGCTTTTGACATTTTCTGTGATCTGCTTGGCCCTGATAGTGTGCTGCTCAAACTTTGTTTTCACTGCTGACTGCGAGATACACTCCTGCGAGGCCATAACACACATCACTGTGACATGCGCCGCACCGCCACCGGCTGCTGCTGCTACGGTAGCAACTCGCACGCCGGCCGGGACCAACCGAGTACAAGATAAACACTCGCTGCTAGGTTGGACTTTAAAAGAATTAAAATCAAAAAAGAAAGGGAAACAAAAAGCCAACTGAAGGGTGAATACAACAGCAGCAGCAGAGTGTGTATCTTGTGTCCCGCAGCCACTGGTGTCACAGTTTGTGTGTTGCAGTGACAAAACAGAAACAACACATTCACATCAAATAAAGACAAACAAGAATACAACAAAAACAAAGCAATAAATTAAAGTGGGGTAAGTGCATCCTGCTTGGATACACTATGACAGGGTTTTACCAAAGTTTAAGTCACTAAATGTCTAATTTGGAAGAAGAATATTAAAAAAACAAGCATTTTTTATATTAAATTTTGCAATGAAGTTTGGAATTTTTCTTTCATATAAAAACTAACTCTTAAGATGGGCCGCCTTATTGACGGTCATGGCTGAATTAGGATAATTTATATAGAGAAAGTTTGTTTACTCCCTTTAAGCTTCTCACCAATACTAGCAATTGGTTTTCCAACCTCCCATTTTTGTGTGGAACAGTGATTAAAAACCGATTTTGTTCATTTCAGTGTATCTCCTCCACCCCTTCACTCCATCATAGACCCTCCCCCTTTAACTTCACCAGGTCCCCATCTCACTATTACTGCATTGTACTGTTTGTATTGTGGCTGTTCTAATTGTTAAGCCACCTTGGGTTCTTAAAAAGACACTACATAAATCAAGGTTAATATTATTAGTACTATTTGTGACTTCACCATTGAAGTGACAGAGGCTAATGTAATCTGGCAAAAGATTTACTGTGGCCACTTACATGAGAATCAAAGTTAGATAAGAGTAAAAAGAGCAGCTGGATCCTTGATAAGAATCTGATATGTGTTTAATTGCACTTTAGACATAATATTAACCTGTGTTATTACATTTTTCAGACCATTATCTTCTACATTTGGGAGAATGTGTACATGTTTTATTGATGTGACACTTACAAAACATCTATTTGTGACTTGATGATTATTATTAAAATGACTCCGTTAATTGCCAGTTTTTAAAGGACTGTGGGGTAATCAGGTTAACATTAAGAAAAAATGCTAAAAAAAATGTATTCAAGAAAAAAATTAAGCAAAACATAAATAAAGGGAAACAAAAACGTAATGGGCGTCCTCACCAAAGTGAATCTAGACTTCAGCAATGAAGACGCAGGTTGATGAAAAGGCACTGTGACTGGTTTCTCTACAGTTAAGGATGGGGTTTAAAATGTGAAACGTGAGACACAAATAGATGGCAGCCACAATCTTCTGCGGAAAAACGCTATGTGCTTTTTCTTTTTCCCACGCACTCACAATAGCTTATATCGACTAAACTACCCATTTGTACTCCTTTCTAAAGGAGATTAGAAACTAAAACCTTACACTGTGAATTCACTCCTCTAGATTAAGCTGTCGCTGTTTGGAATTTCTCTCTGCAATTATAATTCTATGATGTTTCTTGTGTTATCTTCTGTTCTTCTCATGTTTCTTTGTTCTGATGACTCTTGCAAATACACGTGCAAATGTTTCCTACAAAGCCTAAAAACGATATTACTGCCTTTAAAAATGTGTTTAAGCACAAACCTCAAACCTCCTCTCAAAGCTCTGGAACTCCTTTAGTCGGTCGTGGAAACCCTCGGCCAGAGCGCCCCCTGTTGGATCATGTGCTGACATTAGAGACAACGTAGAATATAATGGAAGTATGATAGTATAACAGAACTCTCGCCTGTTTCAGGCATGCCCTGTGCACGCTGCATGCGGGAGGTGAGGACCTCTTTAGCAGAGACGAAGAAAATACGGTTTGGGGCCTGCTCGCGGTCCACAACTTTCAACTCCTCCACTAGAAAGTTCACACAACGGTCAGTGTGCTGCTTCCTGACCTGAGAACAGAGGCTCAGTGTTAAGGGAGCGCATAGCCTGAGAAATTTAGATATTTAGACACCAACCATTGTAAATGAAAGGTCGATGTTATGATAAAAATTATTGAAACCAAAAAAAAAAAACAGCAAACACCCCTACATACCTAATTCTATTTGTATCCACTGCATCTTTTTTTTGGTCACCTGTTATATTCTAGTGATACATCTACAACAAACCTACACGATTGGAGGCATGACTTTATTCTCAATGTCTTATACTTAACCATTTAAAGTTCATTTCACTGACACCAGTGAATCCAATGAAAGTCAGTCATTTCTGCTTATTGTCTTAACTTCCCACACACAGATTTCCTGTGACAGCCTCATTTCCCATCCTGTCTCAGCCCTTTTATTCCAACTTCCCCAGAGCTAAAAGTTAGCCCCTTGGTTAAATAAATGTTAATAAATAATCATAATGCCTGCTGTAAAAATCAGTCTGCTTTTGTTCATACCTTTTTTAAGACAATCTTTACTATTCAGCTCATATTTTTGTGGCATTCTGACAGTATTGCTCAGAGGAATGTGACAGCGGTTTGACTCACGTCCTCCATGTACTCCGGTTCATTTGCTGAGGCATCCCAGCGATTGTTGAGGATGAAGATGTTGGGTTTAGATAGACGTTCACTAACTTTGTGAAAAAAGTGCTTTTCCTGAAACAGAGGGAAATTTTTTTTAAAAAGAGGTCAGGGAGGTTAAATTTCACACATAGTAGCTCAGAATAATACATTCTGTTTGTCCCTTTGTCCCTTTCTTCCCCATTTTTGTACACTTTCTGAAGTTTCTATGTAAATGTTTGTGCTACTTATGGTCCGATTCTTACATATTAAAAATTAAATGTGCATTTTACAAAACATTATCCTGTTTAGAGTTTTAAAGTTGTTTTAAAATGGTGCTTATTTTACACAGAACTGATAAGAGTGAAAGTACAGTAAATAAATGAGGATTGTCCTCAGAGAGAATTGTGTTTGCCTTTCCTTTAAGGCAATAGCTAGGTTGTGAAGCTCTGTGACAGACTGCCTCATATTTCACATTGCATGAATGCCTGAACAAAAACAAAACAAGCATTGGGCTTTCTGTGCTGTGCACAACCCAGCCACACATACACAGAGAATTATTCAAAAACAAGTTAATCCTGTAATGAAACGTCCAAATTTAATCTAATGCATGCAACTAACAGTTAATTCAGGAGTTCTGTAGAGAAAAATACTTAGTAGACTACCGTGTTCATGAGTGTGGATTCTGAGTTAGCCACCAGCACAAAGACGTCAGCATCCAGGCAAAACTTGTCAATCCAGCTGTCCAACTGTGAGGTGACATCTGTCCCAGGGCTGAGAGAAATAAACAGGTCAAGCATACCACAAGTATGTTGTTCTATTGTTTGTGCGTTGCTTTCAGAATTTAAATAAAATAAACACAATCAAATATTACCTGTCGACAAGCACCAGGTCATCTCGTAGCAGAGCACACTTGGTCTTTGGCCAGAAGATACGAACAAGACAACCAGCGTCCAGACTCTCATCCATGTGCAGTGCATGAGCAAGCTGGTTCACAGTCTGCAGAACATGGATGGGATTAGGGTACATTCAGTACAATCCTCCAGCAGCAATTCATTTGTCATCACTAAAGAAATAATTATGTCCATCTAATAGGAAAATATTCTAATTTTGCATCCGTCAAATTTAGTTGTGACGCTGGAACACAATCATGAAATCTAGATTGCATTTGTGTTATTTGGGTGGAATTTTCATTTAGAGTCTTTTGCTCAACTACATTTTAAATGTGTGTCTAAGACAAACGAGAAACTTCATTATATATGCCTTATATTTTGAACACATTTTGCAGGAACACGTTTTTGGGAATCCACTGTAAAGGAAAAGACCTTTAGATCATTGAATTCATGATTGGAGATGAGACCAGCAAAAGTTCAGATTTCAAAATAAAAGCCAATGGATTCAAAAAGAAAAAGATGAAAACACTTTCCTTGTGTGATCTTCACACACACGCCACCATATTGAGGTATTTTGACAGCGATTTTCCAAGCGTAAACAAGCCCTTACCTTGACACTCTTCTCCTCCTCTGAGCCTTCTGTCTTCAGGTAAGCTTTGTCCTCATCCGTTCCCTCCACGCTCAGGAAGCAGTTGGTTGTGTGGCCGATACCGCTGGGTAGCACGCGGTCCCTCAGCATGGCGTTTATCACCGTGCTTTTGCCATTACTGGTCCTGAAGAAAGACACAGGGACAAGAAATTAAAGCAAATTATTTTTCACAAGGAGAACTACTTACTTAAGGGGAAACTATTTAAATTGACGTATGTCATTTAGCCACACTTTATTAGTTCAATTGATGTTCATCGTCCTGCTTCCTCAGGTT
The DNA here is from genome assembly GCF_900634775.1 of Gouania willdenowi. Lineage (NCBI taxonomy): Eukaryota > Metazoa > Chordata > Actinopteri > Blenniiformes > Gobiesocidae > Gouania > Gouania willdenowi. The sequence continues at coordinate 17,440,113 of NC_041047.1, read as the reverse complement.
GACCAGTTCGGACCTTCTGATCGGTCCAGTTTTTGCTCTTATGATTTAAAAATACATGATAATCTATGGATTACAGTGCACACACATGGTCACAAAAAGTATTGCATTAGAATCTTGCACTTTCCTTTGCCCTTGCAGGAAGCTTGCGTTTAATCTCCTCTCTGCAGCAAAAGTCAAATGTCGCTGTTCTTTAAATTCAGCCGATGTTGGAAGAACTTACCTGCCAAAAAAAGCCACTTTCATGTGTCTGCGTGCCAGCACTTCCTTAATGACAGCCAGTTTGTCAGAATACGTTTGAATGTCCGACTTCTGATCATAACTGGCAATGTTTTCCAAAGCTTTATTGCCAAAGATTTCTGGAACAATACAAAACTTCATTACACTCGACTCCATCCTGGCCTACTTTCTAAAGTCATGTTATATATTCTTTCGGTTAAATCTAATAAATATCTTTTTATCTGAGTGTGTCTGCAGAAGGTTTTTGTTTCCTAAAAATAATTCATGCAGCTCTGAATACGTAAATTATTTTCTCTGCCTCAGATTTATAATCTAACAGAGGTCAAAATTTAAGTAGGAAATTAGTAAGAATAGAATGTGTCCACATACAGATTTATGAGGAGCTCCAAAAGTGATAATAGTTGGTTAGTATCATGCATTTAAACACGTCATACACCCAAGAAAACACAGTCTCACCTTCCACAAACTCTGAGGTCTCAGTCACGTAGTTCAGGAGCTGCTCAAACACGTCGCTGATCGTCTTCTTTGCCACAACAAAATGCTTGAGTGGAGAAAACTCGCCTTTGGCCGAGTCCGTCCTTCTGAGAAGAGGTGCAGCAGCCATGCTGTGTGGTCTGAGAGCTGGTAGGAGGCCACAACACATCAATTCAACTACTTTTTTTATTAGCCTTTTATAAAATGTAACACTAATATAATATTAACTAGCGAATTAAATATTCATTGCACTGTATCTTAAGTCTTCCACTCACTATCTTAACATCTTGACCTTTGAACAGACCTCATATTCTATACCAGGGGTGTAAAACTCACTTTAGTTCAGAGCAGTTTGATCTCAAGTAGGCCACAGATTTTATATGGGGAAAATGAGTCATTTCAATGTTTTTGTGCCCAAGTTTGCACTTGTACGTATACATAAAAAAAATAACATATGTAAATATACAAGCAATAAGTGACAGATATCAGTCCCAACAGGATCGTCACTTTAAATTTCCTAGATTTATTGTAACCAATTTCTATTTAATTAAAGAAAATGTTAGGTAATCATTTTGTGGGGTTTTTTTTTTCCAACAGTTTAACATAAAAAATGTCTGCCATCCCTTCATGCGATATAAGCACCAGGAAAACTGTGAGTCACCTGCAAAAATTGTTGACTTTCATTTTCACAATGATTCATGTTTACCTCTGTCATTTTTACTTTCTACTGAGGGGCCAAATTGGTTACACTTTATGACCATCTGAGACTGAATTTCATGATTAATAAATACGTCAACCTACCTATGATAAGCTATATTTTTCCCACAAAATACTTAAAACTGTAATTAAATTAAGAGCCCTAGACTGACAGTAAACTTACACACTGAATTAATTAGAGTTCCAGGGGTGTACCATGTATATGTAGACCCTCAAAGTGTCCAATTGTAACCCCCTCCTCCTCTGGTCTGTTTGTGATGTCGGTCTGTTGTCAGTCAACAGACAGCGTGACGGACACACGACGCTATAAGAGCTAACTTATCGAGCTATGCTAATAATTCATTGGAGCGAAACAACAAGACATGAGACAAAAGCGGGGGTTTTTTTTCTCACCAAAATCTAATAAAGTCTCCGTCCTCTTCTCATAACACAAACATTCTCCTGCGTGAAACCACAGGACAGAAATAACCCCTAGTGTCCGAGCTGCAGGGACACTTTTAGAAAAGCTATTAGCTAACCTTGTGTGTATTTGTATCCGGAAGTTTACACTGACACTAAACGAATCACTTCCGAAAGAAACTTTCAGATTAAAACTCTTGGTTGGGGGTTTGTTCCCAGCCTTGGACTTTAAACCATTGAACTTCACTACGTTTATGATTCCTTACGCTGTAAATTGTGACTCCTATTTTGTATTTTGTGCATTGTTATTTTTGTCTTTGGGAAATACACTTTACCAACTTGGACTGGACATATTGGTCAGATCACAAGAAGTCATCTGTCAAGATTTAGTTGAGTTATTTTGTGATGTGCACAACATTTTTGTTGGCTTTTTAAATGTATGATGACAATAACCTCCAACCAAGTTAAACACTTTGTGTGTCATAAGAAATAAATAAAAAAATAAAATAAAATAAAATGAACCCTATAGACAATATATATATATATATATATATATATATATATATATATATATATATATATATATAAACCAAAAAGAAAATACACTCTAAAAAATACACTCTACTATGGAACAGGATTAGGGCCACATGTGAGATTTTTTTTTATTTTTATTTTTTTAGTTCTGACTTTAAAGTCAGAACTCTGAGAATAAATGTCAGTCAGAATTCTAACTTTAATCTCAGAATTCTGACTTCAATCTCAGATTTTTGACTTTAAAGTCAGAACTTTAAAAAAGAATAAAAAAATTAATTAAAATTCACATGTGGCCCTAATCCTCTAATCCTCTCCCAAACTCTACTGCATTGACAATGAGAAAATAAATAATATGTATGTAAATATTTTATTTTGGATAGAAGTTTCCCAATAAATAAAACGAGTGTTGTGACATTTGTAGATGAAGAAACAAATAATTCTTAAAATATTTATAAAATGATGGACCTTGAAAAATATTTCCCCTCAGATGGAGCTTTATTTTTAATTCCCTCCTCTGCATCTCTTTAAAAAAAAAAAAACTATGGAGTAACGAAAATATCTCAGTAGTTAGTTTTAAACTGTAATGTGATGTTATCACAATAGAAATGTAAATAAAGGGGAATTCTTGGTAATACGTTAAGATAACTTGAAACCTGTAAACTTCGTATTTTATTTGTTTTATTATGACCCACACAACCGGATATTTCACTGTGTGTTTAATGTAAGCTTGATGGGAGCTCAGCTGCAGAAGGGGCGGAATCAGGTGATGAAAAGGCTTGGTAGACAGTAGCCAATCAGCAAGTAGGGGGCGTGTCCTTTACCAGAGAGGTCACAGTAAACATAGTAAATATACATTTACGTGTACTTTTAAGAAATAAATGAACAGACATAAATCCGGTTGATGAGGAGCAAAAATAGTTAATACAAAGTGGAACAATAAAGGTGACTGAAAACTAAAGTAAAACTAACAGTTAGGAATTAATAAAGCAAGAAGAAAAAAAAAATCTGCAGTGTCAAATGTAAGGTGTCACATTTGACCAACGGGATGATTTTGCAAAGTGTGAAAAGCTACAACGTGTGTCCCTCGCCCCCAACAAAAGCCCAACGCTTCTGAAAACTACCACCTTAATATTGCACAGATTTCATATTGCATTTATTTGAAACGCTGTCAAACCACCCTGTAAGTATTCACATTCAGCAGAAATTTTGGGCTTTTGTATTATTATTATTATTATTATTATTATTATTATTATTATTATTATTATGTTGAACGTGGAAATAGATCAGACAGCAACTCGCGGTCCGGGGTTTCCTGTTAGGTTTAGTCTTAGTCACGTGACCTAAACTGGCCAATGAGGGGCGCTGTGTACAGACAGAATGTTGGCGCACTGATACGGCAACCGTAGGGGTAGCACTGCCATTTTTTTTTTTTAAACAGACAATGAATTAGTAACGCAAATGAAGTGAATGGAGGACACCGAATTGTGCTGTGAACTTGGCAAACTACTTAATTCTAACCTTAAAGCACCTACTCTGAGTTTCCATCTGTTTTGGTGACGTTTAAAAATCAAGAATGGCGACAGACTTCTCAAACTCACATTTCAAACCAAAGCCTTAGAGAGAGAGAGAGAGAGAGAGAGAGAGAGAGAGAGAGAGAGAGAGAGAGAGAGAGAGAGAGAGAGAGAGAGAGAGAGAGACACACAGAGAGACAGAGAGAGAGAGACAGAAAGAGAGAGAGAGACAGAGAGAGAGAGACAGAAAGAGAGAGAGAGACAGAGAGAGAGAGAGTAACTGGGTAACTGTGGCAATCTGCCATCAGCACAGCACACTGAAGCATCTCCAGCCTCTCTCAGCTTTGACATCTTCAACAAACCTCTCGTCAACCCAAAAGTTTGCTATCAATTCTTTTTTTTTCAATATCCTTTTTTCTTACCAGAGAATTTTGATGACTTGTTGAGATTTATGATGGATAATTAAAATGGTGAGGAAGAAAAAGCTGCTTGTGTTTGAGTAAGTATCACACATGTCAACATGCCTACAACAGTGCAGTATTATAATTTCATGCTTGGCAATTACATTATAATTATTTTCTAAGCTTCTCAGAGGAAATGTTTTTTTTTTTGTTTTTTTTTTTTTGCACGATAAATAATAAATGTCCATCAATTTTCACTGCAGGATTGGCGTCCTACATTAGTGATGAAGCAGACATACAAAATGCTCTCCTATTTGGACACGCATCACCTGATCATTTTCTACTTTTGACAACAAACATTTGGACCTTTTCAGAATTTATACATAAACCTGTAAAGAACTGTTTCCCACTTTTAGTTTGTTGTTCCTGTAAAGTAACCTGAGCTCAAACTATTTTTCTGTCAGCTTCCCCATTGTGTTGTTGCTATTGTGGCAGCACAGGCGACACAAGAGCTCATGTGTGTATTGTCTGTGTGTGAGCTTGTGTGTGTGTGTGTGTGTGTGTGTGTTGTACTGCAACTATACCCAGCACTCTCTTTCTATGAGAATATAGCTATTTTTGGATTTTGCGTCACTTCTCACAACCACCACAGTAAAATATTATTTAAAAAAACACAATACGTTAGATACCTTAAGGTCTACAAAACACAACATTTTTAATGAGCAAAAATCACTCATAGTAACGTTTCTTTTGCTCAGAATTTGTGGAAGCATGATGTGGGATGGATAAACAACTGCAAAACTCTAATGTAAGTACCATTACATGATATAAGCATGCTTTTGTATGATAAAGGAGGTGTTAAACTTTTATTAACTTCATTTTAAGATTATATACTGATTTTTAATATCTGATTTTTATTTTGAAAAAAAGCTCTCAAAGAACATGTATGGTCGTTCATTCTCTAAATATATGACAATAAAAACTATTTTTTGTAGAGTCAAAGTTTCAGAAAGTGAACTTTGTGCTGCTGAAAATACCTTTTTTGTTGTTAGATGGCCTCTACTGACCCTGACCTTTGCGACCCCTGTGGTGACCCTCAGCCCGGTGACCTCATTGAGATCTTCCGACCAGCCTATCAGCACTGGGCCCTTTACCTGGGAGATGGTTACATCATCAACTTAACACCTGTTGGTCAGTGAAAGCCACATTCAGACAACTTGACTAAACATTGGATTCACTAATCTCAAAAACCCATTTTGAGCTGACAAAAATAAGATCAAATATCATGTATATCAGTGGTTTCCAACCTGCCGTGACCCCGTTTGTTTTTTCTTTCTAGAATTAGTTTTTTTTATCATGTTTATTAAAGTGAGTTACAAATACAACACATTTTTTATACTGTATTTTATTTCAACTACATTTAGATTTGAGAAAGTTCAATAGAACACAGTTATTTGAGATTTATTGTGTGTTGAGTTAAAAAGATTAAAATGTGAAAACATTATTTCAATCAGTATCTTAAATTTTTTAATCACGAGACTTTTCAGGTGACCCCATTTTATTTCTAGGCGACCCCACATGAGTTCACGACCCCAAGGTTGAAAAACACTGTTATTATTACACAACTGCAGTCTAGTTACTAGTTAAAACATTCTAAATTTGAATATGTGGACATTTACAGCCAACACATCCTCAACCTCTGGTCCATGGACCCATACCGACCCACAACCCATTTGGTACCGGGCTGCAGAATTAGAAAAAAACCCATTTCAGTAAAGTTTTGATTTTATTTTCACAAGTCTTACAGTTATTTGTATAAAACAGCTGGGAGAACATTCAAACTCAACACAGAAAGACCCCATGAAGGTTTGCTGCCTGGAAGCTGAAGCACATTAACTGTCCTTATCTGTTTTATTCGGCTTTCATTTAAATTCAATTTGGGGAAAAAAAGGATTTTACAAAAGTTATTTTATTTTTACATCCAGTCTCTTTTCTCTCTCCCAGATGAGAGCCAGGCAGCTGCCATGTCCAGTGTGAAATCTGTGTTCAGCAGGAAAGCTGTGGTACGCATGCAGCTGCTGAAGGAGGTGGTGGGAAGTGACTCGTATCGAGTCAATAACAAGTACGACCACAACCACACACCTCTACCTGTGTGTGAAATCATCCAGAGAGCTCAGGTCCTCATTGGCCAGGAGGTGTCCTACGACCTGCTGGGAAGCAACTGCGAGCATTTTGTTACGCTCCTGCGTTATGGGGAGGGCGTTTCTGAGCAGGTTAGTCACTCTTTTAATTCCCCACAAGAAACGACTAAAGGTATGGGGGTGCCAAATGTAATAGCTGACATATTTTGAACATTTAGTTCACTTTCGTCACGTTTAGCTAGATTTTCTTTTATTTGAGGCAGCAATTCATGTAAAACAGCATGTTCTATATCATTGTTAAAAATGTCTACACATGAAAAATAAATCTAAATGTAAACGTTAAATTTAAATGGTGAATGCAAATTTACATGTAAATGTAAATGTTAAATCTAAATGTTAAATGTAAATGTTAAATCTAATTGGTGAATGTAAATGTCAATGTGCAATCTAAATGGTGAATGCAAATGTAAACATTAAATCTAAATATAAATGTTACATCTAAATCTAAATGTTAAATGTAATTGTAAATGTTAAATCTAAATGGTGAATGTAAATGTCAATGTGCAATCTAAATAATGAATGTAAATGTAAACATTAAATGTAAATGTAAATGTAAATGTAAATGTTAAATCTAAATCTAAATGGTAAATGGTAAATGGCGCGACCATGGCTCAGGTAGTAGAAGAGTCTTCTGATCTGGTTGGGGGTTAGATGCCATTCTATATATGTCTATATGTCAAAGTGTCCTTGGGCCAGACACTGAACCCAAGTTGCTCCCAGTGGTTGACTAGCGCCTTGCATGGCAGCTCTGTCCCATTGGATTGTGAATGCGAGTTTGAATGGGTGAATGGGCTGATGTTGTGAAGCGCTTTGGGACTACATCGGTGGTTATAAAGCACTACATAAATCATGTCCATTTACGATTTAAATCTAAATGTTAAATTTATATCTAAATGTTAATCTTTGCAATTGACAGGCGCTGATCAGCCCACTTTGTGTAATTTTTAAACATTTAGCTATACACTTGGCGACCAATTTAACATTTAGATTTAGAGTTAATATTTAGATCTAGATTTAGATTTAACATTTAGATTTAACTTTTACATTTAGATTTAACATTTACATTTAGATTTAACATTTAGATTTAATTTTTACATTAAGATTTAACATTTAGATATAACTTTTACATTTAGATTTAACATTTAGATTTAACTTTTACATTTAGATTTATCTTTACATTTAGATTTAACATTCACATTTAGATATATCTTTCATGTTTACACATTTTAAACAATGATATATAGAACATGCTGTTTGACATGGACTGGTTTCATATCACAGAAAATGAGCTTAATGTGAGGAAAGTGAGATAAATGTTCAAAAAATGTCAGCTATGAAACAATGAAAGAGTGACAGAGTTTTTACATTCAGAACCCCCATATAAGGGTGACCGTTTGATTCTTTACACTACTTTTTCACTGAACAAATGTCAACCTATTGTTTTCTTCTTTTTTTAGCAATAATTTTAAATGATTGAGTGTGTTTGTGCATATACTTCATGAGTTGTTTCTTGTTTCCTTGTAGGCTACCAGAGCCATCGGAGCCATCAGCCTGGTGACAGCAGCAGCCAGTGCCTTCTCAGTCCTAGGATTAATCAACACACGATCCAGAAACAGACCTTTCTGATAAATTATGTCACCCTGAATATTAATGCAACTGTAGTGGAATAATTGAAATAAACTGACCTAATAATGAAGATATAAATGCCTTCGTTGTTTCAGTTGTATCACTTTTTTCAGTCCATGATCCTTTTCTTCAGTAGTGTTTTTTGTCCAGCCTTTGTGACGTTAGAAATTAAAACTTCTTTAAGCATAAATGGATTTTTGAGCCCCACTGAAATCCAGATTTCAGATGTTTAATGACATGTAGACATCATGGGACAAAACTCTTTTGTCTCACCTCCTAGCATTCAGCAATGTATTAATAAAAAGGGTATGGAAATTTGGAGAAAATTTATTTTCAAAATAAAGTAAGAAATATAAACAATAATTAGATTTTATTTAAATTTTTAAAAGGGTAATTCAACTATATAAACACTATTATTTGATTAAGTATCAGGTGAAAGTTTTGCATTTCAAGGAGGAGGTTGGCAACTGAAAAGGAAAACATCTTCAATCATCACTCAATATCTTGCTGTGTTAAATTGACAGGTTTTAAGAGCATGATGGGTAAAACAGATATAGTATTTATTAATAAATAAGGCTATGTTACCATTAATCAACCTCCAACTGCAAAAGGGTGAGAACAATTCACTACTGTACCAAAAGGAAAAGTACCACATGGGTCATTCTACCATAATAACACATTGGATTTGCCTAAAAAATCCAATTGAAATTTGCCAGAGGATTTAAAATAATTTTATGTAATATATTTCACACTCATTACTGGGCCAAAGAACAGAAAACTTCTTGACAGACAGTAATCTTTATTAGTTACATGCCAAAATATGCATTTCTGTGTTGAAAATGATGCTAAAACCTGAAAATAAAGCCCTGAAGTGAGACATCACTTTTTTTGGTAATCAAGTTAGATATTTTCTATTTCTGGTAAAAAATGTTTAATTTACTTAACCTTTTTCTGCTTCTGTGATTATATATAGCTTTTTCCTATAGTCCTATTCCTGTTTATTTCCAATGATGCTACAACAACCAAATTGTGGGACTAATAAAGTATGATCTCATCTCATTTTACCTCACCTCATATTATCTTGTCCTATCTTGTTTAATCATATTTAGTTTAACTTTCTTTCTCCAAAAGGCAACAAATATTGGGTAATTATTTTAAATGTCAGCATTTTCCTCTCAAATCAGTGCTTCAAGAGGAAAAATACAAACATGCTAGCAGCAATCTAATAATAAATAATAATATATAAATAATGATAATGTAAAATAATTTGAAGTGTTGTTGTTTTTAATATTTTTATCACCAATTCCAAAGTTTGTATTGTGGAGGCTGCATTCTGTGATTCAAACAGTAGGAGGAGCCAAGTTACTTACACGATGCTAAAATTAACCAGAAGAAGAAGAAACTTACTGACGTTTAATGTGTGCGTCACGACCGCTACACGTGTTGTTTTCATGGAGTGTTTAGCTCAGTAAACTTTGACAAATCAGTTCAATATCTACACAAAACCAAGAGACAAAGATGGGGAAGAAAGTGAAGACCGGAAAGGCCAGGAAGGACAAGTTTTACCACCTTGCTAAAGAAACAGGTACGAGTCCCTGAACGCACCGCAGGTTAAAGTCTCGTCTTAGCTTTAGCGGAAAGTTGAATTTTTTTAAACCCGTCTTCACTGTAGGGTTTACAGTACATTTTAAATGATTTACTGGGTGTCTGTGTTTCAGGTTATCGCTCTCGTTCATCCTTCAAACTCATTCAGCTCAACCGTAAATTCCAGTTTTTGCAGAAAGCCAGGGCTCTGGTGGACCTGTGTGCTGCTCCGGGTGGATGGTAAGACCCACACAGTGTATGGATCCAAGTTATAGTCCATACTAACCTTTATTTTCCTATAACAACTACCAATCCTAACAGTTTATTTGTAGTTTTTACTTTTGCTATTGTAAAGATATTTGATTTGATTTATTTTTGAACATGTAAAAACAAAAACAATACATAAAAGGAAGGTATCAAAACAAGTCAATTTTCAAAACAAGTATTAAAAAACCCACAAAATAATAAGATTTTAATAAAACATTTACATGTTCAAAAAAGAAGTAGGAAGAAGTAGGGTTGGGCATCGTTTGGATTTTAACGATTCCGATTCTCAATTTCGATTCATGTTCTAAACAATTCTTGATTCTGATTCTTTGAGTTGTGCAGGTGAACAGGTCACAGATTTCACAGGAGAATTTTTTTCATTTGAAAAAGTTTTTACACAGGCCACTTTTATTAATTCACTTAGTAGATACATTTTAATTTGGTTGCTGTACTGTAACTATGGTATTCAATTACAAAGGTCCCCAAATGTACCTCTAAAAGAGAAACTTGCTGAACTACAAACAAGTTGGCAGCAGTCTAAAAAACAAAGAGCTGCAGCCCAGGTTGATGTGAAACAAAATACAACAAACTCAAACCCTGGAGCAGTCATGTGACAAATCAATCAACAGTTCTTGTTGAGGAAGTTTATTATTATTCTGGCAACTAGGTCCTGCACGACCTAGTCATTCAAAGTTGAACAATTAGATTTTTTTTTAAGCGACTTCAAGCAACAACTCCCACGGCCGTCACTGTCTGTAGAGCCGAGGCAGCAGCCCCTCCCTCCCGCTGCAGTGAGACGGCTGCAGCAGAGGGCTGTACTACACTTCCTCAATTTACCCGGGCAAAATTAAAGCTGTTAACTTCTTGAATAAGCCTACATTCTGGGTGAACTCATCCTTTAGTTGATCATTTAAACCGTAAAAGCGGCACTGTTTATGATACGGCCAGAGAAGAAGGGATCAGCATACTCTCTCTCTCCTCTGACAGCTGCTCCACAGACACACACACACACACAGTCTGTTCCCTGGTTGTCATGTCACTGGAGTGATGGAGGGACCAAAAAGTATATATACTGAAGTGACTGCAGTCGCTACAGTCGCGTTCGGTGTGAACGCACCTTTATACAAACCCTGCATAAACAAACTGAGCAAGCCGGGCGGAGTAATACAAACCTCAGAAATAAACTAGTGCGGGCATTTAGGAACCGAAAAAAATAATCGAAATTCAAACATCTGCGTTATGTTTTCCAAACTGCAACTTAAACAGTTTAATTCTAACACATAACCATTGTGCAACTTATGCTGTGTAAAAAAAAAAAAAATTAAATTTTTTTCTCAGGTTGCAGGTGGCTTCTAAGTTCATGCCTGTGTCCAGCCTCATTATTGGTGAGTTCAAATGGGCCGAAATCTTTATTCCACTTTTCATTGTGTCAGATATTTGAAGGATTTCCACTTCCTTTCAGGTGTGGATCTTGTTCCGATTAAACCCATTCCTAATGTGGTGACACTACAGGAAGACATTACCACTGAGAAATGTAAACAGGTGAGGAAGCTGTGTGGAGAATGCATTATTGTAGTGTGGTGGTCTTTGTTTGATGGAACTAACCTTCCCTTTTCTGTCAAGGCTCTTCGAAAGGAGCTTCAAACTTGGAAAGTAGATGTTGTGTTAAATGACGGTGCTCCTAATGTAGGAGCCAACTGGCAGCACGATGCATTTTCACAAGGTAAGAGGAACTTCTGACTCAATCACTATCAGAGACGTGTTTAGCTGGGCAATAAATATCAGGCTTTTGCAGACAAATTGTTGAGACAACATATAAAATCATATTTAGTGGCTTCAAACTGATTTTTTTTTTTTTATGCATAATAAAAGTAAACAAGGAATCACTATGTATACTATACGACAAAGTTAGGTGTGGAAATTATTTAAGAATGTATTTATTTTTTTAATACTTTTGCTAGTTTTCCATCCCCAGGCTAGTAATAAATGATGTATTCAACCTTTTAAAGTTCCTCATTGGCATCATGTTAAACATTTCATTCTCTCACCCAGCTCACCTGACCCTCATGGCCTTGAAGTTAGCCTGTGACTTTCTAAACAAAGGTGGCACCTTCGTCACAAAGGTTTTCCGCTCCAAAGATTACCAGCCACTCATCTGGATCTTCCAGCAGTTCTTCAAGAAGGTTCAGGCCACCAAACCTCAGGCGTCTAGAAACGAATCTGCCGAGATCTTTGTCGTCTGTCAGGGTTGGTGATGGAAAATGAAAGACACATGTGCTGCTCGATCCCACCTGGAGATAATATATGAAATCCTATTTTGTATTTCCCTCACCAGGCTTTGTTGCCCCAGATAAAATTGACAGCAAGTTCTTTGATGCAAAACATGCGTTCAAGGAAGTGGACGTGCAGGTGAAAACTGTGAAGGAGCTGATTCCTGTCAAAAAGCCAAAGGTGTGTATATAGAGTAGAGTAGAGTTTACATGGAGGCTGTAACTGCTTCTGACTGTATCTGATTTTGTGTTTCAGGCTGAGGGATACACAGACGGTGATCTGTTGCTCTACCATACTTTCACAGTGACGTCTTTCCTGAAAGCGGAAAATCCTGTCGACTTTCTCTCAAAAGCCAGTGAGGTGAGAGCTCCGCATTGTAGTCTATCTGTAGAAATTCGGTAGAGCTGCAAACAGAACAGGGACTCAAAGTTCATCGGAACATCAGAACCTACGTTCCGCTTATTAGACATTTAACTGCTGGACAGTTAACATGTTTTTTTGATGTGGCGATCAAACTGTGCTTCTTGATTTTACAGTGTAGTTGGTAGATGACTCACTATACTATACTTGTATTATATTTGTGTTATATTTTACTGGAGGTGTGAACTTGTATTTAATCCCTATTTAATTAGCAGTCTTTTATTTATTTATGTCAATTTCCTTTCTATGTTTTATTGTTTCTTCTTTTCATTCAAACATATTTCTGGAGCATCTGTAAAAAATCTATTTCCCCCTGGGATCAATAAAGTATTTCTGATTCTGATAATAAGGTCTCTAGAAGTCAAGAAATCACTCTGTTTTTTTTTTTTAAGATAACATTTGACGACCCTAACCTGGAGTCTCACCCATCCACCAGCAGTGAAATCAAGGAGTGTTGTCGTGACATTAAAGTCTTGGGACGTAAAGAGCTCCGGTAAGTATTTGCACACCCTCATGCACTGTAGGGTGTGTGTTAGAACCCTATTTCTTTAAGGAAACTGTTCTAACTATGTTTATACATTTTCTGTTTTGCATCTTCTAACCTGCAGTCTGCTGTTAAACTGGAGATCTAAATTGAGGAGATTCCTGTCTAAGAAACTGAAGGACGAGGCCAAACAGCTGGACCAGAATCTCAGGTTGACAATCTTTTCTGCAAAAATGTTTTTTTAGCATTTACTCTCGAGTCCATCCAACAGATTTGTGAAGCAAATCAAATGTTTGTTGGATTCCCAGCATGTCCTCCGATGAAGGGGGAGACTCGGAGGAAGAATCTGTAAAGAAAAGTAGGAAAGGAGCTGAAGAAGAGAAGGATGAGGAGGAAGAATTGGAGCAGAAACTCACAGAGCTGAAGGCTGATGAAATGGCTGAGCTCAAAAGGTAAAAAATCAGCTTGTAAAAGTTATTCTTGAGTAAAAACTACGCAAACATTTAGTAATGGTAATTACATAACGGAGATAAAGAGTCTTTCGTCTTCTCTTGGTTTACTTCTGAATTATTTAAGGTTATTGTAAATATGTGTATGAGCATTCTTCAGCTTATAAATAACTTATTTGTAAGTTTTGCAAACATCTGTGTCTAACTTTCTGAGAATCAATGTCAACTGTTCTGATTGTACCTCAACTGTTTTAGTTGATTTTTTTTTTAATGGCTTTTTGTGTATTCTTTGGTTTATCAGGAAGAAGCGAAAACTGCTGAAGGAGCGCAGAAAGCAGAGGGAGAGGGTGGAGCTGAAGATGGACCTGCCAGGCATCTCCATTGCAAACACAGAAGACACGTGCCTGTTCTCTCTCTGCACCATCAAAAAGCAAGAGGTAAAGAACAGATTCTCCTAAAGCACAAAGATGAAGATCAAAGTTTCATCGCTCCTCTTTATGCTGATCTACTGTTGCCCAATATTTCACCTGGCTGACCAGGTGCTGACAGACCTCACTAAAGGAGACATGCTGGCAGCAGATTCACTGGCAGAGGAAGAGGATGACCTGCATCTCTCTGATGAAGAGGACGACGAGGCTGATAAAGTCTCTCTGGCCTCTGAATTAGACGATGATGATTTGGAGGAGGTGGAGCAGAGAGAGAAAGAGCTAGAGAAGCTAGCACTGAGAAAAAAGAAGTAAGTGCTCAATCAGGCCCAGTTGAGCTTAAAATTAAATGTAAACCATTGTCTTCATTTGTTGGAGAAAGTGTTGTGAGAGCAATCATCCTTTGTTCATTAATATTCTATCATTGTTTAAATGGCAGTCCATATCAAAATACTCGAAAGTGCCATAGGAAAAAAACCCAATATGTTCATGATCAAAGCTTAGGGTTTTTTTGTTGATAAAATTGATATTTTAATATTTTATTCTCTGCGTCCTAGTTTTTAGTTCAGTACTTTTGTTTATATGATAGAATTTTTTTTAATTTGGAACAACATTTTATTGTGTTTTATTTTGTGAAGTTGGCGAGTGTTGGATTTTTTAAATAAGTGTCTTTTTACAATGTTGTTTTTGTAAATTCTCATAACATTTCTTTTAAGACATTTTGTTTATTATGAGACTTTCTTTCCTGAATAAAAGAACAGATGTTTTTTTTGCAGTTCTATAACCGTCAGACTTTGCATTCAAGGTAATGTCCCAGAAACATGTTTTTTAAAACTGAATTTGTGTTTTTTTTATTTCAGAGTAAAGTTTGCTGAAGAGGAGGAGAATGCTGAAGAGCAGGACGGTGGCTTGCTGGTAGAGTTTGAGGGAAAAGATGAGAAGAAAGAGCGTGAGGCCAATCTGTGGTTCAGCAAGGTTTGTCTCAACTGGTCCCTTTGATTGTTCTTCACATTGTCACTTATTTATTTGTTGGTCTTGTTTTCCTCTGAAGGGGATTTTTTCTGAAATTGACTTGGAAGAAGATGCTGAGAGCGAGCTCCAGCAATCTGAGTGGCTCCAGAACAAAAAGTCTGGTAAATATTTTATTCTTATCTTCGCTTGACTCCTAAAACAATCCCATCATTTCTCAGAATATTCATGTGTGTTTATTATTCCAGGCAAGGGCAAAAAAAGAAAAGCTGCAGAAGAAGAACAGGATGAGCAGCAGGAGGAGGAAGTTCACGCTGCACCTCCACCAGAGGAGGAAAAACCAGGACCTTCACAGGAAGCTGTGCAAGAAACCGACAGTGACTCTGACAGCAGCGATGATGAACAGTAAAACTCTTTATCTTTTGACTATATTGGAGTGTCTTTTGTATTGAAATGAGCCAATCTGTTTTATCAGTAGTTTATTTACATAATAAGCAATTTTTTAACAAGTAATTCGAGGTTAACCTGTCGGAGAATGAATTCTCTCCTCTTTATTTTCCACAGTTGGAAATAAAAGTGCAAGCTACGTCGTGAAGTCAAATCTAAATGAACAGATTAATCCAGTGTTTTTCAAACTTGGGGTTGCCTGGAATTAAAAAAGGGTCACCTGAAATGTCTAGTAATTGATAAAAATATATAATTACATTATTATTTACCACACACAATCTCAATACTTTCACTTTCTCAAATATAATCTAGTTCAAATAAAATGCAAAAAAATAAATATCTGAGCTGCCACATCTTGTCACATTGTGCACTAATCCTGTATGAAAAAAACATGATCAAAAACTAATTAAATGTCTCTCGGATCACCAGAAATTTGTGATATAAATATAGGGTCACGACCCATAAAAGGTTGGCAACAACTGGATTAATCAAATCCTTTCTTCATTTTTCAGGAAGATCATCAGCATGAAGAAGGGGAGAAATGCAATTGGGACGGTCGGAGATGCTGACGATAACAACGTCCAGGTTGTTCCTGTGGAGAGCATCAGTGAGTAGAACAAACTGCCAGCAGCAGATTCACTCACCGGGTTTTACACTGATGCTATTTATGACTGTCATTTTGTTGATTTTTAAACCAAACAAAAACATTCAAATATGTAAAACGAGTAAACTTAACTCAAAAATATACTGTATGTAAAAGTTGAATGGTTTTGCAGGCAAAAAAGCGAGGATCCTAAATGCAGAAGGTCTTGCTATTGGTTCTCAGATCGTTACATCCAAGAAAAGAGCGAGGGACCTGGTCGACGATTCATTCCACAGGTGTGTGTGTCCAATGTTCTGTTTTTAGCTTTTTAATTCCACACAAAATGCATTTCAACAGTAAATGAGATTTGTGCCTTACAAAAGTCCTGCAAGAAACATACTGTTGGACTATTCGAGCATGCTGTTGTGTTTGTTGTTTGAATTGCTGATCACATGCAGTACGTGCACAGGTTTGCCAACTCCGATGAGCCGTGGGAGGTTCCAGAGTGGTTTCTGGATGATGAACGGAAACACAGGAAGAAGCCACTGCCCGTCACCAAGGAGATGGTGGAGGAGTACAAACAGAAGTGGAAAGAGATCGATGCTCGACCAATCAAACGAGTAGCTGAAGCCAAGGCTAGGAAGAAGAGGAAGGTAAGGGGAATGTCGACACGAGAACATCCGTTGTTTTACTAAACAGATGTTTAAGCATAAGTATGAATGTTCCAGATGCTGAAGAAGATGGAGCAGGCCAAAAAGAAAGCAGAGGCCGTTGTCAACACAGTGGACATTTCAGAGCGAGAGAAGATGGCCCAGCTTAAGAGGTTTGTTTGGCATCAGTTGGACTTGATGCAGCATTTCCAAAGATAGTTAATCTGTTCTTTCAGAAAAATAGTAAAATCTAACTTTTATATTTTTTGATCATCAGCATCTACAAGAAGGCAGGCTTGGGAAAAGAGAAAAGAGAAGTCACATATGTTGTAACAAAAAAAGGGGCCGGCAAAAAGGTGAGACGGCCTCCAGGCATCAAAGGAGTCTTCAAAGTTGTTGATGGTCGCATGAAGAAAGACATGCGAGGAATGCAACGGAAAGAACAACGTGCCAAAGGTGGCAAAGGAAAAGGACGGCAACCCAAAGGTGGCAAAGCAAAGGGAAAAAGTGGAAAAGGAAAAAAATAAGATTCAAGTTTTACCATAAGACTGGTTTGCTGCAGTCGTGGATCTCCTGCTCCTGAAGGGTCTCTGCTCTGCATGTTTTCTCTCTGCCACAAAAAAACAACTTAATTTAATTTAAAGCTGGATTCCATCACAAGTGTTGGAGTGATGAGCTTTCCAATGTGTGGAAGTTCTCCAGTCTTTGGCCTGATGACACATATCAAGGTTATAGGTCTTGGGGAGTTTGAGGGTCCTGCCTTGGATTATTTTCTTTAACAGAAAATTAAACGTAGTCTTTTTATTATTCTTTTTCAGCAACTTTACCTGGATTTCTTAAAACTCTACAGAGTTCAGACCTGTGCATTTGATTTAATGTTTTTTGAAGATGTCGGTTGTCTGCCAATATACACTGTAAATTATACTCGTCTGCAGTAAATTTCTTGTATTATATGAATAATAAAAACATTTTTTTTTTCAATTGAAGATATCGTATTGTACGCATTACTGAATGTGGTCAATTTATACAATGATTATAGTTTGTAGCGGCATGGCTTGATTTGTGTTATATTTTATAGATGTCATAAATGGGGACTTAAAAAAAAACTAAGGCATGTAGTAGAAATGTCAGTGATGGTGGGGTCACGCAACAGTCCTGTGTGTTAGCAGGAAAATTTCATATTAAATATGTGATCTCTGATTGGCAGCCTATAAAGATATATTAGAATATTGGCAATGAGGTGAATAGAATAAAGATAGCAGACATGCTATATAAACCTCAGACCTTCTCTATCTGTATTTGTGTTTTATGACAATGAGCTGTATGAAACGCTATCTGTGCTTAATACAGGTAGCATAATCACAAATTATGAGAATCAAAACATCTGGATGGGAAAAAGAAATGCCAACAAAACCATCTGTGAGCTATTAATCCATCTTTAACCCCCTAAAACTGCAGCTACAATGATCAACAGGTTTGTCAATTCCATGTATTCCAGGTGTCTACATGTTTATGACTATTAGGCCACTATTTTATTAGTTGTACTTGGTAATTAAGTTTATTTTTACATGGGCTTTTATTTATTTATTTATTTGTTATATATTAGAAAGCCATGAACAGGGAAATTCTGAATTTATGGGAAATCCAAACACGTTTAGAGATCAGAGGTGAGCCCTGCCCATACTACCTCTGATTGGCTCTGACAAACACTGGTTTAGGTAGATCCGAGAGAATGATTGGCTAGAATGAACGAACAGCAAATCACACAGTAAGCGAGGGGCGGGACTTGCACCGTCATTTCAGGAAATGAAATGAACTGTGTGAAGTAGCTCAGACCAGCATTCGCTTATTCCTTAACGCACATTTTTACTTTTTTGTCTTTTTTTTTAAGTTTACTGGAGTATGTAGACATTTGCACTCAAGTTCATTTGTGACAAAACTTTTTTTTTTTTCTTAGCTTTGGCTAAAGTGTGTCACACGTGCTTTCACTTTCGTTCAGTTCCTTCGTGGACCCTGGTTGTTCTGAGTCTCCATTGTCTACATCAGCCGGAGAAGTCCAGCTCTCATCGGGTCAGGATGATCCTTCCCCTCCTGGTGTGCTGCCTGTCGGTGTCAGTGGTGGCTCAGCAAGCGAACCACGACTGGGTCGATCCTTATGATATGATCAACTACGATGCAAACACCAAGACCATGAGGAAGCCTGTCCAGGTTTGACCCAGTTTTAGTGTTTACTCTTCAACTGTCCTCGCGGATACACCTATTATAAGTTTATAACCTGCTCTGACGATGTGTGTCTTTACAGCCATCAAGCCATGATAAGAAACCCACGAATCAAGTAAGGGTCAGGTTTGTCTACAACACCAGGGGTCTCAACATTTTAGTGTGCAAAGACCTTTTACTGCTATTAAAATAAAAGACACATGCCAGTTTAAAATGTAAAAAATGTATAGAACAGTGTTTCTCAAATAGGGGTACGTGTGCCCCAAGGGGTACGCCATGGCACTACAGGGGGTACTAGAGAGAAAGTGTGTGTGTGTGTGTGTGAAAAATTAATATATGAAAGCATTAAAAATATGGGGTTTTATAATGTCTATTTTTAGTTTAAAATTATAATAATGATGGAACTTATCTTGATTAGAAACTGAGCTGAAAATACAAGGGTCAGTCTTGGTCCCACACCAGGTGGAAGATGACTGAAAACTATAGAAATAACTACATTCAGCAGACACTAAACAAAGTTTCATTTCACGTATTTACAAAATGAGATCCTATAAAAGTGTGTGTTATCACTCATTAATTCCATCATTGTCCTCTATAGTTGTTTTTTCTCAGTATTCTGAGCAAAATGTTGTATTCGGACAAAGGCGATACTTGGATACTTGAATAAGAGAAAAGGAGTACTAAAAAGCTTGTTAACCACTGGTATAAAGCAGTGGTTCCCAACCTTTTTTGGGTCGTGACCCCATTTTAATAGCATACATTTTTGGTGACCCAAGGGGCATTTTTTTTCTTCTAGAATTAGTTTTTGATTTCTGTTTATTAAAGTGTGTTACAAATAAAGAGTTGCCAGGGTTTGTGCACAAAATGACAAGTGATGAAATATTTTTATTCTGCATTGTATTTGAACTAGATTTATATTTGAGAAAGTTTAAGAATAGAATACAATTTTTTTTTTTTTTTTTTCATATTTATTGTGTTTGTGATGTGTTTGACCCCAAGGTTGAAAAACACTGATACAGAGCCTCTATCCAGCATATGTCAAAACCAAGGCGCGGGGGCCAAATCTGGTTCAAAATGTGTGTAGCATACCCCCCAAAAATGAAGGTTGAGACTTTACTGATGAAACATGACGTTTAATAGCGGTAAAACTTTAATTCACTGTAAGAGATGAAACGTACATAAACAAAGGTATATAAGGTAAATATCAAACTCTTACATCACTGTAGAAAGTGGCAGCTAAATATAGAACACCTTTATAGTAGCTCCATTTCAATTTCTGTCTTTTTCATCACCATCTAGCTGTGATGTCTTGTTTGTTGTAGTTTGTTCTCGGAATTTCCATTCACTTCGCGAGACATTCAATTTTGGTTGGATTCGGATCTTTCCGTGTAAATCTCAAAATTAAACATCCAATATTAGATCAAATGTATACCAAAGAGGATTAGGGCCACTAAAGTAAAACAAAAAACAAAAACAGAGCCAGTATTGTGGAAGTAATCTTTTTTTTTTTTTTTCAAGACAAAAAAAAAAAAATGAAGGGAAAAAAAATAATAATACGTAAGACAAAAAAATAATAATTAAGACAAACAAAAAAAAGATTACTTTCACGACTCGCTCTTTTTTTTTTTTTTTTCTTCAACTACTGGCTCTGTTTTTTTTATTTATTTATTTTTTGTTTTTTTTAGTGGCCCTAATCCTCTTCGTAGATGTAATAGATGACATTCCCTCATTAAATGATGTTGACGATAGGATATATTCTTGTTGCATGAAGTGTACATCGTCTCAAAACTTTATGGTCAATCCTTTCAAAATATATAACATTTGAAAGTGTATAAAGATAAATGTATCTGAATAATTCTACAATCTGCAGGCGAACGAGGAGCGCAATCCATTTGACAGGATTAACTACGATTCAAGCACTGGAACCATGAGGGAGACCACTCAGGTTAGACCAGGGGCCACATTTTGTAAAAGTGAATCGAGGGGCCAGACCACGAGCAGATGATGTGTTTGTGTGAACTAATATAAATTACACTCAAAGCCATTACATAAAACGTTATAACACACCTTCATTACACTGAATGTTTTCAATCACTGCATTTTAAAAAACAAACATTTCTAAGATCATTTGATGTGTAAACGAAAATTATCTTAAAATGAAAAAAAAAAAAAAGATTTTAAGGAAATGTTCTAACTTTTGCATGGTTCTGCCTGTGTCGATGATTGTTTTGAAAACATTTTTCTGAAAGGAACATGACTGAACAGTTAAATGTCGTTCAGGTGGAAGAAATTGGAGGTTAATAACTTACAGTAAAAAATACTTTTGTGTTGATTTTCCTTCAGATTGAAGACCAAAAGAAGACAAATTTTGTCTACTCACAGGAATCAACATGCAACCCCGTGTTTAAGAGATTCTTGAGGCGACTGCTCAAAGAAATCACAAGAGTTGGTTTGGTACGTTGCTTCATCCGGCTGTTTTTATCATGAGATGTGGTTAATGACATAAGTGCGTTGTTAATGTAGGGTAACAATGTGTTCAATCTCAAACGTTTGGTATTAATGTAGCAAGTGTAATGAAAATATATCAAGAATGTCCTTCTGCTTTAGCCCAGTGATTCCACTGAGGTCATCTACGACACCAAAATCAAACTCTCAAAACAAGCTGTGACAGAGATTCAGAGCTTCCTGGAGGGTGAAGACGGGTCAAAAACAGGAGCTCTAGACAGTGCCATCAGCCAACTATTGGTAGACCTGAAGCTGCACGATCACGTGACTGTGATATGGCGCTTTGAGGACACCTTCGGCGTGGAGCTCGACACCGTGATTAAAGTAATGTCCAGGTTGAGGTATAACCATTTAAGGGTGGACAAAATGTTCTCAGGGGCCACATTCACATTACTAACACCTTTATTTTACAGGTTACATTATTAAATGGCAGAGTTCAGTTATTGGGGTTTAACAAAATAGATTCACTATCTAGATTGTGTATAATGCTTTTCAGTGCTCGCTATCAGTTACAACATGGTTACACCTAGTTTTCCTTTAGACATTGAGTGTGTATTTTACCAATAATACATCCAACCTGCTGAAGTGGAATTAATACACATTTTTTTGTCATCATTTTCACTGAAACATTGTTACAAATGTATCACAGATAGGATTTTGTTGAAGATGCTGCAGATTTGGTGAGTTTTATATAATTGTTACATGATTGTTTAATTGTAAAAACATGATTCTATTACTTAAAAGTAGCTTGTGATATTTAACTTAACTTTAAATTAAGAAATGTTAGTAGTTCAGTGTATATCAAACACGTAGCCCTTCCAATGTTTCAGTAAATTTAAAGTAGCTTGTGGTTTCAGAAAGTAATATGATTATTCTCCTTTACCTGCCTTTGAGGATCCTCTGATGTCTCTCATACAGATCATGTTGTTCATTCTGCTCGTTGTGGTCATCGTCTGCACTAACCTGTGGTCGACCATCTCCTGGTTCATGTGTTTCCGTCGCCTGTTTGCTGTGTGCGTTTTTGTCAGTATCATCTGGAACTGGTTCTATTTGTACAAGGTGAAGGAGAGTTTTAATATATTTAGTTTACATGCATCTCTGTGTATTTCTTGTGGATCTAAAATAGTTTGATTTCCGTGATCAGATTGCTTTTGCTGAGCACCAAAACAATCTGGTGAAGATGGACAGTTTCAATGCAAAATGCACTGGGGTGAAGAGAATCGACTGGAGTGACAGTCTGAAAGGTAAGGTAGGAAGGTGAACATGATCCACAGTTATTTGTTTGGTCAACAGTTAGGATTAACATCTTTCTTTTTTAAAAATTTGAATCAATTTTAATCAACTAATTTGTTTATTTATTTATTTTATTCTTGTCTGCACATGATGTCGAAGGTCAACACTATGTAGTGCAATCTTTTCACGAGACAGCAATGCATGTTTTATTATTGCAATTAAATAATGGTAAAGGAATTTATTTTATTGCACAATAAAATAAATTGGAAGATTAACCTCTTCCAATGACTGTTCCTCCTCAGAGTGGCTCAGAAGCACCTGGACTCTTCAAGGTGACCCATGTCAAAAATATTATGAAGTGCTCATGGTCAATCCTGTTCTCCTGGTACCTCCAACCAAGGTAGGATGGGACGTCTGTTTAAACAGAAAAGTATGAAGTTACATCTCAACATGTCTCCTTGTTCAGGCAATCTCAGTCACCTTCACAACATTCTTCACGGAGCCACTGAAACACATTGGTCAGGGGATCAGTGAGTTTCTGCGCGCACTTCTAAAAGATCTACCCGTTACCCTGCAGATCCCTGTTCTTATTGTCATCTCGATCGCCATAGTGGTAAAAGATCCTCGTGGAGAACAAATGTGTACATCTTTGCATTAGTTTGGAGTTTTACTCTTGTGTGTGTTTGACTCTTAAATAGATCTGCGTGTACGTAAGTGTGCAGTCCACCTTTCAGTATGGAATCAGGGCACCTCTGCGTCGCCCGGGAGGAGACCCACCTCCTCAAGTCCTGGAACAACCACCACCTCAACGTCTTGGGATTGAGCAAGTGCATAATGTAGCTGGAGGTGATGGTCAGGCACATCAACCTGTCAATATTAATGCACATAATCCTGCACAAATACAAGCACCTCAACATCACACATCAGACAATGGTCAGTTACCCAAGATTCAAGTCCATCAGATGCGGCCTCTTTCAGCCAGGCCCGAAGTAGAGACACTCAGACGCGCAGAGGATGGAACCGATGCTAAACGCCGTGGGAAAAAACTCCAAAATCTGAATGTCCCCACTGTGCCAGACTCAGAAAACCAGCAGGAAACAGAGCAGCTCGAAGGAGCGACAGCTGGAAGAGTAGCAGCAGACACAGTAAAAACTAAATCCAATGAATCGGATACATCTGAATCAAATAAGAAAGCCAAGGAGGATGAGACAAAACTCCCACAAGATGAACCCAGCATAAATGGTGCAGAAGGGAAACAAACCCAGAGTGAAGTTCAGGTAATTCTTTATTTTTCATAATGTACGCAGATAACCAGAAGGTTCATAATTATGTCCAACTCTGTACATTCACATTATATTTTATTTTTCTTTCATTTTTTTTTTTTTTGTCTGTATTCAGTCAACATTTACAGTTAATTTTAGGATTTCTTTAATTTCCTCAGAATAATCCCCTTTACCTCTTTTTAAAGTCTAGTTAATGGAAACATCTTTGTACTTGGTTACATTTAGAAGCTATTTAGCAGCAAATATTAGTCTAAATAGTAATTAAGGATAGGACGGAGTGATGTCTTGCAAATCTGAGATGTATCTATTGAACTGGTTAATTTTTCTGTCTTATGTTTAGTTGTTTTTTTCCATTTCAGCAGCTGGGAGCTTCAAACAACCAAGTTGAAACAGTGGGAACTTCTGTTGAGGAAACAGCTCCAGAACCTTAGACAGTGTTTTCAGGCTCCGCACATTGGACCATCATGTATTAATGCCAAGGAGAGCTCTTCAGTAATTCACAGTGATGTAACCCTGATGCTGTGATCGCCTGAATGTATGTGTTTTTATTTTAAAGTTGCACAATACCTCAGGAAGTTATTTTTGTAACATTCTGAGGCACACGCATCTATAGATATTTACCCAAGCAATAGCTGAAACTGAACCTGTACGTAGGGTTGAGGAGGACGTAAAAAATGTGTTCATGGCACATTGTACAACAGGACAATAGAACTGAGACTCATTTCTGATTATAAAGATAGTTTTTAAAGTTGTTTTTTTTTTTTGAAATACAGGGGTCACACTGTTTTCATTATGATTATGTATGGAAAGTTGACTAAATCAATGGGGTTTGCTTTTTTCCATGTAAAATATCTTATGGAAATATTTATTGCAATGTAATTACTGATAAAGGAACAGGAAGGGAGTAGTAATCTTAGTAGCAAACCTCAAGCTGCGGTAAAAATACTTGGTGCTGGTTTTTAATTCTGGCGCTTGCTGCTTTTTTTTAATCACTATACACTGGTTTCAAGCTGCAGCTCAAAACCAAACCAGCCAATGACGAGTTGGAACGCCAAACAGAATAAAGTGAGGACAAACTTTTTTTTACATTTTTTTTTAATATTACAGAAAGAGTATTATTTATCTATTTAAAAAAAAAAAAAATATATATATATATATATCTCGTGTCCATCCCAAATCAGTATTGTGTATATAAAACTTCCAATGAGTTTGTTTTCCAATCAATTGCTGTTGAAATTTCTTTCAATCAAGAATGTTTGCATTGTATTGTTTTCTACAGAATCCACTGTTAAAATGGTTCTGTTTGCTTTTTGTGTTTTTTGGAGTGTTGACAGAAAATGTATGATCTCTCCTTGGTTATTGATTTGATGAAATGCTCCAAATTAATTATTTAGTACTTATTTAGCCACCTTCTTCCTTTTCAGTGTTTGTTTAGTTTCAGTGGGAATAATAGCTTTAGCTCCCCTTTACGTCATATTTAGTCACTGATTGTATTTATATTTCTAGTTCTGTTAAGGACTAACTTAAAAGGACTTTTTGATGACTTGCTTACCTGGTTAGGTTTTAACCTGTAGTTTTATTCAAATTATCAAACTATATTGTGTTTGTAGCTGGGTTTAATTTACACAGGGAAGACATTTGGGTTTGTTTGTTTTCTCTCTGCTTGGTTAGATTTTTCCTGGCTCTGGAAAACTCACTCCTGATCATTTTTCTACAATTTAAGCACTTTTGTGTTTCATCCAGTATATATAACTTTTAATCCTTGTAAGTTTGGGTAGATAACAATGTCACTCACTTCAAGGTGTTCATAGCTCTTGGTAGAAGTTTCCCCACAGATATAAGTTCTCTCAAAGCATTGAGATTGTTGAGTAGAGACAAAATTGAAGATTGTAGCAAGTACTTCTCAAATATAATAAACAGTAAAACGCTCAACTTGATTATTAGTCACGATTACAGCTAATAAAATATCGCAGTATTTTTCTCTGGTGACCAACACACAGCAGAATGGTTGTCATCAGAAACTCATTCTTCTCTGTACTTGTTAAACAATTAGTGGATATTGTCTCAGTTAAACATCACTAAAGATAACTAACCCAGGTGTTTGGTTCCAACATGGTGTTCCATTCACCCAGTCACCCCATGCTTGTGTTGTCTTTGGGTTTTCTTTCTTCATGACATGATATGATTGGTTGATTGGATTCTTTAAACTGTCTTTGAGCTTGAATAAAAACCAGCAGACCCCTGCAGCTCTTCTCCTGCCACTGATCTTGACGTTAACATGATACACCATATATTTATATTTGTGCATCGAAAAATGTAATTTTTGTAATCACCCTTACTCCAGCCAAAAAATAAATAAAATTCTTATCATTTATAGATTCTGTACTGACGTGTTGAAATGTTTATTTTCACAAAAGTCTGATTTAGTGACAGTCGTTCTTATTTCTCAATGTTTAGGAATGCATTTCCTGAAGTGTGTGGAATGCATAGGAAACAGGTAGTTACTTAGTTTTTCTAGTAATAATTAGTGATGAGATGGTTGATGGTTTGCTGTATGCCAGATAAAATGAGTCACTCAAATGTCTTCTCCATGTTTTCATCAGCAGCAAAGAGTTTCATGCTAATAATGTACATTTGATATTGTAAAATCACAGATAGCAGTGAATGTATCTGATTGTAAAGGTTAAGTTGTTTAACAGTATTTTTTTCCCAGAATTTTGGAAAAAATATTTGCACCAAAATAAATTATGTTATGGTTGGATATTTTACAGTAATTTACCAGTGCAGCAGTACTCATTGGAAATAAGGACAATATGTACTAAATACAAATTGAAAAAATTAAGTTGGTAATTGAGAATGAAAATAATATATATTTTCTTTTAATTATGAGTTACTGAAGTTAAGCCATTTAAAAAACATTTTGAAATAGCATTCATGTGGACCGAAGAATTTTTCTATTAGGTAATATATATACTGTATATATATATATCTATATATATATATATTTTTTTTTTACTTCCTAGTCAAAACTATGGGAGCCTGTTTTCACCTCGAAAAAATAAAATAAAAGATCACTTTGGAAAGGCATAACTATGAGTTAGTAAATTCATAATTGCGAGTAAGAAATGAATAATTATGAGAAATAAAGTCAATGATTATGTTTGTCATAATTATGAGATAGAAAGTCATAATTATGAGATAGAAAGTCATAATTATGAGATAGAAAGTCATAATTATGACAAAATCGTTTTTTTTTTTATGTAAGGTTGCAATGAAACATTTAAAAATGTGACGGAGTAATTTTACAATAAATACGCTTTTATGTACTTCCACTGTTTTCTTCACTACATGTGTTGAATTCTAAGAACTAAATAAACAGCCAAAATACGTGTTTTTTTGAATCATTATTCAAAGTGTAATTAAGAACGGTAACAGTCAGTGTCGGTATACTGCTGCAAATGCTCAGTTTGTATCTCATAATTATCACTATACTAGCTCATAAGTATGACTTGCAGTGGTGATTTTTCAGAATCAGAATCATAATTCCTTTATTAATACCAGGGGGAAATTGCTTTTGTTACAGCCACAGAAAAAAAAAAAAAACGTTAACAAAGACAAAAGAAAGATTAAACAATAAATAAGTGTATAATTAGGTAAAAGACTGTTAAAAATAGGGATCAGATACACACACATTACAGTAGTAGAAAATAAAGTAGGATAGATAATACTAATAATAAAAAATAGTAATACATATATATAAATATATACTAATATGATACAGATATTTACAAAAAATATCGCGCCTTAGATTGATCACCTGTGAGCAGCCATAAACTCGCTTCCTGATTGGCTGACAGGAGGTCACGTGCTGAGGGTGAATGACCATCACAGAGCACTGAACGCTCTCTGTGTGAAGGTGTTCGTCTGTCCTTTTCCGGCTTAAATTACTTTTAACACAAGTACCACAACATGGAGCTGTTGGTTCGCTACCTGGACAGAAGTAACTCAGTCAGGTGAGACCCATCTATTAATTAACGAGCTTAAAACACGTACATTTAAAGAAATATCCCTGAAATACGGAAAAGATAAACACTTTAAGCGTCATTACTCCACCTACTTCTCTACCTAAAATTGCATTTAACTGTTTATTTTTCGTGGTTGCTGTAAAATATTGTTCATTTTTAAAATGGTAAACGTATGTGTGGTTAACGCAGCGCTTTGAAGTTGTTAAATGGTGAATATAGATGTATTTTCTGTTGGTTATTAATGACAAACTTTTGTGAAAACATTGGACTCGTACTCCGACAGCAGCTTGAATGTGTGCACTGTGCTCAGAAAAGAAGAAGAAAAAATTAAGAAACAAACAACCCCCCTCCAACAAATTATAAAACATCTACAGGCTCTGAAATGACTGCTTTATCTCATTCTCACTTCTGCATTTCTACTTTTCCACCCTGAACCCGAAACTTTGGCTCAGTCCCAAGAAAAAAGATTAAACAGTCAAATACTCATGTTTGAATGTTTTTAACCCAGCAGCTCTGCCACTAGTCATGAAGCCATTAAAGAGGAGAAACTGAGAGATGACCTCAGGTACTACTTCATGAGTCCGTGTGAGAAGTACAGGACCAGGAGACACATCCCCTGGAAGATGGGAGTCCAGATTCTGAAGATCATCATGATCACCACACAGGTATGTACGACTGTTTTGAAATAAAGGAGTTTCCTTTTCCTGATGTGGAATGTGGATAGATAAGTGTTAATACATGTGGTTCCACTTTAACCACGAGCAGAGTTTTGACACACAGACACTAGGGGTGGGAACCTCTGGTTACCATCACGATACGCGATACAAAGCTCACAATTATCTCACGATATGACGATACTGCGATTATCGATGTAATGGTCAGAAATCAATCTACGATAATCGATGACATAACAAGAAAAAAAAGAAATTAAGTGGAAAAAATGCAGTTTTTATTTTATACCTCTGAAAGACAATAAATTGAGAAAGTGTCCTATGAACAGTCAGTGACACTATTTTAGTGCAATAAATGTAAACAAAAAAATATCTCCCATAGTGATTTCTGTAAACAAAAAATAGCGTCTTTCTTACCAGTGACACCATTATAGTGAAATACTGGTTCCTTCAACAAACAGTGACAACATTTCTGTGAATACCTACCTGCACATTTTAGTGAAAACGCAGAAAAGGTTTTGAAAATAATAACAAAAAGAAAATGATTATTATTTTTTAAATCGATACTTAGCGCGAGCATATTGATAATCGATTGCGCGAAAAAATACCGCGATATATCGCCGTATTGAGACATTGTCACACTCCTAATAGACACACAGTTGGGCATGAAAACAACTTTTTTTCTTTGTCATTTTCACGCATACACATGAGAACATGATTATTGATCTTATTTAGTTTGATTACTTTCATTAGCCACAATAGGAAATCTATTTTTTTTTTGTTTTCTGTAGAAGACATTTTTTTGCAAGATAAAACCTTGCCTGCCTAAAATATTTTTACTTCAATAAGGAACTATTGTCATATAAGCACTGTCAGGCACAGCTAATGTTACACAAGTACGTTTACGATGTAAAGCTCATAATAGTTTTCCTTTTGGTTTATGAGTTCTTGGCTTGAGTACATTATTGTACAGATTGTCCTGAACCAAGATACGTGTGTGTGTGTGTGTGTGTGTGTGTGTGTGTGTGTGTGTGTGTGTGTGTGTGTGTGTGTGTGTGTGTGTGTGTGTGTGTGTGTGTGTGTGTGTGTGTGTGTGTGTGTGTGTGTGTGTGTGTGTGTGTGTGTGTGTGTGTGTGTGTGTGTGTGTGTGTGTGTGTGTGTGTGTGTGGGTGTGGTGTGTGTGGGTGTGTGGGTGCGTGCGTGCGTGCGTGCGTGCGCGCGTTCTCAGGTCAAATTGTCTTTCTTAATCTCAGTTAATTTCCCTCAAGTATTGTTTAATTTAATAATCTTCACGTATTTGCTATGATGAGCGTATATATAAGTTGGTTCCCATGTTTGTTTGTGAGACTGCATGACTGCTACCTCTGTGTGTCTGCGAGTGATTTATACCTGTTTTGCTTTTCTTTTGGTTCCCGTGTAGCTTGTTTTGTTTGGCCTCAACAATCAGCTGGTGGTGTCTTATAAGGAGGAGAACACCATGGCCCTCAAGAACCTGTTCCTAAAGGGCTACAGCGGGACTGATGTGGACGACTACAGCATGGCTGTCTTCACCCAACGGGATGTTTATGACAGCCTGTTTTATGCTCTAGATCAGGTACAAAATTCATCTGCACTTAGATCTTAATATTACACATAAACAATCAGGAAACAGCTTTTAAAGCTCATTTAGAATAGGATAGAGTTTATTGTCGTATGTAAGTTAAAAAGAACAGGTACAATGGAATTCCCAGAGTCGGATTTTTTTTTTTTTTTACAAATAACAAATTATAATAAGTTATAAAACAAGGAAAGAATACAAGTATACTCTACAAAAAGATAAATAAATAAATATAACCGGAGTTGAATTTACATATTGCACATAGGAGAGCGTGAGGTAAATTATCCAGCATGGGGGATTAATTTTTCAGTTTCTTAATGGGTGGAGTGCTGAGGTATTTGCATTCTTTAATGTTCTGTGCCACGAGTCTGACATCATTTCATACACAATTCCTGACTTTAATTCATATTGATAAACTTCAGTTTTATAGTCGACTTTCTAGCCCTTGCTAGAACTTGTGCACTTTAGACTAGAGCTGGGGATCATGGCCATTTCCTGATTTGATTCCGATTAGTAAGGTTTTGAATAGATTAATTAGGATTTGATTTTGATTCAGTATTGATATTTCAAATTTCTCTTGGATATTAATAAGATGGTTACAAACTTCTGACTGGGCGGCTCACCCAGTGACGCTTCCTCTGCATCTGCCATGTTTGCACTGAATGCACTCTCGTGTTGAGCAAGAGCAGTAGTCAATGTTGCTGACACAGGACTACTGGAGTTACAGTTTAAAAAAAAACAAAAACAATTTCAGCACCTATGAATCAAGTTTTGAAAATTTTATTTTGGCCAATTTTTTTAAATTTTATTTTAGACTGGAAGGCTCCTTATCTTACGTATTCTTATGTTTGGTTTAGGTTACATTTTTTTAGGGTTGGCACTTTGTTTTAATCCACCCTTAAGTCAATTGTGGTTTGTTCAGTATATATATAAATTATCTACTATACTATATACATGAATAAAAACAGACTAATCCCACTAAAGTGGCTGAGGTTGATTCTAGCTTAATTATACTCTCTCTGTGTGTGTTTAGTCTGATCTCTGTGATATTTACAGTACAGTCAGCTGGGTCAGCTCTCGGTGGGTCCCATCAGTTATGCTGAGGATGAAGAAGGAAACTTGCTGCCTCTCATCATCTGTAAGCAGTACTACAAAAGAGGCAGCTTGGAGCCCTCGGATGAAACGTTTGACATTGATGCCCAACTGGAGACCGGTGGGAATACCTTTTTTTATTTTTATTTTTTTTATTGTCTATACCCTAAAAAGTACAAAAAACTAACAGATTTGTGGTGCGGTATCTAAAATGCAATTTGCTTTTTCTATGCGGCTCTCAAACATTGTATTTAACTTGAAAATATGTGGATTAAAATGATCCACCTGTTGATCCTGGTCCAGAAACAGGTGACAGAAAAGCTAAGAGTACCTGCTAAATAAATAAAGTAAAAATAATAATAATGACAAAACAAGAAAACACAACATACAGGAAAAGCAGAGGGAGCTTATTTAAATGTTAATGTCTAGACCCAGCAATGTAAAATACAAAGAGTGACAAAACTGAGCAAATATTTAGTTTGAATTTATGTGTATTATTTGAGTTTCAGGCATTTCACAAAACTTCTTTCAGTAAAGTGAGGAAATCATGAAGTTGGAAGCGTGTGCTATGCTACAATATTAACCGATTAACGTTTGTTTATATTAGTTATGAAATTAATTACCTTTATAACTCTGTAATAAAGAAAATAAAATCACATCAATATCACAAATAGAAACCTATGTGTCAAAAAAGTCAATTTAATGATTATACCGTGAGAGCAGCGGACGTGACTAAATTAATCTTTTTATTGACTCAGCAACATTGAGCCCAAAACTAGTTTTCAGTTCCCCAGAGGCAATATTGTTGGTGTTTGCTTTTCCATAAAGGAAGTTATTGAGTTTCAGATTAAAGGCAAAATAAAAACATGTTACAGAAAATAGTGTCTTACTGTATGTGCTTTAAATAAAGTAATTTATTCACCCCAGATGACAATAGGTGAGATAATAGAAGAATACAAACACATACATTTCACTATTACTATTGGTAAAAATCATAGTTTTTGTAAAAGTGGAGCTGATGATCTTGTTGATATTGTGATGTTAGATATTTTAATACAAATGTGTGTCCAGTGCTAGCAGATGCCGATGACGGTGCTTGTCGTCTTCCTCTCAGTTTGTTTGACACAGGATCCAAAGACTGCGAGCCAATGGAGAGCCCAGAATGCCTCCTTTTTTGATTTGGACTTTTACAGGTACAAGCTGCCATTCACTGAGTTTGCTGCTTATTGACTTTCACCTCGAAGCTCACTTGTGGCATTTTTCAGACTTGTTGACATTCAACTGAGTTTCCAGCTCAAGGGAATCAACCTACAGACCGTGCGCACACGAGAACTCCCAGACTGCTACTCCTTCTTTGTTACAGTAACTATTGCCCTGTAGTTAGATTCATTAGGCACAAGGAAATGTTTAAACACAATGATGTGTATGTGGAGTGTGATGATTTTTTTTATTTTATTTAATCAGTTCATTTCCGACATGGTTGCAATCACATCATTGTTTTTTTTTTGTTTTTTTTGTCCTTTTGCATGCCGGAAAGGGCGACGGAAAAAAGCATTATGCTTATCCAGATCCGTCCCCTGATTTGAACACAGATAATTTTACATCAAACCTCGTTTCTTCCCTACTCAAACATTCACATCTTCTTCATAATTTCATCTTTTCATTAACGTTTTTTTTTATTATTATTATTATTATTCTTTTTAATTTATTTATTTATTTATTTTTTTGTCTTTTTTTATGTGATGTGTTCTCGTCTGCAGTCATTGTTCCTGTTGTTACTCCTCCTCACTGTCCTTTTTTTTCCCGTATCTCCTCCATGTCATCGCTGTATAGTTCGATGAAGAATTGACTTGAGATCTGTGTGCGTGTAGAAATATCCTCCGTGTTTTCTCCTTAAATCCTTTCAGATTTACGGACTGTTGTGTCTCTGCGTCAAGGCTATTCCAGAGGTTCATGGCTCTGTACACAGTACTATGTTTCCCAACATTAGATTTGACCCTGTCTGGTCTGAACACATTATTATGTCTGAAGTCGTAGGAATTTTGATTGTATGTGAAACCTTTTTGTATTTGATGTGGTAGTTTTTTAGATGAAGCCCTAAATGCGTGTATTTGTGTGTTGTAGTGTATTATTTCTTGCACTATTTTCTTATTAATCCATGGTACTTTGTTTGTTTTACTTTTGATTATTTGTTTCAAAGGGCAGCATTTATCGTATATTTTTTGTTATTGTGTCTGTAAATGTGTCATATGCTACGTTCACGTCTTCTTCCTTGAAAACACTCTCCCACGTCTGTCTTATTATCTGTTATTTAAAGTTTTCTAGTTGTTTTTCTCCTTCCAGTCTTCTGTATGTCAGTGTGTTATGATTTTCAAAGTTCTTCTTATTTTTGATATTTATATTTTAATTACAGATAGCTTTTGACAACCAGTGTCACAGTGGGATGGTGAAAATATTTCTGGACATTGAAGCTCAGAGCAGTGCATGTCGAGACTGGAAGATATCAGGGACTGGTAAGGTTTCAAAAAAAAAAAAGTGAACTAAGTGGGTTAAAAAAGTTGTTTTTATTCTTTATTCTTCATATCTTTAAAAATAAAATAAAATCAGTCATGGCTTGGCCCCTGAATGCAACATTTTTAATTGAACAGAGGTGGTTGTGTTCTTTTGTAGACCGTTGATAAGGCGTTGGATCTTAGTGTGGATTATCAGTGTCAGTGTGAGTGAGTGGTGTAGAGATAAATGTCTTTTTCTAACACACACACACAACTTTATTTCAGCTCAGAAGAACACACACTATCTCCTGGTTTTTGACGCCTTCGTTATTCTGGTTTGCCTCACATCGGCTGTGTTGTGCACCCGCTCCATCATATTGGCTGTGCGGTTACTGCAGGTCAGATGTGCACATTATTCTCACGTCTAACTGGGGAGCTTTGTTGTTATTTATTTTTTAATTCTATTGTCATTATTTACTACATGAAAATCAGAGGTGTAAAGAGTACTGATCTATCCTACTGAAGCAGAAGTACTGTTACTTGATTTAAATTGTACTCAAAGTACAAGTAAAACAGCAGCTCAATTCAATAGTACTCAAAGTAAAAGTTACTTGTTACTTTCACCCCCATGTATATTTTTGGTAATAAATCTTGCCACGGTTCCATTGCATACAGTAAACATGTCAAACCAAATCTTGCACAATTGGAACTTAATTTATTTTCCACAAAGGCATCTGTAATTAATAAATAAAAGGTTTGTCAAAATGTACAATTCTTTAAACAAACAAAAAAATAACGACACCAATTTAAAATTAAAAACAATTCTCAGGCTCTAATTTATTAACTCTAAAACACTGCCGTGCCATGTGGGTAACAACATGATGGGTAAAAACCCCAACCTGAACCCAAGAAAGTGGCTGGACGTTAATCAGAAGTGGCGTGAATAAGAAGATATGGATTATGTTCAATGTGCCTTCATAGTT
Source organism: Gouania willdenowi (assembly GCF_900634775.1). Classification (NCBI taxonomy): domain Eukaryota; kingdom Metazoa; phylum Chordata; class Actinopteri; order Blenniiformes; family Gobiesocidae; genus Gouania; species Gouania willdenowi. The sequence goes on along the minus strand of NC_041047.1, from coordinate 17,405,363 downwards.
TATGAAGAGACCATGAAACAGAAGTAAAAAATAATCACAAAAAATAATAATTTACTCTAAAGGTTGGGTGTACAAATGTAACTAATTACTTAATTATTTTAAAAATTACTTGAGTATAAGTAAAATGACTGATTAAGAAATAAACTCAAAAAAGTACAAGTACTCGCAACAGCTACTCAATTACAGTAACATGAGTACTTGTAATCCATTACTTTCACCTCTGTCAAAAACAAAGTATGAGACCCTTTTCAACAATGTGTAAAAAATGCCCTCTATAAACTATAAATATTTAAACTGTAAATAGACGTCAGTCGGGCTTGTCTGTGTTTTGCCTGCTTTACTCTCCAGTTACTTACGCTGCATATGTTTTGTTTTCCATCTAAAGAGATTTTCTCGATTTTTCCTGGAGAACTACAACCGAAAAGTATGTGAGGACGACCAGAATGAGTTTCTGAATGGCTGGTATGTGCTGGTCATTGTGAGCGACCTCCTGGCCATTGTTGGATCCGTACTAAAAATGGAAATTCAAGCAAAGGTAAAAAGGTGAATTCTACAAGTTGCACCAAAAAAATAAAAATCAAATCAACTCAGATCTAATGTTAATAAATAAGTCAGTGCTGAATGCTGTATATATTCTTCGGGGATCAAAATCACAATAAAACACTATAAAAGAAGCCGGTTGTCCCATTGCTTTCATTACATAACTTATCAAAGTTATCTCCAACGTGCAACAGTAATATTATTCAAACTGATGACTTTACAATTGCGTAATGGAGGAAATAAGCTGTGTTCCTGTGTTGTAATATATTCTCTGACAGTCTGTTGGACTTTGAAAGGAAGCGTTTGTGTGTGGATGCTATAAAGAGTGTGTTTAATAACCCTGACTTGTTCTATCCAACACAGGCTGAATGCTCACTCCTAAAGTCTGCAGTCTTTTCTCAATAGTGGTGTTCAGATTTTAAAAAGGGATTGTGTTATTAAAGTGTTTGTTACTCAGACAGTGTTTTTGATGTGTGAGGGAAAAAGCCATATTAAGATCATTAGTCACATTAGGATCTGTCCAAATGTTCCACTCTTTAATTGATCACTATTTAAAATTTGCTAAACATGCTTCTTAATTTCAGTTAACGTAACCATACTCATGTAGATCATCTCCTGATTTCAAACTCAAGTGAAATGATTTTGCACTGATTATTTCAGTTTATCGCATAAAACGGAGCTTTTATTTGATAAACTCTTCACTCAAACCACAGAGCCCCGACATCTGAACTGTCTGTTTTTGTTTTTCTGCAGAGTCTCACGACCTATGATATATGCAGTATCTTTCTTGGAACGTCCACGTTGATGGTGTGGGTCGGTGTGATCCGGTACCTGGGATACTTTCAGAAGTACAATGTGAGTCGGAGCTCCTGAAGCCACACACACTACACACTAGGGGTGCCCCGATCCAATATCAGCCAGAAAATTAATATCGGATTTTATCGGACTGCGTCTAAAATCTCAGATATATATTATATTATATTATATTTATTCAATTGTACAGTATAATACTGTAGATATTATGTTGAAGGTTAAAATGTATGTAACCAATTGGTTAATAATAAATGGGTCAGTTTTTCTCATACTTACTGTTGCTGACTATTGTTCTCTGTTTGAGTAACATCGCTTGATCAGGCCTTTTCTAACATTCCACACTACAAAATAAGTAATAAAAGTATGTATGATTCGTGCTGATATCATATCGTATCGATGAATACCCAGAGCCGCAACATCGGTATTGTATCGGAAGTGAAAAGGTTGTATCGGGACATATCTACTGTACATTTTCACATTCACGTTTTCACTCATTAAAAAATAATATAAGCATTTTTCCTGCACGTAAACAACGAAACTGACACTTTGGTCTTTGTAGCATGTGCTGTTCAGTTGAATACACATTTTAATGTATTTAACTCTGCACAAATTATATGTAACATAACATTTTGATATCTTTGCACCTTTCTTATGCTCAGGTGCTGATTTTAACCATGAAAGCAGCCTTTCCCAAAGTGCTGCGATTTTGCTGCTGTGCGGGCATGATCTACCTGGGCTACACCTTCTGTGGATGGATCGTTCTGGGGCCCTACCATGAAAAGGTACGTCTGACTGGTTGGAGGAGAACTGGAGTCCAGTGAAGACTAAAAGATAGGGTTTTTATTAGTGTGAGGATGCAGATGTTGTTGAGTTTAGTGAAATGAAAACAGGGAAATCCCAGATGTAAGCTGTATGTTGTGCAACCCTTTCTCAAATGAGTCATTTCCTTTAGTTTAGGAGCAGAACTTAGAATTATTTCTGCAGGGGTACAGGTTCATGAAACTCAAACTGATTGTGTTTTATTGTATTTTATCTTTAAAAAAAAAAAAAAAAAAAAACTCAACAAATTATTATTTCTTTTTAGTAATTGTTGAGTTTTGTTGATGCCAAGGTTGTTGTTTTTAGGTGTTCTTAAGAGAGCACACGTAGGATAACCCATTATTTAAATATTATTACTGCTTTGCTAATTCAAATTCAATGAGACTAGGGAAAATGTACAACATTTGATAATTTATAGGAACTATAGTTGGTGATTAAATGCTTCAGGCCTGCATTTCATGACCGTTATGAGTCTTTTATGTAACAATTTTACGAAATCACTTCTACTGCGGATATCATTAAATAGCTCTGTCAGCATTAGTTTCTTTAAAAAGAGGAAATGATTAGAGGCGTTGTTCGAATAAACCGTTTCCATGGGTTTTAAGTGCTTTTAAAGACCTTGAGTTGCACAAGGAAACCACAAGATGTCAGCATGTGTTCATCGACATAAGTTCCAACTTGAGCAGCTGCAGCTCTAAGTTTTTTTTTTTGTAACATGCAAATGCAAAAATTAGCTACACTATTTTAATAAAACAACCTTTGGTTATGGTTTATTAAAAATAGGGCACCAACAAGGAGAACTAAGGTGGAGTAGAATTTAAAAATGCTTTGAGCATGGATTTTGGATCAGACTGATTGATTTTTCTGAGTGTATGAAGTCAGAAATTAGTTGAATACGTTTCGCAAAGAAAGCTATAATTATAAGCCAGTATACAAATCAAAATGTACTATTTACAAAACTCGGCTGTAAAATACTGTCAGTGATTGACTGTGCAATGGTGGTCCCAGGATGTGTCATGTAATCTGAGAAAATACGAGTTTGTTTAGCAGTGCTGGCCCAGTTGGATAAATTATTTACGGATGTTCCGGGATGAGTTGGCCGCTAACAAGTCAGAGCTCATGAGGCAGATGTTGAATTAAATTGAGAACATCTGGTCTGCAGAAAGGTCATGTAGAGGTGTGTGAGCGATTTGGCGTATTTAATGCCTTAAAGATCTGAAAGATGAGGAGCAACTCAGTGTTTTGTGTGTGAATGAAACACGATCTTGTGATTAGTTGTGAAAGAGGAATAACTTGTATTTAATGGGCTGCTGCTGATTTTTGTAAGTTTAACCAATTACAAAGAAGTGAGCGGTCTATAATTCTTATGAGAGAGACAAAATAACAGGACAGCTCTGCTCCAAAGTGGAGGGTTTGCACCTCTGTGGTTCCACCACAGCAGTCATGCCCTGTTTTTTTCTGCATTTCTGTGTTTCCCCAAAGCCAGTGTGGGTTGTTTCTGCAGACTCAGCTCCTCTAAAGTGTTCAGTTCACAGCAATCCCCAAACTGAATCTGAGAGTAAATCTGTTACTTTGCCCAGTGACAAAAAAACTAGAGAAAGTTTAGAACGTCATATAAAGTATATAATAAACATGTTTGCATTTGATCAATTAAAGATTATATAAAATTTTTCACAAGACACAAATACAGTAAATTCCGCCTCTGTGCCCAGTAAGCACTAAAATGAGTTCTGTCACTCCAGAGAAAGGACTTCTAATATCCACTTACTGTTCAGATCACCAGATTGTAAAGCCATTGTTGTGGACTGGACACTTGTTGCATTAAAGTGAGTTGATGCATTCATAAGAAAACTTGAGAAATTAAAACTGAGAAAAACATCTTCCCATCTGGCCTCATAGGGTCTGCTGATTAGGGAAAATACTGATCCAGAATTACACAGAAGGAGCATGTAAAGCACTTATGTCAAACCCAAGGTCCGTGGGTTATATTTGGCCCTTTAGAGCGTCAAATTTGGCCCGCTCGTGAAAGTAAAAATGATAGAAAAACATGAAACACAATATTTGCAGAGCTCAGTTTTCCACTTCTTTTATCACATGATGGCAGTTTATTCAAATTGTTGAATGAACTGTCAATTTTTCCAAAATCTGAAAAATGTTCCCCAAATTATTCCATCAAATTTCCCTGAACCAAAATGAGTGTGACACCCCTGATGTAAAGAATTAGAAAGCAGCTTCTTTCTTGACCTCAGTCGCCAAGAAGAAGTAACACACTCACCTTTAAACCACTATCAAGCGATGAATTTAGAACATCATGTTATTTATGAGGTGGAATGTTGCAGGACACTATGGTAATAATGGGCCAAAAGAAACATGATCCTCACCTTTTCTCACATGAAGAACTACCGGTAAATGGTTGGGTCTTCATGCAATGCAGAGACGCACTAGAAAGTTGTCAACACCTTCAGTACAAATTAATGACTCACCTGGACTTATTTCAGTTTTACTATAGCTTCTTCTTTTTGCTGACATTTCCATATATGTTTTATATTCTATTGTAACACATAAAACCACTCGGGGTGTGGTGTTAAGTTTTGCTTTATGCTGTTAATCAAAGGAGAATTTGATTTGAAGTGTAACTGCTCATATTTTCCTCATGTTGGTGCAGTGCAGCAGTGAGCCCTGGTCAATGTTTACTTTAGGGTGGCTGGGGGACTCCCATGTAGTGTGCCGTCATCCCTTCCAGGATCCTCTATGTGTTTACTGAAGGAATAAACAAACATCTCTAAGTGACCTAGATATGTAGGGTCACGCTGATGTTGTTTTTAGATATTATCACATTCAGAGAGAATAAAGGTCTGAGACTGGTGTACTTTCTCTCTGTTTTTAGTTGTCAGTTGTTTCATTTTTATCCCAATAGGTTTCCTTTACCTTCATCAATCACTTTTGTTTTAGACACTCTGTGCTATCAGGAATCTCTGACAAGATCTAAACACACGTTACATAAATGTGGGAAGAAGAGACGCTTGATTCTTCTGTCCATCTGGAACAAACTCCTTCTGCAAAGTCAGAAAGTAGTTTCTAAACACACTTATTTCCTACGAATCCCTGCGTGTCGCATGTATTAAATACTTGTTTTAATCTGATGTGACTCACTTTCCTGTGTTTAACTAAAGGTTGGGAACTTTGTGCCTTAGTGATTTGCAGCTTGTTTAGCTTCATGTTAAATCAGACTGAGTTCTGTTATGAAACCTGCAGTTTATTAGGTATTATAATTTACTGTATTTAAAATATTTACCATGTCATTTTCCTTTATGCTGCAATTTACTTTATTTTGCTAATATTTAGTTTTTAGGCGTGAACAACACATTCCAAATTTAAATAAATTACAATACTATATTATGGAGCAAATGTGGGTTAAAAACAAAAATGAATAAATCTGATGTATGGGCTGCAGGTGCACCATTCAAGGCCTTTTTCACAAAATAAAAATCTGTATTTAAATGTTCATCATTATGACTGAAATGTTTGTATTGTTTCAAAGCTGTTCTTGTTCTGCCCTCTTCACCACTCATCTTCCTCCTCCTCCTCAGTTTGAAGGCCTGAGCCGCGTGGCCGAGTGTCTTTTCTCGCTGCTCAATGGCGACGACATGTTTACCACCTTCGCGCAGCTGAAAGACAAAAACACTCTGGTGTGGCTCTTCAGCCGAGCGTACCTCTACTCCTTCATCTCCCTGTTCATCTACATGGTGCTGTCGCTCTTCATCGCACTCATCACTGATGCTTATGAGACCATCAAGGTCAGTAGACGTCAGCACATTGTTATGGAGGACTCAAATTGTGTCAAATTAATGTCCAAATTACATTTACAACCGTGTGGTTAAGGGACTATAATCCTATTTCCCCCCTCCCTTAAATCAGTACTTAAACAACCTCGCAAAAAAATGCACAATTTTGTGGGTTTTTTGTTGCTATGACAGCTTGGCGTTGTTTTGTTACCTATTCATTCATTTATTACGAGCTGCTCTTAGGGCTTGTTTGAGAGTTGCCCAAACTTGACAGCTCTTTTCTTTTTCTACAATAATTTCAAGTGTAATGTTTTCAACTGTAAAGAACTGCCAGAAGGAACATCTACAAACCTTCAAAAAACATCAATCCATGCAGACATTTTTATTAAGTATTGATTTATTTGACTCGTTTGCACACAATCAGATCTTGACATAAAAAAAACACAATGGTTGTGTTACACTAAACTTCATGATTAAAAACTTATCAGCAGGTAAATGATGTTAGACTGATAATAATAGCAATTTTTGTTGTTACTTTGTTTCTTATTTTTTTATTTCTTTATTTTACATCAAAAGGAAGTGTTAAATGTTATTGCTAAATGCTGACAGAAGTGTAGCCCCTTGATTAATATGTTTGTTTACTATTGTCCTCTGTTTACTTTAACTTTTAAAATCTTTTTTTTTTTTTTTTTTTTAAATGTTGGAACCCGCACTGAAATATGTTGCTTTTGTATCTGTGCTCATGTTGTGTTGTTTGATTTTGCACATAGAGCTACCAGAAGAATGGGTTCCCGCTGACAGACCTGCAGCAGTTTGTCCGAGAACAGAAGGATTTTCCTGTTTTTGAAGAGAACTGTCGGACAGATGTTCAACTGAGACACTCTGTGATCTGCTGTCGTCAGCGGTGAGACTGTTCACAGTAATTTGACAATCCTTTAATAACATTCTTTCCGTTTATACGCGCTGCTGCCGACATTCATTTGGGGGAGTTTCCCTATTTAAACATCAGTGTTTCTTACAGAGACTAGAAACAATACACGTGGAAGGATTTTTGCAGAAGTGCAAGGATGTGGTTATTAAAGCAGAGCTTTTTTCTGTCATGGACAAGGCACCGACACACTTACAGACTTACAGACTTAAAGGACTTGGCAGCACAATTTCACTTTAACAAATGGCCGGGATGGGATGCAAATGACTTTTAAAGTAGCTGAGAATCAAATCTGTATGTTACTGTACATAGATCAGCAATAACAATATGAACACTGAAACTGGCGGCCGGCAGCGAGCGCCCCAGCAAACAGCATCATTAGGGCCCCATAAAACCTGTTTTATTTTTTTCCCAAATAACTGTGCATAATTAAACTAAAATGTATGTCAAAAATAAAGATACTTTTCAAATCTAAATGAGGTATTATGTGGGACCTGCAGTAATATTAGAAAAACACACACATGCGGAGGACGGGAACGGGCACACATCAGGAGCTGCTTGAAGCCTTTGTTTTCCACCACCGAGTATGGACGTAAATCTTTGCAAATAAAAGCTGCGATAGCCTCTGTTATTTGTATGGCACGCAGAGACTCGGGAGGTAGTTGAAGTGAGTCTGTCAGTTTCATCTGTGTAAACCTGTGTCGGAGGCACACTATAGCGTATCAGAGTGGGACCTCATTAAGTGTTTTTTGAGATTTGTGGTATTTCTACAGTACCTCAATTCCCAATAGTTTTACTTTTATCAAGCTCGCGTTTGTTTATATATATTGTTAAAGCCAAAATAGTTCCAAACTTCTGACTACAGCTGGGGCAGCTCACCCAGCGGAGCACCGTCTTAATCCGCCATGTTTGCGGTGAAAGCACTCCGCGTTGCGCTGCTATCGTCAGAATACTAGCGTTTAAGTAAAAATTTTATCACCTTTGCATCGGTTTTTATAAATGTTAATGATATCAATCCAAAATTGATTTTACTCAACTATACTAACCAACACTATAAAAACAAATACACGAGGAGTACACATTGATATACTTGACGTTTGTTGCTGCAGCAGCAGGATGTTGTATGTTCCTATATGTCCCGTGTTCGCCTCATTCCTTTTCTATGAGACAAACTTTATCATTAGAAAGCAGCAGACTGTAGCAGGGTTTCCTCCAGGCTGTGGTTTGGCTCTGCCCATTATGGTTGGAGAGCAATGAAATTAGTGGTGGGAGCAATGCAGCAGACACACCCAGTGATGGGCTGATTACAGGGAGACTGAGGCTGCAGTGGTGGGAGAGCCCCCTCCTACCCTCCCAGGCCCCTGCTCCCTCCCTGCTGGGTTCTGTCCCATAGAACCGACTCACATTGCCTCTCAGAGTGACCCAGAAAAGGTTCACAGAATTCTTGTGGTTTCGCTGACAGGAGTTGAGAATGATTGTTTTTTTTTTTTTTTGTTTTTTTTAAATTTTCTATGCTAAATAGTTTGTATCAACAACATCTGACCTGCTCTTTGTGGTGGTCATACTATTTTATTACCAGACTGCCTTTATAAATCCCTCTGTTTTTGTAATAAAATTATTATTGAACGTGTTTTATTACCGGTAGTTAAGTTTATTAGTTTATTCGTTTTTATTAGTATCCCTTTTAAAGCTCCTGTGTTTGCTTTTCATCACTATTTGCTTCTAATCCATCTGATTCTTTAAAGGATAATTTATGCATGGTTTAAACCAGGGGTTTTGCAACCTTTGGGTTGCGACCCCATGTTGGATCACCTAGAAATAATATGGCTGCAAATATTTTACGAAGTTTTCTGAAATTCTGAAGAAGCTCCATTTATTGAAGTTTACTTCGTTAGCTGTGAAAACTATTCTCAACATTCAACTAATATAAGACGCTATAAAATAACATATCTCTAAATCTACCGTTGACGGCAAATATTCTGCCTTCACGTTGCTTTCCATGTGTTTATCAAACATCATCGCAACAAGGCTCCAGAAAAGCAAGAAATAAAGTTAACAGCTCCAGCGAGAATGTAGCTATTTTCTAAAAGTAGAAAGGTGTGGAGGAAACAAATGCGGATGTGTCGACATCTTACGCTCGCCACATACAGTCTGAAACACAGCGGTAATGTGGTCAGGTTTAGAGAACCTGTTCAAACCAGTGATAAATTATAATTATCACTGGTTTGCAAAGGGATTTAACTGATGGTAAAAAGCTATGGTGCAACATCGCTTTATTCATTTGGATTTCTACGGAATATCATTCAAAGTTTCTCAGGAGAAATATGTAAATCTGGTCTGAACACAAGTAAAGTTTATTTATTTTATTTTTTTTAGATTTGGCGTTAATTTTATGTTGACATCATGCTTATTCTTCTTTAACACTACAACATTTATATGTCAAAACGTATGATTAGTAAAGATAGCAAATGCTGTAATCCAATCAGTGTCTGATAGATATGAAAGCTATCAGTCCCCCCACCCCCCGCCCCCACCCGTCTGTCTGTTTGAACACGTACTACTGTACACGCCGTGTTAGTGTGGGCCTGTGTACAATGAAGGAAATTTGTTTGGTTCCTGTCTTAGTCACACACAGTTGTGCGTAACAATGGGAAAGATGTTGTTTTACCTCCAGAAAGCTATGGCGCTTGACATTTTCATAAAGCCCCGCCGCAACAAAACTTACTTACTTTCTGCAGAAATTTCCAGTGAAATGATTTCAGACTCAGAGCCGCAAGAAAAAAAGCTGAATTCATAAGCAGTAAAAGTGGCAAACAAATGAAAGCAATGAATTAATCTCTGCTAGCTTAGTTTTGGTCCTGATTGTTCTACCAGACGTTGACATTCTTCTGAGGTTTTCTCTACGTGCTCGGCAGCATTGTATGATTAAACCATCCAGGATTTCCTGTGCTGCGTGTCTATAGACTCGGTTACACAGCTCTTACATGATAACATGTAACATAACTATGTAATTGTGTATCTTTCCTGTTGAGATAGGCAATAAACTGTCAGCTGCTTTTCAGACTCATCATTTGCTTGTCATTAGTGGTCTTGTCAAGCTGCACAGAGGCTGTAAGTGCAGTCATTTGCTTCCTGTCACTTGAGTAAATGTCCTCTCTGTGTCTCTGCTTTCCAAAAATTAGATCAGAATTCTCTACAACATGTTAATGCCCTCATGGATGAAATTGAATCTGCTTAGAACTAGCTTTTTGTAGCAAATGTGCGGTTGTTATCTTGTTTGCAAAGTTTTCTGAGGAAGCAAGAATCTCGCTGTGTGGATTTAAAACCATTTATTTATCTGCAATCAGTTCTTTTTTTTTTTTAGACGTAGATTGCGCTCCTTATTAAATAATTCTGCTGCCTTTTACAAAGATTAAAAAATAATAATAATAATAATAATCACGCCGATGCTTTCTACAGAACATTCACATCCTCAAAATATTTTTGCAGATTATGGAAGTGAGAGGTTGACGCATGGTTTGTGAGAGGTGAAAGAAATCTAAATATTGATCTTAATAGAGAACCAGCGACGACTTGATTCACTGGTTTGAAGGAAGAGTAAATGTTTCGACCCTATATTCATTCCTCAACTTTTTTGTTTAAATTTGCCGTCTTTTTGTAGATATTTACAATATTTGAATAGGTATCCCCCTTACACGATGCTAAACCTTTAGATGAAATAGAGTCAGCCTCATCCTAGTAGGGGGTCATGGCCACATTTTGATATCACAAATTTCTGTCGACCCCCGAAGATTTTCCTTCTAGAATTAGTTTTTGATAATGATTGTTATACTGCGTTACAAACACAGATTAGCCAGGATTAGTGATTCAAAGATAATATTTATATTATATTATGTATTATATTTTATTATTTATATGTTAACATTTGTTTATTTATTTTTTTTCAATTACCGGTACTAGAAAGTTCCAGGCTCCTACATGGGTTCACAACCCCAAGGTTGAATAACTCTGGTAGGCTTTCAAGACGCAGGAAAAGTTATTTGGAATTATTGTTCTGGTTTGTCAAAGTTTTTGTTTTTGGGAGTTTTTTTTAATTGAGTTTGTCACTAACAAAAAAAAAAAGACTTTAAATCTAACCAAGGGGCGACCGTGGCTCAGGTGGTAGAGGGTCGTCTTCTGATTGAGAGGTTGGGGGTTCGATCCCAGTACCTGACTATGTGTCAAAGTGTCCTTGGGCAAGACACTGAACCCTAAGTTGCTCCCAATGGTCGACTAGTGCCTTGCATGGCAGTCCTGTCCCATTGGTGTGTGAATGTGAGGGTGATTTGGTGAATGAGCTGATATGTAAAGCGCTTTGGGACTGCTTCAGTGTGGTGATAAGGCGCTACATAAATCTAGTCCATTTACCAAAGTTAAAATGCCACAAAAACCATTAAATGCAACTTGGTTATTTGCATCTGACACATCAAATGACCACTTAGTGCATTGCAGAAACCCTTCACACCCTTCATTCTTGTTAAAGTAGGAAACAGTAGTCACATTAGGGCTACGTATCTGAGCTAATGCCACTCGTACCATAGAGAAGTCCATTATTTGAATGATTGAATCAAGCTGTAATAACTTAACGCACAATTATAGTGTGTGGCCTTCTTGAAAAGCAGTGGAAGTTTTTTTTAAAAATGATTGGATTAGGAAAATGATTAAATCAGATTGTAGAGTGGCTAATACTTTCTGATCCTCAGTGCTGGATTGGAGATGTTAAACAAGTGCTTGTCATTACAGAGTTTCTGCAAATGATGACATCATTCTGATCAGCTGACAGCAGACTCTTTACCCCAGGATGCAGTTTGTGAAGGAGGAAGATGATTTGTGAAACTGGAGAGATGGAGATGACACGTTTACTCTGCGGGAACATGGAAAACACCGTTACCTTAAGAGCGATGGAGTTTGATGTGCAATATGGAATGTTCATAGAGTTTCCCTCAGGCTGAGAAATGGAGCTCAGGGTGCAAAATGGCTCTTTTGATAACAGTATTGACTCGAGATGCTGCCCAGAAGTTTACTGGGCCTTTGAGGGTTTCCACACATGAGATGTCAACTCAATCATTTATGGTTATCCCAATTTATGTGTTTTTCCAAAAAGTGATGCTGTGTAAATATTGCAATGTTAGATATAATTTATATGCAAAGTGAAGTAAAAAATAAAGCACTTGAACAAATCAGTGTGTGTTTTTTTAAATTTTATTTATAGTGTAGACCAGGGTTTCTCAACTGGTGGGTGGGGACCCAAAAGTGGGTCACGGACCTGTACTGGGTGGTTCGTGGACAACTGGTCTATAATAATGTCTCTTGTGTTGGACTTTTCTTTTATTTTGAAAGAAACTATTCTGCTCACAGGCATGCTGTGAAATGCATGTTGCACAGGAAAATATATAGATTTATGCCTTAAAAAAAATTAGAGATGTGTATTTTCAACAGGTATTTTTGAAAAATTGAATTTGGTTGGTTGAATTCTAAAAAAAATAGCGGTTCACAATTTAATGACCGTGGCAAATGTGAGTCCCAGGGTGAGACCAGTTGAGAATCCCTGGTGTAGACTATGTTAAAGCACAGAAAGTTGAAAGTGTTACAAAGTTCATCTAAATCGCACACCCTACTGAAGTGCTAATGGTGTAGTTGTGAATGACTTCACCTAAACTACAGCGTGAGCCAACTTTATCACTAAATCTGCATGTTGAGACAAGCAGGTTAAACTTGGGTCATGTGAGGAGGCAGTTTTAACCAAATTTAAAAAATGTTCAATCAAATATCAATCATTGGACTTGGATCTGGCTTTTTAAGAGGTTGTATTATATCATTTTCCACTTAGTGAAACTATCTTCATTATATTTCATGTGATGATTATAAGGCTATAAGTCATGAAGCTTTCCCAGAGTGGATTTCCCCTCTTTGCCAATACTGATGTTGGCATGATGCAAGCATTTAGTTTTTTTTTTTTTTTTTTTTAAAAAAAACAGGACAAACGACAGAGACTGAAAAGAAATCAAACAATTTCAGTTGCAATTGCAATATAGAGATGATTAAAATGACTGCACAATTACACTAGAGATGGGCAACTTTATTACAGCGGGGGCTACAAAAATGTGATTGTTTGATCAGATTATCAACATTTATGTCAGCTTTTAGAATAATGACTAATGTGAGTATTAAATACAAGTAAGAAAAATAAATGTTTTTGAAATAATTTTCTGTTTTTTTCTGTCATTTTGTATATTTTTATTGTTTTGTGTGTTTTTGAAGTAATTAAATATGTTTTTGATGTAATTTTGTGTTTTTGGTGTAAATAAATGTATTTTTTACATCATTTTGTGTGTTTTTGGAGTGAATAAATGTATTTTGATGTAATTTAGTGGGTTTCTGGAGTATGTAAATCTATTTTGATGTCATTTTGTGTGTTTCTGTTGTAATTTTGTGTGTTTCTGTTGTAATTTTGTGCTTTTCTCTGTCATTTTGTGTATTTTTGTTCTGTGAATTTTCATTGTCATTTTGAATATTTTTTTTGTATTTTTGTAGTCATCTCGTGTATTTTTCTTGTCCCTTTTGTGTGTTAATGTAGTCAATTTGTGCATTTACTTTGGGGGCCCACACAAAATTAGACCGAGGGCCGCATGTGGCCCATGTGTGACGTAGAAGATGCACTACAATGATCTTGCAGAACATAATGCTTCCTCATCTTCTCCACAAAAGTATAAAGTGGTATAATGATGGCATCCTGTTGACATATAAAGGATTTGCCCATGCATCCTATTACTAACCACGTAGCTATTATCATTGTGAGTGGCTCAACTCTCTTTATTGGCACACATAAACACGCAGAAAATCCACTTCTGCATCTACTGTATCTACTCTTTCAACAGCCTGGGGTATAGATTATACACTTTTAATTCACAACAATCTATTAAATTCTTATGATGTATTAAAAAGTCATTCTTGGTTTGCCACTCACTAACAGCTAGCCATGACACAGGATGCCCATGTTCATATCTGCAGTAGCACCACTGGGAATGAGTTGGACTACATGTCACAGCAGAGGTCATGACCATTGTTAAGTTTCTAATAAACTAAACAAACATAAGATGTTAGGGTTTCCAGTAATAAAAAATAAATAAATAAAAAAAGAGACTGCCAGAAGCTTATCAGTCGTTGAAGATTGTGTTGATTCTTGTGAACTTCCTGCTAATGGGATTAGTGGTGTTGATGTTGAATAACCATTTGTCGGTTCATTACCTGAGCAAAGAATGGTTGGCTGGTGTCTGTTGACTCAATAAGTGTGTGCAACGTTGGAAACAGGTGATTGAATTTTGGTGGTAAATTTCTCTGTGTTCAATATAGGATTTCCAAACCAGTGGGGCTCTTTTTGGATGAACTTCATCTCATTAATACAAAAAAAGTAAAATCAACTATTTAGTTTTAATGTTCATTTCACCTCAATATTCTAAGCAGTCCCACTGGAAAACAATTCTGACCGCCACTGGCTTTTAGAAGCTTAATGTGAACATTACTTACATTGTTTATTATGTTGTTCATTACTCTGTAAAGTGAAGCACAGTCACTTGATAGCACTTTGAGTAATCCATTTAGACTATTTAGACAGACTAAAGATACAGTTGCAATAATTAGTTTCCAGTAAGTTCTGTAATGTGAGATCAAGTACATTATTATGAAACTTTTCACTCAGCTACATTAGCCTAATGATGATTTTGATTTTCTCAACCACAAATGCAACTGTGGTTCTTAATTGTACATTTCAAAGTTGGATTTTAATTATTGACGAATATAAATCAATTCTTAAATGTCAAAAGTTGGATTATATCCATTTTTCAAACTATACTAATACATACCAGGTGAGTCCTACATTTCAATTATAATGTAAAATATTGAAGGTGTTCATCAAAAGAGAAGTCAAATAATTCAGCAGCTGATTGACGTGAAGTAGAAAATCAATAATAGAAAATGTAATTGACAATTGTTAATCGAAAATCAGTTTTTAATTCAATTGAGACTTCAATAATCAGAATCTAATCAAATCAGGAAAATTATAAACCTGCCCTGGCACAAATACTTTAACTGTAATATAACACCGTACTGAGCGGCTGGTGGGGGGCGTTGGGGATTGGCGCCCTGGTGATTTGCTCTCTGTCTTCGGCTCATTGGGGCATCCTCGGGTGTGTGTGTGAGGGCGGTTGCTGTCTCTCGGACTGGCGTCTCTGAGGCGTCTGCTCGGTCATGGGGGGTGCCCTGGGGCTCCTTAGCGCCCGTTGTTGCAGCAGGCCTGGCTGCACTTTCGGACCCGGGGGTGGAGCCTGGGTTCACGGAACTGGCTCTTGCACAAACATTGGTTGTGGGTGGATGCACTGGCATGCCTTTAGTTGTGGGATTAGCTCGTATTGGTCTTAATCTTAGATACGTTGATCCCAAATACCAGTTTTAGGTATAACTAAAACTGGTATTTGGTAAATGGTATAACTCACTCCTTTCATGACCACCATCATTATACTTAAGCTGGTGTGCCACCCGCTTCAATTTCTCCACACCAGGGGCGCGACTGGGGGGTTGAAGGTGGCCCGGGAGTGACAGACGGGCCCACTTCATACGTGGTGTGGGGAGCCAATGAAAAGCACAACACTGCATTTGATGTTGCTTTGGACATACTCATATAGTAATCATTAACTTGAACCCTTAGGTAGACTATAGTAAAAAATTACAGCAGTAAAGTGATTTTACAGCATGTAGTGATTTAAGGTCATTGTTACAATAAAATGTGGCTGAAACCAACCACCAAACTAAGCTCCAGTATCCCTTATATTTTAAAACAAGTGGACAGAAATCTAAAATAGCCACTTGTCAACCACTTACTAAATACGCACATACAAAAAAATCTGGTAGGCCTACCTTTATTAAAATTGAAATGCTGTGAACATTCCTACTAGGGCTGGGCGATATGGACCAAAACTCATACCTCAATATTTTTTCTCAAAATGGTGATATACGATATAAATCTAGATCATTTTATTTCAAATGAAGACTGAGCAGAAAGACAATTCTGGGTTAAATTTGCTGGTACAAAATGCCACACAGACACATTTATTAACAAACAGCGGCACAATATGTGCCACTTTTGGCTTTTTCTCCTGTAAGGGACAGCACATATGAGTGAGTTTTGGAATATAGCTTGTTATGGGGAAGGTCTGGGTTAGGACGCACTCATTCATCCATTTAACTAAGCTTTACATGGTATTCTGATAGGTAAAAGCAAGTACTCCTAAAACTAGTATTTTTATACAAAATACAATATCTGTCTATGTATGTGATATTGTAGTTTTCTATATCGCCAAAATAGAAAACTTGATACATCTTGAATTTCGATATATCGCCCAACTCTAATTCCTAAATTATAAAACAGCCTAAATTAAAACATAAATAGGTATATGAAGCACATGTGTTTATTTAATATACTTACAGTTCGTATACAAGTCTACACGTTGCATATTCACTGTTAATTTCACGTTGCTTGTTTTTAAGTTAGAGATTTATATTTTATTTTCATTACATATTTTCTTTTAATTTCTCATGCTCATGTGATTCTCTGGTATTCACTAATGACTTATTATATACATTTGTTGCAGACTTTACATCCTTTAACACTTTTTGAAATAAGTGTTTTCCAAAAAAAAAAATATATATATATATAGGAAAATTTTAAAAATTCTAATTTTTTTCTTTTAATTCAATAGAAATTTCAGGCGACCCCACATTGGCTCCTGACCCCAAGGTTGAATAACACTGATTTAGTGGCTCATGAATATATTTATTTCCATTTTTACCTTAAAGTATTTTTAGTATTTATGGAATATATGTTTTGTAAGTAGGGAAACTGAGATTTTTAATTTGAAGCACACGTGTCTATTAAATTGCATTATTATTATTATTATTATTATTATTATTATTATTATTATTATTATTTAAGGCACGTTCCCCTCCAGGCTCGGGTCTGGTTAGTCGGGTGTCATTCTGTGGGAGGCTCGCCCACATTCACGCCCTCTACGTCAGCGTCCTGAAGCTTCAAAGCTGGAGCTGAGCTTTCCTTCCTCCACTCGGTCTGTCTCCTCCCTCCGCTCAGAGCTCCAGGCTCCGGGGACACTCAGGAAACATGTTCCCGAACATTTCCCAGCGTCTGCTCCACTGACACACGGTCACTGACTCCACGGAGTCCACAGGTGAGCTCACCTCAGCGCAATATTTCTGCTTCAACCACCAGAAAAGGTGATATTTATTTAATTTCCTTTTTTTTTTTTATGGTCTCTGTCTTTCAAAACAATGTTTTATTGTTTTTGCCTAGCGCGTTCCTCAGGGGGAGTTTCTATTGTATGTGCTGCTGCTGTTGTTGTTGTTTTACAAGTTATATTGTTCTCAATAAGAAAAAAAAAAGCTTTCATTAAACATGGAGTGAGAAAAACTTTACATTCTGAACAAGGTGAGGTCTAGACTTGCTGCATATTTGTGTTGTTACATTCACACAACACACTGCCTCATTGTTATTCTGAGCGATCACATTTTCATATTAAGCTTTATTATAGTATGAGGCTTTTTCCCTTGTATGATTTATTTCAATGACAGTCTTCCCTATGATAAGTCGTCTTGTTGACTTCTTGATGCCATGTATGGAAACATTTCTGGCGTAACTTTTTAATCACTCTTCAGCTCTAACGTCAACTTGTGTTTAACATTAGAGTCCGACCCATATGAGATTTTTAGGCCCAATGCTGATAACAATAATGGGCATTTTTAAAAGCATATCTCCAAAGTATCTGCCGATAACTGATGTATTCATCGATAGGCGATATACCAGCTGATATATAAAGAAAGTGTCTAATTGTACGGTTGCCGTACGGACAACCCCCGGTCCTTATTGGTATGGTTACCGAAGTACCTTAGGGTTAGGGTTATAATCCAATTTGGAAACAATTTTTAGGGTTAGGTTTAGGGTAAGGTTTAGTCATAGTTGCGCGACCTAAACTGGCCAATGACTGACCAATCACGTGACCTAAACTGGCCAACTAGGGACGCTGCGTGCGGATAGAATGTCGGTATATTGCTACGGCAGCCGTACGGATAGCCACTGCCATATATAAAATAAGCAGAGCTACAGAATATTCATGCAGCAAAAAAGTTAACACATCAGTTAAACATTATAGCCTATTGATTAATCAGTGACAACTAATATCGACCCCACTGATAAATGGGTCGTTCTCTATTTGACACGACTGAATGTTTAATTTAAGAGCCACATATCCAAGGCCTGATAGTATGACTAATAACAGCTTGAGTTTCACTTTTAGTATGAAGATGGGGGGATTTCACATGGTTTAATTTCTTCTTGTGTTGTTCTCCAGACTTGTCTCTACAATGGCTCAGCACAACTCCAGCCAATGCCATTACAACGAGACCATGATATTCTTCTACAATTCGAGCGGCAGTGACGATAAATGGGACAGAACTCAACTGATCCTGGTCCAAGTAGTGGGCTCCCTCTTCTGCTGTTTCATCCTGCTCTCCAACGCCATGGTCATAGCTGCTGTCGTCACCAACAAGAGGTTTCACTACCCCTTCTATTACCTGCTCTCCAACCTCGCTGCCTCGGACTTTCTCGCAGGCATTGCGTACGTGTACCTCATGTTCAACACAGGCGAGGTTTCGCGGAAACTGACCGTCAGAGAATATTTCATCCGTCAAGGACTGCTGGATGTCAGTCTCTCAGCATCGCTTGCTAACCTGCTGGTTATAGCTCTGGAACGCTACATCTCTGTACTGAGCTGGAAGGTCCACAGCAACCTGACCAAGAGGAGGGTGACCCTGCTGATTGTGCTGGTCTGGGCCATCTCCATCTTCATGGGAGCTGTTCCCAGTCTGGGATGGAACTGTATCTGTAACCTGAGCATCTGCTCGCAGTTAGCTCCCATTTTCAGCAGGAGCTACTTGATCTTCTGGTCCGTTTCCAACCTTGTGGTCTTCCTCGTCATGGTGGTCATCTACTTGAGGATTTACACCTACGTCAAGAGGAAGACATCTGTTCTAATGCCACACACCAGCGGCTCCATCAACCGCAAGAGGACGCCCATAAAGCTCATCAAGACAGTCATGGTTGTTCTCGGTAGGTGCCACTTAACAAATGTCGGTCATCATTTCGGATGATGCAGCGTTGAGTCAGCACAATGAGATCTGATGTTGCTCTTTGAATTGGCAGCAAGTCACAATGTTTGCGTGAACCAATGTGTTTATTTTGATCTAGGTGTAATTCTACTTCCAGTCAGTGTCTGTTTGTCTAAGACTTCAGACACTATCTGTGGCTTTAAGTTGTCTCATTGCTTCTTTACTTTAACTTAATGAACATATGTTTGGACATATCACCAAAAAGTAAAGTAAAAAAATGTATTCAATAAATTAATAAATAAATAATAGCAAAAAAACCATAAGCATAATAATAATAATAATAATGTAGTGGATTTATTTAGTGCCTTTCTTAATCACCCAAAGCACTTTACATGGCATTATTCTTTCACTCCACACTTAGTGGTGGTAAGCTACTATTATAACCACAGCTGTCCTTTGGAATTTGGAATAAACCAGCCACTTAATCCAGATTTAAGTTTAATTCAGAATTAAAGTAGCATTAGGAATTGAGTGTTTACATGGTCAGTTCAAAGATGAATTAACTCTTATTCTGCTTTAAAGAGGAATTAAAGCTCCCATGTAAACATGGCCATTGTTCTTTAAAAGGTCTGTTGTTTGCCCCCCCGGGGTCTGGTCTAAACCACATTTTTCAAGTGCACAGTAATACGTGTAAAAGAATAATAATAATATAAACTTCCAATACTAACTTTCAATGGCTGCTCAGATTTATCACGGTGAAGAAAAATATCCTTCACATTATCTGTCAATGCATTTTTAAAAACCCATACATACAAACAGCTTACAATGACATCATTTTAAGAACAACAATCTTGAATACATTTTTGCTTAATGGGGAAAAAATATTTGGCTTTTACAGATTGATACAATCAGTTTTAGACAAGGTGGTTGATCACTGAAGTCCTGATCAGAAAAACGATGTAGTTCATCATTGTTTTTCTTTCAGGTGTGTTTGACCAAATATGGGGCCGTAGGATATTATCATGTGTCCTTTTATTGGTGTATTTCATTGCAATACGTTACACATCTTTTAAAGAATAAACAGTCGGTACATTATGTCAGTAAAAAATTCCTTTGCAGCAGAGACAAATTGTTGGTGTTCAAAAGCATGTTTTCTGTCAGTGTGAAGAATTTCCCTGGATGTCCTCACGTTTGCACACGCTCACTTATCAGCAAGTGAATACCACTGGATAGACGTCGTCTCCTTGGGTAACGGTCTCGTCCAGCATTGCTCACCATTGGCTGCTGTGTTATTTCCATGGTAACTGCTCCACAGACTATGTGGTGTAGGGGCCACTGTCCCATACTGGCGTCCAGTGAGCATCCTCTCATCCCCGCCCACAAAAGAAAAACCCACACTCGAGAACGTTATCAGTTCCTCTCAGAAGCCTTTTTTTTTTTTTTTTCCTTGGTAAAATGTTGGTCGTATGAGTTTAATCGCCAAAAGCAGTGGCCAAAAAATGGACAAATAAAGTGGAACCAGGTGGTATATAATGGCAAAGGCTCGCTTAAATGGGCAAAATGTGGCAAACAATTGTGAAAAAGGGCAAAAATGTGGAGCAAAAAGAGGCAAAATGTAGGGAAGAACTGAAATAAGTGGTATTTATTGGACAAGAGTTAACTTATATGGATGAAAAGTGGCCAACAAAATAAAAGAAAGGACAAAAATTGGTTAAAAGTGTCACTTAAAAAATGGACAAAAAAGGGGATTTTTATTTAGGTCTAAAATCAATTGCAGAACTTTTTGAAAATGGGACAAAGCAAGTTGTAAAAAGTGGTTAAAAAGTTTCCCCTTTTTAAGGTTTTCTGGGGGAATAAAATCTAAAATGAAGACATAAGGAGCCACATGTTGAGAATCGCTGACTTAATAACGGCTTCTACATGGTGTCCTCCGATAATAGTGGGCTGGTCTGGACACAAAATGCCAGGGCTGAATTTTTGTCCCCTGGGTACCATTATACATTATATTATACATGATGCTCTGCAAACATCTGGGGTTTGCAGAGTATGATGTTTAGGTCTGGGAAGGCAGCTGTACAAACCAGTTCAGAAGCAGATGTAGCCTGTACTTATTCACTTATTAGATCTGTTTGCTGCAATTGGTTAACACAAAATGTGAATTTCTATAGTAGTAGTATTTTATTTATTTATTTATTTATTTTAAACAAACAAAACCCTGTCTCTAAAAGCAAGGACATGTGATATAATGTCTGTAGCTTTAGCAAACAGAAACTAATCGTATGAAAGAGGCAACCTTTCAACTTTACTGCTCGAGAGCAGAAAAACCAATAGACTCTGTGTCTGCATGTATCCACCAGACAAAGGAACGAGGGGTTCTACTAACTGCAGCGCTAAGCCACAGAGCATGTTTTTGTCCTGCAGATGTAACAAAGCTGCAGAGATGCAGTCATGCCAGGCAAGTTGCCACTTGTTGCTTCTTCTTAGTTCCAGATATCTTTCAGTGACTTGGTATTTGTGCCCAAACATGTTTGTAGTCGATGAGTAGAAGGCTGCTTTAGTGCCCTTGTGAGCTACTTCTGTTATTTGCCACACAAATTGGAGTAGATATTTTATTTAATTTTATTTTTTAAACAACAACAATGATAGTCTGTCCCTAATGTGTGTGTGTGTGTGTTAATAATTCAAACAATAAATAAATAATGTAAGATTTTCAACCCTCCCCTTGCAGTAACTTTGGTTTCCTCCCACAGTCTATGGTACATTAATTAAAGTCTCATGTTTATGTGCATTTCTCAATACATTATGTTCTGAGTTTTATTCACAAAAATAAGTAGAATAGTCTTAGTGAAATGATTTAAACAACTTGTAAAAATAATTGAGGGATTCTGCATTTTGTTATGTTTTGAATGCCTCTGTCCAATGTTATGGACTCTAAATGGATTAAAGTCTTTGGTTTATGAATGAACCAATTCTGACAATTGGTGGAAAAAAAAAGCTAAATTATGAGATCATTATACTTTAAGACCCAAAGCTAAGTAGTTAAATGTTGAGTTTCTATCTCAACTGTCTCACTTCTGGGCTGTGGGTGTGACTTCCTCTTGGATAAATTACAAATAAAGAAATGAATAAACTCAACTCTCTTTGTTAGTGCTAGACAGACATGTAACTCAATAGATAATTGTAATTCTTGTGATTGTTAAGACTGATTTCTTTAACTAAATGATTAAAAAAATGAATGTTGTGTATTGGCCACTTACTAACAACAACCTCTTTATTACAGGAAGTAATGCCCATAATCCTATAGCTACAGTTATTAGCTTTTTAAATTTTTTTTTAAAAATCTATCTCTTCTTTATTTGATTGCAGGGGCCTTTGTGATTTGCTGGACCCCCGGCCTGGTGGTGCTGCTTCTGGACGGCCTCAACTGTAAGAGCTGCAACGTCATGAAACTGAAACGCTGGCTGTTGCTTCTAGCCGTGGCCAACTCTGTCATGAACCCGTGCATCTACTCCTACAAAGATGAAGAAATGTGGACCACCTTCAAGAATCTGCTGCGCTGCATAGGCAATGGCACTCGCCGCCAGCGCTCTTCCAAAGCCAACGCCCGGCCGCTGAGCTCCGGTCAGGACACGGGCGGCAACAGCCAGGCAACCTCAGAGGAGATGAAAAGCGATCAGGAAACGCTGAAGACATAAAAGAAACAATTGTCTAAACTTTTACTGAACTCGTGTCCACGTTTGACTGATTGAGTTCTACGAAGACGCTGATGGAAGTTGACTTGATCGGTTCTTTTTTTTTTTTTTTTTGCTAAACAATTAGTGAAAAGCAGGCGTTTCTTTTCAGATCTGGAGCTGTGGTTTGAATAAAGATAAGAGAGCTCCATGCACTAACAATGGCTGCTTGGGTTACAGACGTCTTGCTTTGTGAGCATTGTGTATAGTCTTCTGGCCTCAGTTTGGGTTTAATGTTGATGGAGAGTCCTTTGGCCGTTTTAATGCCGTTTCTCTGCCTTCCTCACCACTTCCTCAGGCTATTTAAACATAAATGATACTGTGCACCAGTGACTGAGAGGTTTGTGAGTGTTGCAACTGTAGATTTATACAGTTACCCCTAGAAGGGTGATATTTGTGCTTAATAAGAGTTATGTTGACAGTTTTATTTTTTGTTTTGTAAATCTTTGAAGTAACCCTGTAACCCGTCTATCTGCTATACACATTTCATCTAAATGAGGGTTGCAGGGGCGCTGGAGCACATGAAATACTGTAATGCAGCTTGTTTGTAGTCAGGCACTATAAAAGTGATGTTTTGCTTATGCAGGGCACTTTGTGAAGGTTTTCTTGTATTTCTAAGCAATGTTTGCGTAAACAAATCACTGTAAATCTTTTGAATTTAATTACTTGTATTTTTTTCAAGCCTGTAAAAAAAAAAAAAAAAAAAAGATCTTGTAATCTTTACCTTCAGCATATTGTAACTTCACAACCATAACCTGCATTGTATTATAAGCAGTCTTTTTTACAGTCACTCCTCTGCGAATATCCTGTTGTCAGCTTTTCCCAACAAACGGATAAACTCCCTCATGGGAGAATCCTATGGAGGCAAACCTGTTCTCCTTGTAGCATGCTTTTTTTTTTTTTTTACACATCCGTCTCTTTGTGCTGCATAGCTGCTGTTCCTGCTGACGAAACCATGGAAGGGCTGTAAAACTATGTTGCAACACACTGGAATCCAGCTCAAGGCTCAGCAGACAATATGTGGCTGCAGGAACAGAGGACGATACGACTGAAACATCCTTCGCACGCCAACACGGACACACACACTCGAGGCCCTGTAGTGGGTGAGGATGACTATACATTTATTAAAACCACTGGCAGCGTTAAAAAAAACCAGGCTTTTGTGGACTTGTACAGTATTTATGCACGCTCCTGCTGTAAGTGTCTGTCATCATTAAAGTTACTTTGTTTTTATCTGAGGAATGTTGAGTGGTCAGTCAAAATGTTTGCTGCTGTTTGGATGTAAAAATATTCATTATTGAATATCTAAAGCTGGTCAATTATTGTTTCTATGATACATCTTTAGTTGATATTATTGTAGTGTATCAATGCATATAGTATTTTTATACAGGAAATGCAAACAAAAAGATGACAAAACTATTTAACATATAATACAAATTCAAATACATGAGTGGAAGTTATTTTCACCTTTAAGAGATTTAGTAGACAAGAATCTGATGTAATCCAATAAGCAATTGTGATGACTAAATCAAAAAATACTTTGTCAGAAGACTAAAATTAAATGTGAATACTTAAGATTGGTCACCACTGTGGGCACATCTCAGTCAAATTTATTTAATGTACCCCAAAGCACAATTATTATTGATAAGGCCGAAAAGGGCTGTCGCGGTGTGTTGATGTGTTTTCTTTCCTCAGCAGCTACCAAGTTAAATTCCATTCCAAGTTAAAATCCATTCTGATTCTAATTAGAATAAACATTGCATTGATCAGCGGCAAAACTAACTGGGTGATTCTCATTAAATTTTTGTTTCATTGAGTTACAAAATGAAATTTTAAGAAGACAAGAATAAACACATTTCTTTTTTAGGCATTAATAACGAGGTCTTAAGTGTTTGTGGGCATTCATTTTAAAATGTTTACTGCGAATTGTGCACCTTTTAGAACATATTTTCCAAAACAAGTCCAAAAAAATATCTCAAAACATCTCAAAACGTCAAGATCATTAGAAAAAAGAATAGATTTTTGAAGTTGGATTTCTGACAGTCCTGCACAGTTACTTGAAACTCTGACTTGACATATATATTTAAATGAACACTTTTATGTGATTTAGACTCATTACTGCAACACCTTCCACAATCTGCAACCTAAAAGTTTTGTTATTTCAATGAAACCTATAGATATTTTCAAAATTATTTGATAAACCTGAAAGGCATAAAGTATATATTGTGCACACACATTTTAAAGCTAAACTAGATTTTTATTCATTAAATTGACATTAATTCAACACCTGTTGCGGTAATGTCACGCGGGTTTCGGAAAGGAGGTTCAAAATTTTGGTGATGATCAATAAATATACTATAGTGTAAATATAAATTGCAAAATATTGGTAACTATGTTCCAAACAGTCAGTAGGCTTAGCTCTCAGATAGGTTTCTATAAGGAAAAATCCGTGTCCCACGTAGCTATGCCATATTGTCAAACCGAAGTCCCAAATCAGACCCCCGAAAGTAAACAAGTGCGTTAACATAACGTGATGCATCCCCTTCTTCACTACCACTACATTATGATGTTTCATAAATCAGGAATGCATGCACAACCAAGACAAATGTTTACATCAAACACTGTTTTGGACACAATGAACTCCTGTCCACTTTGTCTGCTTTGTTGGTCTACCACCAAAATCCAGCTCATGTTCCCTAATAGTTTGCTTTTACAAGCAATGCTCTCAAAACAAGCCAAATGCCTCCAAAAATCCATCCACGTAAAGTATATGAGTATAAGCAAATCTGGATTAAACAAAAATGTCCTATTTATATTCTATCATGCACTGCATCATGTTGATGCCATATTATGTAAATTAATATAAAGTAGGGATTATTATCAGACTTTTGCAATCAGCACCTTAAAATTAACCACATGAAGTGATCCTCAGTTTTTTCTCAAAGGTCCTTCATGTTGATGTTTTAATGATACTGACTGCTTGTCTACAATATAAGAGCTTCCACTTTTCCTACTCGTACAGCCTCTGTTAAAAGGAGTGTGTGGCTATAATTTAAGATGCAGTCAGCAGCTGATGAAGAACCATCACCAGGGATTTCCACAGGGTACTTCAGGTTGATTTGCTCTCATCAGAGCAATTCATGGATGACCTCTAGTGTTCTTTCAATCCTTTATAACAGGACACAGAGAATGGACATGGTTATGCTAATGGTTTAGAGCAAGAAGGCCCCTGGTTTGACTCCCTGCGTGGACACTTGGGTTTTCTCTCTGGACAATGACTTGTATGGAGCTAGATTTGTGTCTTTATTATTCAATCAAAAAAAAAAAAAAAACTTAATGAATGAATCACTTCAATCAAAAAAAGTTTACTTCAATCAAAAATAAATATAATTTTTTCTTTACCTGAAAATTAAAGATTAAAGTGATTTTTTTTGATTGAAAAAAATGTTTTTTTTATTGAATAATAAAGACAAATCTACATTCATAGACTTGATCCTACAGTTTAAAAATCTGTAATTTAGATCATTAAAGTAAGTCATTTTGTTGGAAGTGTAGGGGAGTGGTGGCACAATGGTTAAGAAAGCCGACAGTTCGCTGGTTTGAACTCCACCATGAGTTGTTGCAAAGGCCCGTTACCTTTAAATAAAATTAACATTTGTTGGCCCAGCAACCTCAATGGGCACAAGCCTGGATAATTGTAGAGGGTTTCATTATTAAGGGCATCCAACATGAAACCTACAGTATAACAAAATAAACATGCAAATCACTTGAGGATTCGCTGTGGCGATCCCTGAAGGCAACAACTGGAAAAAGAAGAAAAAAATGGAGAAGACGACATGTTGTCTTTGTCCTGTCCACGATGTAAAGCACCCAATGGAAGTTGGGATGGGAACCAACACACAGGATATTAATGTATGAGTGAACTCCAAGTTCACCTGATATTGTTTGAGTTGACATTGAAGGGAAGTGTTAAAATATAAATCAACCTTTCTTAATAACAAGATCAATGCACTGAGCATTGTGGCGCTAGTTACCGTCTGTTCTATATGTTCAGACGCTGTGTCTGTTTGCACAGCCCAGTCTCACGGGGGATCGTGGAACTGACTTAAAGAAAGGAATCTATTGTTTTGTGCGCGTCAACAGGATTTCCTCGTATGTTACGTGCTGCTTGGAAAGAATTTCAAACTGATTGGAAGTTTTTTTCCTCGTCGTACACTCTAAAAACAGCTATAGGTTATTTCATCTACTCAACCGCAGGGTTATGAAATAAATAACACAAAATGGGTTTTGGGTTATTTTTGTGTAGCTATTGCTGAGTCTAAATCCATCAACCAATTTACATTGTTTGACCCAGCACCTGGGTGATTTGTGTGACAAAAGTCATCACGTAGATAGACATGCTCCATCACCACGAGGTACATGCTTCTCTTCCCGCTGCGTGCTCACACAGATTACCTGGAGTCTGACTGAGCATCCTCGTGCCAAAGCAGATGAGCAGTAAAAGGTTGGCAGTGGCTATCAGTACGTAATATGTGTCATTAACTGACAGTCTATCCGTACATATACCGTATATATATATGTCAAATGTGGGATTCAAACATACAGCAGCAGAGGGAAGAATCTTTCGGCCAGAGGCACATTACACTTGTGTAGAAAGCTCCGGTAACGTCATCTTTCAAACGGATAGACTGCCAGTATATAGATATGTATTATGTACTAGGAGATACTTCCTAAAAGGTTTGTGCTCACTACATATTATGGTAGGGTTTGGGTTAGGGTTAGGGTTAGTTACTTTACTGAATACTTATTTTCAAGATTAACTAGGTACTTTAATTACTTTACACAAAAATGTGACGCACAAAATATTAAACAGTAGACCTTCCAGCCTAATTCTATTCTTTTGGCATGTTCCACATTAAAAATTCAATCAAATGCAACAGTCCCTTTTTAAATCTTGTTGTATTCTATTTTTTTTTAACACTATGCACATTGAAACTTATTTACTACACATACAACCACATTTTTATAAAATAAAACAACTCTTTTTCCTATCAACTTAAATTTTTGTTTTTCTCTGTGGCAGTTTGATGCCGGTTTTGGCCGGAATTTTTTCTACGATGCGTAGGAATGATTCGGAGTCTACGGTGGAAATTGGCAATACGTCCTTGATAATATAGCCAGCTCCATTTCCATGTGTGTTGTTTACCAATGTTGTTGCACCGCTCATTTCATTGCCTTGAGACTACGGTGGCCAACTGCGTTATAATGCACAAAAAAGGCAACATTTATTCGTATGGCACATTTCATTCAATGTGCTTTACATGATTCAAAACAGAAAATATTGAACAGTTTAAAATTCAATATGAACATCAAAACTTTTTACCATTTTGAATTTCAACCCCTCCATCTACAGGGCCAAGTGCATCATGGACAACAATTGGACCATCCATCAGATCATCGAAGAGTTCCCTCACCAATGACCAATGGCATGGTAAGATGAGGGAAATAAGATTTTTACATGTGATGAGGATGCATTGTTTATAACGTTTTAGTGTGCCACATTGAATTAGATTTAAAAATGTTTTTCATTTTTAAAAATGTATCGGACTTCTTCATTGTGCATGGTGACAATGCGTCAAAGTTATTTGAAACTTGGCTACTGACTTATGCAGAGAAGATCCTGCAACTGGCTACACGGGAGGGGAAGCTATTATTTGTAATATATCAATTGTTGTTTTTAAATCCTGCAAATGTGAATCATTTGTGTGGCAAGGTCATGGTCATTAGACAACATCATGTTTGTCTAATCAGGGTAGAAAGCCCACCACAGGTCCATTAGCATAGGGAACACTTTACTCAAAACAATTAATGAGAGTAACTAATCAATAATCTGGGCGAGGACAAGGTTTCTGTCAATATTTCCCTGTAGCCATAGGGTGTGGCACCTGTCAGTGTGGATGAGCTTTAATTAGGTGGTTTTTCCTAAGCTAGATCCTCATTATCTTGCCATGCCTCTATGCCAACAGTTTGTGTGTGTGTGCGTGTGTGTGTCTTATTAATAATGGTATACAAACACAGACTGTAAGGTTTTTCTCTACCTTCTTCCCAGATCTTTTATTGAACACCTCGAGGACAGATGGCAAGAGTAGTTATATTTCTCAGTGTAATTTATTCTAAGTTGGAGTCACAAGTAAAGTTCCTGGAACCAAGCACACAGGCAGGTGGCATAGTGTCAGTAGGAAGTCGGTGTCAAATCTGAAAAGGGAGTGCAGGTATCTTCCTGAGCTGGCACTAACGTGATTGGCCGACTTAAAATCACTTATAAAAGTGACTTTTTGTCATATTTGCTAAAGCTGTCACTATGTAAGGACAGCTTTACATCAAACTAGTAGTTTGCGTGAAAAAAACAGACTCATTGAGTCCCCCCCTGCTGCCCCTGCAGCTTTTGGCAGATTGCCAGAATGCACCGCGACCGAGCAAAAAGAACCAATCAGAGCCAGGATTGTGTTTGATGGGCTGTCTGACAGCTGTTGCTCACAGGCCCCGCCCCTTTCCCGGGCTGTAGTGCTGTCTTTTTTACAGTGTATGGTCTGGAGGAGAAGATGGAATTGGTGACTTTTCTGCTTGAAAGTAAATCAAGCAACAATAAATAATTACTGCTGCTTGATTTACTTTATGTTTGATTTGTAATTGTTACGCTAGAACTCTGTAGTGCATGTGTTGTTCATGTGTGGGCAGCAGCCTCTGTTTGGGCTGCTGTAAGTGACACTGTGTTGTTGCTGCTGCTGCTGAGGTGTGTGCACATTGAGAGAGCGAAGCATTGCAGTAATATGCTTTTAAAAGAGCATGTTACAGTATATTACTGTGATGTTGCTGTTGAACTAACGTTAGCTTGTTAGCTCCTCTGAGGGAGGGACTTTGGAAAGTTTGGAGGCAGGGCAAGAGAGCAGCGGGGAGGGAGGGGGAGAGAGGGATCTGAGAGTTGCGGACTGCACCTTTAATCACGAGACAGTTCAGCCCCTGCCCCTGTTCAAGAAACCTGTAAAAAATGTTGTTCCAAGCATTATGAAAAAATGAGGAAATCGTGTTGGGACACACGAAACAATAGATGAAATAATGTGACAGTTTGGTGATCCCCTGGGAGATTGGGGCAGTTTGCACCAAATGCTCTGCAAGGCCTTCCAAGTTCCTCTCTAGTTTACACGCAATGACATGCTGGAAATGCAGCACTATATGTTTGACTCTTTTCAACTACAAACCTTCATCTGCTTTTAATGTTCCTCAGCTTGTTTTTAATCTGTTTTTATGGAAACCCTAATCACATGTTAAACAATCAGATTACAATGTATTAAACAACAATCATAACCCCACATTTGACATTTTGTTCTAAGAGAAAGAACATTTAGTAGGATTTTGCTTGTTGAGGTTTAACTTGATTAAAGCAGTATGGCTCTTGCTGTAAAAACACTTCATACTTTAGCATTCCTAAACAAATGAACTGTAAACTGTGGGCAGGGCCACCTATTTAACACAGCTGTGCTGTAATCAGGCTTTCTTTAAAGACCAATTTAATCTTACAGATGCTCAAAAGTGTTGTGGTGTGACACATTACATTACAAACCTGTTTGTTCCCTAAATTTTTAAAATGGCAGAAGAAGTCAATCTACAAATACGAGACAGGACTACGGCCAGACGGGCCAAGTTGTGGTGGCAGATGCAGTCTTATTTTCCCACTTGCTTGATCCTACACTGACTCCCTAACCATGGCCCTAACCCTTAAATTGATTCTCCACCATGAGCGTTTCTCAGTGTCTAGAAAAGGGGTCGCCAACCTTTCTGAAACTGTAGCAACTTCATAGGTACTCTATAGTCTGGAGGGCTATCAATTCTAGCAGGCACTTAAAAAGATCGGAAATGTTTAAGTTTCACCATGCAACACTTTTTAAATTCTTAAAGAAGAATGTACATTTTAGAGATAACTTTTATTAACACCACTGCTTTGCCGATCCTTTGATAGAGTCATTTATGTGGGACAACTTGAGGTTTTATGTGTTGTACAATAACTCATAGAAAGCCATGGACTGGTAAAGTCAGAAATCGAACCAAAACGTACCCTGTTATCTTAATTATACATATTTATGAAGACCAAAGTAAGGGAGAAATGAAAAGATTAGATTCTAAAACCTACCCTCTTTCTATCTGAAAACAATGCTGAACTCCACAGCACACGCTGTCTGGTTAAAACTGAAATGAACTCTGTGACCTCTCCTCTGTAGCCTACTTTTGGGTGTCTTCAGGTGGGCTCAGGTGGGCTTGCAACGCTGACCTGGTACACACTGAAGGTGAACGGAAGCTCTTTGTTAATGAGGATGTACTCAAACAGTGATTGAAGGACCTCTTCCACTGATTGGACATTTATAGAAAAGAGAGACTTCAGAGACAGATGAGCTTTAAAGAACAAGAGGATAGAAAAATCAGAGAGTGGTGAGGTAGCATTATTAGGGTGGCACAAAAACAACAACAACTCACAAATGAAAACACAAAGGTCAGTCAGTCAGTCAGAGTGAGTTTGGACACAAAAGAACAGAAGTCACAATGGCTTTATGGACTGCAGCATCCCTCTGTCTGTGTTTCCTGCTGGTGAGTGTCTCACACTGGGAGAAAAATCGCTGATTTATAGAGAAACGAAATTCTATATGGATGAAAGTAAACGGGTGAGTTTTGGAACCGAAAGTATTACATGTCTGAGAGGAAACAGCAGTGTTAAAGGCTTTGGGTTTTCTTTACATAGTTAATCTATTTCTATATGCAGCAACATATAAATATACAGCAATAGAAATATTGATGTATTATTCTATTCATTCTGCACTTTGTTGCTGCAGCAGGGTTTTGCTGGTTGTTTTCTGGAGTTATTTAAATCATAACTTTTTTTATGAAGTTCAAATGAAAAATGACTGAGAAAAACAACAACAAGGAACGCAAAGTGGTCAAAAGCTCATAAGACTCCTGTGACTTAAGCTAAATTCGTAAATATTAAGACGTTATGATGACTAACCATAGTTTTGCTAAAAACTATTGAGCTAATTTAAAAGATAAATAAAAACAATTTTAATGTTTTTTTTTTTTTTTTTTTTAAAAAAAGCCACGCAATTAATTAAAAATAGTTTTTTTTAAACGGAAAAGGTAGAAAGTGTTGTTTGGGCACCTACTCCTCAAACACAGTTTATCATAGACCTAAAGCAAGGATAATTTTAACCATCTAGGTTTTTTTTTTAATGATTAACCTGCATGATTATGGGTTGTTTACCACTGTCATAATTAATAACAGTTGCTGCTCCATTTGCCTGAAACTCAGGTGTGCAGATTTTAGATCTCCATTTGCTTCTTCTGATTGATTATGTACACATTATAAAATAGACATTATAAAAGCTGCTGTTTGATTTGTGTGCAGGGGATAAATTGCTGGCACGATCTGGATAATACAGAATATGACTGCTGGCCAATCAGCAGTCCAAATGACTTTAACATGATAAGCTGTGGGGGTAAGTTTGATAACCTTAACAGGTATTGTACACATTAGGGGCTTTCCCGCAGTATATTATCAGTGTTTCAATATCTATGTTTTTTAATACCTTTGGAGATCTTGCAAGGAGTCATTTCATCCCTACAAGATCCTGCAGAATGCGTTGAGTTTAGTGTTCTGTCAATAGATGCCATGCTTGTGTTATTATCACAGGGCTGGAAATGGCCTGGGTGAAGCGTCCTCCAGAGAAAATAACCAAAGGGGAGGAGTTCAATGTCTCCTACACAGTGACAGCATCAGATTCCTACTATGACTATGCTGTCAAGAACAAGATTTTCCAGTTCAGGTGAGTGAGTATAGCTTAAAGCACACACACACACACACACCAGAAGTCCTGCAATGCTTGCACAGGCAGACACATGCACGCACACAAGGCGTGACAACAGACATTGCTCAAAACGTTTTATTACTCAGGTGACTCATTGGACTTTACTGTGGGATAAGTAAAGATAATGATATACTTGTGTTTGGAGATAGTAGCCTACATTTATTTATATTCATTAGATTAAAAAAAAAAAAAAAAACGTTCAGGACAGTTCAATCTTTCATTCTTTTTTGTTTTTATGATATCTTTTTTTTTTTTTAAATTCAATTTAAATTAAAGGTCAGAAGGCAGGGTAGCTACAGTATACACCTGATACAGGTGTCCCAGACAAAGGCAACACACGAAGTCAATTATGGGTACACGCAATTCAGAGCATGGTGCACATCACAGTTTACAATTAGTGTTCTTCAACCTTAGGGTCGCTTGCAGTTTAATTGGGGTCACTTGAAAAACAAATCCTGATTAAAAATTTATTTTTTAAATTAATTGTTAATATTTTACAAATTGAAACGTAATCTTAAACAACTGTATTCTATACAAAAATTAGTTATTATTATTATGATTAATAATAATAATAATAATAATAATAATAATAATAATAATAATAATAATAATAATAATAATGTACGAAAATATCTGAGCTGGAAATAAAATGTCTTTAAAATGGGGTCACAATCCAAAAAAGGTTGGGTGCGCATTGCATTCAGATACCATCTGCCATCACATGAGAAAAGAATGTCTAAGATTAATTTAAAAATAGATACTTAATTTAAACATGACCTGTTGAAACATATGCATGCTCAGGGAGCGCTGAACTCCAAAGGGTGAAAGTCTCACAAAAGTCTTGTCTATAATTTAAAGATGAATGATAATCTGAAACGAGTTAAATTAATGTTTTTCATTTTATTTGATTTCCAGCAATGCGTCTGAGGCAAAGAAATTCTGCCATGATCACGAGTGCCCATCAAACTGGAACAATGCAAATGAGCTGAACTGTTGTGTGTACCACGCCAACATCCATTCCTGTCCTCTGGGCCTCATGGTGAGTATACTGTCAGATATAGATTCACCTCTTCACACTTCATGCATCTCCTCTTATACATATAGTGTTTGAGGCTTTGGGCTTTTTTCAGCCTTAAGTAGAAACAGACTTTTGGATTGTTCTAAGGCTGCATTGGTGCTTCCCCTTTAACAAAAATACTGATAAGTCATCTAAAATGTAAGGTTGAACTGCTTGTGTGAATTTGCATGTCCCATGTGAACAGGAAAAAGAATCAGTGCTCTGTCATCATATTCAGGAATGTGACTAATAGATATCTGGTTATATTATCATTAATGCTTGTGAATTCTTGCACGCAACAACATTTTACGGAAAATGTCCACACCAGTGATTGGGAGAGGAATGTTTTTAAATTACAGTATTTATCTCAAATGCATATCCTGTTTTCTAGAAACAAGGCCGAATCTGTGGCCCCTGGATCCCAGATGATGGTGAAATAGTGACTCACACTGTTTCCAAAGCAGGAAAGATGACACAGAAATACTGGACTTCAAAGGTATGTCAGATTAAATCTAATCTGCTTCAAATCTGTCTATTTTCTTGTTTGTTTTGTTTTTTTTTCTTCCTTCCAGCACATTATCTTAGTATTTAACAAATTCTTATATTCTCTAGTGTTTTTATTTCTCGAAGCAAAAAATAATAAATAAAGTATTAATATTTTAAAACTACATAGTATGCCCATGTTGGTTTCGATACATTTTCGAAATGTAAGACAGGAACAAAGTGCACAAAACAATATTATCCTTTCCAATCTAAGAGCTGTACAATAACGTGCACTAGTTTTCAAATAGTAATAATAGATAAATTCTTCAGAATTACATATAGTCAGATCTGCGATCTCAAGAACAACTTACTTTTTTATTTTGCTTTTTTGTTTTTTATTGTTTCACATAAAACTGATTGGGATTTTGTTGTTGTTTTTGTGTATCATCATTGTGTTGTTTTGACTCTAGGTGGTGCTGATACACGTGGGTGTCACATCAGTCATTGCCCACATCAAAATAGGACACATGCATGCAGCGCTGGAATCCAAAGTTCTTGTTGTTAGTGCTCAAGGTCAGTCTGCTAGTGCTTACATAAAACACTTTCCATACACATAGATGAATATATGTAGATCCAACCACCAATGCAACCAACTAAAAAAGTTGACACAAAGTCTGCATCTTGTGATTTCCAGCTCACAAAGAGAACAATTTATATTTTGAAACAATAGATCAGCTGCAGGGTCAAACATTATTTGTAGTGTCTGGTAAAAAAAACAAAAAAAAAAAACAAAACCTTGAGATTTGAGAGACATTGTACATACTGAAGGAGTGTCTTATAAGCAGATGTAGGCTATCTCTGAGCGTCCTTGCAGAAAGGATTAAAAAAAAAAAAAAAGTTTCAGAAAGTAGATATTTACACCGACATAAAAGAAAGCAGGAACTAACGTAAAAGTAGGAACTAAAGAAAAGTAAAGTTGCAAAGAAACATGTTTTTTTACTAAAAACATCAAATGTTAAAAAAAAAATACATGAACCTGCATTTTAGTGGTGCGTTAAAATATATTTTTATGCCTGATGTTTGATTTTGGTACTGTTGTAGTGTGTGTTTTCCATGATTGTGTGACTGTGTTTCAGTATGTGGGGATGATGTCTGTGAGCTAGAGGAAACTTGTCTCAACTGCCCGGCAGACTGCGGCGTCTGCCCGATGTCCATTGGCATCAAGTTGGCCATTGGCCTTCCTGTCACCCTCTTCACTAGTGGCTTCATCCTCACTTTGGTGGTCAGTTTGTCAAACACACCTAAATTCACCCCTTATGCAAATACATTTTATTTATTTTTTCATAAACAATCTGTGAAATGTTTGGAGAAATGTAAGTCATTCATTACTGAGGTTTATATTTCTGCTCTGTCTAAAGTGGCTTCAGTACCAAAAACAGAAGATGTTTTGGGATGAAAGTTGGATCATCAACTACAAGAACATAATATTTGGTAAAGTCCTGGAATGCAATGTTTTCATGATATAAACTCACTTCCAAATGAGACATGAGTGATCAATACACCTGAATTCACTTTGTAGACCTCTGTTAGGAAATTTCAAACCATGCATGAAAAAAAAAACACATTAATGACTTTCATGTTTCAATATTCAGCATATACATGATGTGTAAAAGGGTTTGTAATGGTGTGCTTGACTCTCCTGTTTGCAGGTAGACAGGGCTGCAGAGACCCCAGCTCCGGCAGTCTGCAGCCCACCAAGAGCCAATCCTGCATCAGCCGAGTCACGGATGTGACTGTGTTCACGGGTGTCAACACCTCCTTCAGACAAGGCTCCATACAGACAGGCATATAGTAGGACACCTGAATACCTGCATGCACACAAATATAGAAAAATATACATGTTTTATTCAACAGAATAACAAAACAGAAAAGAAAAATCAAGTTTTATAATGTTATGAAATTAAAAAAACAATCAATCTTATAAAATTGAGTAGAACAACTCGAAGATCTAAATTTTGGTATTTTTAAGATAATTGCAGAACTGGCGTTTTTGATGTGAACTTACGAACCTATAAACATAACCGGAGACATAATACTGATAATTTCCTTAACCCTCCTATTATCTTTGGGGCCATTCAATGTTTATCATTCAACAAATAATAGTTTACTTTTTTTATTGATATTTTATGACTTTTCGTAATTTGATGGGTACAATTGATTGAGCGTAAAAACATCAACATCAGCGATTCTGTGAAAGTCGTGAATGTGCACCACAAATTAGAAAAGATTTGGACTAAGATTTTCAAGATAGACTGACCTGAAGGTGGCACTGCAGGAAAGTCATATCATCACCACAACCAATAAGGTTCATGCCATTGTGGGCATTAATGTTGTCAGTAAATTTGAGAAGATTTGTATGAAAACTATTCAAGATAAATTAATTCCAATTGAACGTTTGGCCTGAGGGTTTCATTATCAAGGGGTTATTTATGTATTCAAAAAATAAACCAAACTTGGTCAAACATTTTTGGAAAATCATTTCCTGGAGGCAAACATCATTGGGGTCAGATTGACCTCATGGGTAAAATGTGTTAGTAACATTTGAGGGTTATAGGAAAGTTAAAGATACCCGACTTTTAATATAGATGGAAAAATACCCTTGTATCATGGTAATAATGTGACAGTAATAGTGTGAGTCTGTGCTCACACTCCCGTTGGTTCATTTCAATAAAGTTGACTTTGCTTTATTACTTGTACCTGTAGTGATGGGAGGTCTGTGGCTGTGAAACACATCCATAAGAAAAATTTCAGCCTAACCAAAGCCATCAGGAAGGAGGTGAAAGAAGTGAGGTGAGAAATCTCCTGCACAGGAAGTCATTTTCAAGCATTTTATTCTGCCTCTTAATACGTCTCATGCACACTTCTTACATCAATTCATCTGCAGGCAACTGGATCACCCTAATCTCTGCAAGTTTTTTGGGGGGTCCATTGAGGTCCCCTTTGTGACCATCATCACTGAGCACTGCCCCAAAGGAAGTCTGTCCGACGTCCTGCTGAATGAAGACATACCGATCAACTGGGGCTTCAGGTGGACACAAAAGCCACATTTTTAACATTTTACAAACAATCTCACTGCACTCAGCTCAGCTGCACTTAAAAAAATAATATATTGTACAACTCTAAGATTGTATTAATGGCTTGGAAAAGAAGCTGGTTTTGAGGTTGTGGGCCCATTACTTTGTATTGTCCTTACAGTGTTAATTTTGACAGCAAATTTTGATTTAGTTTTAGTCATAGTCTTTTGACTAAAATGCAACTTAGTTTTAGTCAAAATTTAGTCATCACTATTTCCATTATAGTGTAGTTTTTGTCAACTATGGCATTAAGATTTAAGTCGACTAAATCTGTTAAAGATATAGTCAACTAAAATATAAAGCATAAGAGTTTATGCATTTTTTTTAAAGATTAAATTATCATTTATAAATTTGGTATCTATTACATTAATGTTTGTAAATACACACAGATAGATTTGATGTGGTCAATGTGTAAGACCCCATGCATTTGAGTTCTGATTTTATGTGATGAAATTACAATTTGGTTTTTATTAGTCAACAAATATATATATATACATTTTGATGTCGTTGTTGTTAACATGATTAAAAAAAAAAAAAAAAAGTCATTATCATTTTTAAAAAAATGTAGTCGATGAAAACTATTTTTAGTCGACAAAATTAACACGGAGTTGTTGTCAACTTTTTTTCAACAAAATCACAAATTTTATCCAACATCAATAGCTGATGGACAAGCAACACACTGACCCTTTTTTCACATAAACAAATAGTTGTGGGAGCACGCTGAAGTGTTCACAAATACTACTGCAGTATGCTTATTTTTGTTAAGATTCATTTAAATGAGTCATATTAGAAATTGCTTTAGTTACTGTAAATAGACCAATAAACATGGTTTTGTCAATATATAAGTGATCAATTACACAAAAATCTATTATTCATCATATATCATCGTCCTTTTATTGTCGTTTACAGAAACCGAGACATGTGTTTTTTGTAGTGTTGAACAGAAATATTTGACATATTTTTACTTAATTTTGAAAACAAACATTGTGAGTAACAGATTTTCTCATTTAGGCTGTCGTTTGCCACCGACATCACCCGTGGAATGTCATACCTGCACCAACACAGGATATTTCATGGGAGACTTCACTCAAGGAACTGTGTTGTTGATGACCGTTGGGTGTGCAAAATCTCAGGTAAAGAGCTATCGCCTGCCCTCAGACTAACTGCACCACCAACAAAGAAGACACGCACAGTTTGATCCACACCAGCAGAAAGTTAACGCTATAATATAGAGGATAACGAGTGATACGTTGTGTATTTGGGTTCAGATTATGGGCTCACGACCTACAGAGAGGAAGACTTTGAAGCCTTCAGTAACGGCTTCACTTGTGGGGATATGAACCTTATGTATTGTGCTCCAGAGGTGGTGCTTGGATGCAGCTCTAGTATGACACCAGCAGCAGACGTCTACAGGTTGGTTTTAGTATCCATGTGCAAGCACTTTAACAGCAAACTTTCAATTAGCTTGATCTGTCTGTGCTTTTTCCCCTCTCTCTACAGCTTTTCAATGATTCTAGTTGAGATTGCAACTCGCTCTGACCTCATTTTAGTACGTATGTCCATCACACACACTACGAGGACCTTTACCCTCATTTTTTAAATAAAGTGTCTAGAGATACGTTAAACGTACCCATAGCCCCCGGGACTATGGGTACGACCGATTATGTTGCCGGACCTTTTCTACTTAAGCACAATGTTCCTGTATTTTCACTGTGTCAGATTGACCGGGTGGTCTAAGGCTCTTTCCTGGGTTAGGGTTAAGGATAGGATTAGGGTTAGGGTTAGGGTTAGGGTTAGGGCTAAAATAAAAGGATTAGCGGGCTAGCTAAACATAATTAAAACCTAAAGTACAACTGAAATTTAAGTCACGTGGTGCACCTATCACGTCACCTAAACTGGCCAATGAGGGGCGCTGTGTATGCACTGAGTGGCAGTCTATGGATACGTTTAACATATCCATAGCCACAGCCTTTTTTTAAAGTGCACTATGTAACCGGCGGTGCAATCTGACAGGACCACAGTGATGGCGTTAAGGTGGACATCGCCTGGCGTCCGCCCTTACCTGAAATCAAAGCAGGAAAAGCTGACACCAACTGTCCCAGTCAAGCAGACTATAGTGAGGTCAGTGGTGAAATGTTGTTTTTGCATGTTTACCCAAATCAACATTGACTCAAAGAAGTTCCATTTATTGCCTTTCTTAACATTGAACTTGTTAACATTTTCCTCTAAAAACCAAACTTTTAAAGCTAATCAAGAAGTGCTGGTGCCACAACGCTGCCCTAAGGCCCACATTTGAGCAGGTGAAGAAGATGCTTGAAAAGATGAATCCCCTCAAAATCAGCCCTGTGGACATGATGATGAACCTGGTATGACCCTCTAAAGCCAGACAGAGCTCTTCCAAGTGTACATGATGCTCTGTTTGTTATTTAGACTCATGGTTTCTTTAACTACAGATGGAGAAGTACAGCAAACACCTGGAGGCCATTGTCGCAGAGAGGACTCAGGACTTATTGCAAGAGAAACAAAAGACTGATCAACTCTTGTACAGTAAGTGTGAATGCCCATCGGATGCGTTATTAATTCAATTTAAATTCAATTGAGAAAATATGAAAGAAGCGAAAGAAATACAGTTCATAAAAACTAAGATGCAACAAAGCATGGTTTTATGGGTTTTAATTGTCACTGTTGTATGTTAACGCAAATAAGTCATGGATGGATGGATGAAGTCATTTCACTTGACATCACTCAACTTTTTTTTTACACACTTAAAAAAAAGGAATTCCCCCCTGGAAGCATTTATCATTTAGATTTTTTTTATGCAAAAAAAAAAAATAAAAAATTGCATACTTGTTATTTTTCCACAACATTTCACCCTAATACTCTATGTCGAGACTAATGCTTGCCTGAAACAACCATGGGTGAGCTCAAGTGTGCACTTTTGACCTTTAAATGTGCACTGTGTGTTGGGAGCCACAGTCACATGTGATCACTGCCATCTATTGGCAAACGAGTAAAAACTTTCTATGCTCCCCAGTGATTTATATTGAAACTCTACTCAGCGTAGACAGTATTACAGTGGTGATTATAGTCGTTTTTTTGACATTTTTTGTCCTTCCAGTTCTGCTTTCCTGGAATATTTGGTCATGATTTGATTATCTTACATGGATGTCTGGCGTATAACATATAGTGATACATATAATTATCTATTGATCACTATCAATTTGTACAGGTATGTTACCAAAACCAGTGGCTGATGACCTTCGCCAAGGACAAACAGCTGAAGCTCAGACCTTCTCCAATGCTACCATCTATTTCAGGTGTGTCATTGCCAATGAGAGTCAATTCAAGTCAAGTCAGTGAGATTTCTTTGTTGATTTAGAGTTAGGTTTTGATTATAGGAATAAATATTGATAATAATTAGATTCGTGCATCCATGTCTAAAGGCGCATTGTTTCTTTGTGACAGTGACATCGTCGGCTTTACTCAGCTCTCCGGTGCCAGCACCCCGTATCAGGTTGTTGACTTTCTCAACCAGCTTTACACCACCTTTGATGACATCATTGATAATTACGACGTCTACAAAGTAGAAACAATAGGCGATGCTTGTGAGTTGTCACCCCTTCACACTCAAACAACTCACATTATGATTATGTCTCACTCTCCACGCAATTTCAGTGTGACTTGCACCAATAAACCACCATTTTTTAGGGTAGTTCTTCACTTTAGTACCTAACACAAGGGAACTTCACTCTACTGTTGATTAAGACACTTCTTGGTCAGAGCCTTTATAGTTTGTATTAATTTAACTACTGGTTTATATGACTGAACTCCAGCTTTCTCTAGTAATCACTGACTTTCAGTAAATCTAGGCCTAGCCCTACTCTCTGTGGTCAGTTGACTATCCTTCGTTCGGGCAACATTTCACAGATAATCTATTGACCCACACATTCAAGGTTGGCCAACGTTAAGTCTTTTTTCTTTTTGGTTTTGTCTTCCTCAGATATGGTAGTTTCAGGAGTCCCCAAAGAAAATGGCATCAATCATGCTGGAGAGATAGCCAGCATGGCTCTGGATCTCGTCAGTGTCTGCCACACATTTAAGATCCCCCACAAGCCCGACACACAGCTGAAGATCCGCGCGGGTATCCACTCAGGTACGGGTTTAAGCTTTCTAGCAGACTCTACTCTGACACAGTGACAATGTCTAGTTCAGGGGTGTCAAACTCATTTTAGTTCAGGGGCCAAACACGGACCAGTTTCAGCCTTAGTGGGTCACAATTATTTTGTGGGAAAAAGATAAAATTAAATATTAAAGTGCCATGGTTTGCACTTCTACATACAAATGATACATACATGATCAGTACCTGCAGGACCTTCACTGAAATTTAGCTGATTTTGGGAATCATTTCATAGGATAATTTCAGGAAAATTTGCAAGATTTTGGAAAAATTTAGTCCTTTCAACAATTTGACATTAGAAATGACTGCCGTCATGTGATATAAGAAGCTGAAAACTGAGTTCTGCAAATATTGTTGATTTTAATTTTGTGTATTTGGAGGGGCTGGGGTATCTACTACTGAGATATCACAGCCCTAACTGATTTACAAAACTACTAACTAGTTATGTAAATTAGTTAGTAATTTACAAAACGTTTCATGTTTTTATCTATCATGTTTTACTTTATCGAGTGGGACAAATTTGATGCTCTAAAGGGCTGGATTTGGCCCCGGGGGCCTTGAGTTTGACACTTTGGTCTAGTTAAACTTTATTTAACGGACAATTTTCTGTATTGACCCATGAGAAAGTTAAGTTTGTTAAAAAATGAATCAAAACAACAGAAAAGTCCCTTTTATTTTTATTTTTTGTTGTGATTCTATTTCATCATCTTGTCTCTCTGCATGTATAGATTTGCTTTGAGTTTAACAAACCAATTTAAGGTTACACGCCTCAAAAGCTTTTGTAGTGGCGCACCTGGCCTCACCTGTTATGTCTTACATCAGAGTTTTAACCTTCGGGGCAAAGAAAATGTAATTAAATACACGGATTATAATGCTGGTGCTGGTTAACCTGTCAGGACCTGTCGTCGCTGGTGTGGTTGGTACCAAAATGCCTCGTTATTGCCTGTTTGGGGATACAGTCAACACAGCCTCACGAATGGAGTCAACAAGTGAAGGTAATAAAAGTATCACAGTGGAAAAGAGGGTGGTTTGTTTTTGTGTTGGGAGAGAAAGGGGGGATTTATTTATGGAATATCTTCTTTAAAGAACTGCTGCACAATTTTCTTTTTAACATCTGACATTTCAATTGTTACTAGACAACATTATTAATCAATTCATAATATAATTTATTGTATTTTTTAAAAAGAAAATGTCTTATTTTGTCATGCAGCGTATAGCTATGCTGATTTAAAAAGTGAAGGTCAATAAGACAATGAGAGGGTCAATATTTTTTATTGGTTTTTGTACCAAAATGTATTCTTTTACTGGTATTGGGGTTATCATAAATATGAACAAAAAAACTAACAGTATAGAGCAGACATAGACAACGAAAGGCCCGGGGGCCACATTCAGCCCTTGGTGTAATTTTTTTGTGGCCCCCAAATTAAATGTACAAAATGACCAAAAAATACACAAAACAAATGAAGTATGCATACACAAATAATTACGACATTACAGGAAAATGCACTAAAAGACAAGAGAAAAACACACAAAACTACTACAAAAATGATCAAAACGACAACAGTAAACACAAAATGACTCAGGAAAATATACAAAATTACAGAAAATGACAACAAAATGACACAAAAACACAAGAAAAGCATGACAAATTACACAGTATTGATAAACAAGCAAAATGACAACAGAAATACACAAACATTACTCCAAAAAACAGAATAAGACAACACAAATACACAATATGACTCCAAAAACATATATTTTACAGGGAAAAAAAACGGACAACAGAAATGCACAAAATGCTTCACAACAAGCGAGACAACAACAAACATACACAGAGTGAGAGAAAAACACACAATTACTATCAAAAGTCTTTGTTTTTTTCCTGTATTAATGCTCAGATCGCTCATTATTCTAAATCTAAATGCTGACATGTATGTTGATCATGGGACCCTCTGACCAAACAAACACATTATTGTGGCCCCACTTTGATAGAAGTTGCCTACCTCTGGTATAGAGACTAGGATCATATTTACCAATTAAGGAAGATGATATTTGAATGATCTTGTTATTTTTCTCCTAGCCCTTAAGATCCAGGTGAGCGGATCCACAGCTGAGTTACTTCATACTCTTCGAGGATATATTCTGACCTGCAGAGGAACTCTGAATGTAAAGGTAAATAAATAGCACTCACATATATGCACCTATACACAGAGATGGAATCATACAGTGTGTGTTTATTTTATAGAGAATCCAGACTTTCCTAGTGTGACTCTGAACAGTGAACAGAAACAAAACACTGATTCTCAGCACATTCCTGCTCATGTTCATGTTGGTTGTTGTGGTGACTGAACATTTAATCATGTTGGAGCGCGCGCGCACGCGTACGCACGCACGCACGTACACACACACGCACACACACACAGGCTTGTAGGGCTTCTTCAGTTATTTTGGCTACATATTTACACTTTTTAGGTTACATTGAAAATACAAAAGCTTTAGTAAATCTTGAGAAAAGAGTCTTATATAATTTTTCCCCTCCTTTTATCTCTTGGGAAGTGTCCAATTTTCCACCTTTTAAACATGCTTTTATTCACATTG
Source organism: Gouania willdenowi (assembly GCF_900634775.1). Lineage (NCBI taxonomy): Eukaryota > Metazoa > Chordata > Actinopteri > Blenniiformes > Gobiesocidae > Gouania > Gouania willdenowi. The sequence goes on along the minus strand of NC_041047.1, from coordinate 17,361,177 downwards.
TGACACAAAACCTGATTTTTGGGTGCGGCCTGTGTAATGATAGGGGTGAGGTTGGTTCTTTTGCCCCATGGGGAAACATAGCTGCTGTTTTGACACTCAGAGGAGGCCTTAGTTGCTACACTCGCTGTATCCGATCCAACCATAATGACTTTGTCTAAATAATTTTTGATACAAACATTTGTAGCAAGAAAACAGTTTCTTTCCTCACTCTAATTTGCCTGTGCTGTCTTTCTACAGGGCAAAGGGGATATGACCACATGGTGGCTTGAAGCTAAACACCCTGATCACTCAGACCCATTGTTCAGGTCATCTGAATGGAGATCAGGTCCAGTTCCTGTTAGTGACTAGATCCAAGTCGATCATTTATTATGAAAATGTGAAAACTTGTACGTAAACTGTGGTAAAGGCTTAATATTGTAGAACTGTGTCCATATGAGCTACTTTCTAAGATCAGTCATGATACCTAACGGAGCAGTGACTGGATCACCAAATAATGTGACTGTAAATGATAAAGATAAGTTTTTCCCTTTGTTTTATTTATTCACTGAAACTTTTGTATAATGACTCTTTGTGAATGTTGTTCACTTGGTGTTACTGTGTTATTTAAATAAAGTTTCACATTTTGTGTATAGGAAAGGTTTCCTTTAAATCACTCTTTAACACTGTTTTAAAGCTATATATGGTCGCATGAGTGTTTAAATACAGATTTACACCAGTTATTGTTTGAAGGTGTATAATAAATTGGCCTGATATGCATTCATTTGTAATCCATTGAGGGCACGAGTATGTCTTGATTGTATCGTTCTAGTTGGCAATAAAGGATAGGATGAACTTGTCACAAGTTGATTGAGTTTATATAAATTACATTAAAAAATTACATTTATTTCCTGATATTCCAAAAGTGCAAAAAATTACGCCTGCAGTTTGATTTTTTTTTTTTTACATCCAATAGTCTAATTTGTATTTGTCAAGTTGGTTTCATCATATATGATCACAACTTTCAATGCAATTAAAAATTTTAAAAAAAATGAATTGTTATCAATTTTGTCTGGAGGGTTATATTGTTGTCATTTTTCTTTCTTTCTTTCTTTCTTTCTTTCTTTCTTTCTTTCTTTCTTTCTTTCTTTCTTTCTTTCTTTCTTTCTTTCTTCTGTTTCCAGCAAGATTTGTGAAAACCAACTTTAATGTTTTTAATAATATTTTTTTTTGTATCTAAAAGTTTTAAGTTTAAAAACAAAAAAAACAACATATAAGTTTTATTTACTTATCTCTTTAAGAGTTTACAATTACTTTCACTTGTTAACGCCTGAAGTGGCCCACAGGCGTCGGCCAATCATATTGAGACATGTTTGGTTGCTAGACAACGAGCAGGCCAATCAGAGCCGGGCTCAGTATGCACTCGCTGTTGTGTCAGTTGGACCGACATGGCTGTGGGATTTGAACGTGGTCGACTACAGCATAAAGTGAGTATGTTAAACGATATATTTATCTTTAAAATCCAACGTTTTGCTGTTTTTTTTCTGCTGTTGCTGATGTACAAAGGTTTATTTCAGACTACAGCCCATCGCTGCGTAACATTAGTTTAGTTGTGAAAACAACAGCTTCAGCGTTTGTTTGGGTTAATGCTTTAATGCTATTAGTTAGTGCACATGGATCAAACCAAAGTGTTAAAACAGCTGAATAAACAGAGTCATCTGTTACTGACTTGCTGTTCTGCTCGTTGTCAGCAGTGCGATCGTGAAATATAATTTATTGTCAAACTTTATTGTTACTACACCTTAGGGCAGGGAGGGGCCACTCTATCACAGCAGGGGCCACACAAATGTGGTTGTATCTGATCCGAGGGCCACGTGATTAACATTCATGTCAACATTTAGAACAATCATTGTATTAATACAGAGGGGAGAGGGTTTTGATGTTTTGTCAGTTTTTAGTCACTACGTGTGTTTTTGTAGTTTTGTTTGTGTTCTTGTTGTAATCTTGTATTATTCTCTGTCATTTTCTGCATTTTTGTTGTCAATTTGTGCGTTTTTGGGGACACTTTATGAATTTTCCTGTCATTTTGTGTTAGTTTGTTAACAGTTTGTGTGTCTTGGAGCTATTCTGTAGTTAATATGTTGTTGTTTTGTGTGTTTTTGTAGTCCTTTTGTATGTTTAAATGGTTATTGTGTCTGTCATTTTGTGTATTTTTGAAAATGTGTGTGTGTTTTTGTGCATTTTGCTACCGATTTGTGTGTTTTTGGGAGTTAATTTGGGTATTATGTTGGGATTCATATTCCTTCTTCCAACTTCTTGAATTACAATTTGGGGGGATTTTTCTCTGGGAGCCGCAAACAATTAGACAGAGGGCCACATGTAACCATCACTGTAACCTCACAGCTTGATTGTTGTAAATATCTGTATCATATTTGTATTATTATTATTATTATTATTATTATTATTATTATTATTATTATTATTATCTATCTTACTTTATTTTTTCCTACTGTAATGTGTGTGTCTCTGATCCTTATTTTTAACAGTCTTCTACTTATTTATACACTTATTTAACATTTATTCTTTATTTCATTTTTGTTTAACGTTTTATTCTTTTATTTGTGATTTTTTTTTTCCCTAAGTGGCTGTAACAAAAGCAATTTCCCTCTGGGATTAATAAAGGAATTCTAATTCTGATGTGTCCCCCGGACCACCAGTTGCACATGTCTGCCTTAGGTTCAGAGAGGAGAAAAGAATGACTGAGACAAATCATCCATCCATCTTGTATACTTCTTATTCTGATCAGTGTGTACACTGTGCTGACCCCTGAATCCTATCTCAGCGAACAGAGCACTAGGCACGACATAGATAATCAGCAACAAGCACGGCACATTCAGTTTTACTGCTTTCTTAAGTCACGTGGTTTTATCTTTATTATGTTCTTGTACCACATGGAGAAAAAAAAAACCCATTAAAAATATGTGCATAAACTGGGAGTCACTTTCCTCTATCTCTAATTGCATTAAGACGAATTGTATAAGCGTTGGGAAGAACATAACAGTGTAAAAACACAGATTCAGAGATATATTATCAAGGCCTGGCACCTGTTTAGTAGTTATCCTAAACGTGGCCAAGGATTGGTGAGTTTTGTAGTCGTAGGCTTACCATATGTCATGTCAGACTGATCACCTGATTAGAAGGTAGATCATCCGAGTCAATGAATGAATGAATGAATGCATGAGTCATACCTTATTCATTACTTCTAAGTAATCAAAAGCCTATTCTCAGAAGAGAATGTGAATCAATAGGCTTTCATATAGTCAGGTGTTTGTTCTCCACAAGTACTGTAAACCCAGGCACACAATTCAGGGATTGTATTTGAATGTTGGTTTATGTATTTATAAAGTCATGTTATTTGTTTTGAAGAACAGGGACACTGTTGTCATCAGTGTTTATGGGTTTCAATGTCTTATTTCTTTGTAGACAAAGCGCCTTGTTGTCTGCCTGGGATTAGTGTCATTAGCTGATTAGTGCACCAGTGATAACAAGATGGTGGCCCAGTCCCACCCTGCAACCTGCTCATATTTACTTTAGCCTAGTGACAATATTGTGATTGAATAGATTGGGAGCCACAGAAAATGTCAAAAACAAAACTAAACAGAACAGAGCCTCAGAACACTATAAATATTTAGCCCTTAAACAGAAATAAAACATAATGACTAATTGGTCACTTATTAGTGCAATGCCATTCATAAATGACAGTTGCATTATAAGAATATCTTGTCCTCTTTCTGTGATATTTAGGTTGTTGCATGTTGTCACCCCCCCACCACTGCATGTGTTTTCGTCACACTTTGTAATGCAGATTAAGGTGAATGGCTAATCTGATCATCTATTTCAGGAGCACACGGCGTAGGAGGACACTTTGTGTCCTGCACAGTAGGTGATCCAGACTCAGAGCCCAAAGGCTGTGTTTCAACAATGCCAGAGTCGTATCTGGGTGAGTTCAGATATTATTATTATTGTTTTTCTTAGGAATTAATATTAATGTTTCTTTTATGCCCCATCCAAAGACGTTTGTGCACTGTTGATTCACCAGTATCTGTAGACTTTTGCATTTTACTTCAGAACTTGTTCTCATCTTGAATCAGCACAGGCTAACGAGGAACTATAACTATATTGACCTACTGGTTTTCTCTCCACAAGACAAGGACACATCCCACTGCTCTGCTGAAACTAGAACGTCCCCCTTGAGCCAGTTTGTTCAGTCATCGCTGCAGAGAAAGCTCTACATGTTCAGCGGCTTCTGCACCGAGCACAACGTGCCAGCATGTCTGTCACACATCAGTCAGGTAGGTGTAACCTTAGATTATGCACACACGCAGGAGACGCTTGGTGAGTTGCTTGCAAAGTTTGTTTTGGAAGTGTTTAAACAATGAAATTTATAGCAATGACGCATGAGGATAATGGGGAAAAAAGCAACAACACTGTTTGATAGTAATAAAAATTTGGAAATAAGAAGGTAGGCACCATGTTGTTTCATTGTTTGCATTACAACAGATTGAAAAGTTGAGAAAAATCTACAGTATGATTTAAAAACAATGACTTGATTAATTGGGTTCATTATATAGCAAAGAGAGGACTAAAAGTTTTACTTAAAGGCACACCGTGGACTTTTTGACCTAAAGAGTTGACCCATGTGAGTTATTTTAAATGATTCCTCAGGCCAATATACAGCGCTTGACAGCATCAATGCTCCGAGTGAAGCTTCCCTCTCGAAATACCGCCCATGTACGTTTGAAGGAGACGGTCCGTCTTTCACCAGGTCATGTGACCTGGAGAATGCCTGGAGAACATTTCACTTTACGGCAGTCACGTGACCGCAGGCTCTAATATACTCACGGAGCTAAGCTAAGGCTTTTGCTACTATTATTCCACCTGATCGACTCCCGGTCATGGCCGAGGCAAGCAAAACGTTTAAAACTGCTTCTGAGGAGACCGCCCAGACCCGGCCGCCGAAACCCAGTGAGTCTTTCACGTCAAGGGGAGCTCAACTTGAAAGTTACAGGTCTAGTGCCCCTAGTGGCCAGAAGTTACACAGTGTGCCTTTAATATTTAAATCAAAAGAAAAAATATTTAAGTTTAAACCAAATCTATTGACTGGAGAAAGCATAAAGTTTTACACTGATTATTTAAAGGAATTGTCAGTGCCTGATCCTTTCATGGGCACTAATCCTTTCAGATCCTTTCAAAGCATGCACGAAACGTGTGTACATCCGGTTGGCCTATTTTAGGGCAGTTTGTGTACTATTTAAAAGGTTGAAACCCTGCTCTTTGAAAATAATTAGTTTGTGCATTCTAAACCTGCAACCAAGATTTTCCAAAATTATTGGAAATGTATGTTTTAAGTGAATTCTGATTTATTTATTTATTTTTTTTTTTTCTGTTTGGTTTTTGATTGTAAACTGTGTTTTGATCCGTTTCTGTATATATCGTCTTGCTGTGGTTTTTTCTTTTTTTCTTTAAAATAGGAAGCAAACAATGGAATAGAACTTGATGAGGATGTACAACAAAATCCTTTAAATCACATGGTGATCTTCCATTAGTTCATTCACGTAATTATTTTTTTTTTAACTCTTCTTCTGCAGGAAGTTTCCTGTCTTGGCCTCCCACCGGTTTGGAAGGAGTCGGGAGGCGGGTCAGAGTTGAATGTTGTGGCGACGTTAAACTGCATGTATGACCTCATTCAGTTGCACCACAGAGACATGAGAACCTTGGAAAACATGGAAGTGGAGCAGCTTAAATCAAGCAGTACTGCAGACTATCTGCAGCTCACGGCCACTCGCCTAAAGGTAAAATTAACTTAAATTAATACAGTGTGCTATTTCTGCATTGGCACGGACACTGGATAATACTTCTTTTCTCTAGACAATAAGCATTGTCCAGTATTTAAAAAAGAAAATATTTATCATCCTACTTATACTTTGACAAAGGAGCAGCTTGAGATTTCTAAAAGAGAGAACACTGGGCTCCTGGAGCGAGAGCGACAGCTTCAAGTCAAAGTGAAGAGTTTGCAGAACTGCCTGAAAAACATAAAAGAAGAGGTACTACAACAGATTCAACTGCTGGCACAAAACAAATCATAGAAGAAAACACATGTGTATTTATTTTTATTTTTGGGCCCCACCAGGAACAAAAACTACAGAGCATCATCGCAAGCAGGGCCAGACAATACAACCATGAGATGAAAAGAAAGGAAAGAGAATATAACAAACTGAAAGAGAGACTCAATCAACTTCTGGTGGACAAAAAAGAAAGGAAACCAGGTCAATTGGAAAATCTCTCCCGCTAGGTTAATTGTCACTGATTGTCAATGTTTTGGAGATTTGACAAGACGGTGTGTTAAAAAAAAAAACGAGGTTAACATTGGCTGTAATTTTCTTTCTAGCCATTGATGTGTTAAATACCATTGGAAGAGCTGATGGGAAGAGAAGCCTTTGGAAAACTAAGAAGACAGAAGAAAAGTAAGTTCCTTTATTTCACGGCCTATTTTAGTCAATGCTTTAGGAATAACTTAGTCGTAAATGTAAGTAGTGTCTCAGGAAACACTTGACTTTAAGTATTACACAAATGTTTTAATGAAGTAGGCCTTTGTGTTTCCTAAGAAGAGATGTAAATGATTCAATATCAGGTTTTTAACTTGTGACATTTTTCTTTTTTCATTTAAGTTTTAACCACATTATTTCAAACACTGAGGGGTGGATTCACTAATGGTTTAGGAGTATTAAAACGTGTGCAAACGTCACTCTAATAAAGGCTACAAACCCCAGGGAATCAGGACTGCGCGTCTTCAGCGCGTCAAAATGCACCCTCAGTCCATTTAGCGCGTTTTCGTCTGATGAATCTGTAAAGTAGGTGGATCTCACAGAGGGAGCAAAGAAATGGGAGAAGGAAATGCAAATAAATTAATGCAATTCATCAAACCAGGAACTGTTTGCAGTGATTGTTTCATGCACCAAAAATAGTACGACTGACAACAGGTGCAAACACACACGCAGAGATGAGCTGCACTGAAGGAACACAGCGGAGATTGAAAAAAATTCACGTGCATGCGTGCGTGAAAAAGCTGGACTCCACCTGCGGCGGCGCATGTGGAGTCCAGTGGCTTTGGTGCAGAGAGGATGCTGGATAGATGGAGAGATCCATGGATGTTGCTCCAGACGCACCGCTCCAATGAGCTTCTGTGTCTTTCTCTCCATGTTTTGACCGTAAAATTCTCGTGTCGCGTTGATGGCAGGAGCATCAGGCCAGAATCAGCTGAGCAGTATGCGTAATTTACGCAGCAATGGCACAATAATCACAAATGAGTGTGCATGACTACTCAGGAGTTCAGACCTGCTGCATGATGCTCAATAGATCATCTTTAAATGGTGCTGATCGACTGACTGACAGACTCTGTTGCTGCATTAACTCAGATCAATGGCATCAACAGGTCAATAGGACGGTTTCTGTTCAAATCTGCCTGTTTATAAGCAAAGTTACAGCACCTAGCGGAGCACACATTAAATTATGGGGAAAAAGTTCAGGTTTTAGGTTAGGTTTTAAAGTTGCTAAGTTTTATTTTTTTTAAAATTTTTTTTTTGTTTGTTTATTTTGTTTTCTACATTATTACATGTTTGTGTAGCAGACAGAGAAGGCCACCAGCCTCCTAGTGAACTTTGTGTGTGTCATTTTGTGCTTCTGTGCACTCACCTCTTATTGAACAAGCAAAATGTTCATTTAAATAGGGCGGTCTCAACCACGTCTATACGTGCACCTACTAGTGGCACATTGTTAGTAAATTCCTCGCCGCAGGTGAACAAACAGCGCCACCAAAGAAATTAGGGACGCACCTGGTTTATTAACCTTTAATTCAGTTCTAAGTGAATCCGCCCCTGAGTATTGGAATCTGAATACTGTATAGTGATCTCTGTGTTTGTCATCATCAGGCATGAGGGGGAGATGTATAAAGCTCTGCTGAACAACTACGACACACGACAGAGGGAGCTCATGTTGGAAAACGCAGAGCTAAAGAAAGTGTTGCAGCACATGAAAAAAGATATGATTTCCATTCTGAATGCAGGGCCGACTCAAAACGCCGACAAACACGAGGAGGTCGGCGTGCTATGCATGTTTTTTTTTTACAAACATTGATCACAAATGCAGCTCAGTCGTTGACACTTTTAGACAACTTTACCCACTTTTTATACGTTTTTCCTCTATGCAAATACCAGTATGAAATGCTAGCTTCACACTTACATGTATCGTAAAGAGTATTAACAACCAAATGAAAGAAGATTCATGCTCAGCGACTACTAAAGCAACTAAAATTAGGCCCATTTCTTTCTTGAGCACGATTATGTAGCCTGCATAGGCATATCACATACATTGTGTTCATATATTTAAACACATACAAGTACACAATCACAACACCACATCTACACTACCCTAGACATGCTCAATGGGGGGGAAGATGCACAACCTTATTTCCTTTCATCCTCACTCAGAACTCTCCAAATAATGAAAAAAAAAACTTCCATTTTATCTAACACAATGTTGCATCTTTGTAAAATACATCAGCACAATGAAGTCCTCTGCACAAGGAAAAACAAACCATATTCCTTACATTCTTTCATGTTTTATTATATATAATTTTATTGTTTTTGCACATTGTGTTCTTTGGTTTTTAAGATTTGTGTTACTGACTAGTAAAAACTTCCTTGTACCGAAACTTTTATATATTATTCTAACTTTTAATTGCACTGTTTTGCATTGCTTTTGAATTTTGCACCATTTTTGTTATTGTTCCCTCGAGACATTTGCACTATACTTGTAGGTGTTATATTGTATTATTCAAAATAGGTTGTATTTTTTTTTTTTTTTTTCAATGGTTGGTTGTTGTCATGGTCCGGTGTGGACCCAAATGCAGAGAGAAGGAGGCAGGATGCATAGCGTTCTTGGAACCAGTCTATCTTTATTTACCAAAACAAAACTCCAAAAGACAGGCGGTACAGGGAGCAAGGACCAGATGCAGCAGGACAAGAGGAGGGAAGACAATATACAATGATCCCGCAGTCATACTGTGTCCAAGCACTCAGCTAAATAGTGAGGGAAACTTGAATGGGAATGGGCCACACCTGGGTGAAAACACGAGGGAGCAAATCAGTCACCAACCAAGCACACAGACATCACTGGGGGGTGGAGCCACAAGCAGGAATACCTGAAACACAGACAAGAGTTAAAATAGAACACAGAATAAACAAAGACTTAGAACAAAAGTGCTAAACCCAAACAGAACCTGACAGTTGTGTTGCAGAATTGCATTGTTTTGTCTTGATAATTAAAATAAATAATAATGTGTACACACTGTGTATAGACTTGAAAAATGTTTTTATCTATTTTTATTCATTCATGGGGGGGCGGGGTCAACAAAGTCCACTCTTGCCTAAGGCACCGAATGGCGGGCCCTATTTGAACATAACTTTGATAGTCTGAAAATCAACAATATCATAACATTTAAGTAGTCTTGACTGTATAAATAATGTTTGTATGGTCTCTATACCCTGCTTTATGAACTAATCTTCTTGATTTTTTCTTTTTTTTTTTCTTGCTTTGTTTTTCTCAACCTGTATTCTTTTGATCATTACACCACCACTATTATGTTATCCTCCTTCCAGATTCTCTCAGAGGATGAAGAAGAAGACGTGTTGGATTCCAGCAAGGAAAGTGTTGAGCTGCATTGTTTTCACGCCCGCGAGAAACTCACCAACAGCATTCGCCTCCAGTGGAGAAGACTCAAGAGCCATGTTGAAAGACTGGACAGCCAAGGTAGTCTCTAGTCTCATTAGTTTTACACACACACGCACACACACACACACACGCACACGCACACGCAAGGCAAATTTATTTGTATAACGCATTTCATACACAAGGCAACTCAATGTGCTTTACATGATCAAAAAGTGCAACAGACAACAGCTTAAAATCAATAAGAACATTAAGGTTGGTATCAAAACATTTAAAATTATCAAAAAACACCAACATATACACACACACAATCAGAATGACTTTAATAATCACAGGGGGAAATGACTTTTGCTACATTGGCACCAAGTAAGAAATTATAACAAATACCTATAATTCAATAAGCAGTCAGTGGGTGAATGAAAACATTATGATTGGACTAAATCCACTGTAACATATGTGAGAATAACGAATTTCTGGGGTGGATTTAGTGTCTTTGACTAAAACGGATGAGGGTAAAGACACTGATGTCTCACGAGAAACACACGAGGAGGAGAGGGATCGACTTCAAGAAGAGATTCAGCATTGCAAAGACTTGATTCAAACTCAACAGCAGCTCTTTCAGGTAAATCTGATATGTTTTTCAATCAAACATTTAAAAAAGTGAGACGTCAACCTCGGAGTGTTTGGCATGATATAATTTGAAGATGTTTAAATCGTAGGTTACGACTCAATCATGTTGTCAACATGTCATGTACCAGCAGCTAAGTGCATCATATGACGAGGAGGCTCCCACTGTAGCGAGCAACTGCTGGATGCTTAAGGAGAAGGAGTGCCTCCAAGAGGAGTGGAGGACCTTAGAAGAGCAAAGAATGATTTTTGAAAAAAAGCGGAAGAACTTCACAGAAGCTGCCATTAGATTGAGCCATGAGGTGGTTATTTAAAATTCTGATATTCACTCGTTTGCCTTAACACTTTGGTCTGGTTTTGTTTGGATTTTTAAATGTTTGTTTTAAACTTGCAGAGAAAAGCCTTTGAGGAGGACCGCGCGACTTGGCTCAAATATCAGTTTTTAAACTCAAATCCGTTTGCAGACTCAAAGAATCCATCAGAGTCTAAGAGTGCCTTTCCAATCAGTAAGTTGTTTTTTTTTTTCAACACTGACATGCTATGGATAACAATGCTTGAAAAGAAATTGCATAATGTTTATTTGTATAACTAAAAGAAGTTGAATTTAAAAACTGTAGTTCCATGTTAAATTGTTAAAATTATAGTAGTAGAATGTCATCCGTTATAAAATAAAAAGTGGCTAAAAAAAGCCTTAAATAGTTTTTAATTGTTTATGTAAAGAGCCTTTGATGTATTAAAAGTGTTAAATGTTTTGTGGTGTGCTGTTTTCTGTATCTAATCATCAGCTTCCAACCTTTATGCTTACAGCTGAAATAGAGACAGGTGCAACCCTGGACACGGAAAAGCTTGAGCAATGCCGTTCAGAATCAACCTCATCAACACCAAGGTATGTCTCACAAAACCTGCCACAATCTTGCTGTAACAAATGCACGGGACTGTTATTTCACAGTCTCCATTTCGCAGCTCAACGAAACCAAAGAGAAAGACTGAAACAATGGAACAGTCAAGTGTGAGTGGCGAAAATCATCAACGCATCTTCTGGAAAGAAGGGAGCAACCATGATGGCTACAGCAATCATATACTTACAGATGAACGAAACAGCCCAATATGAAGCCAAAAACATGGATGATGTGTGGAACGCTTGGTGGAAGAAGCTTCTATGTAACTTTGGGACTAAACGAGCTGTCAACAGCAAACGCCAAATAATGCTTCTAGTTTGATGCTGATCAGACAATCCATCATCTCAGATTTGATGATACACATTTTATTTATACATGTGGTGCTGCAAGTCTTGACTTTAACAGTTGTGCATTTACTATGGTCTATAGCATGTATATTAGTCATAACAGGACAACAGTTTGGTCACTGCACCGTGGGTCGCACCATAAATCACAGCCTGAGGATGAGATGCTAATTTCATGCTGCTAAATGAGCCTAAATGTCAGTTTTTAGAATTACTCAGGTTTGTTAAATGTTAAAGTAAACCTATGTACTGTCACAAACGTGTAGAATGTATATTTTTAATGCTGCTAGAAAGAGTGAAAGTTTTTGTTATTTGTGAATCTGTTGTTGTATAACTGATGTTGCTAACAGTCATATTTCTGTCACTGTAAAGTGATAAGCAGTTTGCATAAAACAAATTTGAGAAGTGAAGAAAAACTGTAAAAGCATCACTCATACAATGCTTAGATAACAGTTGAATCTCATTTAGCTTTTTAAATCATTACAGAATCAATGTGTAATGTGAGTTTTCTACGAGCTGAGGGCCATTGGGTTCCTTGATAGAATGTGATTCATTGATTGCCTCCTTTCAGCGTTTTTGTGGCGCTTTGATCACCATAAGGTTGCAGCATCGTGTAACCCACAGGAATTCCCATGAGTGAGAGCAAGTTTTTGTTTTTTCCCAGATACTTCATTTTTCTTGCAGCTAAAAAAATTCCAGTTAATTTTTAGTATTGGGCTTAGACCTTTGGTGTGAATGTGGGTAAGTTAACTTCACTGGCTGCAGTGTCCTGCTATTGTGATTTGGAGAAGGGGAAATTTATAATGAAAAGGGATTGTTTTGGTTTTGCACCGTTTCTCAGAATTTCATGTGATGAATTGTCAGTATAGATTTTTTTGAATCTACTAGTGTAATTTCTTTTAAACACTATACCTTGTTAAGATACAATTGCTAATATTTTCATTGTGTCAACAATAAACATTTTGTTAATATTAACATGAAACTAGCCTTCATTTCATTTATACACAATGTCATTGCTCAGATTGTCACCAGCTTGAGAAATAAATCATCAAAACAACAAGATGTTTTTAGATATGCGGTTTATTTAGACTATATTTTAAACATGCAGGTTATGAGTCAATGGGAAAGGACAGCTATTTCAAGAACACTGAGTAGAGCAGCTGCAGGCAAGGTGGGCCTGTGCAGCTTCTGTCACGTCAACGCTGTTATGGTAGAAGCTGCTTTTGTCCATGACGGAACCTGCAGAGGAACACAGAGGGATTACAGATCATTGGTCTACCTTTTTATTCATGTTGTATGATTTTAATCAGTTGTGGGACTCACCAAGACGCACGCAGTGGAAGCCAACTGTGACAGTGGTGGTCTTCACTGGCATGCAGCCTGGCAGGCAGCGCAGCACAGGCTCAACAGAGAAGCATTGGTTCTCCTCACCACGGATGTTCATCTGCTTCTCCAGCTGCACCGATTCAAGCTTCAGTTGGCACTCTGCACAAGGATAGCGATCAAAAATGAATTCCCAGTGTTGCATGACTCTGGACACGTGATTTGTTGATGATTTCATCTCACCAGTGGTGTCCTTGCAGCTCTCTGCTGGCAGAGTCCAGGAATGAGCATAGCTGACTGCGTTGCTAGCCAAACGTCCACTGGGTGTGCGAAACTCCTGTCTGACCTCCCCATCAGCCCATCCACAGATTCCACAAGTCTTTCCTTTCATCCAGTCTACAACTTCAATCTACATTACAAGATCAAACAGACTTGTGTTTGTTACACTTGGATCAGCTTTAAGTGTTAATTGAAGACATAAAAATTAAAAATAAATTGACTGTTTGCATGGTTTTTACCCTCCATGATCTTGGACTAACGGAGACCTCTTGAAGACCGTTCCTAGGAGCAAATACAGAGATTTCTTCGCCATTTTGTCTGATGGTGACAGTACCTGTTAATAGAAGACAAATTACTTTATGACTTGCATATTTTATTAACATAATTATTATTATTTAACTAAAATTAATTAAATAATGTCTCCTTTTTCTGTCCCCAGTTATCCTCACTGTCGTTGCTGGGTACTGTAGCCTATCACAGGGATTGTTTAGTGTTTAGGATTAACTAACATTCACCAAATGATTTGATGGCTCATCACAACCCAACATTATTAAAGCTATAATGTTGTCAAAATAATGTTGTCAAACTTTCAATATAACCAAGGCTGTAGTACTTGTTGTAGTAAGTTAAAGATTGCGAACATCGCCAATACAAAAACCAACCTGAGGAATGAGTGTATGGCAGTTGTATTTCCTTTCCATTGATTTTCACAGCCATGCGGTTGCCTGACTTGTAGAAGTCAATATCACTATAGAGATCAGAAAGCAATCATTTGTTAAATTTTGTTTCCTTTTCATTAGATGTTGTGTTTTGTGAATACTTACATGTCAAGAATTTTCACATTGATGTGCCTTTCCCCAGCCTCATCTTTCCTGTGAAGAACCATGAATTTCCTCTCATCTGTGCAATCCTGAGCCAAAATCTGATAGCAGTAGAAGGGTATCTCGGCTGTGTAAGTCTTGTTGTTGAACGTGGTCAAGGATTCATCTCTGAATTGACACTGGGCTGTAAGAAATAGGAAGGTTTAATTCTGGACCAGTCAATATGTGACACATTCTAAACTCTATAGTCATCTCTTACCTGCAGCAGCCTTAGCAAACACGTAGTGGGCTTTGTTAATAGCGTCATTGAAGGGGATCACGTTTCTAATCTCCTCAAGGGGCAAGGTCACAGGAAGGTGCATGGTATAATTGTAGGAACGGTTCTGTGGACAGAAGCATTTCCTGTGATCAACAACAACACTGATAAATGTGACACTGTTCACCTGAATTATAGTTACAGTTTTCCAAATGAAGTCAAGGGCCCTCTGTGAACGGGCAACCACAGCAACGGAGATCTGCCTGACTTTGTCCTTTCCATGAGTGAGCACTGCCCGCATGTTGGGAAAGTTCTTGATTTCCCTGTGGAAGGGATTCCAAATATCAGACATTTTATGTTATCTACTAGGCATACAAGCAAATGAAAACTGAGGTAATCAAGCTACATACCTTTTTACGTAGCGCTTGAGGGCAGATGGAACGCGTTCCCAAGAGACTCTGAGGCGAGCGGCCGGGCTGGATTTAACAACGCCAGTTTCAGCTGAGAATCTTAAGCCATATTGTTTGCACTTGTCTCCCCAAGTGATTTCAGTCTATTGATAAAATAGCAAAAATAATCGTGAGGCTGCTAGTTTATTAGTGTATTTGTTTATATTTTAAGAAGCTAATAACTTGCTAATAACAAGAGAGTGTAGAATAGAACTTTACTGTTGTTTTGTTCTTGCTCAACACAACTCCATCAGCACATAACCGCCAGTTGCTGTCAGCAGCCAAGGAAGCCAGAATAAACTGAAGCCTGGCGTTGTCTTTGTCCAAGTAGAGAGCAACTTGGTATCCCTGCATCTGTTTGTCAGCTCTAACAACACGGAGGATGAGAGCCAACGCTGGGGCCAGTTTGCTGCCAAGGAATTTATTCTAAGGGGACAATCCATAAAAGTCTGGATCAGTATATCAACAAAAGTCATTCTTGAAAAAAAAAAAAGACTGGAGTTTATTTGGTTTTACCTGTCTTTTGATGGCTTCAAAACTTGAGCCCGTGCTAGAGCTTTGAGAGGATCTTGCTGAGGCGGTCTACAGAAATACAGAGACAAAGTTACTAGCTACGAAAGCTAAAATTTGAATACACCATTGTCAAACTTGTTAAATGCATACCAGCTTCCTGTGGTTCTTCCTAAACTTGTAATCAGCAACATTCTGAAGCACAAAGAACAAAGATGTTAACTGAGCTCTCACGATGGTTATGAAAAACCAGAGTATTAGCATAAAATATATTTACATTTACAATGCGAGCACTGCTTCTAGAAGAACTGGAACCTGCACTGAGGAGAGACGCCAGGCTTGATGCACTGCTGGTAGAACTCAGAACCTTTCTTGTGGATGTATGTCGGCGGCTGCTGCTGCTGCTGCTGCTGCTGCTACTGCTGCTGCTGCTACTGGTGCTGTTGCTCTGAGATGATGAGCTGCTGGAGCTGGAGGAGGAGTTTCTATTCTGAGGAACCAGGAGTTTCCTGAGCTTGTTCAAGATTGGCCTTGCCTCACTGAGATCTTCTTCGCTCAGGTTGATACGTTTCATGAGTTTCTCGGCAGCCTTTGATCCAAGTTGAAGCTCAATCTCCAAGCTCTCTGCGATTTTTTCAACTAACACCATAAAAGCATTGTTTTTGATTAATATAATGAATGAGGGTAGGAATGACGAATTACTTTCTGCTCGCAGTTGCAATGAGATTACCTTACAGTAGTGGACTCTTTTAGTACTTACTTTGTTTGACTGAAAAAGCAACCATGTGTCTCCCAACCAGCTTGTACAGCAGCTTGTCACTGAGGAAAGCGGCGTTTTGTGACTCAACCCTCAGACAGCCCATCAGTCCAACAGCAGATTTACAGTACTTCTTTTTGATCTCAGGAACTTTGGTGGTCATCTTAACTCTATTATCTCCTGGAGTGAGGATTTCTGAGGATTTTGACTACAAGACAAATTCAAATTGTAGAAACTGTTGCAGGATCTGAACAACCTAACGAGTGAAAAAACTCACTTGACTATCTTCAGTTGAAGAAGCACTATCCCTTCTAGATCTTGGTGTCAGAACTTCAGCTGGAACGATTTGAGTGATTTTCTCAGAAAAGTCCTCAATATTTCTTGACACAGCAAAAGTCTCCACTCTGATGAGAAAAGACAGCTTTGTTTTGAGATACTAAGCCTCTATCATGTCCACCAAGGGCACCAAAGGCTAAACTTACTGCAAATCTGCAAGCTTTTCAGGTACAGAAACGGGAAGAGCCTGGATCTTGAAGTTGTACTCAAGGAAGTTGAGATTGGCTTTAATGTGTGCTGGAACAACAGAGCTGAGTTTAGCTCTCAGCAGCAGGGCAGCCTGGAGTTTCTCAGTGTTGACTCCCATCACAGCAAAAGTATTGACGGCAACACTAGAGAGAAAGGGCGGTTTTACAAAGGGTACAGTAGCTTTCAGGTTCATATCTGTTATACTGTGAAAATTAAAACTTACCTGGGTTGGATCTCAGTCTCAAGCTCAACATTGGTATTCAGAAGGTCAGCGAGTTGGAAGTTTTCTGGCAACTGTGGTTCTGAGTGAACTTTGACTGAAGGAAAAAAATAAATCCACGATTAATGTCTTACCATATACATTTCAAAGCCAATGGAATAATAATTTTGGGTAGCAGGAATAACAAAGACGTAACAGAGGTTTAAACGTGCATAGAAGTGGTTGTCACCTTTGACATTTGCAGCAGCCACTGCAGCAGTGTATTGGCTGAGCTCCATTGGAAAACCAGCAGTTGTGGGTATGATCCGACGCATCTCAGAGATCAGCAGAGACTTGGTTAGGTGGTAGGGAGCTTGGGACAGCAGAGCCCTACCAAGCTGACGAAGCTGGGGTCCAGTGGCAAGCTGTTGGGGACAAACTGTATAACAAAAACTGCACCTTATAGAACCTTAAATAAAATACAAAAATTTTGGGTCTTACTGCAATGGCCTGTTCAATGACAGCTTTGTCAAAGTTTGCAAAAGCTATCTCCTGTCCGAAGAACTTGATGTAGATGGAGGCCAGAGGTTTGCTGTTGGGCTGAGACCTCAAGTAAGAGAGCTACAAACAGAGAAAACAGTTTATTTTAACTATGCAGGGTTAGACAATGTGTTCGCTTTGCTCTGAAAGGATGCTGTGTTGCTTACAGCTTTGATGGCACGTTTCATCTTGGTCATCCTGTCAGTATTTTCAAGAAGTTCAGGGTGTTTGGCAAGTGCTTCCTGAATTCCCTCAGCTCTAACTCCAACCTGCAAAGAAAAACAAGTGTAAAAGAATTAGGATCTATTCCAAATTACTTTGATGAAAATCTAGTGTTGTTTTAAAAACAAACCATTTTACCTCTAAAACATCAGCAGCAACCCCAGTGAAGTAGGCAGTGGTCTTGGCCACAATGGATCTTGGCATAATGGTGGCAGCATCATTAATGTAGAAAGCACTGGCAGCAGCCCCAACCATAAATGGATCTGATAATAAGTTAAAGCTGGTTAATGACACATTTAAAATAGGAAGTAATGCTACCCATAATTGGCAACAAGTACTTACAGTTGAAGGTATCAATGTGCATGGCTCTGCTGTAGCGGGAACTCAGTCTGTCCTTCTGATGACTCAAGATTTTAATGGCAACATCACAAGCTGCAGCCCTGATTTGCAAGATATGTAAGAAAATAGATTTAACATTAAACATTGTGTGGGGATTGGTCAGGTGACAATGGGGGATCTGATAATTTACTTACAGAGAAGCATGCATGGGGGAGATGCTTCTTGTCAAAGACTTCATGTGAGAATAAGTGAAGCTGGCCACCTGAAGATTCTTCTCTGTCTTCACACTGGTAGCAAGGCTCAAGACTAATCCCATATGAGGTTTTGTCTCGAACAGTACAATGCATGCAAGCATACGGAGCTCTGGGTGAAGGGTCTTGTCCATGTAGAGCTGGACAGCCAAAGACTGGACCTAAATCAGGAGAGAATGCAGACTCAGTGTGCAGTCCCCTGTACTGTCTTTACCAATCATATTTGCTGAGTATTCACCATTTTGTGCTCCTTCTTGGCAATGTTCCTCAGGGCCATGATGGCTTCAGCATTGACTCTGAATGGCATTTTTGCACCAACAGTGCCGTGAATGGGCAGGAACTTTGTGATTGGTTTGAGGGTGGTATGATATCCAGCATTACCCAAGACCTTCAACAGCAAAATGATGTCTTCTGTTCTGTCACTGTCCACAGCCTCCTTTAGACCCTCAATAATAGGCTGGTGGAAGACAAGAAGGGTCAAGAGTCACATTTCAGATTTCAAGGGAAAATGTTTTGAACAAAAAAGGGAATCTTACCCTGACAAAGTCCTCAGGATAAGCGGCCATCTCAATGCTGTATTTGTGAAGCATTGTTCCATAGCCCAGGAAAACGATTTCACGCAGAGCTGGGTTGTTCAGTATCTTCTCCTCACGAATCAACTCCTAAAAGATTTCAAGAGCATGTTATCCCAATCTCCACATTCATCACTGACTACCTTGTGAAAGGATCTGCGCACCTTTAATTCTCTGACGACTTCATGATTGGCAGTCACCATGTGAATGGAAGCAATCAAAGCCTGAGCTGCTTCAGGCAAAGTAATTGTATCTGCCTTAATTTCCTCCCTGATGAATTTGAAAGTGACCTCAGTTCCAATGACAGGGACAGCATCAAGAATCCACTGCCTGAAAAGCACATGAAAGACAAGTGAAGCCAAAGTCTGAGCGGTTCATATTGGGTTGGAGAGTAGTAAAAAAAAACTCTTGATAAGTGACTTTATTTTTACGAAAGTGCTCATACAGTCACAAATGTAAAGTCACCTGGCACGTGTCATTCTCAGTTGCCCCCAGAGTATCTTCAGATCCTCATAGCGAGCGGCACGGACAAGCTGAACCAGTTCCAAAAACTTCAGAGGAGCATCTTCATGGACTCTCTCCATGTTGTGCGAAATCAGGTGGTCCAAAGTCTTCATGATCTGGAAAAAAACAGTGAAAAAAAGTGATTAAAGACAGCAGAACTTCTTCTTCTCATTTGACAACACCATTTAAAACTGTACCTGGGAATGCACATTGTCTATCTTAAAGAGCTGAATAGGTGTCTGGAGAAGCTCAGTGGAAAACTCATACTTCAGTGATTCATGTGGAACATAGTGAGCCTGGATGGGGGCAACTCGGCTTTGTTGAACGTCAAGTAAGACCAAATATTGCCTAAAGAAATAAAGCAAAAATTTTTTTAAGATGTATCTCATGTGTACAGCTCTGTATTGTTAGTGTTTTATCAACATACTTAGTCTCCATCTGAGCAGATCCCTTCATCTGATTGAATGGTGCAAATTGGATCAATTCCCTGACAGTTGCGTTCTTGATCAAGAGGCCGTCACTTTCCAGCTTCAAGGTATAACTGTATGTTGTAGCACCATTCAGGTTTTTGTAGTGCTGTAAAGACAAAATATATTTTTTTTCCATAATAATCTGACAGTGTTGTCAATGCAAGATGAGAAGTTATTAAAAATGCCACCATTTTTATTCAAACTCACTTGCTGGCACTTCTCGCACTTCTCTGTGTAGGCCAAACCCAAGTCCTTAATGATCTTCTCCTGGCAGTGGTTCATGTCCCTAACCTTGATCAGATGCATAAGCCCAGCCTCTTCATGTTCTGTGATGGTATAGAGGGTCTTGCACATACCCTGAACTCCGGCCTATTAAGAAAAGCATGTGTTTCATATAAAAGCTTCCCTTCTTCCTGCAATCAGCTCTGCAAGATCTTGGACAAACCTCCTGCATCTCGTAGGTATTTTGAGTTTCCTTGATGTTGAGCTGAAGCACATTCAGAATTCCCTTGTAGATGTTAGCCACCATTACTGAGACACCCTCGGGCACAAGCACCCTTCCCACAACACCGTTTGTGTATTCAAACTTGATGGGAACTGTAAGCTGAGGTCTCAGGGCTGAAGTCAGCTTAACCGCTGAAGTGAAGGAGCCTTTAGGCCATACGCCAGAGTACTCAAAGAGCTCCGGTTCCACCAACTGCAATGTAAAGACAGGATTCATCACATTGTGTTGTTCATTCTGAAATTAAGCTAACTCTATGTTTGCCACAAATTCATCCCTTTACCTTCAACATGTACTGGTTGTTGGCCTCTGCAGTGATGTGAACTTTGCTGCTGAGTTTCAGTCCAGCTCTTGCCAAACCTTGCTCAGGCAGACCACCAAGCAGCAGCGCCTCATACTTGTACACGTAGGTTTGATGAGCAGCAAAATGGGGAACTGAAAGCCCAATGTATTAGTAGTTATAATACCATTAAAGGATATTTAATTATTGTATTTACTAGTAAAATTTAACAACTTAAATTACAACATAATGGTAAACTTACCCAAATTTTCACCAGCTACAAAACAAAACATACACACAGAGAAATAAATTAAGAGATGTAGTAATTAATTGCAAAATGCAGGATAAGCATTAAAAAAAAACCTTGTAGTGATCTGTATTTTAAATATTAAGTTTATTAAGTTTAGCGACACATTGCACAAAATCAGTTAATTATTTCCTGCATATCTAGATTTTAAATCAAATCATTCAGGTATTGTGCTATGAGTCCCTAGGATATTTCATGCTGGTTTTATTCTATAAGAGACATTTATCTGATCAAATAAATCACGATTATGATAAACATTTTGTAGATCCACTTGTCAGTGAATCTGGATTATGTTAAGCTATAATACAATACAGACTCATAGACAAACTTTCCCTCAACATACCTTCTTAAATCATAAAAACCAAACACTAAGCCTACATTAGAGGCAATAAAATATTTTTTTCAAAACTCACCCACGAAGGCCAGCAACAGGGTAAGCACAACCGCTCTCATGGCTGAAGGGGTTGTGAATGGCTGTAGAGACAGACGGGCTTTTAAAGAGAAATTTTGACATGGACCCTGGCACATCTATTTGTTGATCAGATAAGAAAAACCTATCAATCCTTTGAGTTCAGAGGATTGATAGGTTAATGTTAGGGTCACCTGGACTTGTTCCTATGAGATTGCTAAGTCAAGCTCATGTGTCATATTTCAATGTTTTGTAAGTAAGTAAGTAAGTAAGTAAGTAAGTAAGCAAGCAAGCAAGCAAGCAAGCAAGCAAGCAAGCAAGCAAGCAAGCAAGTAAGTAAGTAAGTAAGTAAGTAGTTTATTTATAAAGCGCTTTTTGCAGATAAAATCACAAAGTGCTGTACAGAGTTGTGGTTAAAGTACGAGTGCAACACAATAGAATAATAAAACAAGAGTGCATAAACATCATAAGAACAGCAACATTAAAGGATAAATAAAAATTAAAATCCAGTTAACTTAAAGATTTACTGTAAAGTGTCTGTTTCATTATTGACTTAACGGTTGGGCAATGTGTTCAGCATGCAGGCTACATTTTCATCCAGCTTGTCTTTTGATGGGTTTATAAGGCAGAGACAATTGATCTCTTTTAAATTAATATGGTAAAAGTGGGATTTGGTATGTTTAAAAAAAACAAAAACAAATAAATGAGACAAATTAATAATGAAACTCTGATTTTCTGTTATTTCAGAGTATGAATGTATTACTAATAGTAAGATGAAAATTAAAAGCAAGTGTTTACCTACCTCTTTTGTCTCTGTATTTGTATGTGTATATATATATATATATATATATACATATATAAACATATAATTCAAGTATAGACATGCTCAGTCATATTAGTCAGGCTGTTTAAAGTTTACACAAAGGAGCATCATGACTGGCTGTTTGATTACTTTGGTGAAATGGTCATGGTGACCACTGAGGTCAATGTGTTTTGCCACATGTGTTTGTTCTTTTTTTTGTTTGTTTGTGAAATAACGGCGAAAGGCCACTGTTCACGCAAACACAGAACTTTACACTTTTACTTTTTTAAAAGTTCAGTCACAATCCAATTAATAATAACTAATTCCACACAGTCGACCTTACTAATTTCACTATATATGAAAACATTTTCTTTTAATCAGAGTACAATAAAGTGAAGTACTCAGGACAAAAACCACAACATGTCAGTCCTGCACAGAAAAAAAACATTAATATTATTACAATTGTAATTACATCTATTAAAGCAAACCCTATCAGTGTTTGGCACTCTGATTTTTAAATGAACATAGTTTTTTTTAAATATATTTTTGGATTATATCTAATGTGACTGATTTCTGTGAACTAAATTCTTCTAAAGCATCTCTTCCATTACAGGGTCACAGTGTGCTCAGCTTATCTGAGCTTATTCAGAACACAGTGCATTGTGCTATATGGTGACGCTCAGTCTTCATATAAATTTGATCCTATGATTAGCTTTAGAGACTCAAATTAATCATAATCAATCGGTTCTAGGAACAAACAAAGGGCCATGGCTTCGGTAGTAGATTTAAATCTACTACCTAAGCCATCTCTGGTCTACTATGAATGTTAAACTGATCTGGATTTCAGTTCATTATCTTTCAGTTAAGAAACTGCAACGTTACAGTAATGCTGCCCTTAAGTGAAGTCACTTCCAGACACCTCACATTGTCTTGGTCAGTCCGCATAAACAGGACTGAATCATAACATAACCTAACCGCTAGAGCGGACATGGGTTCGTCTGTGAACGGTCGCATTTACAGACCTTGGAGTCGCTGTTAGCTTACCAATAAACGGTAAGAGATTCATTACCTTTATAATAAGTATTGATTAAGCCACTGGGAGTGAGCCCCAAGGCCAAGGCAAGCTGACTTGATAATAATGTATCATGTTTTTCTGCAGTCAGTGCCTTCTGCTCGCCCTTCTCTGTCTTCTCTATTTCAGGTGTCGTGAAGCTGGAGTTTACAGTTCCTGATCTGTGGTTCACGGCTCAACTAGTCTGGGACACTCTGATGTTCTGTCTTTTTATCCTGTTCTGTTGGTCCTTCTGTCAACTAACCCCAACCAGTTGAAACAGATGGCTGCCACCTCTGAACCTGGTTCAGCTGGAGATTTCTTCCTGTTAAAAGAGAGTTGTTTCTTCCCACTGTCGTTAAATGCTTGTTCATGTGGAACTTATTGGGTTTTTTTCTTTCTTATCATGAATTTTCTATTTTGACAAGCGCATTGAGATGACTCTGTTGTGCTATACAAATAAAGTTGAATTGAATTGAATCGAATTAATACTTTCTAATTGATGGACTGAAATGCACACTCATATTCACAACATATTTTAAACACAGTACAAACTGAGGTAACCACAACAATGAATATGACATGATGATTAAAGAATACAATAATTACTGAATTTCATTTTATATGCCATTTTTGGTGTTTCATTTTCATTTGAGTGACATGACATCTCCACAATGCTGTAAAAATAAAAGAAAACTGAATAAGAGAGAGCTGCTATGAAAAGCATTTTGTTGAATTGGAATTATTAGGGTTTGTGTTTTTAAGATGTACCTAAAACTAATAAGACTTTTATTTTTAAGGTATTTGAATTGGAAACATGTTAGTGACTCAGAGTGTTGACACATGCTGAATCTAATCTAGGATTAGGATTTAAACCACTGCTCTGCCAAGTCAGAATCACAGATTAACACACTGCACTAAAGCTCCTCTTACTGTTCATACATCTCGCAGCATATTTAACTTTTAATTTAGAGCAAGAAACTTGAAAACAATCTCAAGGTTTGTTGCTGAGTGAGCCATCAGTAATTGAACCCCAATCTTTCCTGATGAACAAATTAAAATCATTAAACCATTACACTATGCATATGTTCACTGAAGGTTTACATGACTCATTGGGTACTTGACTTTCAAATTTGTGGATATTAGCTAATGTTTCAGCTGTTCTTTCTGCAGGTAATGAACCCATACTGGAGTCTAGATTTAGGAAAAAAGGACCAGACATGGCAAGGTCATAATCCTTAACTCACACCCATGTAAGTGTCTGTCAAATTTGCACTGGTTTTTAGGTTCCTTCAAGCCTTATGTAAAAAGAAAGTTGAAACTTTTATGCCTTTATATATATATATATATATATATATATATATATCATTTTTCATTTATTTTCTACTTTTTTTTTTTCATACCTTACAGCATTTCCATGCCAGTTTAGGTGTGTGCATCATATTTGCACTGTTTTTAAGATCTTGAGATAACATTATCTCATAATAAAAAATTCCAAAGTTTTTAATTTTTTATGCAGGCTTACCTCTGATT
Organism: Gouania willdenowi; assembly: GCF_900634775.1. Taxonomy (NCBI): domain Eukaryota; kingdom Metazoa; phylum Chordata; class Actinopteri; order Blenniiformes; family Gobiesocidae; genus Gouania; species Gouania willdenowi. The sequence continues at coordinate 17,336,644 of NC_041047.1, read as the reverse complement.
TTGGGTGTTTGTCACTTTTTTCTCATTTTTCATTTTGCACTTTTTTTCTCATCTAACATTCCTTACTGCATTTTTACCCCAGTTTAAATGTGCTCATCACATTTCCACTATTTTTTAAGGTCTTGTGATAGCCTTATCTCAGAAAAAAAAATCCAAAGTTTTTTCCATTTTTATGCCTTACTATAGCCTTACCACCGATTGTGGATGTTTGTCACTTTTTTTTAAGTTTTCATGCCTTATTGCATATTTACTCCAGTTTTGGTGTGAGCATCACATTTCCACTATTTTTTAAGGTCTTGTGATATCCTTATCTCAGAAAAAAAAAATACAAAGATTTTTCCATTTTTATGCCTTACTATAGCCTTACCTCTAATTTTGGATGTTTGTCACTTTTTTCTCATTTTTCATGCCTTACTGCATTTTTACCACTGTTTAAGTGTGTGCATTATATTTGTTATACTTTTAGGGTCTTGTTATAGCCTTATTTTAAAATAAAAAAAAAAATCCAATGTTTTTTCCATTTTTATGCCTTACTATAGCCTTACCTCCGATTTTGGGTGTTTGTCACTTTTTTCTAATTTTTCATTCCTCACTGCATTTTTACCACTGTTTAAATGTGCTTATCATATTTCCACTAGTTTTTAAGGTCTTGTGATATCCTTATCTCAGAAAAAAAAAATACAAAGATTTTTCCATTTTTATGCCTTACTATAGCCTTACCCTTGATTTTAGGTGTTTGTCAATTTTTTCTCATTTTTCATGCCTTACTGCATTTTTACCACTGTTTAAGTGTGTGCATTATATTTGTTATACTTTTAGGGTTTTGTTATAGCCTTATTTTAAAATTAAAAAAAATCCAACGTTTTTTCCATTTTTATGCCTTACTATAGCCTTACCTCCGATTTTGGGTGTTTGTCACTTTTTTTTGAAAATTCATGCCTCACTGCATTTTTACCACTGTTTAAATGTGCTTATCATATTTCCACTAGTTTTTAAGGCCTTGTGATAGCCTTATCTCAGAAAAAAAAATCCAAAGTTTTTTCCATTTTTATGCCTTACTATAGCCTTACCCTTGATTTTAGGTATTTGTCACTTTTTTCTAATTTTTCATGCCTTATTGCATTTTTACCACTGTTTAAGTGTGTGCATTATATTTGTTATACTTTTAGGGTCTTGTTATAGCCTTATTTAAAAAAAAAAAAATCCAATGTTTTTTTCCATTTTTATGCCTTACTATTGCCTTACCTCTGATTTTGGGTGTTTGTCACTTTTTTTGAAATTTCATGCCTTACTGCATTTTTACCAAGGTTTAAATGTGCTTATCATATTTCCACTAGTTTTTAAGGTCTTGTGATATCCTTATCTCAGAAAAAAAAAATACAAAGATTTTTCCATTTTTATGCCTTACCTCTAATTTTGGATGTTTGTCACTTTTTTCTCATTTTTCATGCCTTACTGCATTTTTACCACTGTTTAAGTGTGTGCATTATATTTGTTATACTTTTTAGGGTTTTGTTATAGCCTTATTTAAAACGAAAAAAATGCAAAGTTTTTTCCATTTTTATGCCTTACTATAGCCTTACCTCCGATTTTGGGTGTTTGTCACTTTTTTCTAATTTTTCATGCCTCACTGCATTTTTACCACTTTTAACACTAGAAGTCCCACAGAGGTGTCAAATGAACTTTTTACCTATAAAACCCAGAGAGGTGTCATTTGACCCAAAGAGAACACAAAAATTATTTATTTTTAATGACAGTGTGGTGTGAGAAATGTGCAAAAGAACAACTGTGATTTGTTTTCAATGGTTTTTATTTGTGTAAAAAAAAAACCAAACAAAATAAATAAAAATAACGATAATAACAAAGCAACTGTGCACATATTTAGAAGAATCTCCTTCATCCTCTTATTGAGACTCGTGACATACTTGGCACTGCCACGGTATCTCTCTCCTACATTTGCCACATGTGTATTTGTGGCAATAAACACATCGCACAGTTGCGCGATTGCTCTTGCAGCAATGGTTGATCTGACACTTAGCCCTTTTCCCAGGGCCAGGTGTAGGCGGTTGTTGTTGGCGCAGTTGCTCTTTGAGTGCCTTCTTTTCACTCACATGAGAGTTAGCCAACTCTCTTGCTAGCTGAACCAGGAAGTCCACCCGTCTCTCCTGCACCCCGGTGCATGCTTGATAAAGCAGATGTGCATTGAGTGCCGCCATGTCGATCATGTTGTAGAACACGGCGACTGGCCATCGCCGTGTTCCTGTGCGCACACTGTACTCCCGCACCATCTGGTCCATCACATCCACTCCGCACTTTGTGGTGTTGTATTGGGTGATGGTGTTTGGCTTCCTTTTGATGGTTTCCTCAGTCTCAACCACGCTGTGCATGCTGCTGAGAATGTAGACGGTCTTTTTTCGTTTGGGCGCATACACCGTCAGCGTGGCACCAGTGGTGGAAAACACCTAAAAAAGAAGAAATTGTTGTTATTATAGCGGTTTTAAACACAATGACACACTCAGAGGTGTTGATGGAATAAAAAAGACCAACAACATACCTGAGTGGTGAATTCCTTGCGGTCCATCTTTCTAGTTGACTGAGGAATTTCCCGGCGAATCTTGTTGACTGTCCCGAGGATGGTGGTTTTCCGGCTGAGCAGTCGTCGTGCAAGTGTCAGTGATGTAAAGAAATTGTCCGTGGTGACCGTCCTGCCTTTGTCCATAAATGGTTCCATCAGCTTCATCACCACACTCTCAGAAAGTCTCTCCTCACTGGGACGACTGGGGTCCTTTCCAAGATATGGGAGGACATTGCAGATGTACTTTGTTTTCAAATCACAAGCTACCCAAAACTTTATGCCAAATTTGTCGGGTTTTGTTGCAATGTACTGCAGGAAACAGCAGCGAGTCTTCGATGGGAAAAGCTGTTCATCAATTGTGATGTGTCGACCAGGGTTGTAGCATGTGATGCAGTTGGAAACAAACGATCCCCACACATCCGAAATTGCAGCAAACTTATCTGTCTGCACTCGCTCACTGCGCGTAAACATGTCATCAAATCGTAGGTGACGCATGATGTCTTGGAAACGGTTTTGTGACATAATTCCAGTGATAAGTGGGTTTCCCAGGCATGCTGACCAGCTGTCACGCAGAGATGGAACCTTGGTCACCCCCCTCAAAATAATAACAGAAATAAATGCCATTAGTTCATGGAGGATCATGAACCAGTCCGTCTGCTCCGTTTGCCGTGCATGCTGAATAGTCCATTCTTGAATGGGACGGAGCATGCCAACAGTAATGAAACAGAGGAAGCTCTGAAGGCGACTCCTGATTCTTCTTCTGGCCTTTGCTGTTGGCTCTCCATCTGCAGCGTACGGTTCCATTGGAGTGAAACGGAGAATTGTACCCACATGTTCTTCATGCCACACTGTGCCCTCTTTCGCCGTCTCTGTGGGCTCACTCTCCAACCGAGCTCTCTTTTCCAGATGAGGAGCAGTCTCGTCATCTGCAATGTGAGCAAATTCAAATTATTCTTTTCTTCGGTTTTAAATAAAAATAAAGTCAGGAAATGAAAATAGGATGTTTGGGAAATCTAACCTGAAGACAGCTCAGAGTCCGAATCCGAATTTGGCTGAAGGTTTATGTCCTCCCCATCTGAGTCACAAGGGTTTGCATTGTTCAGGATCAATTCCAACGCTTCTTGAGTGGTAAATCTTCTCTGCATTTTGAGTAGAATAAGTGTGGAGTGTCAGCAGGTGGAAGCAGCCAGCTATTTATTCCCCACAGCACAAAAGGCTGCATGACAACATGGTATTCCAGGGGTGTCCAATTCCGGTCCTCGAGGGCCACTAATCAGCACACCTTATTCAAATGATCATCCAGCTCTGCAGAAGCCTGATAATCATTTGAATCAGGTGTGTTGGAAGAGGTGACTCTGTTTCTTTCAATGTTTGTAGTCTGTGTTTGTTCTCCCCCAGCATCAAGCAGAACGAGTTAATAAACGGGGCATTGTGACTTTAGCTTCCAGGGCCCTTCCCCCTAACATTCCAGACTTCCATTGTTAGAGTCAGGCTCTCCCCCCTGCTGATTTCTCAGGTGATTCATTTACAAATGAATAGATGCAAATTGTAGCCATCAGAGTCGTCAGTTTGGTCCTAGAGTTCATTTGACCCTGCTCTGGGACTTCTGGGGGGATATAGAAATCCCTGGGACTTCTAGTGTTAAGGTTCACCCCCAGGGACCAGGCCCCCCAGGCTGGCCTCGGTGGTAGCAAAGAGCACCCCTGGCGCCCTGGGTGGGACTAGGCCGCCGGGCTGAGCTAGGCTTGGTGTTAAGGTTCACCCCCAGGGACCAGGCCCCCCAGGCTGGCCTCAGTGGTAGCAAAGAGCACCCCTGGCGCCCTGGATGGGACTAGGCCGCCGGGCTGAGCTAGGCTTGGGGTTAAGGTTCACCCCCAGGGACCAGGCCCCCCACGCCCCCCAGGCCAAAAAGAGCATTTACAAATGAATAGATGCAAATTGTAGCCATCAGAGTCGTCAGTTTGGTCCTAGAGTTCATTTGACCCTGCTCTGGGACTTCTGGGGGGATATAGAAATCCCTGGGACTTCTAGTGTTAAATGTGCTTATCATATTTCCACTAGTTTTTAAGGTCTTGTGATATCCTTATCTCAGAAAAAAAAAATACAAAGATTTTTCCATTTTTATGCCTTACTATAGCCTTACCTCTAATTTTGGATGTTTGTCACTTTTTTCTCATTTTTCATGCCTTACTGCATTTTTACCACTGTTTAAGTGTGTGCATTATATTTGTAATACTTTTTAGGGTTTTGTTATAGCCTTATTTAAAACGAAAAAAATGCAAAGTTTTTTCCATTTTTATGCCTTACTATAGCCTTACCTCCGATTTTGGGTGTTTGTCACTTTTTTCTAATTTTTCATGCCTCACTGCATTTTTACCACTGTTTAAATGTGCTTATCATATTTCCACTAGTTTTTAAGGCCTTGTGATAGCCTTATCTCAGAAAAAAAAATCCAAAGTTTTTTCCTTTTTTCCGCCTTACCTTTGATTTTCGATGTTTGTCACTTTTTTCTAATTTTTCATGCCTTACTTTATTTTTACCACTGTTTAAGTGTGTGCATTATATTTGTTATACTTTTAGGGTCTTGTTATAGCCTTATTTAAAAAAAAAAAAAAAAATCCAACGTTTTTTCCATTTTTATGCCTTACTATAGCCTTACCTCCGATTTTGGGTGTTTGTCACTTTTTTCTAATTTTTCATGCCTCACTGCATTTTTACCACTGTTTAAATGTGCTTATCATATTTCCACTAGTTTTTAAGGTCTTGTGATATCCTTATCTCAGAAAAAAAAATCCAAAGTTTTTTCCATTTTTATGCCTTACTATAGCCTTACCCTTGATTTTAGGTGTTTGTCAATTTTTTCTCATTTTTCATGCCTTACTGCATTTTTACCACTGTTTAAGTGTGTGCATTATATTTGTTGTACTTTTAGGGTCTTGTTATAGCCTTATTTTAAAATAAAAAAAAAATCCAATGTTTTTTCCATTTTTATGCCTTACTATAGCCTTACCTCCGATTTTGGGTGTTTGTCACTTTTTTCTAATTTTTCATGCTTCACTGCATTTTTACCACTGTTTAAATGTGCTTATCATATTTCCACTAGTTTTTGAGGTCTTGTGATATCCTTATCTCAGAAAAAAAAATCCAAAGTTTTTTCCATTTTTATGCCTTACTATAACCTTACCCTTGATTTTAGGTGTTAGTCACTTTTTTCTCATTTTTCATGCCTTATTGCATTTTTACCACTGTTTAAGTGTGTGCATTATATTTGTTATACTTTTTAGAGTTTTGTTATAGCCTTATTTAAAAAAAAAAATCCAAAGTTTTTTCCATTTTTATGCCTTACTATAGCCTTACCTCCAATTTTGGGTGTTTGTCACTTTCTTCTCATTTTTCATGCCTTACTGCATTTTTACCACTGTTTAAGTGTGTGCATTATATTTGTTATACTTTACAGGGTTTTGTTAAAGCCTTATTTTAAAAAAAAAAATGAAAAATCCAAAGTTTTTTCCATTTTTATGCAGAACAATAGCCTTACCTCCGATTTTGGGTGTTTGTCACTTTTTTCTAATTTTTCATGCCTCACTGCATTTTTACCACTGTTTAAATGTGCTTATCATATTTCCACTAGTTTTTAAGGCCTTGTGATAGCCTTATCTCAGAAAAAAAAATCCAAAGTTTTTTCCATTTTTTTGCCTTACTGTAGCCTTACCTTTGATTTTCGATGTTTGTCACTTTTTTCTAGTTTTTCATGCCTTACTTTATTTTTACCACTGTTTAAGTGTGTGCATTATATTTGTTATACTTTTAGGGTCTTGTTATAGCCTTATTTAAAAAAAAAAAAAAAAATCCAACGTTTTTTCCATTTTTATGCCTTTACTATAGCCTTACCTCCGATTTTGGGTGTTTGTCACTTTTTTCTAATTTTTCATGCCTCACTGCATTTTTACCACTGTTTAAATGTGCTTATCATATTTCCACTAGTTTTTAAGGCCTTGTGATATCCTTATCTCAGAAAAAAAATCCAAAGTTTTTTCCATTTTTATGCCTTACTATAGCCTTACCCTTGATTTTCGGTGTTTGTCACTTTTTTCTCATTTTTCATGCCTTACTGCACTTTTACCACTGTTTAAGTGTGTGCATTATATTTGTTATACTTTTTAGGGTTTTGTTATAGCCTTATTTAAAACGAAAAAAATGCAAAGTTTTTTCCATTTTTATGCCTTTACTATAGCCTTACCTCCGATTTTGGGTGTTTGTCACTTTTTTCTAATTTTTCATGCCTCACTGCATTTTTACCACATTTAAATGTGCTTATCATATTTCCACTAGTTTTTAAGGTCTTGTGATATCCTTATCTCAGAAAAAAAAATCCAAAGTTTCTTCCATTTTTATGCCTTACTATATAGCCTTACCCTTGATTTTAGGTGTTAGTCACTTTTTTCTCATTTTTCATGCCTTATTGCATTTTTACCACTGTTTAAGTGTGTGCATTATATTTGTTATACTTTTTAGAGTTTTGTTATAGCCTTATTTAAAAAAAAAATCCAAAGTTTTTTCCATTTTTATGCCTTACTATAGCCTTACCTCCAATTTTGGGTGTTTGTCACTTTTTTCTAATTTTTCATGCCTTACTTTATTTTTACCACTGTTTAAGTGTGTGCATTGTATTTGTTATACTTTTAGGGTCTTGTTATAGCCTTATTTAAAAAAAAAAAAAAAAAAATCCAACGTTTTTTCCATTTTTATGCCTTTACTATAGCCTTACCTCCGATTTTGGGTGTTTGTCACTTTTTTCTAATTTTTCATGCCTTACTTTATTTTTACCACTGTTTAAGTGTGTGCATTATATTTGTTATACTTTTAGGGTCTTGTTATAGCCTTATTTAAAAAAAAAAAAAAAAAAAAAATCCAACGTTTTTTCCATTTTTATGCCTTACTATAGCCTTACCTCCGATTTTGGGTGTTTGTCACTTTTTTCTAATTTTTCATGCCTCACTGCATTTTTACCACTGTTTAAATGTGCTTATCATATTTCAGCTAGTTTTTAAGGCCTTGTGATAGCCTTATCTCAGAAAAAAAAATCCAAAGTTTTTTCCATTTTTTTGCCTTACTGTAGCCTTACCTTTGATTTTCGATGTTTGTCACTTTTTTCTAATTTTTCATGCCTTACTGCATTTTTACCACTGTTTAAGTGTGTGCATTATATTTGTAATACTTTTTAGGGTTTTGTTATAGCCTTATTTAAAAAAAAAAAAAAAAATCCAACGTTTTTTCCATTTTTATGCCTTACTATAGCCTTACCTCCGATTTTGGGTGTTTGTCACTTTTTTCTAATTTTTCATGCCTCACTGCATTTTTACCACTGTTTAAATGTGCTTATCATATTTCCACTAGTTTTTAAGGTCTTGTGATATCCTTGTCTCAGAAAAAAAAATCCAAAGTTTTTTCCATTTTTATGCCTTTACTATAGCCTTACCTCCGATTTTGGGTGTTTGTCACTTTTTTCTAATTTTTCATGCCTCACTGCATTTTTACCACTGTTTAAATGTGCTTATCATATTTCCACTAGTTTTTAAGGTCTTGTGATATCCTTATCTCAGAAAAAAAAATCCAAAGTTTTTTCCATTTTTATGCAGAACTATAGCCTTACCTCCGATTTTGGGTGTTTGTCACTTTTTTCTAGTTTTTCATGCCTTACTTTATTTTTACCACTGTTTAAGTGTGTGCATTATATTTGTTATACTTTTAGGGTCTTGTTATAGCCTTATTTAAAAAAAAAAAAAAAAATCCAACGTCTTTTCCATTTTTATGCCTTACTATAGCCTTACCTCCGATTTTGGGTGTTTGTCACTTTTTTCTAATTTTTCATGCCTCACTGCATTTTTACCACTGTTTAAATGTGCTTATCATATTTCAGCTAGTTTTTAAGGCCTTGTGATAGCCTTATCTCAGAAAAAAAAATCCAAAGTTTTTTCCATTTTTATGCCTTACTATAGCCTTACCCTTGATTTTAGGTGTTTGTCAATTTTTTCTCATTTTTCATGCCTTACTGCATTTTTACCACTGTTTAAGTGTGTGCATTATATTTGTTATACTTTTAGGGTCTTGTTATAGCCTTATTTTAAAATAAAAAAAAAATCCAATGTTTTTTCCATTTTTATGCCTTACTATAGCCTTACCTCCGATTTTGGGTGTTTGTCACTTTTTTCTAATTTTTCATGCCTCACTGCATTTTTACCACTGTTTAAATGTGCTTATCATATTTCCACTAGTTTTTAAGGTCTTGTGATATCGTTATCTCAGAAAAAAAAAATACAAAGTTTTTTCCATTTTTATGCCTTACTATAGCCTTACCCTTGATTTTCGGTGTTTGTCACTTTTTTCTCATTTTTCATGCCTTACTGCATTTTTACCACTGTTTAAGTGTTTGCATTATATTTGTTATACTTTTAGGGTCTTGTTATAGCCTTATTTAAAAAAAAATAAATAAAAATCCAACGTTTTTTCCATTTTTATGCCTTACTTTCGCCTTACCTCCGATTTTGGGTGTTTGTCACTTTTTTCTAATTTTTCATGCCTCACTGCATTTTTACCACTGTTTAAATGTGCTTATCATATTTCCACTAGTTTTTAAGGCCTTGTGATAGCTTTTTATCAGAAAAAAAAATCCAAAGTTTTTTTCCATTTTTATGCCTTACTATCGCCTTACCCTTGATTTTGGGTGTTTGTCACTTTTTTCTAATTTTTCATGCCTCACTGCATTTTTACCACTGTTTAAGTGTGTGCATTATATTTGTTATACTTTTAGGGTCTTGTTATAGCCTTATTTAAAAAAAAAAAAAAAAAAATCCAACGTTTTTTCCATTTTTATGCCTTACTATAGCCTTACCCTTGATTTTCGGTGTTTGTCACTTTTTTCTCATGTTTCATGCCTTACTGCATTTTTACCACTGTTTAAGTGTGTGCATTATATTTGTAATACTTTTTAGGGTTTTGTTATAGCCTTATTTAAAACGAAAAAAATGCAAAGTTTTTTCCATTTTTATGCCTTACTATAGCCTTACCTCCGATTTTGGGTGTTTGTCACTTTTTTCTAATTTTTCATGCCTCACTGCATTTTTACCACTGTTTAAATGTGCTTATCATATTTCCACTATTTTTTAAGGCCTTGTGATATCCTTATCTCAGAAAAAAAAATCCAAAGTTTTTTCCATTTTTTTGCCTTACTGTAGCCTTACCTTTGATTTTCGATGTTTGTCACTTTTTTCTAATTTTTCATGCCTTACTTTAATTTTACCACTGTTTAAGTGTGTGCATTATATTTGTTATACTTTTAGGGTCTTGTTATAGCCTTATTTAAAAAAAAAAAAAAAAATCCAACGTTTTTTCCATTTTTATGCCTTACTATAGCCTTACCTCCGATTTTGGGTGTTTGTCACTTTTTTCTAATTTTTCATGCCTCACTGCATTTTTACCACTGTTTAAATGTGCTTATCATATTTCCACTAGTTTTTAAGGTCTTGTGATATCCTTATCTCAGAAAAAAAAATCCAAAGTTTTTTCCATTTTTATGCCTTACCCTTGATTTTAGGTGTTTGTCACTTTTTTCTCATTTTTCATGCCTTATTGCATTTTTACCACTGTTTAAGTGTGTGCATTATATTTGTTATACTTTTTAGAGTTTTGTTATAGCCTTATTTAAAAAAAAAAAAATCCAAAGTTTTTTCCATTTTTATGCCTTACTATAGCCTTAACTCCAATTTTGGGTGTTTGTCACTTTCTTCTCATTTTTCATGCCTTACTGCATTTTTACCACTGTTTAAGTGTGTGCATTATATTTGTTATACTTTACAGGGTTTTGTTAAAGCCTTATTTAAAAAAAAAAAATAAAAAATCCAAAGTTTTTTCCATTTTTATGCAGAACTATAGCCTTACCTCCGATTTTGGGTGTTTGTCACTTTTTTCTAATTTTTCATGCCTCACTGCATTTTTACCACTGTTTAAATGTGCTTATCATATTTCCACTAGTTTTTAAGGCCTTGTGGTAGCCTTATCTCAGAAAAAAAAATCCAAAGTTTTTTCCATTTTTTTGCCTTACTGTAGCCTTACCTTTGATTTTCGATGTTTGTCACTTTTTTCTAATTTTTCATGCCTTACTTTATTTTTACCACTGTTTAAGTGTGTGCATTGTATTTGTTATACTTTTAGGGTCTTGTTATAGCCTTATTTAAAAAAAAAAAAAAAAATCCAACGTTTTTTCCATTTTTATGCCTTTACTATAGCCTTACCTCCGATTTTGGGTGTTTGTCACTTTTTTCAAATTTTTCATGCCTTACTTTATTTTTACCACTGTTTAAGTGTGTGCATTATATTTGTTATACTTTTAGGGTCTTGTTATAGCCTTATTTAAAAAAAAAAAAAAAAAATCCAACGTTTTTTGCATTTTCATGCCTTTACTATAGCCTTACCTCCGATTTTGGGTGTTTGTCACTTTTTTCTAATTTTTCATGCCTCACTGCATTTTTACCACTGTTTAAATGTGCTTATCATATTTCAGCTAGTTTTTAAGGCCTTGTGATAGCCTTATCTCAGAAAAAAAAATCCAAAGTTTTTTCCATTTTTATGCCTTACTATAGCCTTACCCTTGATTTTAGGTGTTTGTCAATTTTTTCTCATTTTTCATGCCTTACTGCATTTTTACCACTGTTTAAGTGTGTGCATTATATTTGTTATACTTTTAGGGTCTTGTTATAGCCTTATTTTAAAATAAAAAAAAAATCCAATGTTTTTTCCATTTTTATGCCTTACTATAGCCTTACCTCCAATTTTGGGTGTTTGTCACTTTCTTCTCATTTTTCATGCCTTACTGCATTTTTACCACTGTTTAAGTGTGTGCATTATATTTGTTATACTTTACAGGGTTTTGTTAAAGCCTTATTTTAAAATAAAAAAATAAAAAATCCAAAGTTTTTTCCATTTTTATGCAGAACAATAGCCTTACCTCCGATTTTGGGTGTTTGTCACTTTTTTCTAATTTTTCATGCCTCACTGCATTTTTACCACTGTTTAAATGTGCTTATCATATTTCCACTAGTTTTTAAGGCCTTGTGATAGCCTTATCTCAGAAAAAAAAATCCAAAGTTTTTTCCATTTTTTTGCCTTACTGTAGCCTTACCTTTGATTTTCGATGTTTGTCACTTTTTTCTAGTTTTTCATGCCTTACTTTATTTTTACAACTGTTTAAGTGTGTGCATTATATTTGTTATACTTTTAGGGTCTTGTTATAGCCTTATTTAAAAAAAAAAAAAAAAAATCCAACGTTTTTTTCCATTTTTATGCCTTTACTATAGCCTTACCTCCGATTTTGGGTGTTTGTCACTTTTTTCTAATTTTTCATGCCTCACTGCATTTTTACCACTGTTTAAATGTGCTTATCATATTTCCACTAGTTTTTAAGGCCATGTGATATCCTTATCTCAGAAAAAAAAATCCAAAGTTTTTTCCATTTTTATGCCTTACTATAGCCTTACCCTTGATTTTCGGTGTTTGTCACTTTTTTCTCATTTTTCATGCCTTACTGCACTTTTACCACTGTTTAAGTGTGTGCATTATATTTGTTATACTTTTTAGGGTTTTGTTATAGCCTTATTTAAAACGAAAAAAATGCAAAGTTTTTTCCATTTTTATGCCTTACTATAGCCTTACCTCCGATTTTGGGTGTTTGTCACTTTTTTCTAATTTTTCATGCCTCACTGCATTTTTACCACATTTAAATGTGCTTATCATATTTCCACTAGTTTTTAAGGTCTTGTGATATCCTTATCTCAGAAAAAAAAATCCAAAGTTTCTTCCATTTTTATGCCTTACTATAGCCTTACCCTTGATTTTAGGTGTTTGTCACTTTTTTCTCATTTTTCATGCCTTATTGCATTTTTACCACTGTTTAAGTGTGTGCATTATATTTGTTATACTTTTTAGGGTTTTGTTATAGCCTTATTTAAAAAAAAAAAATCCAAAGTTTTTTCCATTTTTATGCCTTACTATAGCCTTACCTCCGATTTTGGGTGTTTGTCACTTTTTCTAATTTTTCATGCCTCACTGCATTTTTACCACTGTTTAAATGTGCTTATCATATTTCCACTAGTTTTTAAGGTCTTGTGATATCCTTATCTCAGAAAGAAAAATCCAAAGTTTTTTTCCATTTTTATGCCTTACTATAGCCTTACCCTTGATTTTAGGTGTTTGTCACTTTTTTCTAATTTTTCATGCCTTATTGCATTTTTACCACTGTTTAAGTGTGTGCATTATATTTGTTATACTTTTTAGGGTTTTGTTATAGCCTTATTTAAAAAAAAAAAATCCAAAGTTTTTTCCTTTTTTCCGCCTTACCTCCGATTTTGGGTGTTTGTCACTTTTTTCTAATTTTTCATGCCTCACTGCATTTTTACCACTGTTTAAATGTGCTTATCATATTTCCACTAGTTTTTAAGGCCTTGTGATATCCTTATCTCAGAAAAAAAAAATCCAAAGTTTTTTCCTTTTTTCCGCCTTACCTTTGATTTTCGATGTTTGTCACTTTTTTCTAATTTTTCATGCCTTACTGCATTTTTACCACTGTTTAAGTGTGTGCATTATATTTGTTATACTTTTAGGGTCTTGTTATAGCCTTATTTAAAAATTAAAAAAAATCCAACGTTTTTTCCATTTTTATGCCTTACTATAGCCTTACCCTTGATTTTAGGTGTTTGTCACTTTTTTCTCACTTTTCATGCCTTATTAAAAAAAAGGTTTTTTTACTTACTATATATATATATATTCACCTGATACTATGGCATTTAACAAATAGTAAAAGACACAGAAGTCAGTTTAGATGCTTCTTAAGTTTATTTAAATTTACACTCAATGAAAGTAATCGACATTACTTGCATAAAACCAAATACACATCATCGTATGTCTGAAGAGGATGCTTTCAAGAACATTGTGCAGTGCAGCGACAAGCCAGGTGGGCCTCTGCAGATTCAATCAGGTCGGAGCTCTTCTCGTGAATGCTGCTCAGACTATCTGCTTGGTTCATGTGGGAATCTGCAACAGCAACAGGTCAGAAGCAGTCAGGGAGGAAAGGCAGGTGGATGGAAACGTTGAGTGTTAAGATTAGAGTAATGCCTATTTAGGACTAACCTGCAGGCACGCAGTGGAAGCCAATTCTGACGCTGGTGGTTCTCACAGGCATGCACCCAGGCAGACAGCGCAGCACACGGTCAACAGAGTAGCACTTGGAATTCTGGCCTTCGAGGTTCACCTGCTTTTCCAGTTTCACAGATTCGAGCTTCATCAAACACTCTGCAAAAGAAGGAAATCTCAAAAACGGTACCTAAGACAGCTATTCTTTTATCCTGAGTGATGTAAGACTTACGAGAGGCATCGCGGCAGCTTTCTCCACCCAAAACCCAGGAGTGAGCATAGCTGGTAGAGTCCACGGACACTCGCTTGCTAGGTGTGCGGAACTCCTGTTTGGGCTCCCCATCAGCACGTCCACAGAGTCCACAAGTCAAACCTCTCATCCAGTCAACAACTTTAATCTGACAGAAGGAGACACCAGAGTTGGAATGGTGTTCTCCTCATTGATTTATAGGATTGGAACAAAGTAAATGGTCCTCTAAAATGTTTTACCTTTACAGTGCTCCCATCATAGAAGACCTCCTGAAGACCAAATTTAGGGGCGAGGATAATAATGCCTTGTTCTTTAGATTTGATCTCGATAACTGAAACATGAAACATGAATGAACATGTTAATTTAAATATTTCAGTTATACTCAAAACAAATTCATTCTCCAAGCTGCCCATTCAGTTTGTTGTTGTAAACAAACAAACAAACAAACAAAAACCTTGTTCATGATGGTAAGGAAGGCTGGTGTCAATTTCTTTTCCATTGATCCGTACACCGACACCAACACTCTTTGGATAAATCTCGATGAGACTATTGAAAAACAGGTGAAATACAGAACTTTCTTAGTTTAGCTGTTTGATTTCCCTTCTTTGCTCTTAGATACCAGAAAGGTCCTTTCTTACATATCGCTAATCTTTACAGTGATCTCTCTCTGCTCCGTTGCCTGATCCTTTCTCTCCAGAACAATAAATTTTACATCTGGTGTGCAGTCCTGAGCAAGGATCTGGCCGCAAAGGTGTGGTTTTTCATGGCTAAAGCTCTTCCTGTTGAATGATGTCACGTCGTCATTTCTCACAATGCACTCAGCTGTGGAAAAATGGGATCAGAAATTAGCAACCAGAAGGTTGATCTGGACATTCTCATAACTGAGGAAGTTGCTGCTCCAAATATTGTTACCTGCGGCGGCCTTGGTGAGAATGTGAGAGATCTTGTTACCCCAGTTGTCCTGGTACATCTCCAGCTCAGCAGCAGTCTCTCCATACGGCAAATAAAATGGGAGTTTCACGATTTTGGAAAGGGCCCTCTGTAATGTTTGGATACAAAATGCTAGTCACAAACAATTGCACAAGTGCATAAGGAGAAAACAGGGGGGTATGTGTGCACCTTTGGAGTCTGGAGATTGACATTCAGAGTGTTGTCAGAAACAATGGCCACCATCACTTTGATCTGCTTGGAAACCGATTTCACCTTCTCCATTCTCAGTTCACGGGAAACATATTTGGAAAGGCTTGATGGACACACAATTTTTTATAATCAATAGAAAGCATTTCAATAGTTCATATCATTGCTCATCCAGTAAATGTCAAACATTGGTGCCTATATGCCTTTAAAATTTAAAGTTTTAAACATGTTTTAGGTTGTGAAATTACCTCTTGATGGATTGCTCCAGGCCTTTTGGAATTTTATCCCAGGCAAACTTGAGGCGGGCTGCTAGCTTCTGATCAAAGATACCAGTTTCGGCAATGACTTCAGTCTTGTATTGCTTGCATTCAATACCCCATGCTACCTTGGCCTGAGAGAGAGTTAAATGTAGTTAACATCAAGTGATGCACTTACTGTTAAAAAAAAAGAGCAACAACAGTTCTTACCATCAGCTTGTGTTTGCTCAGGATCACACCATCAGCGCAGACTCTCCATTGGTTGTCCTCTGTCAAGTTGGCAAGAATAACCTGAACTCTGTTGCTGACCTTGTCAACATAAGCTACAATCTGGTAACCCTGCATCTTGTGGTCGGTTCTTATAGCCCGGACAAGAACGGTCATAGAGGGAGCAACAGAGTTGGCAAGGTACTTGGCCTGAAAATGCAAAGGTATAAATGAAAGCTCTATTTCACCCATGATTACATAAGAGTGTGTTTGTCTCCTTGTGATTGCCTACCTTGTTGTAAATAGATTCAAAGCTAGAAGCGCTGCTGTGGCTATTGCTGTTGCGGGTGCGAGCATGCTGCAAATACAGATTAATATGTTTAGGTTCAAAATCAAAATTAGGTTAAAATGCAGAAATCTGAAGCTATCTGAAGACTACCTGGTGGACGTGGTCATTGATGAATTTCTTGGAGCTTGATCTTTTCTGCAATTCAAGCAAAACAGTTTTAGAAATTCACCACAATTTTAAGAAACTGCTCTGTTTTATTGTTTAAAAAAAGATGAGTGTCTAACCTTGCTGGTCCGTTGATCTCTAGAAGAGCTGCTGCTGCTGCTCTGGCTAGACATGGAAGAGCTGCTGGAAGACTGGCTGGAGCTGCTGCTGCTGGATGAGGAGTTGCTGCTCTGTCTTCCTGATGTCCATGTTTGAATACCCATGAATTCTAACATCTTGTTTGGTTTTTTAGAGGAAGAGCTAGAGGAAGAGCTGGAGGAAGAGCTACTAGAGCTGGAGCTTGATGTGTTGTTTTTCAGACCAGGGACTAGAATCTTCTTCAGTTTCATCAGAACATTTTTGTCTTCCAGGATTTCCTCCTCCTCATTTGAGTGAATGACCTTAATGATTTTTTCTGCTGCTTTCTCTCCAACCTGAACATCAATTTCAATTCTCTCAATGGCTGGTCCAACAGCTGAAATGCAGTTGATTAAAAGTGTTACTTCTTACTTTTTATACAAATGTCTTGATTTAGTCACTTTAGGCTATCACTTGCACGTACCTGGTGATACAGTGATTTCAAAAGCATGCTTTCCAACAAGGGCGTAGAAAGGAGATGAACTGATGTAAGAAGCATTGCGAGATTGAACCTGAGCACAGGCCTTGATGCCATAGGTCAGAGATTGAGCACACATTTTTCTAGTGAAATCTTTTGGGCCGAGTTTTTCTTCTTGCATCCTGTGATCATGTTCAGCGGGAAGGATCTCAGATGATGCAGACTGTGTAACCACAACAAAAGTCTTACTATTAAATGAGAACTTGTCAAGAGTTCATGTTAGAAAAAGCTTTGCTTGATAAAAACTCACCTGAGAGGAACTTCTTGAAATGGAGCGCTCCCTGGATGCCCGTGATCCAGTCTCAACTGGGACCAGTGGGGTGATTCTGATGTCTTCCATATCTTTTGCAACAGCAAATGTCTCAAGTCTATTGCAAATTAAGGAAATTCTGTTATGAAAAGCCTACATCATTAAAATACATGTTAAGTGGGACATGTACTTACTGTCCGAATGCAATTTTATCAATGCCCTGAACAGGTAACAGCTGCAGTTTGAAGTTTCCCTTGATCATGTCCAGTCTTGATTCTATCTTAGCAGGAGTAATTGTGTAGGCATTGGCTTTGGCCACAACAGCAGCTTTGATGAATGCAGTATTCACACCCATAACTGCATATGTGTGAGCAGAAACACTGGGAAAAGGGACAAAAGTATCCAGTCAAAAAATTACCTTTTCAGGACATTCAGATGAACCTCACCTATGAACACAATAACTGTTGGCTAAGTTCCCCACAGTCTAAACTCTACATAAGCTAAGAAGGCATAAAAAAAAAAAACAAAGGCGTAGGGTTCAAGACTCATGAAAATGAAGCAAAGTAGAACCTGGATGCCAATTTTAAATTACTGATATCCTTATACTTTAACAAACCTGTTTGTTATGATTTTTTTTTTTTTTTATCCAAGTAATCGTGTTACATTTATGATCAGTAGGGCAAAATTAACCTGCCTCTCAAAAGTAAAATCCCTGCTCTCAATCTGTATATTGAATATATGTATTACCTTGGCATGAAGGCAGCTCTCACATTGATGTCAGACATCAGAAGCTGGGAGACGTGGAAGTTGTCCGCTGGACGAGGAGACACTCCAGCTTGCACTGATGAAACACACTTTTATTATTAGTAATCAATATTTTCCGGCAAGCATCGTGGCTGATATTTAATTGTGTCACTTACATTCCAGGGATGCAGAAGCCACAGCTGCAGTGTAGAGACTGAGCTCCATGGGCAGACCAAAAGCAGTTGGAAGGGCACGACCAATTTCAGCAATCAGCAATGGCTGGACAAAGTGTCTGCTGAAGCCAGACTCCAGAGCCTCCAAAATCTTCTTGCCATCAGTTTGAGAGGCAACTATTTTAGAAAACTGGAAGACAATGCTGTTTATAAAACACTTGCATTTAATGCAGAAATTAGAGTATTATTTAGCAGCAAACAGTGGTTCAAATACATTACCTCCATGACCTGGTCAACAATGGTTTTGTCAAGACTGGCAAATCCAACTTCTTGTCCAAGGATCTTCACAGACACAGAGGCCAGGGGCTGGCTGGAAGGCTCAGCCCTCCATTGTGAAAGCTGAGATTAGAAAAAATTAATTCTGTGTAAAATAACAGAGGAGCGTGCTGGAATGCTGTTATTTTCTTCTGAGATCCCAATAAACTTACAGCCTTCATGATCATTTTCATCTTGTTGAGTCTTTGTTCATTATTTGGAATGTCACGGATTTTCAACATGGCTTCCTGAATACCCTCAGTTCTCACTCCAAACTGAACAAAGCAAAAAGCATAATTGTAAGAAATAAATATTAACAGTTGTATTTATACTATCTATTCATAGCATGTAAAAAACAAAACAAAACTTGATTAAAATCCATGTTAATGTTAGTTGGCTTTCAGCTGTCATTCTCAAAGTCGAGGTTGTGTCTTTCTCGAATTCATCTCCTTAAAATATATCCTCTTATCTTTCAAAATTAAGATGATTCTTCTTTTGTAATGTTAAGTGAGTTTTTTGCATCTTAGGTTAATGTGTCTACAAAGTTCCAGTTTGTGCACGTTTGTAGCACCTCATATGAATGTGGAAGCTGTGCGATAAGAAGTTTCATCACTGATTTGAACACTGTTTGTTCTTATCATACCTCCACGATGTCAGTGGAAGCTCCAGCCAAGTAGGTACGTGCTTTGGCCACGATGGTTTTTGGCAAAACACTAGCAACATCATTGATGTAGTAAGCAGAGGCTGAAGCACCGATCATCCAAGGATCTGCAAGGCAAAAAGATTATGAAATGATAAATGACAAGTATGTCCCCAAAATGTGGCGGTATCTGGTTAAAATGTTCATCCTCTTACCACTGTAGGAATCAAAATACAAAGCTCTGCTGTAGCGGTAGCTCAGTCGTTCCAATCTGGGGCTGAGGATCCTGATGGCAACATTACAGGCTGCGGCCCTGGATGGACAAACATTGGATATATTTTTAGATTCTTGCTAGTATGTTTTATAGAGTTTAATAAAAATATTGACAGAATTCTTACACAGAGGCATAATCAGGAGCGCTTGACTTGGTCATGGACTTCATATAGGAGTACACGAAGCTAGAAATCTGCATTTGCCTCTCCTTCACAATTGAATCAGCAAGTGAGATCACCAAACCCATGGGCAGCTTAGTCTCAAACAGCACCATAGCAGCAACCATACGGAGCTCAGGGTGGAGATCCCTGTCCATGAACACCTGCATGGCTGTTTCCTGGACCTAGATAACAAAGGTGAATAGTGTAAGAACAACTGCACACAGAAGTGATGTGATGTGTGGTGTGCTTCAAGAATGTGGTCTAACCAGCTTGGGCTCCTTCTTTGCAATGTTCTTCAGGGCCAGTAGAGCTTCAATGTGGACTTTAAGTGGGAGGTTGGCAGCAGCATTACCAAAGCCAGGCAACAGCTTCTGGATTGACTTACGACTGGCAGGATGTGCAGCATTTCCAAGGAGTTTAAGAAGAGAAATGACCTCGTCATATTCCCGTCTTTCCACAAACTCAGTCAGACCATCATTGGCAGGCTTTGGGATAAATAAAAATCATTAAAATAACCAATGGGCAACTACGTTTTAGTAATAAAAAGCCCAATACATGCTAAACTTACCTTTACAAGCTCAGCTGGACAAGCGGGGTTTTCCTGACAGTATTTTCTAACCAGAGTTCCATAGCCCAACCTGATAGCTGTACGCAAAATGGGTTCCTGGTTGAATTTGCTTTCCTTCATCATTTCCTACAGAGTGTACAATGAAAGGATTAAAATCACTATTTTAAAAAATCAGTGAAATTAAAAACATAAAATAACCCAAATAATGCTGTATACCTCAGCAACCCGAAGAGACTCGGGACTGGCCTTCACCCATTGGATGGAGACCATCAGGGGTCCAACAAGTGCAGCAGCGGATATCTCATTTGCAAGATACTTATCCTTGAAGAACCTGAGGGAGTTGTGTTGACGGATGGAGGGGATAGCACTCAGGATCCAGTGCCTGAAAAGAAGGACACATTTGATTTAACACCACAGATACCAAGTTTGGTTTGATTGTTGTTTGACATTTATAAATTATAGCTACCTATAATCCTGTTTGTCTTTGTATTGATTCCAGAGGGCCAGAATCTGCTCATATTTTGCTTCACGCAACATCTGGATTAACTGAAGGAATTTGAGTGGAGCCTCCTCGTGGACCTTTGCGATGTTAGAAGTCACCAGGTGATTCAGCAAGTCCTCAATCTGCTTGGACACAAGTTATGAATAATGAACTTTTTTATGCTTAAAAAATAATTGGGAAACTAATCCTGATTCAAATGAAGTTTTTTCTTTTAAGTACCCGGGTGTCTTCTCTCTTCAGAAGCTGGAAGGGAGTCTGTTGAAGCTCATTGCTAAACTTATACTGCAGAGATCCACGTTCAAGATATTCAGCCCTGAGGAGCTCCACTGGGGTGTTGTTCAGTTCCACAAATGTCAGGTTGAGCCTATGAGCATACATTATTTACTAAGTATTCAAGTCTTTATATAATACATACTTCAATGCATTCTCCAATATAATTCCCCTAAAACACTGTCACCGAGGTCTTATTTCAAGGCTAAATAACATACTTGGATTCCATCTGGGCAGCCTGATTCATGATGTTGAAAAGTGAGAATTCGAAGATCTCTCTGACGGTTGCCTGCAATATCTTAGCACTGTTGGTCTCTGGCTTCAGGACATAGTTAAAGGAAGATGCTCCCTTCAGGGTCTTTGCTTTCTGTGTAAGTCACACAAACACAAATGTATCCACTGTTTTGTAATCATAAAATTGAGGCATAATTCAAATTGAGAATAATGTACTTATTGCACTTACAGCCTCACACTCAACACATTTCTCTGCATATTCCAAACTCAGGTCCTTCATGATTTGCTCCTGGCACATGTTCAGGTCTTTGGATTTGGTCAGGTAGATGCGTTCAGCCTTGGAATCATCTCTGACTGTATACTGGGTCTTGCAGACACCCTGAACTCCAAGCTAGAGCACATAAAGTCAAAACGGTGTGGTTTATAAATTATTAAGAGAATCGATCAGTAGGTTTTTTGAGAAAATCTGTTGTTCTTCTTTTTACCTCCTGCAAGTCATACACGTTCTGTGTCTTCTTGATGTTCATCTGGAAGATGTCAAGGATTCCCCTGTACAGGTTCACCACGGTTTCTGAGACAGCAGCGGGCGCGTACACTTTGCCGACAACACCATTTGCATACTCAAACTTGATTGGTGTCAAGAGTTGAGCAGACAGGGCTGAAGTGAGCTTGGTGGCTGGCATGAAGGCATCTTTGGGCCAGATTCCACTGTACTCAAAGATTTCTGGGCTTTCAAACTATAAGACACAAGTGAGACAGTTAATATCAACAGTGATGCAGTCATTAGAAGTTTAGACTAGCTATATAAATGTGATAAATCCAAAGTCTTTGCCTTCAGGCGGATGAAGTTGTCAGCTTCCCTACGGATCAGAACTTTGCTCTTGATTTTCACTCCTGCACGTGCCAGACCCTCCTCAGGAAGGCCACCCAAAAGGGAGCCCTCGTATTTGTAGACATAGGTCTGTCCAGGATTAAACTCAGGGGCTGCAATGAGGAACAATAAACATTTTTAAAACATTTAAACCAAGATTTTAAAAATTAAATACATTGTAATATAAGAAATAAAAAATATAAACTTACCAAAGTTGCCCTGGTAGCCAGCTACAGAAATAATAAAATAATGTTAGTATGAAAGTGCACCTTGCTTGTCAGTTTATTATGGTAAATAAGCCTCACTGAATATACATTTTTATCACCACTTTAGAACTACAGCACATATTAATATGTACCTGGCACAAATAAAAGATATATATATTTTTTTTGTTAGAAAATATTTAAGAAGATAGTGGTTTAAGGAGAAACTATGATTTGCATTTTTTTTAATAATCAAAGTAAGGGAGATCTGTATTACCCTAATCATTGATATGAGGTTTATTCTTCAATGAGGTACACCAAAGTAGAAGTACAGCATGAAGTTCTACTCACCCACAATGGCCACAGCAAGAGCTAGCACAAGCACCTTCATGGTTGGTGATGTGACTTTCTGCAACAAATGTCTCCTCTTTTATAGCCATGTTTTTGGTGTCACCGCCCATCAAAAAGGATCATTTACTAAATGTTGGCAGTCACTGCTGTGGATGTTATCGTGCCCTGACCACGCACACACCAGACAAACTAAATAAACCTACAAAAAACATCAAAGGTTTGACCAGCTGGCACGATCCAAGTCTTTGATTAATTAAATTTATCTAATGTCATCAAACATGACAAGATTTTTTAAGAATTCAAGCTATTAAGCATTTTAGGCTAAATAAAGGTTTTGGTTCTTTGATTTTAATGAAGCATTTGAGTTATTTATGTATTTAAGTATTTGACAGGGACAGCTGATGTGATGCATTTAGAGATTATAGTTGTTGATAATTCTCATCTCCAGTCTACGATTGGACTCTTCCACAACATTGTACAATATAAACATCAATTAATAAGACCATACTATATAGTGCAAGACAGTGGAATATGAAATATACACTATCATTTTTGCATTATACAGCAGGAACAATTTGATTTATATGCATGATAGAGTTCACAAACAATTAGTCTTTGCTAAAATATGAAAAGACAACTCTTATTATTTTATTTATTTTTTTGCAGAAATCAGGCACCACCCCATGTAGCCACCCATAGAAATACCAGTTTATTCTGACTTGTCATTTGTCCATATCATGTCACCTTGCAACAGTGATGCACTGGGACAGTCCAAAATAAACAATTCAGCACATATTTACATAACTTTTTCACAATGTCAATCGTTTACTAAAACTAAATTTACATTAGTGGCAACAACAATAACTATTGCTACAAGCAAAGACTTAGCCCTTGAGAACAGCAGCCAATTATTTAACATGAGAACAGATCCCCATATATTTTGTTAAGACAAATATCGTCTTTTATTATAGCTTTGGATAATTTAAATGTTCTGAGTGGACACTGTATTTTTACACCTTCACTTGGCTCTACATATGAGGCTTAGAAATCCAGGAGCGTGATGCCACTTTTCAGCCAATCAGAGATCTTTTTACAAACAGCTCCATGAGTTACCATTGAATTCGTTTTTCATTATGTAACAAAAACATAAAAAACTAAAAAGAAAACAACACATTATTTGATATTTGTTTCCAAAACCAAAATAAAAAAAATGGAAAACGCCTTGTTTTTCAAATTCAAGCTCTTTTGCTTTCGTACAAAAACCAACACCTTTATCCGTTTTCTCCATTACCAATTGGCCAAAGTACTTGACCCGGAAGTGTATTCTCATCCGACGCTAACGGCTATGCTAACGGCAGTTCGGAATGACAAGATTGCTGCTTCCAACTGTGCATCCGAAACATGTCCTTTTCGCTTTAGCTGGTGTTGGGCACAGAACCTCCTCATGGACATTTTGGAGGATTTAGAGACTCCTAAGTGTTGCAGAGCTAAAGATATCTCAGAATGTGTGAGGTTTCACTTCCGGGTCACGTACTTTTGCCAATCGGTAATGGAGATAACGGATAAAGGTGTTTGTTTTCCATTTTTCCACCGAAGCAAAAGAGCTTGAATTTGAAAAGCAAGGCGATTTCCATTTTTTCATTTTGGTTTTGGAAACACATATCAAAGACTGTTTTTTTTTTCATGTTTTTGTTACATAATAAAAAAACTAATTAACGAATGATACACGTACTGGCGTCAGAGGGAGAGTGATAACAGACGGAGGGATACATTGCATGTAAACCTAAGAGAAGCATATCCAAGGTGGAAAGAACAGACATAATTCATTTTGCAGTCTGGATGTGCGAGCGTTGGTTGTCATTCTGCTCTGAGCAGCAGCTGCGATGACTGCAGCCACCTGTGTGAGCTGTGTGTGGGGGGGAGGAGCACGGGGCAGCAGCCGCTGTTCATAGCAGTAACTACAGAGTGATACGTGCATTCATGACAGAGTCTCAGTCTAAAACACCAGAAAACTCTCCAATAACACAAGATAAAGTCCCTACATTTGTCACAAGACTCTATTTGGAAAAAAAAGTTGCTAAGAGCTCCACAGTTGTGGGCATTCATGAGGATACTGGTAAGGGATGATAGGTTTCAAAACAGGGAGGGGAAGGTGAGTGTGGTTGTTTCTAGACAAGTCTCAGAATTCTACATACTGCAGCTTTAACAATATCAACAAGACTGTTGTTCATACAAACATCCTCTTCTAAAGGTGTCAGCAAACATTAATTTAGGAATGCTGCACTGTTCCAAGATCCAGCTAGCCCACGTCAGTATAGTCTATTACCTCGTGCTTGTCCATGGAACATGCAGGAGAAACCCTGCATGCTACATGATTAATGAAACGTCAGTGTTGGCAGCTTATGTTTTGCAAGATATGTGAAAAAGCCCCACAAATTTCTTTTCATGATTACATGTTAGTTTTAAGATTTTAATTATAACATTAAATTTACTGGAGTCTGGGTGGAGTCTGAATGTTTTCTCCTATGCGCCGGCCTTTGATGCCTCTAAACTTACTTAGCTTTGTCTGAGTATCGCCGTGCAAAAAAGCTAAAATCAATAGTGGAAAATCACATACTGGCAAACTTTTATGGCTAATCACTACGGCTGAATGCAAATTCTAAGAGATTGGTTTTGTTGTGAATATTTGTGGGTGATTTTTTTGGGAAAAAAAAAACATTTTAAAGCAAGACAATGTGGTTGAAACCAAAATTCCTCACTTTTTCATATGTGATTATATTCTCTTAACTTTTTGAAAAAAATAAATTTCATTCAGTTTCACTTTACAGATAAGATTATTATTATTATTATTATTATTATTATTATTATTATTATTATTATTATTATTATTATTATTATTATTTTTAAATGTTAGATTTTGTAAAGAAAGTAAGCTTCCCCCTGTTCGAGTACAGGTGATAACTGTCTGGGGTTGACATACTGTATATGAATGAATGTCACTTAGAAAAGATTGGTTGAATGCCCACCTCAATGCTTGGATGAAAATGTTTCCTCTCCGTGGGGCACAATGGCAGACACCTAAGATAAGACTGGTACAATGATTCATAAACAGAATATTCAAATAATGCCTATAATCAGTGACACTATCTGCAGTTAGATGTAATTTGTTGAGAGCATTTGTGAGGAGTGGCTGATTTGACACGACATGACCCTTTTTTAATACATTGCAACAAAATGACCTGAAGAGATGAAAATGAGGCAAACTGACCCAGAGGAAGGTTAGATCAACATTATCCATTGATAGCATGTAAAAGTCCACAGAAAGTGAAAATGTGAAGGTCTGTTAAAGTCCTGCCCCCAAAACAGAGCCAGGTTTCTCATTATAACAAATGTGTTAGGGTTATTTTTACATTGTTGTTGATTTGCAAAGAATTCCTTTGTTGTAGAGAAATAGTGACGTTTGTCCCTCTTCATTTTCCGTACAGAAAGTAACGCAATTTAGCGTGTGATTTTGGGCATACGCTGAAGATAGCTCCTAGTTTGTAATTTAAGGGAAACTTTAAGAGATACATCAGCTACTTCTTTTAAAACCATCTTATAATTGAGTTTGACTAAAAAGACAGCTCAACATTGCCAAGTCAAAAAAAGAGAAGATTTACACCAACTTTACAAACATCTAACATTAATTTGTTCATGTTATTGAGACAAACTTTATTTTTAACAGAAGGCTTATTTTGCTAATATTTGTTTCTAATAATAAAACTCCTGTTTTCACCTGGAACTGTAATATTTAATTTGGATTCTGACATCAACCAGACATAACAATAACTCCCTACATGAAGTTAATATGACACCACAATTTCTACCTAAATCAGTTCATTTAAAGTACAAGTAGGGTAGTGGTGTTAAAGGAAAAACTGAAATAAAAGCACAAAGTGTCACAGAACTAATTTATTTTAATAGATTCATGTTTTACTGTGTCAATACCTACTATGATAATATTAATAATGTATTTTTTTGAATGTTATTGCTAATATGTGGGGTGCTGAAGTTGGGCATGCTAAAATAAACAGCAATTTTTAACAACAAACCACGTTTTAAAAAAAAAAGTATGTTAATTTTTTTCTGTTATTTTTGTACAGATTTACAGCAATACTCGTTCAATGTTAAATCAAAATCTAATTGTTAAATATAAATATTCAATGTAAATGTTGAAACTAAATCTAAATGTGAAATCTAAATGTCATGGGTGAAACTAAATATTAATTAGCAAATTCAAATGAGCTTTTATGTTGGTACTTTTGGTGAATTTGCATATCAGCTAAATATTTAGTTCTACTCTTGACATTTAGATTTAACATTTATACTTAGTTTTTAAATTCACATTTAACATTTAGATTTCGCATTTTTATTTAACATTTATATTTAGAGTAACAAAACCCCTGCTTTCTGCTGACCTGCCACTAGGAGGGAAATAAATTTAAAAAAAAAAAAATTAAAAAATGCCTTAATTATGGGCGTTACTGCTGTACACGTCCACTCTGTCAGCCCACACCGCTGTGCGCAGAGACAGACGGTAATACACACGGTCTGTACACACACACACACACACACACATAGCGAGTTCATAATCTAAAATACCAAGTGACACTACAGCCACAGGCACACACAATCACGACGTGTAGCTCACACACAGCCTTACAGACATTACTCAGGGGCAAACACCCCTGCTCCCTGATTAACGCGCACGGAACACATTGGACTTCCTCATTGGCTGTTTAAATTTAACGTTGACATTATACTTTTATAAGAAAATAAATATCACAAATTTCACAAGTATTTCCGTAAATCTGGTCAAAAGTGACGTTTAAAAAAATCCGCACATTATTTTTTAAACGTGGTTTCTTGCTGTTTATTTTAGCATGCGCTACTTTACAACCGGCGCCCCAGTGTGACAGGCTGACTTCCGCCGTGTCAGCTGACCGTGTCTGTGGTGTGAGACTGCGGTGGAGTTAAACAGTAACAGTAGTAGTAATAGTAATGTCTGTCCTGGTTACGGTGATAGGGCTGCTGTGCTGCTCGGTTCTCGCCGCCAGCGGCCACAGCTCCAGCCCGTGTCCATGTGAGACCCCGCAGCTCTGCCAGCCCGTGTCAGGCCGGAGAGACTTGGAGGTAACTTTAGTACAAACTTTACATACTGATGTAGTTAAACCCAGGTTTGGTTTCGTTTTACTAGCCACTGAAACCTAACATCTGACTTAATTTAATTTTAATTTTAATTTTTAAAATATTGATGCATTTAAAGTAGTATTTATCAAACGTCAGTTGACATACATGATCATCACATGACAAAGAATTGCGCCACAAATGGCGATCACACCGAATGCATTTATAAACAGTTTAGTGCTGTACTACAGTATTACAACATAATACATGTCTGTCATGAATAAAACATTAGCATATATAAAAACATTAAGCCATATTTATTATTATTATATTATGACCACCTGTCGAACGATGTAAGGCAGGGTTTGTCAACCTTGGGGTGGTGACCCCATGTGGGGTCGCCTGGAAATAAAATGGGGTCTCCCTAAATGTCTAGTAATAATAAAATAAGATAAAATGACTAATTAAAATTATATTTGTATTTTTTTCAATTATCCTTTTTCAAATGAAAACACTGCACACAATCTTAAACAACTATTCTATACTTTAAATTTATCCAATATAATTCTAGTTCAAATAAAATCATCATTTTGTGCACTAATCCTGGTTACTCGGTATTTGTAACATGATGACAAACATGATCAAAAACCTATTTTAGAGGGGAAAAAACTCTCTGGGGTCAGCAGAAATTTGTGATATAAAAATGTGATCACCATGAACTAGAAAAATGTAATGTTGGGAACCACTGATGTAAAGCGTGCTGTAAACGTCACAGCATATCCTGGAAGAGTTGATACAAGGCCTCCATTATTCCGACTCGTTGGAATGTTTTCTGTCTGTTTCAGGTGTTTGTGTTTGACGTAGGCGGAAAAACATGGAAATCTTATAACTGGAGCCAGGTGACAACAGTGGCAGCTTTTGGGAAATATGACCCAGAACTTATGTGTTACGCTCACTCCCATGGTGCACGTGTCGTTCTTAAAGGTGAGACCAACGACCATCTCTCAGCACAAATAAGGAACAGTTTTAGGAGCTGATGGAGATGTACTGTATAATATGACATTCCTTACATTTCTGATTTGAATCCAGTGCTTTAAATACAAATAATTTGCTGTGTCTTAGGGCTGGGCGATTTTGCCTTAAAAAAAAAAAAATTCTGATTTTTTTTTTTAAAGAAAAATTTGAGTTTCAATTCGATTTTTGGCACTTAAAAATGACTGCAGACATCAGATATATTGTCAAAAGTGCAACTTTATTGCTGTGATTGTCCCTAAAAGTTAAAATGTATAGAACAACCCCAAAATAAAGTAAATGAGTCTCTGTCATTCAACTATGTCAAGCTTTAACCCAGGTTTAAGCAAAGGTGCAACAGCAACTTCAAAGTAGCTTCAATTTTTTGATTAAGAAATCAGATAACTACATGTTTTATAACATAACATTACAATTAAAAAATATGAACTCTTCCCTTAGCGTCTCAGCATAGTGTGAATAAAACATTAAACATGCCTGTATCACACATATAGTCTATTCAAAGGGTAGACACATGTAAACAAAGAGGGGGCTACGGTAACCCACAAGGACGGAACGTGACAAAAGTTCAACATTCTTAAAGAAAAGAAAAAAAATTTAAACTTGAATTTGCAAAATAAAAAACGTTTTCATCTACAAATTTGATTTATCGATTAATTTGATTTCTTTTGCCCAGCCCTACTATGTCTATAAAGATCCTGTCGAATGCCTCGTCACTCTTGTGTCTTTCATAGCTTGTGTTCACATTTCTGTGATCAGGTGATGTCCCGCTCTCACACATTGTGGACCCACATAACAGGACAGCATGGATTATGGAGCAAATGAAGCTGGCAAAGAGTCAGTTCATGGATGGGATCAACATAGACGTCGAACAAGCAGTGGAAGACGGATCTCCGGAACAATTGGCTTTGACTGCTCTGGTTAAGGAGACCACAGACGTCTTTCACAGGGAGATCCCAGGCTCTCAGGTGGACTGCATGGTCCATGGTTATGATAATAACAGTTTATTTTGTTTTTTAAATGTAATTTGGTTACGCTTGACTCCAAGTTTTATACGTAAAGCTGACATTACGCTGTCATTAGCATTAATAAGGTGTCATGAAGGCTGTCATTAAGTGTTGTTCGTTAACCTAACCCTGTTACCCTAACTCCTAACCCTAACCTCACTAGATTTCTCCACCTAACCCAAAAAATGCCAACATAGCTCCAAGGGTGTCATAATTTGGCGAATGACACCTTATTCATACTAATGACAGATAATGACAGTGTAATGTCAGCCTTATGTATAAATGTATAGATTTTATTTATCCCTTATATTTATCATTATTATTATTGTTTCTGGTTTGTTTTTTGTTCTTGGCACCAAACTTCAAGTAAAGTCTTTAATTTGATCATAATTGTTATTTATAATAGTAATAATTATATTATTCTCCAAACTTTTACCAAAAAAAAGTTGTATATTTTAACATCATCATCGTCCAAGTTTGACTTCCTTATTTGAAAATAATTTCATTATTTTGTGCATTTATTTAAAAATCTCAATTTCATTTATTTGTATTTCTTATTTCGTTTCTATTTTCTAATATCAATACGTTGAACGGTAATCTCTGAATAAGAAAAGCTTGAAAACGTTTTATGATCATGTTGTTTTTGTCTTTAGGTCTCTTTTGACGTTGCCTGGTCACCAAAATGTATCGACAAGCGTTGTTATGACTACGTGGCCATTGCTGACTCTTGTGATTTGCTTTTTGTGATGTCCTACGATGAGCAGAGTCAGATCATGGGGGACTGCATTGCAATGGCCAATGCCCCATTCTCTCAAACACTCAATGGTAAGATGTACTGAAACAAATAAGAGTAAATTAGCATGTTCCTCATGCTAAAACATTTTTTCCCCTTTTTTGGTTTTAGCTTATGATCAATACTTGGATCTGAAAATTGATCCCAAGAAGCTTGTGATGGGAGTTCCATGGTACGGCTATGACTATCAATGTATCAACCTCTCCAAGGTCAGACATGGTTGATTTTAAAACCATCCAAATTTCACAAACAAGTCAGGTATAATTTCTTTTAAATTAATTTGCATGGTTTAATAATAATCTGCCTATTCTAGTCTACATGAGTGAACAGGCAACACATTTTATTGTTAAGATTGTTTACATTTCATTGCATGCTGTGAGTTTAAACCCATAATGTTGCCCCAGAGTGCAATTTAGTATTTTTTGGATGTTTTTTTTTACTCCTAAAAGCTGTATTACATGTTTTATCGGTAGTGTATGTAATGACAATGGGTACAAGAGAGAGAAAGTACCATAATTGTGTGTTTTCAGTAGAAAAAACCAAACTGCTCTATCCTGTGGGGCCATCTTGTGGTTGATTAATAAATTAAAAAGTGTTAGCCAAGATGTGTTAGACTACAGCAGTTATTGCTGTATATTGAGATGAGCTGTGAAATGAAAGTTAACAAAGCTGTTGTTTTATTGTGTTTTTGTACTTTTATTTTGCTTTTTCTATCCATTGGTGAAAATAAACAAAAATAAAATAGGAATTAACACAAACAATACAATATTGATGCCTTGACTGAAATGAAAGACCTTTATTATTATTATTATTATTTTTTATTTTTATTCCAGTTTTCATTGACACTTTATATCACAAATCAATGCATGTAATCCACTATTGTCCCTTTTTATTTGGTTCCAGGAGGGAATTTGTTCAATAGAAAAGGTTCCTTTCCGTGGAGCTCCCTGCAGCGATGCAGCTGGAAAACAGAAAACCTACAAGTGGATCATGAAGACCGTCAACAGTTCAACAACGCACAGGCAATGGGATGAAAAGCAGAAGGCTCCTTACTTCAATTATATGGTACATGATTCAACATCACTTAAGCCCAAACTCTGCTATAATTTGTTTTAGATATGACTGGTATGTGGGATTTGGGAGTTTGTTTGTTTGTTTTTTGGTTTTTTTTGTGGCAAAGTAAGAATGAACTTGATGAATGTCTCTGTCATGTTTGAGCTTGAACAGCTTCAAGTCTCTGCAGTTTTAATGAATTACTTAAGAAATCCCAAAGGTCTTTCTCAACAAAACTGTTCATGTAAACTGCTGAGCTTCATTTTAGGTTCCACAGTTCCTATTCCCAAACAAACCAGTCACTCTTTAAGACACAGCACTAAAACATTGTCAAAGATTTGTGATGGTGAACTGCAGGGTTGGGGTAAATTATAATTAAAATCACGTAATTGATAATTACAATTACAGCGTAATTATGAATGTAATTGCATTTTTTTTTTTAAATCTCTTGCTCTCATAATCGTAATTAAATTGTAATTTAGTTTAGATAATTGACTTTGTAAAACATTCTTTAAAAAATGTTCTATGTTACAGTTCTACTCATATGTAGTTAACAATTATTCAAATGTGTTTTATATCAAGCTTTCTCACATTTTACCAATTAAATCATTGAAATCAAGGGGTATACTGACAAAAAAAAGCCTCAGATGCCCACGCCTAAAATATGAAAAACTATATTTTCATTGATTATGAAGCCTAACAAGGTAACCAAGAGATAGGAAATAAATTATATGATAAAAAAATAGTTTTTAGTGTATTTTACAGCTGATTTAGGACTTGTTATCATAAGAGATGCTAACAGAAAGATAACACAAGAGGAATGTTTTTTTATTTTTTATTATTATGTTATTTATTTCAGGCTCAGTCATTGTAATTGAAATGTAGTAAGTGCGAAAGTCATTGTAATTAACTTTGAGGGTAAAAAAATAATTATAATCAGAAAAAATGCTGGTCACCGTAATCGAATTGTAATTGAACATGGGTAATTGAAAACGGAACTGTAACTGTAAAATGTAATTGACCCCCACCCTGGTGAACCGTCCCATCCTCTGTGTGATTATTTGTGTTTTATCGTCCCTGCACAGAGTCAGGACGGACAGACTCACCAGGTTTGGTACGACGACCCACAAAGTATTTGTCTGAAAGCAGAGGCTGTTAAAGCTAAAGGTTTACGGGGCATCGGCATGTGGAACGCCAACATCTTGGACTACAGCGATGAACCAGTTGCTAAGCTGCAAACCGCAATGATGTGGAATGCCTTGTTTGGATGCTAACTGGCGTACAGACAAAGGCCACTTCTCCCCTCAGCCCACCGTGTTTGTTGCTCTTTAAACGCGTCCCTTTGTGACAGAAACGGGATGACTTTACGGATGCACATTAAGTTTATTGCTGCTGACTTTAAATAATATCAATAATCACTTTGTTTTTCTTAATAGAGCACATAATCAGTCTTTTTGTACACACTTTTTGCAGAACAAATCTCAAACTGCTTTACTATGAAAACAGACAAAACAAATACTCGTCGTTTAGAGCAGTGTTTCTCAAATGGGGGTATGTGTACCCCTAGGGGTACACAATGGCACTACGGGGGTACTTGAGAGAGAGAGGAAAATTATCCCAGACATGATGTGACCGGAAATAAATCTATTCAGGAGCCACTAAATCAGCGTTTTTTCAACCTTGGTGTTGGGAACCCATGTGGGGTCGCATGGAGTTTAAATGGGGTTGCCTGAAATTTCGGATTGTTTGATTTTTGAAATTCTTTAATTCTTATTCCAACTGTATTTCTTTACTTTCACTTTGTGAAATAAAAATCTAGTTCAACTAAAATGCAGTAAAAAAATTTATCTGAGCTCAAACATGATAAGTAATTCTACAGAAATTCTTGATATCAAAATGGGGTCCAAAAACGGTTGGGAACCACTGCACTAAACACTGTTTCTTTCCACTTATTTACACAATGAGATTATTTAAAATGTGTGTTACCACTCATTCATTCCATCATTATGCTCTATAGTTGTTTTTAAATAGTTTTCCCAGCAAAATGTTGTAGTCGGACAAAGGGGGTACTTGGATTCAGAAATAAGAGAAAGGTACTTGGGCTAATAAAGTTGGAGAACCACTGGTTTAGAGCTATCAGGCTGTACCTTCAGGAATTTCTCTTCAGTCCAGGATAAGACTGACTTTTTTTCTGGGACAATTCAGCCTTTAGGGCTTCCACCTCAGTGGCCGCCTGCTTCCTTAACTTCACCCCAATTCATAAAAAAAGAAAGAAAACAAGAGAAATAAAAGGTAAATCTAACTTTTGTCATGCTTGGGTGTGTTTATAACATTTCTGTTTTTTTAACATCATAAATCACTATCTGTTACGAGATTGTTGATGTTATTCTGCATTGGAGATGTTTGTTTACCTTAATCTCAGTCAGCAGCTTCATTTTGGCATCTTCGATCTTCCTCTTTAGGTTGTCTATCTCATAGTTCTCTGTGGTGATCTGAATGATGAGCTCATTCTCAAATAATTACAAATATTATGGTTTAAAAATCTGAACAAATAAAAACGATGAATGATACCTTTTCAAAGGAGGAGAGATGACTCATGAATTAGCCAGTTAAAATCCAAGTATATGAAATCTGCATTATTCAAACAAACCAAACGCAACCGGTACCTTTGTTGAAGTTCTCCCTTGTCTCCGTGGCTTTCCTCTGCTATCTCTGGCTTGAAGCTGGTGCAAAACTTTATTGAAAAAAGTCTCTAATTCTTGTCTTGAGTTTCTCAGGGTGTCCTCCAGTGGGGCTGTGGCCTTCTTGGTTTCAAAGTATTTCTTCTTCCAGCTGTCACGAGCTTCACAATAAAAGTATGAGTACAAATAGGATAAAAAGTCTGGTAAGTCTATACCTGATTATCTAAATTTATGGTCATTGGACCAATTTTTTGATCATTTATTTCATTAAAGACAATATTTATTTCTCCTCCACATCCCTCCATAATAAAATTAATTATATTAAAAAAAAACAAACTGCCTCACAGTCATTGTCTCATCTCATTTGAAACAACAATTGCACTTATCTCTTGATAATTTAGATTGTTCCATAGTCTGACCCCCTGAACTGAAATGCACCTTTCCTTTGTCACCGTTCTCAATTTGGATTTTTGGATTATCTATTTCTTGCAAGTTATAATTACTGTCTTGATTGCAGATTTGTGGGTAAGATTTTTAAATGAGCTTTGTATATGGTTTTTAAAATGTTATATTCTACCAAATTAGGAAATTCTAATAGTTTTTGCTGTATAAATGTTGGGTTTGTATGTTCCCTGTATTCACTTGCACTAATAATTCTCAGCGCTAGTTTCTGTAAAAGTTCTGTAAAGTCATATTACATATTCCAGTTCACAATCTATATACAGTACAGATTCAGGGACACAAACCCATAGCCTTTAAACTTGGCATTTAGTCATTATACACCTAAACCAAACAGTTATTTACTCCCTAAATAAAGCAGATAGAAGTAGATGGAAATATGGTTTGCTGAATCACTTTAACACTCGCATATTTGATCAAAATGTTTGATAAAACTCACCTTGGTTTCTGCGATGTCGGTTCTGGGCCAACAAGTCCTTCCCCTTTCGTAGGAGCTCCTGTCTGGTCCACTCGAGCCGCTTTCTTTCCTCCCTCACCAGCTTGATTTCCTCGATAAGTTCTCCTCCTTTAAAACACACAACACGTCCAAGTGTATGAAGAAAAGTTTAAACATAGACCCTGATGTGTGAGGGAACTCACGGTTCGTGTGAACGATGGAGGAAAATGCCGTTTTGTGGTCGACTGTGACAGCTGGAGGTGGTGAGGTGCACTGAATGGGCCCACGATGCACAGCTGGGTTCTGGATAACACACGGTTAACCACGTCACTAAAGACGCTCACATTTACACATTCAAATGTTCACATTACCTGAGGAGTTTGTTTGGTTGTGATTCTCTTCACTCTGTGTGCTTCGTTTGACTTCACAACTCTGTAAATACAACACAAGCAGCCTTGTGCACAGACGAGACGACAAACAACTACAATATTTGCATTTCCTGAAGAAAATGCAAGCGAGGATGCGGGTGCTAGCTCGCGTCACGCACTTTATTAGCTTAGCATTAGCTAGCATTAGCTTAGTATTATTCTCGCAATAGCATTAACCTAACATTATCATTAGAAAAACACAATACACAACATTGAAAATCAAAAACCAAACAGAAAATAAAATTAAAAAACAAAATAAATCGGAATTGACTCAAAACATAAATTTCTAAAAAAAAATTTAAATAGCAGGGTTTCAACCTTTTAAATAGTACATGAACTGCCGTAAAATACGCCGACCGGATGTAGACGCGTGTCATGCATGCTTTGAAAGGATCCGAAACTATCAGGCCTGTGAAAGGATTGGGCACTAACGAATAGCATTAAAGGTAGGGTAGGCGATTTTCGAAAGCTAGCATGATTTTGAATGTAGCCTCCCTGATGGCTCCGCCTTTACCCCTCCCCCCTGTGTGCCGTCTCACTCACATGCACGCGCCCAGCTGCTGCAGAAGAGGAGCTCAGCTCATCGCTTGTATTGTGTAGAAACGTTGTTGTCTCATGTCTCATTCAGCAGTAAGTAAACAATAAACTTTACCATTAACGGTGACGCGCTTTCAGTGTGAGCTCATGCATGCGAGGGGTCAAGAACAAGCAGGGAGACAGGGATACGTGATTGGTAAAAAAAAAAAAAACGGGTCGTTTTTTTTTTTCATTGGACAAAGTTATTACAGGTTTACAGCTGCTACAGTTGATGGATTTTCTTCCTTCCTTTTTCAGAGCACATAAGATCTTAAATTCTGTCAGGACATAAGGAGAATTTTAACCAATAACTTAAAAAGTGTAATTGGAGAAAATCGCCTACCCTAGCTTTAACCTGGCCTTAGCTAAGCATTAACCTAGCAATAGCTGATTATCTGCAATAAAGTTGAAAAAAGTTGAAATGGGTCGAAATACGTGAAAAAAAAAAGTTTGAAAAACGTTGAAATAGGTTAAAAAAGTTGAAAAATGCTAAAATAGGTAGAAAAAGTCGATATGGGTTGAAGGTGGTAGCTGAATATGTTAAAGGTTCAATGTTATAATCAGTTGAGAAATGGCTGGGGCTGAAGGACTTAAAAGTTTAAAAAGGAGAAATGTCCTATGGAAATCAATGGGAAAGAAAAAATGTAATAAGTTTAAAAGTTACAAATGATAAAAGTACAAGCATAAATCTCAGGAACATACTGATTTTTTTGATAGCTTATTTGTCAAGATCGGACAAATGGTGTGGGAGGAGTTTATGCAGATGGAAGAAAAAACGAATGCCTCCTGCATCCTCACTAATAAGCAGAACTGATGGAAGCGTATTACCTCTCTGTGT
Organism: Gouania willdenowi; assembly: GCF_900634775.1. Classification (NCBI taxonomy): domain Eukaryota; kingdom Metazoa; phylum Chordata; class Actinopteri; order Blenniiformes; family Gobiesocidae; genus Gouania; species Gouania willdenowi. The sequence continues at coordinate 17,299,904 of NC_041047.1, read as the reverse complement.
ATGAGAGCCCTGCTCTTCTGTCCTCCAAAGACTCACACACTCCTGAAGGCCTGCAGGCTCTGGCACCTTTAGGTGCTCTCTGGTACTGACTCCCCTGTCCAAATGTTTCTTCTTCTTTCTGTTGGGAACAATCCATCTCAGGCCACTGTAATGCTGCACATTGAGAAAATTAGCTCAGTTTGTGAGGTGAGGGCAAAACTAGAGCTCAACATCATTAGATTATGATTTTTGTTTTTAGTTACTTTTTCCAAAATACCTTTACATGGGTTGTAATAAATATATCTAGCGGCAATATGTCAATAGATGATTTTTATTGGTTAAGGCTTTGCTGGGCTGAAATGAAGTTTTCTTCACATAATGAGGAGGAGGCACCCAAGGAGAACATGCAAACTCTCTACACTGTGGTGAACTTTGACTTTCTTGTAAGAACAACCTGCAGTCAAATAATCTACAGTTTCCTTTTATTATATATGTTGGAAAGTGAAGCTTTAGGGTGAAAAAGGAGCTGATTTTAATATTCAGTGGCTTCTCTCTATCCATTCCTAACCGTTACCTTTATTCTCTGAACGTTTTCCTGGACAGCACCTCTGCTCTGATGTCACAGATGATGGAGAATCTTCCTCATTCAGTTCCTCTGAGGAGTTGGAGCTTTGATTCTCCTCCTCCTCCTCTTCCAGTTTGTGGTTGAGAAACGGCTGCTGGGAACACTGGGGGATGTGGGGGAATTTAACAGGCTCCTTTGTTCTTGTGGGCGGACTGTTGAGGGACATGTTAGGGGTCTGGTAATAGATCTGGTGTTCTGGGAAGCTGCTGCTGGTGTCCGGGGTGAGCGACTGGGAGCAGACACTGCTGTCGTTCTCTGCGGTGAGCAACAGGTAGAGCTCAGGCTGAGCTGCCTGTAGGGATATGACAGGAATGAGTGCTACAGATGTGTGAGGGTTTAATGTGTGACCTGTTGTTCACCTACATATGGTGGGGCGAATGTCTTCACCTTCAGGTCCCCCTCCTGCTTGCTCTTGACCTGGAACAGATGAAAATTCTTATGTTGTAAAAAAATAAAATAAAATAGTAAATAGATCCTGCAAAGCCACGTTCAGGGCTGGCTGCTGCACTCACAAGAGCCAGACTGCGGCCCACACATTTCAGGAAGGAGAACTTCTCCATGCTTCTTTCTGCACTGAGGAGCGCGCCCAGCTCACCCCTCAGAGTTTTCAGCGTGATATCTGGGTAAACTCTGGGAAATCAGGGACGAACAAGAGAATATAGAGGATTGAGGTTGAAAGGAATGCCCTGTTTAAGGGGACTGTTTCTCACTGCACATCCAAACATCCCCAAAATAAATTCCTACGAGTTATAGTTGGATACTCACCAATCAACATCACAAAATGCATGACTTTACTAATAATTTCACTCATTAAGAATAGACTCTTTCTTTAAATATCTTCTTGTCCTATGGGAAAAAGTCATTTTCAGAGAATCATGAATACATTTCAAGCACTCTGATAGTCAGATTTGATGCCGGACTTTATTAAAAAAAAACAACAACCATAAAATAATAATAACGATAATAATAAATCTCCATAAATATTTGCTGATTTAATATAAAGAACTGAACACTGAATTTATTGGCGTATGTACATAAAAGTTAAGTTTTTACCTTCTTCCACTTAAGCATGTTAAAAGCATATCACAGTTAGGGTAAGGTACAACTTGAATATGATGGTCACTGGGCTCACAGATACACAATCATAGACATACACATTTACATTAATTCAGCATTTAATTCTGGTTGTGTGAGTGTGCGTATGGTTTTGGACTTTATTAGGAAACACAGACGCTAGGTTATTTTAAACATTTAGTAAATGGGGTTAACTGTTTTCATTAAAAATTATTTACATCATTTAAACATTGAAACTTTGTTTACTGGCTGCATTTGTTAGTTATGAAGCCCTGGATAAGAGATTAAACACCTTAAATATTACCACTAAATGGCCTAGGGATTTATTTAAAAACGAATTATTTTGTGTGTTTTGTGCACTTAAAAAAACAACACTTTTGCCATTCTGCCACATTGAGCTGCATATACCCATAAACATGTTAGTGACCACTTGTTGCTTCTCAATTCCCCAAGAGCTGATATTTGAAGTTATATTATAAAGTTATCAAACATGCAAAAGCTCTACAGATGAATGTTATAATATTTCCATCAGTCCTACCTGATGAAGCCAGCGGATATGAAGCTCTCGGTGGCATCTGCAGAAACCTTGTTGAGCTTCATGTTCCACTGATCAACAGGCACAAACAGCACATGGAGCTCCACCAACTAAACACAAAGATAAGGGCGGGAGCACCTTTAACCTCACCTGTCTGTATTTATGTTTGGCTATACGTAAAATGGCTGAATGCAATAGAAGATTATATCACCTTGGAGCTGGTTGGTCTTCTCTCCACAGCACATCTCAGAGATTCACAGGAGAGCTCCATCCTCAGCCTGTGGAGAACCAGAGAAGCTGAGCAGGATCACAATGATCTGCAGGGACACTTTACTGCTCATTACCAATCTGTAGTAAACAAACTGGGTTTTTCACTGCAGCTTCTTTTATGGGAGTGCCAGCAGTGGTTGCTCTGGTGCTCACAATGACACTCTTTCAACTGTGTGTGTGTGTGTGTGTGTGTGTGTGTGTGTGTGTGTCTTTATACGCATCAAATGAATGAAACACGCAAGACATCTGAATGATGATGAAGGGGGCTAGAATTCAATAAGTTTTAAAAGGCTATTTAGTGCTGCGTTTTTGCTGTGGGACGTTTTACTTACAACCAATAAAACACACATTATTTATTGTAGAGGTGGGAAAATTCACCGATATGGTAAATGATAATCAGAATCAGTTACTTTGTCACAGAGGCTCGAGAAAAACTACAAATGAAAAGAATAAACACTAAACAAAGAGAGAGAGAGAGAGAGAGAGAGAGAGAGAGAGAGAGAGAGAGAGAGAGAGAGAGAGAGAGAGAGAGAGAGAGAGAGAGAAAGAAAACGTACATAGTTAAGTAAAACACTGTTAATTAAATAAGAATGAAATACAAGCCCATGCTTTACAGTGGAAAAAAATCTAATAATGGGTTAATAAAAACAATACAACGTTTTTGGAACAGTAAAATGACAATAATAATAAAAAGCAGCTGGGAAAATAAATATGCTTTTATTTGACTTTAATTCTGGACATACTTACTCTGGGTATTACTTTTTCAACTCAATAGGAATATTAAACTTCCAAAGGTAATTTTCAAAACTAAGGGAACCCCTGCAGACTAATGCAAGAATACAAGTACACATTCAACGTACGTACACTACACAGTGTAAACACGACGACCATTTTTCCTCCTCTCCGATAGGTCATCGAATTTACCAGCACCCATGAACGCATCACAAGTGGTCGCGCCCTCAATAAACCGGAAGTCGCAGAAGAAGAAGTTAGCATCAGCCGACGCTAACGCGGACTTTATAAAAGTATTTTTTCACTCACTGAGAGGTTTCCAGTCGCTCCAGATCCAAAATGTCTAGTTCATCCAACATCGTAGCGATGAAGAAGATCGTCCAGCAGCTGCGGCTCGAAGCGGGAGTAAACAGAGTCAAGGTGGGCACACTTGTGGCTCCAGGGTGTGTCGTGTTTTCCGAGCGTTGTCCGTGTGCTCATTGTGTGCTATTGTGCTCCGTAGGTCTCACAGGCCGCCGCGGACCTGCAGCAGTTCTGTCTGCAACACGCCCAGCACGACCCTCTGCTCACCGGCATGTCGTCCAGCAACAACCCGTTCAGGCCGCAGAAAGTCTGCTCCTTCCTATAGCGGAGTCTCCGTCTCTGTGAGGACCGCTCTCCTTTCCTCTCACTGTTGTTACAGCTCACAACATGGCGATCATCCCCTATATTTACACGTTTACTCTCATTGGGCATATTTAGACTAGCACCCTATTCCTTAACGTCGAAAACAACAAAGAATTGGTTCTGTGCTAAATAGCGTAATTAATATTCCTAATTATAGCACCAAAATATTATTCAATACTCGTTTACACCTCTGCTTTCGGGTACAAGTGTGGGACCTCGCCTGGACTATGTTTGTTTAATAAATTAAGTTTATTAGAGCATCCTTATCTCGCACACAGAAAACAGTTTTGAAGATTGCAAAGAGAAAACACATTTATAACGGTGGTCTGCACATTAGCTGTTTAGAATTAGGATTTTATTTTTTTCTAATTAAAGGACTTACAACTTTTTTTTTTTAAATTTACAATTGGTTGTAAAGTTAGTTCTTGTAATTTTACCAACTCCATAAATAATAGAGCATTCTGGGTACTATAAGCTCACTGTTTTGACCCCTGTTGGAAATGATCTGGAGTAGGAAAAAATGGTTATTAGGTTAGTGTAGTAGTTTCTTTCCACCTTGTTATTTTTTCTCCCCAATTAGCGTAAAATAGCATTTATTCTAACTGTGTGATGTCCAGCTAGTTTAGACAGATTCCTCTGTTTTCACTTTGAGTCAATCCAAGTTCTCTGAATGCTCCAGGTGTGAAAGCATCCATCATGACAACCTCATCTGTAGCAACAGGCAAATGTTTTTAGAGGTCAGCTGACAAGTTTGGCTTCACTTGTTTCTTAGCACTTCATAGTTAACTGATGATTTTATAATACATTGGTGTTTTTTGTTCATTTGGTCTAAGATTTCCCATGTGTGGGTAATGCAGGTTGGATGTTCTCCATCATTCTCAAATCCCTTAATGAAGCCACATTCTTACAATTGGTGACTTACGGAAACTTTCCTGAAATATTCAGAACATAATTCAAAGTATTAACACTAATAATGGCCTTACTAATACATGTGGTCTCCTTTATTGCAGGTGTTGGGCATTATGGTGCTGTGTGGACCGGAGTCGTCTCTGAGGTGTTCGGGAATCTGGACCAAACAAACTAACTTAAGATGTTTTCACAAAAGTCCTTCCAGATGCTCGTGTAGCACAATGAACCACTTAAATGCCTGATAGTGAATAATGCATATCAGCCCTCACGTGTGCCTTTTGGTAAAACTTTTTTTTTTTTATATATATATAACTAGTAAAAAAACTTCACCAGTGTTTTCACAATTCAAATTTGTAACCACATGTTGTATTGAAATAAAACTTTACAAAAATACAAATCTGCTTGGTGTGCAATTTTCATAACATCAAAAAAGTTCCGTCAGTCCAACTGTAGATGTGTTAGCATGAAGTATGGAGCGAGTGGGCTTGTACAATCCGGTTGTGATCTGGAGAACACTGCTGCTGTTCATAAAGCTGGGACCAGATTCATCCACTCTGCTTTGAAACTCAGGCCCTGATAAAAAATTAATTTTGTAGTCCATGAAGTTGGGCTTGTTTGTAGTTTAGAGCTGGAACTTTCTTCTGCAGGCATCCATCTCGTGGCGCTGAAAATAGAAATATGATTTTGTACTTATTTTTCTGCTAATTACTGCAACCTACTGACAAACATTTGCTAATATTGACTCAGGAAATTCCTTTCTTTCTTTGGTAAACATTTACCCAGGGTGATGTTATAGTAATAATGGTATGAGCTGGAGGTCATTATTCCATTTCCACATTTAACTGACCTCACCCAGTAATTCATTTTGCTTTTTAAGGAATACTTCACAACAAATCCAAGGAAAATGGCAAATAATATCCTCTAATACAGGGGTGTCAAACCCACTTTCATTCAAGCGCCAAATGTGGACCAGTTCGATTACAAGTGGGTCGCAGGTTTTAATCAGATTCAGAATACTTTATCCATCCCTGAGGGAAAATTCGGTTTTAGGCAGGAAAACTAACATTTCCACATTAATGTGGCCAAGGTTGCACTTCCAGTTATAAATTAGACGAAGCATAGATGGCATCAACAATATATAAGCAATAAGTGACAGATAATTAAATGTCCTTTTCTTAATTTTTTTTTTTTTTTTAAATTTGGAGAGATTTTGTGAAACAATTTGAGAAAAACTGCAGGATTATTGGAAAAATTTACAACCAAATTATCTGGTAATTTACACAATGACTTTCACTTTCTCCAGGGGGCCAAATCGGATGCTTCGAAGGGCCGTATTTGGCCCCCGGGCTTTGAGTTTGACACATGCTCTAATACATCAAAACGTCTTAATATCATTTTAATCCCATCATCAGATCCACCCTCTTGAAGTAACAAAGCCCTGCATTGATCCAACTCTTACTTTCCACTATAAAACCATGACATCTCTACAGTACAGTAAACAGTTACTCACCTTCAGCACCCACTCATACTCTCCAAACTTTGAGTCAAATGTGCCTTTCTGCAGAGAGCGCAGTTTGAGGGTGAAGCGAGGTCCCAGCTCCTGAATACCAACTTTCTTCTCATTTTTAAAGATGTACCTAATCAGGAGGCAACAAACAGATTTTTACCACATAGAAGTTCCAAGATAAACTTTCTTTATTAGCTGCTGAGTTTAAAATGTATGTGAAACACTCACCTGTGGAATCGGAAGAAGATGAAGTCTCTCTGGTTGTGGAAGGTGGCCACCTGTCGACCCACAAACTGAGGGTCCTGAGGGAAGAGAGCTGCAAACAGCCGCCCAATGGAGTGTCCCAAACGTGTGCTGAAGTTGTTGAGGATCACCTCTGGTGAGTGTTCTGTTGGGTCTTTACCTCGTCTCTGCAGCAACAGGAGAAAAATACAATCAAGTGGAAAACGTAGAAATCTTACTCCGTTCGAGCCACGTGAAACAATCCATAACAATAGATCCTCTGTGTTTCTAAACTCATGTAGTTTTTACATTTTACAGAAATGTAAACTGGTCAAAAATAAAATAGACTACATTCTCAACTTACCTTTATCTCCTTGCGTAGACGAACATTGCTGACCTTGAAATGTGCCGTTGGGCCATCAGGCAGGTGACACAAAACCAAACCATCTTTAGATGAAGGTTAAAGATAACGTTTTAGATGATTATATATTTGTTCAACAGTCATTTTTAATGCAGATTTTTCTAATGAATGTTTTTTTTTTTTATTTCTCATTGTGGACTGGGCTGCTGTACACCAGTGGTTCCCAAACTTTTTTTTTGGTCGTGACCAGATTTCAATATCAATATTTTCTGAAACCCCAAAGAGATTTTTGTCCTAAAATTTGTTTTTGATCACGTTTGTTACAGCGTTACAAATACAGAATTAGTGACAAATGGCACCTGCTCAGATTGTCTTATACTGCATTTTATTTGAACAAGATTTATATTTAAATTTGATTGTATAGGATACAGTGTTACTAGACGATTCAGGCAACCCCAAGGTTGAAAATCACTGTTGTACACATACAATGACATTAAACTATTGAAGATACAGAATAGCCTCATTTTGATAGAACTGCTCATTTTAGGCTAATATTAAATATGCCATCACTGTTAAAATGCTTCGACATTGTTTTGCAGCAACCTCAATAAACAAAACTTTAACAAATACATCAGAGTGCATGAACTTACGAACACTTTAGAACACAAACAACTCTCACAGTAAATTGACTGTATTTATCCATCCCTTTTCTTCAGTTTAAGGTTTTAGAATCCAACAATGTTCTTTCACCTTCCCAATACAGGTTAAACTGAGAGGATACTGGGCACTTGTCGGTCCTCGTTGACGACCATCAGGTAGGTGAAGTTCCTGGCAACGCACTGAGGGATGATCCTTTTGAGAGCCAAACCTTTACGGTAGTACACGTGGGCATTTGGGATCACAGTGGCTAACTGCCTGCAGAACCTCATTGTTCTCTGCAAACACACGACGTCACAAGAGTGGTCATTGTTTGGGTCGAATAACAGAACACTTCATTTATATCAGTCTTACAAAAAAAAAAAAAATGAAACCTTATTTTTATTTGCTTTCTTTCAGTTTTCTTTCTCATTTGTGTCGAGCTAACAGCCCTCTTGTTTTTGCTGATATAATGTAAAAATAAAAATACCGTAAAATGTTATACAGGACTACAAAACACTTAACACAATAAATTTGAATAGAACTGTTCCTTTTAAAGATGTTTTTGAGTCACATCACATGATATTTTGACAATTTAAATATAAAAATAAAGAACTTTTTTTTGTTTAAAGTGTGTGCACATATAGAATCTTTACTACATCTTAGGGCTGGGCGGTATACCGGTTCTTACCGAATACCGGTGTATATTTTCCGCCATACTGGTGTATTTGATTACACAACAATCAGAACGCTATGCTGCACCGCGTTTCAGTCAGGACCCTTTTCATAGTTGCACTTCTAAATAGGAATGTAAACAGCAGCACTCTGGTGTTAGTTACGGTGTAAATGAATAGGAAATACATCGAAAGCTCTGAAGCTGCAAAAAGAGAGCAAAGCATCGCAATTTGTAATTCCTGTAATGCGGAAATAAGTCCTGGTGGAGTTGCAAACAAAACATTACCTTATTCACCATAAGAAACCACCACACCACTGAGTATGAAGCTTTAAAGCCAGAAATCAAGCTAATGCTAAAGCTAAGTTAGCGCGGCAAAGAGCCATTGGTCACACCACCCAGCCCTACTACATCTTTTTGTGCATTTAAACTTTTTATAATAAAAGAACCGCAGTTGGACAGAAAAATTAAACAGTAAACAGACCATGGGAGTAAAAATAATTGGCAATTATACATTATTTGCTTCTGTGGAAGCTGACCGGATCAAGTTTGATATTTGGTATTGTAGTGTGTTAAAGTGAATCTTTTAAATAATGTTTGAATATAATGTGTGACAGAGCAGCAGCCTCTCACCCCCCTGGGTCGGTCTGATGTTGTGATGAGCACCTGGGGGTTGGTAAGCCCGTTGAAGTAGGCGGAAAATTCATCCGTTCCCTCATCAAAAGCCACCTGCAGAAAATACACACAATTGTTCAGGCCTCTATGGTTGCGTATTCACAAAAAGTGAAACACAAATGATGTCTACCTCTTCGTCTTCTGGGTCAACTGTTGTCTCGTCATAAACTCTCTGGTTTTCTATTGTCTTGGGAACCTCCTTTGGTGGCGCCTGCATGAGTGAAGAAAAGGTAAAAAGTAGGCATGTCAACATCACCTCCATAGCATTAACGACAAGTATTTCCTAATCGACAATATGTGGTCTTGACTGACGAAACAAAAAGAAGCACTCACCTTGTCCCCTAAAGCTTCTCTTTCTTTTTTCTTTTTCTTCTTTAGCTGCATCTTTTGCTGAAACCCAAAGAGAAAAAATGAGACTCTTCACTGGACACAACTCGAGGTGGGCGATATGAACCAAAATTCACATTTAGATATTTTTTTCTCAAAATGGTGACATATGATATAAATCTTGATATATATAACTGTAATCAGAAAGACAATTCTAGGTTAAATTTTCATAAGCAAAATGTCACACAGGCACATTTACCAAACAGCTGCACAATGTGAGCCACTTTTGGCTTTTTCTCCAGTAAGGGACAGCACGTGTGAGTGAGTTCTGTAGTGTGGCTTGTTTAGGGAAAAAGTCTGGGTTAAGACACACACAGAAAACAATCTAACTGGGCTTTACTCTTCTGAGAAGTAGTGAAAGCAGTGACTCCTATTTTAATACAAAATAAGATATTGATATGGGCGATATTGTAATTTTGTATATCGCCAAAAACAGAAAACATCAGGTGGAGGGACTCCATAACACTTCTAGGCTCGAAAAGTGATTTCACACATACATTGACAGTGTGTGGGGAGCAAACCTTTCTTTTCTCCTGTTTCAGCTTCATAAACATGAGGTGTCTCCGCTGTTTATTCTTGATTTCGGACACACTGAAGGTGGGGGGAAAGCTGGAGGCCTCCGGCTCCATCTTCGTCTCCTTCTGTCTCTCCTCCAGCTTCGGCTCAACTCTGCTGCTCTGTCCGCCTTTAGCATGATTCCCACTCTTCCCTTTCTTATTCTTCTTCTTTCCTTTGCTGTCCGAGCTAACAGAAACCTCTGTGAAGTCCATCTTGAACCAGCTTTCTGTTTTTATGTCACCCACTTCTCACACGTGAAGCGCAGGACGTGTGTTAGGATCGTCACTTCCGGTACAAGAACATACTCATTGATTGGATGAGAGACCTCTAGCGACGAGGGGTAGAAAGTGCATCTAAAAATTATTTTGTGTTTTTTCCTGTTGAAAAGTATTTTTTTTTTTTTTTTTGTTTTGTTTTGTTTTGTTTTGTTTTGTTTTTAAGAGAAATGCATGTGCATATGCTGTGAGTAAATATTAAGTAATTCAATTCCATAAATACAAAGTAGGGATGTGAGATTATTTATCATTTGATAACTGGGAAAATATCTTAACTGGCTAATTAACAAAAAATATGGAATCCATTTCCGCCAGTAAAAATTCTAAGTATCTTTAGTATCTCATAATTATGACTTAAGAATTTTTTAAGATATTATTTTACTATTCCCAGTTCTTTTTTCTTTACATTTCTTTTACTGGCGGGGTGTGTTTATTTATTTATTTTTTTTACTGGTGGGAATGGGCTTCCATACCATACATACAACAGGACGATTTAAATAATAAAAAAATATAATAATTAACCAGATAAAATAGCTCCGCCTCTTTACTCTTTCGTAATGCTAGCCAGCGCTAATGTGGCTAAGCTAACCAAAACTTGTGGGACAAGGGTTGCTAACTTTCATAAAAGAAAATAAGGGACACCCGTAAACACAATCCTCAAAAACAGAAACACGTTGACATATGTTAACAGTCTGTTTGCCAAACAACGTACCTTTTAGCTCATGCCATACATTATTTATTTGTGTCTGCAGACTCGTCTAAACTCTTGCCTGTGTCTCCTCCAACATTAGCCTTTCATTTAGGCCTTTTAATTCATTTATTTCTAATGTTTCGCTCATTTTAGAATTTGAACTTCACCTTTTGGTGTATTTTAAAGAGTTGTGCTACAAATTATTATAGATGGATGAAAAAAAAGTCTGTGCACATGCAAAAAAAAAGGAGAATATACACAAATCTCTACATTTTTTAACTTACCTTATAATATATACAGTATATATACTGTATATTCATGTATTTATTTATTTAATGTATGATTTGTTTGTTAAAAGCCCATACATAATATGTCTATTTATATTACCTAATACTACTGTCATAATAAATGATCTTTCACATCCTAAACATTGAATCAAATCCCAGTAGTCTATTAAATCAACCCAATCTTACACAGGACACACCACACAGAGCAAGAAACAAACAGTCTGTCTTGGATCAGTACGGACGCACCATTCAATGGCCAAATAAGGAACAATTCTGTATTGTAAGGGACGGGTGGCAACCCTAGTGTGACTTATCACTGGTGTGGAGTTCCTTTATAGTCTTTGAAGGAAAACAGCATGTTTACATCTATATTTATGGAACAGCAACCTTGTCCTCAAACCTATAATGATTGGAGGTGATAAGTCAGCTATGACATCATCACTTGACCTCTATACTTTGGCCTCATATCAAAGTATTTTGCCTTCATCGTTGGTCTTCTAATTTCCGCCTCTTGCTTGAAAAGCTGCAATAAAAATGACACATTTGGAAGAAATATGAAAAATCAGACACACAGAATGTCAAATAAACTGTAAAATATATTTGGGAGAAGACTTTTTACTTTTTACAGTATCACAAATCTCATTATGTATTCATTAATCACAGTTCTTGTCTAGTTGTCAAATGTGCCTCAATGTATCTCGTTATTATTTGTTTGTTTTGTTATTTAACTTTGACACAGACACAGCTTTCAATTATTAGTTTTCGTTAACTAATGCATATGCGCTATAAACGTGTGAACAAAAATTAACTGTTTTTTTCCACGAAAGCATTGTTAGAAATATAAAAAAAAAAGATTTATTAAACACAATAAAAATACATCAAGTATAAACTGCATTTTTGTTTGTTTATAGAGTCACGGCAGATTTTTATCATCCCTTGTTTTAGACAATATACAGTACCTGCTCTGTGATGATGAAATCCAGACAGAGGCAATGTGAATCAAAGTAATAAACGTTTATTAAGTTTATTAATGAATCACCACACATAAAGAGAATCCTCACACATGAATATATGATATATTAATTTTGACCCAACAATAAGATATAACACACTCACTCTTCACTTTGCTCAGTGGGAGGACTCAAAGTCATTATTCATAGCCTGAGTCTGGGATCAGCCGAAAAAAAGCCTTTCCAACCACAGGGTCGTCAGTGCATATTGATCCACCCCCACGTGTCATTCGACTCCGCACTATGTTCATATCTGCAATGCAGGTCCAACTCCCATCCTCTGTCACAGACCACTCGGAGTGATCTTGAGTGAAAGTAAAATGTGTTCTTCGTGTAGACTTTAACATTTTCACATTATCGACATAATGGTTACAGTTAGAAAGGAGAGGTTGACGCATCTTTTCCCAGCTCTTCACATGTAGATTCTGCAATGCCTTATTCACAATCAAGCCATAGTAGAGATCTGCAACAAACAATGGGTAACAAGAAAAGTTGATTTTTAGGAATCTTGTATCATACAAGATTACTAAAAATCAACTTAAGAAGTTGTATGGTATCATATTGAGTTGTTAGAATTTTTTTGTTGCTTTTGGTTAAACAAAGAACAATTGTACAACTGTATTCATGAATAAGTCTCACGAACATCTCCATGCTCTGCTGTCAGACAATCCCCACCGGCTCCACCGGACAACAGGAATCAGCATATCGCTCTAATTCATGCGTAATTGTGCGATATAACAAGTTGTAGTCTAATAAAGAGAACCACAACACCATATACGCAGTTCATTGTGTCCTCTGAGAGGAGCAGTAAATCACCTCGTTCCTGCCCTGTAGATCATACGCTTTTGTGGAGATTATTGTGATTGAACCATGGAGACATGCAATATTTATATAATTTGAAATCCGATCCACTGCCACCCTGTCAAGGGTGTACCCCTGCATAGGACCCAAAAACAGCTGGAGCCAGGATACCCCCACAACCCTGAAAAGGAGCAAGCGGGTCGGAAAATGGAAGAAAATACGATCCACCTTGAACACGGGGTATTTTATTTTGAAAATAAACAATCTTTGTGCACAAATTCCTGTCCAGCATGAGCCGACCTTTGCTGAATTTATCCGGCATTCTGTAAAAATGGAAGCTCTACGTACAGTATGTGTGGAAACTGACACATTGAGTAGAATGGAAACATATTGGCATCGCCGCCGTGCAGCAGCGAGTCTCCAGTCATTCTGTATCCAGCGGAAATTGGGGCTAAGGGTTCCATTAAAGTTTGAGAGTTGGCAAGTGCTGAGCTAGCTACCCTTGGACCTCCAGCCCTAAAACCCTGAGTCAGCAGGGATAGCTTCTAACACGAGATGTGAAAACAGAAGATGGACTAATGTGGCAAACACTTACCAACAATATTTGTACATCTACTTAAGGACTTTGTTCACACTCACCACCAAAACGTGTATATTTAGCAAAGCTGGAGAAGTTGCGTCCAGAGGTGGAAGTCAGAGTCATTACACTGAACCATGGTGGCCTTCGAGGGGAGCAACCATGCAGAGAAACACATCGCAGGTTGTTGTCAAAGTTCCTTGGAAGATAAGAGTCAAATGAATAAGCACGGATGTACCTGAGCTGTATACCTAGACAGTTTTGGGACAGAAGACCAATACAATCAAAATTCTTCTGCAAAATATTCCACAACATGTTGCATAAGAAATATGTGTAATATGAGTGAGGGCCTACCTATTTGAATAAATTGCTCATAGGGATAAGTCACACACATAAAGGTGTGAGCATTGACATAAGCAGTATTTGGCCAAAAGACTTTACTGAGATAATTGGGAAATCGTGGTGTGCTGTGTGACAGCCAAACTCCACCCATTCTGTTCAGCAACACAACACCTTTAAGGAGGGACAGAGATTTGTTATATTTTATTTGTTTTTTATTTACACAATACAATAAAAAGTTAAATTCAAAATGCTTTTCCTACCTTTACTATGACCAAATGTAAAAGGAGCAGGAATCTCTTTATTTGAAGGTTGATCATTGTATAGCATGTAACCAAAACCTTCAGTCTGAGAGAAAAGACACAACCTGAACATGTGTTCAGGGTAGAAATGTGCAACACAGAAATCCTAAGTGTATCCTTAGATACTTCACCTTTTTGTCGTAGAAGTCAAGAAGTGGTTTCAGCGTGTTACCCAATGCACCAGTCACACTGTCAATCTGCTTTGCACTGAGTCTCCACCCACTGGTGCTCTCATCCATGTAATAGTAAGACAACCCTGCAGGCAACTTGTATAAAATGAACCTAAAGATGTGGAAATATGTTTTTACTTGTGTACAAACACAATGGAAGAGAATTCATATACTTAACCAACCAATCAACATCATGGCCTGAGTCGTTCTTGCAGGTCACGTCAGAGTCGCAGCCTTGAAACATAATGACTGAACATATAGTGAATGGGATCATCACTATGTTCTGAAATGACAGGACACTCATTAGACAGGAAAACAACAAGGAACCTTAGTGGTCAACATGGATATCTTTGACCTTTTACATTTTTCATCAACATCATGTATTTTAGACACATCTATTGATAAATGGGACAATTTCTCATTGTCTGTCACACCAAGACATTTTTGGAGTTTCTTGATGATGATCATACAGATGAGGTCCAATCAGTTATCACTGATGGCTTCTACTTAAGCACCATTCCTTTTTCAAGGGTTTATTTGTCATTTGGACTATCCTTCACATAAATCTTAATGAACTTTGTTAATCTATTAAAACCTGAGATTAAGAGAAGCAAGACATTTTCATATTACCACTGCAGTGATACTTTTTAATGTTATCCTTTTACCTAATTCTTACCATCCCTATTTAATTCTGTATCTCTGAAGATATGATTTATGTATCCAATGAGATTTTAACAAAACACGTTTGTCTGTATATTCCTGTTAACACCAGCATTTTCTCACCCAAAGTTGAATATTTCCATATAGTGTGAGACTGATTTTACATGTTTTACATTTTTAATTATCCCAAACTGCTTCAATGGATAAACTCAGTTCTAAGAATGAAAAAGCAAAAAACAAAAACATAACAAAGTACATATAAACAATTGATTCTCTTCTACAATGATGTTGAACCTTCAATACAGTTCCGTCCTCTGTCACCCTACTCACAATAAGTAGATTTGAATAGAAGTTTTCAAAAGGCAGTAAAGTATTTGATAGATGGTCAAATTCAAAACAAATAATGGATGTACTCAGAAAAATGCTTATTCATCTTTTTTTTTTTACAAAGTTGAATATTGTCCAAGTATTAGCATTTTGATATAGTGTGAGACTGATTTTATATGTTTTACATTTTTAGTTATCCCAAACTGCTTCAATGGATAAACTCAGTTCTAAGAATGAAAAAGCAATAAAACAAAACAAAACAAAACAAAGTACCAATAAATAATTAACCTACAAAGAACAGGGGCTTTATTTTGTATTTGTATTTGATTCTCTTCTACAATGATTGACTGTCTAATCTTCAATACAGTACCGTCCTCTGTCACCCTACTCACAACAAGTAGCTTTGGATAGAAGTTTATAAAAGGCAGTAAAGTATTTGATATATGGTCAAATTCAACACAAATAACGGATGTACTGTAAATGCTTATTAAACTTTTTTTTTTACAAGAACTTCTAAGTAAGGTGGGAATCCACATTAATATTTATATTTGTGTTTAAAATTAGAGCTCTGTGTAATAGTCTTTAGGGGAGTAACTACTTAGTCCTCAATCAACATCCAGATATCACTTTTAAATCTTTCTAATAAAATAGTAAAATAAGGATTTTACTCACAAAACGAGCCATGTCTGTGTCCTTCCAACGTGCAGTACGCTGCAAGATTTTTTTTCTAACTTCTAAATACCTTACAGTAAGTAGAAACTATAACAATTATAAAGACTGTTACATGTGCAGGCAAAGAACGAGCGACTCAACCTATTTTGAAATGGAAGCAGCCTTTATCATATATCTCTTTGTGCTGGTTAAACTGGTTTTGTTACACTGTTTGGAAATACTGTTTTGCGTTTTCTGCATTAAATCAAAGTGAGGCATCATTTGTGTGTGAAAAACATACACTGAGTCACATCTATTCCATTTACGGTAAAATATATAGATTTGAACTTCAGAAATCTGTTTTCTTGGGTTGAATCAATTACTGCCGGATTTGTTTTTATTTTTATTTTTTTTTAAACTTCCATTTGTTTGACATAAAAACTATAAACCCGCCCCTTCAGACCAGTTTTTTGTTTTCTATTGGGCAAATGAAATATAACCATGCAAATTTTTATCTCTAGTATATTAAAAATAAGGAAAAGAGCAGGACTGCTATTGGTAAAACAACCTAAAGACGTGTGTTTTACCCTGTGTTTTTACTTTAGAGATGTAGACTTTGTCATTTCTAACAGGAAGTGTTTTAAACATCTGAAACGACATGTTAGCATGTACTTGTGGTTGTTTTAAAAGGTCATTTTTGCCTTGATATTATCAATGAACCGAAATGGATGACAATCTTTCCCAATATGAAAATATTACGACTGAACTATTAATCAAACTAAAAAGTTTGAAAAGCATTGCTTTCGAGGTATTTTCTAGTATAGTTATGTTACTTGTTTTAAAAGAGAAACTTCCTGTGCTGTAGGATCCTTTTGCATGTCCTCTTATCAACATATTTGGCTTGTGATCTACATCTAACACTGCCTTTTGGGTAGAAACCGCTTGAACTTGTGGCTTGATAGACACACACTGCATGTTCCGCATTTAGAAGCTGCTTTGTAGAAGCACCAAACTCCGAGCCACAATCATTTGGTTTGCGCAGTTATCCAAAGTGCGTTGGTTACTAACTCCCTATGTCCATTTGGATGGACAGTCCTTTGATTTAATGGTGATAGAAATTTACTTTTTAGGAACCTAAATGCTATTAAAGAGGTAGTATTATGAAAAAATCACTTTATAATGGTTATGTTACAGTGATTTACATTGATGCACTTTTCATGTAGTTAATAAAGATGAGGAGGAGAAGAAAGTGACTTAACAGCTTTAACACTCTAGTGAGTGTGTAATGGCGCTTTTGTTGTTGGCTTACGCATGCTGTGTGGAGTGGATGTTATTGTAACAAAAATATAAAAAAACGAAGTACCAAAGGCTTTGAAGTCCAGTCGGGTATGTCAATCCATTTCTTGCAGATGAGATGACCAAAAACCAGGATGTAGATATGGCAGGATATGAAAAAACAATGTAACTCCACACGTTCGACACATTCCGCGTGGTGCCGTTAGCACGGTAAAAACATGTATTTTACATATTTACAAGGAAGTTATTTTGCCTCTTTTGAATTTATCTTTCTTTGGGTTGTTTTCTTTTGAAGTATCTTCCTTTGAATCTTTTTGTTTTGAATTATCGTCCTTTGTGTCGTTTTTCTTGTAATGCTTTTTCCTTTGGAAACCCTTTTATTCTTTGCAAACTTCTTCTTTTTTTATTGTAAACCTCTTCTTTTGAACCTTTTTCTTTGGAACCCTCTTCTTTTGAACCCTTTGTCATCTTGAGACTGTTCTTTTTTCCCCTCCTTACTGCAGTGTTCGAAATCATGTTTATATTGTTTCTCCAGCAAATGCTTTAAGTGTACACTGAAGTGTGATTGACAACCAGACAATTTCCTTCTGATGTGTCTCGAATATTTTCGCCTGAGCCACTAACGATCCATCCCAGAAGAGTCTTTATGGGAAACGGCCCATCTCCACGGCATCATCTACACTGGGCACAACCCCCCACCAGGATTCGTGCAGCTTCGCAGCATCTGTGGCTATCAGTAGATCCACTTCAGCATCAATTTTTGGAAGTTTAACTTGATATAAACATGGCCACTGTTTTACGTCGTCTTATGTCATGACATGGGTTTTTTTTTTTACAGGCATTTGTTTTTGTGTTTACACAACAGGCAATTTATGAAACTCAGTTCCATTATGACTTGCAATTTCGAGATCATTGACAAGGTGGGTATCTGTGGTGATGGTTGGACTCATTCTACCAAACGGATGTTTGACATTTTACCGATTAAGTTTAGCTTTCTCATTAAGTTCTCGTAGATGTAGACCCATTGTCCAGAAATGCATAAGTATGTACTAATGTATTTCCCTTTTTGATTTCACTGTTACAGAGAGAAATTATAGTTTTCAACCGGCCCCAGTATGGCTCACATTTGATTGAATCATTGAATGAATTGTGATGTTTCAGCTATTATGGTATTTGTATTGACAAATCGGTCAACTTTTGTATTAAAATGTAGAGCAGTGTGATGGCTTAATTTGCATTTTTGACATATCATTGGTTTATTGCATTGATTTGAGAAATTTCCGAGTTTTAAACACTGAATGAAAGCACCTTTGTCTTTAAGAAAACTGATTCTCTCTTGATGTTGTTTTTGGCTGTTGGCAATATTTTAAAGAATGAGATTGTTCACACAATAAACAATGGAATGTATTTGCATTTTTGGGTCTTTCCCTTTTGAATGAAGTGTTTGTAGTGTGCTGCACATTGACTGCATAGTTCTCATGTCTTGGCCTTGTTTTGAATAGTTCTGGTTGTCTGACAGGTTTGACACGGACTAGAGGTTGAGTTTGAAGACCACCGAAAATTGGGTCAGAAATGATTTTGACTTGCCTTTCAACAAAATTAACAATATCACTAAAATTTGGTTCGCGGTGACACGTTTTTTGAATATCATATGCAATGTACCTAAATTGTTCCTTCATTTAAAGGGGGGTTTTGAGATGACAATTTTCATGTTTGATGACATACTTAGTTCATTAAGATTTGTCAGATCACACATAACGTTACAGCACCCACGGAGAAATAACGCATAGTCTTGTAATAGTGTTACATTTTCAACTTTTATGATTGGTCAGTCGAGAACCTTTCGCATGTATGCTTTTGTGAGCTTTTTATTTATTTCCAAAATGTTCACGTAGTAATGATTTTGCTTCATTAAATCCCTCATCAGGAGACATGGGCCCGATAAGCCCGCTGGATTCTTAGGGCCACCCCAGGCACCCACAAACTACGGCCCCGGTTACGACCGTAGACTGTTCAGGTGTGAGGGCGAGATACGTCTCCCAACCCTTGCTGCTGCTTTCATTGCTGCTCAAGGCCCCCTGTTGCTCCGCAGGTCCTCCTGCCGCTGCTCCTCAAGGCCCCCTGCCTGCTGCAGGTCTTCTCACCACTGCTGCTCAAGGCCAACTGCCTGCTACAGGTCCTCTCGCCGCTGCTCTGAAGGTGCAGGTAAGACCCAGTCTCCCAACTTTTGATTGCCGTTGTCACGCCGCTCCGTGGAGGACCCAGTCCACCCACGTAGTGCCCGTACGGCTGAGCTTAGCCCTTCAGTCAGCTCCGTGCCTCCAATACGAGATTCCGTCTTCTAGTGTCGTGGCTCTGCTTTTCTCCCCAGAGAGACCCAGTCTGTCCTGGTGATTCTGCTGTTTTAAACACACCTCCGTCACTTTGCTCCGCGGCCCCGGTAAGACACAGTCTGTTCCCGGTGTTTCACCACGAGCTCCTCGATCCACACGCTACCCCTGCTTCTGGGACGCGTGGGCTTTCTGCATCCAGTCCGTTGACCGCCAGGTGGTGACCAGCCTTAGCCACCAGCCCCAGAATCACTGTCCTTTTTCCCCTTTTCTCCAACTCGAGAACGGGAAATACCTAATGTCCAACGTTTGGGAGCAGGTTTTTACTTAACTGTATTGGCGCTAGCAGTGTGACAATATCTCGATACGGCGATACATCACAATATTTTTTCCGCACGATCGACTATTGATATAAGTATCGATTTTTTAAAATTATTTATTTAATTTTTTTTTCCCCAAAACCTTTTCTGCTTTTTCACTGAAATGTGAAGGTACGTCTCTGTGTTGTCTCTGTTTGTTGAAGGAACCAATATTTTGTTTACTGGAATATTGCACTATAATGGTGTCACTGGTAAGTTTCTTGTTTACAGAAAGCACTATTGGAGATACTTATTCGTTTACATTGGTATGTTGACACTTATTTACAGAAATGTTGCACTAAAATAGTGTCACTGTTCATAGGACACTTTTTCAATTTATTGTCTTTCAACGATATAAAATTTGTATTTTTTCACTTCGTCTTTTTTATTGTTATGTCACAGATTATTACAGATTGATTTCTGACCAATATATCGATAATCGCAGTCTCGTCATATTGTCAGATAATCGTTATTGTGAGCGTTGTATTGCATATCGTATCGTGAGGTACCCGGAGGTTCCCACCCCTAATTGGCGCTTTTGTTGTTGGCTTATGTGTGCTGTGTCGAGTGGATGTTATTGTAACAAAAATATAAAAAAATAAAGTACCAAAGGCTTTGATATGGAAGCCGGTTTCCGCCACACAAAAAAAAAAATCACCAAGGAAAGTCATAATTATGAGTCAGAAAGTCATAATTATGAGTCAGAAAGTCATAATTATAAGAAAGAAAGTCATAATTATGAGTTAGTAAAGTCATAATTATGAGTTAGTAAAGTCATAATTATGAGAAAGAAAGTCATAATTATGAGTTAGTAAAGTCGTAATTATGAGATAGAAACATTTTTGGTACATCCATCTGTACCCAATAAACCATGCTCTACTTCAGCCACATCAGTTTCATCCTTTCGACGCCAGAGCCTCTTTTTGCTTAGTATCTTTTCAAGGGTGTGTTAACTCAGCATATTTCTCTGTGAATTTGCAAGCAAACAAAGTATTTCATCATTTGTAAAGCCCCGTCTAAAGTAGTCTTCAATAGTCTTATCAGCCATCTCTCAGTGTCAGCTCACCACATGAACAAGTTGCTGTAAATGTGTTTAAGTATCTCATAATTATGACTTTCTATCTCATAATTATGACTTTACTAACTCATAATTATGACTTTACTAACTCATAATTATGACTTTCTTTCTCATAATTATGACTTTATATCTCATAATTATGACTTTCTTTCTCATAATTACGACTTTATATCTCATAATTATGACTTTCTTTCTCATAATTATGACTTTCTATCTCATAATTATGACTTTACTAACTTAATTATGACTTTCTTTCTCATAATTATGACTTTATATCTCATAATTATGACTTTCTTTCTCATAATTATGACTTTCTATCTCATAATTATGACTTTGTTTCCCATAATTATGACTTTCCTTGGTGATTTTTTTTTTTTTTTTTTTAGTGGCGGAAACGGCCTTCCATACTTTGAAGTCCGGTCAGGTATGCCAATCCATTTATTGCAGATGATGAGCAGATGAGATGACCAAAAACCAGGATGTAGATATGGCAGGATGTGAAAAAAACAATATAACTCCACACGTTTGACACGTTCCGCATGGTAAAAACCGTTTGTTCTCCAGCGCCACACACCTGAAGCTCATCAGAGGGACTCTTTATGGCTGATTAGGCAGAGGCTCTCCTAGAGCGCCCTCTGCTGCTAAAATGGCTCCACCAGAGTGTTTGAAGCAGCTGGATGAACCTGCTGCTGCTGCTGATGATGATGAGATAAACACAAATCCTGAAGCGCTGAGACAGACTCACAATCACAATAGCTGCTTAAACAGCCATGTGTTTTACTGCAATGTGCAGTTTATTTTGGCAGAAAGCAACAACAACAGTGTGGGGATAGCAAAAGAAAATCACTTTTGGTGATCATTGATCTCCCTCACAACATCAAGGCATGTAGTCTGCCTCTATAGACACGCCCACTCATCAACAGAGATGGCAAGTAGCGAAATAAAAATACTCCGTGACTGTACTTAAGTAGATTTTTCAGGTGCTTTGTACTTTTAGAAGTATTTATTTCTCTGACGACTTTTTACTTTTACTGAGTTACATTTTCAACAAAGGGCTGAAATCACGCTTTTTTTCTACTAGTCAGCTGTAACGTTATACAGCTGTCAAGTGAGCCGGCATTCACTACAGCAGCGTCAAGTGAGCTGGTTTGTTTTGTGCCGTGCACTTTTTACCACCTTTACGGTAAACAACAAGCAAGACTGTGTGCCCTTCAAAATAAAAGCCCAGATAGATATCTAAGTACATAAAATCAATGTCTTGATAGGTTTGTTGATAATTTCAGTGGATTGCAATACTAGACATGGTCCTTTAGTGTAATTGTAGATATGGGACAATTTTATTGTATACATTTGGAGTAAAATATGGTCAAACTATGAACAGATGACATAATGATGTTTTAAAATGTACATGAAAATCAATGTCTTCATAGGTTTGTAGATAATTTCAGTGGATGTTAATACTACCCATTGTCGTTGACTGTCATTATAAATATGGGACACCTTTACTGTAAAAATGACATAATGCAAAGTAAAATTGTCCCATATTTACAATTACACTAAAGGTTCATGTCTTGTATTAAAATATATTGAAATTATCCGCAAACCTATGAAGGCATTAATTTTATGTTAATTTTAAAACAGGAAAACTACCATTTCATTTTAGGACATGAGGACCCTTTAGAGGAAAAAAAAATGAAATCTGAAAAGTGTACTGGAATGAAAGGTCTAAAGCAGTTGTTCTTAACCTGGGTTTAAAAAACTCCAAGGGTTCGTTGAGTCAGTCTCAGGGGTTCGCCATGCGTCAAGACACAGTAAAAATGTGTTACACAGAATACATGTCCATGATAATCTAGTTTATTGGAAGATAAATGATGATAATCTTGAAACTTAAGTTTGAAACGATAAGAAATTAAAGCATTATGAACAAACCAAATCAACATGCAAAACTTTCATGATTCAGTCTCCAAGTGTCCAAGACAATTGTGTCAGAGCATCTCCAGTTCTGCACCCTTTGTGCAGTTTTTTCCCATCTGTATTGGTTAACTTCAGTGTGGGGATAAAGCGCTACATAAATCAAGTCCATTTACCATTTTGTCAAGACAAATGAAGGCACGTGATGCACGTGAAGAGCAAGGCAGGGCCGATGGGATGCAACTCAACAGTTGGTGTTAGCAAAACTTACACAAAACTATACCTGTTTTTGCTTGATATGTGCAGATTTGATATTTTTTGCTCAGATATAATAAATGTAAGTACTCACGTCAATATGAAATAAAGATTGGTTGGATCCTATATGCTGAAATAGGAATTTGCACCTTATAATACATACAGTATATGTTCTGTATATTCATGTATTTATTTATTTAATGTATGATTTGTTTGTTAAAAGCCCATACATAATATGTCTATTTATATTACCTAATACTACTGTCATAATAAATCATCTTTCACATCCTAAACATTGAATCAAATCCCAGTAGTCTATTAAATCAACCCAATCTTACACAGGACACACCACACAGAGCAAGAAACAAACAGTGTTCTGTCTTGGATCAGTACGGGACGCACCATTCAATGGCCAAATAAGGAACAATTCTGTATTGTAAGGGACGGGTGGCAACCCTAGTGTGACTTATCACTGGTGTGGAGTTCCTTTATAGTCTTTGAAGGAAAACAGCATGTTTACATCTATATTTATGGAACAGCAACCTTGTCCTCAAACCTATAATGATTGGAGGTGATAAGTCAGCTATGACATCATCACTTGACCTCTATACTTTGGCCTCATATCAAAGTATTTTAGCTTCATCGTTGGTCTTCTAATTTCCCCCTCTTGCCTGAAAAGCTGCCATGAAAATGACACATTTGGAAGAAATATGAAAAATCAGACACACAGAATGTCAAAGAAACTGTAAAATATATGTGGGAGAAGACTTTTTGCAGTATCACAAATCTCATTATGTATTCATTAATCACAGTTCTTGTCTAGTTGTCAAATGTGCCTCAATGTATCTCGTTATTATTTGTTTGTTTTGTTATTTAACTTTGACACAGACACATCTTTCAATTATTAGTTTTCGTTAACTAATGCATATGCGTTATAAACGTGTGAACAAAAATTAACTGTTTTTTTCCACGAAAGCATTATTAGAAATTAAAAAAAAAGATTTACAATATTTTCACAATAAAAATACATCAAGTATAAACTGCATTTTTGTTTGTTTATAGAGTCACGGCAGATTTTCAGCATCCCTTGTTTTAGACAATATACCTGCTCTGTGATGATGAAATCCAGACAGAGGCAATGTGAATCAAAGTAATAAACATTTATTAAGTTTATTCATGAATCACAACACATGAAGATATGATATATTCATTTTGCCCCAACAGTAGGACATAACACATTCACTTTCTAATTTAAAATGTGTAAAGAAAAAAAAATGCTCAAAATGACTGTCTATTGGATTGGTAAAAAAAAAAAAAGTATTTCCATAGTTATTCAAGTCAGAATTAATTAATTTGTAAAAACTTTCACTCTGCACCCGACAGAGACGTCTTCTCAACGTCTGACTGTCACGTTATTTCAACGTCGTTTCAACATTTTTCATAGCCTGAGTCTGGGATCAGCCGAACGAAAGCCTTTCCAACCACAGGGTTGTCAGTGCATATTGCTCCGCCCCCACGTTTCATTTGACTCTCCTCTCTGTTCATATCTGCAATGCAGGTCCAACTCCCATCCACTGTCACAGACCACTTGGAGTGATCTTGAGTGAAATTAAAACAAATTTTTTGTGTAAACATTAACTTTTTCACATTATAGACATGATGGGGGATGGTGGTGGTACAGTTAGAGGGGAGAGGGTGACGCATCCTTCCCCAGCTCTTCACATACAGATTCTGCAATGCCTTATTCACAATCAAGCCAGAGTAGAGATCTGCAACAAACAATGGGTAACAAGAAAACTTGACATTTAGAAATCTTATATCATACAAGATTCCTAAAAATCAACTTTACAAGTTGCATGGTATCATATTGAGGTTTTAGTTTTATGTTGCTTTTGGTTTAACAAAAAACAATTGTACAACTGTATCCATGAATAAGTCTCACAAACATCTCCATGCTCTGCAGGTTGGAAAATGGAAGAAAATACAATCCGCCTTAAACTCTGGGTATTTTATTTTAAAAATAAACTGGATGTTTTATTTTGTGTCTGTGCACAAATTGCTGTCCAGCATGAGCCGATCTTTGCTGAATTTATCCGGCATTCGGTAAAAATAGAAGCTCTGCGTATGTGTGGTGGACTGCCGGACTCATTCCGGAGCCGTACCGTATCCGCAGGTGGTGTAAACTGACACATTGACTAGAATAAAAATGTATCGGCTTTCCCGCCGTGCCGCAGTGGGTCTACAGTCATTCTGCATCCAGCGGAAATTGGAGCTAAGGGTTCCATTAAGGTTTGAGAGTTGGCAAGTGCTGAGCTAGCTACCCTTTGACCTCCAGCCCTAAAACCCTGAGTCAGCAGGCATAGCCTCTAACGCAAGATGCGAAAACAGAAGATGGACTAATGTGGCAAACACTTATCAACAATATTTGTACATCTACTTAGGTACTTTGTTCACACTCACCATCACCAAAACGTGTATATTTAGCAAAGCTGGAGAACTTGCGTCCAGATTTGGAAGTCAGAGTCATTACACTGAACCATGGTGGCCCTCGAGGGACGCAACTCTGCTGAGCAACACATCGCAGGTTGTTGTCAAAGGTCGTTGGTAGATCAGAGTCAAATGAATAAGCACGGATGTACTTGAGCTGTATACCTAGACAGTTTTGGGACAGAAGACCAATACAATCAAAATTCTTCTGCAAAATATTCCACAACATGTTGCATAAGAAATATGTGTAATATGAGTGAGGGCCTACCTATTTGATTAAATTGCTCATAGGGATAAGTCACACACATAAAGGTTTGAGCATTGGCATTAGCATTCTTTGGCCAAAAGACTTTTCTGCGATAATTGGGAAATCGTGGTGTGCTGTGTGACAGCCAAACTCCACCCATTCTGTTCAGCAACACAACACCTTTAAGGAGGGACAGAGATTTGTTATATTTTATTTTAATTCACAGAATACAATAACAAGTTCAATTAAAAATGCTTTACCCACCTTTACTATGACCAAATCTAGAAGGAGCAGCACCCTT
Source organism: Gouania willdenowi (assembly GCF_900634775.1). NCBI lineage: Eukaryota > Metazoa > Chordata > Actinopteri > Blenniiformes > Gobiesocidae > Gouania > Gouania willdenowi. The sequence goes on along the minus strand of NC_041047.1, from coordinate 17,273,741 downwards.
TTTATTTGAAGGTTGATCATTGTATAGCATGTAACCAAAGCCTTCAGTCTGAGAGAAAAGACAGAACCTGAACATGTGTTCAGGGTAGAAATGTGCAACACAGAAATCCTAAGTGTATCCTTAGATACTTCACCTTTTTGTCGTAGAAGTCAAGAAGTGGTTTCAGCGTGTTACCCAATGCACCAGTCACACTGTCAATCTGCTTTGCACTGAGTCTCCACCCACTGGTGCTCTCATCCATGTAATAGTAAGACAACCCTGCAGGCAACTTGTATAAAATGAACCTAAAGATGTGGAAATATGTTTTTACTTGTGTACAAACACAATGGAAGAGAATTCATATACTTAACCAACCAATCAACATCATGGCCTGAGTCGTTCTTGCAGGTCACGTCAGAGTCGCAGCCTTGAAACATAATGACTGAACATATAGTGAATGGGATCATCACTATGTTCTGAAATGACAGGACACTCATTAGACAGGAAAACAACAAGGAACCTTAGTGGTCAACATGGATATCTTTGACCTTTTACATTTTTCATCAACAACATGTATTTTAGACACATCTATTGATAAATGGGACAATTTCTCATTGTCTGTCACACCAAGACATTTTTGAAGTTTCTTGATGAAGATCATACAGATGAGGTCCAATCAGTTATCACTGATGGCTTCTACTTAAGCACCATTCCTTTTTCAAGGGTTATTTTGTCATTTGGACTATCCTTCACATAAATCTTAATGAACTTTGTTAATCTATTAAAACCTGAGATTAAGAGAAGCAAGACATTTTCATATTACCACTGCAGTGATACTTTTTAATGTTATCCTTTTACCTAATTCTTACCATCCCTATTTAATTTTGTATCTCTGAAGATATGATTTATGTATCCAATGAGATTTTAACAAAACACGTTTGTCTGTTTATTCCTGTTAACACCAGCATTTTCTCACCCAAAGTTGAATATTTTCATATAGTGTGAGACTGATTCTATATGTTTTACATTTTTAATTATCCCAAACTGCTTCAATGGATAAACTCAGTTCTAAGAATGAAAAAGCAAAAAAAAAACAAAACAAAGTACATATAAACAATTAACCTACTAAGAACACGGAACATGATTGACTGTCTAACCTTCAATACAGTACCATCCTCTGTCACCTTACTCACAATAAGTAGATTTGGATAGAAGTTTTCAAAAGGCAGTAAAGTATTTGATAGATGGTCAAATTCAACACAAATAATGGATGTACTCAAAAAATGCTTATTCATCTTTCTTTTTTTTTTTACAAGAACTTCTAAGTAAGGTGGGAATCCACATTAATATTTATATTTGTGTTTAAAATTAGAGCTCTATGTAATAATTTTTAGGGAAGTAACTACTTAGTCCTCAATCAACATCCAGATATCACTTTTAAATCTTTCTAATAAAATAGTAAAAAAAGGATTCTACTTACAAAAAGAGCCATGTCTGTGTCCTTCCAATGTGCAGTACGCTGCAAGATTTTTTAATTACACTGATTTTCTAACTTCTGAATACCTTACAGTAAATAGAAACTGAAAGCTAGTTTGATTTCTTGATTTCGTCTAACAATGAAGTGATGTTTAATAAAGACTACACGTGGAATTAAAAAATGAGTGACTAAACCTGCTCCTATTTTGAAATGTGTCTAAGTAATAAGAGGAACCAAATAATGAGGAAGCATCCTTTGACATTTGTGTTTCTCTGTGCTGGTTTAAGTGGTTTTGTTACACTGTGATTGGAAATACCTTTTTGTGTTTCTGCATTTAATGAAGGTGAGGCATCATTTGTGTGTGAAAAACATACACTGAGTCACATCGACTCCATATGAATTTCAGAAATCTGTTTTCTTGGGTTGAATCAATTATTGCCTGATTTTTTTTTTTATATTTCTTTCTTTTTTTAAACTTCCATTTGTTCAAATCCAATTTATTTGCCATTTGCAGTGAAAAGAAACCACATCGGAATATTTGTGCAAAAATACACCAGTATGCACTAGAGACAGCAACAACAAACACCAAAATAGACACAATAAATTAACACAGTAAAAGTTCACAGGGAAACATTTCACACTTTGAAGCGAGGTAATAAAAAACACACTTATAACCTACTTAAAACAATACAACAATAAAGTGATACACCGATAAAAGTGCAAGAACAGCCTTCAACGTGCTTTGTTCAGCCTGATAACAGCTTGTGGGAAGAAGCTGTTAATGCGGCGAGATGTCCTGCATCTCAATGAACAATATCTTCTCTCGGAGGGAAGGAGCTGGAACCAGGGTGGTCAGTACCAGAAGAGTCATTGATGATTTTCAGAGCTCAGTTTAAGAGTCTGCAATCACTGAGAGCCTCCAGAACAGGCAGCTCACAGTCCTTTTTGCAGAGCAAACCACCTTGTTCAGAGCTCTCATTTCTTTGGCTGTTATGTTACCGAACCACACAGTCATAGAGCTAACAAGCAGACTTTCTATGGTGCAGCAATAAAAGTTAAGCAGAATCTTAGAGTTATTTGTAAATTCCCTAAGTTTCCGCAGAAAACTCGCGTGAGATCAAGCATTGTCCATTGTTGGTAAACAGAGTTCAAAGCAAAGGAGAAGCATCCTCAACGCTCCTGTTTTCTTTGTACGCAAACTGGAGCAGATTGGCACACGCAGGGATCTGGCTCTTAATGAAGTCCAGTATAAGCTGCTCAAAAGTCTTCATCAGAACAGACGTGAGGGCCACAGGACAATAGTCATTTAGACATGTCACTAGAGATTTCTTATAGGAACCGGAATATTGGTGGACTTTTTAAAGCTGTCTGGCATAATACAGTTCCTCAGTGACAAGTTGTAGATATCCGTTAAAACAGTTGCTTGGAGCACAGTTTCAGTATACGAGGAGGAATGCCGTCCAGACCTGGGGCTTTCCGGACCAACTTATTGGACAAGACACGCTGAACTTGCTGCTGTGTCTTGGTAAAAGCGCCCTGCTCAATGCATTCGGGGAAGACAACAGGCAAGGGATCAACAGACTCAAAGCGACAGGAAAAGTTGTTGAACTCATTCAGCAGAGCTTTGCCAACAGGAACAATTCTTCCTGTACTTGGGTTCCAGGACATAATAGATTTTATTCCTTTCCACATGCATCGAGAATCATCCTCTTCAAAGTAGCGCTCTAACTGGTCCCCATAAGAACATTTAGCATTTTTTATTGAGCGTTCTACAGCGTAACGAGACAGCTTGTAAGCAAACGCATCATCAGATTGAAACGCTAGTGCGCGCTCATGTATTTTCAGTTACAGAGTTCAACCATTGATTCTGACTGCAGTGTTTTTTGATTATTTTTCGTGGGACACAGCAGTCAATGCAAAAGTTAATGTATCCCGTAACAGTGTGACAGAATTCGTCCACATTGCCAGATTGGAAAACGGACCAGTCAGTGGCATCAAAGCAGCCCTGGAGCTTGATATTGGTCTTTTCACACCAGCACTGTACCAAACGAGAAGTTGGTATATCTTGTCTGCTCCTCTGTGTATAAGAAGGGAGCAGGAGAACAGAGGAGTGATCAGACTGAGACAGGACTAGAATGCTGCCTTTAAGTTGCTGTAACACTGATCTAGAATATGTGCACCTCTAGTTGGCTGTCACATGCTGATAGTAGTTGGGAAAGACAGTTCTTAAGTTACATTTATTAAAGTCACCAGCTACCATACCTGTCAAGTATCACGTTTTGGCAGGGAAACTCCCGTATTTTAACTCTCTTTCCCGCCATCTTCCTGTATTATTATTATCCCATAAATATCCCGTATTTTAATGTAATAATAATTCAAAGATGCCTTACTGAACTGAACGGCGTCACGAGCCTCGCAAGAACTGCCACCTGAAATGGCCTGGCTTGGTGGCAGCTCTCGCGAGATTAGTGCTGACAGCGGCACCAAACCCGGAAATAACTCAGAACAGAGATAATGAATGAAGACGTTCCGGCGAAAAAAACAAAGAACTGGTGTAAATATGTTGTAAAATGTGACAGAGAGTTTATCTTCCTAAAGAGCAGCAGGATGGGACACAGTTACACAATCTATAAGATTAATAACTGATATTTTAACGTCTACCACGGGGGAAGGAACCACGTAAGTCACCGTGAAAAATCAGCCAATCACATGCTCCACAAACATACACTGCTTTAAAAAGTGTTAAAGAATGTAAAATCTGCAACAAATGTGTCTAATAAGTCATTAGTGAATACCAGAGAACCACATGAGTGAGCATGAGAAATTATAATACAATATATAATGAAAATAAAATGTTACTCTCTAATTTAAAGACAAGCAACGTGAAATTAACAGTAAATATGCAACGTGTTGACTTGTATATGAACTGTAAGTATATTAAATAAACACACGTGCTTCATATACACATTTATGTTTTTATTTAGGCTGTTTTATAATTTAGGAATTAGGGCTGGGCGATATATCAAGATTCAAGATGTATCGAGTTTTCTATTTTGGTGATATAGAAAACTATAATATTTCATATTTCAACATATATACATATATATATATATATATATATAATAGCTTATTATGTATCAAAGTATTAGTTTTAGGAGTCGCTGCTTTTACTTCTCAGAACAACATGTAAAGCTCAGTTAGATGTAGTGCTCATTTTGTGCAGCTGTTTGTTAATAAATGTCCCTGTTTGGCGTTTTGTGGCAAATTTAACCCAGAATTGTCTTTCTGGTCAGACTTCATTTGATAAAATTATCTAGATTTATATCGAAACAGCCAACTAGTCAATGGGAGAACACAAGCCCACAACCTTCGACACAAAAGCCGAGTTGGGTCTCAGGATGATCCTCGCATCACCTGGGAAAAGCTGAGTGCACGACAGATGAACCAGGAGCGCATAGATGTCACCGACCCTCTTGGCCGAAGCCAGAGCCAGCAACAAGACAGTCTTAAGAGAGGCGAACTACAGGCCCTCAGGCACTCTGTATGGTGGAAATCACACTCTGTGACAATCCCACGGCTGACAGATTGAGCCCCTCAGGGGCCAAGCCCACAGTGTCAGATGGTCTGGACGTGGGTCGAAAAACTGTTCCCCTCTCCTGTGACAACAAGTCCCTGCCAGGGACGTACACACAGCAGCCGGTAAATCTCCGCCAGCCACTGTATGGCCGGCCACAGTGGAGCCACCAGAATCAGTGCGTGTCCGCATTCCCTCACCCTGGACAGGGTGGAGGGAATCCGAGCCAGTGGGGGGAATGCGTAAAGAAGCACGCACGGCCAAACGTGCGCTAGTTTGTCTGCACCGAGGGGAGCCTCCGTGCTGCGCAGGGAGAAGAACATTGCACACTGCGTTTTCTTTTCCCCTGCAAACAGGACCACCTCGGCCTTACCGTAATGGGCCCACTGCTGCCGCACCACCTCTGGATGCAGCATTCATCCCCCATAAAGCAGCGCGCCCCTGGATAACAAGTCGGTGCCCACTTTCCTGATTCCCGGAACGTGCATCGCTCTCAGTGAGAGCAGACGCCCAACATTCCACAGGATCAGTCTGCGTGCCAATGGCAGACATTGCATTTTACTCGTGTGTGAGTGCATGCTTGTGGACATGCAGGAGGGAGTAACAGCAAAGGTACCTGCGGAACCAGTCTTTCTCTCCCGAACAGCAGAGGGGCAAGCCTTGGCAGAGGGGATGACGGGGCGTGAAAAGCCCGAGATGAACGGTTGCACGGGTGAAAGCAAAGGGGACGAAGCTGGAAAACGAGGGAACCTCAGTTTTGTCAGCAGAGGAGAAGAAAGCTGTCAGGCAGTCTTTTTTTTTTTTACTCCTCGTCTGCGCGTGCTGAGCAGACTTTGCCGGGAACCCCAGCTAGAACCCTGAGCAGCCGCGACTTCCATAAACTGTCTCTACTTCACCCGCCTCCAAGGGGACACCGTGCGGGGGGAAGGAGTCCTGCTCAGACAGGCGTGCCAGTCTCCGTGGAGGCTTTGTGTGTTAAACACGGTGCAGTCCTTACACAAGCCCGGAGTGTTGACCGCCGTGCGGGCATGTTCCAAACCCAGGCAATTGGGGTAGACTGTGTGCCTGTCCTTAGTGGAGATTTTACCCCCACATGGACAGAGGCGAGCCCCAGAGCATCCCGCTTCCTAGGTGAGAGAGGCCCTCGCTTCCATCACCGCGAGACGCAGTTAGAATAGCAGGTAGCTAGCTTATGCTACCACTAGGCAGCTAGCACAGGTGCTAGCAGGGATGCAGGCCAATGTGTGCTGGACAGTCTGAGACATTGAGGACAGCGTTGGATTTTCCCAAGATGGCAGTGTGGGGGGCAAAATTATTAGTTCATATATTTTAATCCTTAAGCCTTGGGTAACTTTCCTTTGTGTGATTTTCATGTCTTCAACTTTGCTGGGTCAAACTGCCTTGTCAAAAGCCACCACCTTATCTCCCCAAAACAATAAACGCACAAGGACGCATAGGCACTCTGTGTGCGCACTCACATGCTCACACAGTCACATGTCACACACACACGCCATACACATCCATTCACACACACAAACACAAACGCACACTCCTCCGTCTCTATGACAACCGACAGATAACAGGACTGGTTGTTTAGACCCAAAAGAACAAACTGTCTTTCCTTTTCACCCTCTGTCCTCACCCCCTCCCTCTGCCTCTATCTCAATCTCCTGGGGGGAGGAGGGAGGGGGACTGAGGGGAATATACGTATTGGATCAGAACTGTCTCACTCAATCATCGGACGTCCGCCTGGACGGACGCTAATTTTGTTTCACTTTGTTCCATCTTGTACCTTTTTTTCTTAGTTTAGAATAAACTTTTTTATATAAAATCATCAATGCTTCTCCTGGACTCCATCATTCAACCAGAGCAATAAATCATGTCTCCAAATGAGGTCAACCGTAAATTCAGCCGTAACAGCAGCTTTTGCCTTTGTCTGAAGCTAGAATACCATAGTACCTGGAGCTGGAGCCGGGCTACACACTTTCGTGAGAGCCCAGAGGGAGGACCTACATGCGCACGGGCCTGTAGGCACCAAGGGCAGTGGGACCAAGATGACAGCGAAGTGTGCTGAGGTCAACGCACCGGCCTTGCGGCAAGAAGCGTGCAGCGGGGCTAACACCAGAGTGAAAGAGCCGCTGCGGACCAATGTGTGCTGGAGCAACAGCGTTGGAAGGAGCCATCAGCCGGAGCCGAGGCTCGGAGGTTCACTACCTTTCGGCAGCAAAGGACAGCACCTACCAAGCAAAGCAAGGTAAGAGCTGTAATTCACCCACTTCTCAACCAGTTGTGGTCCAGAGCAGGCGCTAGTTCTGCCAGCGTCCGGCGACTGGAATAAAGAGAATCCACCTGTGGACAGATAAGCTGGCAAAAAAAAAAACGCAAGATAGCTGAAAGGAGAAGAGGTGTTTGAATGGTGCGCGCCTGTCCGCGACCTCCTTTTATAGGAGGTGGGTCTCCCCCCGGACGTGCTTCACCGGCCAATCAGGAATAAATGCTTCTGAGGAATGAAGACAGAGGTTGCATCCCATAGAGAGACATCTCACGAAATATTATGAAATAGAACCATGCATATTTTTATCTCTAGCATAATAAAAATAAGGGGAAGAGCAGGATTGCTGTTGGTAAAACAACCTAAAGACGTGCTTTACCCTGTGTTTTTACTTTAGAGATGTAGTCATTTCTAACAGGAAGTGTTTTAAACATCTGAAACTACATGTTTGCATATCATTGTGGTTATTTAAAGGTTAAAAGGTCATTTTTGCCTTGATTCTATCAATGAACTTAAATGCATGACAATCTTTCCCAATATAAAAACATTACGATGAAACGACTGATCTATTACTCAAACAAAAAAAGTTTGAAAAGCATTGCTTTCAAGGTATTTTCACGTATAGTTATGTTACTTGTTTTAAAGAGCAGCTTCCTGTGCTGTAGGATCCTTTTTCATTTCCTCTTATCAACATATTTGGCTTGTGATCTACAGCAAACACTGCCTTTTGGGTACAAACCGCTCGAACTTGTGGCCTGATAGACACTCTGCATGTTCCGCATTTAGAAGCTGCTTCGTAGAAGCAACAAACTCTGAGCCACAATCATTTGGAAATGGAGGGGATTATGGGTGTTTTAGGCCAGGAGCTTGTTATCAAATCAGTCAACACAATACAATGTTTAGAAGGAAAATGGCACAGCAAAAATTTTGTATAAAATGGCTAACGTTTTGTTGGTTTGTGCAGTTATCAAAAGTGTGTTGGTTACTAACTCCCTATGTCCATTCGGATGGACAGTCCTTTGATTTAATGGTAATAAAAATTCCCTTTTTAAGAACCTAAATGCTATTAAAGGGGCATTATTATGAATAAATCCCTTTATCATGGTCATGTTACAGTGATATACATCCCTTTAGTCTCATTCAAAGGGCCAAAGTTGAAAAAGTTCTGTTTCCTCCCTCCATTGTTATTCCACATTTTGTAAAAAGTTGGCTCCAAACAGGCGAGTAGGATTTTTCTCGCTACTCGACGTCAGGTAGTGGAAACTCTTTCCTCCTGACAATCCTGGCTCCTTAGGTGAGTGTTTGAAGCAGCTGGATGAACTCGCTGCTACTGCTGAGATAAACACAAACCCTGAAGCGCTGAGACGGACTCACATTCACAGTAGCTGCTTAAATATCCATGTGTTTTACTGTAATGTGCAGTTTTTTGTGGCAGAAAACAATAACAACAGTGTGTGGATAGCAGAAGAAAATCGCTTTGGTGATCACTGATCTTCCGCTCATAAGCGAGGCATGAAGTCTTTGTCTACAGACACGCCTACTCATGAATATGCAAAAGTAGACCCAGAAACAGCCTGTTCATACAATTGCTCAGAAAGTCACTTTTCAGAGGGCTTAAACTCCATAAAACAGGCGAGTTTGGGAAAATATACCTCAAATACTATGTTGTTGGGGTTCTTAGAACAAATGGAGATGGGCGAAAAATAGCATAATACTCGACCTTTAATGTAAATAGTCAAAATATCAAATTTTAGAGATATAGCTGTTTTCTGTAGGCTTATTTTCCTATATCAAGTTCAAAGTGACATGATGAAGACCCTTTAAAAAAAATTAAAATTGAAATCTGAAAAGCGTACTGGAGTGGAAGGTCTGAAGCAGTGGTTCTTCTCAGGGGTTCGCCATGCGTCAAGACACACAGTAAAAATGTGTCACACAGAATACTTTTCCATGATAATCTAGTTTATTAGAAGATAAATGATAATAATCTTAATATTTAAATTTTAAATGATTAAAATTTAAAGCATTATGAACAAACCAAATCAACATACAAAACTTTCATGATTCAGTCTCCAAGTGTCCAAGACAATTGTGTCAGAGCATCTCCAGTTCTGCACCCGTTGTGCAGTGTTTCCTATCTGTGTTGGTTAACTTCAGTGTGGGGATAAAGCGCTGCATAAATCAAGTCCATTTACCATTTTGTCAAGACAAATTTAGGGTTGGAAGAAGGCTTTGGAAGGTTTTGTGCATTGCACGTGAAGAGCATGTATAGGTTGGGATGCAACTCAACAGTTGGTGTTAGCAGAACTTACACGAAACTATGCCTGTTTTTGCTTTATATGCACAGATTTGGTATTTTTTGTATTAGTACTCACGTAAATACGGAATAAAGATAGGTTGGATCCTATATACTGAAATAGGAATTTGCAGGAAGAACATACACAGGTGGAGTCAGGTCTTACCCAATGAGACTATCACACACTATTTTAGCTGGATTTTTATTTCATTCAAATTACAATATTTACCAGTACCTGGTTCTGCTGTTTTGACTGTAACTTTACATTTATCACCACAAAACTTCAAAGCTGACAATATCCTATTTTGCTCGTCAACAGCCCTCGTACCAGTCCACTGCTCTTCTGAAGGCGTTGTAAACTGAAGGATTGAAGGTACAGATCAGGCCCCCTCCACACCTCATCTGAGACACCTCCCTGTTTAGATCGCCCAGGCATGTGAGCTGTTTTTCATATGTTTGTGATACGCACCACTTAGAGTGGTCGTTGTAGGAGTGGAACAGGACTGATTCAGAGGGCTGGATCCTCTGGATGTTCATGACATGTTTGGGCAGCGAGCAGTTGGAGGGCAGCTTCCAGCCTTGTCTTTGCCATGACTGAACCAGGAGGTCAGCATCCAGGGCCTGAGCCACCCAGCCTGTGTAGATGTCTGAATAGATACAAAAGATAGTGTTGTTACATGCTGCAATACAATAAAAACATGGATCATGAAACACATGTAATGTGTGCTTGTGTAATAAAGCTAGAACTGTTATGTTAGAGCAGTCATTCTCAAACCTTATTGGCTCAAGTACTCAATTTATTTATTTCTGAATCCAAGTACCCCCTTTGTCCGACTACAAAATTTTGCTTAGAAAACTATTTTAAAACAAATATAGAGCATAATGATGAAATGAATGAGTGAAAAACTGTACTTATTGCATTGGTTCCCAACCATTTTTGGATCGTGACCCCATTTTGATATCAAGAATTTCTGGTGACCCCAAAACCATTTTTTTTTCTAGAATTAGTTTTGGCTCATGTTTGAACTCAGGTGTATTTTTTTTTATTTTATTTTTTTAACTACATTTTAGTTAAACTAGATTTACATTTCACAAAGTGAAAGTATAGAAATACAGTTGTTTAAGATTGTGTGTTAAGTGGCTCCTGAATAGATTTATTTCAATAGTTTTATCATTTCCGATCATCTCACACCTGGGGTGGGAGAGAGACTGACACTTTAATTGTTAATTGTCCTCTCTCACTTTCTACCCCCTGCAGTGCCAGTGTGTACCTCCATTTGAGAAACACTGTGTTAGAGGAACACTTTGGTATTTTCTCCACAGGATGCATAAAATTAACTCTTCAATTACCTGTTTGTACTCTATAAACTGTATTTAATACATCTAGAATGCAAATTAAATAACATGCATTTTGCTTTTATTAAGAAAAAAAACCAACACATTGGCCCAGTCTGGAGTTTAGTAGGTCTATGCCGATGACTGTGTGGTGTGAACTAACCAATCCAAGGGTGGTGTGCAATAGTTTTAGCACTAACCAACCAGGCTAAGGGCGAGGTGCAATTTGTTATTTAAGACAAAATATTAGCATATTTGCACTTTAGCACTAAAGCACTTTATTTATACACTTTAGCTGCATTCGTCACTTTATTTCTGGTCTGTCCTTAGCTAAATGTCGAATCTTTGTATTTTATTGAACTGTCTGATTTTAGAGCTGTTAGTTAATTTCTGTTGTACACAACATCATCACCTGCCAGGGACTACAGATGGAAACAAGCCTGTGGCTACAATCTGGTACATTTACATATTTGTTTATCAATGTGCATTTCCCTTATCTAAAATAAAAAAAAAAATCTCAGTTGATCTGACTTTTATCATAATACAAATACAAATACAAAAAATACAAATGCACAGGCAGCAGCTCTGGACATTACTCAGCAAGATACTGATGGGCTGAAATTGATTTAACACAACAGCACAGAAGGAGACGTTACCATCAACAAGGTGCTCAGACTTGGCAAAGCTAAGAAATGTGTTTCCTCCAATGGATACCAGCTCTTTCATGCTGGTCTTTGAGGCTGGCTCTGGTTTGGAGCCCTTGCATAACTGGGCCAACTGTGGCAGGTCGGCCAGGAAGGAAGCAGGCACTGAGCAGTTATAGAAACGTGGATAAAAGTAGACCAACTGCTTTGCTGGAGAAAAAATGAAGATAAAAACAACAAATTGTAATTAATGTTGTTTTTATGGCAGGATGGACAGATGGATGGATGGACCTGACACCAGTGTAAATTGCTGTGTCATTGCACATATTTGGACATGACGTAGATCAGGTTCTGTTGCATCACCAGTGTTTACTCACCAATGTTGAGGAACTGTTGATACTGAAAGGTCACACACAGCGCTGTCTGGCCATTGACTTTGCCTGAGGTTGGGTAAAGGTAACCACCATCAGGGAACGAGGGGAAACGAGGAATGCTATGCGGCAGCCAGAAGCCCTGAGAATGGTCAAAGAGCAGAACTCCTGCAGAAGGCACACAAACACATTGATGCACAGGGACGTGCATAGTGGTGCACACATACATGTCAACCAGGCCTTTAGTGTGCACATGTTTTCATCAGAGTCAACAGCAGTTATCAGTGAGATGCTCTTTGCCCATTTCCTCCGCTTAGACTTCAAATATTATCGATCTGCTTTTCACTGCGAAAACACGACACTTCAACTTCTGCCAACCTGTCCTTAAACATGAATATCCCCTTTTATAGAGCTTGGAAGATGGAAACAGAAAAGTGTCCGGATTATTTCTAGATTAAAAATAAAAGCTATTTTAGATACAAATCCCCCAAAATTCTAAAGTTCTGCCTCTGACTGCCCTTTTTAAAAATAATTTGTCATAAAATAAAACATCGACAGGGTATTTTGCCTAAATCCTATCAGTTTATCCATTTTCCAACCCACTTGCTTCTTTTCAGGGTCGCTGGTGCCTATCTCAGCTGTCATCGGGCGCTAGGCGGGGGTACACCCTGGACCTGGCACCAGTCCATCACAGGGCAACACACACGCACAAGGACAATCTAGAGACTCCAATCAACCTAACACTCATGTTTTTGGATTGTGGGACAAAATCGGAGTACCCGGAGAAAACCCACACAAGCACAGAGAGAACATGCAAACTATGTGTGCCTCATATTGCATATATTATACAAATATGAAAAGATGAGAAAGGAGTTGAAATTGATATGTTAATGGTTACGTGCAGTACCTTTAGTGTGTCCATAGCCTTTGATGTACTTCAGGACTGGTGGGCCATCATTGTAGAGTGCATAGACCAAACTGTTTGACTGGAAAATTCACACAATATAGTAAAACATACAGAGTCTGGCTGAAAAGAAATCTTTAAACAAACAGCACATTTGATTATAATGAGTCTGATTTCGCTGCCGATTTAAAGTTCCATTTGAAATAAGTTGACATCAAATTCATCGATTTGTCGCCTGCACATGTTTATTCTTATCAGGGTTGCAGGAGCAGATTTCTTGCTGGCCAAGGCAGTTCTGGCACATAGAGACACACATTCACAACTAAGCATCACACTACGCTCCACCAAGAGGCTCTAAGATGTAACAATTATAGGCAAGTTTCCCAAACAGTGTGTGGAAGCAGGGATGTAGAGGGCTAACGGTGGCCAGGGTCATCATCAATCCCAGATTTGATCCCTTTTACTAAGCCATTACCAAAGAGAATCACAGCACTACATAGTAATTACCCTGTAAGATTTCCACATACACAGCATAAACATTTCAAGGATGGACTTTTGCTGAAATATGTGAAGGAAGGAACCGTGTGTATGTCAAGCATTTCATCAGTTCACCTCAGGAAATCAAAACAATGCTTGTTAAGCAATTTAGTGCATTTACATTTCCAAAAAGAGGAAGAAATTCTCACTTCGTAGGCCTTGCCTTCATAAAGCTGGTTCAGCGTGTTCCCTATAGCTCCCTGGCTGCTGTTGATCATGAATTTACTCATCTGCCAACTGTCTGATGATGAGTCCAGATACAAATACTCAACCCCACTTCCAATCTCACCAATCCTGTATTGAGGAAGCTTGTAGATTATGAACCTGGACATGGAAATGAAAAGGACAACACTTTGATGATATCCAACAGTTTCATTTGTCTTATTGCTTTCTCTGATATTACCAAACAGTATAAATAATACCCCAAAACAATATTTACAACTTGCAAAAAAATCTATTTGATCTCTTTCTCTAAATAGAAAGTCATGACTCACCAATCAACTGGGTCACCAGCTTCATTCCGACAGGAAAGGGGAGGACGGCACTCTGTGCATCCTAAAACCATGAGCGTAATCTGGAGGAATAAACTGCGGCGTGTCGCCATCCAGAACATCTGAAACTGCAAAAAATTAACAACAAAAAGAGCATCTGCTGTAGTGGGTAGTGTTTTATGACTGACTGCCTTAATAAATGGATGTGACGCAACTGTATTTTGGAGAAAAATAGGAAGTCATGTGGTGTAGTCACATGAGTGGGATGCTTATAGGGGTAGGAGTTGGGGAAGAATTGATTCACATAAGAATTGCAATTCTAATTATTTACAATTCTGAATTGATTCATAAACTTAAAGAAGAAAAAGAAGAAATATATATATATATATATATATATATATATATATATATATATATATATATATATATATATATATATATTTATTTAACTTTGCAACATACAAAACAAAAGACAAGGACAAACAACAATGTGATAACCCGTCAGCATACACAGAGAGAACAATGGAATGAAGAGAGGAATAATGTATATTAATAACTAGAGATGTAAAGATTCACTCAACTCCCAATACGATTCCATTCACGATACTGGGTTCACGATACGATTCTCTCATGGTTTATTTTACAAAATGGGACTGTAGTAAAATGATGACTGAAAAATATTCCTTTATTTTTTTTGGGAAAAAAAAAAAAAAAAACTTGAAAGCACTGTATTATTTTCCTTTTATTTTTCATTGTCAAAGGAATCCCTTGATAAACTATTCAAAACAATAAGGTTTAACTAAAAATAAATCTTGAATGAAATAAATAAAGGAATAATACAAATGAAGAAGAAGCCTGTTATTTTAATTCTGGTTCTTTAGTAAACAATGCAAAACTGCATAATAGTTCTTTTTTTCTTTTTAAAAGTGCAACTGAAAATGTATTTTGTGCCTTAACAATTGGACTTTAAAAAAAAAAAAAACAGTTATTGCACTGATTTACATCAAATATTTGTTTAGACCAGCAGAGGGTGCTGGTATCCCAGTGGTCGGTTGGCATGCAGCTATTCTGTGCAGTGAAGAAGAGATGCTATGCTAGCAGACAGAGCTAATAGAAAAACGTGACTTTTACAAATATTCACGTAATATTACAGATATTCTTTCGGTGCTAAAGGGGGTAAGGAATCATTTATTAACATGTTTAAGAGTAGAAGGCGGCCAGAAAGAAAGTAGTAGCAGATTCCGCCCGCCGGTACACTGCTGGACAATAGAAGGGATAAATATATAGTGCCCTCTGCTGTTTAAAAAAAGTACTGTGATTAAATTATCAAAGTATCGATGTCAATCGTGATACCTATGAATCAATTTTTAACTGCCTTACGATTAATCGTTACATCTCTATTAATAACAAATCATAACATAACCTAACCGCTAGAGCGGACATGGGCTTGTTTGTTAACGGTAGCATTTATTGGTTCAATAAATGGGAAGAGATTCAAATTCTGATGTATGATTTATAGTCCGCATAAACATGACTGAATCATAACATAATCTAACCTCTCGTCTGCGAACTGTCACATTTACAGACCTTGGAGTCGCTGTTAGCTTACCAAGAGATTCATAACCTTTACAATAAGTATTGATTAAGCCACTGGGAGTGAGGCCCAAGGCCAAGGCAGGCTGACTTGATAATACTGTATCATGTTTTTCTGCAGTCAGTGCCTTCTCCTCGCCCTTCTCTCTCTGCTCTGTTTCAGGTGTCGTGAAGCTGGAGTTTACCGTTCCTGATCAATGGTTCACGACTCAACTAGTCTGGGACACTCGGAAGGACTACCCTTCTATCCTGTCCTGTTTGCCAGACTGTTTACTAACCCCAACCTTTTTCAGTCTGGCACAGGAATTATAATTTTGATTTATTAAAGCTGTATTATATTTGTGAGATTGCTGAATCGGTGGGCTGGATGGATAAGTGGATTGTTTTGATTCTTAGACTAAAATGAAATAATATCATACCAAATATAAAATTATGACACACGTTAGAGTCCTTTGAGGCTTGTGCATGTATTTGAGTGTAGCTTTAAAAAAGCTTACAGCACCCTATGGTTGCCTGACTGAATGACTCCCAAATGGTGGAATGCAAAGGTGGCTCCACCTTCTCAATAAAGTCCTGGAGAACAGGCGAGAGACTGAGAATAGACCGCAGGTAAAGAGGACAGAGGCACCATGGCAACTCCTGCAGATCAGGTAATCACTGTTTAAGATGGGAAAAATAAATGTTATCTTTTTCTTTTTCTTTTTTTTAATTCAAATTGGGTCAAAATATAGATGTTTGAACAGGAAATTGGTTTTCTCTTTTTTATTTGTTTCTTTCAACAAAAGGTCAACATTGTATTTTCAACAGCTCAGATTCACCAATGCTGTCGTTTTATCATTTATGTTGTTTTAACATTGTACTGTCATATATACTGTATATATACATGCTTTAAACATGCATATTCCAGTGTTTTGTTTCTATTTACAAGTATTGAAATAAAACCGAGTGATAAAGTCATGCATGAGTGAATGACATTAACCACCACCGTGATTAATGGTTGTTCAAAGACAAAGCTGCAATTTCTACACATGTATTTTAACTCACTCAGATCCCATGTGAATTGATTTAGAAACTGACATGAGAGTTGATCTACTACATTTGACATTCCATGCTGTTGTATTTTTTTTTGCAGTTTTTTGTATTCTGTAATAATTTCACAGTTATTTTTCAGTAATATTTCAGCAGACTGTAGTAGAGCAGTAAAGAGCATTTTTGTCTAAAAGCTCGAGGGTAAATGATTCACGCCCTTCAGTCAATGGCTTGTTTTTCTGCAGCCTGTGTCTGCACAGGTTTTCCAGAGTCATTCAGGTTTAAAAACACTAAAGACGATCGATTACGGTAGACGCAGTGTTTACTAATTTAACAGCTGGAGGGACTATTTGTCTTTCTCTGATATTTGTCTTATTTTGTCATGCAAATAGACACATTAAGCAAGAGGCACCAGCAAACAATCAAATCAACATAAATACACACAAAAAAGTGTGCACAACGGAGGATTAGAAATACACGATTCTAACCCTCAAGTTCTACCACAACACAATATGATGATGGCCTGTTTTTTTTCCTGCAGAAAGTGGAGTTTGTACGAACCGGATACGGCAAGAATACGGTGAAAGTGCTGTGCATCAGGAGAGAGGGGAAACACCACTACATCATCGAGCTGAAGGCGGACGTGGAGCTCACGCTAAAAACACGCAAGGACTATCTTACCGGAGACAACGCCGACATCATCCCAACCGACACCATCAAAAACACGGTCCACGCTCTGGCCAAACTCAGAGGGGTGAGTCGCTCACCTCCATGAAAAGTAGCAAATTACTGTATATAGAAAGGGAAAAATTTCAATGTGCTATTGCAGCCTGAAAACATGCAATAAAACATTCTGAAAATGTATTTAATGAATAAGCCTTTTCACACTCTCGCTCTGGTTCAGTTCTCAGGTTCAGTGTAGGAATTGAGTCTGACAGAGATTTAGATTATTGTACCCGTTTGAGCGTTGATTCCTTGAAAGAGTTTTTGCGTAAATGTGGTATCGGTCTCCGAGGCAGAAAGACTGAGTCAGCTGCTGAAGCTAATGCTGCACACGAGCTGAACATTCTGGTTTTTCCTGACTTTTCAAATTGTTTCAGCTGACGGCGTTACTCCAGTTCACTTATCAACCAGTCCATCTTGTGCACTTCCTTCAAATTTGTATATTGAATTAAAGTAATAGTTTATAATTAAAATATTCATGGACCTGGTTAGTGAATGGTGGACCTCCTAAATTTACCTTCTCAAAGTGAGAACTCATACTGTCCTTTTCACACCCGGAAATCTTGCTTGTCCCATCAATAAGAATAATACATTTTATTTATAAATGCTTTTCAAAAACTCTAAAACACTTTACAGTTGTTAAAATAACTACACAAGTCAGAAACAGAAACCAACAACAATAAAGTAAATTTAGAAAATACATAACAATCAAGAGTTAAAAGCTTGTAGGAGGGGACTGCCTTGCTTCAATACTGCTGCTGAGCTGCTCCCATCGGTTTTTAAAAGTGCTCGGATCGGCCGAAATTGGCATCAGCGGAAAACCCTGGTCCCTCCTTGAGTCTAAATATGTGTAATATTAATAATAAGAACACTATTAAAACACTAAAGATCTCTGGAATAACATTACAAACGCTGCTAGGATGGAAATATCAAAAGAGTGGACGAGCTTGTTTACATTTATAACCCTCTCGACCTATGACCTCCCCCAGAGTGTCCATCCATCCATTTTCATACCCGCTTATTCCCGTTTAACAGGGTCGCGGGGGTCTGCCGGTGCCAATTTCCAGCTCTCATAGGGCGCTGGGCGGGGGTACACCCTGGACAGGGCGCCAGTCCATCACAGGGCAACACAGACACAGACAACCATTCACTCTCTCATTCACTCCTATGGGCAATTTAGAGACTCCAATCAACCTTACAGTCATGTTTTTGGATTGTGGGAGGAAGCCGGAGGACCCGGAGGAGGCCCACGCAGCACGGGGAGAACATGCAAACTCCACACAGAAAGGACCCAAGTCCACCCCAGGGCTTGAACCCAGTACCTTCTTGCTTTGAGGCGGACGTGCTAAACACTAAGCCACCGTGCGGCCCCCCCAGAGTGTGAAAAGGCTTATTAGAAGCAATTGAAAAATAAATGTAAAAATAATAACTACAAATTGAATTAAATCGATTTTGTTCACATGGAACAGCTGATCAGCCTCCATAATTTGTCAGTTGGCTTCATAACAGCAGGAGCAACTGTGGGCAATTGAGCTGCATCGTCTGCCTACATTTATTTTCTGCAATGTTTTGCCATTTTAAGTTGTCTTCTGACAGTTGTGGCATTGGAGTGCAAGTCACCCAGATGACAAAACATGTTTCAATTATTGAGGAATTATAACTGCCTGTGTGTGCATTGTGCAATACACCAAACACAGTGAGAACACAAGGCTGGATCTGACCCCAAAAGCTAGTTTGTTTGTTTGACACCTGTGGCCTTCATGGTAAAACTAGGCCTCTGAAAGCCTTCATCAAAAGGCATAACCCTGGATGTTCAAAGATAATCCAGCCTAATGTGGCATGGTGCCTAAATATTGTTGATTGTAGTGTGGAGCAATCAGAAAAACAAGCACATCCCTTTTAATGTGGTGTGCTAGATCAAAAAGTCCAAAGATGCAATGAAAAAAAGGTGCGCACAACTACAGCATTGGTTGGTTGGGAGCTACCCATGCAGTTGTGTGGACTTTTTTTTCATTGCATGATTGTAGTGTGGACCCAGGGGTGGACTGGCCATCTGGCATACCGTGCATTGTCCCGGTGGGCTGGCAAATAAAGAGGAACCAGGTGGTATGTAATCGCAAAGGGTCGCTTAAATGGGCAAAATGTGGCAAACAATAGAGAAATAGGGCAAAAATGTGGAACAAATAAAGGCAAAATGTAGGTAAAAAGGAAATGAGTGATACTTATTGGGCAAAAGTTAGCTTATTTAGATGAAAAGTGGCCAAAAAAAATTAGAAAGAACAAAAATTTGATAAAAGTGACCAAAAGAACTAAACAGCTAAAGTCTGAAAAAAGTGTCAGAACTTTTTGAAAAAGGGCAAAAGTTGGACAAATGAAGTTGCAAAATGGCCAAAGGAAATCTGTAAAAAGGGGTGAAAAAGTTTCCCCTTTTAAGTTTTTCTGGGGGAATAATCAAGACATAAAGAGCCACATATTGAGAATCACTGACTCACACAACTTCTACATGCTGTCACTGATAATATAGTGGACACAAAATGCCAGGGCCACTCCGGTGTGGACCTCATCCTTTTTATCTGTTCAGGTAAAGAACATCGAAAGATTTTCCTTGGACATCTGTAACCATTTCCTGACCTCCTTCAATCATGTGCTGAGAGCCAAAGTCTACATGGAGGAGGCTCCATGGAGAAGGCTGGCGATGGTAAAGACGTCCACCTTTTACAACACTATCAATAAACAATAAAGTAACAAACCTTTATTGCTTGAATAATGTACATTTTGTAACATTTAAAAATGATAAAGTAGGTAAATCAGATATGTCATGAACTGATTGAGTTTTTCCACAGAATGGGGTGGAGCATGCTCATGCTTTCATCATGAGTCCAGAGGCTGTTCGTTTCTGTGATGTCGAACAGAACCTCCATGGTAATAAAAACGTCCATACACGCAGTTAATATCTGTGGTAAAATATCCTCTTCTGTCAACGCCTGATGTGTTATTTAAAAATAAAGGAAATGGGAAGCCAGTAGTTATGCTGGGATTTACATTTTGAACCCTGAAGTTCTCAATTACTAAAGTTCAATTACAATGAATCACAATTACTGAGCCTCACATAAATAACCTAATTTCTGTTAGCGTCTCTTACGATAGCGGGTCCTAAATCAGCTGTAAATTACACTAAAAACAAATATCTATCATGTAATTTCTGTCCTATTTATTAATTACATTGTTAGGTTTCCTAATCTATGAGAATATATAGTTTTAATATTTTTGGTGAGGGCGTCTGAGCCTTTTTTGTGTCAGTTTACCCGTCAATTTAATCTTTTTTAAATGGTAAAATGTGTGAAAGCTTGATATGAAACATATTGCAATAATTGTTAGCTACATATGTGTAGAACTGTGCATAGAACTGTAACATGATTCCCCAGTTTTGCGTTAAATTATAATTGACAATTTTTTATCGAATCTTCATGGAAATTACAATGACAAAGTCCATTATCTGAACTCAATTACAATTTAATTATGATTACAACAGCAACATCTTTTTTTAAAAATTACAATTATGCCATAATTGGAATTAGTTATCAATTACGCAATTACAATAATAATTGACCCCAAGCCTGGCTACAGTAAATTCCAACAAGTTTGTTTTTTAAAATCTTTATCCCAAGATTCAAGATTCAAAAACATGTTTCCCTGCACAATGAAATTTCTATTTTGCTCACCACGGATGCCACGAAAAAATAAATAAATATATAAAGAGAAATGTATAGCAACAATAATTGTAATAATTTAAAAACTAATAAAGATAAATATGTACAAATATAAAGTGCACATTGTGAACGTTTGATTAATCCATACTCACCCAGTATTTGTCACACAGGCACCCCAGTGGTTCACAGTGGGGTAAAGGACATGAAGGTCCTAAAAACCACCCAGTCCGGTTTCGAAGGTTTCCATAAAGACCGCTTCACTACTCTGAAGGAGACCAAGGATCGATGCTTCTGCACCGCCGTCTATTCACGGTGGCTCTATAACACGATTCAGGACGTCGACTTTGATGCCACATGGTAAATATCTGTGTGAATGTTGTATAACAAAACAAATGTACAATGTACAATACAAATACTATAACAGTAATTAAAAACACTTTCCATACACAATCAATAATTCATGTGTATAAGTATTGATTAGAACTTATTTGCTGAATGAATGCTTTGCTACTGCAATGACAGGACATGTGTGAAGGAGGCCATCATTGAGAAGTTTGCAGGTCCTTGTGATCATGGAGAATTCTCTCCGTCTGTGCAGAAGACCCTTTATGAAACCCAGGTCCTGGTCCTGGACAAAATCCCTGAGGTCGGCCTTTTGAAACACACAACCAGTCATACACATACACTGTTTCAACATATCATGTAAATAGTGCTTAACATATTACTAAGGTTTGACTATATAAAGTTCATTATGCAAAGTGCGTTTAGTTATGTGTGTTTGTGTGTCAGGTGGAAGAAATTGAGATTGTCATGCCCAACCAACACTACATCACCATCGACATGACTAAAATGGGTCTGACAAACAAAGATGAGGTGAGTGTATCCATCTATCAAGGGTGAAACCATATATTCTGCAACAAGACATCGCAATATTAAGTTATATTGGTGACTTGTACGAGTAGTATTACGATTATGTGGAACGTGAACAAAATTCATGCACAAATGGGTGTATTTTTTGGAAGAATGTCATGACATGATTTGGTTTTTAGTAGAGGCCGATATTTAGACCTTTTTCAATATCGGCCATCGGCCAATTTATTAATTTTTTTATTCAGCACAAAGAAAAAACATCCATTCTGATGTATGAATATACAACAACAAAAAAGTAATAGTAATAATAGCATGTGCATGGGAGAGGTAGAAGCCAATACAGTAGGCTTACAAATAAAAAGCCAATATAGTAGGATTAGGATATAATAATATAGTGCCTGATTGAATATCCTTAATAGGATATTTGTTTTACTTGGTTGTGTACGGGTTTATTTAAAGTTCAATAAATGTTTAGAGTTCTATTGGTGTATTTAATTGAATTTCTAATATATACATTTATATCATATGAGTGTTTCAATTGTTTTTCATAATCAATGTGCTTAAAAAAAAATAAAAATAAAAAAATCCCTATCGGTGATCTCTAGTTTTTAGTCTGGCATGAACTATCAGTCTGTGTTTTTGCAAAGTGACACTTATTGCACTTTAAATTGGAAAAATTGGTCTAATTTCTTATTATTTACTTACATTTCTTTTGAGTTGAAAGGGTCATACCCAGAATAGGTATGCAAGTATGTCCAGTTAGTCAAAAAAACAACAGTTATTTTTCAAACTGCATTTTTTTGGGTACTTTTTCCCCTTTCCAAAAATAGTTATCATAAGCCCTGTATATCGTCTCATGAACTTTTTAAATCATCTATAAATGAAATCCCCTGAATACCCCATAATGTTTACACTCAAAGTGACTCAGTGTATTACTGTTTTCTATTATAGGTTCTTCTTGCTCTGGATAACCCCTCAGGGAACATCACAGGAACTGTACGCAGAAAACAACGATCCCGCCTGTGAACCTCGGCAGTCATATGACTGTTGAAGAAATAACAGATTCTCATTGAAATTGACTGAAATGTGAAAAACCTTTTTTTATTTGATCAAAGAAAGGTGAACCCATGACTGTGTCCTTTGGTGATTAAAGAGCACCATTTATTGTAAACCTCTCTCAACTTGTCATTCTAACTCCAGTGTTTCATTTCACATATACGTTGGTCATACACACTTCAGCACCGTTGTCTGCATGACAACACTGAAAGCACCACAAGTAGGTACAGTATATAACAGGAATATGTTTATATTAACTTATAAATACCATCATTTAACAGCCTTGTGCTGTGGTAGAGTTAGGAGGGAAAGACTTTTACTTCATTTCTTTGTCTAGGACAAAAACGTCAGTAAAACCTGTGCACGGATGATTTCAGTTTTCCCTGCTTAGAACGACTTGTGGACTCAGATTTGCAGTTTAGAACATAAATCTGAATAAAAGGGCACAGACAGGTTGCATCATAATAATTCTATTATTGTATTAAAGTGTCCATGTCTGGCAAAACATTATATATCTTATATACAAATACTTTTTTTTTTTTTTTTTTTAAACCACCGTGGGTTGATGCCTTGAATTGAGCGCACTAGCATATACACACAGACATGATACCTGCACTGTTCTCCCCCACCATTAAATAAATCAAACACAAAAATACACATCTCAAGCAGCAGAAACAAGAATGGCTGAAAGGGTAAACAGCTGAGTGGATGTCAAGTGCAGCCCTTTTTTTTTTTTTTTTTTTTTTAGGGGGGAGGGGGTCCACGCTTATAAAAACACACAGCACACAAATCCTGGTAAGGTGCCACTGTGGGCAGAGGAGTTCTTGAAGAAAAGGTGGCAAACGCTGGTGTCACCTGACATGATGATTGTCGTGTAAGTAGCTGCTAGGCCAGCCTGCGCTGCTACGAGGAGGCGTTGCTCTTAAGGTGCTGAGTTTGCAGCGGCTTCACGTGATACTCGTATATCTTCAGGGCGGGTCCGAGCTTTATCGACAGCCCTGTTAGTACGTCGTTGCGTGTCATCAGGAGGAGGGACTTGCCATCAATTTCCTAAAAAGTGAAAAAAAGAAAAGAAAAAAAACTGACTGAAGAATGCTTTTTGGCATCAGGGGAAAAAACTAAGATGAAAATAAAACGACACTCCCACCTGATCCTGGAAAGCTGTAGCTTGCTCCTCGAATCCTGTTTCTTTAAAGTAATTAACAACATCGGCAACGCCCCAGTTGGAAGGATCTGGCAGCTGCCCATTCTCCACTGGGCTGAAAATGAATGGATTCATCCTGATTTTAGTGAAATGAAATTACAATTATAAAATATGTTGTAGAGCTGGGTAAGGCTGCACAAATATTCAAATTTCAGTCGTGATCATGATTTTGGTTGCCATGATTAAATTAATCTGACCGTCGGCAATATTTAAAATACGATCTATGCACGCTGTAATAGTGTATTTATTCAGTTAGCCTTTCTGTACATTTTAAATTCATGGGTTAATCTTTTTATTTTCTTATTATTATAAATCAATTTTAAAGTTTAATTTGGCACTGTAAATTGTGCACATATCGTTTGTTTAAAAGTAGTGCAATAAAAACACAGATTTTCCCCTAATATGATAAATAATTGTGATTATAATGTTGATCAGAATAATCGTGATTATCAAAAAAAAAAAATTCTCAAAATGGATATAAATCTCGATATTTTTAATTCAAATAAAGTCAGAAAAACGATTCAGGGTTAAATTTGCTGATTCAAAATGCCACACAGGCACATTTATTAACAAACTGCTGCACAATATGTGCCACTTGCTCCCCTATAAGGGACAGCACCTGTGAGTGAGTTCTGTAGTGTGGCTCGTTTAGGTATAGGTATGGGTTGGGATGCAATCAGAAATCCATCTATCTGTGCTATTCATGCTGTTCTGAGAAGTAGCAAAAGCAGCGACTGCTAACATTAGTATTTTAATACAAAATAAGTTGTTATGCTAATTGCAATTTTCTATGTCGCCAAAATAGAAAACTCAGCATATCTTGAATCTCGATATATTGCCCAGCTCTAATATGTTGGACTGGAAGAAGGAGCTCACCTTTTGGTGTCGACAGAGCCATTTGCCTTTTCTTCCATGGCAGCTGTAAGCACAGAATTATTACAGTAAAGTGTAGTTCTCTCCACAGCAAAACTAAAACACAATAATGAATTACTACATTTTTATGACTATACCTATTACACTAATAATTTTGCTAAATTATGCAAATACAATAAAAAAGTAGAAATAAATCAACATTCTTATCTAATAGACTATATTTTAACTACCCTTCAATGTTCAAACATGGAAATAAAAAAGGTAAATGATTCCAATGGCTGATCAATATTATCGATTAAGGCAGAAGCAAAGTAATCCAGAACTAGATTATGAAAAGTAACTTGTTATCAGGCTCCAAATCACACAGGACTGCATCCCTCCAGGATACATATTGGCCACATTTTTACAAAAAAAGGAATCAAATAACAAAACAAACAAGAGTT
The DNA here is from genome assembly GCF_900634775.1 of Gouania willdenowi. Lineage (NCBI taxonomy): Eukaryota > Metazoa > Chordata > Actinopteri > Blenniiformes > Gobiesocidae > Gouania > Gouania willdenowi. The sequence continues at coordinate 17,248,363 of NC_041047.1, read as the reverse complement.
TGGTCTTTATGGAAATTAACTCTAACTTATTTCAATGCTCACATGTATTTGTCTTAGTTTTCAGGGACAAAACTTTTCCACTGACTAAAACTAGACCCACAATATACAAAACTAAAGTAGAGCCACTATATTTATGATAAGATGCATAATAACATTTTTATCAAACAATAAAAACCTACATGAAAATGTTTTCAAACGCTGATAATCATAGGAACTAACTTCGTCCTAACAGTGGCTAGTAGGAGATAATAAGATATACAAATACAAGTGAAATGGCAGAGGTAATAGCAATGTCAATGACTTTGTTGGATGATTTTGAATTGAGTTGACAGAAACAAATCTAAAATTTTAAACGGCATTGTGATCACAAAAATAATTTAAATTATGGTAGATTTTTGTCAGACGGCTAAACCAAAAGCTAAATTTGCAGTTACATTAACACTCGTCAAAAGCGGACCCCAACTCAAGGACAACATGAATAATTTGGTTTATTTGTTTGTTTCAGTCTAACAAAATAAAATCAAACATAAATCACAATTTAAAAATATATATAAGACAAACAGGCAGAAGTAAAAAGCTTATATGCCCAACATAATGCACACTCTTACCCAACATAACTAAACATGTTCATAATAAAAAGAAAGTGCACATATTAAATAGCGTTTAACTTTGGCGGTGAAAGGAGAAGTAGAAGTTCAGTGACTCTTTTTAAAGGAACTAAGTAAGATTATGGTTTTTGTTTCTCTTTAAAAAGAAAAACAAAAAAAGAGAAAAGGTCACTAAGAGGTCTATTCTCCCGCCTGGACTTAAGCGCTTTTTTGCACGCCTGCAGTGTATTCTCCGATCCAGGCTGCTAACACGCCCACCGTACATAAGGTAGAATGTGAATGAAGGCGGGCTAAAAGAAAGGAGGCAGTGATTTTTTTTTGGGCTATCTAGAAATCACGGAACATAAGTTTTCCTAACGCTTGTAAATATCATTGAAATCCATAAAAATTATAAAGTTAACTTTTAACTTGAAACTCCTTCATTGATAAACAATGCAAAAGGTTGAATTGATCAAATCATTGATCAGATTATTGCAGTGTGGCTGAGTCACAGTTGAAATATCTCTCCTTGATCATCATCATCATCGCTGTGAAGCGTGACCGAGTTATATGCACTAGAGATATGAGGAAATAATGCGGCTGCAGAGCGTCCTGCTTTAATACAGAGGGATGTTTGCAGTGAAACAGAACTATTGGCTTCCATAATACACAGTTTTAAATATAAATATGTTTAAATTAAAATATGTGTGGGAACAGTTTCTGGTCCCTCCTCATCCGCATATGACAGCTTGCTTCACTCTGTAGTGGATCAAACTGTGACTTTACGTTGAACATAGTATGAAAATAGTTGAATCACTGTGACCAACATGGACAGAAGTCTGTGTCTGTCAGAGTTTTAATTAATCGCGCAGCAGCAGCTGAGTGATCACAGCTGCTGCTGCGTGACGCACGAGTCCATGTGGCTTTAAATGTAACTAAGTCCATATTTCTGGTGCAATATAATGTTTCACATTATCGGGGCGCTGCACTTATTCCAGGGTTGGAAAAGGACTTGCGCACACCGGAGAATGCGCGTAAATCCAGATTTGAATGGGAACACCCACATTTCAGGGCTGCTCCAAACAAACATACATTTTAAGATAATTTAAAAATCATTACACCCGCGTTTAATTAACCTTGTCGAAAAATAGTTGACGTAGGTCAGCCTGAATCCGATAAAATGGATTATGCTGACCATAAATAAAAAATAAGAAATAAGTTATGGAACTTATTAGCCTGGTAGTACGTTTGGAATGATGGCAGTAACAAATACAGCATGTTTACTACCTTTACCTGTTTGAACCAAACATAGACAATATTACTTCAAACACTGTGGTGTAAAAATATGGACTTTAAACTTGGACCCAGTTCAGGATTTTATGTTTCTGAATCAATCAAGAAAAAGAAAAACAAAATGAAAAGACCACATTCAGTTTCCTTTATATCTTTAATTCTAGTCCTTTCATGAATCAACTTAGTCTATTTTATTTATCGTATAGACTTATGTAGGTCAAAAATATTAACAGTTTAATAGATATATTTATTCATAGTGACTGTACATTTTTTTAAATATTGATATTCTTGAAATGACATTAGTCTTCGTTCATTTAATTTCATATTTTCCCCTAAATGCAATGGTTTCTCATGTTGAACTTTTCTATCAGCCTCTAGATGGCTCACGACTCCATTTATGGTTTGAGTGGTCAGTGTGGGAACTACAAGCAAAGGTTCTCTGAACACAAGATGATCCTTCATCAACTGCAGACATATCTACGAACTTTTATGACAGAACAACCAGCAGGAAAAAACAGACAGTAACATAACATTATTGCTGTTAATAAAAATAAACTCATTAAACGATACATTAAAATGTGTGAAAATGTTAAAATACGTTGTGTATTTCAATAAAATAGATAGTTTGTGATTTTCCAGATTTTTTAAAAATTATTATTTTCATACTAGTTAATATTGGCCTGCTTCGAGAATGTAGTTAGTTTCAGTTTTCATGAACTAATAAGAATAAAAAACAGTAAAGAAAATATTTTTGACTTTAAGACATTTTTTTTTTGCTTTCTTGAGCTTTGTGCTCATGCTTCAACATGTGTTCACATCTGCTTCACTTCATGCATCGTTCAGCAGAACATAGGATTTGATTCCGATTATTGAAGTCTGGAATCTATTAAAAAATGATTTTCGATTATGAATCATTATTGATTATTACAAGATCATATGACTTCTCTTTTGACTTACACCTAACAGCACCTACAATGCTTTAAAGTGCAATTGAAGTGAGGAGAACTTGCCTGGGTTGCATTACAATTGGAAAAGTGTAATGATCTATTCTATAGAAAATGTATAAATCAATTCAAAATCGTCCGATTAAATCCGATTAATTGATTATCCATTTCTTTCACTACGTGAACTTAAAATCAGGTATTTTATAATCCAGCGGCGTTGTTTGATTTCAAAGTTAAAATAAGATTTCAAAGGTATTTGGATCTCTATCCAATATGTGAAATAATATACAGATAGAGACACAAAAATGTGCATTAAATTCCAACAATTTAGACGCTGGTACAACAGATGTAGTGGACAGCTAAATTCATACTTAACTTGGAAATTATTTGATTTGGTTTGTAATGTTTGTTTTAAAAGCAAATCTTATATTAAAGTTAAGAGATTGTTTTAGTACTGTCAAGAGATTTAAAAAAAAATGAGTTTTTTTTTTTTTTTTTTTTTCCTTGTCTGCACATGCTTTCGAAGGTTAACACTACAAGAAGTGCAATCTTTTGACAGCAATGCATATTTTATTATTGCAATTAAATAAATTTATTTATTTCATTGCATAATTGTGACCGTCACCAGCCCTCCCTAGGGAAGGGTAAGAAATACTTTATTAAAGGGAGGATGTAAAAAAGAGAGGGCAGTGTTACACCAAGGTGAGGGGTTGGAGGGGGGTGGGGAAGTTAGCAGGGAAGAGGGATACAAGATAGGATATGGAATGGGTGAGGAATAGTTTTAAGTGATGCGATGTGAAATTGTGGTTGTGTATATTGTGTTTATTGTTGTGTTGTCAAGCCAGTTTGGTGACCAGTGTGTGGTTTAGGAATAATGGTGGTGGCTGTGAACAGAGGAAGAGGTGAGTGGAAATTCCATAAAACAGGTATTTGGGAACAACGTGTCTAAGGTTGAGCCCAGTATGAGTGTTATCCCACAGCCCAAGGCCAGTGCATCCATGACAAATGTATTTCCAAGTACCGCCACTGCAAAACCCAAGAGCCGCCCCCGGGCCCGAAGAAGCAGTCAGGCCAGCAGCAAGAGCAGGCAGCCTAAGGGCCCCCGGCGACCACCCCACGGCCAAGCAGTCCCCCGAACGCCCCCAAGATCCCAAGCCGAGAGGCAGCCATCGCCCCCCCATACACACCCGAGAAAGCCCCAAGGAGCCAAGGACCCAGCGCACCACGCCACCGATCCCACCCCCAACCCCCAGACCCCCCACCCCATCGACCCCCCCACCCCCCCACCCCACCCCCGCGCCTAACCCCCCGAGGGGAGGGCCCAGAGAACTCCCTGCCCGAGGCCCCAGCGGAGGAGCCGAAGCCCACACCCAGCAGACGACCAGAACCGCGCCGAACAGGCAGCCAGTGGGCACCTGCCGGCGAGCCCAGAGCCAGCAGGGGCCCGACCCCAGGCCAGAAGGACCCGGAACGGATGCAGCACCAGGAGCAGCCCGCCCAGGGAGGACGACCACACCCCAAGCCGCATAAGGCACCAGGGGGCCGCTGGGAGTCTCCCCGCCGGCCCCCAGGCACCCCAACCTAGCCCCCCACGGCGCCCCAGATCACCCTTCACTGATGCCGCCCGCGCCACGAGCTTCAGTTCTTTTTTTTTTTTTTTAAAGCCAGGGCCCCCTCCAAGGGCCAAGCCAGACCGCCCCGCCGGGATGTGGCCCCCTATTCCGGCCCCCGACACCCTACCTCACGGGGCACTGCCCAAGCAGGGGCCGCACCAGTAGGTACGCAAGGGCGCGGCACGCGCCACCCGCCCCGAAAGACCCCCGCCAGGACCGGCCCGGCCAGCAGGCCAAGCACCCCGGGCCCCAGGAGCACCCCCCGGGACCAGGACCCCCCAAGGGCAAGCCCCCGGGCCAAGCCCCCCGGGACGCATCCCCCACCCCCGCCCGGGACCCGGCCACGGCCCAGCAGGACCGCACAGCCCCGGACAGCCCACGGCCAGCAGCCCAGGGCCCGCCGCCCCCCGGACAGCGCCAGCCACGGAGCAGCGCCCCCCGCCGGCCCGCGAGCAACCGGCGATCCCCACCGCGGGGACGGAGGCACCCCAACGGCACACATCAAGTGCGGGACAGCAGCCCCCAGCCAAAGATGCCCCGGACCCACCCACCAGTCCGCAAACGGCAGGATAGACCCACCAGGCGGCCGACAGCAACCTCCACCACCGGAACAGCTAGCGCCGCCCCCCAGTAAACAGCATCACCCCGAGGCGCCAAGCAACCCCGCCCCAACCCCGGCGAGGACACCAGCACCCCCCCAGCACACCCACCCCCCAAACCGGCGAGGCAGGCCGCCCCGGGCCCGCACACCGCGGGGCCCGCCCCCAAGGCCACCAGGAGACAAAGCAAGCACCAAGCCACACCCAAGGGGGAGAGGCACCCCCGCGCCCCACCCGGCCGACACAGCCCGGAAAGACCCCGCAAGAAGAGACCCCGGCAAAGCCCCCCCGAGACCCACCGCCACGCCCGACCGCACCATCTTGATGTGCTTTTGCTCTATGCAGTGGCCCAGCCACCAACAGAGGGGCCAGGCCCCCACCGGAGAGGCCCAAATATGTGTACCAACCCACCACCCTCTTATGGTGCCTCTCCATTCCCCAATGGAGAGGCACTTCCCGATCCCCTGTGTGAATGTGTGTGTTTGGTGAATGTATGGGGTGTAATTAAAAGAAGGGGGATGGAGGGGAGCGGTGCTCCCCCTCCAGCCTCTGTGGATTTATGTGTATGTGGTGTAATAGGCCGGAGGGTGTAAAAGATGATACACCCTCCGGGGGGTGACATGTTGAGATGCGATTAAAATTGGAGGGATTAGTAGGGCAACTAGAGGTGGGAGGGCCGCCCCCACGCCACTACATAGTAACACAGGTGGCGGCCCCCTCCACCCCCAGCCCCACCATCCAGCCCCCCAAGGGTTGGGTATTGGTGTGTGGTGCATTTTGTGAGTGAGCCAGACCAGCTGGGAGTGGGGTGAAGTGAACATGTAGGAGGCCTGTCCAGTGTGAGCCGGGCCCGTCCGCGTGGCGGGCCACGCGAGAGGGTAGATGGCGCAGACGGGCAAGTGGCACTGCGGGCCCCGGAACAGCACAGCCGGAGACCCCCCCCCACGGCACCCCCCAGACCGCGCCGGCCCCGCGGAGCACGGCGACACCCCCCACCCCCGGGCACAGCCAGGCACCAACAACATCCCCCGGCACCCCAGGGGGCGACCCCCGCCGCCCGCCGGCCCGGAGCAACGCCACCCCGCCACCAAGGGGAGCGGCCGAGCAGGGGGGAGGCCCATGCCCGCACCAGGGCCAGCACAGGCCCACCCGGCGCCACGATACAACACTCTCCACCGGGAGGCGGCCCCGGCCCCCCCGACGAGAGAGGACGCCATCCACCGCCAAGCAGGGCCATCCCGCCAGCCACGGACCGGCAAGCCAGAGTACCGAAGCACCCCCAGCCCGGAACCGCCCCCCCACACCAACGGCGCCAATAGAGCCCCCCCCCCCCCACGGAGGCAATCCCCGACGACCCACGCACCGGCACGAGACACCCCCCCGACGCCAGCACACCCCAAACAACAGCGGGCCCAAGGCCACCAGCCCCGCCCCGCCCAAGGCTGCGCAGCGCTGCCACGAGCCGCGGCCGGTCCCCGGGCAGATGGCCGGAGAGCACCTCCCCGGACACATAGCCCAAGGATCCGCCCCCGGGGCACCCCCGCCCCGGAATCGCGCCCACGGCGCCCGGTGCACCCAGCCAGCAGACCAGCCAATCCCAACGCGGATCCACCGGGCCAGGAACCACGCGCCGCGCCCCCGCACACCCGCCCAATACGACCCCCGGGGAGGCCCCATAGCACCCCTCACCCCACCCCCTAGCCATAACGTCCACACCCCGGCCATTGCGGTCGTACAAAAAGCCCCCGAGGGGGCCCCGCCTAGCTCGTCGCGCAAGCGACATCCCTAGCAAGGGTGCGCCTCAGGGAGCCAAGCCAAGGACCCGCAAGGGCCGACGGAGCAACCCACAGCCACACCCCGCCACCCAGCAACCCAGGAGGCAATCGCCGACCCCGGGCAGCAGCCACCCCCAAAGCTACCCCCACCCCGGATCCCCCCGGACCGGAGCCAAGGACCCCACCACCCCAGGCCCCCCAACGAGACCACCCCCCAGCCAACCCACCCGGCACGGCCCGTCCCCCAGGCGGGAGCCACAGCCCCCCCACCAGCGCCCCAGGCCAACGGGAGCCCACCAAACCCAACCCCACAGGATGGCGGGCGCAAGAGCAAAGGAGGAGGAGGGGGGGAGGACGAGACAGGGGGACAGGGAGCAAGGGGAAGGAGCGGCAGGGGAGCACGCAGGGCCCCAGCCCCAGAGACCAACCAGATGCGCATGCAAGGGGCAACGGCGCCAAATCAAACAGCCCCGGGACCCCGTGAACACCCAGAAGGAATGCACACCCGCGCTGAGGCAACAAGGCACCCCGGCAACCCACCCCAGCCATCCTGACCAAGACCACCCCAGAGGCCCAAGGCGGCCCCGGCCTACAGTTGGGCTAGTGCGTTAGTAAAGAGTGGTGCTGGCAGTCGCTTGCAGGCTAGATCATCAGGCTTTTAAAAATTTAGATTTAATGCAATTAAAAAAGGAGTCCAACGCTCCTCAAAGCACGTTATTTTTTTTTGTTTTCTGAGAGCAGACATCTTTTCCATGGAAATAAATTCTGTGAGGAGATTTTGCCATTGGTTTATGTTTAAGGATTTTTTGTCTTTCCAATTTAGTAATATTGTTTTTTTTGCTATGGCTAGTGCCGCAAGGATTGATTGTGATTGGTTTGCTGGAGGTTGAAGCATTGTCAGGTCTCCAATCAAACAAAGATTTGGAGATAAAGGAATTCTGTAGTCCAAAATGGAGGACAGTTTTTCAGTGATTAGAATCCAAAAGTGTTGAACTGGGGAGCAAAGCCATAAGGCATGTAAATAGGAATCCGCTGTATTCTGGGTGCACTGAGAGCAGATGTCTGTTGCTGAGAAGCCCATTTTATGCATTTTCTGTTGGGTAAAAAAAAAAAAAAAAAAAAAAAAAAAATGAGTGATTAATGAATTATGCTCTGTAATTAATTAATCCAATTAATCTCAATTTTAATCTTACCTAGAATTTGCTAAGAAAAGCCCTCAACTTGAGGTTTTTTCATTTAAACTATTTGCATTATTGTGGCGGATCAAAAGATTGATATACAGTATAACAAAGTGGCTTTATAAAATAATTTGTTTTAAACAGACTTAAAGAGACAGCCCTATTTTTTTCTTTTTTAATATAAACATTTAAGGATTATGTACAGCATTTGCTTATGTATAGATGTAGAAATCTATATGAAAATGTAAAATTAGCTGAAAATAAGCTATACTTAATTTTGCGTGCACTGTGGTCTTTTTTCTTCTACATGCAGGGATGGTGTAGTGAAAATGAATCCTATGCGTGAAAGCGTCCTACAGGCGCATGCGCACTAATAACATAGCAAAAATTTACACGCATACGTACAATATTTTGCTCCCTTAATTTTTCCTACTATGATAAACCCTAACCGTAAAAATTAAAGGAAAGATTATTACCTTTTTTCAATATGATGGACGCGCATGCGCAGTTCGCCAGGTGTGCATGCCCACTGTTTACCGTCGGAAACCACGTTCATTATTCAACACTACTGTGGCCTTCCCGACAGGCAACACAGGCGGATGCCTAGGACGCCATCTGCTGGAGGGACGCCAAAATGCATCCCCAAATTTTTTTATTTTTTTTATATTAATTTAAAAAGATATAATAAACGTGAAACACACCCTTTAAAATCACTGTACATGTTTTCTCTTAATTGAATATTAATAATAAAAATCTGTAACTATACCTGCTAATCTTCTGCTCATATTTATTTTACTTTATTCTTGTCCTGTTCTATATAATTCTATTGTGTTGTTTGCACATTGTGTTCTTTGGTTTTAAGATTTGTGTTACTGACTAGTAAAACCAAACAGAAAAGTAGAAATGTCCTTGTACTGAAACTTTTATATTTTTATTTTAACTTTTGAGTGCACTATTTTGCATTGATTTTGGACCATTTTTTTGTTATTGTTCGCTTGAGACATTTGCACTATACCCGTAGGTGTTATCTATTGTATTACAGTGTATTATTCTACATTTTAAAACAGATTGTAATTTTTTTTTTAATGGTTTTTTGAGTCACAGAATTTGTACTATACTGTTTTGATGTTCCATATAAGTAGTTATTACTTGAAAAAAAAAAAAAAAAAAAAAAAAAAATGAATATTTTTCATATTACACAGTTTTGATGTAAGAAAAGTATGGAGTAATTTCACCTGGGGCACCAAAAAGACTAGGGCCGGCCATGTTTACATGCATTGACTGTTTTTATCCTTGTTTGACATAAATAAACAAGTAAATAAATAAATAAAAACAATTGTTCAATTTAAATTCACACAGGATAATGTACATTTCAGAGTGCTGTGTTAGTTGGTACAACACATGTTTGCACAGATCAACTGTCAAAAACAATTCAGGGAGTAAAGCAAACAAAGCAGGCTGTGAGGAAATGATATCTTAAATCAAGTATGTGCTTCTTCCTTGAATTTACCACATAAAATGGGACATATTTAGACTTACTATCTGTGATGTTGCAGAGTATTTTCATCAGATGTCTTCCTGTGGTGAGCTCAGTGTGCTGGAGGCTCAAACAGCATTATTGTTTGTCACAGCCTGGCTTTCACTCCCTACGGAACAACACACATCGTTTTAAACATCGTGATCAACCAAAGTGAATGTCTAAAAAAACACGTTTCTGATGCTGCGAGTGGGACAGATGACCATAACTGGTTTATTATTTAGTCAAAATGACGACCCAAAACTCCAGATGATGGAAATATAAATAATATGTATTCCAACACGAAGTACAACTTATACCCTGACAAATTAAGCGAAACACACACAGCAAAGAGGCTTAAACTGTGTTTTAAAATGGCAGAGCAGTCAACACACAAACAGGGGTTTTCTTTCATATTTAATATAATCGCTAACGTTAAGCTAACTGGAATAGTTAGCTCGGTGTGCTAATAAAAAAAAATTACTCGTACCTTATTTTGAAAGATTACCCCTTGACAGCAGTTACTCCTTCAAACAGTTTGCCCGCTTTAAACGACAAAGTGTTTTCCAATCTAAAATATATTATCTCCAGTTTTTGGCTTCTTTATTTTTTTTGATAAAATCAAGATAAAATCAAGTAAAGCCAACTAGCCGCTGTTCCTCGCTCTCGTTTTCTTCTCCTACAAGACACTTGGGAATCATGGGAAATGTAGTGTTTAACCGTTTCGATAGCTGCCGCTGGAGATACACAAACCTTGAGTGCCAAAAATATAAAGACCTACAATTAAATACCTACGTTCTTTGCTGCCATCGTTAAAAAAAAATTAAAAAAAACATTCACTCAAAATGAAGCTAGAAAACAAAGCCATGTTTATGCATCAATACTTTATCATTGTTAATTCTCAGAATAAATAATTTAAATGCCCACTGTTTGGTTTAATTATCCTTAATGTGGAAAATAATTTCCAATACTTCTTTTAATGTGAAAATCCCCAGATGATCAAAGTCAAATAAATGCTCAAACTAACTAAATTAGTATGTGATAATTGTATTTATTTATTTACGTTTAAATGTTGAACTGGAAGTACTTCTTTATGTAGATAGCTGACTTGATCTGTAGTTTTCCCTTCCGACTATTATCACAATATCTTGACGGATGTTTTACATCATAAATCTCAAACTCGAGGCCCAGGGCCCAAATCCGGCCCTTTAGATCATCCAATTCGGCCCACAGGAAAAAGTGAAAATTACCAAAAAAACATGAATCATTGCATAAATTACCAAATACTGAAGTTATCTTTTCCCCTCCATGTACACAAATTTAATAAAATGGCAATATTTACAGGGGCTTTTGTGTCTATATCACACAACTGCAGAATTGTTTTATTAAAAATTGTGTAAATAACTACAGTTTTCTGAATTCCAAGCATTTTCCCACAAAACTCGTCTAAATCAAGGATTTTTGAAGTGTCCGTCACTTATTGCATATTGTCTTTGCCTTTCAAACTGTATACATCAGTTATATATGGAAGTGAAAAATAGGGCACATTAATGTTAAAATTGCATTTTATTTCTAACTAAACTGTGGCCTACTTGAGTTCAAACTGCACTGTATTTGGCCCCTGAGCAAAAATGAGTTTCACACCCGTTTCATATCAACATGATAAACAAAGTGAAATAGTTTGTAATAAAAAGAATTTATTATAGTGACATATCTTTTGTTACATAAAATCTGCTACAGCAAAGTATTTTCCCCTTGCAACACAAGTAAATATGGGTGGGGAAAACAAAATCGCATCAGCTGTCTATGATGTGCAAAAAACGTCCACAAACTAAATACAGACACATTTCAGATTATTGATCCCGTACAAGGTGTGTGTTTGGGACTATAGCTACAATGAACTCAAACTGATCCTTCAGTCAGGAGTGTGAGGTGGCTCAGGAGAAGTGCTGTCATTAACATCATATCGGACAAACATTTGCTACACACAGGATGGAGATAGATGGGGTGGGGATTTCCTGCACTTTTTCATGGAAGATTTACACACAGGCAGACAGGCCATTTCCCCTGGTGCCGCTTGGACAATCCGTCCGGAAAATTAACAAACAAAACAAAAAAAAATAAATATTATTATTTGACTCCACAAAGACACTCTGTCCCCTTTAAAACCCAGTTGGAATTTGTTAAAGTTGTTTTCCACGAAGCAGGTCGAAATAACAAAGGCTACATTTTTTGATAGGCAATCTAGGTGTCTGTGTGCATTAAATGTGCTGAATGTGTTTAGTTCTTACACTTGTAATTTAAATTTAAAAAAAAAGTGGTACATAAATAGCATGATATTCCTTCACATCTAAAGATTTGTCATACATCAGAGTTTTGCAAGTTTAAACATTTCAATTGTAATTTCTTGAACATCTCTGAACAATAAATAAATACAACGTAGGTTTTATGGAAACTTGTGCCTTCGAAATCAAAACACTTTAAAATAAGTGCTTGTTTGAATAAAGAAAAAAAACTAAAACACAAACTCAGGCATTACTGATATTCACAGTAGCTAAAAATGGCATTTAATCCCAGACACTTTTTCAGGATTTGTTGGAAGTGATTGATTTTCAATTCTACATGGATTGGTGCACCAGATATTTAAAAAAAAAAGACCCACAGCAAATATAAAGTTGAACTTTTTCTACACAACTTTGATTGTCCAAACTGCAGAAATAATGACCTCCAAATGAGGAACAGCCATCAATCAAAAAAAAAAACAACAAAAAACGGGAGTTTAGAAATCTGGAATTTTCTCACTGTGGAAGTAAATGTAAATTCTGAAGCTAGAATAAACATCAGTAGGAGCGATCGGTTGGTAGAGAAATTTCTGCACATCAAATGTTTTGTTTAAAAACCGATTATTTCATTTCAGCAGTAAGGACAGGCAATATGTGAGAATATGAATATAGATGTTTGAGATGCCCCTAAACCTGCATTTGTCTAATGGGGGGGGGGGGGGGGGGGATGATTAAGAGAGCGTTTTAAAACATGAAGAAACTGGAACACACATTAGAAAAAAAAAAAAATTCTTAACCTTTCAAGTTTTGTTCATTGATCTTTGGGCACAATTGCCCAGTTTGTTGGAAGATTGTACAGAGACGTTGAATACGTACTTTCAAAAAGTTTAGTGACCCAAAAAGTAAAAAAAAAAAAATAAAATAAATTAGTTTACTGTCAGTTCTATAATTAAATTGTTTGGTTTTGAAAACATGGAACTAGGTCTCACAGAATATTCACTATGTTATGTCGATGACTAATTTTCAACAAACTTTAAAGTATCAAACCAAAAAAAGCTGAAAAGCTTCTCATGACACTTTGTAAAGCATAAACACGCTAAAGAAAAATGTAAATCAAAATAATGTCATTGCACAAGTGTGCTGCTCAAACACAACGGTAAAAAAAAAAAACAACAAAAACTTAAAAAAAAAAACAACATATCTCCTAATCATTGACACTGATTGGTCAATAAGATATAACCTGAACAAAATACGGTAAACACATTTACAAACAGACATACTGACCATCCAGCAAACAAACAAAATAAATGCCATTTTGATGCTCTAATGTTTAGATCTTTGCACAAACTGTTCAGTATGATCGGTTTCCATTTGTATCCAGCTCTGGACCTGAACACCACTCTATTATTATTATTATTATTATTATTACTATTATACCACGCAGAAACTGAGGTAAAAAGAAAACCCTTTTTTGACCAGATATGTAAAAACTAACAGCTTTCAGACAAATGATGCAATCTATCTAACACATTACTTTAAACGTCCAAACACCCAAATAATAAAAACAAGAGGCTTCACAAAGTCACCAGTGCTTCTTTTTCTTTCACTGAATATCGACTCCTTTTACTGACTAATATTGGCCATGTATTAAAAATAAATATATTCTAAAATTTCCTAAGTCCTGGTTTCAGAGAACACCAGAATGATGAATAGTGATATTTGTGAGGCTGCTCGTTATTAATGAAAGCTAAACTAAATAATAAAAGACCACAACATTGAACATAATAATAACAGGCAAACTGAACATCAAAATTTCACGTGAGCACAAAAATCCCTTTATCTTCCTCAGCTAACAAACGCTCAATGTGCTGATTAGAAACGGGAGTCACTTCAGCTGACATGTTGCTTAATCAAAACAATCAGGACGGAGTGCATACTTAAACATGGGAAACAGACAAACAATAAAAGTAGTCGACTTGTTTTGTGGTGCAGCACGAGGGGGGGGGGTGTCTGCATAATGTGCCTGTGTATAGATTAGAGAGTGAACTGCACGCAGGATCATGGCAATAAGGACCTCATTCAGCTGTGTGGAAAGAAGAAAATAGGCATTTTGTTTTGAGCTCGCAATGGCCTCAGTTCCACCTTAAACCCTCAGGCAGAGTGCAAATTATCCCAAAACATGAGAGCCCTGATGGGACTCATGCTCCTTCACTAGAAATCAGCAAACTCCTTAGCACACTTCTCCGTTTGCGACACGCGAATGTCCTCTTCCTCGTAGTCGTCAAAGTTGCTCGTGTCACCTGGTCCTCTGCACTTTGGCAAGAAAGGAGCTTCAACCTGCAAAACAAGCAGAAGCACACGTGTTGTTTTCAAACAGTAAATTAACAGACTGCAGCATCATTTTGCCACAGTTTCCTTACAAACAGTAAACATCTCATGTATAAACTTAAATGCATCTGTAAAAAATAAAAGGTTTTTCAAAATGTGAAATTTTTTTTTAAAACTAAAATAACACTAATTTACTTAAATGAACAAAATTGTCAGGCTGAGATAACCAGCATTCAATGCTGTTTTGGCGAGGTGCATTACGTTTATCCTGATTGGTCGGCTATGTTGTGATGCATTTGGTTGTTGTCTGGTCATTTCATTTTTTGTAGTAACACAATGTCCGTTGATAATTTTAAAACAAAAATCTAATAATTTACTCAGTAACGATTGGGTGTCGAAATGTAACAAATTAAAAATTATTTCGAGTTTTATTACTCTTTTTTTAACATATATATATATATATATATATATATATATATATATATATAAAACAATTCGGTTCTTGTTACATTTCAGGTTATTGTTACAAATTGGGCTCTAATAGGGCTACAGTCCTGTAGGTTTTTGATGTTTCCCTGCTTCAACACAACTAAATAATAGTCATCCACCTACTCTGCAGGAGGCCAGGCGCTGAGCCACAGACTGTAACCGAGTGTAATGGAGCAGTGGAACATTACATTTGCAGGACTGTGATCCCCAAACTTAGCAGGCCCTAAGTACGCAAAATATTTCCCAAGAATATGAATAAAAAGACTGAAGTACCTTTCTTTCATAAATTGCGATCCAGTCTGTTGAAGAAAACCATTTGTGATTTTTGATGTCATTCACGCCGTTCTTCAGGTTGCCAAATCTCTTCGTCAGGTCCACCTGAAGCAGGTTCCTTAGCAGGTCCTTCAGGTCGGAGCTAAAATGAGAAGGGAATCGTACCTGAAAGGTTTAGAGGAAGAAAAAAAAAGAATAACTAAACTCATGTATGGAATCAAACCAATCCTCGCTGCCTCTTCTTCCAATGTTTTTGGTAAACTATGTTAGTTATTTCAGGGAAACACTCCAAGGGTCTTCTTGAGTCTAAGAATGAAAAAAAAAAAACAATCTTAAGACTCCGGGTAACAAGCCTTTGAATACCTTCCCAGAGACAATCTTCTCATAGATCTGGATCGGCTGATCAGCAAAAAAGGGAGGGTAGCCTGCAGCCATCTCATAGATGAGAACTCCAAGTGCCCACCAGTCCACAGCTTTGTTATAGCCCTGAAAGAAAAAGAAAAAAATCATAATAATACCACTAAGTTCATTTTGTCTTGTTTTTTGAAATATGTTAGGGATTAATTTATTGAGAAAAAATTTTTTTCAGCAAATTTACTTTAATCTCCTGACATGTTTCGACTGCCAACTGTAGATGCCTCTGAGGAAGACTGACAGTTGGCAGTTGGAACATTTCAGGAGATTACAGTCAATTTCAAAGGAAATTTCCTGAAAAAAAAAAGTCTGAATAAATGACTTCTGACAGGGGGTTTCCACTGGATACGTCTCCGCAGCAACACAACTCAGATCTGGTTACGCAATCCCCATCGGTTGCGTTTTGAATGCGCCACGGTGCAGTCCGGTTGACGTCACAATTCACATATTTACATAATTGTGCGAGAACGCAGTTAAAGAAACTGTTATAAACTTTTTTTTTTAAATAGTGAATTACAATGACATATACATTAATAAAGTGCAGCAATATTTACAAACAAGTACAGATCAGGCATGTATGTGGCTAATAGAGCCAGGGAAATAGAATGAATGACATATATAATTAGAAAAAAAAATAAAAAGATAGAGAAAAGAGAGGAAACATATATTAATAACGATAAATAAATAACAATAAAGGGGTGACAGGGAAACACAAGAACACTTTTCAGACATATAGGTATATATTACATTCTTTAGTTTCACAGCTTTTTTGTTTGTTACATGTTTTAAGGTATTAAAATGTAAAGTTTACCTTTTGTTGTTGTTGTCCTAGCCAAGTTTTTAGCTACAGCCAACAGAGAAGATATAATATGATGAAATATGCTCTTAAGTGTTTTATTTTGACGGAAGGCTCCGGACTGTCGGAGCAGATACGCAGCGCACTGGACCCGGTGGAAATTAACACACAGACTAAAGTGGGAACCTATCAGCTCTGGTGGCGTGGCGGAGACGTAACGCAGCGGACCCACATCCAGTGGAAATTGGGGGTTAGAAGCAAATCAGATTTTGAAAGCTTTAATAGTTCCACAATGTATCCACATTACTGTAAAAAAAGCAAATTAACAAGACACAAATGTATATGCAGTACCGCACCACAGATAAATAGACAATAATAGATGTTCACTGCCACTTTGATCTAATGTGCACTCTCACTGGTACACATAAGTGAATGCAGCTTTGTTCTTACCGTCTTGTGTTTTTACCAGGTGAAAGTGAAGCTGGACTCACATTGGTTGACTGTACAACTACATGCTCTTTGATTCTCTTTAAGCTTGTTTAGCTATGAATGTGGATGCTCTCACCTTGCTGAGGATGATCTCTGGAGCCAGGTACTCTGGAGTTCCACACAATGTCCAGGTCCTCCCCTTTACTCTTTTGGCAAAGCCAAAGTCTGTGACCTGTGGAAATTGATGAGGACAGGGTGTGTTAAAGCGTCATAAATAAACAGTTCAAATTACTATGGGTACTTCTGTGTACCTGAATGTATCCATGCTGATCTATGAGGAGATTTTCAGGCTTCAGATCTCTGTAGATAAGGTCTAAGGAGTGAAGGTACTCGAAGGTGAGTACTATCTGAGCTGCATAAAACCGCGCATGGTTTTCACTGCAAGACAGAAACAAAAAAAAGTTAGAGCAAATCTTCAGGATAATTAACTGCCTTTTTACATGTTTTAAGTCATTTTTTTTCTTTTGTATCTTGAAGTAATGAGAGAATAAAATGTGTCAAAGGCTTTGGGATCTTTCTGGTTCACAAAGTTCACAATGTATCTGTCAAAATTATCTTGCTAAAAGTTATGGCATGTCGTCCACAAGCAACATTATTTACACAATCAACAGAGTAAAATCCAGCTTTGTACAGTACCTGAATCTTCCTGTGCGTCTGAGGTGTGAGAACATTTCCCCACCGGGCACATACTCCATCACCATGTAGAGGTTTGAGTTGTCCTGGTTTAAGAAAAGACAAAAAAAAAGTTAGGATTTAAGTAAGATTACAGTTACTTTTTATACAGAGGCATGTACCATGTAGAGTGAAAAAATAAAGAAACGAGAGAGATAAATACCTTAAAGGCGTACACCAATCTGACAAGGAAAGGGAAGGAAACAGCCTGTAGAATTCTCTTTTCATTTAACGTATGTTCTATTTGCTTCAACTTCACCACCTACAGAACATGAGGATAAAAAAACACACATTGAATGAGAGCACAGTCCAGAACAGTGATTCCCAAAAAGCATTATGCATAGCCGTAGGACAGGGATTGCCAACCTTTTTTGGATCGTGACCCCATTTTTATATCAATTTTCTAGCGACCCCAAATCCTTTCTTTTTTTTTTAGAATTAGTTATTAATCATGTTTGTTATACTGTGTTACAAATACAAAGTAGCCAGGACAAGTGCATAATGCAACAAGATGTGCCAGCTCAGATATTTTCATACTGTATTTTAATAATTTATTTTTTTCTCTTTCTTCTTTTCTTTAAACTGCATTTTATGCAAACTAGATTTATATTTGTGAAAGTGAAAGTATAGAATACAGCTTAAAAATTGTGTTGTGTTTTAATTAAAAAAAAAAAAAATCACAATTAAAACAAAATGTAAAATATATTTTTATTCAGTGAGTAAATTGTTAAATTACAAGTAGACCCCATTTAAATTCCAGGCGACCCCACCAAGGTTAAAAAACACTGCCTTAGGGTTAAGTATTTTCCTAAAAGGTCAGTACAATTTTCCTGTCATTTTACAACCCTTTTTTAAACAAAGCATATGATTCTGCATCATACAATTTTTTGTGATGTACCTTATTCATAATAAATGATGGACATCACTAAATTGGATCTTTCATAGTTAAGTTGTAGCTGCGTTTAATAAGTCTCCAACATTAAAAAAAAATACCTTCAATAATAACAATGTATTCAATAACTATGCAGTTTGAAGACAAAAAATTACATTGATTCATTTAAATGGAATTAATACATTCATAGTCAGAATATATAATAACTGCTTATGGTTTGTCATTCCTTAGTTTGAAATGTTTTTTGAAATGGCTTGATTTTTTTCTGTGAAGTAGCAAAATTTCTCTTTTAAATCAAATCATTTACTTACCTTTTGTTTATCCAAGATCTTCATGGCATAAAAATGGTTTGTCCCTTTATGTTTAACAAGCATTACTCTCCCAAAAGAGCCGGTGCCCAGAGTTTTGAACCTGTCGAAGTCATCCAAACATGTTGTGCTCTAAGGAGACACAAGTGAGACGAGAGAATTCAGACGGCCTCAGCCTAGTAACTTGTTTTTAGTCACACTACTAAATACACATCTTTTTAAATGATGAAATATCAAATGCTTAATGGGAGTAATGGGTAACACTGCCTGCCAAAACTCCAAACAAAAGAGAAATTTACAGTGCAAATGGCCTGAATTCAAATAAGTTTTTCAAGTTTTCTGTACTTTTAAGAGAAGATAATAATGTGCGTTTTTAGCAGGGGACAGTTAAATACTTACATGTTGAAAAGTATGATTATACAACTTAAGCACAAGGCTACAAAATTAGAGCCATTTGGAAATGAGAAGAAAGAATTATCATCAATTATTAAATTAAACAATTCAACTCCCAACTTTGAGACAAATCACAGAATTCATGGTGATTAAAACATAACCTACACAACCTACCTGTGGTGGGCACGCCCATTTCCTTAAAAAATCTTCTTTGGCTTTTTCTAGGAACTCTTTCACTGCACAAAGAGAAAGGTGTTTTTAAAAAAAAAAAAAAAAACATGAGAATGACATTAGCGAGGCCAAATCAATAGTCAGCAAACCAAATAGTGCAGTTTAAGGCATTCAGGGGAGCAAATGCGGTTTAGGGTCAGGCAAGAGTTAAATACGAGGGAGGCGGGGCTTAACTTGGATAAAACAAACAACAGATTGATTTCAAAATCCAAAAACCACACACCTAAAGAAAAAATCTAACTTCATAAAGTGATGCAAAGAGCTCTGTGGATTTTTAAAGGAAGAGCCAATTTTAATAGAAGCTATTCTGCATCTCTTTTCAGAGTGGGGGGTTAATGGCGGGATGGGGGCGGGGTATATGATAGGGGAGAGAGAGAGGGAGAGAGGGAGAGGATACACAACAAAAGTGAGATCAAAGAGCAGGCAGTAGATAGACAGACAGTGCATTGTGAAATTCACAGCAGACATGATGTGTCTAAAGTCAAAGAGCCACTTGAAGGAATGTACCACATGTATGACAGGATGTACCCTTTGTATTTCTATTCAATAAAAACATAAATAAAGGCAGATATATATGATTGATTACCAGTCTCTAAGCACACAAAAAAAGTTTGATATCGATAAAAAAAACTCTACGGTTTAATGTATGTGTTGTTATGGATGCATAATTAATTAAGGTTTGCTCTGTGACCTGAGACACTTCATGGAAAAAAATGAGCATACCAAAAGTCTCTACAGTTCATCAAGGGTTTCAGGAACATTCACCCACATGGATGGAAGTAAATGGAAAGACAAAGAGAAGAAGAAACACTTATGAAGTGCTGAAAAACAAGACATTTTAGATTCAGACAACAGAATGGTACAAAAGAAGACAATGTCAAACACTCATCTCACAGAGCTTGATATACAAACACTTTTTTCTTTTTCCTTCTGTGTCTCGAATTTGCAAAAGAAAAAAAAACAACTCAGCTAAGTAATTATGCCAAGTTTTTTTTGTTTGAGTTTTTTGTTTTGCAACTAAAAAAAAAAAAAAAAAACATGTTTCTTAAGTTCAGAGGGGTTGTATCTTTTTAGATGTTGGCGGTCAATTTGCAGTTCTGCGTTTCACTTTCCATCGCATTTCCACAACGAAGAAAAGACAACACAGAGAAGACAAACCAAAACTCATCGTTTGAAATTGAAACACAAAAATGACATGAAACAGATATTGGGATGATAAAAGTGACTCAGGCCCCTAAAGTGACTATTTAGTTACTAGTATTTCTGAAAAAACTAAAAAGACAAGGCATAAAAGTGAAGATTTTGTGAAAAAGATAGCAGAGAAGAAATTCAAACATTCTTGTGCAACAAATACTGGTAACTTTTTTTTTTTTTCCTACAAACAAGCAGAAAACAAAACTGTTCACTGCTAAAGATGGCGACACAGCTTTTCAACACTTTACACTGCACTTACTTAAAAGATCCCACATGATGGTGAACTCAGAGATTGGAGGCCCTTCGTTCTCCTGGGCCCTGTGATCCTGGCTACTCTTACGACATCTGTGGAACAACCGACTGGCGAACGATTGATCTTTTCCTTGGGCCATTTTATGCAGAATTCCTCAGCTTGTGTGCGAACAGTCACAGGCAAAGTAACCGTAACCGTTCTCTGACTGAGCATCAGTCGTACTAACTTCCTGTGTGCAGCCGTACACTCAGCAATGCTCGACTAACCACAACAAGTGAAGCTTCCTGTTAAGAAGGCCCAGCCAACGCAGCCAAATGTTCCTACAACTTTTCTCATGCTGGTGTCTTTTAAAATACTTTTGTTCATTTCTCATTAAAAAATAATAACGGAGCTGTCCTTTGAAAGGCAGAGAAAACAAGTAATGAAGAACAAATACTTTGTTACTGTACTTAGGTAGTTTTTCTGGTTTCTGTACTTTACTTGAGTATTTATTTTTTGGTGATTACCACTACTCTACTCCTTACATTCAAAAAAAATGAGCGAGTTACATTTAAGATCATCGAAGATGACGTCACGACGTAAAAAAGATGCAAACCAACAACCACGAAGCTGCTTGTGAAAGGCTTTTCAGCGGCACAACTCATTTTCAGACCAAAAAATGGCACGTCTCCATTCCAGAAACCTAGATAACATGATTCTCTTGAGGCTAAATGAAAAATGTAGGTAGTTTTTTTTTTTTTTTAAGGATTTTTTGGGCTCTAGTGGCCTTTATATGACAGTTGCTTGACAGGAAAGGGATCAGAGAGAGCAGGGAATGACACGCAGCAAGGGGTCCCAGGCCGGGAATCGAACCTGAACCGGCTGCAGGTGAGAAACTACAGCCTCTGTACATGGGGCAGGCGCTCAACCCACTGAGCTACACACCACCCCAAAATGTAGGTAGTTTGACCTTTTTTCTGTTAGGTAGGTCCCTGAGTTTTATCATTAACATTTTAAGGTTATTAAAAATGTTGACTTTTTAATTGAGCATGTGCATGTTTTTTCTTGACACATTTTATACAAAATGTATTTATTATGAGTGCTAAATTCTCCAGGTGTTCAAAGGTTACAGATATAACTTGTTTCCATGTATCAGTTTTCTACAAGTTGTAGAGAAAATAAAATATATGGAATTTGCTGGTTTAAAAACCCTGTCTTAATAATGAAAGGACATTTGTTTTACTTTTTTACTTAAGTACATTTAGTAGCATGTACTTCTTTACTTTTACTCAAGTAAGGGAACAACATAGGGCGCAGCCAAAAATCGATTTAACCGATTATCAAATTTGTAGATAAAAACGATTTTTATTTTGCAAATTCAAGTTTGACATTTTTTTTTTCGGTTTTTTCAGACTTTTTCGCATTCCGTCCTTGTTGGTTACCGTGACGTGATGTGAGCCAGCCCCCTCTTTGTTTACATGTGTTTACCCTTTGAGTAGGCTATATGTGTGCCATAGGCATGTTTAATTTTTTATTCACACTATGCTGAGATGCTAAAGGAAGAGTTTATTATTTTTGTAACTGTAATGTTATATGTTATAAAATATGTAGTTATCTGATTTCTTAATCAGAAAATTGAAGCCACTGTGAAGTTGCTGTTGCTCTTTTGCGTAAACTTGGGTTAAAGCTTGAAATAATTTACTTTTTATTTTGGGATTGTTCAATGCATTTTATCTTGAGGACAATCACAGCAATAAAGTTGTACTTTTGAGAATATATCTGCAGTCATTTTTAAGTGCAATGAAAAACAAAAATCTAAAATAAAACTTTTCTTTTTCTTCATTTTTTTTAAAGGCAAAATCGCCCAGCCCTAGAGCAACGTCAATACTTTCACCAGTCATTTTTCATTCAAGTAATTTTACTTGAATAAAGGTAAATAAATCGAAAACATAATAAGCCTAAAAATGAGCCCATTTGGACAGATGATTAGGTTCTGTAGATTGGTTTTGTGGTTATGTTTTACAGTCACTTTCAAAGTAACTTTAAAGGGTTTGACTCTTTGACACAAATGTGCCTCTTAATAAATCAGCATTCAAACTATATGGTGAGAATGAGTTAGCACACTCCTTGAACTTGCAGCTTAGACTTACTGTACGCACACCTCTCAGCCCCTCCCCGCAGAAACCACCCATGGCCTGTAACGCTGAGACATGGTGGACTGCTGCCAGTCAGAAAGCAGGTCAAGATCCGCACATTCCAGACAGATCACGGTTTAGTTGATTAGGCAGGTCACAACTAACAGATACGTTCTAAACAAAACAAAGTGGCCACAGGTTGATTTCAAATGAATACCAGGACTAAATTACTTTAAATGGCAAAAGTTTTTTTTCCCCAACAGGTATAATTTAGATTGGAAGAGTACCTTTCAACCAAATGTTTTTAATTTCGATTAATCCAACTGTAAATAAAATATTGATTAAAAACTGACATGGGTTATGACCCTGTGAACGGAAAACAGGTTTACAAAATATGATTTCGAAAAAAAAAAAAAAGAGCTGGTTTAACAACATTGAGTCAACTTGGGAGTTTCGAAGCTTATCAGGGACCTGTTTTGGTCCAGCTTGCACAGAAGCTTCAGCAGAAGTCAGTGTTTGCTGATGTTATCAGGCTGCAGGCATGTTTTCGACTCTTTAGGAGATGAGAAATGTTGCCTGGGTGCCTCCAGTTAAACGACTTTCTTCATATGTTACAGAATAGATTAGATGTGTTATTTTTGTATTTTTCATTCATTCCACATTCTAGATAGATCTAGTTTTCTTTAGTTCAATGGGAGGTCACAGTTTATCCCAGTGTAAAACGTAGAATTTAATAAAAATAAAAAATGAAAAAATAAAATAAATAGCTGTCTAAATTACAACAGGTGAAAGAACTTGGGAACCAGTGATTTGGGAATGTTAACATAATAACACCTGAGATATGGGGAATCCCAGTGATGATCACAACGTCATATCTACTTAGAGCAGCTCTATAAATTACCTGGCTGCATCATTGACATGATGCTATGCTAACACCCACCTTGCACAATGCCCTACCAAAGATGGTTGGTCTCTGCAGTCCCTTTACTACTGTACAGCCCTGCTAACACTGGACAACCACTGCTAAACGGTGCTCCTTACACTGACAGCTATAATAATAAATAACCGAGCCAAATAGAGGCAGTGTTAAAAAAAATTAAAATAAAAAAAACTACAAACACAACCCAATGGCTGAGTAGATGGACAACAGCCTCCACATTCTCACCGCTTTCTTGTTCATTGCCTTTCTTGGCAGTCGCTGTATTTCCCATCGTAGGAAGACAGGGCGATGCACAGCTGTCTGCGGGGCGATGATGATGATGATGATGGTGGCGGTGGTGGTGGTTAGCTAACAGGGTCCTCCGTTAGCTGGCTAACAAATATCAGCTTGTGCTAGCCGTCGAGCTAAAAACAACATCAACCTCTCGTGAGGGCGGGCGAATCGTCGACCGTGCTCCACTAGCCGCCTCGGTGCTCCTTATTTACAGGGTCCTGTGTGGTTCATAAAGGCCTCCGCTGGAATGACAACATGATCCAGACTTTTCACCTCTGCCTGCTGTCGTTCTGTGCTGCCTTCACGGCATGTGGGAATAGCTACCAAAGCGAGAGGAGGAGAGTAGATAGATGGACGCAATGCTGCCTTCACGGACCGGTCAGAAGAAACGATGAGGCTCAAATTTTCCTTAAATTCAGTGAATCAGTTTGACTTTTTGTCCACAAGCAAAACCTACGATTTTAATAAAAGTAATTACTAAATAAACGTCACCCCCCAATAACGAATTACATTATATTTGTACAACACATACACTGATCTCTATTATATAACACAATGCTCAGCGTGAGGTAACGTTTTGAAGAGCGCGCACGGTCACTCTCAGGTATAAGCAACTGGCGGCCCGGGGGCCATATGTGGCCCTCGGTCAAATTTTATGCGGCTCTCAAAAGAAATCGCCAAAAACTGTATTTCAAGAAGTTGGAAGAAATATGAAGCCCAACGTAATAAAGAAAATAACTCCCAAAACACACAAATCGACAGAAAAATCCACAAAATTACTCAAAAACACACACAAAAAATAAAAAAATACACAAAATTAGATCAAAAAACAACAACACATTACAGAATATAGCTCCAAAGACACAAACTGTCAACAAAATTACACAAAAATGACAGTGAAATACAGAAAACGACACCCAAAATACAGAAAGTGATGCCTAACCACGCATAAATTGACAACAGAAATGCAGAAAATGACAGAAAAAAACCACAAAATTACAATAGCACAGGATCTAGACTAAAGTTACTATCTCTTAATATCCTAATTATATGAAAAGGTGAAAGAACTCTGCTTTTGTATGAAGAATTTTTTCCTGTACCTCCAAGTGACATACTGAGATGGATGTATTTGCTTTATTCTTTACTAGTAATGTTTACCCTGACTTTGTTCTTTGTTCCCTTTATGTTGTTTTACTGATTTGTAAACTATATTGCAATTTGTCAATAAAATTTAAATTAAATAAAAACAAAACAAAACAAGTGTGTTTGTCTTGTTTTGTGCAGTAGTTGATGTTAGTTTGTCCTATGATAACACTGAAAATTCATTGCTCTTATCTTAAATGAACTGAAAGCAATATTTACCATGTAAAACATATATTTTTTTTGTATTATTGAAGCCATTACTATGCATTATACATGTATCAAACACTACCCTACGCCTTAAGAAGGATATTGTTGTCATTATTATCATAAATAATTAGCTATTTTTAGCATAAGCACCGTTGCTTGGCTCAGTGTAACACCCAGATTTGCAACAGAAAATATTTTTTATATCCTTAAAACACCCCAGTAAAGATTGACCAGCAGATGTCCTCAGTGAGCATGTTGGTGACCTAAGTCAGTGGTTCTCAACTGGTCTCACCCTGGGACCCACATTTTGCCACGGACATTAAATCGCGACCCACTTTTTTTTTCTTTTTTTTTTTTTAATTCAACTGTTTTTGTTTTTCGAAAATAGCTTTTAAAAACACACATATATAATATTTTTTCAAACATAAATCTATATATTTTCCTGTGTAACATGCATTTCACAGCATGCCTGTCAAAAGAAAAGTTTCTTTCAAAATAAAATACAACATGAGAGACAATAAGCATTTATTTAATTTTGACCAGCTGTCCGCGACCCACTTTTGGGTCCCGACCCACCAGTTGAGAATAACTGACCTAAGTGGTGTAGTGTTCAGCACGTCTGCCTCACAGCAAGATGGTCCTGGGTTCAAGGGGGAGACAACACCCTATTTTTGTAGAGCTAAAATGAAAATCCATGAGCTTGTTGACTTTAACACTATAGTAATGGTGTACAAGGCACATAATAATCTTCTCCCTCCTCACATCCAGGAGTGTTTTGAACACAATAAAAGTCAGTAGAACCTCAGAGGAACCGGCATTTTCAAAAAAGTAAAATTATTTTCACTGACTCATAAACAGCCTGTCCTCTACCTCAGTGTTTCTCAACCGATGGTTTTCGGACCTGATTCAGCAGACTGTGACAGTCAGAGGACAGAAATATTGTCATCCTTTCATGTATTACACAATTACACTACTTTACATTTCTCTAGTGAGATATTACTGTCTATATGTATAAATGTATGGGTGGAGGCGATTATTACTTTGAGTTTGATTTTCTATTTTAGATTTAAGTAGTTAGAAACTACAGCTGTTCAAGTGCAAAGTTATAAACGCATTCTGTTAATTTCCCTCCTTATTGTCCTCCAAAACATTCATTTACTGAAGAAAATTTAAATCTAGGCTAATTCTGCATATTATCATTAGTTTAGTGCAGTTTGTTGGTTCCAGTAAAGGATCCAGAAGAAGCAAATTTGATTATTTTATTAAGAGAGATGGTACTTTCATCTGTAGTCCCTGGGCAGTATGTTCAAACGTCATCATATGATAGTGTAGCTATAGTTTGTATGATGGATGGCTATTCAGTTTATGAAAAAATATTTTAATTTATCAACATGCCTATTTGTACTTTACAATTTAAATGTTAAAGATTTGTGTATTTTTAAGTTTTGTGGCAAAGAGTCAGTTCCACTAGTGTTGTGGCGGTGAATGAGACATAGTCAAGCTTTAGGGTTGCTGGTCAGATGTGTACACAGGGTTTATTATGTAAATACAATTACAAGATGTATTCCCCTTGTTGAAAACAAAACAAAAACAAACTGCTTATACATAGACCCTCTCTCAAAACCTAATTTTAGGTCACATAATATATATCTTCATTAAAAACAACACATGTTGAGGGTACTTTTAACCAAACTGAATATAAAAAAAAAAAAAAAAACAAAAAAAAAAAAAACAAAAAACAAACAATGAGTGCAAAATAAGAATACTTATTCAACTTTGGCAATGGAATGCATGCTATATGCATTTATTATGCTTTCTCAAACAACAGCACAAATTGTTTTTTCTATATCATAATTATGTCTTGTTGTAATTTTTTTTTTTGTGTGGGGAAACTGGGCTTTCATTCTTTATTTTTTGTAAACAAGTAAAAATAAGAAGGAGAAAGTATTATGATTAATACAAATGTTCGATGAATATGTGTATCATATAGCATTTACTATATTTTTTATTTAATTTTGTACAATTCATTTTCAGAGGTGAAAGTAACGTATTATGTAGTCAAGTTACTATAATTGAGTTGCTCATATGGATACTTGTACATTTTTGAGTATATTTCTAAATCAGTAATTTGACTTGTACTTAAGTACATTTTAAAAGAAGTAAAGTAATTAATTAGATTGCTGAACCTAATCGTTACTGAGTTAATTATTATTATTATTATTATTATTATTATTATTATAATAATAATAATAATAATAATAATAATAATAATAATAATAATAATAATAATTTTTTTTTTTGGTTTTATAAGGATCAACGGACATTGTGAAACTACAAAAAAATTAAATGACCAGACACAAAATGCACAACGCCAAAACAGCATTGAATGGAGGTTATTTTCTCAGTTTTAGAGTTCATAGATTTAGAGAGAGAGCCTAATACTTCATATTCCTATTTTGAATTAAATTCATTGGTGCTATTTTATTTGAAAAAAATAAATAAATAAAAAAATCGTACATTTTTAGCAAACATTTCATTCTATACAGATGCCTTTGTGGAAAAAATAAATAAAATTCAAATTGTGCATTAATTGGTCTCTTCCTTTTTAAGTTTATACATGAGATGTTTACTGAATGCAAGGGAACCGTGGCAAGATTTATTACCAAAAACAAAAGTGTGTGTGTGCATGTGTGTGTGAAAGTAACCAGTAACTTTTACTGTGAGTACTATTTAATTGAGCTACGTTTTACTTGTAGTTCTTGAGTATTTTCTGTTGTATTTACCTGTACTTGTACTTTCTTCAATCAAGTAACAGTACTTCTATTTGAGTAGCATATATCAGTACTCATCACACCTCTGTTAATTTTAATAATCACAGTGTGTCTATAAAACGCCACCAAAGAATGAGAAGTGTCGCAAACAGAGAACGTCTAATGACCTCTGTGTGTGCGCGTGTGAGACGCGTCCATTCATGCTGAGGGGATGTTCTTAGCACCATGGCCAGCGACACAGTTGCTAAGTAGCTGCTTTGTTTGTATCCACGAGACGAGGGTGAAAAACTACACTGAAACATAGCATGTAGCAAGAATACGATATCAGTTTTCTCATTCATAACTCGTTAGTCAATTAATACAAATTACGGACTGTAATTGTCACTTCAGAGCCAGATTGCGAATGCAAACTTCAGCACTTCTTTAAGACAATCTCTCCCCTCCACACAGCAGCTAATGGTTTAGCCCGTGGACTGACTGGCTCCAGCTCTCAGCACACACCAGCTCTACAACCTAGTGTTTTTGTCTCCTAGCCAACGTCAGTACACTGTAATGACACCGTTAAATAGCACAAACACTGTTTTGGAAATAAGTGCCAGTGCCGGAGTGTTTCTCCATAGAAGGCCCCGGTGTCTCTCCCTCCTTGTGGCGGACGGTTCCATCATCGTCCGGAGAACAGCTGAATAAGGTAACGTTCACGTGCTAAAGTGGTGCAGCTAAGCTAACACAAGAGGGTCATTATGTATAATAATGTCCATCGCACTGTATGTGCTGGGATGACAGGGATGTGTTATAAACAGGAAGGTGGATTCCAACCACAACGCCCCTGCTCGCCTCGCCGGGTCATGATGGGGATAAACCGGATGGTCTCACTGCCAACCTCCCATTCTTCCACCTGACCTATGCCTGGGTGGTTAGCATCCTAATGTTAGCAGCAGCCAGGCGCTACCAACCCAAGTTTTACACCTCTAACGCCAATTTTAGATTGAAACACAAGCAATATGCCTCCAAACTTTAAATTTTACGCGTAAAATTTAGATAAAATGTCTTGTTAGAGCTTATGTATAAATTAAAGGGTATTATCAAGGGGCGGCCTGCAATCTCAGCACTGATCCGGAAGATACCATATCGACCCCTCTGTGCTGTGGTAGGCTCATGCAACAGCCCACAACAAATCTCTGCTATTGTGTTGGCTCATCAGTTAGACCATGGCGAGTTATATAACAGCTCCTCAGTGCAGAGAGATTTTAGTAAAAAAAAAAAAAAAAGAAGAAGAAAAAAAGAAAAGATATTCATAAATAATTATTTTTAATTGGTTATCTTGTGTCCACATCTAACTAGAGCCGGGCAATATATCGAGAGTCAAGATGTATCTAGTTCTCTATTTTGGTGATCTAGAAAATTACAATGTCACCTGTACATATATTTTTAATAGCTTATTTTGTATTCAAATACTTGTTTTAGGAGTCACTGCTTTCACTACTTCTCAGAACTGTGTGAAAAGCACAGTTAGATGGAATTCCGAGTGCATCCCAACCCAGACTTTCCCTTAAACCAGTGGTTCTCAAACTTTTTTGGGCTGAAGTACCCGCTTTCTCTTATTTTTGAATTCAAGTACCCTCTTTGTCCGTCTACAACATATTGCTCAAAACCACTATAGATAATGTTGGAATGAATGAGTTATAACACATTTTAAATAATCTCATTATGTAAATAAGTGGAATTTAGTGCCTCCCTAATAGATTTATTCCTATGGTTTGTATCATTTTCGGTCATCTCCCGCCTTGTGTGGGACCAAGACTGAGAGTTATATTTTCAGTTCATGTTCCAATCAAGATCATTGCCATTATCATTATTGTGATTATCATTTTTAACTGAAAATAAACATCATAAAATCCCACATTTTTAATACTTTCATTTGTTAATGTTCCACTCTTTCTTTCTCAAGTACCCCCTGTAGTGCCATTGTGTACCCCTTGGGGTACACGTACCTTGAGAAACACTACCCTACACAAGCCACATTACAGAACTCACTCACACATGCTGTCTTTTATAGGAGAAAAAGCACAAAGTGGCACATATTGTGCTGCTGTTTGTTAATAAATGTGCCTGTGTGGCATTTTATATTAGCTAATTAAACCCAGAATAGTTAATCTTGTCTGACTTTGTTTGAATTAAAAATATTGATTGATTAATATTGTATATTTTTGAGAAAAATTATTGAGATATGAGTTTTGGTCCATATCGCCCAGCCCTACATCTAACATATTATGAATAGTGTAGAAATGTTTCCAAGGTGACCGTGCCTTAAGCTTTTCACCTTGATAAGTAGTTTTCTATGTTTTTTACAAGGAAGAAAATTGTTCAAGGACCCCCTCAAAATCCTTACATCCATTAAACATAATTTACTGCCATGTGTAGCCCTAAATGAATTTTTTTCTTCTTAAAATAATAAATAATATAAAATAAAATGTTTAAGATATTTGTAGTTCATTGCATGTATATTAGTCTTGTATATAACATGAAATATGT
This sequence comes from Gouania willdenowi, assembly GCF_900634775.1. Lineage (NCBI taxonomy): Eukaryota > Metazoa > Chordata > Actinopteri > Blenniiformes > Gobiesocidae > Gouania > Gouania willdenowi. The sequence goes on along the minus strand of NC_041047.1, from coordinate 17,217,864 downwards.
TGAATTCATTACCAAATATACTAACAAAATATGTGCACATTTAAAAAAAAAAAAATTATAGCCATTGAGATTTACCACTTCAGCAGTGCATCATGCCCAGTATGAATAAATGTACTTGAAAAGTATGTTTTTTTATTCTTTGCATTGGTCCCACTATGTAGTTATACATAGTTATACAACATCAATAATATATTTTTTAAAATGTATATTTTTACGGACCCTCAAGTTTCGGCTCGAGGACCCCGAGAGACCCCAGTTTGAGAACCAGTAAGTATATTTAGCTGTCATGTTTTTTGTAATCTTACCAACTATTGTCATGTAGTGTATGAGTTTAACTGCCCTGACAGACAGCATGATAAATTATTTACATTTTCAAAATTTTGTTGTCTTATACAATCTGTCTATTTATCTATAAAGCAAGGAATCTCTGTCTGTGTGTCTGTATTCCTCAAATATACCTGTGAATCAGGCTCAGATTGACCTGAGACTTTCAACATGGCTGCTGCTTGGTTCATAGGTGTGCAACATTGCATTTATTTGGACTGCAATGATACCTTTAATGAATTATTTCATAAAATTGTCTTAAATACAGCTTAGCAGAACAGCTCAATGGTAAGAAATTTGTTGATGATGTCACAGGTTCTCTCGAATAAAGCAAGTTCTCTTTGCTGATGATGATGTCATAGGTTCTCTCAAGAGTCCCAAGCCCGGGGAAAAGAGGAGGGATAGATGTTTTAGCTAGCAATTCCACCCTGCATAACAGTTTTTCATTAAATTTGTTACATTTGATATTCAAATAATTAACAATATAATACTGGACAAAATTGATTTAGGTAATGTGGGTCTAAAGCATCAAAGTCATGAAGTAATTAGATAACAAACAGTAAGGTATGGTCTTTTACCTGCTTTCTGTGAAGTGTATTGCGATATCACGTGTTATGAATTAGCGCTATACAAATAAAGATCGATTGATTAGTGAAGTTATTTTAAGATGTAAAGGCCTCTTCTAATGGCAAAAAAATAAAAATAAAAAAGGATAAAATATAGAAAACAAGAATCAACAGAAGAAAGGTAATTTGTAGTTTGTTCGTTCTCTCTCTCTCTCTCTCTCTCTCTCTCTCTCTCTCTCTCTCTCTGATCTGTGCTAAGTAAGTTGCAAAGACTTAAATAGTAATAAAGTAAAAAAGAAAAAAAAAGAGTGTATTCCAGTGTTGTAATACTGTAGTGGGCTGGTAACACCCACACGTAGTTTAAAAATAGGAAAAAAGCCAATGTTGTAAAAGCCTATTTTAGACCAGCTTTTATTGTGAAGGTGGACTAACAATTTTTTTTATAAAACATTTTATGACATACAGTATTTTAGACCTCCAGGGCACATCTTTACTTCTGACATCTTTTGCAGTTAATGTATTTAGTGTATATATTTATATATTATTGTTTATTTAACTATTTGTAACTTAGCTTGTTACATATAATCGTGCCAGGTTGAGTGCTTGTACAAGCCCTGGGGTGCTGCTGTAATGGCTTAGGCACAGTGTATTTAAAAGATGCTCAGAAATAATACTCTTTCAGCATAGCTCTGTGTTTGCTAGAGCTGCTATTTATTCTATGACTGATCACTGCTTTTTATATGTATATAGTTTCATGGAACTTTGCAGGAATATAGAACACAAATGCCTGGGGTGGTGCTGCTGCTTGATAAGTGTTCTTGTGTACTATAGTGACTGATGTTTATATAGTGCTACATCTATTTGTTACACTTCTTACAAATGTTTTTGTGCTGTCTTTCTTTGTTGGTCAGCTTTTTAAAGTGATCGTGGAAGTTCCAGTTGGTCTTTCAATCCGCCCACATGCCATAATATTATGTGTTAAAGTTGTGAGAAATTTAGATTGTTTGAAATTTGAGGGGGCTTTAAACAAGCAGACAATTAATTTAAATAAATTAATTACATTAATTCTGCATAGGATACATTTTCTTTAAAAAAAATAAAAATAAAACTGACTTTTAAACATTTATACAAACTTTTTGTATTTTACATGCACAGCATATTCTGGACATGACGCACTGTTGTATCACTGTGAAGTGCGATGGCTGTCATTGGATGTAAAATTGTTCAAAAAAGTAAAATCACATTTTTTTTCAAATAAATGTGCACATATTGTTTAATTGGTAATACTTGTTTCAACACATTTTATTTTATATACAAGACTAGTAATATGCTTTAAATGTATTTTCTACTGCAAAGATCTTAAATATTTAAGTTGATTTATTCTTAAAAGAATAGACTGTCTATTACCATGAGGCCATGCTGAATGATGCAGGGAATGGGAATATCTCTGCCAAACAATGGCTTGAATTACAAACACTCCTTTGTAATGCATTTAGAGGTAGTGAAACGGAGAGTGTTGCTCATGGGTAGCACAAGTGCACGAGCGCTACTCTTTACAATATTGCCTTTTTTTCTGATTTCAGGCACTGGGTGGGAATTAGATGGGCTTAGCGTTCAAATAAACCCTTGTATTACTCCATTAGAGCTCTATTGGAGCTCTGCTGGGTTTGAAAAAGTCCTTTGGCTCCCTCTGCTGTGGAAAATTGATATTGCTTTACAGGATTATTGTCTCATTAAAGCGGGATTTAGGGAAGAAATTGTAATTATTATTACACTAATGGCGTGATAATACCAGGTTTTATGAATGTCATTAATTAAACACAATGGAATATGATTATTCCTAACGACTATTCATATTAAAAAAGATTGTGTGTAGAAGTTACTCGAACTTATTGTTCTCTTATAAGTGTAAACAGTTGAAATATTTTCCAGTCAAGTACCCCAACAACACTAAAAAGAATATTTAGCAGAATAAAAATTAAAACCATGTATTTTACAGGCTCTAGTATAGACATTATTGGACTCTTTTACCTCCTAGATTTCAGCAGCATTGCTGAAAGGCATCACCTATGACCACAGTGGTTGCATTTTGAAGGAAGAAGTTTATGACAGTTGATGCCTCCTGGCATCTGCCATGTTGGTGTCAAATCATCCTAGTATAGATGGGATCTTGAAGTTTCTTTTTGAGGATCATGACATTAGGTTTCGGGTGTGTGGTGCGCGCCCTCCTGGTGGGAAATGGCGACATGACAGGTGGGGCGTGACAAACAGGAGGACATTTTCAATTTCATGCCAATCTTCTAAATTGCCTTTCTTCATTGACAATAAAGATCATTAACACTAAACAAAATGCCTACAGTAAAAATAATAATAAAAATAATAATAAAAATAATAATAAAAATAATAATAATAATAATAATAATAATAAGTAGATTTTTTATAGCGCTTATTTGGGAACTCATAGTCACTTTACACAATTATGGGATTATTCTTTCACTCCACACTTAGTGGTGGGAAGCTACTATTGTAGCCTGAAAATGTAGCAGAAAAAAAAGAGCATTAATTTATTAGACTGCATTAGATATGCAGCAAGGGAACAAAATGTAATGTTGAACTAAAGTGCAAAAATAATGATTACGGTCAGCATGCGGAGTCTAACGGAACAATAAAACTTTCAATAGCTGACCTAAAAAATTATTGACTTTTTTGTTTTCTTAATTTTAACCTTTTTTGTAAAGATTGCAAATTACGTTTCGTTATGTCCTGTATTTTGAGGCCTAAACGCTGCCTCATGACTGTGACTGAGAGGAAGAGTTGAGGAATTTTCATGCAAGACTTGAACATAACATTTGTTGTCAGTGTGTGTGTGTGTGGGTGTGTGGCCCTTTAACTGCAAATGAATGCACTGGTCGCTAGACCAGTGTGTGGAGTGAGGGGGCGTGTGTGACCTGAGCAGATCAATTATAAGCTGTATGCCATTTTTGAGGGATTGCTAAAATAAAGCTGTTAAATTAAACCAGAGTCCCATGTCTTCTCAATGACTGCTGTGAAACAAGGCAGTTAACCCCGAAGCTGAGGATAGCTTCAACTACAACAGAGTTGGAGAGAGCTGTTGTTTATAGTCCGTTAAGTGTATTTACTTTATTTATCAACACTGAATGTATGCATGTACAATACAGGAAACAGTTTGATGACATCATCATCAAATCTTGGATGGTTGCCGTGGCTGCAAAAAAGGAAAGGAAGGAAAAAATAACCAAACACAATGATAACTTCAGTTGTGCTTCTCTTAGTGCTAGTGATTGCGTTGGACAAACTCTCTTACTGATCTGAGTATTTAGAAGTTAAACAAACAATATTTGTGTATTTTAAAAGTTTAAATTCTAATGAGAAATGGGTGCTGCAGGTAAGAGATTTTACCGATGTTAGAAATGATCTTTTGAAAATTATTAATTATTCCTTGAAAAAAACCCAGAGATGCAGATGATACTGTTTTGAACAGTTTGAGAGTCTTTCAGAACCTAAGGTGTGTGTACATATAATACATAAAAGAAGCATGTATGACTTCAATTTTCACAGAATGGATGTGATATAGCAGGATAATAATAATAGTAAATAGATAAAAGCATATTTGATCATCTTCTCAGCAAAGATACTCATGTTCGAAAGGTGTAAGAAGGTGTGTAAAACTTTTCTAGTCCTACCCACTTGTATTATTTATTTAATAGTGGAGTGAAAGTAAAAAGTGTCCCCCAAATATAATGCTAAAGAAGTACAGATACTACAAAATATTACTTTTGTATTCACATGTCCACAGCGGAGGTGGCACACACACACACACGTGCACTTCTGTGTCCACCACTGCCCTGAAACAGACAGAAGTCTGTTGTATGAAAGCGGAAATAAACGGGAGCGCATCGCTCCACTCTTTCAACATGATCAGGATGAATAAACAAAACAAGCTCGCTCACACAACATTTTTGCCGTTTGCTCAAATGCGAGTGAAATAAAGCCATGCCACGTAGAGCAAACAACTCTTTGGTATAAATCAGTGAAACAGAAAGTGTCATCACAACAATGATGTCATTGATCCGATTGGCAAATTAAGACATTACAGCCAAAACACATTAATTGCATAAAATGCTAAATATTGGCCGATTCGATATGGCCGAACAGATTGGTGTAAAGCCTACTTCTACCTGAACTTTCTTGTACAAAAACATGTGTATCTTTGGCCTTATGTTTATTATTATCATTAAACTTGCTGCAGTTGCTGTTCATACATTAGTTCATTACCCTACGGGGCATGTGGGTGGGGCGTCCAAACAAATCCGGTGGAGGTAGGACTGATGACATCATCACTGTAGAGGTAGGACCATGGTTCCAATGTTCTAACTGAATACATCATCACTGTAGAGGCAAGACTCATGACATCATCACTTAGTCCTTCGACTCAGGAGGTGGGGCGTGGGGGTGGGGCGTCCAAACAAATCTGACGTTGCAGACCCTTGAACCAACCAGCAGCCATGCTGAAAGTCTCAGGTCAGTCTAATCCTGATCTGCAGAGATATTTGAGGAACACACACACAGAGACAGAAATTCCTTGCTTTTATAGAGAAGAGAGATGATTTATTGTCACTCAGTATCATATATTTCCAAAATTTCACATCATCTGTAACCACTAAGGGTCCTACTTCAAAATTAGCCATGTAGGTCATGGTTAGAAAAATGTTATTTGCGATTTTTGGAGAAAAGTGGCTGGGGGTTAAGAGGTTAAGTTATTTAAAATCTACTCGTCTTTGGTGATATTTTGTCATAGATAAACAGGAAACTTAAACTTTTTGGTACCTCCTTTCTCTTATTTCTGAATCCAAGTACCCCATTTGTCCGACGACAACATTTTGCTTAGAAAACAATTTAAAAACAACTATAGAGCATAATCATAGAATGAACGAGTGATATCACACATTTTGAAGAATCTTATTGTGTAAATAAGTGGAAAGAAACAGTGTTTAGTGCAGAGGTCCCCAACCGTGTGTTTGAGCTCATATATATATATTTTTTTTTTTACTTCATTTTAACTGAACTAGATCTGTATAGAAATACAGTTGTTCAAGATTGTGTTTTGTTTAAATTTAAGAATAAAGCTAATGATAATTAAAAAAAACAAAACAAAATCATCTATAATATAATGAAATTTTTCTGAAATTTTAAGCCACTCCATTTAAACTCCAGGCGACCCCACATGGGGTCCCGGCCCCAAGGTTTTAAAATACTGATTTAGTGGCTCCTTAATAGATTTATTTTTATAGTTTTTTATCATTTATGGTCATATCACACCTGGTGTGAGTGGGACCAAGACTAACACTTTATTTGTTAAATTTCCTCTCTCAAGTACCCCTTGTAGTGCCATCGCGTACCCCTAGGGATACATATACCCCCATTTGAGAAACACTGTTCTATAGGAATGCAGTGTGTCTGTAAAGTTAGCATCAATTGATTTATAAGGTGAACATTCTCTTTCCCTCCCTTGTTCTTTGGGGTTCATATGACGTCAGTGTCCAGCGCCCCTCCTACTTATACAGACACTGCTGCTTGTCTCCTGTACAGAGAGTGAGAACACATTGAGTGATTTTCAGCAGCAAAGCCTGCATCTTTTTTATTTTATTTTTTTTCACATTGTCGCTTTGTTGTAGCTCTTCACTCCCTCTCTCTCCATCTCCATCTCCATCCTTCCTGGGATCAATGCCATGTGCTTACCACAGGCAGACCCAGGGGCTGACACTAGTGAAGACTACTGAGTGATCAAGCCTTGCCATCCAATTGCCTCCTCATTCCAATTTGTTCAGAGGCTGCTGAAAGGATCAATAGGGTTACTTTGCTAGATATCCTGTGACTAAGTGTCTGCTCAAGCGTTTGCTGACTGAGAAGGGCTGCGTTGACATCAACATGCTGGTCTCACCACTAGATGTTGCTGTTGACTGCTGAAAACATGTAAGCGTCTCCTAATCTGGAAATGCAGTGTGGGCCGAGGTGTGTCTTGTAAAGTTGTAATCTTGCTTAAATGTTTGAAACTGAGTATGTTTTTAAAAAGTGTTGTCAGGATGTCAAAATTGTTTAAAACACAGTTTCCTAAACAAGAGGTCTGGGACTCACCAGGTGGTGAAAGCCAGATTTGCAGTCAATTATAATTGTAAATGCGTAATTGATAGTTAATTACAAATATGATGTAATTATAATTGTAATTGTATTTGAGTTCAGATAATTGACTTTGCATTTGTAATTATCATGGACATTCTATAAAAACTGTCAATGCCAAGGCATGAAAATGAAAATATGTAGGAACTTTTTTTTTTTTAAAGTAAGGCATACATATATATATATATATATATATATATATATATATATATATATATATATATATATATATATATATATATATATATATATATATATATACATATATAAAAAGAGATAAGGCTATAGTTAGGCATAAAAAATAGAAACAATTTTGAGTTTTTTTTTCTGAGATAAGGCTATCATAAGGCATAAAAAAATGTATGGGATTATTTATTAAAGGCTCAGTAATTGTGATTAAATGGATTTAAACTTTATCAATCAATCAATCAATCAATCAATTTTTATTCATATAGCTCAGATTACAACAAAGGTCATCCCATAGCGCTATCAAAATATGAAATTCATAATCAAAAGGAAAAAACCCAACAAAATCCACATGAACAAGCATTTAGGGACGGTGGGAAGAAAAAAACTTCCTTTTAACAGGCATAAATCTCCAGTAAAACCAGGTTCAGAGGTGGCAGCCATTTGCTTCTACTGGTTGGGGTTAGTGGACAGGGGGAACAGAACAAAATAGAGATAGAACATCAGAGTGTCCCATACCAGTTGAGCCATGAACCATTGATCAGGAACTGTGAACTCCAGCTTCATGACACCTGAAACGGAAAAGAGAGAGAAGGGCGAGCAGAAGGCACAGACTGCAGAAAAACATGATACATTATTATCAAGTCAGCCTGCCTTGGCCTTGGGCCTCACTCCCAGTGGCCTAGTCAATACTTATTGTAAAGGTGACAAATCTCTTCTCATTTATTGGTTAGTTAACAGCGACTCCAAGGTCTGTAAATGCGACCGTTCACAGACGAGCCCATGTCCGCTCTCGTGGTTAGGTTATGTTATGATTCAGTCCTGTTTATGTGGAATGTAAATCATAACCAGCTACATCAGAATTTGAATTTCTTCCCGTTTATTAAACCAGTAAATGCGACCGCTTACAGACGAGCCCATGAAAATAATCATTGTAATTGTAATTGTAAGTGGAAAAAAATGACACCGTAATCGAGTTGTAATTGAACATGGATAACTGAAGATGCAGTTGTAAAAATTGGAAAAATGTAATTGACCCCATCCCTGGTAGTTACTGTGTTTTACTGAGTTAAATGTTTACTGAGTGGAAAGCAGTCAGATTCTAACGAAACAAAAACCAAAACAAAGTCAAACAATTTATTCTGCATAGAAGTAATACTCATCCACAACCAGCAGTCGTTTAATTGTTTACAGAGCATCTCCACAATGGCTGATTACCTTCGAAAGTGGCTCAGAGACATGTTCACTGACCACAGCCAAAATGTGATAGAGTTTGGCTGGTATTTTTTGCCACATTGTTTACAGCCGCCGGCATCTTTTTCACAAACGGCTGAAAGGAGGCCATCTGTTTGAATGAACTGACCATCCATCCAGCCATACAATTAAAGCCAGCTTGTACAGGGCACAGGGAGAAACTAAACATTCTCCACTCACCATAAAACTCTAATGATTTTACAGAATTCCTATTAGAGGAGTGGACATTTGACAACTTCTAAGTATTTCGTTCGGGTTATTGATGTATCGGAGCTTTGTGAAGTACCCAGTGAACCACAGCGACCATTCAGATTGAGTGATGGAGCCTGTGGTAGGCTTGTGTGTCACAGTTTCACATCAAAAAAACTTGTTCACTTGCACCCTAGTCTAAAACACACACAGATCCACACTTTGAGTACTTTGCTACTACAGTTTTTTAGCTCTAAAATATGTTCTCTCCCCCTACCTCTCCCCTACAGGCGCTCATATCACGGTGGGGTTGTAAATAAGCTGGGCTGTGCAGACCCTTGAGAAATCCACCTCTTTCCAAGTTTTTTTCCACTGCTGCTACCTCTTTCCCAACTCTCCAGCCCACTCATATTCAACTGCTGCCGTATATGCTGCTGCTGAAAGGTGCCACAGAGATGTTCAGATGATCCATTGGGCTATTCTGAACTGCACTGTCCGCACACCCCCAGACAAGGAAGACTAAGAAGTGCAAGTTTGAGAGAGCCCTTGGAGGGTGCTGGGAGCACCCTGTGAGGCTTGCCCTCCAAGCTTGGCTGAAAGCTGTGCCGGCTCCCAGTGTCCCCCTGAGATGCCTTCGCCCCCAGATGATGGAGGTGAGTAAAAATAAGGTGCAACTCTCCAAGGACTCACAGGATTCTCCACTTGGTCACACGCACACACGCACACAAAAATTAAAGCAGTGATGCATTGTTCTACACTAGACTACATACCTAATCCATTTACATCCAACCCTCGTAAACAAACCCCAATAATCTCCCCTACAGAAAATACATCAGACATCTCCCATCCCAAGCAGGAACAGAACCTGTGACTGCATCTAGTCTTGTTTGTGCTATTTCCTCCTCCAGGGAATCACAGAGCATCCCCTGTGAACAGACTGTCTGTGAGCTACACAGTGAACAGTGGGAAGAGGATGGTGCACACCAAGAAGAAGAAGAAAAAGAAAGGCACCATCACTGCCAATGTGGCTGGCACCAAATTTGAAATTGGTAAATATACTGCTACTCCAAACCTTGAATGAAATCACTTCATATTATAATTAATAATCCATTATTTCACATGCACATACATGCACATACACACACACGTATAGCCATGCTATAGAAAAAGGGTTAGGGTTACTTTACTTGAAGTTTTATACATAAGGTTGACATTACGCTGTCATTATTATTAAAAATAATATGAAATTTGTCCTCTCCATTTGACCCATCCCTGAGGAGCAGTGGACGGGGAGCAGTTAGGAGTTAAGGGACTTGCTCAGCATCCCACAGTGATAGAGTGGTATTTGAATCGGCGTCCCTCCAATTACAAGCCCAGTGTCCTTAACCACTAGTCCACCACTCCCCCATGACATGACACCTGTCATTAGCATGAATAAGGTGTCATGAAGGCTGTCATTAAGTGTTGTCCGTTACCCTAACTTTTGTTACCCTTAGCCATAACCCCTAACCCTGACCTTAACCCTAACCCCTAACCCCTAATCTTACCTAACCCCTAACCTTATCTAACCCCACTAGATCCCTCCATCGAACCCGACAAATCCCAACATAGCTTCAAAAGTGTCATAATGTATGCCTTTATGACACAGTATTCATGCTAATGACAGATAATGACAGTGTAATGTCAGCCTTATGTATAAAACTTCAAGGAAAGTGTTACCAAATTTACTGACATGTGTTGTCCCTAATGAGAGAAAAAGCCAGAATGAGCCCAACATGTTGATATTGTGCAGCTGTGCTTTTAAAAAAAGTGCCCGTGCTGGCTTTTGTACTCGTGATTTTAACTTAGAATCATCTGGTAGGTGAAAAAAGTTCTATATCAAATGTCACCATTATAAGTAAAAATATTGGTATATAAATTCAGGTCCAAATCATCCAGTCCTATTCTGTACACTGAACAACATGGCTCATCTGCTCAAATGTACTGTTGCAACTTTAGCCCCTAGTAACAATAATAGAGTCCCATAAAAAGTGTTTGTAGAGTTTGTAGATTGTTTCTATGAAAAGGAATTTTTAGAATATAGCTGTATCATTCATAGAATGATTTTGTCAGTTATAGTTACCTGACATGTTAGTGTAATGTTTTTCAACTTTGGGGCTGGGAAACCATGTGGAGTTGCCTGAAATGTCTAGTAATTGGTAAAAAAAAAAAAAAAAAGGAAACATTATATTTTTAAAATTTTTTTGAATGATTATTCTTTTTCAATTACACATCACACAATAAATATCAATTAACTGTATCCTAAACTTTCTCAAATATAAATCTAGTTAAAATAAAATGCAGTATAAAAACATCTGAGGTGGCTATTCTGTATTTGTAACACACTTTAATAAACTTGATTAAAAAACTAATTCGAGGAGAAAAAAAAATGTGTCTGGAGTCGTATGACATTTGTGATATCAAAATGTGGTCACGACCTGAAAAAGGTCGGGAACCTCTGCGTTAGTGACTTAAGATTTCATTTGATTTACAGTGTTGTTTTAGGTTTTATATGATTTTGAAATCAATTTACTCCAATCACAAAAGTTTGCTCAACAATATGACCTCGAAAAATTCAATACAACTGTTAAATGTCCTAAATTGAACCGTAATTAATCTCAGTCCTAAGAGACTGGGACAGCTTGGACATCCGATCATGCAAAAAAATCTTTGAAGAGGTTTAACTTAGTGGTGGGCTGGATTCCGATTGTGCTGAAAAAGCACCGTAAGCACTGCTCTCATGTTCAATATCTTGTGTGGCTGCAGATCTCTCAAGGGTGAACTACAGCCCTTGAAACTAAAGAGTCAGCAGCAGTAGCCAGCATTAGTTGGATGCTGCCGGGATTCGGCGTGCAATGGAAGTCCAGCTGTGAGCCAGTCAGCTAGCTGTGCTGAGATCCTCTCAGTGAGCATTCTGAGAGCAGTGCAGGGCTATTCGGAAACAAAATTAACACCAAGGGCCTGAAGGATGTCTCATTTTCACTGTTACCATTTCTGCTTGTGTCTTTTTGGTCTGAGAATTGATCGTATTTCAGGCAAAAGACAAAGGTCAGCCACTGTGTTGTTGAAGATTAACACCCACTGAGAAGGAAAAATAGGCTGTAGTACTCCCTATGGATGTTTGAGTTTTAAGACATGTAGGAATTATAGTTTTGCTGTCCTCAAAGACCTGATAGTGACCCAACACACAGGCATGTGTTGGTGGGAACCCCCTTTTTTCTCTTTGCCGATAGCGAACCACTTTTAGCGTCGACTGACTATAACAGATGAATTGAGTCTCTGTATAACCATCCTTTTCCCATTCAAGCACCATCACGCAACATTAGGCCAACCGTCTCCAGGTTGGTGGAGACTTGCAAGAAATTAATTAATACCTTGTTTCGTTAGGGCACATGAATTTTTCATTACTCTCTGAATAATGAATAGTTGTTGGATTAATGTCCAATTGAGCAGGCCGCCTATCTTTCATAATATAAGGTTTCACTTGGGATTTGAATGCATTATAGACAATTAATTTATCTTTTTGAAGCAAGGCCTTACGTTCAAGCTGCTTTACCACCAGTCCACGAGTGTAAATATTGCAGTGAGCTTTTTGATCTATACCCTTATACTCTCATTTCTTTACTAATGTATGCAAAGGAAAAGAAATTAGGCAATGTAAAATATTGGAATGAAATATGGATCTGCACTTGGTGAACGGTTGAACTGCGAGTCCAATGCATTTGCATTTCTAATTTTCCTTTTATACCATTAGGTGGGGTAACTGCATAGCACATGCCAATAACAAAATATGACCTGTTTGTTTGTCAACAGTTCGTACCGCCATTGGTGAGATTGACTTTTTTAAGATCCAAGATGAGGATGAGACTGCCAACCTCATTTGGAGTGATTCAGCTGTGCAGCATGAGAAAATTGCAGAGCTCAGGAACTATCAGGTATATTGCACAGCTTTTTTGTCATTTCTTGGTCTATGCGGGGGGTGCAGTGCCACAGGGGGGACACAGCTTCTCTCGGTTTTAAAACTCTACAATGGAATGTTTCCTCAAGGAACAAGACATGTCACCTTTATAATCTAAAATGAAACATGTGTCGTTATGTAGTTTCGTTATATAGGCCCTGTATTTATCAGTAAAGATTTTGAAGATGCGCTGTGACCTTTGCAGACGAAGAGTTTACTTTTATTTATTCATTTGTTCCTTTCATGAAAATGCCATCCAACATAGATACCCCATGTGCATTAAACAATTTCTCAATCCAGTGATATTGAAGCAAGATCAATTCTTTAAAAGGAAACACAAAGGTGAATAAAGAAGTCACAAACTTAAATCAGAAGATTAGCATGAGAAGCAATAATTTATTTGTTTTTTTTGAAACTGTGATATCCTGCCCACATTTTCAGTTTTCAAAGGTTTGTTTTTAAATATGTACTTCTTAAAATAAGCAAGCAAATCAATCTTACACAAAATAAATCAAATAATTAACTAACATTGAATGATGTATATACCAATACAATTTGTAATAGATGAAGTGGGACATATTGAAACTAACTAAATATTTTTGAGGAATTATAAATATTTATCCATCTGTTTTCTATATCTGCTTAGTCACAGGGGTCTGCTTTTTCTTATGTCCAGCTCAAATGGGGCGGAAAGCAGGGTCGACCCTGTACAGAATCCAGTCTGTCACTGGGCCCACACATACAGAAAAAAAATTCACACACTAAGTTACTTCTACAGGCAATTAAGACTCAATTGAACCCTATCATACATGTTTTTTGGATTGTGGTTGTAGGAAGCCGGACTACCCAGAGTAAGCCCACACAAGAATGGGGAGAACATGCAAACTCCCCACAGAAAATTCTAAAGAAGGTGAATCAAGCCCAGGCTTCTTGCTGTGAGGCAGAAGCCCTAAACACTACATCGCTCATATCAGAATTTATGTTTGATATGAATACCTTACTGAAACTCAATTGATCTAAAGAAAAAAACATGAAGTTGGATGAAAGAAATTGTCAAAAGTTTTTTTTTTGTTTTGTTTCATCGCGTTGCCAGGTCAGAGAGATGGAGAGACAAGCACATAGTAGATGGATGGGCAGGCTGTCTCAAAGGGAACAACAGAGCATTGAGGGTTGACAGCTAGACTGACAGGTTGTGAGCAGCGGGGGCTGGTGGGGCAGGTTTCTCATGTCACAAGTGACACTAATCAAACTCCACTGACCAACAGCTGATTTTTGTAGTAATGCAGCTGATGTGTGACCTACAACTTTTGAAATGCCGTTATTGTTATCTCTAACTCCCTCATCTTGCTGTGCTGTTTCAGTGCACAATTTCTCTGAGTCCCTCAATGATTGGTTTTGATTTCCACCACACAAGCCATAGCATCTCACGGCATTGGAATAATTGTACAATCTTTTCCAAAACTCTAATTATGTCTGTCTTGTTTGGATTGTAATCACTCAGCCCCTCTCCCATCTGCATTCTTGTTTTGTTTTTTAATTCTTTTTCTCTCTCCCCTCTTTTTATATCGGCTTTTTTTTTCTTGTTTAGGGATGTACGCTGAGAGTTTGCTGTCAAGTTCCAGTTCATAGAAGCCTAATTAACGCCCTTGTTTAGGCTCATTTGGTCAAAGAATACAGAAAACCCAGGGTTTTGTTCCTTTTCCTCCACCCTGCTTTCGGCACATTGGAAGCAATTCATTTGACTGTCACTGCAGGGGCTTGCGATGCAGAACCAATTACCTTGGCCCCTCTGAGTTGAGATTGATCTTTTTTTCCCCTCCCTTCTTCCCTCCCCAACCAAGTATGAAAAAGCATGGTAAACTAAATAAGGGTTGAAAAAGGTCTCAGCGTCACCTTTTTGTTTTCAGTCTGTAATTGGGCATAAATGTCAGACATTGTAAGCTCACTTCAGGTCGCTGCCTTTAATGTGTTCATTTTTTCAAAGGGGTGGGGGTGGGGTTGAGTGTCGTAATGGCCCTAACAACATTATTATGTCCCTTTGCAGAGAATTAACCACTTCCCTGGCATGGGCGAAATCTGCCGGAAAGACTGTCTAGCGAGAAACATGTCCAAGTAAGTGTTGTGCAACACACAAATACAAAGACTTTGATGTGGTTACAGTTCCATTAGTTTGCTTTTTGATTTTACAACGCTATACTTGTGGCGTGTCATAGTTAGTTTTTAATAAGTGTGTAAAAGCTACCAAGCAGGGTTTGCTTACTTTCTCGTCTTCTCTTTACTTATATTTGCAGAATAATCAAGTGCCAACCTCAAGAGTACAGCTTCATACCCAAAACTTGGATCTTCCCTGCTGAATATACACAGTTTCAGAACTATGTCAAAGAACTACGCAGGAAACGAAAACAGAAGACCTTTATTGTCAAACCTGCTAATGGGGCAATGGGCCACGGGTAGGTCAGACGCGTGTGTCCCATTATCTATCCACATTGGCTGAAAGAGAGACAATAGGAAGCAGGGTGAGAAGGGGAAGCTGAGACTAACTATGTGAGACGAGAGAAAAGGCATTCAGAGGTTTTTGATCCTCACATGGGTTTCTGCGGTTATAGCCACAGAAGCAGTAAATAACAGTTCATAAGCCAGTGGTTATCGCTTGTCTCTGCATGTGATTATTAGAAATATTTATGAGGCAGCATCAGCCATATGAGGCGGATGGAAGTTTATATATTCAGGAAATATTTCAGTTTTGCAAGGTTAGTCGAGGCTGAACGTTGAGGATTTAGATATCACCTCCAAATTTGAAAACTTCTAATGTTGGTTATTCAGTAGCTTTACATTGCTTTGTATGAGCACTTCAATTCATAGATTTTAGATGATAAATGGTATTTTGATTGCGGATAAGCAGACATGTGATTGCAGCAAATCAAATTGTTATAATTTGAGTTGAATGTTAAGTTGTTTTAGTCAAAACTTTACACGTTTGAGTGAAACAAGATTTCATGTATATTTTAGTGTTAGAAGACTTGATTTTGCTTTACACATTTCACCAATACTTCTCTAGGATTTCAGCATTAGTTCATTTTTTCCTATCTAAATCTTTTGAAAAGGAATTAAGCGCAAGAATTGATCAATAAGTGGTTGTGCCTTCCTCTTTGGATTCAATAGGTTTGGCTATTGAAGTACAAATAACCCAGCATACTTTATCTCTTGCTGTAATTATTTTTGAATATATTTTTTCTGGAATAATGTGAGCATTACTTTCAACTCTACGCTGCACTAAGCCCTTATTTATTAAAGAATAAAAAGCTGCAAAGGCTGAAATATTGCAATACATTAAGACTATGAAAGATGATGAGTTTAGCTCGACCACTCAACTGCAGGCGGCCCACAAGATTAGATTTTTCTCTTTTTTTTTTTCTTCTTCTGCATGGTGAGTCCCGACAGGAAATTAAGTTATATCAACCCTCCGTGATTCATTTTTTCGTCAACCAACTAAATAAAGTTATTGTTTGTGTCTGAAGGCAAGCTTGTCATGAAGAAACAAAATAAAAATGTGTGCGGAGCTTAAAAAGGCAGAATCCCCTCCAGTGCCAGATTAGGTGGGGCGAGTGGGCTGTGATTATGTGACATCCCAGCTCATCAATCATGTCGTCTTCTCCTCAGCTACTTCCACTACACTAACTAACACTGTTAACTCCATTCTCATCATTCACTCTGCTGTCTGACTGTGAGGATACCCCTCCATATTTAGCCTGAAACAAGTCCCGGCTTTTTTTCTTTTCAATCACTGTGATAATAAATCAGTGTTTCAGTAGACAGGGGGAGAGAATTTATAAACACTTTACACTGAAAATTATTTAAAGCTAAATAACAACATCATTATAAGCTTATACAGAATTAACATCTCAAATTTTCAGATTTAACCATAGGTGTAAAGAGTACTGATACAGTATATCCTACTCAAGTAGAAGTACCGTCTGATTGAAATTGTACACAAGTACGACTTTATGTAAGTCATACATAAAATACTCAAGTACAAGTAAAAAGTAGCTCAATTAAATAGTACTCAAAGTAAAAGATGATAGTTACTTTCACCCCCCATGTTTATTTTTGGTAATAAATCTTGCCATGGTTTCCTTGCATACAGTAAACATCTCATGTATAAACTTAAAATGTAAGAGACCAAATTTTGCACGATTGGAACTGAATTTATTTTCCACAAAGGCATCTGTATAAAATAAAAGGTTTGTCAAAATATACAGTTCTTTTTAAATGAAAATAACATCAATGAATTGAATTCAAACTAAATAAAAAAAATCTCAGGCTCTAAGTATAGTTACATTTATGAACTCTTACAATGAGAAAATAACCAGCATTCAATGCTCTTTTGGCACCGTGCATTACGTTTAATCCATATGGTCGGCTATGATGTGATATTTTGTAGTTTCATAATGACAAAAAATGATAATTTACTCAGTAACAGTTGAGTGTAGAAATGTAACAAATGGCTTTACTTCTTTTAAAACGTGCTTAAGTACAATTAAAATGACTGATTTAGAAATACACCCGTAAAAGCAACACAATTACAATAACATGAGTACTTGTAATCCATTACTTTCACCTCTGGATTTAACAAAAACAGAAGCTTAGATATTATTTACCCTCTGGTGGCTCAATAAGTTCGGACAAGATGCCTCGTCACAAACTCAACTTTTGAGGCAATCAGGGTTTTACCTTGTGGCCACGTGTTGTGTTTGTGTGCGTGCTTGCCTCAGAGTGATGGAGACTTCCAGGCCATGCATGCATCCAATTTAACACACGTCTGCCTTAACTATGAGTGATGGTGATATAGGTCAGCCACATTGCTCGTGCATAGTGGAAGATTGTTTAAAATCACCCCCCCCCCCCCCCACCCTCCCTTCAGACACACTTTTCAGACACACAGCTTTGAAAATAATGCCCCTTATGCAGCCACACAAATGTACACAAACTACCACACCTCATTCTTTCGTCCAGCGAGCAACGGTCTGCATACTATAAGACCTGAGTGCCCCTGACATAAGACCAAAGCAAATGAATTAGCGTAGAGGTTGAAACAGAGCACAATGTCGGCTCCTATTACCTGCACACTGCTAAATTTTTGGTAGCATAGCTTTCAGTGCGCAGCTGGAGAATGAAAGGAGAATTTGGCTTCAGGAATCACAAAGCTTTCCAGATGCCCACAGAGAAAACAAAACAACATTGTTTGTGGTTTACCTGTATGGTTTGTGTTTATTTGATTTTTAGTTTTTATTCAGATGGACAGATTTTTAAGAGGAACAACATTTTTTAAATGAGTGCTTGACAGAGATAAAATATCTACTTTGACTGAAAGCAGTGTTAAGGCACCGTTTCCAACCCCCTGAATGTATGGCGGTACACGTAGAGAAATTTGAGCCGAGTGTGAATGTTCAAAGTAAAACCATGACTTCTTCCTCTACCTGGATTAGTTGTATGGATACAATACAGTTAGCTTGCATTTATTTTATTAAGTTTGTGTGAATGTTTAGATACGGCTCATTTTTTCCTTTAAATTTAATCAGAATCAGAATCAGAATTCCTATATTTATCCCAGGGAGAATTTGCTTACAATCATAGTATGAAACAGTCGACATAGCTTTTTTTTTTGTATAGATAAAAACACATTAATTTTCCCATTTCAAGACTTCCAATATTAACAAGATTAATGTTCCATCTCTCTAGGATATCACTTATCCGAAATTGTGAGAAGCTGCCCGTCCAGGAGCACTATATCGTTCAAGAATACCTGGACAAGCCCTTCCTAATGGAAGGATATAAATTTGACCTGCGCATCTACATTCTCGTGACCTCCTGTGACCCACTACGCATTTTCCTCTATAACGACGGCCTGGTTCGAATGGGCACTGAGAAGTATCACGCTCCCAGTGAGGCTAACCTGGTAAGTCCTTACAGTAGTTGTAGACATTTATTTTACATTTCAAAATGAAAACACATGCATAGGCACACATATCCAGTTATGTACCATCAATTTTTAAGTACACTGACTGCTTGTTTTTATTATATCTGTTAATGTTAATAAACTGACCCAGTGTAGAGACAAAAAACAAAAAAACTGACTACTAACAGATTGACTATCATCATTCACACAGTTTGGATTCTTATGAACTCTCAGTATGGTTCTATTTAATTCAGTATATTCACATTTGACATAGAAATGTAAAAAAACTGGGAAAATGAGTTGGAAACGAACACATGTGCTCTCCTGTCACCTCTGCTCTACTGTGTGTTCAATGCACACATAAATGTCCACATGCCAGATGCCTCATGCACTATCCAACCGCTGTTATGTGCCTTGAGGTTTGGCTCGTGCTGAAACCCAGTCGGTTAAAACACAATAACTTGCACACAGCAAGTCTCAAATTCGATGTATAGAACAGGAATGGGCAACTCTATCACAGCTGGGGCCACAAAAATGTGATTGTATATGATCTGAGGGCCACATTAATCAACATTAGAATAATGACCGATCTAAGCATTAATGCAGGAAAAAGTTTTTTTTTTGTCTTTGTCTGTGGTTTTGTTGTTTTGTCAGTTTTTAGTAATTTTGTATGTTTTTGGAGTCATTATGTCTACTTATTTGTGTGTTTTTGGGGTCACTTTCTGTATTTTTGTGGTTGTTTTCTGTATTTTCCTGTCATGTTGTGCAATTTTGTCAACAGTTTGTGTTTCTTGGGAGCGATTCTGTAATGTGTTGTTGTTTGTTGTGTTTTTGCCATCATTTTGTTTGTTTAAGTGGTTGTTGTGTCTGTCTTTGTTGTCATTTTGTGTTCTATGAGTCATTTTGTGTGTTTTTGGAATTTCTTTGTGTTTTTGTGTACTTTGTGCATTCTGCTGTCAATGTTGGAGTTATTTTGCGTATTGTCTTGGGCTTTACGTTCCTTCCAACTTCTTGAAATATGGTTTTTGGGGATTTGTTTTGGCCGCACAAAATTAGACTGAAGGCCACATTTGGCCCCCTGGCAGCCAGTTGCCCATGTCTGGTATAGAACATATTCATCTAAAATATGAAGACAGATGCTGGTTGATTATACACCAATGCATATATGTGTGCATTGCCTAGCTCAGCCTGTGACACAAGATGAAGTGGGTAATGTCATTGAGGTGGATGTTCAATCCCACAGAGAGAGGCTCCCAGACGGCCACCAGGTGCTCAAGTGGCCTGCAGTCTCAGCGTTATTACCTGTATGCTAAGGACACGCATGTATTGTGTCACTGTGTGATGGATGATCTTTTAACTGAGAGATACACACAATCATTTCAGCAAGTTAGGCAGCTAGGGCCAGTGGATTTGGTCACAGGCCTCTATGTCCAGTTTGCATGGTCTCGCTGAGTGTTCATAGGTTTTATAAAAGTATTTCCAATACTTGGGGTGTCCCGATCCAATATCGATATTGGATATTGGTCCGATATTAGCCTGAAAACGAATATCGGATTCAAATTTCTGGATGTTCCGATTTTTTATTAATTTATTACATTTTTTTTTTAGTATATATGATTTATGCTGATATCGGATGAATATTGGTATTGGCCGATACTCAAGGCTGCAATATCGGTATCATATCGGAAATGAAAAAGTTGTATCAAGACATCCCTATCCAATACCAAAGTTGTATTAATTCAAGTTACCGTATTTTTCGGACTATAAGGCGCACTTAAAATTCTTTAATTTTCTCACAAATCAACAGTGCGCCTTATAATCAGGTGCGCCTTATGTATGAAATGAATATGTCAAAATGTTTTAGTACAACTTTGGTAAACTATGAAGCTGCACTTCTTGATGTATTTTTGGCGCTTCAGGGCTACCTTAGTCAGGTGCCTTGTGGAGTGATATGTACCTGTACTGTGCTTCAACATACTGAACTGAAAAAGTGAGTGTATTGTTCTGTATTTTATGTGTTAAACCTGAACAATGTTGAGAGTTATTGTTAATGAGTTGAATAAAGTTTGACTTATCAGACTATTTTGTTTCGCTTGATGAGCCTTAATAATAATAATAATAATAATAATAATAATAATAATAATAATAATAATAATAATAATAACAAACCGGTGCGCCTTATGTATGAAAATAGACCCGGTCAGAGCCATTCATTGATAGTGCGCCTTATAATTCGGTGCGCCTTATAGTCCGAAAAATATGGTAATAAATTAAAAAAAGAAATACCCAGTTCTGACATTATCTATATGCATATGGGAACAATGTCATCAGCTTGAGATTTATCATAGACATTAACATTTTAGATTATAGGAAGGAAAAACATGACTTCTCTCATTAACAGTAATGATTCATTCAGTTGGTTTTTCAGGTGATTCATTAGCGGTTGTTACCAGGTACTAATATATAATTGATCTATGATTTATTTATTTATTTATTTTTTCCCAACACTCACTTGGTAGTTCATAATTTAGGAAATGTCTATAGTTCAAAAACCATGCACCCATAGATGCAGGTAAGCCTGCTCCACACTGCAATGGTAAATTGTATTTTTTTTTTAGATAATTATTTTTTTAAGTCTTAATTTTTTTTTAGACAAAATGCTCACAAAGAAGTTTTTTTTAAACAAAAACACAAATGACCCAAAAGCAAATATAGAGTATTTTTATGAAGGAAACTCAGGATATAACAAAAACCCTTCAAAATAAAACACTAAAACTGTCCCAGTAGTCCAACGCGAGTCCTTTTAAATCACAAGACCAACAAATAATTTTTGACTCAAAAACAGCCACCCCAGTTAATAATAATAATAATAATAAAAAAAAGCTAAGATTAGTGAATCTAAAAGTACCTCTACCCTTTTTTTTTTTTTTTTTTTTTTTTTTTTTTTAATTGTTATATAATTTTTCGTATAACCTGGACCTGGTTGTCACACTTTTAGAGAACATCTCCATTGGATAAAACCCACACTGTGATTTAATTACAGTGTTAGAAATGTGAATCACCAACTGTAGTAGATGAATCTTTTACAGTGTAACTGGGTTCAGTGGAATACATGAACCAGTTTATTATGTGCACTTTGTTGATTGCCTTTAGAATAGTTCTGATCAGTTAAATCTATCAGTCAGTTCATTTGTTTGCCATCATGTTGAGAGAGTGCATGTACAGCTACTTCTGTCATGTTTATCTCTTTTTTGTTTGAACACTACTGAGGACCCCCTTGATGGTTCATCTCAAATGGTTTATCCTATAAATAAATAAATAAATAACTTAAGGCCAGAAAGGGAGACACAAAACTATTTCTTGCACAGTAGACAATTATGGAAATTATGGAAAATTACAGTTATGGAACATCTGGTACAAATGAGAAGATTTTTCCACATTGTTCAAGTTTCTATGGAAATTTGGATATGTTTTGCAGCAAACTGAAATGATTTTTGTCTTCACAGAGCCAGCTCTACATGCATCTGACTAACTACTCGGTCAACAAACACAATGAGAACTTTGAGCGAGATGAAACAACAGACAAAGGCAGCAAAAGGTCCATCAGCTGGTTCACTGAGTTTCTCCGCACCAATGACTACGACGTGGCCAAGTTCTGGGGAGACGTCTCTGTACGTGGGCAGTCAACCAAAATTGAAATTGTTGCAAACACAAATACAGTGACACATGGATAAGTAGAAGAAGGAGGCTTCTTTTTTTTTCTTCTTTCTTCTTCTTACTGTGATACACACGCGAATGCAAGCGATGCCAGAAATACAATTGAAATGTAATCTCTGTGCGTGCTCACACATGCTGTTCTCACTAAGAAATGCAAGTTTCAGAGACTACACAAGTAGACCAGCTGAGGTTTGATATGATTTGTTATGACAGTGATTCAGGGAGCTTGTTTAACTCCAGGAAGAACTTGGAGAAAACATCATTCCTGGAGGATGATATCTGGCACTGCTCTAAGCTTCTCCAAACACCTCATCTTGGTTCATTTTCTCTCGAACATGGACTGGTTGGAAAATCTGCTGTCCTCCTGCACCAGAATTCTTTAACTTATTTTGTCTGCAGTTTCTTTTCTTTTCAGGGACTTCTTTCTTACAATCCAGTCTTTTCAGACCTTATTTAATTCAAATTGGTCAGCATTCCGTCCTTATGTGTTTTGACCTTGACTCAGTGTCACTCTCTCTGTATTTTGGACTATTTTCTCAATCCTAAGCTTAAGTCTTTTCTTTTCATTAATATTAAATCAATTTCTTTATAAGAGGCCGTTGTTTCAGAAGGCACTAAAACATCTGTATTTCAGGTCCAATTAGGATTTTGTTTTCTAAGCCTTTCATCTTTCCTGTTGTTTAGAAACACACCAGTGTCTCTTTTCAGCTTAATCGGACCAACCTGTTCTCTACTGGCTTGCCTGTGTTTTCCTGCTTTTTTTTCTGGAACTTTTACCATTTTAGTATCATTGTTATCTGTTCACATTTCTCCCTCTGCCTTTTTATTTCTCTGCTTACATTTTGGTCATTGATCAAGTTGCAATTTTATTGAAAGTTCCACTGTTTTGAACAATTGAAGAGAGCCTCCTAATTAAGCACTTTTAAAGAGGACCTGCTGTCCAGACTCTTTCAATTTTGCCATTTTACGTCATAACATATGTCATGCATGCCCTGCTATTACATCTGATCTTGGAGTAACAAAGGAAGGGTCAATATCAGAATATGCCGTTTGCTTGAGTAACCACATAGTCATTGGGTGCCTGCACAATGTTGGCAAACCAATAAATGTAAACTTATAATTATATCAACTCAAAAGTTTCCAACGTCCATTATCTGAAACCTAAACACGATTAGAAGTGGATTGAATGAAACCAGATTTATTGAAACTACCAGTCTGCAGGACACAGAAAGTGAAACATTTTTTTTCCTGCAAGTTTTCTTGTATAATTGTCACTATTTGTTCCAATTTTCAGACATTTGATAAAACAGTAGCTTTTTTTTTTTATCCCGCCAAACAAAATTGATAAATAGTATATTTTGTCATATTGCTGCTTGTAAAAGCTGAGATTTTTCTTGTTTTTGTGTCCTGTCAGGAGTTGGTGGTGAAAACATTAATTGTTGCTGAGCCCCATGTGCTACACGCCTACCGCATGTGTCGCCCTGGCCAGCCACCAGGGAGCGACAGTGTCTGCTTTGAGGTTCTGGGCTTCGACATCATACTGGACCGCAAGCTCAAACCCTGGCTCTTGGAGGTAAAAATCTCTATTTGCATTCCTTTGGTTATTTTAATTCTAATTTTTGCTGATTTTGTTTGAAAAAAAAATATATATATGTATATATATAAATATATATAATTTTTTTTATTTAAAATTAAATTAACACTGAATATTGTTGAAGACATCAACAACAATACGGCTATATTATACCTTTATATAAATTATTATTATTATTATTAGACATCAATTTTATATAGTGCTTTTCTGGGTACTCAAAGTCGCTTTACAATGAAGGGAGCAGTGTCGGGGTTCGATGCCTTGCTCAAGGGCACCTTGACTGACACAACTTGCATTTTAACAAAGAAGTGTCTCAATAGTGTGTAGCAGTGTAAGATTCCATGTTAACTTGTCTCTATTGCCATTACTGTAAGTGCAGCTTGAAAAATGTTTTTGCACCAGAAGAATCACACGCTACGTGTGCGCACACACACACACACACACGCCAACTCATACACACATCAACAGAATCCATAAACTCAGCGCCCACAAAGACATTCTCAGTGCCTAACGTATGTGTTTCCCATTCACTCATTCATCTTCCAACTCGCTTTTTCTCCTCCGTGTCGTATGTGTTTCTGAACCACCTTAAACACGCAGAGAAGCATGGAAAATGAGAGAAATGCACGAAACCTTAACCTCGCTCACACAATTACATGCTTGTGTGCACTCGTACACACCCACACATGAATATCAACGTGAGCGTACACACAGAGCAATAAACATGTTGAGTACTAAGATGTAGGTCAAGACGTCAGGTTGACTCGCAAGGTACTCTCCTCTTCTTCTCTCAGCATCAACTCCCAAGTGTCAATCATTCAGGAGATGCCGTCAGTTTGGAATCCACTCCAGGATTTCTTTCTCACAGTTTCGATCCCAGCCAGTTGTGAAAAGTGTGACCTAAATCTTTTAACCCAAAGTGGCTGCGCCTCCTTTCAATTCCTCAAACTTACTTAAGGATGGGAAGTGCCTTTAGGATATACATTTATCCACATAATACGAACAAGTACAATGTAGAATTTATTTTTTGTTTTTTTTTAGTTGAAAGTGTTTTTGATATTTATGCTGTTGTAGTTTTTTTTACTGCTCAATGAATCTTTAGGATTAGTTTTCAAGTTGTAGTAAAGCACAAATATTACAGAGAAGGAATCAAAAATGACTACACTCACTGTCACTCAATGTGCAGTCACGGTGTTCTGGCTCTGTGTGTGTGTGTGTGTGTGGGTGGGTGTGTGTGTGTGTGTGGGACTTAGAAAACAGCCGTGAATGCAGTTGTTCCACTCCAGCAGTAATGATCTCCCCTGTGCAACTAACAGCTCTCTATAATTCTCATCAATTAACACCCCTCTAACGAACACACAACACACACCAACACACCATGACCCTGCTTCTCTTTCACGCAACATTTACACCAACAATCATTTATTTTTCAGAAATTCAACTGATTAGTCGGAGGATATTTGCTAGAACAAGGCCTCCTTTTTCAAATCCTCACTGCGGACACTGTCGAGCCTGGCAAAAACGTTATTCCTGCTTTTTAGCCCATTGACATACCCCAAAGGCCTATGGCAAGACCTTAGGCCTAAGATGAATTTTTTAGTACACCAATTTGCTACATTTTGTGGTGATAGGAATCTTTTTTTGCCATGTTAAATGTTTTTTTTCATGCTCGAGTCCTTCAAAAACGTTAAAATTCGTGTTGGAAATGTAGGCGTACGCTTGGCACACAGGATTGTTTTACGTTTGAGGACTGCACAGCTCAAGTTTCCTTTTTGTTGTCACAGCGAATTACATGTGCCACGCCTCGTTTGGGTTTCACCCAAACTGCTGCTCCAACAACGTCTTCTTGGACTTTTTAAAATGTCAAAGTCGGTTGTTGGACATGCAATCCTGCAGCCAGGAAATGAAAGTTCAACCTGCGTAGACTCAAAGTTGGTTAAATACCTGAAAGCTAAGATGGTATCACATACAAGGAACCTTCAGATGACATTAGGCACGTCATTTGGGTATGTAATTTTGTCAGCTGTTTCCGGAGTTCTTGTTGGTGGGAACGGGAAAAGGAGCGTGATTGACTTTCAGGTCTAAACTGTACAGAGAAAATTAGGCTTTTTAAAAATTGTATTTGTCTCCCTTTTTTAATAGTAATTAAACTGCAATTTTCACACACTCTTGGATTACAGGACACTTTTTTCATGTGTCCTGTACACTAACATCGGGCAGGCACAAAGGGAAATTACTGCTAATATATACTGTAGATAGCAATTGCAGTTGCTCAAGAAAACCAGCTAACAGACACGCACACACCTGCTAAAGAGCTTCTCTCAGGGGTTATAAAAGAGACGGCAATGGGCTGTTGGCTTTATACTAAGGTCAGGCATCAGACTGAAGCAGAAAGCTGAAAGCAAGCGCAGAAAAGAGGGACATGCTTTTGTGTGATTCTTATCTGAATTTAGAAGGTTTCAATACAAGTTTTCCTTAATATTGACATTTAGAACATCAAGACTACACACACGCACACACGCAAGCACGCACACACAGGCGCACACACGCGCACACACGCTAAAATGTTGTAACCTGAGACATTGACTTTCATTAAAACAGCCCAGACAGCATCTGTGTCTTGTAATGGGAAGGCGTTTCATTCAGCCGTAATCTTCATACAGCCATGCACATGCACACACACGAACACATACACACACACACCCAATGCTATTTAGTTCTCTTCAGGAACCACTGCACTACAAGCACGATGTAGTGCTTTTTGAAAATTAGGGTTCAGCGGTCAAAGAGACCAACACGTGTGTCATCTGTTAGTCATAAGAAGTGCATTTACTCAATAGCAAAATATTGAGTAAATGCGGGGCAGCATAATCTCCCATTCATTGTCCTCAAAAGTATTTTTACAAAAAGCATGCGTCATTGTTTTTCTGATGTGGACGAACAGATCCAAAACACCACAAACAGTGGGTTTAGGCCCAGCCTCGTTACAGGATCCCATTCACTTCATTTTTTAACTTGTTTCTTCACATGCAGTATTTAAAAATGTTCCAGCTGGTCAAATCTGAATAAGATTAAACAAGTAGTGAGCATGAATAATTAGAAAACTGCCTGGATCCCACAAAGCTGTTGTTCCATTGCCGAGTTCCAGATAACACAAAGGCAAGGGTTTTTTTTTTTCTCTCACTTGTCGTTAGGACAACAGTTAGAACACAAGCGTGCCCATGTTTGTGTGTGCTGGCATAAATGAATTTGAGGTAGGGTTGTTAGCCAGTGGTTGATTTCTTCCCTTTGACTCTGTGGTTGTTTGGCACATTTTGTATGTGTCCACTCAATGAGACTGTGGGCAGGCAGTAACTCAGTTTGGGACACAGGAGCAGAGTAATTCAGATAGCGTTCATACAGTGAAGAGGGAACAGAAGAAAATGTTTGCTTTCTTTAAAAGCGTTGATTGTACTTGTCGTTTTTCAGAATTTAATAGCAGCACCACCAAACTGGCTTAAGTGATTACACCCCACAACACAAAATGCACAACTGTAACATTACATTGCGCTCAACTTATAATAGTCGACTCTTCCCTACCGCTTCCATTGTTCTCCCTCGTTCCTGTTCTTTTCCCCCTCACTTAGGTGTAACACTGCCCTTTCTTCTTATTATATTCTCCCTTTAATAAAGTATTTTTCACCCTTCCTTAGGGAGGGCTGGTGATGGTCACAATTATGCATTAAAAAAATGTATTTATTTTAATTGCAATAATAAAACATGCACAGTTGTAGTGTTGACCTTCGACAGCATGTGCAGACAAGGTGAATAATGAAAAATAATACAATATCAGGATGTAGGAGCAAGAGTAGAAACAACAACTTTTCTGCCTTTTCCTAATCTATCTTATTTTCCATCTCTCACCTCACACCCCCCACAGCTACCCTTGTGACATCTGTGCAGAACAACTAGTAGCTAATGGGGTCGGTATGGCTACGTCAACTTTGCCACGAGTCTGTTTGTGTCTCGGTGCGTTTGTGCGTGTGAGAATGGGAAATACAACAACAGACCAACAGTCTGTAGTTGGACTGCACCCCCAAGGCCACTGATTCTTTGCTTACGCCCTCCTGCAAAGTTTCTCCCCTGTTCTCTGCCTTCAATTGTTTCAAGATGAGTTTGGTTTTCCTGTCCGTTCCTCAGATTCAACATAATCCAGACTTCCTCCTCTCCTGAGTGGAAGTGTATGTGTGTGTTTGTGTTAGAGATGTGTTTGTGGGAAGTGATCGGCGTAGGGAACCCTAAACAGATGCCATGACACAGACACAAAGAGACAAAGACGCTTTTCACCTCCCGCGTCTCCATTCCTAACACACGTGCACGCTCACACTGCTGAAGCTGATAGAAATGCTGACTTGTTCTAGAAAAAAAACCCAAAAAAAACCCTTTAACAGTTGATTCTTTGAGTTGAATATTTTTAACAATTAATTATAGCTTTAAGCACAATGAGTTTCCCTGTAAGCTATAAGTATTTGGTTAAAGTGTTATTGAGCTGATTCAAGCTACTCTGCTTTCACTTCTATCTGCAGGAAATTTGAGAAGGATTTCCTAACCACTTCGACAGCCAAATGAAACATTATTGTGTACCCAGGGTGATTAAGGAGGACATTTCTTGCCACCTGTGCTCTCCAAATAATTTTTTTATCCTCTCTGATGGAATTTCTGAGGATGAAAAGAAGGAGAATACATAGTTTCAAACACCTAATTATCTTCCAAAGCCGCTCTTGTCCATTTTTATCCTCCACTCTCCTTCTGCTTTAGATTCATCTTTGGTACTCGGTGAGTTTCATCCGTATTTCAATGTTCATGGATATAATACAGTATTTTTACTGACAAGATGGGTGTTGTTCCCCCTGTGAGCCCCAGGTGGCAGTAGTGACCTTCAAGCAACACTCAGGGTAAAAAAAAAAGTTTATTAAAAAATAATTAGAATGATGTATGGGAGTGTCTGTCTCTATTCACATCCATTTTCCCCCAACATGACTATTTCATGGAATAAGAATGAAATCAGGAGCAAACGTGCTTTGTATGGGGGATAGTTCAAAACACACTCCGTCATTTAGTCATTTATCATCAAGCACGCGTCACAGTGCCAGTGTGTGTCTGTGTTTGTGTCCATGTGCGCAGTCGAGTGAAAAAATACCAACTGTATTTTCATGACTGACATACGCTTCAACAGTGTGTTCCCCCGTGTGTGTGTGTGTGTGTGTGTGTGTGTGTGTGTGTGTGTGTGAGACGATAGAGAAAGAGATGTCATTTTTTTGGCTGTGTGTTTGGATTCAACGTGTGACTCTTTTTGGGAAACTTGAAATTACCTTTGACTTCTTGTGGTTTGTGTGATTTTGTGTTTACGAATCAGTCTCTCTCCAAACCATTTCTTGCCACTCAGGCTGGTCAGGCTTAAGAGATGAGTCCCGGGCCCCTCAGCACCAGAGAAGCACATTCAGCTAGAGCAGGGGTGTTGAACTCATTTTCATTCAGGGGCCAAATACGGATACGTTTGATCGCAGTGGGCCGCAGAGGTTGGGCAGCGAATAATTTCCACGTTAGTGCTACTTAGCATTTCCATTTATAAATTATATAAAAGTATGTAGTATATAAAGCACCGACAATATCCAAGCTATAGGTGACAGGTAATGACTATGTTTATTTAATTTGGTGAAATCTTGTCAAATTATTTAAGGATTGAGCAGGATTTTGGAAAAATTAGGTTTTTTTTTTTAACAAAAATGACTTCCATGTTGTTCTACAAACACGGGAAAACTGTGAATCCCTGCAAATATTGTAGAGTTACATTGGATTTGTCACAAATATTTGTAAAGTTTTACTTCCAAATAAATCAGTTGAAATGTCTTTATTTTTAAGTGTATTATTTTTGCACGGTGGCCAATATTTATGTTTGGATATGATGCAGTGATTAAAACCCAATTTCTCCTTCATTTCAATAAATAATTCCCATGAAAAAAAAAATATATATATTTTTAATTTTGCCAAAATTCCCAAGCTTAAGTTTCTGTGGAAATTGCCACATATTTTACTCCCCTTTGCATTTGCATTTGGTCATTTACACTGCTTTCTCAGCAATTTTTACTTTTCCCTGTGGGCCAATTTTGATTTTTTAAAGCAGTGTTTCTCAAATGGGGGTATGTGTACTCTTAGGGGTACGTAATGGCACTACAGGAGGTACTTGAGAGAGAGATAGAGAGAGAGAGAGGAAAATTAACACATAAAGTGTCAATCTTGGTCCCACCCCAGGCGTGAGATGACGGAAATGGTAAAAACTATAGAAATGAATCTATTCAGGATCGACTAAACCTGGAGTTTAAATGGGGTAGCCTGATATTTCTGAAAAAATGTTTTTTTAAATAATTATTTTTTAATTGAACAACACACAATCATAAACAACTGTATTTCTATACTTTCACTTTGTGAATCTAGTTCAACTAAAATGGAGTGAAAAAAAAAAATCTGAGCTCAAACATTCTTGATATTAAAATGGGGTCACGATCCAAAAAAGGTAGAAACCACTGCACTAAATACTGTTTCTATCCACTTATTTACAAAATGAGGTTCTTTGAAATGTGTGTTATTCATTCCATCATTATGTTCTATAGTTGTTTTGAAATAGTTTTCTAAGCAAAATGTCGTAGTCAGACAAAGGGGGTACTTGGATTCAGAAATAAGAGAGAGGGGGTACTTGGCCCAAAAAAGTTTGAGAACCACTGTTTTAAAGGGCCAGATCTGGCCCCCGGGCCATGAGTTTGACACGTGTGCTAGAATTTCCCTGTATCTGACCGGACCGCGTAAAATACCACAAAATGGACAAAACCGTGATTGATCAGATGACTGAAACAAGAGAGCGACTTAGCAGGGCGGCCAGCTGTCTGTCTTTCTGTCCCTTAACTACCCATGCTCGGTTTCTCTTGCTCTCACTCCCTCTCCGCCTTCCTTTCTCGTTCCTCCATTGTGCGGCAACAAACACTCCATTCTGACAGCGGTTGAACTGTGCCGATACCCTTGAGTGTGCAGGGCAAAATGGGAGGCTTGTCAAAGCAGTGGTTGTTTACAATCTGCCAGGAAAAATAAGAGGGGGTCGTTTTTCTAAACCGATTAATCATGAGCGGCCCTCGTACTCTTGTTACAAAGTATTCCAGACATAGAATAAATGTCAATGTGGGGAGGCAATTTGTTTTGGAAATAAAGTAGCCTATTGTTGTTGGTCTTGTGCTTTTTCTTTAACGTTAGATTCAGGGTGACAAAGCAGGCGCTACTGGCACAAAGATTTTGATGTTCAACATTAGTTCAACAACAAATACGTCCGTTGAGTAATACACTTTTTTTTATTTTTTTAAAACAAGGTGTTTTTTTTTCTTTTTAAAGATACATCAATGACACAAAATAATGTGAGTCAAGGTTTTATTTTTACACAACGAATGGAATGATTTTTTTTCTAATTCAAGTAGTTTCTTTAGTTTTTTTTTAATTAATTGCTTGTATCTATGTTTTTTCCTCTGTTCCCTAGGTTAATGACATGTGTATTATTAGGTTGATTGACTTTGCTCTTTGTTCATTATTTACTCTTTAGCTAACTGCGGGAATAAACTTGCTTCTTGTCTCTAAACCTTTAAAACTTACCACATGGAATTTGATAGAGTATATCAAATTAAATCAGCCATGTATAATGTCCTGGTTGCACTTCCTCCCTTCTGTTTGTACTTCAGGGTCTATCAAGATCAGAAGATCTACATACAGTTTACAACAATTCAAACCAAATGGACAGCTAAAAAAGCCCCCCCCCCCCCGATAACAACTAGTATTTCACAGCTGTCTTCATAAACTGTGGCAGGTCACTTCTCCTCCAATCCTACAGCTTTGAATGTTGAAATAGGAAGTTTAACTAGTATTACTTTGTCTTATTTCAATGATTTGCAGCCAACCTTTTGATCCCTGTGCAGTTAATTGCATGATCACATGTGGTTGAAACTGTCCTGAGAAAAATTATAGACTGATATGTTAATGCTGTGTTTTTTTTTTGTTTTTGATATTTGGCCTATGATGATGCGTTGCTAAGGTTGTAACAAATCAAAGAATAAATAAAAAGCAGTTTCTAATCTACTCATTTGACATTTTTATTGAACGCATCTTGGAGCAACCAAAAGCTCCTATAAGAGCCTGCCAAAGTCACTTAAGGAAATCAGAGCGGGGGTTTTGGGAGCCTTCGGGGGTTCATTAGGACCAGACTGGTCCAGTTTCCTCTGCCAGAGAGTAAAAAGAGAACACAGAAAAACCGACGGCTCCGGAGGAAGGTAATGGACAGAAAGTTAGTGCTAGCAAGCAGAGAGAGATATCAGAAACCCTGTAGGAGACGGCTAAA
Organism: Gouania willdenowi; assembly: GCF_900634775.1. Lineage (NCBI taxonomy): Eukaryota > Metazoa > Chordata > Actinopteri > Blenniiformes > Gobiesocidae > Gouania > Gouania willdenowi. The sequence goes on along the minus strand of NC_041047.1, from coordinate 17,185,473 downwards.
TAAAGAGCAGGAATTAAAAAACTAACCAGGAAGCTGCAACTAGCAAAATAGGAGGCAAAAAAAAACAAAAAACAGAAACAGAAATGAGGCAGCCAGAGAGTACTGTGATGCAGGGGTGTAGAACCACATTTTAGGCCCTGGGTACAAACCAACTTGCTGAGCCCCTACTGTAGTTTTTTGCATGGAAACTAGTATTCTTGCTTTATTTTATAAGCTTTATTTTTTCTTCACAATAACCTAATGACTCCATAGCTATTGCTTGTATTTTCTTAAATCAGTTCTACTGTATTTTAATGGTTTATTGAACATTTTGTTTGTGAAGGAGGGGGGTGTGTGTGTGTGTAACTAATATGTGTTACATATATATATATATATATATATATATATATATATATATATATATATATATATATATATACATGAAAAAACATGTAAAAAGAAGGTATATCACAAGTGTATTAACATGCATGAAAACAACTAAGTGATGTTTACTGTTTTAAGTCCATCTTTGCTGTTTAGTGCACTTTTTGATTGCTTTTTCTGCTCATGACAATAGAGAGCATTTGCACTTTCACTAATTGATTTCTTTTCTTTCTATTATACATAGTCTAAAAAGGTTTAAAATGCATTTTTGTAAACATATAAAACTGACTTTATCCCTCCCAGTACAGTGCCCATGCTGTGATGCTAGGCTATCCTGTGATAGCTTGACACCCAAAATCAATCTTAAAAAATATGAAAGAAGACATACCTTGAGACAACTGACAGTGTGGCTACACCAATGTCTTTTCATTGCGCCTGTCATTTGTGAAAGCAGACCTTTCTGTCTTCATACTATACATTGAAGCGTTGCTTTGTTCTCTGCGCACAGAGTGATATACTGTATGCTTCTTTATGTTGAGTGAAGGAGTTCAATTGGATTTCAGTTCCTATTCTTCTCTAGGAGAGAAAACTCATTCTCCAGCTTCTCTCATGAGTGCTTGTTGAGAGCACATGTGGGTGCATGTTGGCACAACCCCTATTGTATATGGATATTGTGGGTAGGGGGGATGGGGGGTACTGGGATTTAGTAGCTCACCTGTGGTATTTGTGAAGCAATTGTCTGAACTAGTAGAAGAGATTTAAGCATTGGGGGCTTAAAGAGAGAGCTTTATGGCAAATGAACAAATAATTACAATATTATAGGAAAAGCTCTGTGAGTACTCACTTTTTCCTGGCTTTACGCTGCTCCTGTATTTGAATTTGAATTCAAAATAGATTACTAGGATTTAGTTTATACTCATAATAGAGTCTGTTCACTAGTTCCTTTGATCTCTCTTTGATATTCACTTTTCTGTATTCAGAGAATATACCTTTATAGTCTAGTGTACATAAATGTTTTGAACTATGTTGCTGGTAGATTGTAGTCTTATCGTCATTACTGCTGTGTTTAACCAACCTCTACCACGGTTGACAACACACTCCAAACTCCTGCTCCTTTAGTCCCCGGCCGTCTGGTTGTGATGTAAATAATATCTTATAGCACTGTTTCAAAATCTGTCACACAGCAGTAAGCACCTTTGTGTCTGGATTAGCTATGGCTAGTTCAGAGGAGGGATGGAGTTACCGAGAGCTCACCATACAACCCCTGAGATAGCTTTCACAAGTCTGGGAAAGGGCTTTCACATTTTGAGGCAGGTTTTAAGGTTTGAAAGAAAATGAGATGTGTTTCAATGTTTGTTTGTTTTTTCCATAGCATTGTTTTTCCTATGGTTTAGTGCAGCCCTGATTGGAGAGTAGAATGGATCTTTAACGCCTACTAAAAGCTCTGATTTGTTCAGTTATGCTCTTTCAGTGAAAAATGTATCCAACACTTTTTCTGAAAGAAAGACTCCAAGTGCATTGTAAACAAATAGCCATAATATAGATTGAAATGACTAAAAATAATATATTCCCAACTATTGCAGAACTTATACAGAACTATAAAACTATACATTTTAATCCGGAAAGCAGCTAATGTTACAATTTAGAAGTAATTGTTTGTAGAGCCTACTGAGGCTAACAAACCTACATGCCCCATGTATTCTTTCATAATTTGTTTAGAACAACCATTAATTACTCTGTTATGTCAGACCACATGGGGCCAGTCTTTACTGCCTACATCCTCACAAAGTTCATGAATTTATACTTACATTGTACTGAATAATAAATCAAATAAGTAACAGATTCATATTTATATATTTTTTAATGTAAATTCCTCAAATTACCCCACTGAGGCATTGCTTTCATCTACAATATTATGTAATATAATATATAAATTATGAAAATGTGTCTCATCTGTTTGTCTCATCTTCTGTTTTTGAGAGAGAGAGCGAGAGAGAGCGAGCAACAGAATTGATTATTGTGTTGCGTTGTGTGCAGTCTTTTTACATCGCATCACATTCTATTCTTGTTGCTCAGCTGAATCTTTGTAAGCCCTTCCGTTCCTATAGGATACCATCAAAAATAAGGCTATTCTCCAATTTCCGTTCCAGTGGTATGTAATTGCTGCTATTTCATTAGCTGGCAAAGAGCATACTTTGGTTGCCATGTCATGAACACAGACCATTTATCCTCGGCACTCTGTTTGATGCGACGCCTTATGATCATGCACGTGTACGCACTCACTCAAATGCATAATGCACCAGCATGCACACATCTCAGTGACAGATTTTATACCCAGGTGATAGAAGAACACTTGTCTCTCTGTTCTCCTTATTTCTTCTCCATGTTTAGGGGAATTTTTTTTATTTCTTGCTCTAAATCAGCTCCTGTAATTGTGTGATGAATTGGAAGAAATGGAAAAAAGGATGTTATATTTATATATCTTTTACCTTTTCTCATTTCTGACAGATAAATCGAGCTCCAAGCTTTGGGACTGATCAGAAGATCGATTATGATGTGAAGAAAGGCGTGCTGCTTAATGCTCTCAAACTCCTCAACATTAGGTATGTTTTACTTTGTTTATTAATTTTTTATTTTTGACTCTGTGCAAACACATGCATTCATATGGAGAATGGGCTTTAGTGGAAACCTTTTGTGGAAACCTCTAGATTTGTAGGTAACACTTTACTTAAAATTTAATTCACAAGGCTGACGTTACACTGTCATTATCTGTCATTAGCATGAATAAGGTGTCTTGATGGCTTTAATTAAGTGTTGTTTGCTAAATGATAACACCTTTGAGGCTATTTTGGCATTCTTTGGGTGAGGAAGAAGGATCTTGTGGGGACAGGTATAGTTAGGGTTAGGGGTTTGGGTTAAGGTTATGTAGGAATAGACATGTTTAAAGGCATGGGCTACAAGAACCCCTTACCCCTCGCTACAACAGTAGGTTTAAAATTGTCGTAAAAGAAAAATTAAAAATCAAGAATTAAAAGAAAAAAGTGTGAAAAAAACCTTAAATAAAACAGGTCCAGGACTCAATAAAAGAGGAGAGGGTCTGCAGCGTCCTGTGAGAATTAGAACCAGATTATTGCCCCACCCAACTTAAAAATTACATAAAAATGAATGATTTAAATATGCATATATAAGATAAAGTGATTATGCCAGGATGTGTTGGAAGGGGTTGGGGAAGAGTAGGGTTTGGTGGTATCTGGGGTTAGGGTTAGGCGTGGCGAAGGGAAGGTTAGAGTTAGGATAAGCAGCAAAAATGGGTTAGGGTTAGGGTGAGAAAAAATGGGTTAGGGTGAGGTTGAGGGAAAGTGGGTTAGGGTTATGTGTCTGTAAGGGGAGGTTAGGGTAACGAAGGGTTAGGGTAACGAATGACACTTAATGACAGCCTTCGTGACACCTTATTCATGCTACTGACAGGTGTCATGTCATAATAATGACAGCATATTGTCAGCCTTTATGTATAAAACTTCAAGTAAAGTGTTACCATTGTCTTTTTGCAGTTTATCTATCGGTTTCATTTTGGGAAGCTTCTGACTTCAGTGCTATAGTGGCAACGTCTTCAGATATAAAAATAATTCTGGTTAAATTGTTGCTAAAAAAAGACATTGGATGACTAAGTTACAGAGCATTGCCTTCATGCGCTTTTTAATCACATACGCTGGGTGTGTGTGTGTGTGTTTTTGTGTGTGCTTCTGTGTCATTTGATTATTATGTTGTGGTGCGTAGGGTTCTGTTTCTGTTTTCTATTCTATATGTTTTGCTTTCTTCAGTTATTAGTTGTATTTATGTTTAGATTGTGCTTGTTGTTCTTACTGTGTGGTGTAGTTTATGTGCATGTTCAGTGTGTGGTTGGAGCTTGTTTGCTTTCATGCTTTCCTGTCCCCTGGCTACAGTGAGTCTGTCCACTGATTGATCATAGTGCAGCAGACCTCTGGATCCCTGCGCTCTTTTTCTCCCTCTGCTTGTCTTTCTCCTACTACTCTATATATAGTCTCAGTTTCTACTACGCGCACACACGCGCACACACATGCACACACACACGGACACACACACAATGGATCAATTACACGCAGCATCATAGATTTTGCTTGGCGATGTGTGGTGTGTGGTGAATCTAGCCCACATAGAAAATCACTCCGTCCTCTCGCCCGGCTCAGGCTGGCACAAACAAATCTCTTATCAAATTGATTTGGTTCCTTGGTTGTTGTGTTCTCTACAGATTAAAAGGGGAGATTTGGGTTATTTCATGAGAAATAAAGAAAAAAATGGAGGTCTTGAGGCAGCTGAATGCTGCTCTGGACAAACTGCTTATGTAAATGCTAAAGTGAGGGTTTTGTTGTACTTTATATGAATGGAAGGGGAAATGGTTGTAGAAGTAGGGTCTGACCTTAACTATACTCACAAGAATAACTGTATCAAATGGGTTTAATTGGGGCCTGGCTGGGCGTAGACATTGATAACCTTCATAATGCTAACATCACACTCAATATCAAACATTTAAATTGTATTCATCAACTATTTAATGACATTGTCAGCCTCACAGAGCTAAAAAGTAAGAACAAATTAGCGCGGAGCTGCTTTCAACTTGTAAATTGGACATTACATTTTATTTTTTTTACAGTAGCTTTACTGTGCTTTGGACTAAATGCTGGGATGTTTGAAAGTTTTAGGAAGAATTTGAGATCACTTTTGATGGAATATATGGATTCAGTAAGACATGGTACTGCTTTAAATGTGAGGAGGCTGGCTTGTTTATGTCGTCATTTTCAAAAAATAATAATGGTTGTGTCTTAAAATGGTTTACATAGTTAAAAACGGAAGAGTTTAAGCTTTCGAATGGTATATGACAATGCATTTTGACTCGTATTTGGGACGGTGGACGGTAAACTTTATTTCACCAGGAAGACCCTTAAGATAAATTATTTTTTTCAAAGGTGATATAGAAAAGAGCAGAAACAATAAAACATACATGCAATTAAAACACGAAATTGTTTAAATTTAAATCCATGAATAGCAGTTTCACTTTTCTTTTCTGTTAAAAGGCTTTTGAGTATGTTTTTGAATTCAGCCAGGGAAACAAAGATACTGAAGCTTTAGTGAAGTTTAGGTGAAATTCTATAAATTCTTTAGGTTAGGTAAAAATGCATACAGCATGGGTTGGCACTATACAGTACAGTATATATATAGTATATATTGCTTGACTAACTAATTAAATCTGAATTATTTTCATCCAAACAGCTAATCATTTTATTTATGGTTACAAAACTGACTGACACTAACATATAAAGTATTGCAACTGGGACAGATTTTGCTATTCAATCTATTGTTACTGTTATACATACAATATAATACAATAAGGCTGTGCAATTAATCTAAATTCCATTACGATTTTGATAATGACATTCAACGAATACAAAAATAACTTAATCAAGAAAAACAATTATCAATTAATTTTTATTTTTATTTCAACATTTTTGTTATACATATGTTTCATTTGCTACATAAAACAAAATTTCATGATTTAGAATAAAGTTGGCACATGAGAAAAAAAACCGATGATTAATACTAACTTTGAGTTGTTTAATGCGTGTATTCGGCCACTCAAATTGACCAACACTGATTGTTAGGTGTTACACCCTGACTATCATAGCACTCTACTAGAACTGTAATATACATATAATAATTTTTTTATGTTATATTTTTTATTTATTAAATTTTTCATTTATGCATATATTTTATCATATTTATTTTATTATCATTACTTTTTTACAGTTATTATTTTTGTCTATACAGATAATATGCTCCATGCTGTTGTCATGTAAATGTTTCTTTAAAAAAATGTTATAATTAAAAAAGTTTAAAAAAACAAAACAAAACAACAACATTGTTTTGAAAAAAAAATAAATAACTTTATGCTTGACAAAAAATTATTTGAATAATTGTGATTTTAATTATGACTACAATAATCGTGATTATGATTTTTTTCTATACTCAAGCAGCCCTTTATGCCAATATTCTCCCTATTCTGTACTGTTTCAGACTCAGTGATAAAAAACGCGACCTGGCTCAGCAGAAAGCAGAAGCTCAAAGGCGTCTCTATGGACATGGGTCCATGAAGAAACTCTCAGCTGCCTCTTCAGACTGGGAAAAACAGCGACATAAGCTAGAGCAAAGACGCGAGGAACTGGTAAGGCTCATGCATTTAAAGCATTCTTTTAAAGCCTGTGTACATTTCTAGTACCCAAGTTAAGGATCCAGACCAGCATCTGAAATGCAAAGCATTTGTACAAATGTTTGCTCCCTAACTGCATTAAAGCCTCCTCAGGGACTGAGACACTGGCTGAACAGTGTTTCAACAAACCTGAACCACTATCATAAATCAAAATATGTCTTAGAATTTATGTGGGCCACAACAAATTAAGCACATGTGATACATCTTTTGCAAGGATGTATATTTATCAGAGTTTTTTTTTTCTTCAGATACTTGTAATCATATAGCTTTGTAAATACCCCAAAATAAATATTAATATATATTTTTTTAAAAAAGTTGATCTGGGATCCATGTCCTTACCACATTTAAAAGCAACTATATCACATTTCTTCTAAGCACATCTACAGGTATACCAAATAAAGTGGCCCATTGGTTGAAATTGATGAAAAGCTACTGCAGCCTTTTTTCATTATTTCTGTGTAAGAAGTCAATGTTTTTTTTTTTTTTTTTTTTAAGATAAGCAAACCATTTCATTATTTTCATCTTTTCAAAGAACAGATTATTTTCTCTGCTATGCACGAGACAAATGGCAGCTACTCACACTGTAATGCCTCCCACCCTCTTTGATTAGCCTTTTGATTATCCACAGCAGTAATCAGGGAAATAAGAAAAGTGAAATTAGAGGCCCATTTTAAAGGGCAGCACATCATTGTTGAGTGCTGTAAAGGGGGACATTTGAGACTAAATTTAAACCTGTTGAAGGCACAGACTGCTCAGTATCAGTAATATTGTTATGTGAGTGGCTCCTTCCTCTCTTTACTATACAAAATGGCCTGATCGAACCCTATAATTATACCTTTGTTAGATATTAATACAAGCATGAATAGAATAACTTATGACTCAGTCAAAAGACGTTTTGCACTTTCGTTCTGCTATTCTCCAAAGCTGTATTCCTCTCCCACCTTTAATCGAGGATATGGATTAGTTTCGAAAGAACTTTCAATTCCGTTGTTTTTATCTCACTTCTAGAAAGAGCGACTTGCACAGGTTCGCAAGCAGATATCTAGGGAGGAGCATGAAAAGCAACATCTTGGGAATTACAGGTAAGAAAAGTAGCAAACACATGTTCAGAGGAGGCTCTTCTTCTGAGTTAACACCCATTAAGATTATGTCTACTTACTTTTATGAATGAGATCATTCACAGTGCCAAATTATTGGGAGAATAAGTAAGTAACTAAACTGAAAATGAATATACACACACAAGATATGTGATCAGACAATGCAATGTTGAAGAAAAACATCCCAAAAAAATAAATTAATTCAAGTAAATTAAATGAGGAATCCTGATTTAGATGCATTTCAATAAATAAACACATTTTCCTTGACAACTGCCAGCCGTTTTTTAGGTTTTTTAACCCATGCTAAGGATCAATAATCACACACTTATTAATGTATGAATACGCCAAACTGTTCGACACACATGAACATTTTCCTTAATTTTTGTTTGTCTTACGTGGAGAAAGAAAAAGCCCATAGAGCAACAGACAACAAGTGTTTCTCTTTACTGTTTCCCGTAAGTCAAAGTAGCGCTGCTGTTGCTTTTTTTCTTGATTTACAGACAGCTAAACCCAATCAGAACCCCCACCCCCAGCTCTAGAGTCTGATCACACAGCTTCTCAATAAATCAATTTGTGTAATGAACAGAGGAGGAGCCTGCACCCTGTTACACCTAAAGTATTCATTTAACAAGCCTTAAGCACCCTAAATTCTGTCATTTAAACATAGTAAAACAGAAATTAATTGTTGACTAAAGGCAGGTAACCCTCAATTTAGAATCCATGCAGTGAACATCTTACATGTAAGTGTTGAAACAAAGCTTTGCAGTCAAGTTATTTATGCTGCTCCTCTGAGATTGGTGTGTTTTTTCCCATTTGTTGTAATAAAATCCCAATTTAGTTAATTTGATATGAACAGATTCTTTAATCCTTTCAGATAATGTTTCTCAGGGAATGGAAGAATCAGGTCAACACACATAAACAAACTATATCTTTGACTAAGTATCACATTTGGAAAAGCTGACATAGAAGAATACCAACAGAGGAAACTGGAGCATTTGGTTCATCTCAGGCTTCAACAACCAGTAGCTTCTGGATCTGAACTGCAACAACTAAACCAACCAATAACGTTGTCAGTGACAAATAGGGTGTTAGAGTTTTAATAGTGACAATCGCTCAAGTCTTCTCCAAGTTACACCCTAAGTTCATACCATTAAATATATATACTATATGGGGCTTAAGTATTAGTAACAGTATCTAAATTAATGTTCACAGGGTTTTAAATTGGGTTTTTTTTGTCAGCATGTTTGGCCTTTACTATGTCTGTGCAGGCACAACCATTTCATTAGTTTGGCACTCGGGCTGGGTGGTGCTTATTTTGATTAATACATGAACATTGTTTTGATTTGACTGCTAAAGCATGATGAGTAGGGCTTTAGAGTTATATTATGAGGATAACCCAGCAGAGGTTTATATATTGTTCTAATCCCCTCTGGCCTAAGATAAACATTGAAAGCTGTTAGTTTAGTCTTAAAATAATGGCGCAAAAGTGGAATGTGTGGATCGGTTTTAGGCAACGGCTGCAATCAAAGAACTGTAAAGAAATAGTATAGTAACAGTGATTGCATTACATTATATCTAATGCTATTTAAGTCTGGTTTTACTATTGTTCATCACTATGACCTCATCTCTTTTTTTTACATTATCTAGATTTTGATATCCTTCTTCTCATTTTTTGGTTTGTATATTTGATCTGTTACATTCATTTTCTTTATTTACTTTACAAGCCTATTTTTTTCTTTTGACGTTCTCTACCTTCATGACCCACTTTTCCCCCTAATTCGTCCTTCTCAACCTCAATCCAACCTATCCCAGCATCATTCTCACGTCATCACTCTTAATATCACTACTGTGACCCCCAAATTCTTTCTTCGGTTTTTCTACTCTATCATTTATTGTGTCATTTCTCTTCACATTTATAACCCATAATCTTTTTTGTCCTTCCTTTTTTCTTGATTCCTACGTCGCTCCCCTTTTCCTTTCTCTCCGTGTCTCTGCGGCCTGCAGACGTATTTACCCCCCAGACGACAAGCTGCTGTTGGAAAAGTATGAAAGCCTGCTTTCGGCCGCCTTTCAGACCTTCCTCGCTGGGCGAGCTGCCTCACTTCAAAAGGAAATGAATAATCCTCTGAAACGAATGAAGGCACGTACCTCTGTGACAGACTGTCTCTCACACACACACACACACGCACACGCACACGCACACGCGCACACACACACACACACACACACACACACACACGATAAGTATGTTGAAGAAAAGATTCATGCTTGCATTTCTATTGAGATTCTGCCCACAGTAGCAAAAAAAAAAGAAAAAAAAAGTAGATGCTTGCAAATAATGGTCAAGGTGTGCGACAGTCCTTGGAATTTATTTGTCATTACGTCACTCATCTCTCTATATGCTCGGCTTCCCAACTGCTGTTCATTCTATCATTTCACAAATGTTTATTGTGCTGTGTACACACAGGCTTTTAGAAGCAAACCATATCCCACACAATGTCATTCTTATTTATTTCCAGTCACACACACACACACACACTACAAACGTATACACAGTGGTTGTGCAACCTGCTTGCATTATTTGTGTGTTTTATCATCGACTTGGAAATTATACATAAAAGATCCACAAATACACTTAGGATTGGGCGTAGTCATGTAATCATAGATTTACTATTGTGCAGTGGAAGCAGAGAAGTCGTTTGGTCTTTGGTAGAATCTCGCAAATCATTTAACAGTTAAAAGAAGACACTGCTACAAAAAACACTGTTACAATAATTTATGTCAGAAATGGAAGAAGATAATAAAGCAATAACATTGTTCATTCGATAACAATCACTGTGCATCAAAATGTATTCATTCATTGTACTGCATAGAGGAAAAACTATAAGCACAAGGAGAAAATATAAACTTTGGGTCTTTTGGACAACCATGAAATCACCAGGGTTGCGTCCGAATAGTCCCTCTTATCTTCTTTACTACCCACTGTTCCTACACCCCTGAAAGTGTTTAAGTGGTGGCCATGATAAAGAATGTCCGAGTTCTCTTTAAGCTCAGGAGAAGAGGCTCAATGCTTTCTTTTTACCTCCTTTAGCCTAGGAAACACTGATGCATCCTTTACCAAAGGAGACAAGATAATGCTGACCCACAAATCTTTGCAGCGACAACATTTAAAAGGACACACACACCAAAGCGCTTACGGAAACTCACGATGACCGATGAAGTAATGGAGATAAGTTACCAATGCAATAATATGCCTTGAACAACTTGATATATTCTAAAATCCATATCTTATCATATGTAAGACATATTAGATTATAACTGACATAAACCAGACACTGTGGTTCAAGAAAAAGGGATCAGAGACATTTTTAGCCACATTATGTTTTATTCAACATAATTCATATTTTTGAGTGGAAGTTGAGTGTGAGCAACCATTCTCAATGTGATGTTCTTTCAGTTTCACTTTTGTTCCTGGTAGCCTCTTTTCCTTTGATTTAAATTTCAGTCAATCAATCAATCTTTTATTTGTATAGCGCCAAATCATAACCAATGGTATCTCAAGACACTTTACAGTAGAGCAGTCTTAAGGACGGACTCTTCATTTTATGGATACACACATATGCATATATACGTATATGCACATACATATGTATCCCACACCCAACATGAATTCATCATGGCGGCAAGGAAAACCTTCTGTTAAGCAGCAGGAACCTTGTGTGGATCCCATTCTTATGATGAACAGCAATCCACGTTATGCTGTGTTGGGTGTGTGCAGAGGAAAGGGTGGAGACAGAGTTGTTGAGACTCTGTAACTCCACACTAAGGATCCCACGGACCTGCAAGACAAAAGCCAGAAGGAGTACAGGAGCAAACACACAAGGGAAGAAGCAGACATAGAGGGAGTGTTTGAGAGAGGAATGGGACCCTCTCCGGTCCCTCTCTAACCTAAATGACCTCTCTCTTAACGCCCTCTCCAACCTCTCTCCAACCGAGCATGCCAGACCCCCCCACCGGCAGTCTATGCCTATTGCATCTTAACTATGAGCTGGTTCCTAACTAAAAGCTTAAACCGTGTGATTTCTGAGATTATATCAAGTGTTTTAAATCTGCTTTTAGAAATGCGTAGTTTTTCCATCACGGCAGACGTCACTAACCTTCACGGCCGTCTGATTATTACGTCACCTAGTTGAAGTGCACCTGATTGTCAAAACAATCAGAAGCACCCACAGATGTTGGCCTGTGCAGGCCTGTGCTGGTCCTGGTGCGGGCGCAGGCTTCTCTACTACACGACCGCTCCCTGTTGCTGCAGGGCGGGCCGCTCAAGGCCGGCGTGCACTGGCGGATGTGGCCGGTGCCCTGCTGCGCCTGGGGTGTGGGGGGTGCCGCCATGCTCCATGGAGCCGGCATGGTCTGGGGGGTGCTGCGGAGTGGGTTTCCAGCTGTGCTACTTGGCACGCCCCTGGTACCAGTCTGCGCAATCTACCCTCTCCGTTGGCCCGCTATGTGGACGGACCAGGCTGCACCAGACAGGCCTCCTACATGGACACTTCACTTCACTCCCAGCTGGTCTGGCTCACTCACTTTGTGCACCACATCCCTATCCAACCCTTCGGGGGCTGGATGGCGGTGGGCAGGGCTGGCGCTTGTGCTACCATGTAGTGGCGTGGGGGGTGGCACTCCCACCTCAATTTGCCCTACCAATCCCTCCAATTTTAATCACTCCTCAACACACCATTCCCCGGAGGGTACGACCACCATTTCCACCCTCTGGAGCTAATGCACCACATACACAAAGGTTGGGTGGGGATCACTGCTCCCCTCCGTCCCCTTTCTTTTAATTGCACCTCATACATTCACTAAACACACACATTTACACAGGGAATAGGGAAGTTCCTCTCCATTGGGCGGTGGGTCTCAGGGGGCGTGGGGGCGTGTTGCTTGGTGCTTTCTTCACGGGGTCTCTCCGAGTGGTGTCGGGATGGCGGAGCGTGGGGGTGCCTTTTCCCTTCGGGTGTGGCTTGGTGCTTGTCTTGTCTCCTGGTGGCCTTGGGGACAATCCCCACGTTCTGCGGGCCCGGGGCGGCGCTTGGTTCTTGCACAAACATTGGTCATGGATGCACTGGCATGTCTTGGGCTGTGGGATAAACTCGTACTGGGCTTAACCTTAGACAAGTTGATCCCAAATACCACTTTTAGGTATAACCACTCACTCCTTCCCTCTGTTCACAACCACCACTATTATACTTAAGTTCTACACTTGTCACTAGACTGGCTGAATGGATTCACAACACAATAAGCACAATATGCACAACTATAACATCACAATATCACTTTAAAGCAGTTAACTCTTCCCCACCCTTTCCATTTAAGTGTAACACTGCCCTCTCTTTTTATATCCTCCCTTTAGTGTTTCTTACCCTTTCATAGGGAAGGCTGGTGATAGTCACAATTATGCAGTAAAATAAATTGATTTATTTAATTGCAATAGCAAAACATGCATTGCTGTCTTTAAAAGATTGGACTTTTTGTAGTGTTGACCTTTGACAGCATGTGCAGACAAAGTAAAAAATTTAAAATTAAATTAAAAAAATCACATTGCGTGTCCTTATGATGGCGAGGTTAAAAGAAAGATGCAAATATCACCACATTCACAGCCGACAACTCGACTGTTATATAATGAAATGGAAAAGTTCTAAACTTTCTTTGCTAATGATCTTTTAGGATTGTCCACCTGATCCAGAACATACAATTATCTTAACCACATGAAACCTTCAGTTAGGTTTACAGATACAAAAACTTATGAAAGGTTAGATCTGCCCTTTATCCTTTCTCAAATTGGATGTGTCATTGCTCTCCAAATTGTATGCATGGATACTTCTAAAAAAAGATGTCTACACATTGATCTCACCCTGATGTGCCATTTTCAAAAATTGCGGGAGTATCAATCATTTTTAAAAGTCATTCAATCAAGTTCGCACACTATATCACTATAATTTCAAATGATTCTATTGAGTTTTATTACTCAAGGCTTGTCAGTATTTTTCAAAATTTTTAAATGTATTGTTATACTTGACAATACATTATCTCATGAAGCTTTTTTCTGTATGTATTGGTGTTCAGGAAGAGGACATTTTGGATCTGCTGGAGCAGTGTGAACTGGACGATGAAAAGCTTATGGGCAAAACTTCCAAGCAAAAAGGCCCAAAGGTAAGAGGGACTGTGAGGTACAGAGAACGGGAAGAATGATGGCCAAATCCTCATGGGATCGTAGAAATAGTGCAATGAAGAGTGTCAGAAAAAGTAACAAGGAAAGGTTGGAAGAAGGGATGGATGTCTTGAACGAAGACCTACTGAGAGCACATCAGAAAAGTTTAGGAAAAATAAAGGGGTGGGTGGGGGGTAGTAGGTTAGGTTAGAAAGAAAAGAATCACAATGAGGCAAAAGAAGAGACCTTTAATTCCCTGCGGGGACAGCTGTCAAGTGCCTGCTCTCTTTCCATTTTCTTTCAATTTCTCTCTCTCTTACTATGACATGGACCTCAATATCTTCAATGTAGATGGCACATTATTCCCTTTATCGGCTGCCATCAGCATCCACACGTTAGGGTTAAAGCGGCTGGAGTAGCCAACGGTTGTGTTACTGACTCAACAATGCAGTTCAGGGGAACAGAAGAGGCCTTGGGTAGAATGAGGACACAAACACTCTTGTCCAGTATTGGACACTTGTTTGTGTCATCCAACACAGGTTAAGGAAAGTGTTTTGACAGCTAGATTAGCTCCTCAGTGTCTTGTTTGCAAGAGATGAATCAATAGGTGTGCACAGAAACAAGTCAAAATAAACAAAGAGACGCTAAAGTTTCTTGTAGCAGAAATAATATGACAGGTGACAAAGGGAGTAAATAAGAAGTAGGAAGTGAAAGTGCTATTGAGTTTCTTGTTGTTCTGGTTTCCTCTGGTTGTGTTGTCTTTTTTTGTTTGATGCTTTTTCAAGAGTCCACAGTGCTTTCACTAACCTCTAACCCTAACAGTTCTCTCACTTTACAACCCTGATTAGTGCTACTGTTTAGTTTAAACACTCATGTTATTTTTATTTCTGTAGAATTTATTTAATTTAATTAACATCTGGCCCGGTCTTTTCATCTTTTTATTAGTACCTCTCCTGCTTTATGTGTTTTCACTGTTTTTCTATCAGGCAAGGCAAGGCAAATTTATTTGTATAGCGCATTTCATACTCAAGGCAACTCAATGTGCCTTACATGATAAAACATTCAATTGTTTAAAATCAATAAAAACATTTAAAATCATCAGTAAAATCAATTAAAATCATCAGTAAAATCAATTAAAATCATCAGTAAAATCAATTAAAATCATCAGTAAAATCATCATTACATCAACAACATGACTAAAAATCTCTCTCTCAATCATATGCAGTAGAGAAAAAAAGTGCCTTTAACTTTGATTTAAAAATGTTCACATTGGATGCTGACTTCAGCTCTGCTGGCAGTTTGTTCCACTTCTTTGCAGCATAACAACTAAAAGCAGCATCACCATGTTTACTGTGAGCTCTGGGCTCCACTATCTGACCTGTGTCCATAGATCTGAGAGACCTGCTGGGTTCATACCCGACTAACATGTCACTGATGTATTCTGGACCAAACCCATTCACAGATTTATACACCAGCAGCAGAACTTTAAAGTCTATTCTGAGGCTGACTGGGAGCCAGTGTAAAGACTTTAAAACTGGAGTAATGTGTTCTGACCTCTTTGTTCTGGTTAAGACCCGAGCTGCAGCGTTCTGAACCAGCTGTAGATGTTTGATGCTCTTTTGGGGGATTCCTGTCAGATATAAAAGCATGGACCAGTTTCTCCTGATCTTTCTGAGCCATTAAACCTTTCACTCTGGAGATGTTCTTTAGGTGGTAGAATGCTGTTTTTGTGATAGATTTGATCTGACTGTTGAATGTAAGATCTGAGTCAATCAGAACACCAAGGTTTTTGACTTGGTTTTTAGCTTTTAAAGATCGAGACTCAAAATAATTGCTGACAGCTGTCCTCTTTTCCTTGTTACCAAAGACAATCACCTCCATCTTGTCATGGTTTAGTTGAAGGAAGTTTTCACTCATCCAGCAGTTTACTTTTTCTAAACAGTCACACAACACCTCAATGGGACCATAGTCATCTGGGTTCAGTGATAGATATAGTTGTGCGTCATCTGCGTAGCTCTGATAATCAACCTTACAGTTCTGTAAGATTTGTCCTAAAGGAAGCATATAAAGAAGAGGTCCAAGAACAGATCCCTGAGGAGCCCCACAGGACAATGGTAATCTATCAGATTCAAAGTTTCCAATGCTTACAAAATAGCTTCGCTCCTCCAAGTATGACTTAAACCATTGCATTACTTTTCCATTTAGTCCAACCCATGTTTGCAATCTGTGCAACAAAATTGTATGATCTACAGTGTCAAATGCAGCACTTAGATCCAACATAATGAGAACAGATACTTTTCCTGAATCAGTGTTCAACCTTATCTCATTGATCACTTTGATAAGAGTAGTTTCAGTGCTGTGATGAGAACGAAAACCTGACTGAAATTTATCAAATATTTTGTTGAATGTTAAGAATTGACTCAGTTAGTTGAAAACCACCTTCTCAATGATCTTGGCCATGAATGGAAGGTTGCTGATTGGTCTATAGTTAGCCAGTATAGAGGCATCCAGTGTTCTCTTTTTTAACAGAGGTTTCACAGCAGCTACTTTCAGGGATTTTGGTACGGTGCCTGATTGGAATGAGCAGTTAATTATCTGACACAAATCAGTGACAATTGACTTTACAACAGTTTTAAAGAAGTTTGAGGGTATTGTGTCAAGGCAACACGTTGATGGATTCAGCTGCTGAACAGTCTCCTCTATTGTTTTTGGGTTCACTGTAATAAACTCTAACATTGTAGTTGACTCATCCCTCAGTGGTTGAAGCTGTTCAAGCTTTTTGTGATTTTGCTGGTTTGTTCTGATGTTTGACCTTATTGATTGTATTTTTTCATTGAAATATACAGCAAATTCATTGCATTTTCCAGCTGACAGTAATTCAGGGGCTATCTGATCTGGGGGGGTTGTGAGCTTTTCAATAACAGAAAACAACGTGCGAGAGTTGTTGACATTTTTGGCAATAATTTCATAAAAGTATTGCTGCCTTGCTTTGAACAAGCCATCATTGAATTTTCGCAGACTTATTTTGTACAGTTCTAGATGAATTTGGAGTTTTGTTGATCTCCATTTACGCTCAGCTCTTCTACAGTCAGATTTCAAATTCTGCATTATCTCAGTCCTCCTCCAAGGTGTTTTCTGTGTGGTTGGTTTTCTCTTAGTTTTGATTGAAGGCACCACATCTATGACATTACAGACTTTTCTATTATACTCATCCAGAAGATCATCAACTGTCTCAGCACTCAATGTTGGTGTCATTGCTATGGCTTCCATAAACTGTGCACTTGTGTTCTCATTATATACCTTTTCTTTAAACACACATAACTAGGGGGAACAGATGTTACAGTCTCTAGGTCAAAAAAGACACAGAAATGATCAGATAGAGCTAAGTCTCTTACATCAACAGCAGAGATAAACACCTTTAGAGATAACCAGATCCAAAGTGTGACCTTGAGTGTGTGTCGGACCAGTCACATGTTGTGTAAGACCAAAAGTATCCATTAAAGCATACAGTTCTTTGGCAGTATTGTCCATGTTATTGTCTACATGAATATTTAAGTCACCTGTTATTATTAAAAAGTTGTATTCAGTGCATACAACTGACAGCAGTTCAGCAAACTCATCCATGAATTCTCCAGAATATTTTGGGGGTCTATAAATGACTAAAAACAGAACTCTTGAATCACCCTTCAGTAAGAATGACATATATTCAAAGGAGATAAAATCCCCAAATATTCTTTCTTTGCACTGAAATATTGATTTAAAAATGGCAGCAACTCCACCACCTTTCCTGCAAGTACGACAGTTATTTAAATAAATAAAGTCTTGTGGTGCACTTTCATTGAGAATAGTATTACTGATACCATCATTCAACCACGTTTCATTAAGAAATAAAAAGTCCAAGTGATGTGTCAAAATAATATCATTAATTAGTAGTGACTTGTTAACAAGAGATCTAACATTAAGAAGAGCTAATTTTAAAGACTTTACTGGAGACAATGGTGGACTTTTTGGATGACATGTTATAGGAGTCAAATTTTTATCTCTATAAAGCTTTTTGCTTTTCTTTAATTTCACAATTTTACCTGTGTTACCTGTCACCACAGGAATTAAAGAAGCTGCATTAACTCCATAGGGCCCTGATTTTTTCTGGTTGTTCCTAAAAATAGAGCAATTGCAGTCCGGACCCAGCACACATCAGACCTGTGTCGCTCTAAGATGAACACAGCTGGCCTGAGGAGAAGAGTGATCCTGGGCCTGGTATCGTCGAGGAGGGATGGGTGGTGCAGATTGGTTCTTTAGAGGAGATAAGATGGGACCATGGTAGGGTTAAGGGTGGGGTGTCAGTCTTGTGCCAGCCAGAACCAGCGTGTTCATCTGGGCAGTTAAATCCAAGAAGGCAGGGGTAGGAGAGAAGCTGGATGAGGTGGAAGTAGGTGAATTTTGGGGTGAAGCAGGTGGGTCCTGAGATCTTCATTTTGGGGATTTTTATTTCTTGCTGGAAGCTCATCGACTCCATGTTCTTTCCTTGTTGTTTTGTTCTCCGATGGTACATGTTGTCCTCTGTCTTTATCAGAACTGATAGCAGTGTGACTGGTGAAGTAAAACAAGTTGGATGTGAAGAGTTTTTCTCCAGCCTTGTTTAGACAGTCCATCTGCTCTAAAAAGATGACGACGTTCCCAAAAAATAGGAAAATTTTCTATAAAATTTAGTGAAAGGGCAGCACAAGCCGAAGACAGAAATTTATTCAAAGAGTAAATCCTTGAGAATTTCAGATCTCCTTTGCGGACTGGAGGTATCGGGCCACTGATGAACACTGTAAACAGCTCACAGTTTTTAGCAGATGGGTGAAATCCCGCTTTAACACCTCAGACTCCTCCTTGGCTAAATCATCTAACCCAAAATGAATCACAACATTTTTCAAATGTGGGTAATCTGCAACGATATGCAAGATTTTGTCAGCCAGGTCTGATACTGTGTCATTAGGTAAGCAGATCACTTTTACGTTGCTGCTAAACGTCTTCTGAGCATCTTTAACAGAAACGTCTCCCACTATCAGTGTGTGAGGTTGTTGCTTTGGCCGACCATGTCGCTTTTGTTTTCCTGAAGCACTTTCAGTCTTCGCAGTTCCAGAAGGTTGTGTGTTGACCTCATTAGAGCCAGATCCTAGGTCATTCAGCAGTGGGGCGAATCGATTACCCAGTTCTACATGAAACTGGGTTTGTGACTTGGTGATACTCCTGCCTTTAGCAGATGTCCACTTTTGTGCCTGGGCAGACAAGGGAGTTGATGTTGAGGCGGCAGTCTGCGAAGCCAGTGCAGGCCAGTCTGTCTCATTATTGATATCAGGGCGCTTTGCTCGGCCCGTTAGCCTTTGAAATGGATATGACTTTTTCTCAGGCTTAGCTCCCAGAGTATTCCAAGGAGGACTCGCACCTGTTGGCTTATCAACGGGAACAGGATCCTCCCTAGGCCTGATAGCTTTGTTAGCACGGGCTGGTAGCGAGTTAGCTTTATCCACTCCGCTGTTTTGAAACAGCGGCACAGTCGTATCATTATCATATCCACAGTGTCCATTAACCTCAATGTTTACTTGTATTCCTCGCACTGTAGTCTCCAGTTCAGTAATCTTTTGGAGAAGACTGCTGTATTCTGTTGTGGAAAGAGCCATTCTTCTGCTAGTTAGCTTGCTGCTTGTAGCTAGCTAGCTTGCTACTTAGCTTTCCAGTTGAGCCAGCAAATAAAAAAGCAGTAGATGATTACCTCAGAGCCAGAGTCAGATGGTAAATGATAGAGTTTGATGTTGAGGTATCGTATCATTTCTCAGAAGAAAAAGTTCATGTTTAGTAAATAAATTCCTCTGTGAGCTCCGCTCTGCTCTTTTGCTGCTGTCAGCTCAGCTGACGAAGGATCCATTTTCATTCTCAAATCGGCCAGTCGAGCATCTCTCTCTACATCTGTGCTTGCATGCTGACATTTACCTTGCTCCCTCCTGTTACCTACCCCATCAATCGGATTTTCCAATTTTGTTTTTATCCTTCTCCTGTGTATCTGATTGATCTAAATCCATTTTTCTCCATCATTTACCACAACTACAGGTGGTGAATATGTAAGTCCTGTAATCACTTCCTGGCTTTATTTTGGGTGGCTTGAATGCTCTGCCTAAAGCTGCTGGAGACTAAAACAAATTATTGTAGACCTCATACATCAAGCATAATTTGCTTGAAATGAAATATTAAAAAGGTTGAAATTGTTGCAGGGCTCTACACTAACTTTTCCAGTGGTAGCAGTGGTGCGACCCACTTTTTTTAGTTGGTCGCACCAGGACAGAATTTGGTCCCACCCTTTAATCTTCAAATTCTTACGCATCTCAATTTACATGAACACAATGTTATATAAAGAAGTTTTTTTTTAGTTAATGTATTTGAAAGGCTACATAAAGTAACTTGAATTTGATAACACATGATCATGTGGTCAACACATGCTAATTGCTCATTTCTTGCCACACATAAAGCATGCATATTTAACCAGCACATTGGTGGTTAAATGAATCTGTCCCCACACAATTAAAATCTCTATTTTCTTCCAGAATAGTGTTTTGTTGGTTTAGTTATCTTACTAGGGATTTAAAAGTTAAGGTTAGCCACAGGCGCAGGGAAAGTTGATGGTCTGTAGATGTTGCAGGAGTTGAAGTAGGAAGGTGCTGAGTCATTGCACAACAGGATTTATTTTAGGTTAAATTGTTATATCTTGATTTTATTTGTCATTAATCGCCTCTATAAAAAATAACACCTCATTTCAATAGTTTTTTTTAAAGCTATAGGGCGCCATTGCAAAAGAGTCAAAGAACCACATTAGGCCCCAGAGCCGCAAGTTGCAGACCCCTGCCCTGGGAGAACCACAGCTGAACATCTGGCCTGACATCGTAGTCCAACAGTTCTGGTCCCTCTATGCTGATTCTAATGAGCATGTTCGCTATATCTCGGCACATTTTTCCTTTTTACTGATGCCCTCAATGTGAGCGCGCTCTCACTGGGGGGCTCGTTATGCCTGGCTTTGTTCACGGACCACACGCACTCCAAAGGTGCACATCGGCGTTTATACTCTGTGCATTCACCGTTCAATTACCTGCAGCCAAGTTTTGAGCGTGCACCATCTCCTCACCTGGGCCCGCGAGGTCGTAGTAAAATGCCAAAAATAAATCATCAAACACACAAAGAACCGTATTACACAGTCATACACTCACACTACCATGGGAACAGAATTGTTCACTCTTTTTCCGCTTACGCCCGCCCTTTCCCCAGCCTCCCAGCCAATCAACACTCAGAACACATGTAAACAAAAACACACATTGGCAGAGAAAGCTGCACGTAACCATGATGCCTTCTTGGCCATAGGAAATCTCAGCATCAGTTTACCACTGAATACACAGGGACGTGACAGAGCGTTCAGCCGCTCCGTTCAAAATAAGGTCATCCATACGCACTCGCACTGATGCGACCAGATAAAATTTTCACTCGCACACACTGAAAATATACTCATTTTGGTCACAGTCTCGAGCCCTGTGTTGCTTCAAAGTTTGTTTTTATATCTATTGTAAACATTCTTTCAGAGAAGTTTTGCACATTGTGGGTTTTGGAGTGCCATGAATGGATGCATAGAACTGTTTTTACTTTATTCTTACTGTGATTTCTTGAAAATAAAAATGACTACATTGTTACCACCTACTGTTAGAGTAGTGTTACATTTGTTCACATTACTACAAAACCACTTTAAAATACATGATACCATTAAAAACAGGTCCACACGACCCACTTTTGGATGCCTATACTTGAGCGGAAAGTCTCTGTTTTGCAACATTTGTGTATGTTTTGACCTAAATATGCATATCCTCTATTATTGTCCTTGTGTGTATACTCTTTAGCAGTTAACCACCATGCCAGAATGCAGCCAAACACCGAGACGTCAACGACCACACTACCTGACTGACTTCACCAGCTGCAGCAGTGCTGATAACTCCTGCTCTTCTTCAGAGGTTGAAGATGAAGAAACGAGGAAAACAGGAGGGGGAAGAGGTGGAGAAAAGAGAGTGGAGAAAAAAGTTTCTTATGACCTTGGTGGAGAGTGCAAGGCTAAGAACTTAGCTGAACGTTCTGGTAAAGATATCTTAAGTCTTTGTTAAAAAGCTAGGTGAAAAGGTTGAATATAAACTCTCTCTAGAATATATGTTTGTTTGTTTTTTTGCTTACACTTTTTTTATCCTTCTTGTTGCAAAATATATGGTTAATGGAGTTAGCTTTAATTACAAATGTCAAGGCTCATTATTTATTGGATTATCCAAGATTTCTAATCCAAAAGTGGTCAAGGTCATTAGTGGTTCTAATTTTTATGTTAATGTTCATACCTTAGATCCCCCCCCCCCCCCCCCACACCTCCCCTCCCCCCACCATATCCTTGGATTTTAATTAGAGTCCTTAAGGGTGTTGTCATATACTAGGTGAAAGAAAATATTGGCATAGTTGTCGGCTTACACATGGAAAATGTTAGAGTCAGCACTCGAGGTACTTGGAAAACTTCAAAGTGTCCTAAACACTAATAGAAGATGTGTAGAAAAGAAAGAGCCATATGATTGAAAAAAAAAAAAATCTCCTTAAGTCTGACGCTAGAATATCCTGTTATACAGAAAAAAGATAAGTCCAAAGTATTTCCTGAAATTCACATAAGTCACATTTATTGAGTCACACACAGATGTCTGAAGTATTAGGGAGCACCTTTAATAGCTGTTGATTCACCAACCTTGAGAAAAAAACTGGTCATGGTTGCATTAGGGGTTTGTAGTTGCAGATATAATTTTTATTGTAGGACAAAGTGAAAAACTCTTGGACAAAGTTTCAACACTTGCATGTTTATTTATGTCTGTCGAGAGATATTGCCAAGCCGTTTTTCACACAAAGCCATCAAAAGTCGAAAACAACCTAACTCCTTAATGTTCTCAGTTGGCAGCTGCTGACACTCTTAGCATCTAGGAGCCACATAAAAACAAGCAGACTGCTAATTATTGGCATGTATACTCGATGTAGCTCTCACCGAGGAAAAACATACTATTACACTAAGCAGCAGAAAAGAGCAAAGCTGAGCACATAGAAGAAACGACTTCCTAAACATAAAAACATTCTGAGAAAGGATACAATACTTCATTTCACAACAAACTGTCATTTAACATCTGATTCAGGCTCTGAGGTAATTATCTACTCCTTTTTTCTTCACTGGCTCAAATGAAAGCTAAGTAGCAAGCTAACTAGCAGAAGAATGGCCATTTTGCACAACGGAATACAGCAACCTTCTCCAAAAGATTACTGAACTGGAGACTAAAATGTGAAGACTAGGAATAAACAGAGATAAATGGACACTGTGGATATGGGAATTGAAAAACTGTGCCACTGTTTCAAAGCAGCGGAGAGGATAAAGCTAACTCGCTACCAGTCGGCGTAGACAAAGCTATCAGAGCCAAGGAGGATACTGTTCACACTGATAAGCCTACAGGTGCGAGTCCTCCCTGGAATACTCTTGGAGCTAAGCCTTAGAGAAAGTTATGTCTACTGAAAAGGCTAACGGGCAGAGCACAACGCCCTAATATCAGTAATGAGCCGGCATTTGCTTCCCGGAACACAGCCCCGAATTCAACTCCCTTGTCGGCCCAGACACAGAAGTGGACATCTTTTAAGGCAGAAGAATCACCAAATCACAAGTTCAGTTTCATGTGAAACTGGACAATTGATTTGTGCCACTGCTGAACAACCAAGAGTCCTGCTCTAATGTGGGCAAGCTTTCTGCACTGTGAGGACAGAGAGCTTCAGGAAAACAAAAACTATATGATAAGCCAATGCGAGGACCTAACACTCTGATCATGGGTGATGTTACGGTTAAAGATGCACAAAATATGTTTAGCGGTAATGTGAAAGTGATCTGCTTACCTAATGACACAGAAGCAGACCTGGCTGGCAAAATATTGCACATTGTGGAGGAAGGATACCCAATTTTGAAGAATGTTATGATTCATTTTGGAACAAATGATGTAGCCAAGGACCAGTCTGAAGTGTTAAAGCAGGAGCTCACCCATCTGCTGAAAACTGCGAGCTGTTTGCAGCCTAAATTGTTCATCAGCGGCCTGATCTCTCCAGTATGCAGAGCCAACATTCTCAAGGATTTACTCTCTGAAGAAATGTTTGTCTTCGGCTTGTGCTGCACTTTCACTAAATATAATAGAAAATGTTCAGATCTTTTGGGAACGTAGATGCAGATGGACTGTGTCTAAATAAGGCTGGAGTGAAACTTTTCACATCTCACCTATTTCACTTCACTAATCACACTGCTATCAGTTGTGATAAAGACAAAGGACACTATGTACCATCGGAGAACAAAACAACAAGGAAAGAACATGGCGTCGATCAAGCTTCCATCAAGAAATGAGAATGAGGTTCGTCAACAGGAAGAGCTCAACCTCCCACCCTACATCTCAGTAAGCACCTGCTTCCCCACAAAATTCATCTCCTTCCACCTGATCCAGCTTCTCTCTTACCCCTTGCCTTCTTGGATTTAACTGCCCAGATGTACAAGATGGTTCTTGCTGGCACAAGACTGACACCCTGCCCTTCAATCAGCACCACCCAGTCCTCCTCAATGATGCCAGGCCCAAGATCTTTCTTCTCCTCAGGCTGATAAGAACATGAGCCAAACAGCTAGTCCTGTTCACCGTAGAGTGAGCTGTGTCTGATGTGTGCTGGGTCCAGACTGCAATATTTCTGTTTGTAGGAAACACCAGAAAAAGTTTTACTGGACACTTTTGGACTTATACAACATGTGACTGTTTCGACACACTCAAGGTAACACTTTGAATTTGATTATCTGTTGATATATTGTATCTGTTGTTGTAGTGCAGAATTTTTAATCTGATTGAGAAGGGCTGAGCATAAATGGAGAACAACAAATCTCCAAACTAATTTAGAACTGTACAAAATTTGTCTCCTTAGATTCAATGATGGCTTGTTCGAAGCGAGGCAATACTTTTCTGAAGTTATTGCTAAAAATATTAGTAACTCACGTTGTTTTCTGTAATTGCAAAGCTCACAATCCCCCTCAACCCAAGTCTAACCTTCAACAGAATATTTGATATATGTCAGTCTGGCTTTTGTTCTCATCACAGCACAGAAACGGTTCTTATCAAAGTGCTGAATGACATAAAGGTGAACACTGATTCAGGAAAAGTGTCTATTCGCATTCTATTGGATCTCAGTGCTGCATTTGACACTGTACCATAACATTTTGTTGCACAGATTGCATATGTGGGTTGGACTAAATTAAAAAGTTCAGCAATGGTTTAAGTTCTACTTGGAGGAGCAAAGTTATTGTGTAAGCATTGAAAACTTTGAATCTGACAGTGTCATGTGGGGTTCCTCAAGGCTCTGTTCTTGGACCCCTTTTGTTTAGCCTTGATATGCATCCTTTAGGACAAATTCTACAGAACTGTATGGTTGATTATCAGAGCCACGCAGACAACACTCAACTCTATCCATCACTGAACCCAGATGACTATGGTCCCATAGAGGTGTTGTGTTACTGCTTCCTTCACCTAAATCATGACAAAATGGAGGCGATTGTCTTTGGTAACAGGTAAAAGAGGACTGCTGTCAACGAGTATCTTTAAAAGCTAAAGACCAAGTCTGAAACCATGGTGTTCTGATTGACTCAGATCTGACGTTTAGCAGTCAGATCAAATCAATTACAAAAACATCCTTCTACCACCTAAAGAACATCTCTAGACTGAAATGTTTCATGACTCAGATCAGGAGAACTGGTCCATGCTTTTATCTCCAACAGACTATTGTAATGGTCTTCTGACAGGAATCCCCACTGCAGCTCGGGTCAGAGTGCATTACTCTGGTTTTACAGTCTTTACACTGGCTCCCAGTCAGCCTCAGAATAGATTTGAAAGTTCTACTGCTGGTGTATAAATCTGTGAATGGGTTTGGTGAAGAATCCATCAGTGAGATTTTAGTCAGGTTCACAGCAAACATGATGACACTGCTTTTAGTTGTTATGCTGCAAAGAAGTGGAACAAACTTCCAGCAGAGTTGAAGCCGGTATCCATTGTGAATATTTTTAAATCCAAGTTAAAGGCACTACTTTTCTCTACTGCGTATGACTGAGAGGGAGATTTTCATCATTTTATTGTTGATTCAATGTTTTTACTGCTGATTTCAAATGTTTTTACTGTTGATTTTAATGTTCCTCTTGATTTTTAAACTGTTAAGTGTTTTATGCTTTTTATTCATGTAAAGCACATTGAATTGCCTTGTGTATGAAATGCGCTATACCAATAAATTTGCCTTGCTTTGCCTTACACTGATGGGGAGATAAACCAGAAACCAGAGTCTTTTTAAAGATGATAGAGTCAGGAGCATCTGTTTGTTTTGTCTGTTTGTTTGCGTGTATGTGTGCGTCTGAGCGTGTGCAAGTCTGTTGATGAGACGACCCCGAATCCCTTTAACACCCCTGAAAGTATGGTATTGCATTCATTTCCATTGTGTTTTGTTCTTTGCAGGTCGCATGCACTGGAAACCGTTGACAAAGCCACTTAAAATCAACACCACACCTTCTGCATCACCCACACTTTCTGGTCCAATCAGACGTTCTATCTCATGCCCTCGTTCCATCGCTTCACTGTCGTCACCAAACGAACTGCGCATATTCTCCAGCAGACCCTCCCCTACAGTACCCATGCCCACAGCTCTAGTCAGACCAAGCTCTGCCATGCCTCGCTCTCATTCGCTGAGCCGCAGTGGCTTTGCGCACCGAGTGCCTCACAGCAACAGCCTGGGAACCATCCACTCCAATCTAGTAGGACATTCAGTATTCTTGGACATTCACGCACAATATAAGAGCAAACCATTTACAAATTAAAAAACATAATTTTTCAACTCAACAGAAATTATTCATCCCTATAATTAATAGCATGTTACATACATCACACTAAATTATCCCATCACTCTGTGCTGAGTACCGGTATACATTTTTATATTTAGAAAATACCTATAAAAAACAGAGAGCGTAGACCACACCTCCGCCACACCATAGCAGTCCCCCATATCGCATTGTCTGCTAAAGATAGTGAGATTAAAATCTATGCATCTCTAACAATGGTTCTCCTCCAGATCTGGTGGGGTGACATAGGAACCAAACCCTACATGTTGGGGTCAAATTTCAAATTGATCACTTACAAACATAAAGGATGATTTTTAAATTTAATTTTTCAATTTCGCCAATGATGAGAGATAGGGATTTTTCAAGTTTTAAAACTGATTAAGATTTGGGACATTGATCCGGATCATCCCCAAAATGTAATCACTTGTTTCTCATCCTTTTTCAGATAGTTTCCAAAAATTCCACCAAAATCCATCCAGTCGTTTTTGTTAGCTAGATTGTTGACAGACAAATAAATAAGTGGCAGCAAAAACATTACAAGTGAATTCTATTTTACACTGTTTTATTTAAGTACATAAATACCATTTAGTGATATATAATAATATATTGTTTGAAATTGCATTTATCAATACTGATTTTGAGGCTATTGAATTGATTTCAATATGAAAATAGAACCTAAAATGTAGTAACAAACATTTTTCAAATGTGTAAACTACTGCAAAATATGAAAGGGCTTGTAAATTTTAAAAGGTATTTAAAAAAGGGATTAAAACAAAATGTAATAACCTGAAATCTAAAAAATCTATTAAGGTGAACATGTATCATCGTTTTTAAGATAATGACAAATTGACTATTGCTTCCAATGAAATGACAGTATGTATTTAAAATACACATTTGGATGCTTGTAGGGGGATCCTCTGATAAACCTGAGGACTAAAGAGCAGGAGGCAGAGCTGGTGCATCAGACTCTGGTGGTGCTCAATGCCATGAGGATCAGGTTTCCAGGCAAAACTGAAGAGGAGGCGGAAGCTGTCCTGGATGAGGTCAGTGCAGCGCTTTGCATGTGTGCACGTGAGTGTGTTATCTTGGTATGCCTTGATGGCCAGATGCAGTTACCCTGCATCCTAACTACTAGTGACCTGCTTCCTGCTTTCCTGGATTCTCATTGCATCTCAAAATAGAGCAGTGGTTACCTGTAGTAGATTTTCTACATTGATAAATGCTTCCCCTGTTTTTGACACAGATTTTTGTATCCTGGCATATTTCACTTTGACATTTGTTTATATTTTTTTCAATAACAGTCATGCAGCAGAAGCAAAATTAATATGTCTACATTGCAACAAAAAACCCAAAAGTTTTTTGTTAAGTTAAGCAGAAGCTCACTTGGTGTTCAGGGACAACACAACAATGCACTTTAAGGTGCTTAAAATGTTTGGACTGTATGGATTCTAACCAGGTTAATGTAATCAAGGCTGTTAATATCCTTTATTGTCAGCATGCCATAAGGGACATTGGACAGTCAACAAATCACTGGAATTAGACATGCAAACATAACCCTAAAAGTTTTCTGTTAATGACTCTTGACTGGTTGATTGCAATGGAAGCACTAGCGCCATGTTCCCCCTTTACACTAATGGGTTTAGCTGATATCTAATCTCTACTGGGGAGTGAATGCGAGTGGTTCAGAGAGGTGTTGTGTTGGAGAAACAACAAGTAGCAGCAGTGCATTAGTCTTGGCACCCAGTCTTTCTTAATAATTTCCTCAGCAGTGCAGAATATCAATGACAAACAAAAGCGCTTTGGGTTCCCCACTTACCAACAAGAGAGAGAGACGTGCAGCTCAGCCATTTTCATCCTATCCTGTCCAGGTGCACCACCTGGCTTTAAGACTTGATCCAAAACCAGGAACAAAGCAAACATGTTTCTACTTATTGCCCTAAATTTAATAGTAAGTCAAACATCTTTTAGATAACTCATAATTAACTAAGATAAATATGACATCTATAAAGAAAGATGACTAATAAAACTAGGACCCCCTTCACTTTCTATATTGGTATCTTCCAATTTAGAGCATTGGCATCAGGTGTTTCCAGCTTTTACCGAGTGTGCACTCTTTGAAAAAGCAGAACTAGAAGTGAATTTACAAAAATTTAAGCCCTTCTAAATTTTCAAAATAAAACTACTAAATAAACTTCCTTTGTAAATGTATCAATGTTACTTCAGTGAGGAGGAAACTTTACACTAAAGGGGAAACTAGACACAAAAACAACAACCTGTAAATTAATTTACAGCCTTTGAAAATATGTGTTTCCCCATTTGTATTAGTTATTTTTAATTCCCAGATATGTGGAACCAAATTGCAGCTGCTTGAAAATGATATTGAAAAAAAGCTCAGTTTATTGACACATCCAGCTATAACACTAAAATCAACAGAGGCCGATAACAAGTTTTTTTTGTGTCACTAGCCATTTAATATTGCATTGAGTGTATATTTTATTTTGTTAAATGAATCATTCTCACTGGAGGAATGTTTTCAGTTCTTGTGTACAGGGATAAATAACTGCTTTGCAATTTCATTATGAATAACATTCTAACAAAAGCTGTCATTGTTCAACAAGTTCAGTAAAGAGCCAACATGAAAACATGATGTCCTCATTGTTGTAAACATGGTAATTACCTCCACAGTCCACACCTGTACTGTTCACTAACATAAATAAGATTGCCATGGTAACACAGATGAGCTGCTGCACCTGTAGCTTTGTGCCTCATGGGAGAAGCAACGTTCATTTGGCATAAACAGTTTTCTTTTATTTATCTTCCACTGCTCTATAAGTTGATGCCTGATTGGACTAATGATGTGTTTGCATGTTCCTCCTTTTAACTTTCACCCAAAACGTAGCTCTTTCCCTTTCAGCTAGAACTTTCAAAAGTCAAAAGTTATAGATGGAATGTGTGTCTGTGGTATTTTAAATGAGGATAGTCTGTGCACATATCAAACACATCTTAACAAATTCTTATTTCGATGATAAAATAACAGGAAATGCTAGTGATGTGCTGCAGTAAACAATCTTTTTAGCCACAACCAGTAAACAAGCAGCCGGCTGCTCATGAGAAAGCAGCATCTGCTAGCAAGGGCTCTAATTTACACAGGAGAAAATAGTATTTTTGTAGTTCTTTGTTGATATATTTTGATATAATCACGCTTTTCATTTCTTTTAAAGAACATTTTTAGAATATATTTATATATTTATTTTTTACTTGAAAATGGGGACAATTTACAATTTTTCTAATAGTTTTAGAATTGAAAACTTGATGATTATGTATCAGAAAAAAAACCTTGTCAGCTCTGTTATCGTCTCATCACCACCCAGTTTATTTTTATCATGCCATTAAAAACTGAAAGGAAAACATTCATAAATATAATATATATTATATAAAATTTATAGTGAGTAATATACTTTTCCTCTTAATTTTATCATCGTTTTCACATAAGGTTAATTTGGACATTAGAATCTTTTCATAAACTCACTAATAAATGGATTAAATTTATTGTTGAAGTGAGTGTGTCAACATGCATGCATTTAATAAAATTAGATATTCATTTATTCTGGTAGTTTTTAGGGTACAAACAAATCTTCTTGGTGAGCTTCCAAACCAAAATGATGAAATAGTAACATGAAACGTGTTAATAAACTTACCGATAACTGGATGATTAACAACTTTCAATATATAGTTTGGTTTTCTTAACCAAATCATAGTAGTTTGGAATGGATACCTTTCTTAACCTACATGAAAGTTACTTTTAAAAGTTAATGTAAAGCCCTGTATGCAAACGAGCCGTTTCATCTGCAACAGTTTCTAAACTAAAAATTCCACCCGAGTGTGACGGGACGGGAGAGGTGACAGGCCAGCAAAAATTTCAGAGAGCCTGAAACCAGCATGAAAAGCAGGATTAGGTAAATAGTTTTATTTTGAAAGAAAGTGAGAGGAGTAAAATGGAGCAGGTGAGAAGTTGGACATGAAGGAAGAGTAACAGGATGGTTCTCGCTTCCATTTTAGTGATGTAGCCCATATTCTTTGGTGTAGAAACACTTTGTCCTCTCCAGTTTGTTTGTCCTTTAAATGCAGATGAAAGATGCTTCATTAATTATGGAAGTTAATAAAGATCAGCAGGGAGGGTGAGGGTCCCTCTGTTGAGGAGTTTGATCCCACAAACGCTGGCTGACTTCTAAACGTGCCAGAAGACCAACACACAAAAGTAGTTGGACAACTGATTTCTTTTGTGTTTAGTTCACAGAGGAAAGGAATGAGAAATCAAAATGTAGATAAAAAATGCGTGATTTTCTATTTATGTCTATGAATAAATATCCCAAATATTTTACCTTAGTAACACATGTGCTTCTTGGAAAAAAATGTCAGGCCATTTTATTGTGGCTTCAAAAACTTCTGGGTGGAATTGTGTTATTTATGTTCATATTTTTAAAAACAGGCTCAAGACCCACCTTTTCAATTTAGCTTTTAACTAATTATTTATTGATTTCAGGATTGTTATCTTTCATGTTTATATTGTTATCTTTTATGTTGTTTTTTTTATAGTTTTAGGATTGTTATCTTTTATGTTGTTTTTTATTGTTTTAGGATTGTTATTTTTCACGTTTTTATTGTTATCTTTTATGTTGTTTTTATAGTTTTAGGATTGTTATCATTTACGTTGAGTTTTATAGTTTTAGGATTACTATCCATATCCTTTATGGTTTTTTTTTTTTACTTTGTAAGAGGCTTTTTTATGAAAAAAGATTGATTTGATCTGATGTTGTGCAGAGATATATTATTTTTATTTTTGTACATCAGCATCTAATATTCCCAAAACTCAACTGGTGGGATTCAGGGTTGAATAAATAATCATGGTGAAAGTAAACAACAACAAAAGTCAAAGGAATATCTACGTAAAAAAATTAAAATCCATTTGTGTATATGTGCATCTCTGTGTGTTTTCCTTGTTGACATACCAAGTTTACGCTTAAGCTCCCTACTGGGATCAGTTTGCAGGGGATCTAACATGCGACACACAAGGTATGTGCACCAGTGGGGACTAAGTCAACATGACAACAATAACTTTACCGCTAGGTACACAGTTGGCCGTGTAAGAAAGTGTATGGAGATATTCTGCATACTTTTTAAATATCATAAGAGAAACGTTCTTGACTCTAGAGCTTTTTTAAATTCAAGCAAAATATTAAACTGTCCAGAAGACACTAAATGCTCCAATGTCTTTGTATTACAGATACATTTGTAAGCAGAACACAAATACTGAAAGCTCTCTTTTGCCCAACTTCCTGGTTTAATATCATTTTAAGTATAACTCAGTCCAAACCATCCATCCATTTATCCATGTGTCAGTTTGTATATTTATCTGTGACTACAATGGATGGCACTCTCTGTAGTGTACATGTTGCCAGTCCATAACAAAAGCAAAGCTACAGAAAGTTCACTGACTCATCATTGGTCTAAAGGGGTCTGGCTGACCCTTAATGTCAACCACTCCTCTTAACTCATTCACTGCCAACCCTTTTCAGAGCAGCCAACCCCATATTGCCAGGCGTTTTAGATGATTTTCACTGATTTTTTTAAGACCCAAAGAATATTTTGTACTATGACAATCTGAAACCAGATTCTGAAAGATTAGACTCTCTAGTTTCATCAGAAAAAAATAATTTTGTTTCTAGCTTGTTTCGTTCTTCTGTAATCAGCAGTTGAATAGCTGAAAGCAATTTCTCTTTTGCTTTAGTGACACCTCAACATTAGTTTCCTACTATAAAACTACAAAAACAACACTGAGACTGGGCTTTTGATGGCAACATTATTATTATTATTATTAATATTATTATGCTATCTATGTCAGGGTTGAATGGATTTCTTACTGTGTTTTGGCATTCCTCCA
Organism: Gouania willdenowi; assembly: GCF_900634775.1. NCBI lineage: Eukaryota > Metazoa > Chordata > Actinopteri > Blenniiformes > Gobiesocidae > Gouania > Gouania willdenowi. The sequence continues at coordinate 17,152,602 of NC_041047.1, read as the reverse complement.
AGTCTCTCCCCCGTCATTCTCTCCACACGCAACTTCCTCCTCATCCCGAACATGCCAAGTCTCACCGCTTGCCCCGGTTTTTGATTGTTTTCTCTCACCATCACGACACTCTCAATAGTCTACTTAGTTCCACACACGCTCTGGTCGAGTGTGCGCTGCTGTGAGCTTCAGCATCAACTCTTGTAGCACCATTTTCTGTCCTGCAAACTCCTTTCCTCTCCCTCTGAGCGCTGCCCAACACTGGTACCAAAGGTGCGCTGCTGCCACCTACATGGCACCAGTTGGTCACTACATCATGATACAAGTTAGATAAACACAGGAGAGCTTCGCCATACCGTCTCCGAGCAACCCCAGCCGAAAAACACGATTAACATCTTTAGACGTCTTTGGCAGTCAACATTACTAAACCAAAAAATGTCTTTAGATGTCTTTGGCAGTCAATGATAGTGCCTGGAAGGCAATGCCTAGATTAGGCACACCGGAGTGGTGACAGGAGGAAAAAACTAGCCTACTCACATACTGTAACACACACACTGACACACTGGATGTGTGGAAATGTACTGGCATCTTGACCTGCAGGCAGAGGCAGAAACCAGAGAAACTAAATCAGGCACTCAATACAAGAACAACAAAAAGCATTTCCTACCCCCCACCCCCCAAAAAAGGACAGCAAAGGCATTTGAAATAATGACCTAAATAAAGTAGTTGGCAGCAGCATTAACAAATAAACAATTACAGTTGAAAACATGCAACAAATACTTGGTTCAGAGAACTCAACTTTTCATCAATCTAAAAACAGTATACTGTATTTTCTGCTAAACTGACATTAGAAATGTGTGCGTGCCTGTGTGTTGTAACCCTGTGGTGAATGCTGCTGTGTGTAAACTGGGATGGGATCCATGGAATGAATGAAAACTCTAGTTTCCCTAAGAAACCTTAAATACAGTCTGTTGACTTGTTTTTGTGCCAAATAAGACACATGCATTGCTGCTGTATTTGTTATTGGATACTTAACATAAAACCTGATTAAATTCACAGATACACCAAACTTACATTGTCATGCAGACTTCATTACAGGGCTGAAGTGTAGCTCAGGGTTTGGCAGCATGAGTATCTGAATGTGGGATTGGGTTCTTGATGTAGTCCGCATATGTGCCTCGAATTCGTGCCTGTGACTTTCTTCTGGCTTTAAGCTACTGAGGGAAAGTGCTGTAATTTAAGTTTGACTTTTCTCTAATATTTCACTCACAGGTGGCCTTAGAAAGTCACTGTTGAAAAGGATTGTAAGCAAAGGTTATGTTCGTAAAAAAAAAAAAAAACCTTTCACAAAGACTTGCCCTTATATCCCAAAGGTGCGTCTTTGTGCCTCTGTTCGTCTGTTTGTAGAATTATTGCTTTCTCTGGCAGGGTTTGAGCTGCAGTACAGACTCCCCTGTAGGAATACTGAGTTTAGATGGCTCACTGCTGGTTAAATACTAAATAAAATAGCAGAAGGGATATTCACAAATGTCTGCCTAAGTGGTTTAGATGTGTTTTTATAGTTTTTCACATGTGTGATTTAACCTTAAGCCTTGTAATATTTCATCGACTTTGCACAAGTTTAAATAAGATCTTTTTTCCCTTGCAGATCCATGACAACTGGAAATGTCATAAACCTAAGGTGGCTTCTTATTGGCTGGTAAAATTGGATTCCACCAAACAACGTAAAGTGAGTAGTACATTTATCTGAATCAGGAATCAAAACTTTTCATTTCCACCCCCTCAGTTTTTTCTTATTTTTTTAAAACTCTTAAAATCACTGACAACTATGTGGAACTCATAGCAGTCAACGGAAAGCTTAATATAAAGACAACCACAAAAAACAGTGAATGCAAAACTTCACCTGTAGGTTTTGATTTTAAATCACTGAAAAATATGTTTTCTCTGATATCGTTGGCATCCCTTTGCCTTGAATGTATGTGCAATGAGGACACTAATTAAGTCTTAGTTTTCTTTGGTAGAACAACGTTAATTATTAACATTGATGACCTTGAAACCTATTGATTTTGTTTTATTTAAAACTCACCTGTGAGGAGAAGTGCACACGTTTTGAAGACTATTGAAGACTACATATTTTTTTTTAATGTAGACTGAGATTTTACCATGATGATGATAAATTTCCTGCTCTCACAGGGTTTGCGTGATAGGATAAACATAGACATAAAAAGTAATCAGGGCTGTCAAAGGATGCAGAAAAAGTGGAAAGGTATAGAATTCATGAATGACCTCATTTCACATTTATAAACAACAAACCATCATTACATGTAATAAATTCATTTTTAAATTTTAATGAGATTGAAAACACTTTTTATCCTCCAAGTAACTCCTGCAGACAGAGAAATAATGATCGGTTGTGGTTGAAACCTTTATGCCAGGGGTGTCAAACTCATTTTAGTTCAGGGGCCAAATACAGAGTGGTTTGAGCTCAAGTAGGCCACCGATTTTATGAAGGAAAACGAGTAATTTCAACATTATTGGGCCAATACAATATCCAAGTAATAAATGATAGATATCGGTCCCAACAGGATCTTCACTTGAAATTTTCTAGATTTTGTGATTAATTTCTATTAAATTAAGGGAAATATTGTGTAATAATTTCAGATTCAGTTTGAGTAGTTTTTTTTATTAAAATGACTGCAAATATATTATATAAGCACCTTGAAAACTGTGAGCCATGTAAATATTGTTGTTTCATTTATACAATGATTCATGTTTTCTCTGTCATTTTTATTTTCTCCTGTGGGCCGAATTGGATGCTCCAAAGGGCCAGATTTGGCCCCCGGGCCTTGAGTTTGACACATATGCTTTATGCAATGAATTTATGCGGGTTGGTGGACATTGTTAAAGAGGAATTTTAACAATGTTTTTTTTTTTTTTTGTTAAAGAAGAACTTTAACAATGTTGCAAAGTGGTTTACTGCCAGTGCTCATCTTTTTTCATGCTTTTTTAAAGAATGGAAGCAATTTCCTCACAACACTCAAGACAAGTGCGAGGATCATTACAATGTCGCACAGTGAGTGGCTGAGGCACCAAATGGGATGTAAACAAAACAGACAGTGGGAAAAGATTTAAAAAGAAAGGCATCCTGTGGGCGTGTCAGTAATGACATGATCTCTCAGCGGCTGACACGCCTGTTGTGATGTGAGCTGATGCTGTATGTTGGTGTGCAGTCGCCTAATGAGCAGCGGCAGAGGTCAGGATCACGGCACCGGCCCACTGCTCTGTCATTTGATTACCATACCAAAACACATGGATGCATGTGTTTACTCATCTATCTATTTTTTTTTTTTTTTCTAAGTGGGTATGTCTTGCTTGCCTCACAGGGCTGTGGAGAAAAGTGCACATGCACACACGTGTACACACACACACACACACACACACACACACGCACACACACACAGTCACATGGGGAAATCAGTAATGAGGAATGAGGAATCAAAGTCAAAAGAGCCACTGCGCTGCTCTCTGAATAGTTTGAAAAAAGGCAGAAATGGGAGCAAAGGAATGCAGTGGAGTAGGGAGGGATGGGAAGATGGAAGGCAGGCCCAGGTGTCCTTAGACAGCCTGGGAACCTCTGACACCCTTTCCCCAAGACTGATGTTGGTGTAGCAATTAGTCGCCATGCTCTTTTCAGCTCGCCCCAAGATTTCTTTCTCTGGCTGTAGCACAATCTTTCATTCACACACACACACTCACAATGAGCCATAGGCTATATATGTATGCATGCAGTGCAAGGACATGTATGGTAAGACAAATCTGCCGAAGCCCCGACTGTATCACAGGGAGGTCTTGATTCAAGTCGAGATGTGTTTGTGCATATATTGAGAGCGATAGTGTTCTAGTGAGCGCACACGTGCATTCCTCTTTATTTATTCATAAATGCAGCCTAGCTCTCTGATACTAAAAGAATGAATTAGCCTCTGTGATTACTGATTTTAAGTCAGATATAGAAAAAAGAGAAATTTAAATTAAAGCCGGAATAAATGTCAAGTCACGCATATCAATTAGAAGTCTTATCATCCCCTTGCATTGCTGCAATATTTAATTTATGATAGCCACATATTTTATTCAAACCTTTGTAAGTCATTTTTACCCGTCCCACCTTTACTCTCTGTGTCACTTAGGTGTTGGATATTGTGCATATCAATGTACGGTCGGCACTACAACGAATCTGGAGGGAACCTGACGTAGACAGCCTCCATCTCTATCGCCTTTTTAACCGTGTCTTCAATCGGCTGCTGTGGAGCCACGGCCAAGGCTTGTGGAACTGCCTCTCCAACACTGGGTAAGATAGAAGAAATGCTTTCAAGTATACGCAAGTGTCAATTTTTTTCTACCAGAGTAAATGATGTAAATGTTGAAGATGATCTATGAATGATTTAGGGTTAAATCTCAAAATGGATTTGATTAGATTAAACTTTATTAATCCCACAACGAGGCAGTTCCTTTGTTACAGCAGCGAAGAGATTAAACCAAAAAAGCAAGTTGCCATTTTACCTTATGCAGAAAGGAATACACAAAACCAGTTTAACCATATACAAAATATACAAAAAACTAAGTAGACTGGAAACCCAAACAAGTTACCAGAACTCAAACAAATTGAGGAAATCGATTGCCACAATTTTTTAAGTTGATTAACTAAAAAGTCAAAATTCAAAATAAAGTGCTATATGAATAAAGTTGATTTTTTTAACAGAAATAACAGGACTTTATCATTCTTAGCATGTAATTACTTAATTCTATTAAGTTGTACTTAAGTTGTGTTTTTAAGTTATGCTTACTTATAAACACATATTAATAAAACATATTATTTATAGTAACTCAAAAAAGACAAAAGAGAAAGAACATGTTGCACCAACTTGACATAATTAAGTTAGTAGAATTAGGGGTGGAAACCTCTGGGTACCTCACGATACGATACACGATACAAAGCTCACGATAACGATTATCTCAAGATATGATGATACTGCGATTATCGATATATTGGTCAGAAATCAATCTGCAATAATCTATGACATAACAAGAAAAAAAAGATTACGTGAAGAAATACAATTTTTATTTTACATCTCTGAAAGACAATAAATTGAAAAAGTGTCCTATGAACAGTGACACTATTTTAGTGCAACAATTCTGTAAATAAGTGTCAACATACCAATGTAAATGAATAAGTATCTCCAATAGTGATTTCTGTAAACAAAAAATAGGGTCTTTCTTACCAGTGACACCATTATAGTGCAATATTCCAGTAAACAATATATTGGTTCCTAAAACAAACAGTGACAAAAAATTCTGTGAAGACCTACCTGCACATTTTAGTGAAAAAGCAGAAAAGGTTTTGGAAAAAATAAAATAAAATAAATAAATAAATAAATAAATAATCAATACTAATAATCGATCATGCGAAAAAATATTGCGATTTATCGCCGTATCGAGATATCGTCACACTCCTAAGTAGAACTATTTCTATACTTATTCTACTTATTAAAATATTTTACAGCAGCAGTTTTGGACACAGTTCAAGTAATATTTATCAGGAAAAATTAATAAATAATAATGCACAGTAGAGTGTGAAGAACAGTATCAGTAAATATACATATACAGTAAATTCATACGTGGGAAGAGTTTTTGTTTTGCATGAAATAGTATGTAACGTTGCACACGATAGGAACTTTTTAAATGTGAAGAAACCAATTACTCTTATTACTGTAATTATATGTATCACTGTAGAGCCAACCATGTTTTATCATTATGTTAAGTTGAGGTTTTGTTTATTCAGACAAGGTTTTTCACGACATTTATATCTCCTGATAAAATTTCAGGGGATAAAAAATTCCTGAACCTCAACTTAACATACTATTCAAAAAGAAGACAAAATGAATCTCGCTGGAATTATATGTTTTATTATTGCTCATCCATATGAATGTCATGTTTCGCTAAAATTAGTTATTACTATGTAGAAAGGTTAACGTATGAAAGACAACTATTATTTTGGATACAGTTGCAGCACACTTTACAGTTATACCAACTTCAGGATAAAAAATCAATGCAGATCTCTGGTTTGCAAACCAACACATCATACTGCTGACCTGTTACTAGCAATTTAATGCCACTTTCATTTGTTTAAATAAAACATCACGTAGCTATGTTTGTCCACACACACCAGTTTCAAAGAGATCAGCTGTAATTATTATTTTTCCTTTAGTATGACTGAAGGAATCAAGGGAAGCTGAACAAAAGAAAATGAATGACGTACCTTATCGCACCTTTCCTTAAGCTAAATATAAGGCTACGCTTAGACTTAATGCACAATTTGTATGTTTTGAAAGAAAATTCAGATGTTTTTTCTTTTGTGCTCCTTCATATTACGCAATAAATGCGACTTCTGTCAGTGTATAGTATGAAGTGACTGTGATCCTGACGTGATGACGCAGGCACGTGCTGTACTTACAGAAGTAAAGATGGAGGCATCTAATCTCAGCGAGTGTGTGCCACTGATAATATGTATAGTATAACTAATATATATGTATTCTAAGACCTTATTCTCCTTCCAATTTCTATTTCCCACTTTGCCTGGGCTTATTTCTCCTTCCCCAACCACTCCTCTAGGAATACAGAATGGTGACGTTTATCGCATTTTGATGACGTAAAGATCGCATAAAGGTGACCTGGCCGTTCAGACGGCAGTAGTGTTGCAAAATATCACATACATATTGGATTTAGGACCACGTATGAAAGTCTTTATCTGGTCTTGCCTCTTTTGGGACCAAGGCATTACATTAAGCCTCTTTGTTACAATGCAAACCTGCAATTTGGTTCTCTGCATTGTCTTCCTTTCTTCAGCTGATCTTTAGTGACATGCACTTTGATCTAAACACATTGTTCATACGTGCACATTTACAATGGCCTAATTTATAAAAGGAACAACACTTATATAATTGAACTGAATAATGATGTACAGTATGTTGTGTTCTTTCTCATTGTCTCAGTCTTTTGTCAACAATGCGACAGCATACAGACTGGAAAAACATGACGAGAGGCCACAAGTTTACAATTGTGAATAAACAATAGCTTTTATTTTGTATACAGTGCATTTACAATCCATTATTGATTACACATGACATTCTACTATTATCATTAGTTCGTCTAAACTCTCTCCGGTATCTCGTCCAACATTAATCTTGAATTTAGGCCTTTTTATCAATTTATTTCTCATGTTTTGCTCGTTTTAGAAATTGAACTGTAAAAAATAAACTTACAAATGTTTCTGTGTACCTCCTGCAGGGTTGGGGTCAATTATAATTGTAATTGCGTAATTGATAATTCATTTCAACTGTGGCAAAAATTATAATTGTAATTGTAATTTAAAAAAAAATCTGTTGCTGTTATAATCGTAATTAAATTGTAATTGAGTTTAGATAAATGACTTTGTAATTGTAATTGCCATGAAAATTCTATAAAAATTGTCAATTATAATTTAACACAAAACTTGGGAACCATGTTACAGTTCTATGTACAGTTCTACACATATTTAGTTAACAATTATTAACATTTTACCATTAAAAAAATAAATAAATCTAAGGGTACACTGACACAAAAAAGGCTCAGACGCACACACCAAAAATATTAAAACCTATATTTTCATTGATTAGGAAACCTAACAAATTAACCAAGAGATAGGAGCGAAAATAGATGATAGATATGTGTTTTTTAGTGTATTTTACAGCTGATTTAGGACCCGTTATTAGATGCTAACAGAAAGCTAACACAAGAGGAAGGTTAACTTTTATTAGGTCATTTATTTTAGACTCAGTAATCGTGATTTATTGTAATTGAACTTTAGTAATTGACAACGTGATTGTAATTGACTTTCTGAAGGGAAAAAAAAAAAATTGGAATTTATTTGTAATTGGAAAAAATGCTGGTCACTGTAATTATAATTGAATTGTTATTGAACATGGATAATTGAAGACGTAATTGTAACTGAAAAATGTAATTAACCCCAACATTGACCTCCTGAGAGGTGTTCAAGTACCCCTTGGATACACGTACCCCAGTTTGGGAACCACTGGTCTACACTAACAACTTATACAACATCATTGGTCCATGTGTCCGTGTTTTCTGTTGGGTTTTTCTTCTTTAATGGATCGCAAAGAAAAATCAAACCAAGCTTCCCAGCATGCTTAACCCCAGGTTTCTATTAGCTATGGTTGATCCAGCTAGCCTGCTAGCCTATTGTCTGGCTCCCTCCAACAATGGACAACAGTCCCAACATGAATGAACGCATCAGGGGTCTTTGACATCATGCAGAGAGAGTTAAACTCAAAAAGTTCACTCCAAAGCCGGCTGAAGCACCCCTTCCTCTGCACTGAGTTTTTGTGTTTGATAATTTATCTGAGGGACTTAACAATAATCAAACGACCTTGCTATTGTTAGAGATGAATTGAGCAGGCTTTGAAATCGACTCGGAGGAAGAGAAGCAAAAGAGATTTAAAGCCATTGAGAGGAAGTACCTCCCACTGACCAAGAAGTGAGAAAAGGGTGGACATCAAAAGGCCCCCCAGAGTTCAGTGTTTAGCTGTTGAGGTTCACTCACAGTCAGGGGTACGTCCATGGTTGTAAGAGGGGTTTCAGTGTACTTGGATTTGTTTCATCCCGTGTCCGTCTGTTTCATTGATGGATAAACAACAATGTATACACAAACTAAAGAGGAGTTTAGTGAAGTGGGAATTCTTCTTTTATGTGGTCCAAATGCATCCTAAATATACTTAAAACTACCACAACTTGTAACATTTTTAACTCAGTATTTTTACAGCTCTTATTAAGCATTGTTTTTTTATGCCTGGAAAATGTATCGAATCCACTTGCTATGTAACACAATCAATGGTAGTACAAAAAATATTACCCATTGATGAACAGCTCACAGTACTGTACTAGTTTTAAAAAGGAAAACTTTTTTTTTACATGTAAAGTCCTTTTCTATGTTAGGGGTTCATATTGGTACATGGTATTGAATATTTAGTGGTCGTTCGATCTATGTCTAAATAAGGGCAGGAGCAAATTTAGAAATGTGTGTGTGTATTTTACTGTCATTTAGTGCATTTTTGTGTGTTTACTTTGCGGGCCGCCAGTTGTTGTGCTTGCTGTTAAGTTGGTCTTAAACTTAATTTCAAATGGCAATAAAAAGTCTTGAATTTAAGTTGACTGAAGCCTGATATTATTGTTGTTTTTCAATGCCTGCATTATCTTTTATCTGAAGCACATACATTGACCTTCTATCTGCTCCTCAGTTCATCTTGGGAGACCAACTTCAGCAAGAGCAGTGAGGTGCTTTCCCCTCAGGAGCTGCAGTGCTGCCGTCGGCTGGTCCAGCTGTGCAGAGACTGTCTGTTGGTTGTCTATAAGTTTGTCTCAGAGTCCCGCGGCTCTTTAACTGGACTCAGCCCCGAATGGGATGACACCAGGTGAGACATTTGATTCGATTCCATTTTGCACTTTGGTTCAAAAGATCCAATCAGTATTCCTGACTACTGAACAACATTATGCGATACTGGCTGGATTCCACTCAAAGAAGCAATTCAAAAGTCAGGCATCATTTACACCAGGCATGTGGCCCTCAGTCTAATTTTTTGCAGCCTGCTTAAATGTCCCATATCATACTATTTTTCAACCATTTCCATTTGTTCTAAGAACTTCAAACTGTAGAAAATACATACATAGCACTGCACGAAAGACGCTGAAATGCTCACCTACGTGGGCGTGTCTGTTTACATGTCAATCATGGCAGAGAGCTTCTTGGAGGCGTGGCTTCTCCAGCTGAGTGCCGCGTCAAATTCGTCATCAAAGTGGGAACGCGTCATCAAATTGGAGTGATGTGTTTGTGCTCACCCTGCAGTAAGAAAGGAGCAAATCACCCTCTAACTAACGATTGAGGGAATCAATGAAATAAACACTTTGGGCATGTGTATAAAGCCCATATAGCATTTTTATGATGTTTAAAGCACAGAAAAGTTGATTTAGCTTAACATGAGCCCTTTAAAGCAAATTGCCAAACATTGTAATTCAAGAAGTTGGAAGGAATAGGAATCCCAACATGATACACAAAGTACACGGATGCACAAAGTACACAAACATTCCCAAAATACACAAGATGACAACAGAGAATTGTATTAACTCACTCAGTGCCATTGACAAGATAATTCGTCATTACAAATGCGAACGCTCAGTGCCATTGACGAGAAAACTCGCCAATTACGTTTTCTCTCAGAAGTTGCTAGGATACACTGTGATGGAGTTCTACTGTGAATATAAGGCTTCTCTGTTGATGTCGTGACCAACTGGTGCCCTAAAAGTGGCAGCAGTGCCACTTTGGATGATAGATTAGCCACTGATGCTACCATTAGCTAAGGAGGGAGAAGCAGGGACGAGGGAGATTATGGCGATATGAAGTGATATTGTGACGTATCCAGCAGCTCACAGCACCACAAACTAACACAGAACATGTGTGGACATGAGTGGATTATTCATAATGTTGTGATCGTGAGATAAAACCATCAACTAACTGGGCCAAACGGGTCATCTCTGCGTGTCGGGAGGTAGAGGAAGTTACGTCTGTGTGATTGACAGGGGGAGGGGCAGATACAAAATACAGTAAGCCAGATAGCAAAATAATAATTCTGCCATCAAATGTCTTGTCTCAGTGTTTTTTATTTTATATATATATAATTTTCAATAAAGCAAAAAAAAACATTGCTTCAAAGTCACTGAGAGAAAAAGCCTGTTTTCTCAGCTTTTTGCTCTGAAACTGGCGATTTGAGTAAAACTTGTTCTATTCAACTGCTGATTACGGAAAAACAAAACAAGCTACAAACATTTTTTTCCCTGATGAATGCAGAGACTTTAATCTTTCAGAATCTGGTGTCAGATTTCAGCTTGTCATAGTCCAAAATATTCTGTGGGTCTTTAAAAATCAGTCAAAATGCTCTAAAACGGCTGCCACTGAGGGAAGTAGAAATTCTGAAAATGAATATTCATGTGGCCCTCGAATCAGATACAGTCACCTTTGTGGCCCCTGCTGTGATAGAGTTGCCAATGCCTGATTTACACAAACCACGATCACAAGATGAATGACATTTGTGTTTTAACATTTGCATATCTCACACTTTCCATGTTAAGTCACAGCAAAAAAAAGAAACCCAACATTGTGTAAATACCAGAAGTCATCCTTAGTAAACATTTATTTTGGTGAGCAAAGTCTAAGAGAAAATCCAAATCTATCTCTCGAGTGAATAATTCAGATAACGACATTTCGACAGCTATTGTCGTAAAACTCCTCAGATGAATGAATTCTTCCCTCCATGGAGCCTATGAGTCATCATCTTCATCACACATGCCTGACAAAATAAACAAGCAGAAATCAGCATCAGTCTATTTTTAAGGCCAATTTCCTTAAGAGATGGACGTTCAGGTTCAGAATGAGTGAACTTTTAAATCACATATGCTTTGGGCCGGCACGGGGAAGGAGCTGGGATGGGAAAGGTAGGTGCTGTTAACAGGAAATAATGGCCCACAGATTAGCGTTCAGGTTAGCCTGAGGCCCCTTGAGGCCTGCTTAATTCAATTAGAGCTCAGATGAGCCCGTGCTGCAAATGACCTTACTTGCACAAAAGAGAGAGAGCTCCATTTTTCCTCGGGCCCCCATTACGTGATTCATAACTCCCACAGATATTCTAACAGGCTATCACTTGGCTCCCACTGTAAGAACCTCATCTGTTATGGTGGAGTTGTGCACTGCTAAAAAGCTAAGGAGGTTTTTTAGTTTTAATGTAAATGTTTAACTTGACATTTGAAATGTGAATAATTGGTGGCTTGATGCAGTAGAAAATGATGCAGTGGTTTATCCTTATATTTGTTTTAGGTTTTCTCCAGAGAGAGAAGCATGCTGTGGTGTGTTTTTCCTTATTTCTTCTGTTTCCATATATGTTTGTGTAAAATAAGCTTTCCATTCGCTGCTGGACCAGCCTCTACCCATGACTCCACTACTGCTGCTGTCGCTGCCGCTTCTTCTTCTTCCTCTTCTTCCGTCTCCTCGCCCCTCAACACAGGTCTCTGCTTGGTTCAGTCCTGCTAAACCTCCCCCCTTCTCCCATTGCCCAGCATCGCCCCCAGTCACTGCTGCTCCCACACCTCACTGCTGTAATGAAGGCTTGATCCCACCTGCTCTGAAGATGCTTTAGCTGAAGCCCCACAGTCCAATGTGGTCTTCTCTCTATTTCCTAACATTGATTTTTTAATTGACTGACTAAATGAGATGTGTGTAAGATTATTTCGAAAAATACACTCACAAAAAAACAATCTAATATGTGTATCTGGTGTAAAACATAAGGAGGAAGAACCAAATTCAGACTGTTGGGAGCCATGATTATTTTAGCACTGCAACCATTTGGCCTGTTCACATCACTGACCAATCACTCTGCTGGGGCGCATCTATCTTTGCCTTTTACTCAACGCTTTTATCAAGAGCATCTCACAATGAGAGAAGTCTTAGTGGGAACTGCTTCACTCCCATCAGTGCCGTGGCCAAGCATCAGCACTTCTCTCTTTTTGTCAGAAGAAGACAGACAATTGCTCAGTTTACATTTATTTGGTTTACAACTGGTTCGTTTTGGACCCAGTTTCAGCACATAACCACTTGGGATATCTTAAGAACAATTAGGATTTTTTTTAATGGATGTTTTTGCATTTAGAAGACATTGTTTGTTTATTGGAGTGCGGGTGTGCATGCACGTGTCATGTCACGGTTGTAGGACAGCAATCTGTCTCTCCCCAATGACTCAGCCCACGACCAACACTCTTCCCTGTCTGACTGCCAAGTAAATTATTAACTTTTTTTTCTTTGTCTTTAAGCATCTCTTTCATTCTATTACGTTAAATAGTTAAATTTTCTACATTATTTACTTACATTACAAAAAAATTATGACAAATTTCTAAGTCTTTCCAAAGAGCACTGCATGACTAAGTCTTTTTTTCATCCTTTTTGGTGATTCCAACTTGATGAGTAACGATGTCTAAAGTTTGGTATATGCCAGACATGGGCAACTGATGGCCCTGGGGCCACATGCGGCCCTCGATCTAATTTTGTGCGACCCCCAAAGTAAATGCACAAAATGACCCTGAAAACACCCAAAATGACCAAAATATACACAAAGAAATAGCAAAAATACATTAAATGACTCAAAAAAAAACCATATAAAATTACAAAAAAAATACAATACACTAAAATGACTACAAAACACAAAATGACTCATAACACGCAAAACAACAAAATCAGAACAAAAACTGACCCCAGAAACACACAAAACTACAACACAAAAACAAAAATTAAAAAAATTACATAAAACACACAAAACAACAAAATCACATAAACGACAATAAAAATATAACATATAATATATAATAACAATGATAGAAAAAACCTATAAAACCACAACAAAAAATCAAAAACAACAAAAATGGCAGAAACACACAAAACAACAAAAACACACAAACCCTTTGTTCTGTCTTATATTAATGTTCAGATTAGTCATTATTCTGAACACAGACTTGAATGTTAATGATGTGGCCCCTGTTGTGGTAAAAGTTGCTCACTTCTGGCATGAATTAAACTTGGACATGGTAATTTTTTTTTTGTTTCCTTTGCAAAAACTAATCATCCCCTTTTAAGAATCCTTTGTGTTTGCACAAAAACAGCAAAAAGAGGCAACAGAAATGTTTCAATTCACAAAAAAAAAATAAAAATTAAGTGGTCTGATAACAATAAATTAAAAATAGTTTGAACTTAGTGATGGTTCATAGTTTTTGTTGCATTTTGCATATTTGTAGTACTACATCATCACATTAATCTTGCTTAAAATGCACTGAGAGGCAGCAATGCTCACCAGTGCGCCACAGAGTGACCTGCAGTCAAAGTCCCTTTATATATTTTTTTAAATATACAAAAACAGTATTTCCACAGAATTGTATCCAAGCAGCTGTTTTGATACCAGGTTTTTTTTTTTTCAAAATAACATCATCATCGAAGCAAGATTTTTTTTAAGTGTATGTTTACCTATAATAACCCATTAATTACTTTATTAATATTTAATGATTTTCCCAATTTTTTTAGACTGCATTGCCTGTATTATCAAGTTTAACACATGCCTCACCTCTATTGCTTTTACACAATGTTAAGTTGTCCCTGGCTATACTGCTAGCTCTTGTCACACAGAAGGTTGTTACCATAACCATATCCATACTCATGCTTCATTAACAAGTTTGATACAATAAAACACCTTCATTTAACAAACCTTTGTATAATAACATGTTAAGGAACATATTTTTTTTAAAGTTCCCTTTCTAAAGGTTACATTTAACAAGTAGAACCATTGGAATATAATATAATATCCAAGTACAAAGGGATCTGCTGACATTTCACTGGGACTCTTCCAATGACTTAGTAAAGGAGACATCCTGAAGCCCTGGTGTTAACTGGTGTCTTGAAGCTGGAACTGGCAGTTCCTGATCAGTGGTTCCCAGCTCAACTAGTTGTGCCTGTTCCATTCTTCCTTCTGTCCACTAACCCCAACCAGTCGAGGCATATGGCTACCACCTCTGAACCTGGTGCTGCTGGAGATTTCTTCCTGTTAAAAGAAAAACTGCTAGAAGGGAGTTTTTTCTTCCCACTGTCGCTTATGCTTGTTCATGTGGATTTGTTGGGTTTTTTCCCTTTTTATTACAAATTTTATATTTTGAAAGCGCTTTGAGATGACTTTTGTTGTAATCGGCGCTATATGAATAAAGTTGAAATGAATTGAATTGAATACAAACATAAGTTCTTCTGGTTAATTTACTTAACATTTAAACTACATTTAAAAAAGGGCTACCGTAATTTCTGGACTATAAGCCGCTACTGTTTTCCTCATGCTTTGAAACCTGCTGCTTAAACAATGACGTGGCTAAATTGTGGATTTTTCCTGGTTTTATAAGCTTCATGCCGCCACAAACTTGAGCTCTGTCACATTAGACCAGGCGGAACAATTAAATTGTTAACAATAAATCATCATCATTATTATTGCTCACACTGAATCATTCTGATCACTCATTTTGTCATGATGCACACTGCCTCATCATAGAAACGATGCGGAGAGAGAGCGAGAGAGAGAGACCGCTGCAGCAACATGGATGAAGTCAGCCAGTTTGTAATAGAAGGATAAACAGTATTAAGTTGAGTTGTTAAATCACCACGTTAGGTTTGTTCAGGATTGATCGGTGTTCTGGATACTGAGGCTGATGGAGATGCTTCCGTAAGGAGGACGGACAGACGGAGCGGAGATCTGATCTCCGTTCCGTCAGACAGTTTATAAAAGTATCATAACAGCATGACGCTGCCAAATCACCATGTTGGATTTGTTCAGAGGCATTTGCGTCCGTATTCTGACTCAGAGTCCAACTCGCTGTGATCGCTCCACGGTAGTTCACGGTAAGAAGAGCGGACAAAGCGGTGCATCAGTCTGGTTCCAGTAAAAAGTGACCATAAAAAGCTGTAAATGGACTGATATGTAGACGTGAGGCAGTGAGGAGGAGACTTCATGTAGTAAAGGAAATTTATCAGTTGAAACACGGACATTTTTGTGCAACCTAACTTGAGTACAGTAGCCTGCCTACCTGCCCATTCTGATTGGCAGAGTTGTCTGAAAGGCACCTTCATCAGCCAGTAGGGTGCGGCTTATGTTAGGCTGCAGCATTTATATGGATTTTCCACAGAAAATTGCTAAATTATTGTAATGCGGCTCATACAACAGTGTGCTTTATAGCCCGGAAATTATTGTACTTTCAATGTGATTCCAAAAACTTGCCACCCCAAAGTTTACATGCCTTTCATCTAAGTTCCCACTTAATGTATCAATATAGTCAAAAGTTCTTATAGTTTTTATCCAAATAGCTATACATAGATCACTACACAGCACATCCTCTCAGAGCTGCTAGCGTCTGTTAAAGTGTTCTTCCACTTCTAAGAGGAAAGTGTGGACAGATGAGGGGAAATCACCAAATGACATTAGACATTAGACTCACTGTCAATTTTCAAATGCAATTTCCGTATGTTCACGAAAAGATTCACATTTATTAACTTTCATTTGTCAAAACAATGTGGTGGCAATCAGGGTTAATTGGGTGTTGAGCTAAATGTGGGCAGTAGATAACCTTCAGGGGTTTTCTCTCCTTGTTTCTGATTGAGTTGGCATTCCTGGCACTCTCCTTCACAAGTTTTAAAAGAAATAGAATTAAATATATGGAATGGAACGTCTCGAGATTCGCGCCAACCACAATGTGTGTAACATAAACAATAATGCAAAAACGATTAGTAACATAATTGCTAATGTTGACTACAAAAAATTGCGTCGACGCATCGTTTAATGTTGTAAATTCATGATAAAGTCAGGCCTGCGGCCGCTTTCTGCTTTGTTTTTGCTGCAGTATCAATATAAACGGCTGCAATCCAAAATGCAGCTTGAAATGTTCAGCACCCTCTTGTAACTTAATGAAGGAGAGAGTAAAGTTGCTCAAATTAAGCAGTGTTCTAATTTATGGTGTTCTACGTGATATACAGTATCATACAACACTTGATACATGTGCTTTAATATGGGAGATAAGCTTTAACATGGAGGGATAGACTTGCTGGCAGTTGTAAATCACTAAGTTAGACAACAGGTAGGATATAATAAGGGGATACATAAGGATTAAAAAGCATTTAAAAGGCCAACAACGTAGGTTATGGCATTAAAAGTCTTTAACAACGTTACTCCGTCTTCGCTGAGCGCTGAATGCATGCCTGTGGCGGTAAGGAGATGCCGATTTTGTTGGGGAGGGAGGAGTGGATTGAAACAACACCGCTCAACACCGCTTTGCATCCAAAGAAGCGCGCACTGAGCACGGTGTTTGCTTGTTCGCTGTTTCAGC
Organism: Gouania willdenowi; assembly: GCF_900634775.1. NCBI lineage: Eukaryota > Metazoa > Chordata > Actinopteri > Blenniiformes > Gobiesocidae > Gouania > Gouania willdenowi. Next base: position 17,135,571 of record NC_041047.1, on the reverse strand, counting down.
CGGCTTGTTTTCTCAGTGCATCACTACAAACAACAGACTTATCAGTCTACAGCACACCGGCGGTGTCCACCATGTTATAAACAAAACTCTGAGCTGCTACGGGAAACAGGATGATCAAATGTCATCGCTCTGCTGCGGTCCTTTAAAACTTTGTTTTACTTTTGTGAACCTTTGAGTTTTATCACCATATTTTTTATTTCCTAGTCACTACGTTTGTTGGCAGTTAAATCATTTGTATATTATGTACATTATATTAAGAATTGGTAAAACTGTAATGAAAACTTTTAACACTTGAGGGGCGGGGGACAATGTCCTCATATAGGATTTAACACTGCTGCAGTCAGGGTAGGTGGGGTCTTGCATGTTTGGATTGGAAACTACAGTAGAATCTATCTGCGTCCTTGTAGAGTGATGGAATAAAGTAAACACAAGTGCATGAACAATCCTCCCTCTGGCTTTCAAACATTGTTGCCAAGACCCTCCTTATGATCAAAAGAAGGACGAACCTGAAAGATGCCAAGTGAGGGTGCAATTATATGTAGCCTTGAGAGACAGGAGTCATTTGGACTTGATCTATTCCTATCACTTTATTCTTTTCTAACATATTCTCAAAGTGAATTGCAGAATAAGCTCAGATCCCAATGGACACTCAATACAACATTTTTTTAATTTTGGACTGACATTTTAATGTTGACGTTCAAAAATTCAAGGACGCTTAAACCACACGCCAATTTTAAGCTCAGAATTCCAACAACTGTGTCAATAATCATATTAAAGTCTACAATGAAGAATAAACTTTCAGGCAAAGAGAGGAACTAATAAAGCCAAAACATTTTTTTAAAACCGGGGAAAAACCGCTAGAGTGCTTTCTAAGTGACCTACACATCACGAAAGCAAAAGGTTGGATTTCAAGTGGAGACGTTTAAAAAGAACAGGCATTGTTCATCAGGTCCAGTCACAGATAATGATTACATACTGTAGGGATACCTCTGGCCCACTTGAAGCTGTTTCAAGGACACTCATTGGATTAAATCAAGTTAATTTGAATCCCTCCCAACTCTCCTGGGTGGGGGAGCGTGCTGTGTTGAAACAGATGCCCTTAGCGATATGCCTTTTTTTCTGGACGACTTCAGAGAAAGCTACTCAGCTAATTTGTCCAAGAGTTATTTCACATGGAACGAGTGCTGTCAGTGGAAATGTGTGCTGTCTCACCAGTAGCTCAAAAGAAGATATTATTTCTTCACTTTGTAATTTTCAGCCCCAGTTCCTCTCTTTTGATTTGATTGTTACATCTTAAGAGTTTCCTTAGGGGACCATTTCTTTTGACCATTGTTCAGCTAAAGGAGTAGCAGATGTAGTTTGCATTAACACATATGCTCTTTGTGGTTGAAGCAATAAGGTCACCTATGAAATAATTTCAACAGGGCAATTTGTGTTGGAATTCCTCATGCAAGTATTTCGCTGTTCAAGCTGATGGGTATGGGAAAACTTTAACCTTCCATGTTGTGTCTAGTATTTACATACCTCTAAATTTACCTTGTTCAAATCATCTCATTTAACATTACTTCAAAAAGCACATCTCATCCATTTCCTGCATCTAAGGCAGATTGGAGGAAGGTTCAGCCCCCTTCTTGACTTTATCTCAACCTGACACTGGTCTCATTCTCAGGTACTGGAACGCTGTTAGCAGGAGCTGCCTCACTGCTCTGTCTCGGTGGAAGGTGTCATAGAAAAGTCTTAGAAAGGTTCTGACATCTCTGGCACGGAATGATAGGTGAGGATTTTTTCTTCATGATGCCAAAAACGTAGGGCTCAAGGTCAAAAACATTAATATTGCTTAAAGGTTAAGCATGATTCATAAATGTGTGAGAATAAACAAGCAATTAAATTGGACTATGTACACAACGATTCAAGAGCTACAGTAATTGGCCAGCTAGTCAATCAGCTTAATGATGACTTAAGAAGAATTCTCTCATTGTATATGTGTGGTTAGAATTTAAAGTTGGACATTAGCAAACCTAGTTTAGGATGACTGCTCAGATGAGACATGACAGTCAAAGTCATAACCATTTTTGTGGTGAACAAAAGGTCGCGATTCGTGGATATTGCCAATAACTGAAAGCTAATGGCCTTTACATACTGTCTTTCATTTCACATTTCTCCTGCCCTCCTCTTGTTTTCAATTCATGTCTTAAACCAGCAGGCTTTTATTAAAGTTGAAGTATGCTAATGAAGAGGCTGATTATTAATTTTTAAATCAAAGCTGTATGCTGTCTCAATGCCACCGACCTTTGCTTGACTAATCCTCTAATTATGTTCGCCCATTCCCCAAATCCTTCCATTCCCCACTTCTGTCCATCTGTCCAGGTACCTGCTACCCATGACCTCCCAGTTCATCATGAAGTGGCCTTCATCCAGCTTTGGCCGCATTTCCTTGGCCTTGCCACGGTCCTGCAACCTTTTTGCTGTGAGAAAGGGGTCACTTCTGAGGTTACCACAGCCACGCTAGTGTTTAAGATCCCACCTACAAACCTCAGCCTTCCTCTCTTGACTCTCACCCTGCCAAACCCAGTATGGACCTTAGTGCAGCTCTGGACACCGGACGTGGGCTTACCCACAATACACCACAGCCAGGCCTTACCCATGTTTTGGGTTCATTTGTTGAGGCTCTGTTTTGACCAGCAGACCACCGGTATGCTCAACCAGTGACTGCTGTATTATACTTACTGTACAGTTACAAGTCATGGTACTGTAAAAGGACAGAATGAAAAATACCTAACAATGCAAGGATTATTTATTTATTTATTTATTTATTTATGTAATACTTATTTTGTTAGCAAATCCATGAATGCAATGAATGGTGATCCCAAAAGTAGAACTCAGCTATAAATATCAAAGCTGTCCTTGGTTTGATTCAAAAAGCTCAGTTTTGCTGTCTGCAATCTTTTTTACTTGTGTAAATTGCATTTATGTCTTAATGGCTTTATGCCCATAACAGCCACTTTATGTTGGGATTTTGGAGTTCAGTTCGGCAGCAAAGAGGCAAAGGTTTGAATGTTAATGCTTCATGAATCGGATGCGTGAAGAGCACCATCATCAGCAACATCAGGGAAATTACCAGTCCTGACTTATGCACCTGCAAAGAAGTGAATTCACATTAGTAGTGTTTGCATGCTTGAATTTAGTCCCTTTAGATTTCCACACGTAGATGGAGGAGCAGCATTGAAAATACACTTGAAGTTTAGTGCAGTCATTAGTTATTGTCTCAGAGAAAGGTTCTTCACCTTATCATTTTTTTCTTGTATGGATGTGTTCTAGAACGCAAGGACGACTTACTTGCACAATGTAAAGATTGTTCTGTACGAGGCCTGGGCGATATGTCGAGATTTCTGTTTTAGGCGATATAGAAAATGACACTATCACTAATAATGTTCTAATTTTTTTTTAAAGTTTTTTTTTTGCGTTAAAACAATTGTAATAACACCCGCCCTCACTCACTCATTCACTCACTCGCCCTCCCAGTGCAGAGGAAACATAACTGACACAGACGACAGAGGTCTATTCAATTAATTTCAACTTTATTTATATAGCGCAAATTACAACAAAAGTCATCTCATAGTGCTTTCAAAATATAACATTTGTAATAAGAAGGAAAAAACTAAACAAAATTCACTTGAACAAGCATTTAGCAACAGTGTGACAAAACCAAAACTCCCTTTTAACAGGTAGAAATTTCCAGCAGAACCAGGTTCAGAGGTGGCAGTCATCTGCTTCGACTGGTTGGGGTTAGTGAACAGAAGGAAGAGAACAGAACGGGACAGAGAGATAGAACATCAGAGTGTCCCAGACTAGTTGAGCCATGAACCACAGATTAGGAACTTCCATCTCCAGCTTCACGACACCTGAAACAGAAAAGAGAGAGAAGGGTGAGGAGAAGGCACAGACTGCAGAAAAACATGATACAGTATTAGCAGGTCTGCCTGCATGGTTTGGGCTTTGTTCCTAGTGGTTAGGTTAACGCTTGTTAGAAAGGCGACAAATCTCTTCTGGTAAGCTAGATCTGTGTTGACTTTCTCAGCGTTGGCGGCACAGGGGAAATGTCCGATTGTTCCTTGCAAAACACCTACAATTAACTGAGTATATAAAATACTGAGATGTGAGTGGAAATATTGCATTTACTTCATATCTGTAACATCAAACTCCCGGTGATTGAGCCTCACCACGTCTTTCAGTGCTCTACGTAGCGCACACAACCACGTTTTTCTTTCACTCACTCTCTTGCACACCTGGTGATGTGCTCCTCCCCTATTAAAGGGGCCACGTACTGGAAAGCACAAATGCTATTTTTTGGAGATGAATTGCTGAGTGTGCACTAAGAACTGCGTGCTGTAACCCAAACCGGCCCTGACACAAGTCATACTATAGAAATTACCAACACGCGCTGTCCCTGATGAGAGAAAAACAAAAACTAAAATATGTTGATATTGTGCAGCTGGCTGTTAATAAAAATGGCCAGAATCATCTTCCTGTTTAGACTTTCTAGAGGAAAAAAATGTATTGCCATTTTGCAAAAAATGTGAAGCTATGAATTTTGGTCCATATCGCCCAGCCCTATTCTGTACACTGAATGACTCTGCTGATATGCTCACATGTACTGTTACAGCAGCAAATGTCTGAGATGAGCAGCTTCAGCCTTCTGCCCATCTCACTGGAAGTACTCGTGTCAGGGATTTCACGGCTTTCAATTACAAGCGTATCTACATTGTGTTTGTTTTTTTGGACCAACATGCCATGAACTGCTGTATAACATTGTATTAAATGTCTTAAATGTTATTAGTTTACATTTATGACTGGATGAGTTGATCCAGGAACTTTTACAGATAACGTGTGTGCGTGTGTGTGCATGTGTGTTTGTGTGTGTGAGCAATGACATGCTGATTACCCGTTAGCTCTAAAATTTCTCATAGATATTGAATTAGTTCATTACGCCAAATAAAGTTTTATTTTCATTTATTTGTGAGATCAAAGAACAGTACTTTTATTGGTGACATCAGATTTTGGATTTTGCATAGCAATAAATTGTTCAAACACATCCTATATGTTTCTTTGAGTTTTTTCCTGTCACTAATTTGTAGCCCCTCAGATCAATTTTGTTTTGCACGATGACTTGGTTGTTTCCTGTTGTCCGACTATGGTTCCCGGTGTCAGTAGGAAGAGCATGCATTGCCATACATTGGCCAAGCCAACAGAGCAAATTGCAATTGTGTGTTTACTCCTTGAATTCAGTAAGTAAACCGAAAGAGAGCATATTTTCACATCTCATAAAAAAAAAATAAAAAAAAGGTTTGGCTAAAGCTGTGAGATACACTTCAGTAAATAGAGAGATGTAATTTTTTTAGGGATGAATCCCAATGTGCTTGTGGACGAAGATATTGCACAATTAAAATCCAAATCATGAGAAGTTAACACCGTCCTATATATACGCTCTATGTTTCATGCCTTAGCAATGTGTCACAAGTGTCACAGCATAGCTAATAGGCAACAGTTTGATCCAAATTAGGCAACTTGGCCAATTTCAATCATTGCAAGCATTGAAATATTAAGTTGATAAAAGCACTGGAATTAAAAAAGTAAGAAACAACAAAAATCCACAGTCAATGCAAAAAGAGACATGATTATTTTATGTGAAAACTACTTAGTAATGTGAAGACACTGATGTGCCATGGATCTGTTGAGTAATTCACTTGATTTTATTTTTTATTTTCCCACTGACTCTTTGGCCTTTAAAATGGGTCAGAACATGACTGAAGTTCAATTATACAGGATAAGAAGTTATCTTTCATAACATTCATTTCGATGTGACATGATGAGATATACGCCTCTGCGTCATATGTCAGAAGACCAATCTCATAACGGTGAAACGTATTCATCCACCGCAGGTAGTCCTGCCTACTATAAGTAGAGGGGGCGGAGAATACAGCGCCATTCAAAAACCTCTTCCCATTCAGAGCTATCTCGCGTCGCAGCAGCTGAATTGTCCACAGGTGGACCCTTTCTGGATTCTGTCGCCGGACGCTGCTGTTGATATCTTTTTCTTTGTTTTTGACCACACCTGTTTTCGGCTCTACAGAGAAACCCTGAACGCCCCAGATTCCTGCCGCCACTGCGCCATCTTTACGGTAAAGAGCCTCCGTTGGTGGCTGGCACTCCAGGTCAGCCTGTCGGAGCTCCACTTATTCTGCTGCCAAGCATGCACCTGAGAGCCCCCTACGTCCCTGTAAGTGGAGGGTGTTTGAGGGCTGGTGTTACTGGACGGGACACACCCCCTTTCAGTGTTCTGTGGGAGTGATTTTTTCATTTTTGCAGGAGCTGATTCACTCTGGAGGAAGCCTTCCATCTGTCAAAGCGTATCTGGCAGCTATTGCTGCCTGTCACATGGGCTTTTGGGATAAAACTGCGAGTCAGCATCTGCTGATTGTTCGTTTCATGAAAGGAGCATGCAGACTCCTCCCTGTGTCCAGGCCGCTGGTGCCACCGTGGGATTTGGCTGTGGTTCTGGAGGGACTTGAAGGCAGTGTTGTTACTGGCTTTGGCATGCATCCCATTGTGAGACATCTCACTCATATTACTTAGAGAACCAGGGTCATGCAAATAGCCTATAGTTTTTCTGCTCTGGATCCACATTTTAATGGAGGAGATACATGAAAAAAGGAAAAAAAAATGTAATGACACTGAAGACAATTTAAAAAAAAAAAAAACACACAATCCAATGTTGGGCTCTGTTGAACTTCCTGCTGCCAACAATTTGCGTGATCTCTATTCAATCGATTAACCTTGGTCATTCTCTGTAAAAAGTTTAATTAATAGAGCTATGTTCTTTTTAGCCTCCTTGTGTGTGTTATTATTACTATCATTACTATTTTTACTGCTACACGGTTTGGATTTTTTAATACTTTGTGGGGGTAAATTGTATTTTCACTCATCCCCCACTTTTAATCTAATTTTACTGATCAGGGTACCACAGTTTATAGAATATTTAATACTTTCCTGCTACTGTATGTCAATTTTGAAGTTTAATACTTAAAGATTAATTTAGATTTTTCAGCAAGAGTTTTTGACAGGATGGTTCTCGTGTCCATTGGTGGTCGGGAAGCATAGGCAGGTGAAAGCCCCTCCCATCACTGAGGTGGGCTACATATCACTGATGGGGCGGTTCCCTGTTTCAGTGGTCCCCTGGCCTAAAAGGATGAAGGGTGATGTCACAGAGGGGGAAATTTTAAAAAATGCCTTGCTTATGGGCATTACTGCTGTATAGCAGTAAGACACGCCCACTCAAGCAGCCGGTCCGTGCTGTGCGAATGTTTAGATTCCAGAGCTCATTGGTTTGTTTTCAGTGTCATTTGCTTCATTTGATTAATCCTGAGGAGATATTTTATGTTCAACAGAGTTCAGCTGCTCGTCTCTCACAGTGTGAACATCTCACTAGTACTTAAACTAATAAATAGTTATGCAGAGGATGTTTTCAGATAAAAATAAAGACACACAATATTTTTAAAGACAATGTTTTGACCTGTGCTTAAATTAAACTGTTCTAGAAAACCCCTGTGTAATAGACTAGTGGACTAGTCGATAAGGAAACATCAGTGTAGTCAACAAGGATAAGTTTGTTAGCAACATCTCTAATCTCTATCTTAAGGTGCAGTTAGTTACAGATAGCCTACTGTCTACCGTCAGTGCTAGGCTACTGTCATGTTTCTTTACAAACCAAATCCTCCATGACGTGGTAACATGATTTGTTGAATAAACTAGTGGACTTCACACATTGCATCTAAAACAGATGATGATTATGAGTATTTGTTATTACTGTGAAGTGTAATATCACCATCAGCACCTATCTATAGGATGTTGTATTTACAATAGCCATCTTTATTCTTCTCAAAGATAGCTATATTCCCACACTTAAAAAAAATATAAATTAATGTGGAAGTATTCCAAGTAATCAGATTACAGTACTCAGATTTAGTAATGTAAGGGATTATGTTACAAATTACATTTTTGGGCATGTAATCTGTAACTGATTACATTTCGAAAGTAACCTCCCAACACTGCTCACTACACAACACTGCCCACAGAGAAGCCAATCATCTACAAGGACAAGCCCTTTGCTGATGATGTCAAAGGTTCTCTTCATCTTCAAGGACAAGCCCGAAGCTGATGATGTCAAAGGTTATCCACCAACTCCAATCGGGAGTGTGTGTTTTCAGCTGGTGGCTTTGATGTCACAGGTTTCTGCATTTAGAGACACACAGTAGCAGGTTTACAGGAGCTGTTGATCATGGACAACGGAAAGGACGAAATTTTCGTCTATCAGACTCAGATTTCAACCATGGAGGGGCAGCTGAAGAGTTATCAGCTGGAAATTGACTCTTTGAAGGAGGAGATTGAGGAGCTGCACGATAAACTCAAAGTCCAGCAGGAAGATGAGAATGACATAAAGGAGTACCTGAAATACGCCTTGGAGGAGGCGCAGCAGCGAGTGAAGTACCTGGAGGATTGTGTGGAGCAGAAAGAACTGTTGGAACAACAGAAGGTTCAGGAGATGGAGAACCTGATCAGAAATAGGATCAAAGAGAGGCAGAAGCAGGTGCAGCAGCTCCAAGAATTGATGGTTCAGGAGAGGCAGATGACCGAGCAGCAGGATAGGGAAATACAGCAGCTGCGAAAACAGATCTCTGCGTTAAGTGTGGAGGAGGAGCTGTTAGCTGTGGAGGAGGAGCATGCAGCCGTGATGAAGCATATAGCTGAAGGGGGATTAAAGGAGGAGGAAGTTGCCATGGTGGAGGAGGTTGCCATGGTGGAGGGGGTTACAATGGTGGAGGGGGTTACAATGGTGGAGGAGGTTTCCATGGCCGAGGAGGTTTCCATGGATGAGGAGTTTGCCATAGTGGAGGAGGTGGAAGAAGTTTTCATGGTGAACGAACGCCTTGAACGGGAGCTGGTGACGATGGAGACAAGCATTATCCAACTGCAGGAGATGATTGACCTGAAAGCGAGGAAGTGTGACCTGCAGCAGGCTTGGCTGAATAAGGAGAGGAGCTCACTGGAAGAGATGCTGATGAAGAGGGATGCACTCAGACAGCAAGTGTCATCCTCTTTAGAACATTATCACTTTATAGCAGACAAGGTGCCCAAATTAGAGACTGAGCTTTTGCTGGAGGACAAAAGGGTGAAAAAGCAGGAGAAGGTGTTCTCTCACGTCATAGAGCTCCTACTGGAACTCAACAAATCTATAGAAAACAATGAAGATGAGACGACAATAGAGAAGTTGCGGCTGGAGATCCTGGAATACCTTTCTTCAGTGGAAATTGGTTCCGCCCACCAATAAACAGGCCCCAGTCCTTCAAATACTTAGCCTAGTATGAATGTGATGTCTGATGTAGAGCAGCCTCACTTCTGTCAGTCTGCCTCAGGGCAGCTGTGGCTACAATAGAAGCTTACCACCACTGTGTGTGCAGTGAATGAGTAATACGATGTAAAGTGATTTGAGTGTCTATGAAAGGCGTTATATGAGATCTAATGCAATATTATCATTACCAGTGTTGGGCGGTTACAAAGAACGCGTTACCGTGTTACAGCGCCACCGTTACTTTTGACAGTAACAGTAACAGTACTCTAGCGCAATATTTGTTAAAGAAATAAACTCAGTTACCGTTACAATATGCTGTGTTTGGCCGTTACTTAGCTAGCTGCAGTATACTTCCTGTTTACAGTGGCACTACACATTTCTGTGGGATGCCGTGCCAACCACCATAAAACAGAAGAAGAAGCATTGTCTGCGTGTCTCTGTTTACTATAACGTGCGCAAATCATGGCGAGTCAATGCGAGAGCAGGACGAGCCTCTCAAAGTGGAAATACACACATTATTTTACCAATGTGTCTTCAAAAGATACTTGCATCAAAAGCTCTAAGCAAACCCTGCTTTGGTGGACGCACTGGATGTGAGGGAAGCCTCTGCACCAAAACAGCAGCAGCTAGATCTTTACCGGACTGTTAGCTAGGGACAGATTAGCAAAGCTATTGCTTAGTATGTTGTTGAAAAAATGCAGCCTGTCGCTACTGTGGAGTCACCCGCTTTCAGCAGCTCATTAGCCTAATACCATGTCCTATGCATTGCATTGTGTCGCTCAGAAAAATGCTGTGATTTTTTTTTAAGCATATACAACAGCAGAATCTGCACTTAGAATACACACAGCTTTCTTAACTTCACTGTGCTAAGGTTGAAAAATTGCTCAGTTGCTCAGCAGCTGTTTTTTGCTTTATATGCACATAATTTATGGTTATTTTATAGCAATTTTTGCAAAACAGAGTTCGTCAAAATCTATTCCGAATGTTTATTCAGATTGCTTTTATTTATTTATTTTAGACGGTTTTTTGTGTTTATGTTGTACATTGTTGCTAGTTTGTACTTAAGCTGTAAGGGAAAAATCTCAGGTTTTAACACAACCGTTTTTATAACGCTGAAGCCACTTTAATTTTTGATCTTTGATTCTGAATAATATTCAGGTTGTTTTGTGTTATTTATTTCAGAATTCCTTGTAACATTTTCAGTTTCTGCTGGTCTCAGGTAAATAAACTGGCATTGGAAAAATACTTAACGTTGCAATCAGATTGGTGTTTGTAGAGAGAAGACTAATACTGAGCAGAGTTACGTACTGTGAATGCAAATGATTAGAAACTGTAGGATTGGATACAATACAATTTCATTGCTCCTGTATTAACATTGCTTTTTATCCAAAGCAATGTTAATACAGGAGCAGTTGGTGGAGGCTGGATTCAAACCACTGACCCTCTGATTACAAGCCAGCTTCACTAACCACTATTCCTCCACCACAGAGTTGATCAATGAGAAGCTTCTTAAAGCTCCTTATAAAGAAACATTAAGGACCTAGCACAATAGATTCCTCATGGATGCAGGGGCATCTAGAAAACAAACTATGAGGTAGTAAAAGTACATGAACTGCCGTAAAATAGGCCGACCGGATGGAGACGTGTTTCGCTCATTAATTGAAAGAAACTGAAACGGTTATAGTGTAGACGTGTTTCACGCATGCGTTGAAAGGATATGAAAAGATCAGGCCCGTGAAAGGTTTGGGCACTGACAGCCACACCAGCGCGTGACCGACCACCAGCCCCCTGCTACAGGCGCCCGGACCCACCCACCCATTTAGCGGTCCACGGTGACCCCACATGCAGCGGGCAGCACCATCCTGAGAGGCGTTGGTGTCCCTTGCGTGGATGCAAATGCCCCCACACTGGCCCGACAGGCTGCCAGAGCCAACTCACCACTGCTCTTGGTTTCCCAAGACCAGGAAACGAGGACAGCATCCAGCCGCGCCAGAAGAGGAAAGGCACCACCAAACCTAGCAAGACCGATACGGCACAGAGAGATACCGCCCCAGGCCGTGGCAGTATGTTTTAATCTTCTTGTGTGGGCCCTGTAACAGATAAGGTTTTCTCCGGGTACTCTGGTTTCCTCCCAACATCCATATATGGACCTTCTCAGAATGAGTTGGCACATACAGTATCAAAGAAAAAGGGTATGAAAAAATATAAATATAAAAATGTGAAGTATTTCTATTTGAAGGACTTGATAAATCACATTGTACACATGTAGGCATCCATAACAGCTCAATGTCTTGTGAAGACTCTACAGTGAGCACATGATATTGCCATGCTAAGCTGAATGCTAATGCTCTTGTGGATTTGGATTCAATGCTGAAAATGCAAGTAAAGTTAAACTCGAGTGTCTTTTCTGTCAGAATAGACTGTAAATAAGTATTTTTGAGACATTCGATCACATTTTATTGCTCGCCTGCTCAGGACTGTTCATCATGAATGTCTCATGGATGAAAAAAATCAAAAACAAATTCCATCTGCAGTAAATGTAGTGGTCAAAAACATTCAAAGAAGCTCATTCATTTCTAATTCCGATTCATTTTTAGCTGTGATTCATTGAAGCTCTCCAAAGTCCAGCCCACTGTGATGTAGTTTTAGACAATCCTCCAATCCAAATTCAGAAATTGTTAACCTCTCAACCTCATTTGTGACCCTATTGTGTGCACCTGTGTGTTTATCCTGACAATAGCAATGGATTAAGTTTTAAACCTGCTGGTAATTTCTATTTTAAAAACTTTATTATTGTGCTAAAGTGATGATTAAGCAATAATTGTTGTGCTGTGATTCTCAGCCCTGGTCCAACCAGCAAATCAATTCACAGATTTGCATTTCCTGAAAAAAAAAATGCAAGTAAGGATGGATGGGCTGAAATGAACCACTGTTTGGCTGCTGAAAAAACTATGACGTCATCCATTTATCTGGAGCCTGCATTTCCATTTACTGGTTCCTGATTGGCTAGTGACACATCAAATGACTCAGCAGCCTATCCTGTGTGATGATGTCACTGTTCCAATAGGTTTGAATATGTCATTTTTTAGAATGTGTTTTTGCTAATTAGTTAACAATCAGTAAACTTACAAAAATGTCAGAAAACAGCAGCGATGACAATGGTTTTCTTATTGCTGTGATACCTTAATTGTTAGATTTAGTCCTAAACGGAAAACAATAGTGAGGGTGTTTAAACACATACTTCGTACCCATTTATGAGTGTTCGACGCAAATAATACTGCATCACATTTTCACAAAAGTGGAAATCATTTCTATTATTTTTTGTATTCTAGTTTTAAATTTAAAGAAGTACTAGGCTACTATGGATGTGTGTAAACTTTAAAAAGCAGGATTGCTTTTTAAAAGATCTACACACTTTAACATGTTTGCTCAAGACTCTAAGTTTCTAACTTTCTTGGGAATTTGAAGATTTCATTTAAATGACTTGCAATTAGAGGGAAAAAAAGCAACTGCATAGTTATAAGGCAATGTAATGTTAGTGAATATTTCCTGCATATTAGTGTGTGAAACTTTCACCTGGGAGACAATCACTGCTAATGTCAGTTTGTAAGCTAAATAGCTAATTAGCTGCTCAACTGCAGCACATTTAAGGCTGCAAATGAACCCGCAAATGTCACTTGGGCCCAGTTAGATGCTTCGTTGGCCCTTCTTCAACACTAGACTGTCTGGTCATGACATGCCGGGTTTTTGCTGGGGGCTGCTTTGACTGTGTCGCGTTCCCTCGTGTGATAACAGCCTCTGCCAAACACACCTCCACCTTGACATGCAAATACCACAGTAATGAGAAGAAGAAAGGTGCATGTTTGACTATTTCTTTTCCTTTTTATTAATGCTAAACTGTCAACATCACACATTAGATCACACATGAGTACAAACGAAAACGAGAGAGCAGTGTTGGGACATGCAGCACAGACTGATGCAGGTACAAAATAATTAATGCACAGGAGTACAAAGAAAACATATTATATCTTCCAGCTTTCTTTCTTCCCACCCAGTTTGGTAATTCTCAGAGACAAGCAAGTCCAGGAAAAGGAAAAGACAAATTAAGGTATAAATAGCTGCGCATTTATGATGATTCAGGTCTTTGATGAGGAAAATTCACTGTTTTTCAGCTGCTAATAACCTGAGATAGCATCACTGGAAACACTGTAGGAGTTGCAAAATAAAAAGCAGGATAAATCAAGCAGAACTAATTACAAACAAAAAACCCAAATACTGCTGATTAATATTACCTCCGGCAGCCTTCTAACCGCCTGAGGGTAAGTAATGTAATATCTGAGTGATACACTCAACACTTCTGACCTGTCATCCATCCCAGAAAGTCAAGTGTGTTGCCAGAAGCTATATCTTGTTCGGGCTTGACCTGCAAAATATATCTGTGCACATGGAGAATAGCAATAGATATATTTGGAACCTGCATCTCCTCCAGCTTTGTATACATCCTTTACACTTTTAGGTCCTTTATTCTCTGGGCAGCAAGGCGTGGGTTGTGACCCCGAAGTTCTCCAGTCCCTTGTCTACAGACTCTGTAACCTACCGGTAACAAGAGAACGTGAGCAGTTGCTATCTGGGACCATGATGTAGTACACTATCCAGAAAACAAAGGTTGGGCCCCTGCGTCCTTGTTTTTTCATTCCCATCCCTACAGCCACTTCATCCTGTTCTTCCTACGTGTGTGCAGACCCAGGCAGTTTTGCAGATGACCCAGTTTTAAGGTCATAAGATCATCTTCCCATCATGGAGAGTCAATAAAAGCAACAGGGGATGAGGGGTAGATGAGTCACCTGTGATAAGAAAGCACAGATTAAGAAACTTCAAATCACATGCAGTGAATAGAGCAGCGTGGTTTTTTTCTGTGATTACACACCATGATTACGATTGCTGACTGAGAATGATGCCTTCCTTGTGTGTGTGTGTGTGTGTGTGTGTGTTCCAGCTGTCCAACCACACTCCACACTGGTTATTAAAACATTATGACCATGCTTGTCTCATACAGCAGACATGGGCAACTGGTGGCCTGAGGGCCACATGCAGCTCTCTGACAAAAACAAAAAAAAACACACAAAAATGATTCTGAGAGCTCAAACCAAAAAGTGCCAAATCTCCTCTTTGCCAGATATTGGAATCTATCTGGAGCAGTGGACCTGATCATGGCACCATAATCATTCACATTTTAAAGGCTTGGAAGACATGTATATCCCTATTAATAACAATACAGTAGGTTCAAAATGTATGGACACCCACATTTTTGGGAAAATCATGATAAAATGGGCGATCGGGATCTGATCCAGATGAAACTCAGTGGGGCAATTGAGAAACCAACCCGACATAACTAAGACAAATACCATACAGATTGCTCAATTCTGAACTGAGATATGATTTTTTGAATTTTTGCCAATGATGTCAAATAGGAATTTCAGTACATTGACATGGATCTCCTCCACAGTTTAACTGAATCTTCCATGGCATGATGTCTAGCTTTGGTTAAAAAATATCAACTCCTTTGTGAAGATAATAACAGAAAAATACACAAAAATAGACAAAAATACACAAACGACTCAAAATTAACAGATCTACAACATTGACATGAACAACAACTAAAGAACTCAAAATGACTGCAAAACTACACATAGGGTCAATAAAAATACACAAATTGACTTCTAAAACATAAAAAAAGCAAAAATACAAAAGTAAAAAAAACAAAACCAGTTTGTTCAGTAATGTTCAAAATGGTCATGAATCTAAATACTGACATGAATGCTGATAATGTGGCCCTTTGGATTAAATAATCACATTTTTGTTGCCCATTTCTGTCATACGGCATCTACCATTGGTTCTTGACCGACTTCAGAAGAATCTTTAACCCGACAAAGTAGCGACTGTGCATGAGTTCTGAGTTGTGTAGGCGTCTTGCAGTATCTGGTGCCAATATGTTTGAAGCAAATCCTCTAAGTCCTGCGAGGGCAGAGGGGGAGCTACTCGATTTGAGACTTATTCCAGCATATCTTCAGCCATAGGTTAGTGGTTTGTCCCTGCTTGGATCCTGTCAGTAGGTATTTGCTGCTGACCAGGGTGACCACACTATTAAAATGGCTGAGTTTTATCAGATGTAATGACTTGTGGAACGTCAAAACTTGTTCAGCATAATTTGCCCTGCTCAGTAATCGAGGGCTACAGGAATAAGTCCTAAATTACATATGGGCGTTTTTGCCCTTCTGGTTCCTTCAACCCGCGGAGGCAATCAGTGTTTGATTCTTGACTTAAGCTCTGTGGTTAGTTCATGCTTCTAGTTCTTAGGCTGAGTGGATTTTCAAATTTTATTTCACGACATAAAATACACTAGTAAATATGCCACTTGGGATTTATGAAGCTTTCATTTAACATCACTACAATGTGCTTTTCCAAACATGGTGTAATTTAATTTTCTTTTTAGCAAGTTATTGGGACTCAAGATTTCAAGTAAATGTATTTGGTTTATAGGAAGACAAATAAAAAGACTATTAAGCTTGCAGTATGTTCTGTAGGCATTGTTTCACTTCTGACTTATATCACTAACACAGTTAATGCACTATTTGTCCTACTTTTTGGAATAGCTTTTTTCTTTAAAACCAAGAGCTTTGTTCTTGACCTACCATTGATGAATGGATCGCAAAATATAAAGTCAGCCAAGCCATTCAGAATTAAAGAACCATTAATACTGTAGTGCCAGCAGGGTATATAAAGCTCAGTACTACATGTTTTATCTCCATTTCAGAAATAGCTTTAAAAACAAACAAACAAACAAACAAGGGTTTTGTTTCTAATTACCCACTTTTGTAGGTAGATAAAAAGGAACACAGAAACTGAAAATCAGACATATTCTATGGGACCATTATAACAAAGCTATTTGTATGTGCGTAATACAATTTGTGTATCTGCACCTTGATTAGTGTGCATGTGTTTCAATCTGTGTGTGTAGAATTACAATGTGTAAAACCACTTGTATGTGCGTAATACAATCCGCGTGTCTATTTATTAAACAAAAGATGTGTCTGTAATGCATTCTGTGTGTCTGTGTTGACATCCATGTGCGTGTGTCATTGAACTAGAACACTGTTCACAGGACTTTTGTAACCAAGTGACAAACCCTCCAATCGCTCCATGTACAGAGGCAGCCAATAGAGTGTCCCGGTTCGATGACACATACAAATGTCAACATTACACACACAACTTGTTTTTTTTTTTTATACCTTTATTTAACAAGGAAATTCTCATTGAAATGAATAATCAAGAGATTTCTGGAAGCAACTGGGTCTAAGGGACTTGCTCAAGGTCCCACAGTGATGACCCACAGTGGATTTGAACCTGCAACCCTCCGGTTACAAGCCGTAATCACTAGGCAACCACTGCACCTTATCTTACAAATCCTAATTCTACACACGGATTGCATTATGCAACAAATAGTTTTGCACATTGCAATTCTACAAAAAGTTGTGTTACAATAATGGCCCCATAATATTCACTTTGAAAAAAAAAACTTAAAAAAAAACTAATTCACCATTTTGGACTGTGTGAAGTAGATAAATTATCCATTCATTTTTCTTTTCATTTTTGAAAACAAATGTATTTGGGGATGAAGTAGTGTCTTGATATTTTAGTCAAAATTATTTCAGTTTGGTGCTCTTACAATCTAATTTTTCTATTCGATGAAAACTGAGGCCAATGATGTTTTGGAGGCAGTTTTCATCACGAACCACCACTGTTGGCCCCGCCCCTCCTAAAAATAATTAGCAGCTGTCAAATCTGCAATCTGTGGGAAATAGGTTGGATTGAGATAATTGTTAAAGGGCCCATGTTACACTAAATTGACTTTTCTTTAAAAATGATAAAAGTGCTATTTGGGCTTCATACACATGCCCAAAGTATTTTTTTCAATGATTCCCTCAATCGTTAGTTAGAGGGTGATTTACTCCTTTCTTACTGCAGGGTGAGCCCAAACACCTCGCTCCAATTTGATGACGCGTTCCCACTTTGATGACGAATTTGACGCGGCACTGAGCTGGAGAAGCCGCGCCTCCAGGAAGCTCTCTGCCGTGATTGACATTGTTACCTTCGCCAGGTTATCTCCGAACCGTGGTAAGGAGGTCTGGTATTTCACTGAGTTTTACCCCAGCCGTGGCTCGTTATTACCGGTAACAACAGCGGTCCGTAATGCCGACTCTGCATACCGGGTGAGTGCAGGGAGGAAGAAGCAGGCAGGTATCTGAGGGTATGATGTGTTTTAATCCTCTCTTATCTTAGGTAATAAACACGCTGCATCCAAAACTTACAGAGAGCGCACCTGTGAACATCTACTCCCGAACTGACCAGACAAAACACTACATTTCCCACACGTAAACAACCCGGTCAAGCCTTCACCTCCCACAATGCAACACCTCTCTTAAAGTGACAGGCCGTGCCTGTAACACTACCCCCACTCTGGATGATGATTAAACCTTTAACATCACTCCAGCATCATAGTCACAACAGGACATTCAGAACAACCCCTTTGTTTACACTGCAAACCTGGTTCCTACTCTAACACATTAAATAAAACAAAAACCAATGCACATTTCTCACTCTTATCACAGTGTAACAAAAATGTCTATTGCACAACAGATACACAGTTAGCAAAGAAGACATTATGGCAAAAGATACTATACCTGACAGAGGGTGCATTATGGAAAATTGTCTGTCTCCTTACGAAATCTGTGAGTTAAACCTTACCCCATAGTCAGACATCAACATAATAACCAGCATCCATAAACCAAAAAAAAACTCAACATTACAGTTATAACCATAGCCCCAAAAATAGAGCTATATCACATTTGTATGTAAACATTATATTAAACCTTCGCATAAAGCAAGACAACTTTTACAAAATACCAACCATACTTTTGAGAACATAACAAATTATTATAAATTTTTTTTATATATATATTTTTTTTTTTTTTCAATCAACCGCCCAATCACCAAACCAGTTTGGCGGTCTTCGCTCCCTACGAGGTCTTGGAGCATATGAAGAGTTTGGAGGAGAACAACCGTGTGGTTCCGGGGTTAAATCTTGATTGACTTCCTCATCTAGCGGAGGCTGAGCAGAGCGGTCAAAAAGCAGGACGCCACCAGGTGAGCTAGCGTCTCTGGGGGTCTCCACCACTAGTTCCTCTTCCTCTGCAGACGTATCCCAGAGGTTCAGTGGTCCAATGTCCTCAGACTCGTTATCTGTTGAAGGAGTCAGCACCTCCAATGGTACCGGTACATCAGTGTTGTGAAAGACCCAGCTGTTGTCCAACGGAGTTCTGGAGTGAAAAGGCTTTAATTTGTCATGGTGAACAACTTTGGTCTTGGACCTTGGGCTCTTCTGGATGCGATAGATTAAGTCGTCTAATACACCCACAATGAAGTAGGGGCCTTCGTAGGCTGGCAGGAACTTCCGCACTTTATTCTTTACTCGTTTGGTGCCTTTGATTAAGTGCCACACCGCAGCACCTATTTGATATTGGACTTGACAGATGTTTTTGTCGTACTGTTTCTTGGCACGCTCAGAGGATTTTCCCAGGGCTTCCCGTGCCAGCTGATGGGCGAGCTCCAGTTGCTGTCTGAGCTGCATGACATATTCAGGGATGGTGTTGATGTCATTTTCACCAGGAGGAAGACCCACGACCAGGTCAACAGGCTCTGTGATTTCTCGCCCAAAGAGCATCATATTTGGGGTCAAGCCAGTGGAGCTGTGTTTGGTTGCACGATAGGCCATGAGTGAGTAAGGGATCATCAAATCCCAGTCCCAGTGGCACCGCTCGGACATCGTGGCCAGAGCTTTTTGTAGAGTGGCATTGAAGCGCTCAACTTGTCCATCCGATTGTGGATGAAAGGGCGTGGTACGTGTTTTTTCAATTCCCAGGAGTTCACACATCCCCCTGAAGACAGCCGACTCAAAGTTGGAGCCCTGGTCGCTATGCAAAGCCCGAGGTGCACCATACCTGCACACCCACTCCGAAACAATCTTTTCTGCCACCGTGGTTGCTAGCTCGTTGGGAACTGGGTAAGCCTCTACCCACTTACTGAAGTAGTCTTGGACCACCAGTATGAAACGATTGTGCCTTTCAGTCTCATTTAAAGGTCCCATCAGATCAACTGCAATTCGTTCCATGGGGGCGCCGACCTGAACGGTGCCCATGGCAGCGCGAGGGGTTTTTCTGGGGCGAGCTTTAGCTGCACAGCTAACACAAGTGCGGCACCACAATGTGACATCATCCCTCATGTTGTACCAATGGTACCGGGTTTTAAGGCGTGCTAGTGTCTTTTCTGCACCGAAGTGTCCACCTACTGCGCCTTCATGCAGCTGCTCCATCACCGAGTTGCGGAAAGTGCGGGGCAGCAGAATTTGAGGGTAGAACACCTTCAACTCACTGCAGTAGAATTTTCTCAGCAAAATACCATCTCTTAGGCACAGTCTTTTCCACTGCGCCCAGTAGGCTTTGGTGGCGGGGCTGTGAGCTGCGATGTCAGCCCAGGGTGGACGATTACAGCCTTCCTCCTTCCACACCCTTATTGGTGCTATATCTGGATCAGTCATTTGTGCAGTTTTGAGTTGTTCTTGGGTCCAGCCGTGAAACAAGTTATTACTAGAAGACTCACTCACCAGGCGGATGATGGGATGATCAGCTAAGACAGCAGTGCAGGTGTCGAGATCGAAGCCCTCTACCCCCACTATGGGAAACTCCGCCGCTGAGGTCCTCTTCTCCCCTACACAGAGCTCCGGCTCAACTACCCCCACTGGAGGATGCCCTGTACATGTTAGAGTCTGGAGCACTACGTCACCCAGGTCGCACTGCACCCCCTTATGTTGAATGTTTCTAAAGTCAGGTTCTGGGACCGTGCATGGACATGAGGCGCGGCAGGGTCTCCTAGAGAGAGCATCAGCATTCTGGTGGTTTTTCCCTGGCCGATGGATGACCTGGAAATCATACTCTGCAAGCTTCTCAAGCCAGCGAGCCAGCTGACCCTCAGGCTCCCTTAGTCTGGTCAACCAGCGGAGGCTGCTGTGGTCGGTTCGAACAGTGAAAGGCCTACCAAGTAGATATTGTCTGAAGTGTGTTGTGAACTCAACCACTGCAAGGAGCTCACGTCTTGTTGTGCAATAATTTTGTTCGGTAGCGGACAACCTCCGGCTCCCATAGGCTAGAACTCTCTCCTCTTCTCCTTGCACCTGGGAGAGGACTGCTCCGATTCCCCAGTCACTAGCATCTGTGTCGAGAAAGAAGTCGCCATCGTCGAGGGGATAGCCTAGGACTGGAGCCGAAGTTAGCATTTTTTTTAGTCTGTCGAACGCCTCCTGACACTCAGGGGTCCAATGGAACCGTGCATATTTTTGGGTCAACTCGTGGAGGGGTCGGGCTATGGTTGCAAAGTTTTCAACAAAACGGCGGTAATATGAAGCCAAACCAACAAACTGTCGCACTTCCGAAACATTTTGTGGTGCAGGCCACTCCTCCACTTGTTGAATCTTTTGGGGGTCAGTAGCAACGCCCCCAGCGGACACGATGTGCCCCAGGTAGGCCACCTTCTCCCGAAACAAACAGCACTTAGATGGTTTCAGCTTGAGGTTGGCTAAACGCAGTCGAATTAACACCTGTTCCAGCCGCTCCAGCATCTGTGCACTGTCCCGCCCCAGAATGATGATGTCGTCGAGATACACCAGACACGTCTCCCACTGCAGCCCCATTAAAACACGATCCATTAGCCTTTGGAACGTGGCTGGTGCATTGCACAGTCCAAAGGGCATCACGTTCCACTCGAACAGTCCTTTACGTGTGCAAAAGGCTGCAGCTTTCCGGGCCCTGGGGGTCATTTCCACCTGCCAATAGCCGGATGTCAAATCTAGGGTGCTGAAATATTTGGCAGTGGAAAGTGTGTCGAGGGTGTCCTGAATGCGGGGAAGCGGATAAGCATCCTTAATAGTGCGTTCGTTTAAAAGCCTGTAATCAACACACAGTCTTGGGCTTTGGTCTTTTTTTCTTACCATGACAATCGGGGCAGCCCAGCTGCTGTTGCTTGGTTGAGCCACGCCGGTATCCAGGCTTTGCTGCACCTGCTGGTCTGCTGCCACCTGCTTTTCCCTATTCATCCTGCGTGGTGCCTGCTTTACTGGCGGCCCTGGGATGGTGATAATGTCATGCTGCACGATGTTAGTGCGGCCAAGATCTGTGGGACCCGCAGAAAAGACATCACTGTAGGAACACAAAAGGTGAGCCAGGCTACGGGAGGCATCCC
The DNA here is from genome assembly GCF_900634775.1 of Gouania willdenowi. Classification (NCBI taxonomy): domain Eukaryota; kingdom Metazoa; phylum Chordata; class Actinopteri; order Blenniiformes; family Gobiesocidae; genus Gouania; species Gouania willdenowi. Next base: position 17,113,814 of record NC_041047.1, on the reverse strand, counting down.
CCGACAGACCAGCACAGCTTTCTGCATACAGCACCTGCAAGTGATTTGGTACATTGGTGGAATGGGTATGAGTGAATTCATGCGCACCTGGGGTCTTTGATGACTGCGGCTCCGCCTCTGCCAGCACCTGTGCTTGCTGAAGAACCCCAGCCACAGCTCCTCTCTTTAAGGTGACGGGTATGGCGCCAGGATTAAACACTCTGATGGGGATGCTGGCAGCCTGCCGGGCTTGTAATACTGCTCGAGCCACAAGAACCTGGTGCCTTTCAATAAAACCTTTTACGGGGCTGAGCATCAGAGTTCCACCCGCAGCGCTGCGGAGACGAGAAATGCCGGGCACCACGTACTCACAACCCGCCTCTAACACTGTGGTGCGTGCCACACGAACGAGATGTGTCTCAGAAGGTTGGCTAGAATAAAAATCAGGCACCTTTTCACCAAAAAGAGTTATTTCTTTACGCCCATAGTCCAAACGGGCCTGCGCCTGCAGCAGGAATGGATGTCCCAGGATGACCTCGGTGCTTTGGGTGGTGTCCGCCATGATGAAGTTAACTTGGGTGATGCTGTTTCCAATGTGCACTGGTAAAATTACTTCACCCAAAACAACTAAGCCTTCAGGGCCAATGCCTTGCAGAATCTGTGCAACAGATGGCTGCACTGGTGGTCTGAACTGAGTAGGGAGGGAGTTGAAATGATGCAAAGGTAGGACATTCCTCCGTGCACCAGAGTCGAGCAGAGCACAGATTTCTAGTCCATGAATCATTATTTGTACACACATCTCATCTACTGGGCTCTTAGTACAGATAACTACTGTGCTTGGGTCGGGGGTGGAAGTGAAAGTGGCATTCCCAGGGCTCCTTGTGGATCGATAAGGGGAGGGGCAGTTTCGCTTTAAATGTCCTACACCGGAGCAGTTGTGACAGATGACTTCATTAAAGTTTGTCTTTTTAAACTTGTTTTGGTAAGGTCGTTGCTGCTTATTGAATCTGGTGGCCCCTGGTACTTGCTCAAACACTGGAATGTTAGCAGCTTCGCGTACTGTAGCAGTTCTGGTTGCCTGTGCTGCAAAACCACGCCCACCTGGCCGCATGAGCTGTGTGACTGCCCTAGCAGCCCTCCTGGTGGTCTCGTAGCGATGTGCAATTTCATAGGCTTTAGCTAGGGTGTAGGGGCGCTCCTCTAGCAACTTTTGAACCACCTCGGCGTCGGCCAAGGCGTTGGTGAAGACCTCCACGCATATACAGTCTTGCTCCAACTCTGTGCGGTTAGCATACACAATGGAGACCTTTTCATAAATGTCATCTCTGAGGGTGTGCAAGGCTTCACCTGGTCTCCTGACTCGTTGTCTCAGCTCAATGCCGATGGCTGCAGCATGCTCGGAACGCGGACCGTAGGCAGCTTCAATCTCCTCCACCATGCGCAGGTAGCTCCAGCGGTCAGATTTCGGATTTTTGTGGACGATGGCCCCAGCTGCACCCCTCAGACTGAACTTCAACTGAACAGCTTTTGTCTTTTCAATCCAGCGATTGGCTTTTGCACAGCTTTCAAACTGATACAGGAAGTCCTTCCAAGGACCAGTCCCGTCAAAATGTCCCGGCTGCAACGTGGGGATTCTTTCTTTTTGTCCATATTGTTCTTCGTCACTAGTGTCCATATAGTCATTAAACATAATGCGTGGTGAACAGCAGTGCGGTGGGCAGCCAGCTCGTCTCACACCTCTTAATCCATCCTCATACATCTCATGTCCTGCACTGCACGATGAGTAATGATGCTGACCCTGTGTGTGCACCTCAGGACTATTCTGGACAAGCTGGGAGGCATAGTGAATAGATTGTGGAACTTTTTGTGGGAATCTGGCTTTAGTGGGGATGACAGGACTGCTTATGAAACAATCACAACCCATTCGAGTGAATTTTTCCATTAATTGTTCATTAGTGATGGAAGCAGATGGGTTATCAATGTTTTCTTCCATCTTCCATGGTGCCATTTTAACTGGAGTGCAGACTACACATTCATCATTACCATGTGAGGGTGGCAGATAGGCCATTGACTCACCACACCATGTCCTTTTCTTTTCCATCGGTGTAAGGAAGGGATTGGTGTGCGTTGAAGGTGGGGGGGTAAGCTGCCATGCCTCCTCGTGTGGCGCTGTTGTAGTGAGGCCTACAGGCTCACCTGCAGCTAACGTTAGCTCCGTGTTAGCCACCAAGGGGTTGCTGCTACATCCACAAAAGTCTCTCTCTTTTCTTAAGTCTCTCACAATGGAAGCATTCTCAATAACATCCAACACGAACGGGTTGCTGCTTACGTTTGAGTGCTGTCTTTCAACACGTGAGCTATTTCCAGTGGTGACTTTTCTTCGTGTCGCCATTTTCCACATGTACCTCACAGTATTCCTTTTCTTCTTACTTTTCCGCCATCAAAACCTCCGGAAATTGCAGAATAGGATCCCGGACGAGCCCCCAGTGTTACCTTCGCCAGGTTATCTCCGAACCGTGGTAAGGAGGTCTGGTATTTCACTGAGTTTTACCCCAGCCGTGGCTCGTTATTACCGGTAACAACAGCGGTCCGTAATGCCGACTCTGCATACCGGGTGAGTGCAGGGAGGAAGAAGCAGGCAGGTATCTGAGGGTATGATGTGTTTTAATCCTCTCTTATCTTAGGTAATAAACACGCTGCATCCAAAACTTACAGAGAGCGCACCTGTGAACATCTACTCCCGAACTGACCAGACAAAACACTACATTTCCCACACGTAAACAACCCGGTCAAGCCTTCACCTCCCACAATGCAACACCTCTCTTAAAGTGACAGGCCGTGCCTGTAACAACATGTAAACAGTCACGCCCACAAAGGTCAGCATTTCAGCGTCCTTCACGCAGTGCTATGTATGTATTTTCTCCAGTCTATGTATGTACAGACTACGGAGTGGGTGGGAGGAGGGCGGGCAGTCCTCTGGCCCTACGTCATCGTGCAGGGAGGAGGAAGTCAGTGTCCCTTCTATAGACACGCCCACTCATGAATATGCATAAGCAGGCCACAAATCAGCCTGCTTGTGTAGAGTTGCTCAGAAGGTGACTTTTCAGAGGCTAAAACTCTGAAAAACAGGTGAGTTTGGGAAAATAAACCTCATATACTATGTTTTTGGGGTTCTTAGAACAAATGGAGATGGGTGAAAAATAACATGACATGTGACCTTTAATGTAGAGGTATAGTGGGGTGGGGTTAGGGTTATTCCGGGGCTGCCGTTAGAGAGAGATTGCATATCCCAACTACTCCAGAAGCCCATAATCCAACCATTTTTTAATTTGAATTTTCAGCAAAAACCTCTGTGTGTAGTCTTTCTTTAAAGATGATACAATAACTGCAGAAAACGACTGGGCCATGAACCTGCTACGTTCTACCTGCGAGGCAACCATTACTTCAGAGATTGACCTCAAGTTAATTTTTGTCTTTTCTCATGTTAAATTGAATGTCTTATTTTGCAAGTATAATTTTGGTAAAGTCATCTCCTGTAGACGCTCTGGTGGGATAATTTTACCCGCAGGCTTATGTATAACACCTCCGTCTTATACTTAGCAGCTGAAAAAGAAATATACAATTCCCCTACCTGTGATTGGTTGTGATATCTGGCTTGTTGGTACAATATTATTGCATGTTAACACACACACACACACATTTCCGGCTGTGTGCACTTTATATGTTTTCAGACCGTACCTCTCCCTTGATGTTTGCGTGTGTTTGTTTGTTTAATGTGTATTCTCAGAGGGACACGTTTACTGACACTTGCTGCCATATCTTGTATGCAGTAGTGCCTTGTTTACAACATCTTTGTTCTCAAGGGTTTCCCGCACGTTAACTGCCACATAAACCAACAAGGTGACGCATGAACACACCGAGAAGCCTGGGTAGTCTTCACTCAGCTGGTGTGGGTTATCTCAGTTTTTTCCCACAGCACACAGATCTCCTATGGGTCTCAGAGGAAAAGGAACATTTTCCCTCCATCTATTGATGAGCAAGAAATATGAGTATAGGTTATACAAATGACTCAAATAACATATGCTTGTTGCTCGTTACTGCAGGAAACTGTTGAGCCGTTTGCTTCAACTTTTCCCACGTTCAGTGACTGCTATGATTTATTAGCAGAAAGCAACGTGATCAATCAGCGCATGTGACCTGCTGAGCTGAATCAGACAGCTTCTGATGCGTCTTCACTCATGATCAATGTAGGGACCATCCTAGGTTCTTAACAGCTGGCTCTCTCAAGATTAAAAAGCTTTGACTCACAGGAATATACTGTATATGTGGGATTTATCTCCTTTCGGACATCAGTCCATGGCTTCCCTGTAGGTTTAGTACTTCATTCTGAGGCGTTGTTCCTTTTTCCCTCCATTTTCATTCGTTTCTAATTAACATTCAGTCTGAAAAAGCTGAACAGAGATTCCATGTGCGTAATCAAATGTCTAAAATAAGACTGGCTCGGCACTTTAATGAGGTTTTTGACTTTTTTTTTTTTACCTCTGACAGATGACGTCTCAAGGCTGTTTTGATGCTGAATCTGTGCTATGCTGCCACAATGGAGAGAGAGATTAAAAGCGCCACTTCAGCCAAACTTTTAAAATCAGTGAACATTTCTCCAGGTGAAGTTATGTAGTCGACCAGACTCTGAATTAGGCATTTCCTCACTCACTGGAAATCCCACAGCATAGCTAATTAAAGTTACTATGTCACCATTTTTGACATCTTATTTGATTTTTTTAAAAAGTCATGCTGATTTCTGGTAATAAAAGTGTCAAACAATGCTCTGTTTGTCCATAATGTTTAATTAGATAAACATCTTCATTTTAATTTTCGCCCAGTTTTGGATTTGCTGAAATCCCAGTGCCATCATTTTGTCAGACCACAGAATTTGTCACATCTGACTATGACGACTGTCGTAAATAGGTGTGACAAATGATGTGCCTGACAAAATGTTGGCTCCCTATAAATAAGGAAGTCTTTTTACAATTACCAGTATTGAGTCATCTTTGAGAGTATTTAGTGTAATGCAGTGGTGGTCCGTGCATTACACACCTGGGGCTTCATCAAAGTGGACGTGGTATTTGTATTTTATATTTGTGTTGTTACATTTCACATCACCATGAAAAATAGGACTTTAATATGTTCACGGGGTGTGTCAAAATGACGAATGGCCTTTAGCGTTTCCTGTTACCATTTAAAAAACCAGTCAATAAATAAACATATTGGGTTAACGCAACCCCTCGCTCCTGATCAGCTTAAATAAAGGCAATTATTAACCTGGCAACAGCCAGATTTATGTGTTGCCCTTTCTCTAACTCAAATTCTCTGGCAAATCCTTTCGGAACAAGGGAGGGACATGAACAGAATGCTTGAAGCTGATTGGGCAAAGCACCTGTCCACCATGATTTGTTTTAGCCAATCACACGGTAACAAATGATGATGTCGTCATCAGCATGCGCCGCAGAAACGCTGCTACAACAACAACAATGCTCCGCTTTGCCGTCTTTACTGTCCAAAAATGCACAAAGCGCCTCTCGCTGTTGCTCTTTCAAAAAGGAAATTCTGAATTATTCTAAAACAGTTTATAGCAGCTTCCACACATTCCTCCTCCTGCGTCGACATCTTTCTATTTTGATTCGGAGCTATGCTAATAGCAGTAGCCCAGCTAGTTCCTCTCCCCGCTACTGCGCATGTGCCAGTTTTGCTTCGGTGCTTCTGCTTTCGTCACACCCGGATATTCCGCCCTAAACCACAACACTGCCTCATGATCGGTTTGAATCGGTTTGGTTTGGTTTCGAAAGGCAAAGGCGGGAACAGCACAAGACGGATTCTGGTGTTTGTGAACACCAGGCAAATCCATTTTACAGGCAAGAATAGGCAATTAAACTCATGGAAACAATTTGGTAAGAGATGAAACATTTTGAAGACAATGTTTTCCCAGACAAAGTGTTGAAATTGAAAACTTTCCTTGTCCAGATATCACAGCACACATCCAAGGCATTGTGGACTTCATGCTTAAATATTTCAGGGATGATTTGGTTAGATAAATGTGGACTCAGTAATATGGGGTGTTGCTGGGTACAACTGTTTTCATTTCAATTTTACAAAAATGTCCACATTTTATAGTGTTGTACAACTTGCACTATAGATTACCCTGTTTACCCCACTGTTCATAAGGAGTAGCATTCAGTTGGGCATGCAGGCTATTTCCATGCTGCTTGAACTCACTCTCCTATTTGGCTTTTAAAAAGAAGGAGAGAAGATGTGAGTGGTGATCTGCACTTCTGTCAGGGTTAAATTAGCACTTCTTATGGGAGAAAAGTGAGAGGTTCTTCCATGGAGGCTGTCATTCGCGCTACTCGTTTTTCTCCATATCTCTCCATCCCTGCCCCAGACACCTCCTCACCCCTTCTGTGATCACCGCTCTCAGGCCCTCACTCTGAAGCAAGAGTGAGAAGAAGGACTCGAGATGAAAATAAATGAAGTGTGGGAAAGACATTTGGGTGCCTGTTTGTGAGAGTCTGTACATGTATGTACCTGCATTCTAGTGTGCTCAGACCTCTTACTGTGGAGCTGTGGAGCCAAAAGACCGTTCAGGGACTCCTCATCCATTTGCTGGTGAGTGCCCCAGGGGATGGATTGAGCTTTGCAGGCTGGGATTTTTTTATCAATACTGTCCCTCCAGGCAGCCTGGGAGACAGGAGAGAAAGCCAGTGACTCATTCAGGCTATTAGTCTATTGCTGAGCATCAGTGTTAGGAGGGAACAGCTGGTTTGACTGAAGCTTAAGCCAACGTGTCTTCCATCTTCGACTCAACCTTATACCTGCACAGTCTGGCTCAGTATGTTACATTCCCTTTTTCCTCCAACATTTGTGTCTGTCCTTTGCTCTTTCTTTGCTGTGACCATGATCGTCACACATCAATCCACATATTCTTTATTCCCTTGCTGATTCCAAAGCACATCTTTTTTTTTTTCAAAAGTTCTACCCTATTTCACATCAGTCTATTTCAATCTACGTTTATTTCTTCATTGCAAGTATATGTAACCTGAACGTTTTGAATGATGGCCAATGAGATTTGTCTTTGAAAAGAGTTTCCTTTTGATGTAGTGCCTTTAATCTACACTAACTAAATATATGCTGGATATGAGCACAACATACATGTGCATATGCATACCTGAAAGACACAGTAAATCTGCCAAATAATTGCTAATTAGCACGTAAAGTAAAAATGCAATTTCAGTGCAGAAAAGTTTATGTTTCAATCCTGACCAACTAGTGCGCATGTGTCAAACTCAAGGCCCGGGGGCCAAATCTGCCCCTTTAGAGCATGAAATTTGGCCCGCTCCAGAAAGTAAAAATGAAAGAAAAAACATGAAACATTTTGTAATTGACCAACTAATTCAGCTGTAGATATCTCAGACCCTCCAAGTATAAAACATCTATTAAAATCCACAATATTTGCAGAGCTCCATTTTCCAGTTCTTATATCACATGGCGGCAGTCATTTTTATCTCAAATTGTTGAAAGAACTCTAAAATTTTCCAAAATCTGGCAAATTTTCCCCAAATTATTCCATGAAATTTCCCCAAATTCCCCAAATCATGGAAAATTTAAGTGAAGATCAAGCAGGGACTGATATACACACATACTTTATCATTTATTTACGTGGAAGTACAAACCAGGGTATATTAATGTTGAATTTGCTCTTTTTTCAAACAAAAAATCTGTGGCCCACTTAAGCTCAAACTGGCCTCTGAATTAAAATGAGTTTAACATCCCTGAACTATAGTGCATCACTGCATTTATCTTGTTTGTTGCTCCAGTTGAACAAAGTTAGTCATGATCATGACTTTAGCTTGTTATATAATTGGTTGTAATAGAGATAGATGTGTTTTACGTTTGTTTGCAATCACACCGCACTTAATAGCATGAGGAAGTGCCAGAAACTGCAGGAAATGTTTCAAATCTCAGCAGCATTATAGCACTTATCATGTGCACTAGTGGCAGGAGTTAGTGCAACATATCAGAAGCCTGTAATGATTAAACAAGATGTAGTTTGATGTGAAGTGTAGACAGGTCGATGGTGACACTTGAGGTTCATTCTTTGGGTGTTTTTTTACGTGCGCACGCACTATTACCGTTTTCTTTAAAGCCAAATCATTTTCAATCCTCACTTTACTCCTGATGATTCACAGCGCCACTTCTTCGGCTGATGTGTTCTGCTTGCAGATCCTGTGCAGAGGGGAAACTAGATAGAAAAACCACAGCTTCGTCCCTGGAGCCGACAGCCATTGTGAAAACCTCTCAAATGACTTAAACACCTTGACCTCATATTTTTCAGTGGAAAACAGGAATTTTAAATGAGTGTCTCTGCTGACCTCCGAGACCTGGACACTTTTACCCCCATCGACGTCTGCATCACTGTTACCCTTTTCTGACTCTATCCTATGTCTGACTGTTGTCAGGAAAGGAGCTTACTTTTTTTTAGTTGAGCCTCGATCTCCGAACACTAAGCTGGACCTTTTTCTTTTGACAGTTCAGGTACAAAATAGTCAGAGGTGTAAAGAATCCTACTCAAGTACAAGTACTGTTACTTAATTGAAAATGTACTCAAGTACAAATGCAAGCAGGTCATACATAAAATACTCAAGTACAAGTAAAAAGTAGCTCAATTAAATAGAACTAAAACTAAAAATCACTAGTTACTTTCACCCTCTATTTATTTTTGGTAATAAATCTTGCCACGGTTCCCTTGCATACAGTAAAGAACTCACGTATAAACTAAAAAAAGGAAGAGATGATCTTAATTTATCTGTATAAAATAAAAGGTTTGTCAAACTGTACAATTCTTTTTTAAATAGAAAATGACACAAATGACTTAAATACATAAATACAACTCTCAGGTTCTACGTTATATAGCTACATTTATGAACTCTAAAACTGAGAAAATAACTGGCCTTCAATGCATTTTTCACTTGTTTATTTGAAAGGAACAGTTCACATTGATGAACAAATGTAAACAATTACATATTGTGAATGTGCCAGAGTTAGCAAAAATGCTAATTTGCATCTGTTGTCCCTTGGCAGATCTCAAAACAAACATTATTCACAAGGCTTTAAAGTACATCAATACAATACAATCAGTCAAACAACAATACAAAGTGCATAAATGTAAGAGTTAGAATTAAAGTGCTTTAAGTGCCAGTGTATGAGTTATTTAGAAAGTGCACAAAGTCAAAAACCACTCACCGTTCACATATACAAAATCAAGAAATGCAATAAACTGTATGTAGACATACATCAATGCAAATATGTCGTAAAGCAGGGCAGAGAACAGGTGATTGTTGTATTTTCACAAAGTCCGTTGATCATTTTAAAACAAAAAACAGTTTACTCTAGTAACGGTTGGGTGTAGAAATGTAACGAATTACTTTACTTCTTTTAAAATGTACTAAAATACAAGTAAAATGACTGATTTAGAAATATACACAAAAGAGTAAAAGTAATCACAAAAGCAAGTCAATTACAGTAACACAAGTACTTTTAATCTGTTACTTTCACCTCTGAAAATAGTGAACACAAAGATCTCGGGTATGTTTAATTTCCCAGAGAGATTCCCAACAGAATGTTACTGTGGATTTAAAATGCTTACATTTGTACATTTTGTAGCAGGCATCCGAGCCTGTGCCAATAGCTTGTGTAAATGTTGTGGACATGTTGTCACATCTCCAGCAGGGTTTTTGCTAATTTGCACTGAAAACAGGACTGTCATTTAAAAGCTGGCCTGGTTTTCTGGGATTAGACTTCTAAGGCTGATTCAAGATTTGCTCGCCTGATGATGTGTGTGCTTTGGGGTTTCTGTGTGTTTATATGTGCTTGTAGCGTGTATTGTGTATTTAGGCAAATCAGTGTTGTTGGTGTCGAAATGGCGGTGTGAACATTTTGCTTGAAATCACTTCAGTAAAGATTGCGGCTATCTTTACTCAGTTTTTGTCTGAGAAAGCACCGCTTTTTGAAGATTACCTTTCAAATACACGTACTCACAGGAAAACACGCTCCACTCAAGGTCCCGCAAACTTGTTTCTCTTTTAGCAGCAGGTGGACTCGGATCACAGCAGCTTGAAATGCTTCAAAACTAAGATGATATATGGACGTATCCTAATGTAAAACGCTTACTAGAAAATCTTCTTTCAAATGTAAGATAGGTGGTAATTAGCCAAAGTACTTAAAGGGAGAAAACAGCTCTTGAGTATCAGCAGCTTTTTATCAACACGTGCATTACAGAAGCTTCTTTAGCACTTATGCAACAGCATCTCCGAGCTTCACTGCTTTCAACAGAAATGTTACTCCAATTTTTTCTGAAACTAAACCACATGTAACACAGTCTCCTCAAAGAATTACATAAAAACTGAATATAACGCAAATAAATATCAAATTATTGTAGCATCTTTTAAAAAAATAATGATAAAAAAGGTATGTAGCAAATTTGTATAATGTATAATGTATATAATACTGACCAAACCTGCAGCAGTCATTTTGCTTTAAATGTGCAAATAAATAAAAAAAAAATCGACAAATTATTAGTTTGGGTCTAATTCCTGCTTTACATGACTATTGAATATTAGCAAGGATCAGTGCTTCAATGCATTATGGGTTAATTAGCTCATCATTTGCTTGGTATGATTAAGTATTTTATTGCTGTTAAGGCAAATAGCATGAATGTCCACCTTGGATAGATCGTAACAGGATAAAATAATATGAGACCAGGCATTTAGTCTGTACATTACATATTAACTATAAAATGCACTATTCCTTTCTGTGAGGAAAAGAGCTTGATGTTATGCATTGTGCAACAGCAATGACAACATTTCTTAAGAAGTCTGAAGTCTTACACAAGTGAAATATTGCTCTTAATACACTTTTAGAGCCTGGAACACAATCACTGATGTATAATCGCTGCCTTTTCATGTCTGTCTCAACATCACTAGACTAACATTAGACTAAGAATAAATAGCAAACAGATTCTGATTCTTCTGTCCAAAAAAGAAAAAAGATGCAGATAAAAGACCACAATGATAAAATCAAATTTATTAGCTAATTTGGTTGTAAGGAGAGGTTTGTGTAAATGAGCATAGCATTAGCATATAATAACTCATATCTATGTGGGAACTTAAGACACACCAATAACAGATAATAGAAGAATAAACTATTCTAGTTGGCTAACATTAATTTGAATTTAATCCAGTGAAACTAAATCAAATAAAAAAAATTAAAAAATTACAAAAGAAAAAAAATGATGTACTTTACTCAAATACTCATAAATGCAAAATATCGTTAAATAATTAAAGACAAAAGTCATGTAAATATATAAACACATAATTTAGATGGGTGAATGTGACACGTCTGTTGACCAGGTAAAGGTTTGATGGCATGAGCACAGATGGATTTCCAGACTTTTTACGGAGTTTTATTGTCAGTAACACGGATAAAAACAGTTAGCTCTTTGTTAGCTCCATTAGCTGCTCCCCTGCCAGAGTGTCAGCTCTCGTTCCAGCTCCTCCTAGAACATATAAAACAGATTCATCACAATGCACCACATCTGTTGATTAATTACCCACAGATTCCATCCCTGAATCACCTCCCCCGATACACATGTATCTATCACAGTGAGAACATTTCATTCACGGTAGTTTGAAGTCAGTTTTACATGTTGTGAATACAGGTACTATCTTGTTGACTGAAGGGACACACAGTCCAAAAGCACACGTGCATCATGTGTTCATGTTCTTTGTCTTTGTGACGGCAGCAGCAGGCTGACAGGGAATGATACCTGTGTAAATGTTCATCTGTGTTCTGCTGCAGCCTGTTTAGCATTTAAAGTGGAGGTCTCACTCACGCACATCTGTTCGCCGAGTAGAATAAACGATTATTGTGCGTATCTACCGTATATCACTAATTATGTTTCACAAAAAGAAACATACATCCTAAAAGCGCTGTACTCACTGCAACATTACCATTATAATTATTTTACCAGAAGACACATGTCAGTCACACATTTGCACTACATCTTGTAAAGAAAGGTCAGGTTTAACATTAAAACACATTTAGTCACGGAGCAAACAGCAGCTGCCTTCTCCTCTAAGAACGGAGGAAGCCAAAGAACAGATGGATGGATTAATGATACTTTTTCATGTGCGTCACATCTGTGTAGACTTGTTGAATCGCTGCACTCTGGTAAACCTTGTAGTATTTTTCTCAAGTATAGGGGAAATTCATGCTTTCTATAGCTGTAGTGACATAATGATGGCTATAACGGGCATTGACATTAAAGCTGCAATATGTAGAATCATGAGACGCTCCACACTGGCCCTACCCTCCTGAAAAACTCACCGGTCTTCTTTGGAACGCTTGTGTGCACGCAAACAACTGTGGAACTCTTTGTGGAACTGTTTTCTCCTTAGAGACTAGTAACAAATGTAGGAACTTTATCTTGTGTTATTGGAGAGTTTTCTGATGTTTTAGAGACATGAATTGAAAGCATGTATCACTTTCTGCTGTGAAGACAGTAAGAGGCTCCTCTGCCTCCTGATCCCAGCTGATCAGAGCAGACAGACTCCACATTGCAAATTAAATGGGTCTGTTCTCTGTTTCCACCTTTAATGTTTCTTATAGGTTTACAAGCTATTTATCCCATCTGGTATCACTCTCTCTCTGACTCAGGTCAGACTGAAAGTGGATTGCTTGCAGTCCGCCGCACACCGAGTGAGAGGAACCTCCAGGGAGTCCGCCGTTCCTCCTGAACACGTTTGTGCCTTTATTCTGTTGCTTCTCCACCTCGGTCCTCCTTTTTCCTCTCGCTTTGCCGTGTAACCGCTGCACCAAAAGCCACGTTAGACACCAGCTGGAATATAAAGCCATGGGACTGTCCCTACTCTTAGGTCAGGAACGCGTATTGACTTATCACAAGCAGCTCGAACAACCAATAGTAATGCTCATGGCTTGCCCTGTTGGTAGAAAGATTTCCGATTGCCTGAAGTTCAGCATCACGCTCCTGTATTTCTAAAGCTCATGTACAGAGCCAGGAGAAGGAGCAGAGATTCATTGTCCACTCAGAACACTTTGAATTACAATACGCAACACAATATGATAAGATGATTATGGATTTTTGACCGAACAAAACAAAATAAAATTACATATTGCAGCTTTAATCCAGAAAGGAAACCACGAAGTTTCTGGGTTAGAAATTAAACCGATTGTCCAGCTCAGGTTGTCATCATGAAATGGAAGCTCTGAAGAAATTTGAGAAATTTAGGATTTTGAGGGCGAGCCTGCACTTGAGGATTTGTTCAATCAATACATTTGCTGTTCGTCAGTGGTTCCCAAACAGGGGTACAGGAGCACATTATAGAAGGCACTCGGAAATATTTAACAACTCATTTAAAAATAATCTGGGAATCTAGTTCTTTTTTAGGCTATTTTTGAACAAATTCACCACAAACTAATAATTAAAATACTATATTGTACTGTAGAGGCCATTTTATCACACTTTTGACAATAATTAGCTTTTTGCTTACTATTTAAGTCATCACATTAACAAAAAAAAAAAAATTCACATTAAATTACATTAATTGTTTTTAATTTGTAGATTAAGCCTTAGGGAGCCAATGTTAAAGACACAGGTAGGGGTTTAGAAGAGCCTGCTTTTCCACAAATGAAAAAGCATTTGAAATCATGGAGAGGGTACTTATGATATGAAGAGTGGGTACACATGATTTGACCAAAATGCAAAGGGGGTAAACGGGACAGAAAAGATTGGGAACCACTGCTGTAGGTTAACGCTTTAATTTCATTCTTGGCATTTGCGCCGATATAGAAGAAAAGGACAAGGAATTAACTTAAAAGTGATATCCCCAAGCACTACCAAAGAGAGATTGTTGATCCGTATTTACATTTCAAAATTCTGTGGCAGGGATTTTAGAGCCTTGGACACGTGTGAAGACTTGCATCATCAAAAAGGCCGAACATCAAGCAGAAGAATGATCTGAGCGATCCCGCAGCCATCTATCGTTTACTTGCGTCCTGTAAAATTGAAAACTTCATAAAAGGTGCACGGCTCATACTTTTCTCTACTGGAGGTTGACAGAGGCAGAGGTGTGAAGAGTACTGATATATCCTACTCACGTACAAGTACTGTTACTTAATTCAAAGGTTACTCAAGTACAAGTTTCTGTCCTATTGTGTTTTCAAGGACACATTTTCTCTCTCTGTAATTACTCCTCCTGCTCATACTGGCCATGAAGGCAAACTGTTTTACTTGTTGTTACTATTGTTTTATTGATTATATTATCCTTTGTTGTTGATATCAACCTACCGAAGGGACTAACGACGGAAATTAGCCGTTGGCTATAATCTTGCATATTTACATTTGTTCATTAATATGTATTGTCCCTATTTTAAATAAAATAAACTCAAACTCAAGTAAGTCATACATAACATACAAAAGTACAAGTCAAAAGTAGCTCAATTAAATAGTACTCAGAGTTACTTGATACTTTCACCCCCAATATTTATTTTTGGTAATAAATCGAGCCACGGTTCCTTTCCATACAGTAAACATATAATGTATAAACTTGCACAATTGGAACTTATTGTCCACAAAGGCACCTGTATAAAATAAAATGTTTGTCAAAATGTACAATGAAAAAACACCAATGAATTCCATTCAAAATTTTAAAAAATTCTCTAAAACTGAGAAAATAACTGACATTCAATGCTTTTTTGATTTGAATGTTTTCTGGTCATTTCATTTTTTGCGGTTTCACAATGTATAATAATAATTTACTCAGTGACGGTTTGGTGTAGAAATGTAAGAAATTAGTTTATATCTTTTAAAACGCACAAGTAAAATGACTGATTTAGTAAACGTGAGTACAGTATATGCGTTACTTTCACCTCTGAAAAGAAGACACTGCAAATTACTGGAGGAAACAATTCAAATGTATTTGTACAAAATGTATACATTCATGTTAATTTATGGGTTTGTTTTTTTGTTTTTTTTTAAAAAAACATTTTTTATTTTCTGATATTTTTACATTTCTGTTTTTACAATTTTGTAAGTTAATGTGAGACATTTCTCTCTGTACTTCTTAGCTCTGACAGTAGGAGCCTGACACACATATTGGATCACAGACACACAGACACACACACACACACACATGTTGTAGAAAACATTTTTCAAAGGATCCATTCATCCAGGAAAGTCATAGTGACATGACTTTAGTTCACGTGTTCTGCTAATGTTGAAGAATCTTTTCACAGATTCTGCAGAAAGTCACTGAGCAGAACACACACTCATCATCCAGCATGGCTGAATTCCTCTGCTGTTTTTCCAACATCACTCTTAAGTATGTGATGTTTGTGTAAGATGTGCTCGTCCTCCCAGTATCTGTTGGACATTTGTAGTCGCCCCATGAGGGTAACACATTATTAATGACTGCTTCAGAGAAGCCCGACCTCATCTGGAGACACACTCAAGCAAGGAGACCAACTCCCCCAACAGAAAGATCTTTGAACTGTGGGACATCTAACACGGTCAGTAATAACGTTAACATTTAAAAAAATAAATAAAATAATGAAAGGAATAATGCTAAAAACTTTGCTCATGTACAATTATTTTTTACGTAGCAGCGGAAGAACCATTAACACAGAAAAACTCTCACTACCATGGAGTGACACTTTTGGTTTTTTATTTAGAAAGTGAATAAAATTAAAAAACCAACATCAGTTTAAATAAAATAAAAAAAATATTTGTTCATTTTATTCAAAAGTTTAAAAAAAACAAAAAAAAAACAGTCTCCAAATCAACACATTTTGAATGAAAAGGAGCAGAGGAGAAGATTACTCTCATAATATCTGCTCCTTTGTTGCCTTTTAATACCTTTGGATCAGTCTATTAATATTCAACCTTCTAGATATTTACAGATTTATAGATATGTTTGAGCATTTTAGGTGCCATATTTACAATATTCACAAAAAGAAAGAGAAGAAGAAAAAAAAAAACAAAACAAAAAAAAACATCTTTTTCATTCATGTTTGCTCAAATCAAATATCTAACATCAAATTTGATTTATATTCAAATCTAATTTTCATACTTATTTAACATTGCATTGTGTTTCCTAAATTTTAGGAGAGTTCCTGACTTTTATTTCTTTCTGAAGTGCATTTCATAAACACATTCCTGACAGTTTGTTCTATTGCTTTTGAGTTAAAGCTGTTTTTTTTTTTGTTTTTTTTCAATGACGTCTGTTCCTTTTAAATAATAATAATGACTCTTTTTTCAAACCTTTCTTTGATGTTCTTTGGCAAGGTTTTTTTATTGGCTTTAAACAAAATCTGAAGAACATTATAAATCAACAATATCATTAAATTTTAGTGACTCACATTTGATAAATAGAGGGTTTGATGAATTTCTATTATTAATGTTTTATATGGTTTTCAGAGCCCTTTTTTGTAATATGAACAATGGCTGTATGTAAGTTTTACAGGTCAAACCCCAAATTTCCACACAGTAAATTAAATATGGTACAATCATTGTATTATATAGCACGAGTAGAGAATATTAATTTAGATAGAATTTGACTTTATGTATCCCTTCATATAATTTATGTGACTTCCATGCTTCCTGTATATCTTTTCCTGAGTAAAATAAGGTTGTGTCATCTGCAAATAAAATACTCTGTAATCTTTGAAGTCATTCATGTATAATATAAACAGTAATGGTCCAAGTATAGAGCCTTGGGGTACTCTCCGATTTACGTCGCACTGGTCTGATTGTGTATCATTTAATTGTACATATTGATTTATTTTCTTTAAATAACCTTTAATCCAATTTTAAGCAATACCTCTAATTCCATATTATTCCCGTTTTCAAAGTAGTCTTGAGTGATTAATTGTATCAAATGCCTCTTGTAAGTC
Organism: Gouania willdenowi; assembly: GCF_900634775.1. NCBI lineage: Eukaryota > Metazoa > Chordata > Actinopteri > Blenniiformes > Gobiesocidae > Gouania > Gouania willdenowi. The sequence continues at coordinate 17,096,816 of NC_041047.1, read as the reverse complement.
TGTGAAAATACTTACAAAAAGTTTTTCTTCTTAAAGATGTCATAACTGGGAACATGGATGGATTTGTAAGACTTAAATGATGCATCGTTAGATTTGACCAACAGAGGAAATGTGAGTTTTCTGTCAACTTCATTAAAAAAAAAAAAACATTTTAGTGTAAGACATTAAACTAGTCTCCAGTTCCAACACTGTAGTCGTCTCAGCCTGGGTGTTTGTGGGTTTGACTTTGGTTGTTAAATATTGAGGTCATTTCTGTTTATTAGTTGTTCTGTGGGGGTTTTTTATTGTGTTTTGTGAGCCTTCATTTGATCTGTTTAGTTTTTTCCCCAGTGGGTTTTTGTTTGTTTGCAATGTTACATTTTTGTGGTTAGGACACTGAATTTCAGTTCAAAAGTTGAGGGTTTTAGATCCACCACAAACTTTTTATAAATGCACATTACAGTATGTCTGCTTTCTTTTAAATGTCTTTTGTTTGTTTAATTTCTTTTTTTTTTAGTTTATTTTACATCTTTGTGTGTCTGGAGTTCATTGTGTTCTCCCTCCTTGGCTTGTCATTATGTGTGTTTGTTTGGTAAGAGTAAATTGCTCAGGTGATGTTCATCTCCTAAATCCCTTCCCTCAAATATAGCTACGAGGTGTTTGTGTGAGTTTATTGGCCTGTTCGCTGCCTGTTAGTTTTTTGGTTGGTCAGCAGTTTTTAGTTCATGTATTTTGATTTTTGGATTTATTTGATCAAAACATTTACCCAACTCATTATGATTGTTTTGCACGATGTCTGCACAATCCGTCTGAATCACTCGCTGTGACTGGTAAAGAATTTCAAGTTGTTTGCATTAGGTACACAGCATTCAGTCAGGTGTAAAATAACATTGTTGGCTAATCATGAGACAAAGGCTGTTTTACCCATACTAAACCCGACCCCTGTGGCTACAGATGTAGCTTACCCACAGAATTATAGAAGTCTAGCCAAGCTATTTTTTTAAATTACTATTAATTCTATGGATGAATACAACTTGGGTTGCACGGCCTTAGTGGGATTTCTGCATTTACTGCATGACTTTCACAAGACAATAAATGAGCAGATTAATAATCTATTTCTGTTCTCTTTTGTATGAGTGTGGCCTTGTTCTTTGGTCCGTGTAGTCTTTGCAAATGTCAGAACTGTTTTCATACTTCTGCTCTGTCAGAGTAGGAGAACAATGACTTTTCCTGTTTAATTTCATATTGCTGTGCCACAGTTTTTAACGCTACATTTATCCTGGATCATTTCAAGATTCTGGGGCTCGAAACTCATTTCATGGTAAGAAGAAGAAGAAGAAGAAGAAGAAAAAGACAAACCCTGAAAAAGTATGCACAGTACAGTATGCAACACTCTCTCTATTCATTTATTCATTTGATTTATTGCTCGAACCATTTATACCAGCTGAGAGCACAAAGGAAAAAAGGAAAAATAAACAGGAAAAACTTGAAGAAAACAATATTTTCTTTTCATGGAGGTAAGTATACTAATCCTAAAAAGCATGACTTGTATAACACGGTAACTGCAAATGTTTTATATATGGGGCTCTGATTAAAAAGTTGCGCACATTGAATTAAACAGCAACTTTTTGCTACATTTAGCAACAAACCATGTTAAAAAAAAACATATGGGAATTTTTTTAATGTTAATTTTGACCAGATTTACAGCAATATTTGTGACATTTGTGATATTTACTTTTCTCGTGAAATATAAAGTCAACGTTAGATCTCAATGTTAAATGTTACATGTAAATGCAAAATGTTAAATCTAAATGTTAAATGTTAAATCTAAAGGTTAAATGTCAAATCTAAATGTCACGGGTGAAACTAAATATTTAGCTAATATGCAAATCACCTGAAGTTTGATTTGATTTAACATTTAGCATTTAGATTTAACATTTTGATTTAAATGTAACATTTTGATTTAAATGTAACATTTTGATTTAAATGTAACATTTTGATTTATCACTTATATTTAAATGTAACATTTTGATTTAATATTGACATTATATTTTTATGAGAAAAGTCAATATCACAAATTTCACAAGTATCGTTGTAAATCTGGTCAAAAGTAACATTAAAAAAATTACATAAAATGTGGCAAAAAGTTGCTGTGCAACTTTACGATCGGCGCCCCACAATCTTGATATAATTGATATAGTTGCAAGGCTATAGTCATAAAGTCTGCTTCAAACGTTCAAATATCAAGTCATCAATCAGTCTGTCTGTGTCTCCAAACTCGGGTTCAGAGGTCTGAATGTCTGAGACAAATCCCAGTACATTGCCAGGCACCAAGTTTCAAAACAATCAAAAAAGCTCTGATGTCCGATTTTGCCATGGCAACGTCCCACCACACTACATCGACTTTCATTGAGGTGGGTTGTGAATTTCCTCCGACACCGTCATATGTCATGTTGTTAGCTTGTCTTTGGGCGTCTATCATTATGTTGCGAACGTGCTCCCAACCTTTTACAAGGTCAGCCAAGCTGGGAACTGCAGAATGAGTGGGAGGAAATCAGAAGAATATTGTCTGCAAAGATGTGGTCAATAAATGTCATCGTGAAGGCAGAGCAAAACCTTTTGGTATATTGATGCCAAATATTTATATTCGGAAATAAAATAGCTATTTAATTGCTTCTCACAATGATTGACTGTTGCGGATCTTCAATGTGACCAATGTTTAATAAATTCATAATAAACCATTTGCTTTTAAGTTTGACAAGATTAATCTCCTGCATAAAACAGAACTGCATGTGCCTTCATATTTGCACATAAACAATATATTTTCATTATTTTTTCCAGAGCATGGGGAGGAAAAAGCCCATTTTAAGGATTAAACTCTAATAAAACTGAGACCTGATTTTTAATTAGGATACAAACTCATCTTGTAGCCAGTGGATTTTTCGCTTTCTAATAAAAGTAAAAATAATCAAAAAAAAAGACGAGAAAAACAAAACATAAATAACAGAACAATAAAAAATATGGCTGTGTTCTAAATATTCTTAACAGGCTGTGATAAGACTTTGTAGTGTATTGTTGGCAGATCAAAGATAGTACAAGATGCACTTCCTATTAAATACAGTATGTAGTGTATTATTAAGTGTCATATAAAGCACACAGACTGTATGAATTAATAGTATTTAATAGTTTTCATTTTATAATATTTATGCAGTTTAAAATATACATTCTTTTTAGCATTTTGAGCAGAACTCTGTATTGAGAATGTTGTCCAACTTATGTTATGATCAAGCAATGATCATAGGCTCTATTCCTCCAGCGACTGACTGAAAATTAAATGTATCTCTCTGTGAAACTGGCTACAAACATCCTTACTCTTTTTAAAATAGCTCTACGAATTAAAGAGAAAATCAAGAGTTTCTCTTGTTTCACAGTAAATATTTTTCTTAAACTAATCCCGCTTTGTAGAACAGGCCACGGAAGTTTTCCATGCGTCTCTGTGTCTTAATGTCAGAGATTTAATGGGTTTGTGTGTTTCATTTTCATGTACAACTGTGTGTTCTACCATGTGCATGTTTTATTTTAACCAATCTGAAAGCGTATGTGCTGTAGGGGCCCACAAGGGTAGGTAAAAATAGCCTGGAGGCTGATTAGAAGTGAAGCAGTGGGGAAAATTAAAAAAAAAAAAAAAAAAAAAAGAAGCCCTGCTCATTACTGCACCTGTAAGGCCTCTTTAAGTAGCCTTTTTGCAGAGCCCATCTGCTCACACATGCTGAAATTTGTCCACCATGCCCAGAATCTTACTCATATCCCCGAGGGGCTGGACTTCACTACGCAAGATGCCAACATTTGGAGATAAAAAAAAAAAACAAAAAACCCCTGCCTCAATACATCCCGACGTAGAAAAGTAATTTTTCTCTGTGAAAACACTGTCTCTGTTCCTTTTTTTTAATCTCAAAATTAAAGTATGTGATTCAACTCTAAGGCTTCAGCGGTTAAAACATAGAGTTTAAATGAAGAGTTTAACTTGACTCTATCAAAAATGAACACATGTTTTGGAACTTCTTGAAACAACACAAACGGCTCAAAGAAGCTGATTAAAGTGTTGCTCTCCAAACGATACATCCTCCCTGAAAAAAAGATGCTCAGAACTAATAATTGAACTAAGAACCTATGAGATCTGAAGAAGCCACACCTCCTCTGTGAAATCACTGCTATGAAACCTCAGCCTGACCTGACCCACGATGACTCCAATCTGACCTCCTGCTGGGACGGTAAAACAAACCCACCTCCCAAAGACATGTTTAGAAATACAGTGAGCTGAAGGCTGTCCCTGGATGCCTCCGACAGAGGAAGAAGAACAAAAAGACAGATAGAGAAAGAAAACTATTAGTGACACTAGCTGGGTTTCCATTACCCTTGGAAATGTGCAAAATCTAAATAGTGCAATAAAAACTGGTAATGGAAACACCTGAATTAAAAAAAGAAAAAAAAAACCTCAAATACTGCTAAGAAGTTTTTGCACTTTCATGAGGAGGTTTTTCAGATGTTTTTGTGTTAAAATGTGTTGCAAAAGTGCTATGGAAACACTTTTTCTGCAAATCCATGTCACATGACGTGATATACCTGGTCACATGACCACTTCTCACCAAATAAAACATGACGAGGTACGTGTAAACAGAAGAGAAGACCGGGACATTTCTTAGCATTATACTTTAAAGTGCCCATGTTAAGCTAAATCAATTTTTCATAAAAGTGCTATATGGGCTTCATACACATGCCCATCCATCAATCATTAGTTAGAGGGTGATTTGCTCCTTTCTCAGTGCAGGGTGAGCCCAAACACCTCATTCCAATTTGATGACGCGTTCCCACTTTGATGAGGCACTGAGCTGGAGAAGCCACGCCTCCATGTGATTGACATGTAAACAGACACACCCACAAAGGTGAGCATTTCACCGTCCTTACCGCAGTGCTATGTATGTATTTTCTCCGTCCTCTGGCCCTACGTCACCATGTCGTGAGGGGGAAGTCAGTGTCTCGTTTATAGACACGCCCACTCATGAATATGCATAAGTAGGCCTCAAATCAGCCTGTTTGTGTAGAGTTGCTCTGAAAGTGACTTTTCAGAGGCTAAAACTCTGGAAAACAGGCGAGTTTGGGAAAATAAATCTCATATATTATGTTTTTGGGGTTTGTAGAACAAATGGAGATGGGTGAAAAATAGCATGACATGTGACCTTCAAAATGATCACTACCACATTAGACGTGAAACAACAAAGGAATGCAGAGTGTTTGAGCGTCCGTCTTCCTGCAGTGAAATCGCGCGGGATGAAAGTCATGAGGCTCCTGCCCAAAATAACCTTCAATTGAAACGCATTCAAAGCGGAATTATACTTTGGTCGACATTTAGCGTTATCGCTTTCATTTTGCGAAAATCTGTAATGGAAACACTGCTTGTGATACTTATACCAAACACTGCTTTAATTAGAGTAACGAACATCAACAGTTAATGTCTGGCTAACCTTCATAAAAACCCTCTCGATCCCCATTGATGACAAAGTTGGTCCAAATGTATGAGGATCACCATGTTTTTGAAAAATTGCGATAGAATAAACAATCCGTCACGACGCGGCGATGGGCCCAAGCGCATTAAGAGATTGAAACAGCAGGTAGGCGTAGCGTTCATAGAACTGTCCCATTTTTAATGCTCAAACCAACAAAACACCAACTGCAAAAAGGCACAAGGAAAACAGGGAGCATGGGACAAACAACTTCGCAGTACAAGAACAGGGTAACACTGACAATGATTCAGCAGCAATCCAAGCACTCAGATAAATAGTGAGGGAGGCCTGATTGGGAACACGCTACACCTGGGTGCAAAAACACGAGTCAGCGAATCACTCACAACCCAAACACAATGACATCACTGGGAGGTGGAGACATGAACAAGAATACCTGGGAAGCACAAAATGACAAGAGTTAACAAAACATGAAACTACAATAAACAGAGAGTGAGAAAAAGAAAAGGTTGACCACAACTAAAACCACACAGAATCTGACACAAGCTAGATTTGATCTGGATGAAATTCGGTGGTGTAATTAAGTTACCGACCCAACATTATCATTACAATTACAACCCGAAATATGAATTTTAGAAATTTCACCAATGATGAGATATACAGAGTTTTTAAATGTTTCAAACTGATCCAGAATCAGTATATTATTGAATTTATTGAAAAAAAAATATTTCTATTTATTGAATCTTCTATGGCGTTAAATACTTTTGACAAAATCCTGTTAATAGACAAACAAACATATGAATAAATGCTGATGAAATTATGAATTCCCCCTCAAATGCGGTGTACAATTGATAGTGTAGTACAGTGAAACAAGTTGAAGAAAGAGCTGATGTGCTGCAGTAGTCATACCAGTAATTTTCAACCTTGGGATCAGGACCCCATGTAGGGTCACCTGGAGTTTAAATGGGGTGGCTTGAAATGTCTAGTAATTTATTATAAAACAAATTAGAATACACATTTAAATTTTCTTTTTTTTTAAATTAAAAAACACAATCTTAAATGACTGTATTTTATACTTTCACTTTACCTAATATAAATCTAGTTCAAATAACCCTAACCCTACTCTGTATTTGTAATACAGTAGAATCAAAAACTAATTCTAGAAAAAAGATCTTTGGGGTCACCAGAAATTCCTGATACCAAAATGGGATCACGATCCAAAAAAGGTTGGGAACCACTGGGTTATACTATACATGTTCACCAACCCCTACCAGTCTAAGCAGATGGCTACCACCTCTGAACCTGGTTCTGCTGGAGATTTTTTTTATTCCGACCATCGCTAAATGCTTGCTCATGTGGATCTTGTTGGGTTCTTTCTTTCTTACTATGGACTATATTATATATATTTTGTTAAGTGCTTTGAGATGACTTTGTTGTAATTTGCGCGACATAAATAAAGTTGAATTGAATTGAATTGAATTAGTAGCGTATATCCACAGCCACATGCAATAGTGGGCACAGAGCAAATTAATACACTATTTGTGATCACTTCTAGTACAAAAAGCAAAGAACAACACCGACAACCTGCAAGTAGAAGTCAATATGCATTCATTTCATTTGAGCAATCCTTAGTAATAGAGTTTGCTTGGTTTGTAAAGGTGCAACTATCTTCTTGGCAACCGCTTCTTAGTTATTACCACTCACAATGAGCAGCTGTTAAAAATGTGTGATACTGTGGTGAAAGTTTTGGCCCAATTTCAAAAAAGTATGAAACCAAACGTGAGCCTCAAGCCAAATAGTTGGTGCTAAAGCTGCTGTCTGTTAATTGCTTAGCTGCTAATTAGATCGAGATATAGCAAAGATAATGGTGAAAACCCTGATTCGGTTTTTTTTCACTTGATATTTTGATGCAAATATTTCTGCCGCTCAGTTAATAATTTTGAGTGTTCATTGGATTATACGTAACACTTTACTTGAGTTTTTAGACAGAAAGGCTGACATACGCTGTTATTATGACATGAATCTGTCATTAGCATGAAGTAAGGTGTCACGAAGGGGGCAGGAAGGGTCGCGGTACCCGAACCCGGCGGGACCCCGAACCCCGAAGCTTAACCCTAACCGGAAGCCGAACCGGAACCAGTAACAGAACCCGAGCCGAACCCGAGCCCGGCGGACCCGAACCCCGAAGCCGAACCCTAACCTGAAGCCGACCCGAACCAGAAACAGAATCCTAGCCTAACCCGAGCCCGTCAACCCTAACCCCGAAGCCTAACCCTAACCCCGAAGCCGAACCCAACCTGAACCTAATCCCTTAACCATAATCCTATCCTAACCCTAGCCCTTCATTACCCTAACCCCTAATCCTAACCCTAACCCCTAATCCTAACCCTAACCTTAATCCTAACCTTAACCATAACATAACCCTATCCTAACCCTAGCCCTTCATTACCCTAACCCCTAATCCTAACCCTAACCCCTAATCCTAACCCTAACCTTAATCCTAACCTTAACCATAACATAATCCTATCCTAACCCTAGCCCTTCATTACCCTAACCCCTAATCCTAACCCTAACCCCTAATCCTAACCTTAACCATAACATAACCCTATCCTAACCCTAGCCCTTCATTACCCTAACCCCTAATCCTAACCCTAACCTTAACTCTAACTCTAACCTTCACCATTACATAACCCTATCCTAACCCTAACCATGACCATAACCACTAACCTTAAAGGCAGGGTAGGTAATTTGTGAAAGCTAGCATGATTTTGAATGTAGCATCCTCCGAGGGCTCCACCTTTACCTACCTTTAACATTAACCCTAACCTAACACTTTGTTACCCAAACCATAACCCCAACCCTGCCTAACCCCACAAGATCCCTCCACCGAACCCCAAAAATGCCAACATAGCTCCAAAGGTGTCATAATTTAGCAAACAACACTTAAAGCTGATATCCGGAGTATCTGAGAAATCTATGTTTATGCATCATTCTTTTGAAATGCAAACAAAGAGTCTTTTACTATGGTCTTCTGCCGGTTGTCATTCATTTACGTATATAAGTCCTGCCTTCGTCCTATAGACCCCTATACAAATTGCAAATTGCGCCACGATCGCCCAGCCAATAGGCTTTGACTTCCTGTAGTGGAGACTGTCAATCAAAGTGAATGCGTGTGCGTAAACTGTGCACGGCTGTGCGTCACAACAGGAAAACAAATATCACTCTGAGCAGCATAGATTCATGTTTTATTCAAATTACCATAAGTGTTTTATGAGTGAAAAACAATACTACACTTGTGTTGGTGTGTTAAGCATTGTTATGTTCCACAACGCGCATGCACAAAAGTAGAGGCGTGGCTACTGGTAGACAAGCAGAGGGAGGAGGAAGAAGTGGAGCTGTTTAGGGAGACGTTCTCTTTTCATCCTCTGGATATCAGCTTTATTGACAGCTTAATGACAGCCTTTATGACACCTTATTCATGCTAATGACAGATATTGTCAGCCATATAAAACTTCAAGTAAAGTGTTACCAATTATACAAAAATGTAAAACTTAATTTAATTAAATTTAAAAAATCAAAATGAAAAATTAAGTGGTCATTTTGTGTATAATTAACACATTTGTTGTATTTTAAAAGTGTTTTACAACTGTTAGTGTGTCTGGTTCTTCATGCTCTATTGGTATTTTAAAAAGTGTTGATATGCTCTTCAGGAATTGAAGGACACATGGTACATGTCGGCTGTTTGTAAACAAAGGACGTTTTTTCTCCATGATTTCACGTACACTGTTTACAAATATCAGTTATTAATCCAGTGAACTATGACTGATGCTTGTCATCCTCACTCGTCATCTCGCTATACATTCCTGTGTGAAAATTGCCCTCTAAGATTACAGTTATCATCTCTTCGTCTTCCACCAACCGACAGCCCGTCCGTATCTATGCGTGGTGTAGAACAGAAGGGCACACGCGTCCACGTGTGCATCTATCAAACAAGTGTCAAACACAGTTTTTCCCTCTTTCAATCCACCACCCAGCCTTTAATGTTTTCTAACCTGTTTTTCCCTGCTCACACCAGCTGCAGCTGGTTGCTCTCACCTAATCCCGCTGTCCTCCACTGTTATAACAGCTCTGAACTCAAGCCCTGGGAGAGAGAGCGGCTCGCCCACACTGTGTTTTCACAAACCGCAGCAGCATCTGGAGCCGCAGACGTCACTCCTGTTTGGGGTCGAGGACACGTCGGAGGATCAAAAAAGAGCTGCCATACATCATTTTGTAAAGATAATATACAGAGGTGAAAAAGATTGACTGCTAATGCATAAAAGGAGGGTGTGAGGAGACGCCTGAGCATCTTTTGTGGAAGTTTATGAAGATAAAGTAAGTCGCCATTTTCAGGGAGGACATCATTTGTCAGAAATATCACCCATCTTGCCAACTTTGTTTCTTCTCTCATTGTAGTCCCTTTTGTTTTCCTATTATCCTTCATTTTATGAATTCATTTATCTCTCTGTGACTTTTGGACTTTTGATGTGCTTTGTCCAGAATACACAAACATATTTGATGTGAACTTTGCCAGCTGCTCTTCAGATCAGCCCAGGTTCCAGATTGTCAGATGACCTACATCCCCGCTGCATCACCTTCATTCGTTTGTTCGGCAAAAATAATGTGACGGTCCCCAGTCTTTCCCAGGCCTTTTCCCGGGTCACCTGGGATAGAACACAAGTCATATCTCTCCAGCATCTTTGCACTCCTGGCCCCCACGCTGGCTCTTCCTGCCTGGTTGGAAGGTCCTGAGAGGGGTCAGAGTGGTATGGTGAGCAAGAGGGAGCCATACTGTGGATATTTATTATTTCATTTAAGTCCTCCCTTTGCTCTGGAGAGTGGAGGGAGCACTGATGTCGAACAAAGGTTGAAGGATTGTTCACAAGGAGACAATGTGAACTGTTGAACCCAGAAGCAGGGCTGGGATACAGTGTTTGTGTGAATGGCTTTAAAAAAAAAAAAAAAAAAAAGGATAAAAAAGTCCCCAGAAGGAGTTAAGCAACAATGAGTTTATGTGACATGAATCATTTTTTTTTTAAAAAAGCACAACAAATAGTTACACAGCAGCATGGACGTACACACTGGTCCAGCTATGCAGCTAAAGCAATATGAGAGAGTACTGAGTGAGGCCTCATAAGTCAACTGTATTTTCTATTTGATGTTGTTTGGGAAAATTGGCATGAACTGAAGCATTGTTAGATCTTTCGGTAACACTTTACTTGAAGTTTTATACATAAATCTGACAATACGCTGTTATTAGCATTATTAAGGTGTCATGAAGGCTGTCGTTCACTAAATAATGACACCATTTTTTGGGTTAGGTGGAAGGATCTAGTGGGGTTCGGTATAGGGTTAGGTAATGAAAGGTGTCATGTCATCATAATGACAGCGTAAAGTCAGCCTTCATGTGTAAAACTTAAAGTGTTACCAAGCTTTCTTTCGATATTAAAAAGATGAATTAAAAGTGTGAAGCATTCTCAGTTATATGATCTTTTAGAGCAGTGGCCCACAACCTTTGGTGTGACAGACCATTATCATACCAGTGTCACGTACTGAGTTTACCACTTTACTGAGATTATAACCCTAACTTAATCCTAATCCAATAAACAAATAAAACATGAACATGAAAACAAAAATAAACAAAAATGAATTATAATTTTTTTTTAAGCAAAAATTCATTTTCCGGTAGTGCACATGTGCGCGCATACGCATATATGCACATATACAGTCTCAGTATAATACAAACTCAGTACATGACGCTGGACTAAGTTTTCGGGGACCAGATGTTGGGGGAAAAACTCTGACTGATACCGATTAATTACCTTCGTCAGCATTTATTTGTTTGTTTGTAGGATTAAAACTAAATTTACACCAAAGATAGACTTAAAACCATGGAAGATTCCATTACATTTTGGAGGGGATTATACTGATTCTGGATCCGTTTCAACAATCGAGAAATTGGTATATCTTCTTATATCTTCTGCAAAGTTAAAAAAACTAATATCTTAAAAGTTCGCTCAGTTTTGTTTGATTGGTTTCTCAATTACCATCATCTGGATCGGATCTTCTGTCTGTTCTTGTTATGAGATGATTAGGGCAGTGGGTGCACATGCATAAACATGCATTGGATACTCCTTTCACATATTTGTTGGGCTTATTAAAGTTTATTTTTTAATTAACACTAGGAGAGAAAGTGTGAACATGTGTAGTGGACACAATCAGTTAAATATGTTCACACTTTTCCTCCTACAGTCAATTATTACAGTATATATAGGCCTATATATACGTAAATGTAACTGATTGTGTGTCTTTCTATTGTGGATGACTTACACCCACAAGAATCTTCAAGACGCTTTTATTCCGAGCCCCCATGATCCCTACCTTCTTCTTTTTTAATCTTTGACTGAACAGTTCCTGCTGTTTATCATGTAACCTTTGGAGCAATCTGTGAATAATAAATGTAGGAACATCACATTTTACACCTTATGAGGCAACGCGATAACACAGCTGCTTTTTACTCTCTGCGGAGGGGAGAGCGATCCCAAGAAGTAGCCAAAGATAAAGTATTCGCTAATATTTACATACTGTGTCAGCACCATAACCGCAGACGGCCACACTATGAAAAATATAAGAAGCTTAGTGTCCCACATTGCATTAGGGTAAAATGTTTGCCACCGTAGCAGTCATGAATAGAATACATATATACATATATCTATCCTTCTACACCTAAAATCCCTCTGAGGCTGTCAGCGTTTGGTTTATAAAAACAATCTACAATGTTTCTCCAATGCTTAGTCTTTCTCATGTTAAGGTAAGTGGTGAGAAATACCTTCAAACAATCCAAGTGGTCAGTCTTCACTCTGGTTATGTACAAAATACTGTGCTACAAACCAGGGGTGGAGCAGGGCAACCGTCGGCTCCCAATTTTGTCTATTAAATTTACAAAAAACATAATGAAGCTGATATAAAGCCGGTGATACTCAACATGTGGCTCTTTATGTCTTAATTCTAATTATTGTTCCCCCAGAAAACCTTAAAATGGGAAAACTTTTTAAGCCCTTTTTACCTTTTTCTTTTGTCATTATGCTACTTCCTTTGTCCCATTTTTGCCCCTTTTCCAAAAAATGTGACACTTTTGAGTTTTTTTTAGATTTTAGCTTCATTTTTCCAATAAAGATAATTTTTTCCTAATTTTTGTCCAATTTTGCAAATACTTTTTTACACTTTTATCCAATTTTTGTCAATTCTTTAACCATTTTTTTGCCACTTTTCATCCAAATAAGCTACATTTTGCCCAAAAACCCCCCACAAATAACACATGTTTTCTTTTTTCTCTACATTATGCCTCTTTTTGTTCCAAATTTTTGCTATTACATTCCACCTGTTTCCACTTTTTTGTTATTTTTGTTTTGCTACTCTTGACTGCTTTTGGCCCATTTTAGTCACTTTACACTCTTTTCAAGATTCAATGTTTTTATTTTTCACATGCTCATACAGAATTGCAGTTACTATGTTTCTGCCACTTTTGGACCATTTTTGCCACCTGTTACTCATTTCTTGTTACTTTACTTTCACTTCACTCATTGCTGTTAACTCTGCTTACATTCTCGGAACGGCGGCTTCGTCAAATGCTGGTTGTGATTGGCTTGATCACCATTCAATCAATCTCACCGGACCAATATGTTTTCAACAATGAATCCCTCTGTAAAAAGTGAGGGGAATTCATTTTTGTTTTTATGAGAGTGCGGATGTTGCATCCCTCGCATTCCCCACGGGTGAGATGCAGGGGATATCTCCAGCCATTAGCCTTAAAGAGCACATGTCTCCCAATGCCCTGATGGGGCATTTGAAAGAAAAGCAGGATAATCTATTAAAAATGTAAAATTACAAAGAAGCATCATTGCGGTCTGTAATGGCGACAAAAGATCGGCCACTGATAGAATGCTGAAACTGGAAGCTGGTTCAAACCTACATTTGTCATCATGTAAACCAAGGTTCAATCTTTTAGGGGAAATTTCACTGCAGTTAAGCCAATATCTATTTGTTTCCCCAAAGCCAAATAGATGCTGGCTTGGGAGCCGGAGCATGACAAACCAAAGCAGCCTAGAGTCCTAACATCATTATAAGGCTGAGAAAGGCAATAAAGGCAAGTCTTTGGAGATTACCTCTGGTGCATCCAGTGTAAAAACCCTCTGCTCTCTGTTTGGTTCATGTGATCTCTTTGTCCAGTCTTGTATGACAACATGATAGATGATTTCCACTCGGGGCGGCTTGTAGACTCATCCTGTATCTCATCACCTGATAAACCCTCTGATACATCCATGTGTCACTACTTATTGCAGGAGCATGCTATGCAACCTCAGGACAAAAGAAAGATTTTTTTTCTCCTTTACTTGCGTGACGACCGGCTTTAATTTCACATAGTAATATGTCAGGATGTGAAAGGTCTCCGTACCAAAGTTGTAAAAGATGAATGTCTTGCTTAGCGGAACAAGAAAGGGATGGATCCCATCTGCAACCAGTTGCTGCAGAGACGATATGAGATTAATGGTTTTCTGAACATGATGAATGGCTCAGATCTGCGTTGACAGGCTTTGATTGACACGTTACAGGTGTAAACGCTCCCTATTCCCAAACCTCTTAAACTCCACAGCCACTCCCCTTCTCTCCTCTGATGTAAAAACAAATGCAACAGCCGTTCCTGAGCGCCATCCGGCCTGTCTTTTCAGTCAAGCCATGACTGAACGCCCTGCCTGAGGTTATTAGGCGATATGTAACCTCTGACCTTAAGTAATAAACACGATTATCCCTTTCTATGAAGTCTGGCACTCAGTAGTCACCAGCTGAAACCCTGGGACTTTGCTGCTTGTTTGCGGCACTCTATCTTTGCTGAGCTAAGAAATAGTTAAGCTGTCATATATCAGCGAAAACAAGTACCAGCCTTTTGTGCAACGCAGTATGAGCTGAGGTCCGATTGTTGGGAAGAAAAAGGGGAAAAAAAATCAAAGGGCTTTGAAAACAGCTGCAGATGAAGCTAGGGTTTCAAAATAGAGATGACAAGGAACAGACCAGACTGTGGTCAGTTGTGGGAGACAGAAAGTCCACGTTTTTAAGCTTTTATTGAGCAGCCTGTGACAAGACGTCATCTTTCACTACCTTTAGCCTTGTGATGCTACGTCTGATCTGGAGTAGCATTTAAACTGATGTGCTGAAGGACAAGAGACTGACCCTTTAATTTATTTAAGACAGTGCCATATAGATGTGTGTGTTTATATGATTCCAAACATGTACATTTCTGATAAAGTCATTTAAAAATCATATAGGTCTAATGGTGATATTCCGTATATATATTAAAAAAAAATCAATCGCTATGTATAAGAGTCAAGGAGAGTTGAATTTAAAATGTCCAATGACTTCATTTTTCAACAATATTAAACATTTCTTTACGTATTATTGCTCCTGTTCTACTTGATAAGATGGTAACGTACTTACAAGAGACAAGAATATTCATAATTCCTTTGAGACCCTTTAGTTTGAAAGGATTTATTTGAACTCTGTTTTAGATGTTAATTAGAAGTTTGAAATTCAGAGAGGACTGAAAAGAGTTTGACAAGCGCCTCATTGACCACGGTTACATGATGTTTTTTAAATTCGGAATTAAAGTGTTCTGCTTCGTGTTTGCACTGAATTAGAAATTCCCTAACAGAGGTTTACATGGAAAACCGGTTTATTCGGCTTTAGTTAATTCTGCTTTAGGTCTGGGGGTGGGAAGGCTCTGATTGGACAGGGGGTGACGTATCACGTCTATCAGGAAAAACACACAACAAACATTTTATTGTTGGCTGTAACACAGAAGACCACACATGAGAAGTGTTTTCACCTTTATTTTGTTTGTAGTTTTGAAGCAACAGCTCGACAATAACACACTTTGGTCCACAGAGCGGAAAGGAGATAGGACTTAGTCACCGGTAAATAAAGCCCAGTAAAACAATAAATATGAATCAATAGTTGCTTCCTGGTAAAGATAGTAGCTCGAACAACCGTTACAATGATAAACTTGTGGATATTACAGCTTGTGCAGCAGTACGGGGACGCATTTCCTCCGTCTCCGGGTTTTAGTATCACCCGTCCGGCGAACCCAGCTCCGTTTGCTGATCTCCGTGCGTGTTTACTAAATCCATGTGTCCGTGTTAATTTACGCACGCCTGCATCCATCCACTCTTTTCAATAGATCCATGTCTTTTAAGGCTCTAATTTTGATGATGTCAGCTCAAGTACGGCCGGCCATGTTGGATCATGTCGTCACCAAACGCGTCATTGCCACAAGTCGCGCATGTGCAAAATGACCGCAATGAACTTAAAGCGGCTTTAAGTAATGTTAACTGTTTACAAGAAAGAGGAATTATTTAATTTGGAATTAAAGACGGAATAATCCAGCCTCCTAATTCGGAATGAAGTTGAAATCAGAATTAAATTAGCATTAGGAATTAAGTCTTTCCAAGGTCAGGTTAAACATGGCCACTATGATGGCTGAATGACAAGGTCAGAACATCTTTAGATGTATTGATGCAAATGGAGAGAGAAGATTGGCTTGCATGTTTGGATCCAATAAAAGCGCTGCACATGGGCCAGTAATGTCTGTCACACTAAGCAATGTGTAAGTGTTGGAGGGTGGGGTCGAAGAAAGAATGTCTATTTTCATCATTAACAAAAGTAAAAAACGAACAAAGCACAAAACAAAGATGAATAAACTACCAACCAGATTTAGACAGGAACAGCAGAACTCAGAGCAAGGATCCAGGGACAGGAAAACAGGAAGTAGAAGTAGAAGTAGAAGATGAACACCTGGAAGTAAAGATAGGAAGAACAAAACACACTCAATATTCAAGTACTAAGATATCTCAAATACTAAATAAATAGCCATGACCAACTCAAACAAAAATGACTACAATCTAAAAAAGACTGGTTGACTCAAAACAAAACAGAGCCCACTACATAAATCTCCCCCCTCAAGTGTATATATATATATATATATTTTTTTTTTTTTTTTGCTAAAAAAATAAAATAAAAAATAACAACAGCAGTTTCTTCAAATCAATTACCAGTAATGCTCACTTGTAAAGATGGCACTGTGGATTTGAATTTTACCAAACATAATACTAACTTTATGGAAGTCCTTCAATGATTTTCATTACTTATATCAGTACATTGACTGACCTTTACTGTATATACTGTACTTGGGGCGACCGTGGCTCAGGTGGCAGTGGGTCGTCTTCTGATCGAGAGGTTGGGGGTTCGATCCCAGTACCTGACTATGTGTCGAAGTGTCCTTGGGCAAGACACTGAACCCTAAGTTGCTCCCAGTGGACGACTAGCGCCTTGCATGGCAGTCCTGTCCCATTGGTGTGTGAATGTGAGAGTGATTGGGTGAACGAGCTGATATGTAAAGCGCTTTGAGACTGCTTCAGTGTGGTGATAAAGAGCTATATAAAATCAAGTCCATTTACCAAGTCCATTACTTGTTTTGCCGTATTTTCTAATGATGCATCATCTTTACACCTATCAAGTATCACAAATACCAGTCAAAGGGAAGCGTTAACACTGACTCTTGTCATTTTGATGAACATGTGACTGGTTTTGGTCTGGTTGGATGTGTACATGTACAGTATATATAAACAGAGTAGGGAAAAGCTGTTAGGAAGAAAAAGAGCAGAGAAAAGACTCTGCATTGGAGAGAAGAGGCGGATCAAGCAAAAGCATAAAAGCTGCTATTTTCTCACGACTTCCTTCACACTGGGCTTCTAAACATACTACCAGAATGAAAGGCTAGTGCAGAAAGCCTACAGGGTGCTCTATAAATGGACCTGACAACTTCTGATAGCACATCCTTTTCTTCCTTTTCCCCAAAAGCTCCTTTTGGCCCTTTACCTGCTCCATAGATCTCCCTTTGGTCCTTTCTGCGACCCTGCAGCATGCAGTCTGTGCTCAGAAGGAAGTCCTCGGGAGAGTGTCTGTCTGATATCCAAAAGCTGAGCTCAGTATTATGAAACCAAAACAGACAATCTGAGGGCAAAGTTTATCACTTCAGACCTGGAGTCTTCATTTCTTTTGCTGCAAAAACCGCCGCCCTGCCTGTTTCAGACGTCACACCTGAATCCAATGAGTATAATCATTCTGCTCTGCAGACAGCTGCTAACAAACCACTCTTCACATTGATATGGATATGCCATTTTAGTTATTTTAACCTTTGTCAAGGAGGTTACAATTATTCATTTATTTATTAATTTTCTGTGAACAGTCTAACTCAAGGTTTTTCAACCTTGGGGTCGCCTGAAATGTGTAATAATTGACAAAAGCTATGAATTATTTCTATTTTTTTAATTTTTCAATGTTTTACAACACAACGCACAATCTTAAACATTTTTTCTAATTCACTTTCTCACATATAAATACAGCTCAAATAAAAGGCTGTACAAAAATATCCGAGCTGGGGGCATCTTGTCACTTTGTGCACAAATCCATATTTGTAACACAGTATAACAAACAAAAAAAAAAATCTCGAGGAAAAAAAAAAATGTCTATGGGTTCGTCAGAAACGTGTGGTATCAAAATAAGGTCATGATCCAAATAAAGGTTGGGAACTACTCGTCTAACTCCAAACCTGATTCAAAGATTTTGATGATTTTTTTTCAGGAAATATTGGAATAGGATAAGGGACAGGTGCTTAGGTTTTTGGAATCATCTGGATCAATATCCTGAATCTGGATCAGTTAAAAAAATTAAAAAAACAAATAAAAAAATCGCTATCTTTCATCATTGGCAACGTTTCAAAAATGTACATTCCGGTCGTAATTGTCTGATGTTCGAGAAATTTGACTTGGACGTATAGGGTTGTGTTCACTCCAGCGAGTTTTGTTGGCATCTGGAGGAAATCCACCATTATGGATAAATGGATTTCCCTCAATATCTTTGTAATATTTCAATGCAATATGCTATGGCGTGGTGGAGAGAAAAGAGTTTTCTCTTTAGCAGTTGGTATAACCCACAGAGAGTCAGTAACATGCCAGAGAATTACAGAGAAATATCAACTTTGAAAAAGGTTAAAAGACAAACTTGTGGAAAGTAGGACGATGATGATCAGAAGTTCCCCCACCCTCTCCAAGAACGAGGAGGAAAATAGGGAGCGGTCACCTTGAAAACTGTGAGTCTTACCCTCCAATTTTATTGAACACACACACACACACACACACACACACACACACACACACACACACACACACACACACACACACACACACACACACACACACACACACACACACACACACACACACACCTGAAAAGGTAAACACATGCACACACGTCTTTGCAAAATCTGAAACTGACTTTCCTTCCCCCCCAGTGGCTGCTCAGGGGTTACACCCACCCACACACAAACACACCCGCTGAGGGGCTTCACACAGTGCCAGCCTCATGCTCCAACCGCAGCTCGAGAGCTCTTGAAATCTGGCTGTCATGCGTCCACTTGACAGATATCCTCGACAAAGCAAATCCCAATCTATATGCAGCATGGAAGGTGGGGACCTTGTCAAATGCTAATACCAGGGACACTTTAGAGGTTGTTGCCCTCTGTAGCTATTTCTATAAAACAGTATATATCTCTCCTGTAACCCCTGTGTGTTGCAGCAGTACTGGAGCTAACCAGCAGGTGGAGGTGTCTGCTCTCACTTCATCAATCACGTTGGGCTTTTCTTTTTTTTTTTCCTCTCCCTGTGCTTGTTATTCATTAAAGCGCCTTGGAATAATAAGTCCCTAAGAAACTGGGTACATGTGATGAAGTCGTAGTTAATAATGCATACGCCATCCCACCCATCCATTCCACCACCTCCCCTACTACTAGTACTACGAGCTCTGCCCAAACTATCTTCCATTGAAGCCCCCCCCCCCCCCGCACACACACACACACACACACACACACACACACACACACCCACCCTATGGAGCACCATGGGCTAAACATACCTTCACGCAGTGTTTCCCAAACTTTTCACACTCCTGTACCCCTTCAGACATTTAACGTGAAGCCATGTATGTACCCCCTACTCCAGCACACTTAAAAAAAAACATAATAATGTAATATATACATTGTATCCCTACAGTGAAATTACTAGCTATCATGTTGAGGAATAATATGTAATAATAAAAAAAGAATAGAATAATAATTGATTGAATTAATTAGCCTACAGGCATTTTCAGTGACAAACAATTTTCTATTTTGGGAAACAGAAATCTACCAAACATGTGTTGATTGAACATTAAGCAGAAATACAACACATTCATTCATCATTCTGAAACTGAGAAATACAACTCGCTACAACTTTAATGAGAAAGGTGAGGTAGAGAGGATGCACTGAACTCTATAATGTTTGGCTGAATTTGTCTTAAATTGTTCTTCACGCAAAGTCTTGTTGCACGTTTGGCTAGCGCAAAGTAATGTAGCTGTTGCCATATTTTTGCTTTTTGAGATTGAGATTGTTTTTCTGTCACCACTAGAGGGCAGTCTTACATTGGCCAATGTGTCATTTGTGGCAATGCATGGAGGCTCCTGACTTCTGATGTATTTGTATTCTAGTTTCCAATGTTGTCACCCTGTTTTTAATTTATCTTTCTTGTACCCTCTATGACAACTTGCGTTGCCCACTTTGGGAACTTAGACCTTAACGTATTTAAATCTTAATCCTCATTTAAAACAGAAAAAAAAGGTCAACGACAGCCCCTCTTTCCCCCTTCACCACAGCTTTGTAATCATGCCGTCCTGATGTATCTAGGAGCTGTTTCTTGTGACAAAATCATGCTCCAGAAATGTTCACTTGGTCATTTGGCTGGTCCTTGTTTTCATAATGAAGTGCACTGGATATGAGCATGCTCTCTATCGCTGACTGCTGTCTTTGGGGAGAGATTACGGTGCTCTGAGTCTGATGTCTCTGCCAGGCCTGCTCTCTATGATGCTTTCTGTTTCGTAGTGAGTGCTGCTTCATTTTTTTTTTTTTTTTTACTTACACCGTCTCGTGCTAAAAGCTGCACACACAGTTTCATAAAGATTACATCTGAGCTCTACACATACACGCACGCGCTTCGAACGGAGCAGAGCAACAACGGTAGAAATATTGTTTAAGCATTTGGTGCAGTTTTTTTTTTTTTTTTTTTGCCTTCTTCTACCAAACCTGCATGTCAATTAGCATTCAGGTCCTTTGGCTGTCGGGGGCAGATCGAAGGATTGTCCTCTCAGCTTGAGTCACAATCGGTTTATATTTTGCTGATCTCACGGTGTGTAGGCACACTCACTCAGTCACGTTGAAGACGCAGGCCCTGGTATGTTTCTTTGTGAACAGGCCTTACGGGGGGAAGATGCTCTTTTACCAGCACTAATGGTAACAATAGGAACAGCATTGTTCTGCTTTGGTGGCTCTATTATTGAATCACAGAAATCAATGGCACAGATTATTTTTTTATATGAAGCTGTGTAATGCATACTGCTTATGACACTGTCACAGGAAATGAAGGATAATACTGTATACACTGTAGGAAAAGCACGATGGAATCTATTGGAATTTAATTTGGGTTCTTCTACATTTTGGCCACAGAAGAAGCAAATGTTCTAGCTGTTTCCATCCCTACAACCCCAACCATCATTTCTCTTTAATTAATTTTTATTTTATTCCTGAGAAGGAATAACTTGGGTCAAGGGGTAAACTATTTTTCCCCATAATTGACTACATTCTTTATGCTTCCCTATCCTCGGTCTTTATTTCTCTCATAAGCTACAGATGCAAATGTGACTCTGTCTTTTCCCTATAAATAGCAGTCGCCAGAGGGTTTTCTTCCAGGATTCTGCCACATTTTCTCCAACATACCAAAATAACCAGAGGAGGGGAGATTGTGTGTGAGAGAGCAACACAGTGGCAATACAGCAATTCTCCCACTCACCCAGACTTCTCCATCAGCATAGAGATAAGTAAGATGAGGAAAATGAAGCAACAAAAAAAAAGTTTCAAGTGATTCGTCAGCACGACATGGAGTGAGTGCCTGATTGGACGCCTGCTGGCTGATGGTGTGTTTTGATTGGTTCCTCCATAACATGCCCCAGATTGGGTGCGCATCCTTCCCCTCACAGTTGGAGACCAGACTTCATGAAGCTAACAAATGTTTATAGAGTTAATAAAAAATAACTTCACAATTATACTTTAAATTGTGGTTTTGTGTATTCAAGAGTTATGCTTTTACACTGCCTGTTCAAATTATTGGCACCATGATGATGTTTTGAAGGAGCTGTAAGAGTGGTAAATTTATCAAATGGATAGCACCATACTGTTTTCTATGGCTGTGATTGCCCTGCGAATGTATTCAAATTGTGTTTGGGTTGGCGCTGTGAGAACAACCGCTAACAGGGCATCCATTATTGCTCTAACATGCAGTGTTTTATAGCTACAGAGCGTCTTCGTCATGAATCCGCCGCCACTTTATTTAATGCATTTCACTGGATGCCCAGGTATACGGAGGCAGTCAGGCTTTTAATGTCCCTGCAGCAGTGACTCCATGACTGAAAGAAATATGCCAAGGTGTCATGATTCAGCGCATAAACCACAAAGTGTAACTGCCTCACTGTGTGTGATGAAGACAGAGCTACATCTGCCATATTTCTGCTGGATACAAGTGAGGGGCTCATTCACTCGGTTAATTTATTGCACTTTAAAGTGATCATGTGTATCATTTTATTGCCATGTATTCTTTGCCGGTGCCAAAAATACAATTAAAAAATGACAAATTGTTATAAAAGCACACGAGTGGCAATAAAATGAAATTAGGAGTGTACAGGAAGTCAAAATTATTTTCAGAGATAAAGGAGGAGTCGGGGTCTGATCGGAGTTAATATTGGTAATATGAAAACTTTTTCAACTATGAACTATTCAACTTGATTTACTAAACTTTGCCATTCCATTTGTCAAAAAGAATCTTAGAAATAGAAATATATGTCCATTATGGTAGTTTTACAACTAAATAAAATAAAATAAAATAATTATTAGACTTGCACACATACAAAATCCCAATTTGAGCCCACAAATGCATTGTTCCCAACCACTTATTAGCACTCATAATTATATAATTTTTAATAATAATAATAATGTGTGTGTGTGTGTGTGTGTGTGTGTGTGTGTGTGTGTGTATTTTACCCAGAAGGACGCCACATCTGCTGTCATTCACCACAATCCTAAATGATAATTAAATCTTCTCGGGGACTTGAAAATTAATTTCTAAAGCACTCCGGTGACGATTTGAAAAAGCAGATTTATTTGGATGTTTTCCCCTAAGGTTGTATCAAGAGCATATCAATTTGTATGTAAAAAAAAAAAAAAGAAAAAAGAAAAAAGTTTCAGTGAAAATCAAGCGACACAGAATCTAAATCTTATCTTTCATGCTTTCTTTTCAGTGGCACACCTTAACTGAACACACACACACAAACACACACACACACACACACACACACACACACACACACACACACACACACACACACACACACACACACACACACACACACACACACACACACACACACACGCACACACACACACACACACACACACACACACACACACACACAGTCTCCGCCTCTTTGTCCTCATTAGAAAATCTGCTTTGTGCAACTGCTGATAGCGAGAACTGCACAAAGTGATCCTGATGAAGTCTTCATTTTCAAACCTCGCTCACTAATTGTTTTCACATTCTCTCACCATCTCCCTCCAGCCTGTCCTCCTAACAAAAAAAAAAAAAAAACAAAAAAAACAAAAAAAGGCTGAGAGTGAGCCAGGACCGTACAAGCCAATGGAAATCATTTCAATAAACACTGCGTGCCATCACATATCTGTGGAGCTCAAACTGATAGCAGGACTAGTGGCAATTTAATTAAATGACAAAATGAGGTGATGGAAATGATCATTTTACGCTCTATGCAGAAAACCTGCATTTCAAGTTAAAAAAAAACAAACAAAAAAACCTGTTTAGTGCATTAGTTATTTATATTCACCTGGTTCTACAATTTTAGATCTCTTTCTCTCTGTGTGTGTGTGTGTGTGAGTGAGTGTGTGTTGAAATTTGAAAGAGAAAAGTTTCTTATTTCACTTTACTGAATGAGCTGCTTAAAGGAGTTCACTCTGTGCCCCCCCCCCCCATTATCGGAGCACAGGCTGCACAGCTCTGCTGCTTTGTTACTATCCGTCTTCATCCAAACCAACGTGAACAGAATTCCCCATGAATGAAATCACAGCTGAATGATGCAAATGCATGAGCACTTGTTTGCAGCCACAACCCCTTTCAGAAACAGCCACGGATCTTTCTTTATGAGTCTCTCCTTCTTGAATTCTTCAACGCTGTCTCTCCTTGTCGATGGTTCCCACAACATAAGACAGGCGTAAAACCCGTGTCGAGCAGGAGTCAAGCCGTTTGAGTCTTGAAACAACGGCCCCTAATCCACTGGTGGTTTCAATGCAAGATAAAGGGGCAATGGAGTGCACACCAGTGTAGATTTTAGTGGAGCAGCTAAGCTATGGTAAAATATTTGGGCCCAGTAGAGCAGTGATTTCCATGCCGAAGCAGCACGCTTCACTCCACTAAGCGCCATTTTTAGGGTGTGTGAATTTATGGATGATGCTGAAATTTTTCAGATTGGGCTTATAGTCTCATTTTTATATTTATATTTATCGTGCCTTTTGAAGAAAATCTGCAAAATGAGATACACAGGAAAAGAAAAGATCGAGAACTCAACAGAGTGGAATAAAAATAAGTCTAATCAGGTGTTTACATGTTTTTTTTTGTATTATAGTCATGTTTAAATATATATTTTAAGTTCCTAAAACCAACTTTCTTTTTCTAATATAGTTTTAAGAGTACTACAATAATTTATACAAAGAAAGGCACCACGTTCCTCAAAACTAAACTAAATGGATGAAAATGAAAGCCTATTTTTCCCACGGACGCGTCTGTGAGTTTGCCGCTATTTGCAACCCTCTAAAGCTCCATTAGTTGTCTTGGTGAGTTACAGCTACTATACCTCATGGGACAGTGAATATAAGCCCTGCTGAAGGCTCTTTGGGAGTGACTGATCCTCATATTTGTAGGTAAAAGCTTGAAGCTAAAAAAAAAAAAGAAATCCATTGTGATTTGGGCTCATTCATTGAAACTAAGGCTTTTTCTTTCCCTCCTTGACTTCCGCACTATATTTGCAAGTGATGAAAATGAGATTGTGAACTCCAAAGGATATTTCTGTTGAGAGGCGGGCGATATGTATCTCTTTGGATCTGTTTACTTTTTTTTTTTTCCCCCCTACTAGGGGAATATTAACAGGAATTCAACATTTAGTGCTCGGGTAACCCCGGTGATTAAGACCTGCTGACAGTTGAAGGCAAAGTTTATTGTTACACTGAGACCCAGGGTGCACTGCCATATTAAAAACTGGCTCTGCATGCAGAGCTACTGTAGCTGTGAAAGCAGACACAAGAGAGGAGGCCAGATCAAAAGGGTTTTCCCGGTGAGGATCTCACTGCTACAGTCATACTGTTCACCCGGGAATGTGTGTTTATGTCAGTGTGTGCTGTGGGGGCACAGCCGTGCCGTAGATCCGTTCGCAAATTCAAAATAACAGTGTGAGAGCACTCAGTTGTAGAGAAGCAAATAGAATAGAAAAAAAATAATGTGACCTTTGGCTCTTCATATTAGGACTTCACAACTTGGGACATCCTTCATGAATAAATCACAGGCAACCTATTTTAGTGAGGATTTTTACCCTTTAGTCTTTCAATTGGAAAACCTTAACAAAACTATAAAATACAATAATGTACATCCTTCTATTTCCCGACCCGGGTCGCGGGACAGTAATATAAAGCTAGAATAAAAATACATTACACAAGTGTTCTTACTCACTAAGTCTCTACTAACAAACTTTGCTAACTTGGGTAAGATTATTGTAATACCGTGGTTTTTTTTTTTTTTTTTTTTACCTTGGAGTCATGACACCATGTGGGAATGCCTGAATTTAAAATGGGGTCGCCTGAAACGTCTAGTAATTAATAAAAATATACTGATTGAAAATATTTATTTATACATTTTCAATTTTATTATAAAACTATTTTTATTTAATTGTTATTCTCTATCACACACAATCTCATACATCTATATGTTCACTTTTTAATATTAATTATAGATGCAGTAAAATATGCAGTACATAGATATATACATATACATATATATATATATCTGAGTTGGCGTATCACTAATAACAAATATGACCGAAAACTAATTCAACTGAAAAAATGTCTCTGGGGTCGCCAGAAATTTGTGATATAAAAATGGGGTCACGACCCAAAAATGGTTGGGAACCACTGCACTAATACATTGCTGCGATACAGAACCTGTACCAACTGCACCACCATTTCAACCAAACTGAAGTCTTCCTGCATCCATTTTTTTGGGGCTTTCCCATCCAATCAGATGCTCAGCTCGGAGATGAAAATGCTACTCTTCCCGCAGGCAGCCCCAGGCATGTCATTAGGAGAAAAATGTGATGCCCCGTTTGAGCGCTTGGAACTATCAAGTGCAGTAAAAGTAAAAACTCATCAGTTTTTTTCTCCAAATTTGACCATGTCCTTGACTCGAACGCTGCAGAGGGGGGGGCGTCAGTGTGGCTGGGAAAGGGGGGGAGAGCTTGTTGGATCAGGCCTTTAGGTGTCACTGTACTTTCAAGAATCTGTATTGCTTACACACACACATGCACGCGCACACACACACACTGATGGTGTCACATGGGGCGTCTATTGTTCAAGTAGGCTGGGTTTGGCTTTCAGTCTGTTGTGGCAGCACAGAGAGGTCTGTGTGTTCCCCTTTCTCTGGGGATGGATGATTAATGGGCAAAGCAACAACTTTTGAGTTGTTCACAAAATCAAATTTTGCACCAAAACGTCACTCTGAAGCTTGTCCCACATCCAGCAAATAAACCCAACACTTCTTTCTATTTGCAAGACTTCATACTTCATGCTTTCACCTTTTTTTCCCTACTGTAAAACATGCTGAACTGAAGAAAAAAAAAAAAAGCAGCACCAGTTGAAAAAGTTTGATTACAAGAAATTAGTCAGTTTCCTTGTATATACAGTTTTAATTTCATTGGAGCAAAGTTGAGTCTTTTTAAGAGACTGCAGGAAAGCATCGAAGAAAAAACTTCCTTTTTTTTGGTCCCAACATTACACATTCAAACACTGCAATGAAAAAAAAAACAAAAAAAAAAAAAAAAGAAGCAGAGCCATAAATACATCCATATGCTCACTGTTTGTGGCTTCTCATACTTCTATTCAAGGAAAAACATGCGGTTGTATGCTGAAAGACTTACTATTCACAGAATAACCTTTGTAGATGAAAAGGTTTAAAACTGTTTTCCTCTTTCTTGACTTCTCCCTCGTTCACTGCTTCCTCTCAATTTCCCTTTCTCCCAGCATGGTTTTGATGCCACATCACCCCTGATAGAGATCTACCGTCTACGCTGCATTCAAGTCTAATCAGCCCTCGTATTGTTACGTTGTTATTATTCAGAAAAAACCCTCTGCAAGAATGGGAAAAAAAAAAAAAATACTAAAAGAGTAATCACAGGGCACGAACTGTGGATGTCACAAACACGGCCTCAATGACTACAAATACCAGCCATAAATACGTGCTAATAAACGTATGCTGAACGCGACTGTTTGGAGCTGCTGATCAAGAAGGCGTGGCGGTAACAATTGTGTGTTTATTTGTTCCGGGTGGCTCTTATAGCAGAAATGTCACATCGGGAGGCTACTGTTGTCATGGCGCCCTTCTCATCTCATTAAGGATTGTACAAGGCAGTTTTCTACGATGCAGCGCTGCCTGTACACACTGTGAATTCAGTTAAAACTGCTCCGATCTCTCACAGAAAATGAAGAATCTAAAACTTCAAGTTTCCAGAGAGAGATTAGAACATTCTGACGTCAAGGATATATAACGACATTACCATGTAAATTGATAGCAGTGCTGCAAAACGTTGACATTTTACCAGCTTTAGCAACATTTTGGATGCACATAGGGATCATTTGTTTATCTCCTGAAAAACAATTAAAATAAGACTTTTTCAAACTTCTGCTTTAAAGCTGAGAAGTTAAACTGCTATTGTGCTCTTTAACATTTAAATAACGTGTTAAACTCAAGGCCCGGGGGCCAAATCCGGCCCTTTAGAGCATCCAATTTGGCCCGCAGGAGACAGTAAGAAATGACAGAGAAAACTTATTATTGTGTAAATTACCAAATAGTCTAGTTGTAGATGAGCAAATTCAGCAATTTAATGAAATTTCACTATATTTTTAGGGGCTTGCATGTTTCCTTTGTTTATGCCACATGAAAGCAGTCATTTTTTTATTTCAAATTTTGGAAAGAACTCTCCATTTTTACAGAAATCTTGCAATTTGCCACAAACGACGGCACATAATTCCTCTAAATTACACAAAAATTGGTGACAAAATCAATATTTTTTTAAGTGGATTAAACTGATATTGAAAGCTAGGGCACAATGTAATTAAAATTGTACTTCCCCCCCCACCTATAATCTGCGGCCCACTTGAGATCAAACTGGTCCGTAATTGGCCATTGAACTAAAATGAGTTTGACACCCCTGATTTAAATTAATAGCAATGCAACAAGCTAAAATATTCAGTTTTTTTTTTTTTTTTTTTTAAATCTTATTCCTGCATTTGCTTCAGGTTGACTTTATTTTCCTGCTGCTGGAAATTTGCCTAAAGACAAAGACTCCGTGTGTTGCAACGTGGCACGCTTACTGTAACCTTGCAGTTGGGATTTCCGGTGCACATGCTTCCAGGCACGGCTGCAAAGGTAATTAAAACTCATTTGGATTCGTTCTACATCATCACTGCTGACAGGGCTGTTTGGGGCAAGACTTCTGGAGACAAAGGGTAGCTTTGCACATTTTTTTACGACATGACTCTAAATCTGTGTGTGAGACCTGTACAGGAAGCTTTGTGTTTGTACATTGAGGTGTTTGTGAGAGAAAGGAAAACAGCTGATGTATAAAAAGGGAGAAAGAGCCAAGAGATGCTGGTGAAGGATCAATGTGGAGAGGAGAACCTAAAAAAAAAAAAAAAAAAAGAAAAAGGGTGGATTTCAAATCCAGTGCTCAAGCGTGGCATGCTCGATGACCTTGGGCATGTCATGCTGCCATCTGTTCCATCTCTCTGTCCTGTCAACATAGCTCTAACTCCAGTTTAAACATGACATTCCAGCTTCCTTACATACCGACAGGCAGCCGTCGTCACCCAAAGTGAGTGAGACAGAGATACAGACGGAGAACGAACGAGGCACAATGAGACGGAGGGAGAATAGAGAGAGAGAGAGAGAGAGAGATAGAGAGAGCGATACAGTAGAGAAAAGAACAGGAGTGACCTTTTCTCCAACAGCCCATCTTTATGAGCTGATATTGTTATCAATGTATTACTCCCTCGATGGCCACTACAGCTGCAATAATGCCATTGAACTGACAGTCCATCATCATAGGACAAAGAGGGGCGCTAACACTGACATCCTATGGGGCATTGGGTTGCAACTGATTGCACTCATAAATGAGCATGGCTCTCATAAAATCATGTGGTAACTGCTTAGAAGTGCACGGGGTGATGGTTTTTGTTATCAACAGCTCGAGTGGTTGCTCCGGCTGCTTGTTTGCTGCAGTATCTCGACGGCCGACTCATGCTTTTAGACAAGAAGTTAACCATGCATGTGTTGAGATCTCTTACTGCACTTGGAACAAAGGGACTCTTTTTTTTTTCAAATATAATATTATTTTTGATTAGTTAATAAAATAAAATAGATTATTTTCAAATTAATTTCATAGAGGCAGCAACATATTAACATCCAACATCAGACTACTGTACAAAACGAGTGCATAGCAACACAATCAGAATTGGATGTAGATTTTTTTCTAGCAGCAAAAATGGATAAAATGATTGAAAATTTACTGAATAAATATGGGTGCGAATGCCCAAAATAAGGGCAGTAAATTAAAGTTTATCTGTTGTGAATTTTAATTGCAAGTTCGATCAAAAGATAATATTTAATTGGCAGTGGCTTTCTGTATGGTTGCCGTATCAATATACCGACTTTCTATCCGTACGCAGTGCCCTGTCATTGGCCAGTTTAGGTCACGTGACTAAGACTAAACCTAATTGTAAACCTAACCCTAACCCTGAAAATTATTGCGATAGGGTTATAACCTAATCCTAACCCTAAACCTAAGACTCGTACGTGTACTTCGGTAAACGTTCCAATAGCACTGGGGGTTGTCCATGTGGCAACTATATGAATAGACACTTTTTGTATTATATTAGAGGTTTAGTCAGGGTTTTTTCTACTATAGTGGTATTTCTTGCTCTAAATCACTTCAGTGTCCTCCCAGACTCGACTACCGGCTGTGGCTGCTCCGATGTACAATAAAAGCTCACAATAACAGCTTCATTCATATACGTCCAAAGAAACAGCACACATCCTCGTGTTGTCTGTAGAAATATATAAGACAATATTCAAGAAAATGTCAAAAAAAGCACCATAAAAACCTAAATGAAAAGAAGAAAAGAGAAATCCACTATGAGCCCATGTAAATACTGCATAGGCTGCTTCCTATGGGTTGTATTTTCAGGTATAAAATACTGCAAAAATGTGCACATTTTGTTTATTCGAAAACATTTTATACATTTGA
Organism: Gouania willdenowi; assembly: GCF_900634775.1. NCBI lineage: Eukaryota > Metazoa > Chordata > Actinopteri > Blenniiformes > Gobiesocidae > Gouania > Gouania willdenowi. The sequence continues at coordinate 17,066,459 of NC_041047.1, read as the reverse complement.
TGTTGTATACATTTCGACTACAGGCACTATTCAATAAAAAAAATAAAAAATAAATAAATAAAATAAAACAAAACGGACAATATGAAATAAGATATAGATGCACTTAAACACACTTCAGATCTTCTTGTTTTCCGACGTCGAATATGTTTCCTGCTTTTAAATATGGATGGATACAGTTCCTCTCTCTTATAGTCAGTGGTTCAGATTTCAAATATTGATGGAACTATCTCAGCGCAGACGCATAGGCTAATGTGCATGCTCAAATTTTGTGTCCATGAGATATTAAAAACCCGTCACTAATAGGCTAAAAGTGTTCACCAATAGAAGGCCAACTCATTTAGTGCCAAAAAATGTCTCGTGCCCTTTGCCTGGATTTCAGAGTCCGTGCAGCGACTGGCAGAGTCACATTTGGCAAAAGTAAGATACACTTCCATTATTATTATAGCTAATCAGTAGTGAAGTCTACAGAATTGTCTGGCTAAGCTAAAGGCTTTGCTGAATTTGTTCATTCCGAGAGGAACACAATGCATAATGCTACTCAGTCTAGTTTTAGTTTTATTCTAGCTGACTCTCTCAAATTAAGTCCCCCGACATCACCTATGGCTGGTTTTGGATATGCAGAAAAGGCCTATTAGGATCACAATAAGGGCTTTTTTTTGTGGCGGTGCATTTAGAGGAGCCTGCTTAACAACCACTCTGCAATGAATACGGAGTGTGTTTGGACTGCTGGCTTTCTTCTGGGATTTGTGTAATGGAGTGAAAAAGAAGAACATGACTATTAGGGTCAAAGAAAAACATGAACATGAAGGAAACATTTGTAAAATAATCTCTGATACCTCCAGCCATTTAAATTATTATTGAGCTCTTCTCAGAGGCAACATGGTACTTCCCTCCACATGTAGTCACTTCCAGAGCATCCCTCACCGCTGCCAAATGAGCTAAGGTGTTGATGTCAAAGGACGACCCAACTGAGAACTGAGATGGACCAAACCAGTAATCTAAAAGATAATGACACCACTGAGAAAACTTACCTCCGGAGAAGAATTCAACGATGCATTTTAAGTATTGTGTCTGTTTCACATTTCCCCACACATTGCCAAACAACGACATGCGTCCCATGAAGGAGCTCTTGGGATTTTGTGAGTTAATTCTACAAAGAGCAGCAGTCCTTCTGCTCTCATCCACATCCTTCAGTGACTGATATGTAAGGGAAGTGGGACCCTGACCCACTCCTGGCTGAGGGAAATTGCTGTGACCTCTCGAGGCTTTGGAGGGGAAGCAAAATCTGGCACATTCACACAGGGGTGCTGTGGCAGCAGCTCTTGACCTCAAAGACCTTTAGCTGCCCGACCCCCTTTGGCCATTGACACACACACACACATATACACACAAACACACAAAATCTCCTGGTGGATGGATTGGGTTTCCTTTGGAAGCAACGGCTGCCTATGTTTTGCATCTCCCCCCCTTCCCGTTTCCAGTGTGGGAATGCCCCGGTCATTAACACCAGCGCTCTGCCTGCTCTGGCAGCTAAAAGGTCTGCATTCATGAAGGCCATCCGAGAGCCAGATGTGCCTGTGCTGTGAGAATATGCTGCGTGTTTGTGTACATGCTTATTTGTGACAGCTGGAATGAAATTCAAAGTGTTCAGGAGCAGGCAGCCATGTGTGTGCCTGGGCCCCCAGGGCTTGAATGGTGCACAGGTCACCCATGACAAAGTGGAGGTTGGCTGCAAGGATCATGAGCAACTGAGATCCTGCACAAACTCACGCAAACGCTCTTGTTTTTATTGTTAATTTATTTTATACATGATTAAACAAAAATAGACCTTCTGAGGATGAATTTAGTTTTAGCTCTTTAATTCATCATATTCAATATTAAAAGGGGAAAAAAATGCTCACTTTTGAAACTCAGTAAATTTTACACCTATAGCACTTTAGCGATGTCCTGCTCTAATTAATCCACCTTATACCAAAACACCATGTATCCACGGCGATAGAAACCATTATTAATATGCTGAAATACAGTAATGCTGATATTGCATCTCAGCATTACAATGGGTAACATATGACAAAGGATTGCTATTTCTACACCCACAAAACCTATTAACACACACTTCAAGAAAGCAATAATACTCATTTATTCAAAGGACATTTTTGTCCTAAAAAATGCAGTTGGAAGTAATTTCACTCAATAAAAGTTGATTTGTAGACATTCATAGTCATATTTCTCATTAAATCTAGAGGACTAAAATAGTTTCCTTATTGCTATTATTTGTGCGTTATAGATCTGACTTGTACGCTGAGCATTCAGTAAAAAAAAAAAAAAAAAAAAAAAAAAAAAAAAAAAAATGCTGGTGTTTCTGTCTGTCTGCGACAAGACCTACATGTGACCCATGGGTGGAGCCAACTCACGATATGATTGGTTAAAGCAAAAAAAACAGAAAAAAGGAAGAAAAAAAAAGGAATCACCTTGCTGTTAAATTTTGTCCACAAATGCAAACAAAGGCGAATCCCTTTAACATTATTAAATATGATAAATAAAGTCTCAAACATCAATGTACTGCAATGAAAATAGCAAGAGAAATTGGATACATGAGTATGATATTGAACAGACTATTTGGAAACATTTAGTATATATTCAACAAAATAAATGGAGTGATTCTACCAGCCCAGTTTGGTAGAGGCTTAGCTAGACCTTGCATTTAAAACATATAAAACATTATGTCCAAATATCCCTATTGATTTGACATTTTAGTATATTTTCTTACAAAGAAAAACACCAATGCATTTTAAAAGAGAACTGGTAAATCTATAAAACACATTGTTCCCAGAAAATTATATTCAAAAGATTAATGTTGCCTGTTATTATGGGGGAAAATGCTATTATAGATAATTGGTAGTCACAAACGCTTGCTTGGTAACCAAATGCCACAAAAATGTGTTCTTCATTTTCCAAGAATTGAAGTATTCAAAAATGGTTATTTTACCCAAAATTTACCCCAAAAAAACTGACGGGAAGGAAAAATTCTTTACTACAATTCCTTTTTTACCCCTAAATTTTAAACTGATTACAAATAAAAGCTGCCATGTTTTTTTTTTTTTTTTTTGCCAAATAAAAAAAAAACAGAAGGATTGGTTGGATTCCCACTTCCACCATCCAGGGCATCCCATTTTAAAAGTGGCCATCCATTTTGGCTAAGTGATGTCATGGAGCCTGTCAGCTTAGTCTGAAACGATTGCTCTATCTCTAATCTCAGCTGCTGCTTTAAAACGTGGGGCCTAAAGAGGATTCTCTCTCACTTGGAAGGAAAAACTAGAAACCAGAAACAGGAAAAGGAATGTAACGATGTAATGGCTCGAGCAAATTCTGAAAAAATAAAATCATATATATATATATATATATATATACGTATATAATTTGTTGAATGTTTTTAGCTCTTGCCACAACTACTCACCACATTAGTAATGATTGAAGAGCGACAGATAGAAAATAGATCGGAGAATACCATGGTGGTGTTCAGACTTTTTTGTGTGATCACATTCTCTTCGCTGTCTTTCAATTTTGAACATGGAAACCTGCCCCACCAGAGACACCTTCATTATTAGTGGACCCTGCTCAGTGCTCAGTGGCAGGATATTGCATAGAGAAGCGTCTACCAGCTGAGCACTGTTACTTGGGCAGCTGGGTATGCAGGTATTGCAATTTTAAATTCTCTCTTACAATTCCCACATCCAGAGCCAGTATACTGTTTTTTGACGAGCTTCAAGTGAAATGTCATGAAAAACACTTCTAGGGCTGGAATTGTGAAGAAGGGAAACAGCAAAAAAAAAAAAAAAAAAGAAAAAGAAAAATATTCTCATTTTATTTAATATTTTCATCCCTCAGAGACAGGAAGTGAAAAGAAAAATTAGAGCATTATGTTGTGGAGATGTACACAAAATAAATAATCTACACAGAATCTTGTATTTCCGATAAACTGCATGTGCATTAAGTATCAAAAAGTTTTTTTTTCTCTTCTCTTGTTTAATTTAAACAACATTGTTTAATCCATCACCACAACTATGAAGTAAAATGCCAACCTCTTATCAAACATCTAAATGGCCATGAGCTGGACTAACCTAATTAGCCGAAAAAAGATCCAACGCAGCCTTCCGTTGCCCTCCCATCTCAGGAAACGGGTAGAGGTTTGCTGCATTTTGCTCAAATGTATGGTGATTAATGACTGCTCTCACTATGTTGACAGGCTGTAACAGCTCCAAAATCTAGCCCCACGTTAGTGCACATATTTGTCTGTATAACTGACACTTGAATGAATAAATTGGACAATAGCTCCATCACCAACCCAACTACCTGTACCCAAGTTTTTTTTTTTCTCCCCCCTCAAACAGACAATAGGAGTGAAATTCTGTCAGATTCACATTTTCTCCTTGACAAGCCACATCTGCATCAGGAATAATGACCAGGCTAAAAATATTAGAAACTGAGCCGCAAATTGCTTAAAGGTCGTTTTAATTATACGGATGGGCTGTCGAGCAGTCACGCTTGACAAGGAATAGAAACAAATGATGTAATGGGTGAATGAGGAAGTGCTGTATTCTGATTGACTGATGGGGCTCCTCCCTCCACGAGAAGTTAGAGTACATTTAGGATACTGTTTGTACAAACATAATTTACAATGCATTGTTCTCGAGATACATGATCGGGGTTTGTTTCCTTCAAAATGAAGCTGGTAATAGCAAGCGAAGAAAAATGGTTGAGCGGTAAATGCTACATCAGTATGCAGGTCATTTTTCTTTAAACATTCATGCTTCAGTTTTCTTTCAGATATATTTAGATGCTGAGTGTGAAAGAACAACATTTCCCATGTGTTTCTTTCTGTATAATTAGCTACATTTGTCTAAAAGTTGTATTAAACCTTAAGGTAGAATCAGCTTAAATAAAAGGAGGTGTGGAGTGTGCCAGTGCTGCGGCTGTTCTAGTGAAGTGTGCTTTAGAGAGGGACGGAGGCAGCTCGGAGCAGAGCTGCTAGTCCTTCACAGGAAAAGAAATAGGTTGAAAAAGTTAGTGGGGTTGATTATGGTACAACACTGCCCAGTGTGGAGGTGACCTTGTGGTGGACAAAGAACATGCTGGAGGGATTTTATTTTATTTCATCTGGTCAAACAACACATTGGGTTCCTCTACAGAGGAGATGGGGTGTTCCAAAGGGAGAAGAATGACTTAAAAAGCATGACCTAATGATACGCAAAAAAAAAAAAAAAGGAAACATAATCAATGGAATGCTCATATGCAGCAAACTTAAAATTACTTGCAGAGGAACCTTTAGAGCCTTTTGAAGACTGTACAAAATTAGCAATGTCACAATTTTATTGCAACACTAAACAAGGCATAAAGAGTGTGATGTTCAAAACATACTTTTCAAAAAAATCTAATAAATCACTAAAACAAGATCTGGACCTAAGTTACGATTTGGCGATAGTTTAATGATAATTATGGGCATTTTTTAATTTATTTATTTAGTTAGTTTAACTGAAAAACTAATGGACAATTTTTCATGAAAATCTCCGAAATGGGATTAGGCAAGAACAGGCAAGGAAAATGTATTTGTATAGCGCATTTCATACACAAGGTAATTCAATGAGCTTTACATGATCATTCAACATCTTAAAATTCCATAAGAACATTTCGGAACAAGTGTTTAGAGTTTGGGAACGATCCGGATCAATATACTGACTCTGGATCAGTTTTAAAAATCAATAAATCCCTATGTTCAGCTCTTTGAGCTGCTCTACAACACGTCCTACTGGTGACTTTGCGCATTACATAATAACTGCCAATAACTATAGCACAGAGGATATATTTGTTGCTTGGCGGAGGTTTGTGCTCTCTGGGCGCTCTTGTTTTGGATGCATCACACATAGAGTAGTGACAAATATACTCAATATTACCAGTTTGTTGCATTTATTTCTTAAATAAACTCCTTAAAATGTACGTGTTTTTGATATGCAAAAAAATCTGGTACTTAAATGCATGCGATGTATTCTTCAAGTGCTCATTAGGGCTGTTGTCTTCTACAGTGGCTCTCTGTTTGCATTCATTTGATGTTTTTTTTCTTTTAAATAAATAAAAAAGCTTGTAAAGAAAATAGAGAACCCCTGGCACTACGACAAAATACATTTTGATTTAAATGTTTGATCTTTCATTCAGTTGCTCACTCAGACTATTATAGATTTATTGTCTGCATATTTACATCAAACCTCCGACATTGTGCCAATCTTTGGTTTCATACTGGTAAAACCTCTGAATATTTCCCTCTATCTTTGATTTACAGTTTTAATAAAAGATGATCAAAAGTTGTCAAAATTGCCCAGTACCACCTTAATGGACATAAAAGAAAGAGCAGAGACTGTAGCAGGGAAAAAAAAAAATGAAACAGGATAAATGAGGAAAGAAAATGAGGCCGATGGAAAAAAAAAAAAAAAAAGGGGTGTAGTTCTTTCGCTTCATAAGAGATTTAAATTGGACCCATTTGAAAAAAAAAAGAGGAAAGTTTAAGGTACTTATCAAGTCATAAATCTTGGCTCAGGAATTAAAAACGTAGGAAAGAAATAACAAACACCAAACGTCATGCTGCTTTAAATGTCCTCCGCCTTTCCCCCTCACTGCAGGACTTCAAAAGAATAATAACTTTGCCCTCACTCATCACCACCCAGAGAAGCGTTAGGGCAGCTCGTAATATTGTTCTTTTTTTTAATTAGTACCTCTAATCTGATCATTAGGGCAGCAAACTGCAGCACAGCTACAGCACAACTGTGAGCGTGGCTATCAATTGACGTGACAACGGTGGCTTTGAAAACTCATCTTTCTGACGACTGTTTCAGCTTTATATCAATACAAGCTGTGGCCACAATGCAAAAAAAAAAAAATAAAAATAAAAATGTGACGATAAGTGATAAAACACTGTGACAGAGACAGAGAGCATGAAAGCATCCAGAAGGATCAATATGTTGTGCTTTATCTGTGTTTTTTTTTTATTCCCACAACTTCACAAAACACAAAAATCCATCTTTTTAAGACAGACCCTGTTACATGACAGCTGGATATTAATTTAGAGTGCAGCATTTCTACACATCGTAATATTCTCTGATGCATATAGTCTCTTATATTGGGCAGTAGTCCAAAAATAGATTTAAATGATATAAACACTTGAAAGGTGGCAATAACGCACACTTGGATTCATCTAATGAGGAGTGTCTGTTTGCCATTAGATGGCTTGTTTAGGCTGGCTAGCTTCAAGTGTGTGCTTACAATAGCTTGTTTTGTCTGCCTCTGAGAGCTTTGGGATTTGAACCCCAGCCATTAGTGACGTCTAATGATGTATCACAAGCTTGGTTTCCATTACCATTGGAAATGCGCAAAATCGAAATAGCGCAATAAAAACAGGTAATGGAAACACCTGAATTTCGGAAAAAAACACTCAAATATCTCAAAAATGTTTTTATTTTTTCATGAGGAGGAATTTCAGATGGAACGATATTAAAATGTATAGCCACAGCGCAATGGAATTTTTTTTCCACAATTACACGTCACAGGATGTGACGTACCTGGTCACATGACCAATTTTCTCCGAGAAAACATGGCGTGGTATGTGTAGACAGAAGAGGAAACCGAGACAACTTTTAAGCATTATACATTAAAATAATTACTGCCACATTAGACGTTAAACAATAAAGGAATACAGAGTATATTAAGGAGTGTTTGAATGTCCACCTCTCTGTAGTCCGTGAAGTGTCGTGGGATGAGATTTCACAGGAGTTACGAGGCTCCTGCCCAAAACAACCTTCAATGGAAACACTTTCAAAGCACAATTATACTTTGTTGACATTTAGAAATATTATTGCATTTATTTTGCAAAAATCTGAAATGAAAACCCAGCTAGCTACTTTTTTTTTACCGATATCTAATGATGTATCACTAGCTGTGTTTCCATTACCCTTGGAAATGCGAAAAATCAAAATAGCGCAAAAAAAACCTGGTTATGCATGTTGGAAAAAACGCTCAATAATCGCAAAAAAGTTTTTACGCTTTCATGAGGAGGAATTTGAGACATTTTAGTTTTGAAATGTGTCGCAAAAGCTCAATGGAAACACTTTTCTCGCAGTTACGCATCACAGGACGTGACGTACCTGGTCACATGACCACTTCTCTCCGAGAAAACATGGCGAGGTACGAGTAAACAGGAAACTGAGACATTCCTTAGCATTATACTTTAAAATTATTAGTGCTACATTAGACAGCAAACAATAAAGGAATACAGAGTATTATAAGGAGTGTAAGAGTATAAGTCTGAGAATTCACGGCAGTTGCGAGGCTCCTGCCCAAAACAACCTTCAATTGAAACACACGTTCAAAGCACAATTATACTTTGTCAACATTTTGAAATATTGCTTTTACTTTGCGAAAATGTGTAATGGAAACCCAGGTCCCTAAAAGCGGTTCAATCTAAAACAAAGAAGAAAAAGACAGATTTTTTTTGTCTGATAGAAAAATGTTCCCAGGATGAAGTTTGTGATTTGAGCTCAACCTGAATCAGTGTCCAGTCCCCGTTCCCTCCTGTGGTTCCACTGTCAATGGCCTCAGACTCCCAGCATGCCTACCTTTTTTCCTCCCCATCCAATCAGCACTGCCCACCACCAAATCTATTCCTACACATTCACACTCAGGCATAAACAAGACGTCCTGCTGGCATGCCAGAACCCCTGAAGGAATTACACGGTTGGTCACATCGTTTACATCTCCATGCTGGATGACTAGGGAATTTATGGAATTTATCTTATTGAATGCTGCACATTTGTCACATCACGGCCACTGAAGCTGCTTTCATTCAGTTCCCCCCGCCCCTCAAATGATTTTTATATTATAAATCTGTTTTTGTCTTCATGCAGCGCAACCCCCCCCAAGGTAGCTTTAATTCAACCATCACTCAGCACAGCATAATTTTAGCCAGAGCTTCGACCTGTAGAATTAGGGTAACTTGAGCTCCTTCAGATTTTAATCAAAGCAAAAATAATCAGCGCTGGACAAAAGGCGGTCGTACTTGAGCCGGCTTAACATTTCATTATATTTGGTCCTCCTTCTTCTGCTCTGTTTTCTCACTGATTCTGAAGAAACAGAAACTGCACAGGAGAGCATTGGATAAACAGTGAGAAGTAAACTTGCAAGGGTCAAAGCTGACAGCGGCCGGAGAGAAAAAGTGCAATAGAGAAAGACGTGTGGGGCAGTGGAGCCTGTGCTGCTGACGCTAGAACTAATCACCTGAGGGGATTCCTCTCAGCTTACTTAAACAACTGGTAAGTTAAACACACATGCTTGACTGTCATCGCAGTACGACTTTTGTGAGTGTGTGTGTGTGTGTGTGTGTGCATCCCTGTAGGTATGTGATCAGTTGTGCCCCGCTGCTCCACTGACAGACACGAGCAGCAGATCCCCAGCCATGAACTGGGAAGGAAGCCGGATCCAGGGATGAGACGAGTGCACATGTGGCCTCCGTTCGAGTGTTTCTGATTGATTTTATTTGCAATAATAAAGGGAAGCTAAATGGTATGTGACTGCAATTTGTTAAGAAAAACATGGGGCCTCCTGCAAATTAGACACACTGCCTCCATTTCCTCCTGACTTCAGTGTAAATGACAGTGGTTTGATTTGTGACGAGAAGAGAGAAAGTGGAAACCCGGTGCAAAAGGAGCTGAATCCCAATAACGTGCTGAAATGAGATCAGCTTTTCCCCCCACATGTAGGTTTGATTTACTTCTTCTGTGACACTTTCTGGTCCAAGTTTGTGGAATAAGCTTCACAACTAACAAGTGGAAATTATGAACACTCTAGAACACGTATCAAACTCAAGGCCAGGGGGCTGAATATTCGGCCCTTCAGAGCATCCAATTCGGCCCACACAAGAAAGTAAAAATGACGGAGAAAAGCATGAATTATTGTGTCAATTACCAAATGATCTAGATGTTCGACATCTCAAATTCACCACTTTAATGATTGCATTTTTCCTTTGTTTATATTACATTAATTATTAATTGCAAAATCTTGCAATTTCTCACAAACAACTTAAAATTAATCTAAATTACACAATTTTTTTTAACAAAATTAATAATTTTTTAAGTGAATTTAACCCTGATATTGAAAACTAGGGCGCAATAATGTTAAAATGTTTCATTTTTTCCCCACCTAAAATCTGTGGTCCTCTTGAAATTAAACTGGTTCATATTTGGCCCCTGAACTAAAAGGAGTTTGACATCCCTGCTCTAGGAGGAGTTAGTTTTTAATGACGGTTTAGAAAAAGTGCCAAATTTGCCCCCTGCTAAATTCAAAATTGCTGACTCCCTGTGGAATTTAGGTTGTAGGTCCTTTATACATTTTTGCTAGTCACAGTCCAATGCATATACATACCGAATGCCATCAAGCTACTAAACAAGTCCCGAAATTACAAAAAACTACATGTTAAATTATTCGCCATCCTGCCAAATTTCATGAAATTGCACTCCCGGGAAGGACCTCAAAAATCCAAGCAAAGTTTCAGAAGAATAAGAAGAAAAAGAAGAAGACCAATCCTCACAGAAACAATTGGGCACATGTGACAAACTCATGGCCTGGTGGCAAAATCCGGCCCTTTGGAGCGTCCCATTTGGCCCGCAGGAGAAAGTAAAAATGACAGAAAACATAAATCATTGTGTAAATGAAACTCAACAATATTTGCAGGGGCTCACAGTTTTCCCAGGTGCTTATATCGCATGTGTACAGTATTTTTTAATGTTAAACTGTTGAGAAAAACTCAAAATTCTTTCAAAATCCTAAAATTTGATCCAAATCATGACACAATATTTCCCTTAATCAAATAGAATTTGGTCACAAAATCTAGGAAATTCAAAGTAAAGTCACTTATTGCTTGGACATGCTCCTTATTTGGCCCCTGAACTAAAATCAGTTTGACACCCCTACAATAGGGCCTTTTGGTGCTCCGGCCCTAACAAGGAATCAAATTAATTCAGCCAGTTTGTCGTCATCGCCTAACTACAAGTAAAATTACCAGCACCTGTCAATCTTTTCATCCATCTCAATAGATTCTGGCATCGCCTCCTGCCTGAATTCCCCCTCTGCTTCCAGCTCTCTGGGCTACTGTCTGACACTGTTGTAGGCTCGCAGGCAGCTGTACCACCATCGTAAGAAAATCTGTAAATTTCACACTCTGCAGCCTGCCAAAAAACCCTGGGCCCAGATTCAGAGATTTTGGCCTCTCGAGTGTCATTCCACCCCCTCCCACAGCAGCCCCTCAACCCCTTCCCACCTGCCACCAGCACAGGACCCTGCTGCATCCCAGCTTCTGCTGCTACCAGAAAACATCTTGAAGTAACCAACTGAGAGGGTCATTTCAAATGCTGGAACAAGCTGTAGGTTTGTTACACTGTGCAATCTGCACAAAAACCAGAAAACCAATTACAAGGCATGACAAAAGAGAGGGAGGAAAAGAGAAAGCTTTTAAATCAATTAAACCAGGACTCAAAAAGTGGAGCCGGTACATGATGAAATACATTTGCAGAAATGACTGCTTTTTATATTTATAAATGCAGAAGCTCACAAGTTTAGGACAAGCTCTTGTGCAACATCCATGGTTGCACATAGTGCCTGAGGTGTTTTCACATGTCCTGGGTGCCAGATCACATCAGCACCTCAACAGCGGGTCTGTCCAGCAGCATTTCCCATCCATTCTGTTCGCATTCCTAACACTGAAATCATTAAAAAAAAAAAAAAAAAAAAAAAAATCCAGTGGACATTCCTTTAATTCTACCTGGCGTGCATTTACTTTTGCACATGAGCTGCAGGGTGTACACACTATCCCAGGCTTCTTATGCATTTTGATGCTCCACTGCTCAAGGGAAACAGTGAAAATACATAGATGGAAAAGGCAGTCCATGAGCCAAGCACGTTATCGGTCCTTTTTTTTTTTTTTCCCATATGAGGGGGAAAAAACTGAGTTTTTCCATGCTGTGGTGCTCTGAGTTTCCCGCTGAGGGCCCCTTTGCATGTTATGTTTTTTGAGTGTTTACACTTCTACAGAACACACTACGGTTTAGTACAATAAATGGTCTGGAAAAGGCATAAAATTGGCGTTTACAGTATTCGTAGCAATAAAGCAACTTTGCACTGTGAATAAGGCAGGACGGAATATAATTAGTGCCTCAACAACTGTACAGTCTGAGAGGATCTCATCAAAGCAAGATCACTTAAAAAGGGGAATGTAAATTCAGAGGTCTAATACTATCAGCATGCATACGTTGATTTATGCCTGTGTGTACAGTGTATTTCTGCTGCCTTTTTATTTTCCCACTCCAGAATTATGTAATTTACAGCTTTTTCCAGCCATGCAACTACAATTAATTGTTTTATGAAAGCCCAGGCATTTTGCTAGTCTCCATTTCTAAAGCCACAAAACCTCAAAAAGACGTTTACCACAAATGAATTACATCTCTTCATCCTAATTATTGGAAAGTTAATAGCTGGTTACCTACATGTAGCTGATACATGTTATGACATATTTATTATGTCACAGATTGCAGCGCAATGCAAAAACCACTGAACCATGAAACCAGTAAAGCATTTACAAAGTAATTTATACGCCATTAACTCAGTTCTATACAAGATTACCATACAGTATATCTGTAAAGCCTAAGTTAAATGCAGTATCTGTGAAATAATATGCAGCCACACTGATAGATGTGAGCAGGGGTAGACTGTCCAGGCCAGCTCACTACATTAGCAGAGTACAACATATAGAAGCTGTTATGAAATCAGTGATGCTCAACATGTGGATCTTTATGTCTTGATTTTGATTATTATTACCCCAGAAAACCTGAAAAGGTTTTTTACCTATTTCCTTTGACCATTTTGCAACTTCCTTTGTCCCGTTTTTGCCCCTTTTCAAAAAGTTCTGACAGTTTTTCCAGCATTAAGCTACCTTTTGCCAAATAAATAACCCTTTTTTTGGTAATTTTAGGAAGTTCTTTTTTTGGCCACTATTGATCCAAATAAGCTACCTTTTTCCCAATAAATACCACTTTTTTTCTTCCTACAATTTGCCTCTTTTTGTTCCACACTTTTGCCCTTTTTCACTATTGTTTCCCACATTTTGCCCATTTAAGCGAGACTTTTCCATTACATACCACCTGTTTCCTCTTTATTTGCCACTCTCGACTGCTCTTGGCCCATTTTAGTCACTTTAAACACTTTTCTTGCCCCGTTTTTTTGCCACTTTTGGACACTTTTTCCCTCCACTTGCTTTTTTGTTGTGTTGTGGGTATATTTACGAACTTTTCTGTTTTCATTGAAACAACGACATCATCTTCAAAGCAGAGCCACTGGGCTTTTATCATGAGCTGGATTTGGTTCGCTCCATCCCTGTAATTAACTGATTGATAATTCCTGGGTTGGTTTCCCTTAATTACAGGGCTGATTGTAAATGAACATGGTGATCCAGACCTTACATAAAGTGGGACACCTCTTTCAGTGTGCAGCCATGTTTGGTCACCGCCCACATCTGTTGTGGTTCCTCAAAAGATGCTAGAGAAACACTGCTTTGTCTTGCCTCCATTAGCCTACCTCTTAAAGACACAGAAAAATGGGCTTTCTTGTTTAATAAATCACTTTGGGCTTTACTGTAAATATTTAAAGGTTAATGAGTTTTTTTTAAAATCAAATATTAATGTATTGTCAGATCTATTTATTGTCCAACATTACCAAGCAGTGTTTTGACATTACTATAAAGAAACCCATTTAAAAACAGAAAGTTATTTATATTATATCCCAGGCTTTTAACAAGATTATGTCACAACATTATTATCTTATTTATTTATTTTATTCATTTAAAAATAGATTTTTTGCTCTAATTTAAAAACAAACTTTGGAAACGGTATAATAAAGTATATGATGAAGTATATAATCACATCTCCAGCTGTGTTTCCAATACCTTCGGAAAAGCGCAAACTCTAAATAATGCAATAAAAACTGGTAATGGAAACAAAAAAAACCCCTCAAATATTGCAAAAAAGGTTTTTACGCTTTTATGAGGAGGTATTTCAGTTGTTCGATATTGAAATGTGTCGCAAAAGCGCTATGGAAACTTTTTCCGCAAATACACGTCACAAGACCTGGTCACATGACCGCTTCTCTCCGAGTTAACATGACGTGGTACGTGAGAACAAAAGAGGAGACGTTTCTTAGAGTCATACTTAAAAACTATTTATTGCCACATTAGACGTGAAACAACAAAGGAATACAGAGTGTTATAAGGAGGTTCTGAGCGTCCATCTTCCTGTGCCGAAGTCTCGCGGGATGAGATTTCACGTTCAAAGTACAATTATACTTTGTCGATATTTAGAAATATCGCTTTTATTTTGCGAAAATCTGTAATGTAAATAGTATAGTAGTATATGTTTTACAATGGGAAATTCTGAATGTATTAAATATGTTGAGTTATGATTATTAAAATAATTGTATGCTTTTTTTTTTTGCTTTAAAATTCAGTTTTTTTCAAAATATATCCTAAAAAAGCCATACATTGTTGGGTCATAGAATGATGGATAGATGGTATTTTAGTAGTTTACAACCTGTTTTAGCTTTAGATTTATTACTTCTAATAATTTGTAACTGCATCAATTTAATTTGGTGATATTCCTAGAAAATTTATCTACACGGCACTAAGAGCTGATAATATATCATTTAATTTCATTTCTATTATGGGGCCTTAAATCGACATGTCTTAAGTGGTGACAGGACTATAAAAGTAATATTGAAAAAAAAAATGATCAGAGGAGATGGGCGGCTGTATACGAACCAAATAGATGATTGAAGGAGTTCAAGAGTCACTCTGCAATGTTGAAGAGCTTTCACTGAAGCAGCTGCAATCAAAGCTTTTATGGCAACCATTATTCCCAGCTGACGGTTGAAAGGTGCAACCGCCTCATTATTGCTGTCTGACAAGACTCAAGGCCAGTAAAACCTCTGAGTTACCCGTGACCCAGTTGCTCACCTTTCTGCACCTTCGACACAAAACCCTAAGAGAACAATTAAAACTATATGATGGCATTTTCTACTTTATGTTTGGGTTGCTTCCCTTTATCACACACAAATGAAAAGCAGCTGCAATACATGTTTGTAACTTTCATGTTGTGTAAAACATTTAAAGAGTACTCGACCTGTAGTGAATTTTGAATTGCAAGCTCTAATAAAAGAGAGGTCGGCTGCCAGCTGTGGCTGCGCCGATGCACAATTTTGTCCGTAGGAATTTCAAGAAAAGCTAAGTTCAATAAAATGTGGAGAAAAGATCCATTAAACTGTAAAAAAAAAAAAAAAAAAAAAAAATCAGAGAGAACAGGAAGGAACTCTTTTAAAAATGAATGTCACTTCCAGCCAAACATGGCTGCTCCCCATGGATTGTATATTAATGTGTATAAAATTATGCAAAAAAAAAAAAAAAAAATTGCTTTAAATGTGTGTTTTCTTTTGAAATAAATGGGCACATACAATTTATTGGTAATGCATTAAACACATTTTATGTTTAATAAAATAAAGACAATATTGCGTGCAGTACTTGTATATACAGTATATGTCCATCCTTCATATCTATATTTAATGTATTTGGCAATTGAAAATTGCCAAATACATTGTAATCGTAGGAGTTATTTTTTTTCTTCCACAACTCCTTTGTCCTGGAACTCCTTCTATTAATGCAGCACTAATGACACATATGTCATCTCATAGAGGCAATGTCAAGGATGTGCAGTCAACCTTTTTTGGAGCCAAAATGTAAAGGCCAAGGTTGCCTCAAGTGTCAAAAACAAACATTTTCCATATCTCTACAAATATTTATCGTGCAAGTTTGATGTTTACATTTATGAAAATCTCATCTCAAGTGGAATATTTGACTTAATTGGACCAAAGCTGTACAACCTACCAGTAAAAAGATCGGTAGAGGTCAAAGTTCATGAAACTTTTTTTCTATAACTTGGCCACAAATTGAGATACAGTGCTGAGACTGGTACCATTGAACAACATTTCCTCTCAATGTGTGACCTTGACCTTCGCTCAAGGTCATATTTAAGGTCAAGGTCGGTCTTCTGTTTTTCCTCCATTATTATTTTCAATTTGATTAGTAAAAAGAACAAAATAAAAGACATTACTCAACAACAAAATACACACAATAAAATGTCTTTTACATGAGCAATTCTATTTCACAATTTGTAATTGCCAAATACAGTACGTATTTGCCTTGCAAATACAGGTCTTGCCTAGTTATTATTATTATTATTATGAACTGAACTTGGCTAATAAAACTTTTCTGATGTTATATCTTTCACTCTTTTAGGTTCAGAACTCATTTTGTCTAGGGATTATATATATATATATATATATATAAAGACCTGCCAGGCTCTGTGGGATTTGTGGGTCTCTTTGAATCAAAATATTCTAAATCGGTTAGCAATTTTTTTTTTTTGATAACATGATCTGAAGGGGGAAACATCAATTTTTAGCCAACACAGCAAAGCATGTGTATGCAATTCAGTTTTAAGTCCAGATGAAGTCACAACAGAGTTTTGTTTACTCTATCATCAGCATCTGAGCATGCTTTGGCAAAGCATGCATGAGTGCACAGTGATCATATGATTGGTTTTCATGTGAAAGTGTTTTCTGTGTCCCAGCAGGGAGAAATTTCCTCAATGACTCATTGTTGATTGCCTGCAATAATGATTGAAGAGCCATGGAAGATTTGAGGGAACCCATCGAGCGCTTCATCTTTTAGGAGTTAAAAGAGGTGAGCATGAAACTGCTATTGCCTTCACAGCAGCGCAAAATGTCTGAAATTTCACAATATTTGACATTGGGAAAAATTTTCAGACCTGAGGGGATTTACCATTGCATTTACCACCCATTACATTTTTATCTATTTAATTTGTACATAGATTACACATTCAATAAATAAAAACATAATAGAAATACAAAACTTGTTTTCCTGACAGTGGTAAAATGTTTCTTTGAAATGTAATTATATTTTCTTTTAATGTTACAGTGAATAAAAAATTGGATTTAAGGTTTTAAATCAGAGGTGGGCAACTTGTATCACAGCAGGGGCCACAAAAATGTGTTTGATTGATCAAAGAGCCGCATTATCAACATTCATGTCAGCATTTAGAATAATGACCAATCTGAGCATTAACACAGGAAAGAACAAAGAGTTTTTATAGTAATTTAGTGGGTTTTTTTCTGTCATTCTGTGTGTGTTTGTTGTTGTCCTTTTGTGTATTTTGCCTGCAAAATGTATGTTTTTTGGAGTCATATTGTGTATTTGTGTCATCATTTTGCATTTTTTGGAGTAATGTTTGTGTATTTCTGTTGTTAGTGCTGTGGTTTTGCGGAGTCATTTTTTTGTGTTTTTTTTTTGTCTTTTTGTGTCCTCTTGTTGTCATTATCTGTAATCGTGTTTATTTTTGTTGTTGTTTTGTGTTATTTGAAGTAATTTTGTGTATTACTGTTGTTGCTTAGTCCATTTTTCTAGTAGTTTTGTGTGTTTTTGGAGTATTTTGTGAGTGTTTTCTTGTCTTTTACTGTATTTTCCTGCAATGTCGTAATTCTTTGCATTTAAAAAAAAATTGTTTTGTCTTTTTTTTCTGTCCTTTTGTACTTTTACTTTGGGGGCCACAAATTGAACTAATTTAATTAGTTATATTTCAACAGGTAGAAATCAATGGGATAGCATAATTTGATAAAAAAAAAAAAAACACTTTTGTAAAAATCTGTCTTTTTTAAATATTAAAATGTTACATTGACTTGTTGGATACTCATAAAGGAAAGGAAACCTAATAAACCCATAAGCCGATTAAAGATATTCCTAATTTTGTATTCATAACCTCAGACCTGGCCATAGGTTCATTCTCATTCATTATGCTTTCTTTTCAACAGAATCAACTGTATAATATACATGAGAGTCAGGTTCCACCAAACTATTTAAAAATGCTGTAACCTACAGGTCAGGCAGCAGATAACAACAACAGAATCCACTGCTGCATCTTTCCTCGTCATGACAGCGAAGATAATAAGGCCATGACACGAACACATTCTGACACTGTGGTGGAACAAACTTGGGGGCCGCAAAGCGTCTCTGTCAAGTGCCGGAGAAAAGAAATACAGTCGTTGAATATCCATGCAGCCAAATCCAGCACCACCGTGCTCCCAGACAATAGATGAGGTGCTAATCCCTCTTCATGGGGTCTGCATCCCCTGCCATGCCCAGTGGCGAACCATGCTGGGATGCAGCAGCGACGATTGACATGTGGACAAAAGCAGCGTCACAGGCTGCTGTCGGGCTCATGTGCTGGTCACTGCTGTGCATGGAATCTGCATTGGTGGCGAACAAAAGACAGCAGCAGTGTGTTTAACAATGAGCTACCCGGGTGCAAAAGACCCCCGTCAAGGATCGGTGTGGCCACCCATCCAAATCCTTGAGTCTGGTGTTTTTAAGCAAGCGCAAGGCCACGCCCACTCTCTGGCAACTCACCCCCATCGTACACTAATGTTAAGGTCGGTACTGCTCTTCTCTTGGTTAATCTGACAGCTGTTACAGAGAAAGGTTATTCACCCAGCGCATCTCTCCCATCACATACAATGACCCTATAGCCCTCGCCTGTCCAACGAAACAGCTTGTACGCCCCGTGACCAACAGACAAGGTGGATAAAACAATCTGACAGTGTCACTTGTCTGCCACTCGCATTTCACACCGATATATGGTCACTTATCACCTCTAAATAATCTCATTGTCTCAATTACAATGATGCCATTTATGTTTTTTTTTTTTTCACCTCTTTACACACGCACACACACACAAGGCAAGTGCACAGAAAATAGGTCAAACAGCACATGATGACGTGCTATTGAAAATGGCTGCTGTGGTGGGCGTGTTAATGGTGGCAACATGATGCGACAGGGTAGAGGTGAGATGGGTGGCGCTGTTACTGTACATTCACAATGCTGAAACATTTGACATTAAAATGCACAATGTGGAAGTACAAGGTGCAAATAACTTTACATCATCATTTAGAATGCATTCAAGATTGTATAAGTACCTTAAGAATCTGTGATCTGAATGACTAAGTACTTTTCTGATTTAACTAGACGGAGCCAACCATCTTGTTACTGTTATAAAGACAAAGACCTGCTTGTGCAGTCTTCTCCATCTGGTATTGTCATTAATTCCAGTTTGTCATGCTACAGAAATGCTTCTAATTTAGATATTCTCTTATTTTCTGGCCTTGGGCAGTTCTTGGTATGGACTACCATAGCACTTCATTATCTTTAATGCATTTTATCTAGGCTAAATGGAATTCTTACTCATGCAAAACACTCACAATAATCCTTTGTTTGTATCATCTTTTACTGCCGGTATTGAGTTTATTCTTATTTACAGAGAGCGAAGGTGGTGAATTTACGGCATTGTACAGTAGTTGATATTGTAACGCAATGATGAAGTGGCCGGGAGTTTGTTAATTGGAAAATAATGAGAGTAATAATGACCAAGCACTCATTAAAAAAATATTATTTTTTTCCAGCTTATTAGAGAGAGAGAGAGAGAGAGAGAGAGAAAGAAAGGGGAAGATATTATAATGTTATCTCGTTATATTGACTCACTTAATTAAAGCCACTGTTGGCGTACAACCTGGATACCTCTATATACTTAATGAGCATGTAATACTCCCCCTGAGTGAGCCACAATGTAGGTTTGCAATGCTGGTTAAGTTTATACTGCTGGAAACAGTTTGCTGTACCTGGAACATGAAATGCAATAAGGATGATATGTAACATACTGTTTCTATATATTACTCGTGTCCTCATAAAAAAGAGATGTTATGTATGACCCCGAGGACGTGCATTCATAATAAACTTAAAACCTTGTCATCTTTACAGCGACTTGCCTTTACTCGTATTCACACACACACACACACACACACACACACACACACACACACACACACACACACACACACACACACACACACACACACACACACACACACACACACACACACACACACACACACACACACACACACACACAAAGTGTTTTTCTTTCCTCATAAAAGCCAATGTATAAAACACATTGACACACAGCACAAACATTTGCATGTACCATCTTCACAGCAGTAAACTACCACTCATATACATTTCAAATGGTAAGTACAGAATATAACAGTCGCTTCGCTATACTGTAGCTAATATACAGTAGCTCTTGCTGTTGTTTTTTTTTTTTTTATCTCATGAGCAAACTCGTCACGTTAACCATCACCAAATCACACTCCATTCTCGTCATTTTCCACACACAGCAAACAACATGTTTACACCTGCACACCCACATGAGAAAAAGCCAACTTTCTCATTTCATGGTTAAGTTGCGCCCAGTACTTTAGTTAGTTAGTGCTTCAGAACATCTGTTGGGCAACCAATCAGCCTTTTTCCTGTTGCAAATGAAAGGCAACCCTGTATATTTTCTAGTTGGCCTTCAGAGGAAGGCTGAGCGTGACACTGTTTCTCTTCACATGGATCTCTTTTAGCCAAGGTAACGGATAAGTCTTAAAAAAAATAAAAAATAAAAGGAACGGAGTAGCCGACCTATACTTCTGTGATAAGCGCCACTTCACCTTGCACTTTAGTGACACACAGAAGAATTGTAAAGAGCCAATCGATATTCCTCTGCCTTGTTCCTTATTTAATGGTAAACATTTACAATCTAAAGACTCCAAGTAAGGCTGAGGGGAGAAGGCTCAGAATGTCCTTATCCTGCCACACGTCACAATGTCAAAGATGGTATTTATTTTGGCTTTTTCCCTGATGTAAATACATTTAAAAAAGCACTTGTTTAGTCCAGTTTTGCAGCATTATCACTCACACCTAGCCCCTGCTCCCAACAGTTGACAGAAATGTTGAGACAACAAATATTATGCTGCACATCTATTATGCTTGAAACGGACGTGCCATAATGAATCTAAACATAGCTTGATTGAAGCTAATTGACACCATGGGAAGGCAGGTGTTGGAAGGTGGAAAGTGGGAATGATGTGTTTATATATTTCTACACCCGACACCTACTTGTCATGATCTGACAGGAAGCAACCTTTCTTTTGCCGATGATGCGGCACTGAGCGCTTGACGCCGTTTCGCATACTCCTTCCCTGCCTCTCATGATAACAGACGGTTGGCTTGAAGGGTGTTAGGCTGGCATGCAGCATGTCATGAAGGCCCTTGTCCTCATCTGTCGGGTAATCTTTGGTGGTTTGAGCGTTTTGTTATGAGCCACTTACAGTGATCCCACTAAGGCCTTGCAGAACTTTGGCCAGCTGGGTGCTATCACTGATCCTCATTAAGTCTCAAATAAGTAGCAACTTACTAAAGCCCTGGAAGGAGGAGATGTGTTTCAGTAATAGAGCTGCAGACATGAAAACAGAGGATCTATTCTGAAACAGGTAAACCAGTTATTGCATCCAACTCTTGCCTGTCAGGAAGAGCAGGACTTTAATAAAGTTGCTTTAAAGCAATACACAACTCATCACATGGATGCACTTTATGATAGGTCTAAAGCTCAATAATCAAAGTAATTTGTTTTCATAAAATGCCTTTGGAGTCATTTAAATCAAGTTTTGGCCTTTAAACACATGTAAATATCGCTTTATATGTGGGCATTGCCCTTTTGAAGATTTCAGCCAATCAGCTTTCACAAATCAGGATTCCTCTTTGTTTTTATGCTTCTATAGAGAATCTATGGAGAGATCATTTCCCACTCACGTTTGGTGCTTAGTTACGAGTCATTTAGTTCCTTAGATGTTACGACAATATTCCTAAGAAGACCAGGAAGATTACAGTGGACGGACTTTGACGTTTCACTAACCCAGAAACAAGAATTATTCATCTTAGTACAGATCAACGTATGGCTTCCAGCTGAACAAGGAAGACATCTTTAAACGGGTAAATCGAAGCTTCAATCAAAACGATCAGTTGACTTTAGCCTCATAAAACCTGTTCAAATTACATGATCACTACATCACAGTTTACCAAACATATCGAGCCCTACAAGTGTGCGTTTAAAGAACTTTTTATTGCATCAGCAGCTTCTAAATCAACTTTTCACATATTCATTTTTATTTTTAATGTGCTATCTTTGGAAATTCGGTGGAGTATCAATTTAAGAATCCACACGTGCTCACTGTAAGACTGTTGATTTGACCTCTCTTTCATCGAATGCTTGGCATCTCTGTCTGATATACAATGGCACCCTGTGATGTTTGACGGCTAGGGTTGTAAATCACCTGTTTCATTCCGATACGATACAATATCGATTAGCAGAACGATTTCAATATTTGCCGATGTCACAAAGCCTGATTTCGATTTTGATTTGATTTAGAGGGCTGCGATTTATATCAGACAATATCTTTTATTTTTTCCACATGAAAGAATAAAAACACAATAGTGATACATTTGGAGAATTTTATTGCCTGACTGTTTAGGGCATTTACATGAAAAACATTTAAAAACTGTTTTTTTTTTCACCAATCAAACAATCGATTAATCAATGTAAACCGATTGATCTTTACACCCCTATTTGGCGGCCATTTTTTACTGTTTCACTTTTTACCCAAAGCCTGACAAAATTATGAATTTAACTGAGGAAATATTTCTGGTGAGTTTGTGAGTGTTTTCATTTAAAAATCCATAAATAAACAATCCCAGTTTGCCTGAGCCACACTTTACTTCAAATGTACATTGAGATTGAGCACTCACCTGGGGAGTAGAAAGGTTGTCTGCAGCAGAGAGAATCGGATTTCCACCCTCTTGTGTTTGTCTCCTTCAGCCATCACTTATTAAGTATTATCCTTGCCGCCCAAAGTACTTCAGCTCATTATACTCTAATGATCTGTCTGCTTTTTCAAAGTGTCCCCTTTGATTGCACAAGTATGAATACCAGCTCTTTTCACAGAACTAAAAATGAAGCGCATAAAAAATAGCTTTTACTTGTGGGCAAGATAGCGAGAATAAAGCAAAACCATTTGGAAACGAGACCTTGAAAGAAAGACTCGAGCTTTCCTCTTTTCTGATGTGTGTAAAAATACACACATAAAAAAAAAAAAAATAATCAACCGCAACGTTCACCTTTAAAACACTCTGCTAGCGGCACACATTAGCCTGACCTTGTGCATTTTTCTTTCCATGCCTTCGGAATTTGGATACTCCACTCCAGTAAGTTGCTACTGAAAATAACCATGTGGCCCTTAAATGTGCAGGTTTTCCCCCAGTATGTGTGTGTGTCTTTGTGTGTGTGTTCGTCACAGAGGTGTCAGTGTTTGTTGGAAATAGGAGGGGTAATCTCATTCTCCTTTTCAATCTGGTAATTAACTTGACAGCATGACAAATGGGCACAATCAGCTGTCTAACCCCAAAAGACCCAAACACTCTTCTATGTGGTTTTCCCCACTCAAAAGACATTACAGAGAAAGGTTTTATATTTGATAAAGCTTTAAATAAAATTCAGACTTATTATCTTTGTTTGTGGAAACATCACAGAAAAAAAAAGAGAGACAAGAAAATGCCAGCTTTTATTTGAGCAGATGCACACAGAATTCGGCGTCTCCTATTCTACCTCTTGACAACGGCCTTCCCCGGTTCACCTCCTGTTAGGCCTAATGGCACAGTGGAGTCGACTTGTCTAAGTAGAACCTATTGTACTTCGCTGTGCAGTTTCTTCTCCACCTATCTGTCCCTCACTTTCCTCTCCTCTCCCTCCTTCCCTACAGCCATTAATCTATCCCCTCATCTCTCTATTTAAAACCTGATTTGGCTGAGAGCTTTGCACTTTGCTACAATGCAGCCCGTTCCTGGGTCTTTGTACATCATGGACCATACTTTAAAACACACATGCATTACTAAGGATTTATCTAATTAGGCACAAAGGAAAAGCATCTCTAAAAGCACACACTGTCCTGCAGTGGCTTGTTGTTGAAAATCACGACGTGTCTTGTTGCACTTCTATTTTGGGGCTGTGTTGCAGATAGTTCTCTCTCTCGTTTCACTTCTTCATGCATGTGGAGGTGTCATAATCAAAATCACATCTGAAAACATCCAATAACCAGTTTAATGAAGTTGCAAGTCCACAATAAAAGAGCACTAGGTCTCAGCATCCACAGATGGCATCTCTCGACAACAAAATAACTCAAATATCATCGAAAAAAGACATTTTTAGGGGGCATTTAAAAAATAAATAAAATAGACAAAATAATACCTTCCTGGTGAAGCAGGAAACATTTACAATCTCGGGTTACCGATATTTACACAGTACAAAATAATAACAATGCTAATGTCAATAGAAACACAATAACGTCCCAATCTGATTATGGTAAGTGTGTGTGTGTGTGTGTGTGTGTGTGTGTGTGTGTGTGTCAAAGATTCAATTTAATTTGAAATTTGAGAACGTGCCTCTCTCTCTGAAATGTATTACGTTGGGGGCAACACATTGTGGCGAGGTGGGGGTGGGTCAGGATTTAATAAACCCACCAAATTTTTTTTTTTAAATGCATATTGGCTCGAGATAAGGTGGAGACTGTCCTTTTTCTAAAGCAATTATGAGATTTTATATATTTCTGTCATTAGTCAAACTGACAGCTGGTCCCTGCAGGCTGGACTTGTCCCACTCTCTTCTACTGCCTGCTCACCTATCTGGGAAGAAAACCTGTAATGAATGTTTACAACACACAGGTAACAGTAAATATTGGACTCATCAATTACAAAGGGAGCAGGAGCTGGCAATCAAATCCCATGATTATTGTTTCCGTCGGGGGGGCAACACAACCCTCAGTAGTGGCAGGTGAACACACACACACACACACACACACACACAAGAAGTTTTCTTGACAGTAGTCAAAATTTTCTTTGAAATGTAATTGTATTTTCTTTTAATGATACAGTAAATTAGCTTATGGTTTAAGGTTTTAAATCAGAGGTGGGAAACTTGTATAACTGCGGGGGGCCACAATAATGTGTTTGTTTGATAAAAGGGCCACATTATCAACATTCATGTCAGCATTTAAAATAATGACCAATCTGAGCAATAACACAGGAAAGAATAAAGAGTTTTTATAGTATTTCTGTGTGTTTTTCTGTCATTCTGTGTGTGTTTGTTGTTGTCTTGCTCATTACGTGGCATTATGTCTATTTTTTCTTTCAAAATGTATGGTTTTTGGAGTCATATCGTGTCTTTGTGTCGTCATTTTTCAGTAATTTTTGTGCATTTATGTTGTTGTTTTCCTGTTAGTGCTATGGGTTTTGTGTTTTTCTTGTCTTTTTGTGCTCTTTTTTTGTCGTTTGGTGTTATTTGGAGTAATTGTGTGTTTTACTTTTTTTCGCTTTGTTCATTTTTGCAGTTGTTTTGTGTGTTTTTGGAATAATTTTGGTGTTTTTCTCTATATTTTCCTGCAATGTCGTAATTTTTTGTATTTTTGTGTACTATTCTGTCATTTTGTATGTTTACTTTGTGGGTTGCATGTGTCCCCCGGGCTGCCAGTTGCCACACAGATTCATGCTTGTAAAAGGAATAAAAAGAAAAGGATTTTAAAATAAATTTGTATCATTAAAAGGAAGTCTAAAAGCACAAATAAATATGTGCATGGTTTCATCATTCACAAACCAACTGGACCTGGTGATTGCTGCCAAAATTATTATAGGGGGTGTTTTCTTGTTGGTTGTGGTGTAGCTCTTAGCTTCACCAAAATGCCAAAAAGCATGTGTGCTTTCTATTTTGTTTCTTACTGTAAGTCTGTGTGAAGTTCAAAGGATCTACATGTCTAGACATCGGAACTTAAACCCATGCACTGTGATTGTGCTGATGACTGCACCTGTTGTGTCATGACAACAACTTTTTCTCCTCCAACTTTCAGACAGCAGGGCTCTTGGCACACAGACGGTATAATAGCACCAAATCTCTATTTTCCTTCAAACTCCCTCATTATTACGACGGATAAGGGGCTTTGGGTTTCTCTGCAAAGGCGTTTCTTCCGTCTCTTCCTCCTTTTGTGTGGTCAATTAAAATGATACACCATGAGCGAGACCTGCAGAATGCATAAAAACACTAATACATGTACATTTCAGTTTTCTTTTTTGAGCCACCCTTATCTACTTTTTTTTTGCATTCAAGCAAACATGTGTTGTAGTTAGCATTTTGCAGCCCCCAAACATCTGTGTTGACCTCTGAATAAACAGGGGTAATTGGGAGTGAAGCAAGTGTTAGTATGTAGCTACTAATGTTAGAGTCATGATCAGGTTGATGCCATTGTACTCTAAGAAGGGGGATTGTTGATAAAGAATTAAGCACTGGTTGCAGATTTGACACAAATATTAAATCCCAATGGATGAAACCTTTTCTTTGTTGATTGCGCAACACTGTATGATGAACCAGGCAGTGCAGTGAAACATTTTACTGGTCTAAATAATATGCAAAAAGGATGAGGCTAGACAGCTGTCGTATACTTTTTTTTTTTTTATGAAGACATAAAAAGAATGAAAGAAAAAAAAAAAAAAAAAACAACCTGTGTTTTGGTCAAATTGGTGAATTTTCTGCAGGCACACTGTGGAGAGCCATAATGACTCCATATTAGAATAGCGGTACAGCTGTGCCTCAGCCATCAAGTTTGCAAAGCAGCCAGAGGCTGGGAACACATGCTCCCACACACAGTCACACAGAACGCACCAAGCAAGCTAATAAATTGCCCTGACACACCCTTTGGCAGCAGCAAAAACCACACCACAACCACATCCTCATCGCCCACAACCAGGCAGACTCCTAATTTAGCTGGCTTCAGGAGTGAGACATAGTCCTTTTATTGCGGATTGATTTTTCAATGCAAAAAGCAGAGATGTTGGAAGAAAAGGATTGTCACACAGTATGTAGCAACATCCTGGAATTCTATGTCCCAAGCATGGACACACCCACATAGACTTGATTAATTGAAGACAGAAACATACAGTAGAGTGCACGAATACAGTGTCTGTTTTATACTTTTCCTCACCTGTCACATTCTTTGCCAGGTGCACTTTATAATGTTTGCCTTTTTGTGTCGACAACGATGTAGAATGGAAAGAAGTAAGAGCACTGAACCACCTATAAACATTAGACGAGACTGGCAGTCTTTCAAGGCGTTTACCTCAGCGGGCCAGATGGCTGATGTTTATCAAACTGCTGACCATTATTTCCAAATATTGCGGTGCCTAAAGTCAGTGTCTAGCTTAGTGATCAAGAGGTGCTCAATGGGTGTGGGTCCATGAGACAATGCTGTTATTGAGAATATTTTAAACGAGCTATGTCAGGCACAATCAGCATTTGACCACATCTGAGAACCCGAAGAGTTATCCCGTTTATATCCTATATAAAGGGTTCAAAGTACTGTCCAACAGTTGAAAACAAACAAAAACAACTACAGAGTCTTTTGATTATTGTCAAAACTGACACTATTTGTTTGCACTGCAGATGTTGGCCTTGGTGGAAAGCCCCTCCTTCTCCTGTTGTAGATTGTGTGGGTCCATCAGTAGCTCCTTAAGCGGTACAATGACTCTACCTCCCTGCAGGAAACTCTATGATTGGTCCTTTATTCCATTTGCAAATTAACTTTGTAATATCAGCATCGGAGTGTGACAATGCACTAACCATGTCAACTACTTCCATATGTTCTGTGCATGCACCATTTACATTAACTATGTATCTAGGTTGTGCACAATGTGCACGTTCTGCTGTGTGCACGCTGTAATTGTTGCAGTGTAGATTGTGTGGAATGTAAATGTATAAGAAAATAAGATGTACACACTGTTTGTAAATTTTAGTTTACTAACTACCAGTGACTTGCAGTCAGGGTAGGCTGGGCCTACCCAAGGGTGAATTGACATTTTGATTATTTGTTTTAATTATAATATAATTATAATTTATTTTTCAATTACCGATAGCCTACAGTACCTATAAATTTGAAAGTGTCAGCATTTTGTGCTTTTCATAGCCCAAATGACTAAACAAGGCAATTTCCTGGTACGGCAGAGACGCTGCACAAGTCTCACTCCGCTGTAAAGCAGGAGGAGGCCACGCCCTTTCCCAAAGGCACATTGCTGCCCTGCCTCTGGCCTTCATAGAATGTGTCTATATGTGTTTGTGCATGCGCAGTCAGTTCCACAATATGAAAACCATTGACGTAAAAAGGAAGCTTTCTACACTGCCTTTGGACGTAACCGTGCTATGCTAAATGCTATACATACGTTCACAGTACATTAGTGAACTGATACAGTGTGGCAGCTGCTGCTACTTTCTCTAGCGAGTGGGCGGGATAACACTACAGGCAGGATGACAGCGCTGGAGACGATAAAAAAAAAACTTTCTTTTGAGGAAAAAAACAACAGCTTTTAAAAGATGGGAGACCAGCACCTGAGCTACCAGACCTTCAGCAAAGGTAAGGTCAGAAAAATTGTTCATTCTTTCCACAGTGAATGGTACAAAAGGAAGGATTTGTGGATGCGCCTCACCGAGGCTGTTCTGAGTTGTTGTTGTTGTCGTCATTTTCTACGTTTTTCTGTGCATGGAGGCTGCTATTAAATAATTGTTCAAGTTTCGTTAATGGTGTTTTACAATCTTGATTTTGTTAGATTAACATTTGCCAAAAGATATGAAATTGTCATTGGTATCAACATTGGTGGTCTCGATTTGCCTACCCAACCCTAGTGCTCACGGCACGTTACTGCTAATTACTATAAAAAAGTTACATATTATTTTGGTCTATGTTCACACAAGTAACTATTTTCTTTTGTATTTGTAAATTTAAATATGAATCGTAAGTTTTGCCAAGCACTCTATCATTACTAGAGACTAAATTCACAACTTACTGTTTTTCTAATCTTTGACTTACCTAACCCCAATGCAGATAAGTTTAGACTGTTAAAAGCACTGTAATTTTACTGTGTTTTTAATCTGACTAAAACCATGCGCTCAGTTTGCGGGGTGACCTAGTGATCAAAAGGTTTCATTACAGTTCTCCCAAATTCATTCTAAAAATTTTAATTCTTAATATAATGCATATAACATACAAATATTTTAGGTGCCACAGTAACTAGGAAATGATAAAAAAAACAATGACAATTATCACTCCTGCTTCTCGTAGCAGCTCTGTGCTTTGTTTACAACATGGCGGACACCGCGGGTGATCCGTAGACTCAAAAGTTTGTTGTTTGTAGTGATTCCCCGAGAAAAAAAAGTGGCTGGAACAGAGAATGAGCAAAACCCGCGCTCAGTGTGCACTTGTCTGGATATAAAGCTGTGGATTGAGCGGTTGTTGAGATAATCTACTCGCCCGCCTCCCCGTGACAAAATCAGCATCCACACTCCAGATGTTCTATATATGAAATGTGTTCATTTATTTATTTATTTATTGCTGCCCGCCTGGTAAGAATCTCAAACTCTGCTTATGACTAAAACTGGACTAAGGCTAAAGGACAAAGCAGGTTAAGTTGAATAAAAAATACTACTCTAAGATTCACTTTAAGATGAAAATCAATCAAAACTAATTCCATCCTATGGGCGGCTAATTTTCAATCTGTTGGGGTTACTGTTAAGGAAAGGGATATAATGTTAAATGAGAAAAACCGAAGTAATCTTTGAAACACCAGTTAAAGTAATAAATCATGTAATTTTATTCAACTAAATCCTTTACTAATTAAATTGCTGAAAATAATTTAGAATTTTGACTGAAACTGTAATATAACTAAAAACAATCCTGATAATACAAAAAAATACATTTTTTCATACAGACTTAATCAGAATTTTCTGTCAAAATGAGCACTGGTAAAGAATAGTAACACCTTTTGTGCTTTGTTTTTGTGATAAAATAACTTCCTAGTACAGTGATGCATCATCGGCTTTCCCCTGTGTAAACTTAAAAACTTAAGCTATAAATACTATTATATTTATACTCAGGCAGTATGTGAGGAAAATTTTCCTGTCTTGTCTTCATCCTTAATATGCTAAACAAATGTAGGATAAAAGATCAAATGAATTAATAATAAAAATGAATTCAGTTCAATCCAATGCATCTTTCATTAAATAGCAAAAATGACAACAATAGTCATCTCAAAGTTCAATCAAAATATTAAATTCTTAAGAAAAAAAGGAAAAAACCAACAAACCCACATGAACATGGATTCAATTACCAGTTATGATAAGCTGTGGCTATGGTTTTAAGCCTAAATAGTGGGAGTCTGACATCACACAGTGTATGACGTCAACCAACAGGCATTATGGGATTGATTGATAGGTACCGGTCATTCAGCAGACGCCGTAGACCATTTACTGGATTAGGAATTTCTCCAAAATGTTATGCAAACTTGGGGCTTTTAAACAGCATATTGCATAGGGGCCCCATAATGCTATCAGCAGCTGTGATCAGAGGGCCAGGGCAATGTAGAGAAAGGTATTCACTGCTTTGAAAAGCAGCTGAGACATGTAGAAACTCTCCTCTCCTTTGTCTTTCTACGCTGGCACTTTGTCATTTTTTGTTATGCCACATGTCTCTTTTTCACTGCAGCCACATTGGGTTACTGTGCTCCGGGGTACATTTTCACCAAATTTTAAGTGGCTCGAGTCCAGCTGTTGATCGGCAAGAGTTGGTAATAAGAGAGGTCAGTGAATCAGCTCTAATTCCTTCGTACTGACAGTCTGCATACGTTGGTGAGAAAGATGTCCATTCTCTAGAGACTTTATATTTGACAGATTCATTAGTCAATGAGCACTGAGCATAGTCATGTCAAATGTCAAGTTACTGGATGACACTGACAGGCTATTTTAAGGCCGACTCTGTTGAGAAAGAAGGATTTATAAAGACAGACCTCCACACATGTATATGCTCTCACACACTTTCAATTTCATGCACACTGATCCCTTTTTTAGCTCATTTGAAGTGACAGCTGAGTAAGTAACACCACAAGGATAACACGCAGTACAACGAGATCCAGGCCTCATGGGTACCATCACGTCTAATAAGTTTTTTATTAATTGCAGCCTTCAGGGACATTTGATCTTGGATTAATTAGTCATCAGCATCTTAGGGCCTTACTAATATGAAGAAATACAACTTGCTCACTGATGCATGGTTGCCCAACTCATGTCTGTTGTTGTTTCTTTTCTCAACATCACTGTCTGTGGTCCCCAGTGACTGCAGAAATATCTAAAGTAATGTAATATGTCAACGTAGCACAGATGCCTGATGTTGGACATACAGTACATGTTACTAATATTCCAGCGTAAACACATGCTGTTGTGGCATTAAAGATGGGAAGTATGGGTTTCCAGGGTGAATAAAGTAATTTGCGCTGCCCTGACAAATGCTCCATATTTGAGTTCTGATATCTTCATCAAACTAGGGCAAGATGAAGAACACAGAATGAACCCGGTACATTAGAAATGTTTCACACATGCCAGGAGTTCTACTAGGTTAGGATTCCCTTTGTTAAAGAACACCTAAAGAACCAAACATAAAGGCTGTAAAGCTACTGAAAGCAGATATTAAGAAATAAACACATTTTTAAGATAATCTAAAGTTTCAACAGCAGTTACTTTTTCACCCAACAGCCTCTTCTGACTGTCAGAATTTAATAATAATTCATCAGAAGCTTGGAGCAGCGGCCCTTGCAACGATTTTTTTTTATTTATTTTTTTTATACAGTAACAGCTTTGTGCTTCAAAATAAATCTGCTCTCTGGAAAATGGAGACCAATAGTAGCAAATACTGGATTGAAAAACCTTTGGTGACCCTTATAATAAAGTCTGTGTGGTGGCTTTTAGTTGAGAGTTGACTTTCTCCAACTGTAAATGCATGATTGTCACATAGAACTGACTTTATGATGCAGTTGTATAACACTATGGCCCCTAATTCTGTGTTCTATACGTCAGCGCTGCTTGCTTATATAAGCTTTTTGCTTCCTGTTGCAGGGGTATTCCCTAAAAATCAGGCTTGGTGTAGATTTTGCAGTGTAGTCCAGTCGAGGGACATATGGCGCAACCATGTGCTACCAAAAAGGATTATAGTGGTCAAATGTTTTCATTACCGTTTTCCCATATTCATTAGAAAAAATGAAATTCTTAATATAACATACATAATATATCAATGTTTTAAGTGCCATAAAGTTATTTTTTAGAACTCGGGTCATGTGACCATCATCTTCTTCTATTGCGTGATTCTTCTTCACAATGTAAATGATGAAGCGCCACTCTGCCTAGCATATCATGTATTAGTACTGCAGCAAAAATGAAGCAGAAAGCGGCCGCCGGCCTGATTTTATCATGAATTTACAACATTTGCCTATTTGTCCATTTATTATTTGTTTTATATATTTGTTGTTTAAATGATGCGTCAACACACACTTTTGAAGCCAACTTGATCAATTATGTTACAAATCATTTTGTAATTATAATATTATAACACAATAATATTAACACCAAATATGTTACACCCATTGTGGTTGGCGCAAATCTCGAAACGGTCTATATATTTAATTTTCTATTTTATTTTAACCCCCTGGCAAGAATCTCAAACGCCACCTATGGGCAACACTGAAATAAATATTTACAAATACAATCAATAACTACATTTACCTGTAATTTATGTTGCTCTGGAAATTATGTGAAATGTGTTTAACAAGCCATGCTGATTATACCACAACAACTTTTCCAAGAATATGTATAACTTTGTAAATAATAATTACGTAACACCTCCCCTTTAAGCTTTTACCACTTTTACGCAAACATTGCCAACAATAAAAAACACGAGTTTCATTAAATAAACAAGAGCATGATTTTTAGGGCAGTAAAGCTAGAGGCCTGTTTAGAGCTGTCGTTGAGCATTTTATTGAATTTACATTTGGTGTTTCTTCGAGCAGGTCTGAATTTATGGTCAGTGCTTTCTGGTCATTTAGACATTGAGTTTTACTAATTATAAAACCTGCATCATTGAATCTTATTATTCAGACAAATAGGAGTGAATTACATATATTTTTCATTTGGATTTGAACAAAGAATTTAGGATTACAAACCATTTCTCCCTCAACATCAACCGAAATGAACAATTACGTATTGGTTACTTGAGTATGAGTTTTTTCAATCAAAATTCCGCCTCAGTGTAAGCAAGTATGGGCTGATCTTACCAAGTTGTGTCAGGTCTAATCTGTCTCCAGGCAGTCAGTCTAAAAACTATTGATCTGTATTCCTGATACACAAATAAATAAATAAAAAGCAAACTGCGCTGCACCTGAGTTCACATCCTGCCCTTGACAATACTTGTGTGTAAAGGAGACAGGGTGTTTACTTGGAGGGGTAACAGTTGTGCAACGGGGGAGCAGAGAGTCAGAAATTGTACTGCATCGTGGTTCTGCATTGTTGATTTAGTGTGACATTGATAGACAGCAGCTGAAGGAAAGCTGATAGCCATGTTGGCGTTCTGATCTTTAAAGGACGGACGTAGCTGCCGATCCAAAATTGACTGAGCATGAATTTAGTACCAGGCTATGGCCTCACGTTGCTGTGCTAAAGGGCGTTGAGGATTGAATCCATCACAAACGATTTGTTTGACTTTCTCTATGGTCCAGGATTATTTTCTCCACTTTAACAAATTGTTTCTGTCAGCTGCCAAAATTAAACTGACAAATTGTTTTTTTTTCTTCAGGGTTCTTTGAATTATCATTGGTTTAAGTAAAGTCTTAAGATATTTTATGTTCTTAATTATTTGTGGTCATTGTTAAAGATCAGTTGCATATCTGTACTTAAAAAAATAATAAAAGCCATTTTGGAGCTAGTTTTAGTACAATGATATATTTTTTCTTAAATTACCACTGTCACTGACAGATAAATGCATTATTTAATACATATTACAGGCTGGATTTATGCTGCTTATGATATTCTGCAACAATATACAGAAAATGTGACAGTTTGTTTTCTTTGATAGATCTGAAATAGCATGTAGGATTATGTATAATGTGCAAATCATTTAGTAGCAATGCGATAATATTACTGTTTATAATGTTTATATGTAAAAAACCTAAAAAAAGACTAACGAGTATCTCACTAATACTATGGTTAAAAAGTTAAAAATGGTATTGGAAAATAATATCAAAGTGTCGCAATACATCTGTCAGTTTCTCTAGTATTCAATTGGCTGATTAAAATATGGTTTTCACCAAACGCAACAGGCCAATATGTTAAATATGGCAGTCTGGCTTGGGTCCTTTGTGGGGGACTGTCTTTGACAATAACTAAGGCTCATCGCGGGGGCGACATCAATGAAGGGTGATATGGGGTGCTCTGGGGGCTTGGTTGGTGCGCCTGTGGGCCGGTGGGGCAACTTGCAGCATCCCCTTGGTGCCCTAGGTGGCTGGGGATGTGGCCGTCATCCTTGGGCGGGCTGCTGCCGAAGCTGCTTCTGTTCCGGTTCCTTCTGGCCTGGGGTCCGGTCCCTGCTGGCTCTGGGCCCACTGGCTGCCTGTTTGGTGCGGCTCTGGCTGTCTGCTGGGCATGAGCCTTTGCTCCTGGGATCTTGGGCAGGGGGCTCTCTGGGCCTTCCCCTCAGGGGGTTGGGTGCTGGAAGTTGGCGGGGGGGCCTTGGGGTTGGGGGTTGAGGTCGGTGGCGGGGTGCGCTAGATCCTCGGTTCCTTGGGGCTTTCTCGGATGTGGATGTGCTGCCTCTCGGCCTTTGATCTTGGGGGCATCTGGGGGGCTGCTCAGTCGTGGGGGGGTAGCCTGGGGCTCCTTGGCCCCCACAGTTTCTGCTGCATCCTCGGGCACGGGGCGGGGTTTGCAGAAGCGGTTCTTGCACAAACTTTGGTCATGGATGCACTGGCATGTCTTGGGCTGTTGGATGAACTCATACTGGGCTTAACCTTAGACACGTTGATCCCAAAAACCAGTTTTAACTGGTCACCAGACTGGCTGAACAGATTACACAACACAATATGCACAACTACTGTATAACATCACATCTCACTCTCACTTTAAAACAATCAACCCTTCCCCACCCTTTCCTACCCTGACTTCCTCTTCCTTGTTCCCTTCCCCCTCACCTCGGTGTAACACTGCCCTCTCTTTTTATATCCTCCCTTAAATAAAGTGTTTCTTACCCTTCCTTGGGGAGGGCTGATGATGGTCACAATTATGTAATAAAATAAATTAATGTATTGAATTGCAATATCAAAACATGCATAGCTATCTTTAAAAGATTGACCTTCTTGTAGTGTTGACCTTCGACAGCATGTGCAGACAAAGTAAAAAAAAAGAAAAAATGTTAAACGCCCCTCTCACTGGTTTCTCAACGAGCCATAACAATACTCTCCACAAAAAGTGATTTCTGTGAGGACAGCATTTTGGACGGGAGCTCAAAGCTCTTAATGCACTACTACATTAAATCCCAGCTTGAGGGTCAGATGAGCCTCTCCCGACAGAGTAAGAATGAGAGAGCGACTGCAATGGTGTCACAACAAAAAGCAAAGCATGATTCAAAGTCATTCTTTAAACCATCTGCAGAGTTGTTGTCACTCCGGTCACTCTGAGGTGAAGCTATTCTGCCCTACAGCTTGTTATTTTCCTCACAATTGAAGCATAAATCTGTTCAAAAATAACAGCAATATGACAAATACACAATACAATCCTACTACTGGATTTTTTCAAGGACGGATGAAAGGTCCATTAATACACAGTTGTATGCAGAAAACCAGACCAAATGCCATTGGCTGTGCCCCCCCTTTTGAAAAAGACAAATAAAATATATTACTTGTGCTGACGAGGGGCGGTAGGTGCTCGGAGTAGCGTGTGTAGTAGTTAATGGTATGTCACTTGCAGGGAGGAGAGGTCAGACCAAACAACTGCTTAGGGTAGCTTACAAGCTCACAGTAAACACACTCCCACAACAACAAAGCCTGGTGCATGTCATCATTGCAGAGTGTGGAATAAATTCAGTGCGGGGCCAGAGTGCCCATAGGCAGGCCTGGTCAGGGATAAATAAACAGCATATCCATAAATAAAACCTGCAGGCTTGTATTTACTCGTGCCTTTTATCAACCACTGCACATCATGTTTTGGAAAATGAGGAAGAGCAAAGTGAAAAGATGAATACGGTGTGTGTGTGTGTGTGTGTGTGTGTGTGTGTGTGTGTGTGTGTGTGTGTGTGTGTGTGTGTGTGTGTGTGTACTCACAAACAACACTCAGCACACTACTATGGGGCGCCGATTGTAAAGTTGTGAATGCTAAAGTAAACAGCAACTTTTTGCAACAAACCACGTTTAAAAAATATGTGACTTTTTTTTGTTTGTTTTTTTGTTTTAGTATTACCTTTGACTAGATTTAAAGCAATTAGTGAAATTTGTGATTTTTTTCTCGTAAAAATATAAATGTTAAATATCAAATTTGAATCTCAATGTGAAATCTAAATGTTAAATAATACATCTAAAACTATGTGTGAAATCTAAAACTTTGAGCTTTTATTTTGTTCCTTCCGGTGAATATGCATATTTGCTATATATACATCAACTCCAACTTTTTGCAACATTTAGCAACAAACCATAAATGTATGTGAATTTATTTTTGCAATATTTGTGAAATTTGAGATGTTTTTCTTGTAAAAATATAATATAAATGTTAAATGTTAAATATTAAATGTTAAATGTTAAATATTAAATCTAAATCTAAATGCTACATTTAAAAATAAATGCTGAATCTAAAACTTTGAGCTTTTGTTACTGTACTTCTGGTAAATTTACATATTAGGTAAATATTTAGTTTCATCCGTGACATTTAGATTAAACATTTAGATTTAACATTCAGATTTAAAATTTAGCATCTGGATTTACATTTAACTATTAGCATTTATATTTAGATATAACATTTATATTTACATTAAATATTGACGTTATAGTTTTTTGAGAAAAAAATATAAAAAATATTCCTAAATATTGCTGTACATCTGGTCAAAAGAAACATTAAAAATTCACATACATTTTTAAATGTGGTTTGTGGCTAAATGTTAGTAAAAGTTGCTATTTATTTAAGCTTGAACAACTTTATATTCGGAGCAACCCTAACAACTACATCATTAAGCACTGAAACAGCAAAGGACAAGCCTTAGTTATAGGTCCAGTGAATAATGCAAAACCTACAACAGCAGCAGCAAAATCATTGTTTCTGTGCTAAATTGAATATCATCATGTGGAAACCTCCACTGCATTAAAAAGAATTCATTTAAGGCCAATAATCACCGTTGTTTAAACCACTTAGGGCTTCACTCATTACCTTCAAAGTGGGGAGACTGTTGGGCATTGCGGTTCAGTACAGGACAATGTGCGTATTATTTCCTCTGATTTCCCAGGGTTCCATATTTCATTCCTCAGATGTCTTCAGCTGACAGAGTCACTAATGTCATGTGTTAAGTCAGGGTTGAAATCTTCATTTGCTTAAGCATTTTAACAATAACTGTCCATCTGTGGGATTTCACTCATTAGCACTTGTGCTTTCACAGAGACAGAAAGAATGTGCTGAGAGATCCCAAAGACTATAATAGAGTGAGTGTGACTTTTGTCTTGTCAAGTTGGATGAAACAGTATCCCACCAGAGAGATCTGCTATTTCTGCGCAGGATTAAGGACGAAGCAGAAGCACAAGAGTGAAAACAGATATACAGGGGTTTTTTCCCCCCCCCCATATTTTCTGGCTGCTTTAGAACGTTTGGAAAGCAGAGGTAATGTTAGACTTCTAAGTGGATGCCAGATGTATCTAACAGCAGCAAGATTAATGATATTAACAGACTTGTATGCACAGCAAACATCCGGAAAAAGAGACTATTATCATTTCAAATCTCTTTGCAGTCCTCAATTGTTCAAAGAACCCTCAGCCGCAAAACACTGCTTACTGTTTTTAATGTATATACAGTATCTTAATATGAACTTATTTTAGTTCAAAACATAATCAAAACAGCAGCACACTGCCTGTTTATAAGTCAGGGTATTTGTCATAGTGAAATAAAAACATATGCATACATTTTGTTTATTGGTAATACATTAGCCTCGCTTCCGTCAGTCTGTCCCAGGGCAGCAGTGGCTACAATAGTAGCTTACCACCACTAAGTGTAGCGTGAAAGAATAATCCCTTAATTCTGTAAAGCAACTTTGAGTGTCCAAAAAAGTATATTATATATATATATATATATATATATATATATAAAATTGATGTATTATTATTATTATTATTATTATTATTAATAATATTACTAAACACATCTTATGTTCTATACTAGACTAGTACAGGTAGTCTTTAAGTTCATTTCAACAATATACAAAGTTGAAACACTCAACAAATAGATAACTAATGGCATTCAGGGATACTAATGGCAGTAAATTGTGTTTAATCAACATGAGGATTATGATGGGAGTCCAGGGAAAATATTCTGGTAAGTCCCTGGTTCCAAAAGATTTGAGAAGCACAGGTCTTCAGGAAATATTACGTGATTTGAATTTGAATAATACTTATTTTTGTGTTAGGGTATATGTCATAATTTAAGTGAAAACGTAATCAAAAAGAATATTTTGATAGTATTTACCTTTAATGGGATTATTGTGATTGTGTTTATTTATAACATTATCCTCTCTTTACTAATATTAATTGAGTTTTGAAAGTGTAGGATGGCCTTTCTGCCTGAAAACAACAACGCCTTGAAGAAAAATGAGTCTGGCACTGGTTTTTGAAGGAAGCCAGTGTGCGTAATTGCGTAGGATGACATAGTAAAATTTACATATTCGATATATTTGATGAATTACACTTTGCTATGTTTTACAATTTCTGATGAGGAATCATTTTGATTGACATTTTGAAAAGAATCATGAAAAGGGCTTATTAATACAGAGGGATTGAAATG
This sequence comes from Gouania willdenowi, assembly GCF_900634775.1. NCBI lineage: Eukaryota > Metazoa > Chordata > Actinopteri > Blenniiformes > Gobiesocidae > Gouania > Gouania willdenowi. The sequence continues at coordinate 17,027,394 of NC_041047.1, read as the reverse complement.
CATGAACAGTACTATATATGTCATGATAAATGTAGCTGCTAAGTCACATGGGAGGCTTTGGTCTTGGAAGTCTGGCATGTAAAGGGTGGATATCAATATCTCCACACTGACATATATTTGGAGTGGGTAGGTGTAGCATGATCCTTCTCTAGGTAATGCTCTTGTTTCTCCTCCCAGTGGAAGCCATTGACTTCCACAGCAGTCGAGCCTCCTGTTGCACTCCAGTACAGCAGGCCAGCTGGCCACAGTTCAAAGCCTCACAGGCAGCAGAGTCTCTTCCAGTGGGCCTCGCACTGCTCACTGCGCAACAGGCATGCCTAAATATCCCCAAACCCCAGCAGGACAAGAACTGCAGCAGCAACAAGTCAAACTTTAGACTCTCAGTGCTTGTGCTAACGCAGAGGATTGTATCGCAGTGTAAATAGTAAAAAAGAACAAGCAAAAGTTTGATAGGAAACAGATTAATCAGCAATAATATAAAAGTAAGCCCTATTTATCAAATGATAAAATGCCACAGAGAAACTGTCATGTTTAATGATACGGGTGTTTTCAGACCAATAAATTCATTCAATCATGTGTTCGGGGGTGCTGCAAAGAGCCTCAGTCCTGTAATATAATATAAAATATAAATATATTCCACCTTATGATTTAGGCTGATCTGCATGAAGGCAGCATCAGAGCCATGCACAGACAAGTTAACTCACTCAGTGCCATTGACGAGATATCTCGTCATTCCAAGTCCATACGCTCAGTGCCATTGACGAGATATCTCGTCATTTGCATTTTTTCACGGGGATTACTAGAAAACACCCTGGCGGAGGTCTCATCAATATCAAAGCTGTGGGGTGTTGTAGTGACCAACTGTGTTCTGAAGATGGCAGCGGTGCACCTTTAGATGAGAGATTAGCCACTGATGCTACCTAGCAAAGGAGGAAGAAGCAGAAAAAAAAGTGAGATTATGGCTCTATGAAGTGATATTGTGACATATCCAGCAGCTCACAGCACCACATACTAACACAGAACATGTGTGGACCTGAGTGGATTATTGATAATGTTGTGATCGTGAGATAAAACCATCACCTCACCGGGCCAAACAGGTAATCGCTGCGTGTCGGGGGGAGGGGGAGGAGGGGGGGTGTGGGGGTGGGTACAAAATATTCCCAGCCTGTGAGCCAGATAGCAAAATAATAGGTGACATGTAGGAAGTAGCGGCGCACCTTTGGATGTGAGATCATTCACGCTCATCGGAGCTCAGAGGAAGAAAGAAAGGCGTATACGAGACAGAAAATGGCGCTACGTGCAGAGCTGACGTTCCCAGCAGCGCACAGCAGCGCGCACTCCGACCAGAGCAAGTGTGGAATTCATGGATAATGTGGTGATTGTGAGATAAAACCATAAAAAACGGGGTAAGCAGTGACACTCTGTATGTCTGGGAGGAGGAGGAAGTTGCGTGTGTACAGACTGACGGGAGAGAAAGTTGGAGGAACGCCAAAATACAGTAATAAATCCATTCAACTCTGACCCAGATTGATAAATAATAAAAAATTTGCCATCAAAAGCCCGGTCTGTGTTTTTTGTTTTTTTTTTAGTTTTATATAAGCAAATGATGTTCAGATGTTAGAGTTGTCACTAAAGCAAAAAAAAAAGCTTTAAAGTCACTGACAAGGTTTTTTTTACAAAAAGGCTTTTTTCTCAGCTTTTTGCTCTGAAACTGAAGATTTGTGTAAAACTTGCTCTATTCAACGGCTGATTACAAAAGAACGAAACAAGCCAGAAACATTTTTTTTTATGAAAGTAGAGGCTTCAATCTTTCAGAATCTGGTGTCAGATTTCAGATAGTCATAGTAGAAAATTTTCTGTGGGTCTTTAAAAATCAGTCAAAATGCTCAAAAACGGCTGGCGCTGAGGGGGGTAGAAAATCTCAGAATGGCTGGCACTGAATGAGTTAAAAATGAAATTGAAACTGATCAGAGTGTCTGTTTATTCTCCGTTTATAATCTCAGTAATTTAAGCATTCATTGATTAATTCCTATATTCATCCCTTGCTGCTTGTACTGCAGCAACAGTGTTGTTTTTGGTCTGAATTATGGATTGTAATTGTTCATATTTTTAAAGAATTGTTCCTCATTTGTGACGTAAATTGCTCTACACAGTTTCTCTGTGATTGTGATTGGTCTGACGCTGTAATCCCCACCTCTGTCACAAGAGCGTGCACGTAGCCAGGCTGAAATCAACTCGCTTACCTTAGCGAGTTGTAATCAAGATTCGTAGGACAGCTTCTGTCTGACGGACAATGTTTGGTTAGGTGAAGCCCGCTAATGGAAATAAATCTAGGATATAATTATCTAGCTTTGCAGTATAGGCCCACACATTTTTGCTAAGTGACCATAAAATTGAAGTTTGGCTTTTATAGTTCTTAAAAACAAAAAGGACTGAAATGGACATTTTTTATTTAAAGATAACCTTCAACCCAGAGTCTTTTTTTTTTCTGGAGTGCAAAATATTTTTGTTACATGCACACATGTAGCAGTTAACTGACTTCATAAATACATTATACTACAGTTTGTTTATAGACAGTTTTATCTTCATTTTAAATGTGAAAAGGGTTTGTGGCTCTAATGCTTTCTTTTCTGTTAGAAATGGGTCCAAATGGCTTTTTGACCAATAAAGGTTGCCGACCTCTGGTCTAAGTCAATATTTATTTTTATTTCTACCGTTTGCTTTTGTATTTATATGTTGCTGCAAAAGTGAATTTCCCCTCTGTGGATCAATAAAGGACTGTTCTATTGTATTCTTTTCTCAAGAGTTTATTTAACCAAAATTGGCCCAAAGCATGGCATCTTTATATTAAGTCTGCCATGAGTTGGTATGCTGCTCCATTCCTGAAAACATGTATTTCCTCCTGTGTGGGGAAAGCCACATGCAGATAAGGCCTAGGATTGCACACTTGTTCCAAAAAGAACCACAAAAGGCTTCTTTTTCCTTTTTCAGTCTCCCACGGCGAAATGCAAAGACCTGGGGATGGTTGAAAAACATTGGAATTCTGGGAGCGGACCGGATGGGGAAGTTCACAGTACATGAGTCTAAGTCCGCTTACAAATTCTCGACATGCAACAACAAGTTCTACAGCACACTATCTATCATCAACATGAAGTCACGGGAATACAAAGAGTAGCTTTTGTGTGAAAAACATGAAATGAAGCTTTGAATGCGATTGCATTGTTCTGAGTTTTTTCCATTATCACTTGCTGTGTCTAAATAATGACCTAAATAATAATAACACTGTTTAAGAACTCAAGTTGCTCTTCTATTTGTTTATTTATTCTAATTTCAGTAACACATTTTACCATTACAATGTATGACTACAAAAAAACTCATTAAAAATGTGTTCAATGCCTGCATGTATGAGAAAACCTCCATGGTAGCGATGTTTTGACTTCTGTGGTAAATGATGCAGAGCAATACCAATTAAAGAGATCAAGCTTTGGATGTATTCCGACTGAAGGATACTCCAATTCTGGTTTGACTTTTACAGGCATTTTTGTAAGAACAGGTTACAGGTTGGAAAAAGTCATTCCTCATACAGTCAGTAATGTTGAAATACAATGTGTTAACAATAGTTTTAGTGGAGCCAGCCTCCAGCGGTCACTGCTTTTATTGTTGTCATCAAAGGAAAGATGATGGAAACCTGAATAGTCATTTTTACGTTTACTGCCCTCTCAGAGGAAAACTCTTTCTCTCACAACCGAAGGAACGATGGATCAAACGATTCAAAACTACAGACTCAAGGCAGTTCTATACCATGATAAATAAATTACTTGTTATTGCATGAAAGAAAGGAAAAATGAGGGATGTAGCATGTTCAGCCTCTAAGCTAAACCACATGTGACAAGCTACTCGACTCACCATTATTATTCTTTGCTTCATATGCAGTCTGTACAACATGATGACCATAATAAATCTGTCTATGAGCAGCTTTCTGATCCACCTTTTACTTTTAGAAAGCATTTATTCAGACAATTTGTAAGTGATTTCTAACGCTGATTGATTATTCTGAAAAGACAAGACTGTCATATGTAAAGTTTTTTTTTTTTTATGAAGGTGGAGAAATCTTTCATCATGATTTTCAGAGGTGTAAAAAATACTGACATATCCTACTCAAGTGGAAGTACTGTTACTTGATTGAAATTGTACTGAAGTTATAAATAAATCACTCAAGTACAAGTAAAAAGTAGCTCAATTAATTAGTAAAATGTACTAATTCATTTTAGCCCCCCATGTTTATTTTTGGTAATAAATCTTGCCACGGTTCTCTTGCATACAGTAAACATCTCATGTATAAACTTAAAAAGGAAGAAACCAATTATCGCCCAACTGGAACTTAATTTACAGTATGTTCCGCAAAGGCTTCTGTAGAAAATAAAATTATATTTTAAAGAAATTAACACCAATGAATTAAAGTGCCCATGCTAAATTAACTTTTCTGTGCTTTAAACATGATAAAAGTGCTATATGGGCTTCAAACACATGCCCAAATAGTTGATTCCCTCAAATGTTAGAGGGTCATTTGCTCCTTTCTTACTGCAGGGTGAGCCCAAACACCTCTCTCAAATTTGATGACTCGTTCCCACTTTGATGACGTATTTGACGCGGCACTGAGCTGGAGAAGCCGCGCCTCCAGGAAGCTCTCTGCCGTGATTGACATGTAAACAGACACGCCCACGAAGGTGAACATTTCAGCATTCTTCGCGCAGTGCTATGTATGTATTTTCTACATTGTTGGTACATGTATGTACCAGCGAACGCCCCGCCCCCACGCTCTGTCTCGTGTTTATAAAGCAGCATGAGCTCGGCTACGAAGTGGGTGGGAGGAGAGCCGGCCGTCCTCTGGCCCTACGTCACCGTGCGGGAAGGAGGAAGTCAGTGTCCCATCTACAGACACGCCTACTCATGAATATCCATAAGTAGGCCGCAAATCAGCCCGTTTGTGTAGAGTTGCTCAGAAAGTGACTTTTCAGTGACTAAAACTCTGGAAAACAGACAAGTTTGGGAAAATATACCTGAAATACTATGTTTTTGGGGTTCTTAGAACAAATAGAGATGCGTGAAAAACAGCATGATATGGGACCTTTAAATAAAATAACACCAATAAATCAAATTAAAAAAAAATTTAAAAAAAAATCAGGCTCTCAGTATAGCTACATTTATTAACTGAGAAATAACTGACATTCAATGCTGTTTTGGCGCCGTGCATTATGATTAATCTGGTTGGTTGGCTATGATGTGAAAAAATGTGAAAAATGTGAAAAAAAAAAAAAAGTGAATGTAACCATGTCGGAAATAAACTGAATAAATAAATAAATAAATAAATAAATAAATAAATAAATAAATAAATAAATGTCATGCTTTTGATTGTTGTCTGGTCATTTCATTTTTTGTAGTTACACGATGTCTATTGATCATTTAAAAAAAGAATAATAATTTACTCAGTAACAGTTGGGTGTAGAAATGTAATGAATTGCTTACTTAAAAATTACCGATTACCTATAGGGTACAATCAAAATAAACTAAACGCAGGTGAGCTGTTGATTTACCGATCTGTTGATGTCGATTAACAATTGTCAGAAACACGTCAAACCTTATAAAAAACAGAATGTTTTGAAAGTGAAAGTGATTCCGTAATATTTCAATGATGTGAAGGCTCAAGGTTGATGATATCCTGCACTGATCACAGCCCAAAAAACCCTCTCACCTGCATACGTTCAAGATCGTCCAAAACAAAACTAGATAACACACACGTGACGTGTGAAGCCCTCCTTTAAAATCATTAAAGAGTGACACGTGGAAAACCACTTTATCACTTTTAAAAGTAAAACGCTAACAGTTAGTGTGGTTCCATGCAAACAAATAAAGGCTTAGTCTGATAGCTCAGTTTTTAAATGCATGTAAACAGTGTAGCTGGAGTGGAATTAGCTTCTCTGTAGCTCGATTAACACCCACTCTTGTGCTTTACCCCACAAAGAAGAACTAGATTGATAGTGGGCAAAAAAACCCAAGATGCGCTTTCGGTAGAACAAAGAAATCCATTTGATGCCGTTCCAGAACGCAGAAAAAAAAAAAAAAGACTCATCCTTCATCTTTCTCTGAGGGTCAACAGGTTTCATAAAAAATAAAGCACCACCTATCAAGGCGGAGTCAGACTGAGCTTGTATATAATAAGATGCTCAGACAAGATGATAGGTCCTTAATAGAATTCTGAGCATAGCTCGATAGCTGCATGTAAACACAATGATTGTCAGTGAAAATGGCTTAACCTACCTTGGAATATAGGGAACAAAGGCATGTAGCCAGCCTGTTGAGGTGTCCGCTGCTGAAGCTCAATGATTTTTCTCTGGTAATCAAAGCAGCTTCCACTACTTAATAGAGCGTGAGTGCGGCATGCATTTTATTGAGCCCCTATCCTGAGTTTATGTTTTACAGGAAATGAAAGCTGAGATGTACAAAGTGACACAGGAGGGAGTAGTCTCAGAGGTAATTTCCCCTGAACAAAAAAAAAAAAAAAAAAAATCTAAAGCTCGTAAAATAGTTGTAGTGCCAATGAGTCTGATAGACTATCGTTATAATAGTAATCCTCGTAAAAGCTATCATGTTATGACAGTGGTTAAATTATGAAGAGAGTAGATTTAAAGTACCATTATCACTTGTTGCTCACTTTAAAACAAAGCTCTGTCAGTTTCGGGCTTTTCTGCAGTTTAATCTCTAGGTTTTTAACACTAAGAAGCTTTCCAGCCATGCTTAACTACTTAAGATGCTTGTTTCTTGGCTTTTTTTTTTTTGTTCGTGCATTTACTGTTGAACAGTGTCTGTCTTACATTTTGTCCAAGTAATGAATTATCCCGTCCATGTAATTGTGGCCAGAAGCGTGACCATCAACACTGCAGGGGACCTTGTTTTACTTGCTTGTTTATCGAGGGAAACAGGGTAGCTGTAGAAACGCACGCATGCTCAGGGAGAACAACTAATCTTCCCTCAGAAAGACAGATAGCTGGGGAGAAGTCTAAAACCTTTTACAAAAGAGCTCAGGACCATTGCTTTGCAAAGATTTCAGCACTGCAGAGTGTTCACGCAGCATGATTGTAGTCATTAAAATTCTACACGTACAACATCAAGGCTAAGCGGTTTTCTTGATCAAAACAGAGGCTCAAACATGACACAATCGCATTAAGTCAAGCTGGAATATGTATCTTGTCCTTTATCTTCAACATAATTCAAAACTTGTTTGATTTAATCCATTGTAACTAACTTTTAAAGAGTGGAATGAAGCAGTTGCCAGGTCAAAATGCCTGAGGAATACACAGCATTTTCTCCCAATACGTCAACCAAAGCGTCAAACTGCTTCATACAGCAGCACTAACGTAGCCGATTTAATGTCTGCAGGGGGAACATGTATTAATATATTATAAAATTATTCAGTCTCCAGCCAACGGGTCAGTCTGACTGTCAATGTTGAGCAAAGCGTTAGTTGTTTTATGTAAACAAACCTAAAACTTTCTTAAAGGCCTACTTTTGCAATTGAATAGATAAAATGCAGCTTAGTAAACCTGAGGAGACCCGAGTGTGTCAGACACAGGTACGGTGTTGGCTTTAAGTTTAGTTTCTCCTCCAGCTGTAACCGTGACCTACAGCGTGCGCGGTCTGACTGTCTCCAGGGGAAAACCAAGATACTCAAATTAATCATGTATGGCAAGTTGGGAACTTATTTGACAAATTACCATTGCCCTGACATATTTCTTCAAAAGTTTAACAATTATGTTATATAATGGACCTTTTTAAAAAATGTATGGCTACATTTTGGTATCCACCCTGATACTTACAATACAGTCATCTCCCTAAGAGGATTCATTAGAGGAAAAACTGCCTGTTCAAAATGTCTCTAGAAAAAAGCGTTAGGATAGTTCAAATGCATAATAGAATAAACTTGTATCGATCCCCATAGGAGAAATTCACACATTGCAGCAACACCATAGAATAGCAAATGTAAATAGTAAGACAAAAAAATAAATAGCAACATAGGATAATAATGCAAATATACATCTGTGGGACAGACATACATTAGAAAATTATTTAAAAAAAATAAAAAGAACATGGTGTGTGGGGTGGATCATTGTTGTTACAGTTATTGAGTTTAACAGTCTGATGGCAGTAATAACAATAACTAAGCCTGAACCCAGAAATCAATTTTCTACATATTTAGCCCTGATAGAAAATTTTATAATGTAATTTAGACGGTGAATTGTCTGTTAAAAGAAAAGGAAAGGTTACAAGTGGCATGTGCAATATTGCTTTGTTAAATAAAGGCACCTACTTGTAAAACCATTAAATATATAAAGAAAATATACATAAAAACTGTTTTTTGTTTTTTTTAAAGGAAAATGTTTGGATGAAAAGAGAAAAGGGATTTAAAATGATAGAAGCAGACAAACAACAATTTCCGTTGTTTCTTTCATGTTTAGGAAGTGTATTATCAAGCTCATCATGGCTGGTTGCATAGCTTAATGGTGTTGGCTTCACCTCATGTTTTACAAGTGCAAATGGTCACAGCGGTCTGATAAATCATCGGCATATTGAGTTTTGACGCTTCAGTGAACCGTTGCTATTTCCAGGTTTCTAACTACGGGTGCAGAACGTATAGCAAGCCAATAAAAATAAGAATCCATCCTTTCCACATCCCTATAAACCAAAATCCTCTGCTTTATTTCAGTGCAAGCTTGTGAAACCTAATTTTCAGTGAGAGATTTCATGGCCATTTACATAAAACAGTGTCCCACATCAGTCATTTTAAAAAGCATGATGGCTTGTCTAAAAACATCAACTGCTACACAGGTGGTCTGTGTGTAAAAATAAAGCTGTGACAGTGTTGCCGTTGGCACTGAGTGGTGTTTGTGTGAACGGTCTTATTTCTGAGGTCAAAGTGCTCAGGTATTACAAGTGCGTTAGGGCAAACGAACATTGGCAATGCAGAGGTGAAGACACTGCAACACAATGACAATGACCCAGCAAACGTGTGTCCAAACACTCAGCTGGTGAGGGACGTTAATCAGGAAATGCAGCACCCCTGGGTGCCAAGCAGGAGGGAGATAATCACTCAACAGCACAAACAAAGTCAGACAAGACAAGACATAAGAAGAAAGACCTGAAAGCACAGATACACAATAATTAAAGATCAAAACATCTTTCTTACATGTAAGATTCTCAAATATTTTTCTTATATGTAAAATTCTTTAGGGACATTAAAAAAGGTAATTTTGCACAACTTTAAGAATGGATATCCTGTTTAATAGGCGTGAGATATAGGCCCTGTTCGAAATGGCATACAAACGTACTACTCATACTAAGTTTGATGTCAAAATTAGTATGTAGTGCATTGACATTAGAAAGTATGAAATGATTTAGTATGCAAGAAATACCCAGATGTATACTCTGCACCTGCCACTTAGTCATTTCATTCATACTCCTGCAATATACCATAGTTATATTTATTTTCATATTCATATCTGCACTTTCACTGTAAATACTTGTTGTCATGTCCTAATAAATTATATATTCTACATTGTAGTGTTTTGTGCTCGGAAATGTTTCGGGCAGAGAGAACAGTAGTTTAGATTTTATAAATTTTTTGTAAATATGGACAATAAAGCTGACTATGACTTTTTGATATCTGGACATTTTTTCAGTATGCACACTAATCCCAGACAAACGCTTCTCTTCCATTCATTTTTTAACGCTTTTGTAAATAGTACTTTTGGTTTAAAGTTAAAGTTAAGTTTAAAGTTGGCTTGTTTAGCCATGACAAAGATAGGGAGGTACACAGTAAAAAAAAGTTTATAGGATTTCATAAAAATAAACCATACGCACTGTGACTAAACCAAAAGCAGGCCAATGCTAGCCAAGCAAAAACAGGGAGCCACCAGAATGAAGCAGAAGATCAACAGCCTGATTTGCAGACAGTGAATCCTTAAATAGTCCATATACTGGGTGACTGGCCAGGTGCTCCCATTCAGTCTAATGAGGCTCCACCCACCTGCTCGGCCGGAGACTGTCACAGTTAACCTCAATAGTCAGTAGTCAGTAGTATAATGTGGGCAATAGAATTTCCGAAAATACGTAATAAAATGTGTATATGGGAGTTTTATGGATAAAATGACTTTTCTGCTTAAAATGTTTTCAGAACTTTCAAAGGTGGCGAATCAACAGAAATATTTAGCCTCAGTGTGCTTCTGGTTTTTGTCATTCTAGGTTCGAAATGCATCTTGGGAAAGTATACTTCAGTGGGACAGTCATCGTCCTAATCATACTTATAGTATATAATTGACCTTATATATACTCATTGGGTTTGTATTGTATAGTACTGTACATAAGTGTGCCATTTCGAACACAGTATGAAAGTAGATATCTTGTAGAATGTGATGTCAGCTTGTGTATAAAAAATCCATACACGTGAAATAAATTGAATGTCACAAATGATGGGAAACAATTCATAGACTGATGTTTACACATAAAATTATAGCTGCAAATTCACGTGTTTTTTAATTACTTGCGTAAATGAGCGTTTACAATCACAACTCTCCCATTACAACTTCTTTTCTCATGTGAATCTGCGCTGCTTGAGTTTAGCAACACATTTTGCGAGACGTCTGTAGCAAAAACTGATTCATGCTAATAGAAATGCCCCTCCCCTCCCCACTCCCCTGTGTGTGTGTGTTTGTGACCAATCAGAAGCGAGGATTTGGAGACAGAGGGCTGTATGTTTTTAGCGCAGCAGCCGATGATATGACCAAAACAAAGACATTTATCTTCACTGTAAAGGCAGGATGCTGAAATAGGCCTCCACAGATTGTTTTAAAAAGGTTGTTAGAGTCATTTCTAAACAAAAAGGGTCATAGAGAGTGCTTTTCTTTGTTTAAATTTAGGTAAACGCCATGTGGAGATGACAATCCAGAACCAACAATCTACAATCTCTATAATGTGACTAAGCAATAAAACAATGAACATATATGTGAACTGTCTTGTAAAAATGAAGAACAATTTTGTAAAATACATTAACTGCTTGGCCACTGACATCTACTCAATGATACATATTATTTTCTTTGATGTTTACAGTGGAGCGCACATACTCCACACTGATCCTCACAACAATGTTTGCACTGTCCTAAAACAACGAGTATGCAAAGTCCGCGCTTGTGCACTCCGCAAGTCCGTTCTCCGAGTTTGCTCCCACGAGTCCATACCCAGAAGTTCACAAGTACGGTTGATGCATACTTAGATTTCAGAAACGGCCAAGCTCTGCAGAAACATGATAACGAGCCATTCCTTTGATTCAGGTGTGTTGGAGCAGGGACACATTTAAAAGTCTCAGAAATCCGGCCCTGGAGGACTGGAGTTCCCAACCCCTGCTCTACAGTAATTTGATCACCAACTGGTGTATACTAATATGCCATTAGAGATAATATGGCAACAGTAAAAAGCTATGCAATTCAGTTTGAGTACACACTGCAAGCTTTTTAATACCTTTGATATGGTTTGTTAATGTACTTAACAGTAACTAAACAATCAACCAGGTCCAACAAGCTTTTATGAGTGAGTATACGTAAAAATCAGCCAGCAAGTCATAAAATCTGCAACCTTTTCCACCACTGGAAAAAAAAAAGATGACTGCCCTCAGAGGAAGTGTTGTTTTTGCTATATCACTGTTCCTGGCTTACTCTTGGCAATCAGCTTACCGACCACCAATGGATTCAGGACAAAGGTAGAGCCTGTAGATCTGTTACATTCTAACGGACCACAATCTCTCTCCCCCACAACCACTCTGTCAGAGGAAACTGCTTTATGTACCTGCAATCTTGGCCTGAACGCAGCGCTTTATGGACAAACACAGTTCTGCTTTACAGTGCAGAGCTGTAATAGAGTCCTCCAGCAAACAGACGCAGGAAATGAAAGACAATTCAGCAATCAGTGCTCTGTATTTGCTTCTACTACCTGGATTGCTTTGAGATAAGTCCACACAATTTGACACATATTTTGCATTTAAAACAAGTCCATCCAGAAACAAAAGAATGGATAAAAGCACACCTAAAGCTATGTGGAAAAGACTTTATGAAAAACAAATAGCACCACAGTAACAAAAGCCATTTAAAAAAAAAAATCACACAAAACGATAAAGAAGGCAAAGTAACATAAATTTGCAACATGGCTAAAGAAAAGAGAGAGTGAGAGAGAGAGAGAGAGAGAGAGAGAGAGAAACAAAATATACAGCTTAATTCTGAGCCGAAATCTCATAAAATCAAGACCAATTTTAATGATATGTAATTAGGGCCTAAACAAATTTTCCCCAACGGATGTGATTAACGGGGAACTTATTAGAGGGTATGGCACCCAAGGGACTAATACATTCATACTAATCTCATGGCTGTCAGCCTCAGGGCTTCATTGCTATTGAAATGCCGTCATATTAAGGGCAAGAGGAGAGAGGAGGAAGAGTCCAGGGAGTTAACATTATAAAACACAACAATTAGCAGCAACCCTGTTTCCAGTAAAGTCCAAACAGATGACAGACTAAAAATCATGCAATAGTCCCAGGGAAAAGCTTTGTGTAACAAAGAGGCAAAATACATTTGGCTGGGTCACTACTCCTGCACATCTTACATAAGCAACAACAGATGAAAGAGTTGGTAATAGTAAGTGGGAGGAACAAAAAAATAAAAAAATTGCAACACACATTACCGTATGTTGTATTATGTGTTTTTCTAAGGATATTGAAATGGAAGTACCCGGCAAGGCCATAGAACCAAGGAAAAGAAAGAAGACGGGAATCACAACATTAGCCAGGACTGGATTATTTAGTATCGTTATACTGCATATAATGATTATGTATCATCGGGGTATGATAAATCACCACTTTTGGCATTGTGGTTGCATTAATTGCTCATGCACAACCAGCTCCATTACCCCTGTAGGAGCAGAGTTAAAAGCATACAAATAAAAAGTGCCTCTAAAATATTTCAGTCTGGAGACAAACTGGAGACAGTGGCATTGACGAAAAAGTTAATGTCACAAGGCTAGTGATTGATTACTTTTTACCTGAAATCTACAATTAAACAACGGGGACATTCACAGAGATATAGCTGAGAAAAGTTAGCTTGTATATTCTATTTAGTGGTAAACAGAGAAAAAAAGGCCCGTCATACATACATGGCAAAATAATAAATCCAATTCAACTCAATATCATAACAAATTCAGATATATTGATATATACAATATATTGTGTGACAAGATATTGCAATTTTTAAACATCACAAGTTGAGGGTATGAGTGGTATCATAAGGAAGGGGGTTAGATTTAAAAAAAAGAAAAAAAAAATTCAGACAATGTACTACATATCAACTTGTTGTGGTTTTAATTATTTTTATTATATATATTCCTATTGAGTTAAAAAAAAAAAAAGCCAGAGTTAAAGTCATGGTTATTTTTCAAACTGTAGTTTTTTTCTTTCCTTCATCAATATTTTATCATACCATTATATAATATACAGTGTGTAATATTTAAATCATAACATAATATATCAACGATACATAGTATAAAACCATTTTGTTCCACCCAGGGTTGGGTCAATTATAAATTTGTGTATATAATAATTACAAATATGGCATAGTTATAATTGTAATTGTAATTTTAAAAATCTGTTGCTGTCATAATCGTAATGAAATTGTAATTGAGATAATTTACTTTGTAATTTTAATTGCCATGAAAATTCTGTAAAAAATGTCAATTTAATTTAACGCAAAGTTGGTGAACCATGTTACAGTTCTAGATATGTAACAATTATTAAAATATGTCTCATATCTAGCTTTCCTTACATTTTAACTTTTAAAAAAACCTTGAAATTGATGGGTATAATGACACAAAAAAGGCTCAGATATCCACACCAAAAATATTAAAACCTATAATGTTATTTATTAGGAAGCCGAACAAGGTAACCAATAGGAATTGAAAAAAAATAGATGATAGATATTTGACTTTACTGTATTTTACAGCTGATTTAGGAGCCGTTATCATAAGAGATGCTAACAGAAAGTTAACACAAGAGGAAGGTTCACTTTTATTAGGTTATTTATTTCAGGCTCAGTAATGGTGATTAATTGTAATTGAACTTTAGTAATTCAGAATGTGATTGAAGTAGACTTTCTGAGGATAAAAAGATAATTGTAATTTAAATGTAATTGGATACAATTCTGGTAACTGTAATCATAATGGAGTTGTAATTAAACATGGGTAATTGAAAATGTAATTGTAACTGAAAAATGTAATCGACCCCAACCCTGGTTCCACCTGGCAGATGGTCACGGAAAACATTAAAAAAGTGAGAACCAAAAGGTTGTGTGCACGCTGGTGTGTGTGTGTGTGTGTGTGTGTGTGTGTGTGTGTGTGTGTGTGTGTGTGTGTGTGTGTGTGTGTGTGTGTGTGCGTGCGTGCGTGCGTGTGTGTGTGTGTGTTTTGGAATTTCTGCTGAATAAATGTTGTGGTTTGGAAAAAATAAATAAATACCTTCGTCAGAAAGAATTGCTCTAATAATCTTGTTTAGTGTTGTTGCCAAGTAAAGCCACACTTTCATAGGAAATCTTTAATATTAGTGTGATTTTTTTAATTTCTAAAGCAATATTAGGGGCCATTGATTCCACTTATGGTTTTCATTAAGCATCAAGAGGGTCGTGAGCCTTGAGGGTGTGGTAAGATCCTTAAATTAGGAGATTATTTTCAGAGAACAGTGTCGCCGTCTATGAGAAATCAAGACGAGGAGACTTCAAAAATAAAAAATCTCAGGTAGAATCTGTTCTTAAGTCCTCTGCTGCAGTTAATGGTCATTTAAAGCTGCAGCTCAACTAACTAAATATCTGTCTCATTAGTGAGCTTACAGTGTTGAATATAACCCTGGCAATTAACCTCGTAGCGATCTCCCTAAATGCTTCCTCCTGTTCTATGATCTTTTGTCTAATCCCTCTTTACATCCTGTTATTTGCACAACTGTCGGAAGTGTTTTTTTTTTTTTTTATCCCCCAACACTGAGAAATCGCCACGTTAACCAACAAATATGACTTTTACAGTTCAGTATATAATAGTACAGTATAGTTGGACTCCTAAACATCAACCTTATTATCATTTTGAGATAAAATGACACACATTGGGCTAAAAGTGTGAAAAAAGGCACTGAATGGATGAACGATGCTGGAGATCTCTTTTTTAAATTCCTTCAGCCATAATTACCCACGTAATACGATTGTACGTGCGCACTGAGACAGCATGCCACATCTCTTTAATATGTGTGACTGTTGATTCTAGACTCCACTAGAGAGTGCTGGACAAGCTTTTATACGACGGGAACACACTTCCTCACATGCTCTGAAAAACACACGTACCACAAACAGTACAAAGGAATGAAAATACATTTTGAGAGCTTTATATTCACTGTATTTTGCCGCGTACCTAATCCTCTGTGAATTGCCTGTGGAGGAGGAATAACTTAGGCGCCAGACTGGGATGATACTGTATATCCCCTCTTCTTGACTAAAGATACGCTGTGATGAAATCAAATATTACAGCAGATGGGGATATTTGATTATTCTGAAACATGAAGGAAAAGAGATATTTGAAGCTGCATTTTTCTCTCTCCAAAATGTGACAGTTTGTGGTGATGGAGCCTCCCCAAGCTCAACACATGGATCATGATTGAGGTGTCATCTTCCAAAACAAATCATGATTTTCCTAAAGCCTTATTATCAAAGACAGTCCAGCAGCAAGCTTTCAGTCCAAGTCGTGCTTCTTTTTCTTTTTTTACAATAAGCGACAGTTACAGGACTGGGAACAGCGACTGCACTGAAAAAAAAAAAAAAAAATGAAATCTAAAGGCATCTTTTGGTGATTAAACCACAAACCTCAAACAGCTTTGTATTTGGTGGAAGGACATGCTGCTTTTTCCAATGGTAATGTATTTTCCACTGCCTTTGTGTCAGAGCCATCATCTGTGTTAAATTATGGCCACAAAAAAACAAAGCAGCAATGCTGGTATTATATATTTACCATTGACTCAACATGCAAAAAAAAAAAAACACTTTGGATATTCCCACTGAGTCCAAAGATTGAACTCTGTTTCTGATGCAAGCCCAACCAGAAAACTCCCTAATAATATTCACTGACAGTAATCACAAGGATATGTTGCAATCACTGCTAAACAGCGAGAGCTCTGCTAGCAGGTGGTCGTTGCCATTGCACAGCAAGAAGCTCACCCCCCTGTCAAAATCAATCCTTTTTTGACCTGCTTTTTAATAAACACAGGCAATTAAATTGCAAATATTTACCAATAGTTTGAATAAGGTTGCCTTATGACAGAGAAGTGATAGAGAAAATCCCTGGGAAGAGAGTGATAATCAGAAAGTTCTCTAATACTTAAAGCTGATATCCAGAGTTTCTGAGAAATCTATGTTTATGTATAATTTTTTTTTAAATGCGAAAAAAATACCTAACGAGTCTTTTACTATGGTCTACTGCTGTAGTCATTCATATACATTAATGTATATAAGTCCCGCCTTCGTCCTATAGACCCCTATACAAATGGAAAAGATCGCTGAGCATGCCCAGCCAATAGGCTTCGACTTCCTGTTTTTGAGACTGTCAATCAAAGTGAATGCAGAACTGTGCACGGAAACAAGGCCGTGCGTCACAACAGCAAACAGGTAAATATGATTTAGGCTCTTACCTGACCCATAGACCTATATCAATGTGACCTTGTTATGTTCTGCGATGCGCGTGCAGAAAAGTAGAGGCGTGGCTTCTGGTAGATTGGCAGAGGCAGTGGGAGGAAGTGGAGCTGTTTTGGGCGGGACATCGAGACGTCTCTCAGAAACTCCGGATATCAGCTTTAATCTATTTGTTTATTGGCTTAAAAAGTAATTTCATTTAAATCAGTCATAATTAAATTGGCTAACTTGCAGACTAACGAGAACATTTCTCAAAATTTCAGCCAGTGTTGCAAATAAAAACACTGCCTCGATTACATGTGTTTTGTGTCTTAATTTGCTACCTTGGAGCAAATGACCAGCATTGCTTCAAAAATATGTTTTCATATTTTTTAATTGGACTGCTGGGTCTTCAAATAAATACTACAGAAAATATATAAAAAAAAATTAAAAAATATTATCTTCAATATTGCAATATTTCTTTCAGTAGCTTCTACATGAAACACAACAGAAACCTGAAAACAACAGATAATCTTCACTGGATCTTCTTATATATTCTACAGAAAAGATATTTTGAAAAAAACACTTCTGTGATTTTGAATTATATTTTATAAGGCGATTATATTCAATACTGCCATTCTTTCAATAGCTTCTGAAATACTGTAACAAACAAATTTACAAATGCCAAAAACAAATGAACAAATATGGGAACACTTTTATACTTACAATGCGCCATTGTAAATCTGTTTCAACACTTTAAAGTGTTTTGCTGTTTGTATTTGCAAATGATGTACATTTTTTTTTCAAAAATGCTAACTTGTGGCATTTGTAAAAGTGTTTTGCTCAAAAACATTTGTTGTGGTATTTGTAAATGTGTTTTACACTTGTCAGCCACCTAAAGTTTAAAAACCATAGACACGTCCACTAAAAGTTACCCTCATGTTCTGTTGTTATTTACTGAACAAAAACAATCTACTCAGGTTCAAATGTTCCATTGTCCGTCTGTTCATGTTCTAATGCCTTTTTGTCAGTTAACTATAGAGTTGTTTTTCCCCACACGGAACGATTCAATTAAGGAGAAACACACAGCAAATCATTGCTGAATGCAACATGATATTTTTAATTTCACAGTGGCCACTGAACAACTATTCAACCCTTAAATTAAGCAAATCAATGAATTTTAATGTTTTCCTATTATGTGGAACCAGAAAATCTTTTTTGTCGTTTAAATAATAAAAATAATAATAATTACATATTTCATGCCTGTTTAGTTGATTCATTTGTTTATTGTATTTTTGAACAGTGAAAATAATTCAAATACCTTATTTGTGAGACATGGACTAATGACTTGTGGGAGTATGGAGTTAATTATTTTCAGCTTAGTTAAAGTATATGAAAAAATTGCAATATATATTTAAAAGCAATGTGTAATCTTTCCCCGTATATTTTACTCTGTATGTATTGTTGTAAGGTATTATAATGCCCATAGGAACTCCAAAAATAGCACTACATATGAGACATTTTGTTCTTCCAAAGCATTTATATGTTGTTATCAGGTTTCTCTTGTGTTGTTTTGTTTTTGTTTTAAATTTTATTTAAATTTCTTTATTTCTATATTTTTTTTTTATATTTTTCTAATTTATGTTGGTCCCACATTTCTATAATGACACTATTAACACCATCAATAAAGTTTTATTCTATTCTGTTCTATTCTATTCTATTCTGTTCTAATTCTAATAGGTAGGTTATTTATTACTATAGCGTCCAATGGTAATATTGGTAATATGCAACAGCTTTCTTTATAAATGAATAAATGACATAACAAGGGCCCTAGAATTTGTAGTAGCAGTGGTAGCAAATTTTGAAAAAAATGTTTATTGATTGCAATAAACAAAATAAATGATCAGAATCCGAATCAGAAACGTTTTATTACCAAGTAGTTTTCACAATACAATGGAATTTGACTTTGTGGGTGGTGCAAAAAAAAAAAGAAACAATAATAATAATAATAATAATAATAATAATAATAATAATAATAATAATAATAATAATAATAATAAATATAGAGCATAAGTAAAACAACATTAGAAATGGTCATATAATGTAAGACGAAAGGCACTGGACGACTTTGCTTATAGTATATATCCTCATAGCCTTTGTCTTTACTTCTCTTATTTCATTTAACAATGTCAGGTGGTGTATGCCTATTTTGTATGTAGGTCTCTGTGTTGTTCTTTCTTCCTTCTATTTTGTTAAAGAAATGTAAAAAAGTGAAAATAAAATATTCCAAAAAAAAAAGAAATGGTCATATAATGTGATAGACGAATGATGACAATGTCACCAAAACTCCCTACCCATGAGGTTGGGCAAAAAAAGGGAGAATTTGTCGCTTCTCATATCACCCGCTGGTGTAAAAAAAAGTCCGTGCAACAGATCCACTGGCTATATCCAAGCCCTCCATCTTAGTCCCCTTTCCCATCTTCGGCAGCTCTTATTTTCACCCTGTCTTGAGTAGTTATGATGGTGATCTCAGAGGAGACTGTGAATGAGGCAAATGAAAGTGAAATAGGAGAAGATGGTAAAAGGCGGAAAATAAGTAACAGAGGTATTTTTCTCCCCCCATTTCATTCCAGTCCATTTCACAAACATCCACATTTGAAATGTGGAGTTGAAAGCAAGAACTCTGAGTGCATCTATCCACAAAGCATTAGGAATGTGCTGTAGGTATAAGGGATCGTAAAAAGATGGGCCAGCATTGGCGAGAGGCCATCGTCAGCAACAGTGGAATTTAATGTTGAGTGCTGCACTATTGTTCAGCGCACACAGGAGGTGAGCCGAGGGTGATGATATGTGTGTTAGTTTGGAAAATACAATGACACACTGATGTGAGTAAGCGATTGTTGCGTACACTCGTGTAACACGCCACATTTCCGACTCTCACTTGCTGTTGCTGCTTGTGTCTGTTCCCACTCTCCTTCAGCACAGACAAGTTGTGATGCATTTCCATTTTCATTGGTTACCATAGAAATGCTGAGGATTTTTTTTCATTAGCAGCACCTCAAAATCTAAGATGCTTCAGGACACACAAGGACTAAGTGTTTTTTTTCTGCTTTCAATATGAAAGACTTGTGCGCCTTTCTGCACAGAAGTAATAAAACATGTCAAATGTTCTCACCCTTGAAGGAAATAATCATTATACCGCATAACAAAACTTTAATCTAAACTGAATTACTGGTAAATACAATCAGATTTTAGTTTTAGGGCTGGGCAATTTTGTCAAAAAAAAATCTCCAATTTTTTAACGAAAAATTCAGGTTTCGATTCGATTTTCAATTTTTTTTTAATGCACTCAAAAATGACTGGAGACATCAGATATATTGTCAAAAGTGCAATTGTATTGCTGTGATTGTTCTAGAGTTAAAATGCATTAAACAATCCCAAAATAAAAAGTAAATGAGGCTCTGTCATTCAACAATTTCAAGCTTTAACCCAGGTTTAAGCAAAAGTGCAACAGCGCCTTCACAGTAGCTTCAATTTTTTGATTAAGAAATCAGATGACTACATATTTTATAACATGTAACATTAAAAAAAATAACAAGCTCTTCCCCGAGCATCTCTGCATAGTGTGAATAAAAAATTAAACAAATGTAAACAAAGAGTGGTGGGAATTTTTTTTCTTCTTTTTTTTTAATAAAAAAAAAAAAAAAAAATTGAAACTGGAATTTGCAAAATAAAAATTGTTTTAATCTATAATTTCATTAATTAATTAATCGATTAAATCAATTTCTATTCACCGTAGTTTCTAACAATGAAGATGCATCCAATGTCTTTACTTTTCAGTATGTTCACTTTACACCTTCTATACCCTTGGGATTTGTCCACAATGAATCATCTCACTATACTTTGACCAGTGAGATGAATGACCATGTTCAGAGGGCATTGATTGTTGTGAGGCAGGATGAAAGTGCAAGGATAGTAGAACACAAATAACACTCTGAAACTGAAGGATGAGAAGATAAAGCCTCGGACATCTTGATATAGCCATACAATGTTGAAGATGATGTGTCTACAGGTCAAGTGTTTGCTGTTTTAAGAAAAAAAACATTTTCTGTCTATTAAATAATGCTCAACATGTGGCTTTTAATGTCCTAATTTTAATTATTATTCCCCCAGAAAACCATAATAAGGGGAAACTTTTTAACCACTTTTAACCTATTTTCTTTGGCCATTTTGCAACTTCCTTTGTCCCATTTTTGCAAGTTCTTTTTTGACACTTTCATTACATTTTTGTCCTTTCTTTATTTTATTTTTTTGGCCACTTTAATGCAAATAAGCTAACTTTGCCCAATAAATACCATTTGTTTCCTTTTTTCACCTGCATTTTGCCTTTTTTTGTTTTACATCTTTTACCTTTTTAACTATTGTTTGCCACATTTTGACCATTTTCACTATTGTTTGCCACATTTTGCTTAATAAAGCTACCTTTTGCCATCACAAATCACCTGGTTACTCTTTATTTGTCATTTTTTTGCCACTCTCAACTGCTTTTGGACCATTTTTGGCCACCTGTTGCTATGTCTGCCTCCACTCGCTCGTCAAAAAAACATAACCTTGCCGACCGGACCAGCCCACTTCAGGTCGACGGCCCAATTCGGATCAATGCCCGGTATGCCAAATGGCCAGTCCACCCTTGCGTACAATCTAAGTCCCTTAGCTCCTCAAATGTCAACGTTAAATTATTGTCACCCATGTCAGCCATGTGTTTATTTTGGTTGATATGAAGACGAAAACCAAAGGCAAGATTGGAAAAAAACCGGAAAACCAACACCAAGGACGACAAAAGCATAGCTCCACTCAGCCTCAGGGGTCCCTCAGGCCATATTTTAAAGAGGTTAGAGGGTGAATATAGCCATGTGTTTCTGTGTCTTCTGTCGGTTGGAAAAAGGCTGACTTGATGCTAATAAGCTTGCTCTGTCATGCTTAGGCTGTCAGACCTGGTGCAACTGCATGGGAAGATAAAGAACATACATTCAGTAATGCCAAATCCCATATGTGAAAGATCTATCCCGCTTGAGTTTTAGCATTTGAATGAGCTTAAGTAATGTGAATATATTCCCAGAAACCTTTTTTTTTCCTCCTAAACAAGACAATGAGAGAAACTCCTCCTTATCCATGAATCTAGCTAAGCTGGTGTCCCTGCTTGTAGATAGCCTTTGTTCATGGCTGGCTGGCCTTACATTTTGTGGTTGGTGATTGGCAGTGTCCAGTGGGCCAGTTCCTTGAAGACTCTCCCTGTACTGTCTAGAGGTCCTAGGCTATTGATTTTCTGCTTGTGCTCTCTGCTTGACTTGCCAATCAATGGTCAGAACAGTGGGATGTCACTCGGAGCAAGATGACAACAGGCGATGTTTGCCAGACTTTTGACAACTGATGGCATTGAACAAGCAAAAATATATTAGGTGGGGAACGAGGGAGGGAGAGGAGCGCAGCAGTCGTTGGAGATGAGAAAAGGAAAGTTAATCTTAAATTAAAAAGAGTTGATGTGCTCATACATTTGGTGGAGAGATTTTCTCAAAAATCCAATCACTTTGAACTGAGCCCTGTCATGCAAGGCGACAACTCAGTCACAGTTATTTTCACTTTCTGTAAAGTGCAAGCAAGTGTGACTTACTGTACTCATTCGATCCAAGTAACAAGTGATTAGCTGCGGAAAAAAAAAAAAAAATTCAGTGGAGAAATTCATTTGAGCTGCGAACACTGGAGTGGAAACTATTGAGAAACATCACACCCCCAGAGTTTTGCTGCATGATTTTTGAAGATGGACTCCAGTGTTGAATAAATAAATACATTTTTCTTCTGAGGACCACAGTGTAAAGAGTCAGTCTTTCTCATTCAGTGGTTTTTGAGGTACTGCAACTTAGCATTCAAAGCGTGACAGCTGACTTCATATGACACTGAAAAGCAAATTCCTGTGGCCATGTTTAAAAAAAACTATGCATTCCTCACATGCCAACTATTTATTCATTTTTATTATTACTTTTCCCCTTATTATGGGGAAAAATAGTTGTGTCAGCCATTGCTGAATTAAATTAAAGTTTGGATTATAAAATGCCAACTTTGGGTGTTTTTGTGTCGTATTCAGTAGTTCCGTTCTGCCCTCACTATGTAACAAGTATCAATCATACAGAATAAATATGCATAAACCCAGATGATTTAGGAATGCCAAAATAAACACCGAGCAAACATAAAGCTCTACAAAAAAAACACAAAAAAAAGAAAACCTTTGTACCTCTCTTATTTTCACATATCCTACGTTTCCCAGTGGGTATGAAACACAACCACAAAATACACTTTCTCTTGACTGGTGTATCAGCTTTTATCCACATTTTCTTCTTGTATTCGACTCAGCAAGACCTTCATTCCCAATGGTTTTAAGACAGATTGCTTTAACAAATATTGCAAAAAATGTTTGCAGATACAATTTGTTAAAGACATTCGCCCAGACACACGTCTCTTTCTATCAAGTTACTTTTTAACCATGTAATTCCCTTGCAGTTGCAGAGGTGTGATTGTGTATGCCAAGTCTACTTAAGAGCTCACGTTTCAATTTTTGAAATTGAGTTTAAAAACTTGGTATAATTCAAATGGTAACTGGTGTCACTAATGACCTTTTTCAATAGTTTACTGTGTTAGGTGAGAAAACGTAATCGATTTTTCATCAGCCTGTTGTCGTAATGGTTCCTTCTTCCCATTACCAAGCCCCACAGTATTCCTACTGGACCAATCAGCATGAAATATGTATCTCCATAGATACTTTAATGCCCTGCTGATGTCTGCATTGTTCACCCTTTAGTTGTAAAAGTCTGGCTAATGTGATTGCTTTAAATGTTTTTTTTTTTTTAGTAATTTAGTTTTTTTCCCAAATGTTATAAAGGAACCAAAACTTTTGAAGCTTCCTCCACAAGATCCAATTTTAAACTTTATTTTTCAATATCTTTGAAAGGATGGCTGAGGCCAGCGTTCAGCTGATACAATGCTATTTTGTTGTCAAGGGTACTGGCGTCAGCATAATCAAAACGTGCTGGCTTTGGACCTAGCATCAAGTTGTCTGCAATGGGATTTTTTTTTTTTTTTTACCCACAGCTTCTTTGACAGTTATGAGAAACCACCATTAGTGCATTATGCATAATTGTACATGCACTACTATCAGGTGTCAGTGGAAGACAACGGGCAGCGTAGCTCTCTGTCGACTCTGGCACATTTGTTATTGTGAACCATCAGCATTTCTCTATGTAAATCTATCTCTATCTACAAAGAACCATTTTCCATTCTGCTGCCATGAAATCATTCTACCTACCCCTAGTAATGACCAACCTTGGAAGCAGAATCCACTCAATTTTTTTTCATGAAAGACAGTACATAAGATACAACTCCCTGTACAGTTACACAGCATTTATTAAAAAGATTGTTCCTTTTTATATTCTGCGATATGCATATACTAGAGGCCACCTGCCTTGGTAGTGATGAATGGTCCAAACTGTAAGGATGAATAATTTATTTGTGAATTGCTTTTAGCAGTATAGTATGTATGCTATACACCCCAGATTGCAGAAAAACAAAGGTCTGGAGTCCAAACAGGTTTGTCTTTAAAGTTTTACTACTTGCAGGGCAAAATAATGGAGTAAAATCACAGTTAGTTGCAATCTGGATCCTCCAACAGCTAAAAGCACCTAAAAACAAAATAACTATTCTGAAGTGGCCTTTTATGGGGCCTGATCTGCATCTTTATGAACGTTTGTGGAAGGAGCTGAAACGTGTAGTCTGGAGAAGATACCCTTGAAATCTGAGACATTCGGCGCAAAAGTCTCATTGAGAGTTCCAGAAAACGACTGATTGCAGTGATTGCCTAAAAAGGTTGTAAAACAAAAGATTAAGTTAAGGGTACCATCATCTTTGTCCAGGTCAGGTTCATTTAAGGGTGTGTATTGCCTGGCATCTGGCGATACAATTTGTATCCCGACACGATATGATATGTCCCGTTATTAAAGTGTGAGCCGATTATTACAATTTTTTTTTTTTTTTTAATATATGACTTCAGAAACAACTAATCTGTAAATTTGTACATCGTTATTATGTAAGAAACATATTTTATTGGCATATTTTACACTTCAAACATTGGCTTTAACATGCCATGTGCCAACAACAAATAAAAAACCAAAAAAAACAAACATACAATCTGCCTGTGGCTTTTAAATCACCTTTGACTTTCGTGCAACATGACTTTAGAGTTACATGATTTTAGTGATTTTAGAGGTATATGCCTAGAACAACAAATAAATGCAGAAAGTTAGTAGTTTCTTTTTAGATTTTATTGAAAAAACACAAGCTGGTCAACATGCCCAGGTTTCAGTTAAATAAAGGTTAAAAAAATAAATGAAACAAAGCATCTCACAAAAGGAGTGTTTTGTTGAGATGTTTTTTTTTATTATTATTATTTTGGTTTCCTTCCCCTGCAAAGTCATTTTAAGTTACCATGACATGCTGTTAAAAGGACACTAGATGGCGACACTGACCTAAAGCGTCACTGGGACTCTAAGCAATGTGCACCGGATGTGCTTCATAATCCAATCATAGACAATATATACGTAGGCGCTGCATCGACTGCTGCTGCCCACTAGAGAGGCGCGTCCATAGATATCATATATAAAGGCGAGTTGCCTTACGGTGGATTCTGCCACGGCATCACCGGTGGCCATCTTGACCCGGGCAGCTCTCTGACGGAGTCTGTGGAACCAGAGGGAAAATAAGTGATCTGCCTAACGTAAATATCTTATCTCGCTAAACTCTTGACGGATTTACATACAGTTTGCTTTCTTACAAAACGTTATTTACGTGGCTACAATTCTGCATGTTTTCAAATGTAAAAATTGCAGCTTTTCTCTTCCAAAAACGACTTATGTTATGATTCCTATAGCAATTTGCTGAGTGAAGACTAAAGATGCTAGACTTTTGTGCAGCCTACGGACGCTCGAATCGCCGTTCTGTTGAAACCAGAGCCCGTGGGATCACCTTTCACATGTAAGATATTACAATACTATGACTATATTTAGGATAATTGTTTGTTACTTAGTGGAAGTATTTACAATACAGATCCTGTTACAAAGGAACAGCGGGGCTGACATAATAGAATTGCATGATTGTTGTTTATACAAGGTTTTTAAGAATATGTTTGTTTACACAATCACTGAATGTTTCTTTTGGACACATTTTTATAGCTATTTTAATTCAATTCAATTCAGTGCCTTTATTAGTATGTGGTAAGTACATTTATTTATAAAGTGCTTTTCTCAGTGCTGTACAGAACAGAGGAGAAATTAAAGCAACAGGAGCAACACCATAAAAGGATAGTAAAACAAAGGTTAATATACAACAACAGGAGCAGCATCATAAAAGGATAATAAAAGTTAAAAATCCATTTGAAATCCATTTAACCAAAGGCTTTTCTGAAGAGCGCAATCTTCAAATGATTCTTGAGTCCATTCAGTGAAACTCCCGAAGGGACTGGTGCAGGTCAATCCACAGTCTGGAGGCCACAGCCTGGAACGCCAGGTCTCCCCGAGTTTTAAAATGAGTTTTTAGGATCTTTAGGAGACCCTGGCCTGAAGACCGAAGGGTGCGCCCTGAAGTGTAGGGGCACAACAGGTCAGCGATATACTGAAGAGCCTGATCATGCAACACACGGAAGGTCGGGACAAGAATTTTAAACTCAATGCAAAATTTGACCGGAAGCCAATGAAGATGAAATCAAATGGGGGTAATGTGGGCAGCAGCATTTTGTACGATTTGAAGTCTGTTCAGAGTCGACTTGTTGAAACAGGTGAAAACAGAGTTACAATTATCAATGCGATACGATATGCACGCGTGATCATTTCGAGATCTGATTTTGCCAACAGATTCCTCACTTTAGCAATATTTCTCAGGTGATAAAAACATTTTTTGGTCAGTTGATGACAGTGACCCTCCAAAAACATTGACTGATCAAACACAACCCCAATGTTTCTGAGGTTGGTTTTCACGGTTGAGCCCAGAGCACCAAGGGGAATCTTTTTATCCCTTCACAGTCGATGCAGCGTCTCCATATATAATGTCTATGGTCCAATTAAACGGAGAAAGAGTCACATGCGTCCATCTTTGTTGCTTCTTTCCCACGTTAACAGGTTAGTTTCTCACCTTTTATGTGATTACAGTTTTTTTAACATAATATGGTGCTCCAGTGATATATAGTCTGTCAGCTAAAACTGTAAATGTGTGTAGAAATGTAAGTAGTAATTGTGTACTTTATGAGTTTATTTCTTTGGCTCCTGGTCATTTGTGGGTTGTTGTGTTAGTACGGTATTGTATTTGTGGGTTTATCTTTGTGTGTGAAATCTTATTTTGTGAGTGCAATACATTGTTTGGTCGTTTAAGCTAATGCTAATGTATAGATAAAAATGTGCTTCATGAGTTCAGTGACAAGCCAGGAGTTAGTCATGTTTCTGATTGTTAATAAGTTTTTCAAGTTCATAGTGCGTGAGTAAATCAATAACTGCTTGTTCTGTTATATTAAGTAAATATTTAAAATATGTTTAGTTATGACAAAATGTACACTCTTAAATAAGAGGCTAAAAACAAGATGTTCAAATGAGAAAATATACATGATTGGTGATACAGAGTTAGATGACATGATTGTGATGTTTATTTTTGGTTTTATACTGAAAATATGTAAAATGAACATTTTGTGTAAACAACTGTGATTATAACAGTGCTTAAATGCAGACATAAATAATTGGAATAATTCATAAATGCAGTAAAAGTTTTATTTGACTATAATCCAACTGAATGGAGAAAGAGTCACATGTCCAGCTTTGCTGTTTCTTTCCCACATTTACAGCACTCCTCTCAGGAGGATTGTCTATATATCTGCCAGCGGAGACCCGCTACATCAGTTTCAAGTTATTTCAGTAACCATTGTGAGTTTTTCTTTCTTTATATGAAGGGTACCAACATTTTTGTCCATGAGTGTAGGTCCTCACCAGCTCAACACATATGCAGTGAATGTGCAGATATAGGAAAGCAATTTAAATGCATTGCAGTCACAAACATCACACAGTAAAGAAGTAAATTGTATAAATAGACACCTCAGGGCTTTAAAGGTCACTTCAGGGCAATGAAATATATATGGTATTATAGGAACCTACTCTGGTGCTCCATCTCTCATCTTTTGATCATCTTCATTCCGATTCCTTTGATCAGTGCTTCATCTCTAGTGATTGGCAATGATGCGCATGGTCTGATGTGCAGATGAGACAAAGATAGAGCAAAGTAGTTGAAAAGGAGCTGAAGGGCTGCAAGGCACCAAGACATGATCCAGTGTAATTAGACATTAGCACCCAGCAGGAAGTCTGCTAACATGAGCTGAACCCCGGTTAGAATGATTATCAGGGATAACTCACTTAAATGAGCACACAACAGACCACCGGACTCATGTAAAAGAGAGCTATGACTGGATGCTTTTGTAATTACTACCTCATTAGAACATGCAGGGCAACTGGTTTTATTGCAGAATTTCTTGGGTCTAAAATAGTCGTCCATGCACAGTTGCATCGACTAAAATAGAGCCTTAATGTTCCCTATTTACACGGAAGCTGGTTTTAAGTTATGGTTGTTGCAGGTGCTGCTAAAGTCTCTGGTCAAAGATTTGTTTTTAACATTGAAATTATGTTGTTTCTGCCATTGGCTTGCCAGAGCCCACCAAACACCCAAAGTCATTTAGACATTCGTTTTTTGGGTTAAAGCAGAACTAAGTAACTTGCTCTTACAGCTCCCCCTAAAGGTCCCTTTTGGTTATGTCACTGTCGTAAACACTCCACACCCCCCACCGCCTGCCCCACCCCACAGCTACATGCGCACCTTTGTTCTAACAAGACGGTGGCAACCGATGACTGAAAAATCCTAATGCAGTGGCACTAAGGTGGCTTTCACACATATAGTCCCATGTGACCATGTGAACAGTATGAGGATGAGATACAAGTAAAATAAATTAATGATGTGGGAGTAATACGGAAGGGAGTGTGGAAATGTGTGTGATGTGTTTGTGTGCTGACAAAGTGGCTCTGGCTGGATGGATATTTGTGTGTGTGCTGCCTGATGGAGCGCTGGATTGCGAGTGTGTGCGCGTGCTTGTTGCCGCAACAGCAGTGTGTGTGATTGCTGTGTTGCTGCTGAGCTGTCACCGCATGGAGTTGCTCTGTTCCTTGGACAAAGGTCTTCTCTGCCTTTTTTTGCTGGCGCCGCCATGATATGAGTTTGATAAAAGTTAATTTGTAGACAACCGTGTGTAGCCACAGGGCTGGTCATAATCTAGCATTAGTTTGTATTGGGCTGCCGGAAAGCAGTACGTCTTGCCACTAGGTTGGACACAGGAAAGTTGCAAGTGCGGTTTTCTGGCCAGAGACAGCAGGGGGAGATGAAAGATCCCCCAATCACCCCATAAACACTTGTATTACCCTCACAGGGACTATGAGAAGGATTTATTAAGGTGAAAAAGTTACTTACCTTCTTAGCCTTGATTTATCCCAAATTTAGTGGTCGTCGAACGGTCCAATAATAACGTAATTTAGTCTTATTTAGTCATTGAAATTGTTTTTTTACCATCCAACTTTGTCCAAATTTAGCCTCAATTTGTCATTGAAATTTAGCTGTCATTGGATAATCCAACTCTGTCAAATTTTAGCCCATTTGAATTTGTTGAAATCGAGTTGCTATTGGGCCTTCCAACTAGGTCTAAATTTAGCACACTTGGTACAAGAGTGGCCCAAAAATAGTCATTGGATTTCTCATTTGGGGTGAGTAGCTCAACAATTTTAACCCTTGTATTTGGGCTAATTTGGACCCATTTTGCCAAAAAAATAAGAAGAAATGGTACTGTAACAATTTCAAACACAACAGCCCACAAACATAAACCAAAAATACAATTCTGATCCTGGTACAAGTTGACTACAAAGGTTCCCACAATTAAGTATACATTTTGGGACGGTAAGGTATAAAACTTTTCATTAATTAAATAATTAATTAACAAAATTCATCTTGAGTGCATAGTACTACGCCCAGGAAAAGGACAGCACTTTCGACCATATTTATTATACCATAACAAGACTTTTCACCTTTCACTTTTCCACAAAATTTTGACGTTTAGACGTATGGCAAAGACGTCTATTCAATTTTTTTTTCAACCATATTTTGCAGGGTAAGAGATCTGTTTTCAGAAGCTCATTGCACATTTTGCAGCTCAAAATAACATAACACAAAGCGTTTTTGTTGGAATGAAGAAAACATCTTCCCAAATGGTCAATGCAGAGGTGGTGCTCTTTAATATCATAGACTGCTATAGCTTATCGCTACAGGCATTGACAGGGGCCGACCCTGAGGGACCAGAGGAGATAAACGTGGCTCACAGACAAAAACAACACTTGACTTTTCCTTTTCCTCTGCTACAGCTGCATGGGGATTTACAGAGCAGTTGCGTGTTCTTCGATTTGAATACAAAATCTATTTAGAAGTGAGAGAGAGAGAAAAACAGCTCACTCCCACTAGAGTGGGATCAATCATCAACTAATTTTACTAGACTGCTCAAGTGAGACACAGCTGGGAGTCCAGGCTCCCCAGGCAGGTGTTGGTGCAGGACGGCTGCTCTGAAACATGGCATTAAAGTCTGCAGGCATGATTAAACTGTTGGTGTTTGCAACCCACAATTACACACACACACACACACGGCACACTGGGGGGGGGGATTGTCTGTAAAACTTGAAAAATATACATTGTGGAAACTTGTACCAAAAAAGAACAAGAGGAATTGGTAAAATCACAGTAACTCTTTGAACTTCATTATTATTTATTGATAACCATGAAATTCAAAAAACCACAGGTTGGCTGCAACAGCATAATGCAGTCCAACAATTTTTCACATTTCTTTTTGATATCGCTCTCAACAGCGTGTCTGATCTGATAACACCTACAAGGACACTTCACAATAGTTACTCCCAGGGATGTCTGGTAATACCTGCTGCCAACCTCCTCTGTTCCTGGTTGTACTGTACATGCAAAGGTTATCTTGTTGATGCAATGCTCCTTTTTAGGACTACCAACTGGCTTTACCTTTTTAAAACATGATGATTGATGATATGTGCACTAAGTAACCAATAATACAAAGTACATGGATGATACAATTGACAACAATGTCTTAAGGATTGAGTTGCACATATGTTTTATTAGTTTAAGGATGAAATAAGATGTGAAGTTGTTCCAGCAACTCAACTAAAGTGTCTGAGTTCCTGTGACTCCATAAAGTGTCTGAGTTGCTTGTTTCGCTTCATTTTACATTTTTCAGTCAATTATATCAGCAGGAGTGACATAATTGGATCCACTGTGCTTCTTTGACATGTTTGATTCCCTGCATGATCCCTGAAATCACCGACTAAAATGTGGAAAAATATAAAATAAGACCTTTCTGTTCTTTGTCTTCTCTTACTCCTTCTGCTTGCATTGAGAATGCATTTTAGATTCACTTCCTCGCATTCTAGAAAAAAAAGCTCCTTTAAAACAACAAGCAAGGGATGTCGGCAATTTTGACAATTTCTTAATTTTTATGACTTGACAATGCCAGAAACGATTTTCTTCAAGTAAAGAGAGTAATTTCAGTGTTTCCTAAGTGCAGTTTCTGCAGTCTGTGCACCCTTCTCATAGCTATACCATTAATTCTATGTAAATTTTGTCTTGCCGTGTCGTATCTCTTTTTTTTTAATTTATTTTTTTACCACTTACTGATACGTGTCAAATAAAAAACAGCTCTGTGTTATATTGAATCTGACATTTTTAGATCATGCATATTTTATACATGTTTTTTACAACTAACTAACTTTGCTAAAATGTTTTAATAAATAAATGTTGAAAAGCTCTGCAGGAATAAATTGTAGGAGCCAGAGCTCAACTAATCGCTCTGAAATTAGAATTTTGAGACATAAAATAAATCAAGTTCTTCAATCAGCATCTCGCCAAAATACAACATAACACCATCACATCACAAAATAGAAATATTGCTATCAGAATGAAAATAGAAATTGTCCACTTATAAGAGAAACACACAGTCACGAGAGTCATCCTGTTATTTCATATGTAGGTAAAGGAAAGCTATACATTTATGATGTGTGATTTAAAACATGTATGAGTTGAAAATGAAAAGGAATGCACATTATGCCATACAGGTACATGTTTACAAAAGACCTGTATAAGAAGCAGGCACATATGTATATGATTCATTAAATACAGTAAGTTTCCATTTGGTTTTCCAGTAAATATTTATATTGTTTTTATGAAAATGTATGAATCACTCATTCAATCAATATTGTGTCTGTTTCATTTTTTAATTTTTTATTTTTTTACAAAAGAAAAATTCTATTTGTATTATGGAAAATTTAAAAGGTCACCCATCCTGAATATGGGTAAAATAAATCAGTTCTGCAGAAAAAGGGTGTATAAATGACTCTGCATCAGTTGCCACATCTGCCTAATAGCAGTCTTTGCCAATAATGCCACAGATGGCTAAACTAATAATGAGGTTTTTGGGGCAATCTTTTTTTTTTTACATTGCCTAACTGATGGCAAATTGGTTTGTAATGTCATCTATCTGCAACAAAACACCTTCTAATATAGAAACTAGCTCCGCCCATGGAAACAGGCATCAGGACATCTACAAAATGAAAATGTCAAACACATTTGAGTGCAAAAGAAGTGGAAAATCCTTCTAAAAGCTTTTGATAGGATGGGGTGACAATAAGCCAGATAAGAGGTGTTTAGTGGAAACATTTGCCTCTCAGACTGTAGCGTCCACCTAACGACAACATCACCAGAGAAGAGTTATACGAGCATCAAATGAAAGAATAGGAAACTCAATGTAAGAAATTGGAATTTTTTATTTGGTAAAAGTATTCCACTCATGCCATGTCTTTATAACCCGCCACCAAATGTCAGTCCTGCAATAGCAGACATGATTGCAAATAGTAGCAGGTTAATTAAAAAATATCACAACCCAGGGTATTAACACGGCTGTGTCACAAAGAGCAGAATAAAGTTTTCCAGAGTCAGTGTGACCAATGTTTGGTTTTAATTACCTACAGACTCCAAGCCATTACTGAGAACTGCAGGTTTCTAAAATCCTTTATATGCAAACTGACATTACTACTACTTTTTTTTTTTTTTCAAGAAACTTATTCCAACTGGCTTATATGAGCATTTACATGTAGACTGAAAATTGATTCTATATGTGCATTTTACTGTTGGGCTGTAAGTCTTTACGATCAAATGGAGACAGTTGAAATCGCGCTGCTTGCAATTTAGGTTAGAGTTTAATAGGTTTAATCACAATGTGAAATAATTACATTCAGATTCTCTAGGTGCTTTTTTGTAGTGGTATTGTAGAGCATGCATACATATTCCTGCATCCGTCTGATTGAACAGAGTTTAATGAGGTATTCACTATCAGGTCAAATTCATATAAAAAAAAGGAAATGGAGAGGAATCAAGCACTCAATACACACAATATTAAAGCTGCCACACCCAATTTTTTTTTGGTTTGATAATATCATAGTGTATGCTTCATTGATCAATGAATCAAAAGAAAAAGGTCAAAATTGTCACAAACAGTACTTTTGTTGAAATTTTCTCACATTGCATTGTGGGATGTGGAGTGGCGGAGACGGATGCAAAAAATATTTTTTCTTCATCAGATATTATGGGAGAATACCGGGAACAAAATACAACAAAATTGTGTCAAGTACATTACTGTTCTCCTGAAAAACCAAGTTCAGTCAGGACCGCTTTAGTCAAAATAAATGATTTATTGATTACAATTTTATATTTGGCGGTATGGGCCTGTTCCGGGTCCTCCTTGCCCTTTCCACATGCTTACGTGGAAAGCCAGAGGCAGGGTGAGCACTCCTCCCTGCCCTACCATGAGCCTTCATGGAAAGGCTAAAGCAAGGAGAGCGATTGGAAGAAACCCCCTGGAACAGAGCAGAGGAGACGTCAATAACAACAAAATAACACTCATTTAGTTGGAAACATTAACCTGATGGAGTTGGGGTGGAGGTGGGTTGTGAGATGCTTGCTGAGGAGGCATGAAGACAGCTGTCACAGTTTAAATAGTGTATCCTGTATGCTTTGGCCAATAGGGAGCCGAGAATGGAGTCATCTGGGCTGTTGGTTGATTAAAGGTGTGTTTCTTTTTTTATTTTAATTTTTTTTTTTAAAGGTGTGTTTAAGATCAAATGTCTTCATCTGATTGGGATGAGGTAAAGCTGGCTTGACATCCATGGCCTACCTGAACCAACGCTATGCTCAATAAATCACAGTAAGAATGAAGTGAAAAGACTTCAATGTGTCTGTTTACATCCCACAATGCATTGGATGAAAATGTCAGCAAATGTAGTGTTTAGAGTGGAGATGAAAACAAACTTTCAAGCAGCAATTTTGAAATTTTTTATCTTTAAAATAAATGAGGCATACACTATTAATTCATCTAATAAAAAAAGATTGTGTGTTTCAGCTTTAAACAACAATTACCCTCGTACTTTTAAAACAGAAAAATAAAATTTTAAAGGTCCTATATCATGCAAATCAACTTTTATGAGTTTTTAACCTTGTTACAATGTTAATTCCTTATCAAAACACCCCCAAAGTATTATTGGGATTCCTTCCTGCATCTCTGAGATATCCTCAATAATCCTGCTCTCAGAGCATCTTCTCTGCCCTCTTCTGAAAAACAAGCAGCTCAAATGTTAGTGACATCACTAGAATTCTGAACCGTCCCCTCCAGGAAGTGCCTGCTGGTGGTGCCGCACCTCCACAGTGAAAATACACGCCCATTCTCTCTGGTGCTAGACTAGAGGCATGCGAGCGGCCGAAGAACATCTGTTTGGATGGTCATTGTCCTTTCTTAACCAGTCTGCACAGGAAAAAAGAAACAGACTGTTTTTGTACCAAACGATAATGTCTGGTAACCGAAAATGCGTGTTTGACTGCGAAAGTCCTCGGAATTTGTTCAAACTTCCTAAAAAAAAAAAAAAAAAAAAGTCTACTCTCCAGAAGTGGTTGGAATTTATCTCTGGGAGTACGCGACACACCATCCAGCATCCGTTAGTCTGTGACCGTCACTTTACAGATCACTGCTTGGTGAACCTTGGCCAGTTCCAAAGTGGATTGTCCAGTAAATTACGTCTTCAAACCGGAGTGATTCCCACATTAAAACCCACTGATGGAGAGGTCACAGCCGTGAGTAAAATAAACCTCGAGCGAAATGTTAGCCATACTCACTTCTTTGTGTGCCTGTTGCCCATGCTGCCGGGGCTCTAGGGCTAAGTCATGAAATGGGAGGCACTCACACGGGGAGAGGCGGCGCTCCAAAAAACCGTGTGTCTCAACTTCCGGGTTAAAAGAAAATAAGTAATATTTGTTAATAAATTAGTATTCTATTTTGCAAAATGTAAAATGTTACCCATATGTGGCTGTGGTTGATTTTGGAAGGTCTTAATATAGCATGATATAGGACCTTTAACATGAAAAGAGACAAATATTCCTCCTTTGCAAACTGACTTTTCCCACTAAATCCAACAAGATTCATCTACTTTGATGCGTTTATACAGTGGAGCGTCCCTGTCACCTGTGTGTACCATAGAAAGACAGAGCAAATATAAATCAAAGTCTTTCACTTGATATGCATTGGATGCTTTCCGTCTGTTCTGATAGAGATGCCTCTCCAAACAGTGGTTTGAAGATAAGAGGTGGGCCCGGCTCTGTTTGCTAGAGTGGTGGAACAGTGGTGAGGGACGGAGGGTCACCGTAGTGATATGAAACTTGTCAAATCCTGTTCTGGATGGTGCTTTAACAACTAGACAATGCAAATTGTCTAAGAGAGGTGCGTATAGGAAAGAGGCAAAGAAAGGGAAAGAGAATGAGATGCCAACTCTTGGGTTAACTGCTAATAAACTGTAATGACCCGCGTGTGTGTGTGTGTGTGTGTGTGTGTGTATATGTGTGGGCACGTACAAGTCTGCTTGCTTTGCACTATGATGGGAACCTAGTCCAGGACTGATGAGATGCTTCAGGGATAATGCCAGGCGTGGAGTTGATATGTGATTTGGGAAAAGGCTTTATGCAATTTTTTACTCATTATTCTTAATCAGATACTTCAGCGTTTTTCCCCCCTCACACCCCTTCCTCTCACCCAACCACCACGACTACCACCATGCTCCCATTCTTTCTGCTGCCTTCTCATATCCTCAGTCTGGAGGCTGACAGTGACAAATAGTGGAACACCACTGCGCTATCTCTGCACGACTGGAGGGACAAATTATTACAGGTTATTTTCCTCTTCTCTTCAAAAGCCAAGCTCATTCGTGTGACACCCTAGGATACACAAAGGCTTTCATTCTAAACGCTCTGTCAGTTCATGGATAACACGTTGTTAGCTTACACTCATTGCTTGGAATTTGTGGATTTTAAATATAATACATTTTTTACATTATATATTCCTTAAAAATGTACATTTTCATTTACGTAATTTGATTAATGTAGCCTCATTTGTTGACTAGTACACACGATTTTATACAGGGATGGCCTGAGGGCAGGGCAGCCAATGGTTAGTGTTGTTGGTTCCAAGTGGACAGATTATGGGCTCTCCGATGTTGAGAATAAGTGTCAGACGTACAAATACATGAATGCAGCATGCACAGTTAAATTAATAAAATCTGGTTGTGGTGCCCGTTTTTGCACAAAATCTTAGCACCTTCCACGTGGAGGTTGTACCTGTCACAGCTTAACTCACTGTGATGGCTGTGGTGGATGTTACAAGGATAAGACACGGGGGGAATGAAAGGCAACAAAAAGAAAGGATGGGATAAAAAAATAAATGATCAAAAATAAAACTAATGATGGTCTATATTAAAAGCTACCCAAGTACAAAAAAATAGTAAATTGTGATTAATGTAATAAAAAATTAAATTGCTTCTCTTAGGCTGTGCTGTGCACCTGCAGCTGTGCTCTCCTCTCCTCTCCATGTCTCAGCTGCACAGTTGAGGTTCTGAAGTTTACAGAAAAGTCAACCACACTTGCCAGAGCAGTGACAAAGAGCGCTAGCCCTAGAAACAGCGCTGATCAGCTGCGTGATGTGCGCAGCAATGGCCCAAGTGGCTTGAGTGTGTGACACACAGCTCTGACCTCCTGTGCAATGACGTGTAAGCCATATTTAAGTGCTGCAGATGGCATTTTTGCTTTCTTTTCTCAAGATCATTAATAGTTTTAGGCCTTTCTTTATTTGAGATCTTCGTTGAGTGGTCCTTTTGTGGTTACAGAATTTACAAATGGCGACTGTTTTAGCGGATGGAAGTCAAAGTCAATTCAAGCATTGGACATGTGTCGAGAAACAAAACTAAAGTGCTATAGACATGCTATATTTGCCTCACTTTTTCTCTTGCTGTGAAAATCTGCTTTTGCTTAGCCTGGCAATAAGCCACACCCACTTCCTTACTTTTTGTATGAAAGTGGGTATGGTTATGCAGCCACAGCTCACCTCCTCAGCTCGAAGAAAACCGAACTAATCACAGCCTCACAGAAAGAACATCATATCTCCAGCACCAAGCAGTGTCAAAACAAACATGGCGCCGACCATGGAAAAGCAGCTTGGATCTGCGCTCTGCTCTATTTTATATCATTGAAACCACAACAAGAAGACACTTTAAAACCATAAGTCTGTATTGTACGACACGCCATTTTCTGCTGCCAGCTCCGTTTAAGGAAAAAGATCTACGCTTGTCGTGCTATTATCGTCAGGTCCACTTAGCATGTGATTGGTTACTCTGCACGTTTGTCCCGCCACCAAAACTCAAACACCTTGTGAGCGCTTCCAGACTAATTGCCTGTATTAAAAATTGAATAATACAAGGAGATTAGGATGGATTCCAGGCTTGCTGCTGCTGCCATATTAATTAGTAAATCTGCATAGCTAAGAAATGTGTCAATTTCTTTAGACAACAGTGACATTTTCAGTTCATTCAACAGGAATTTAATATTTTCTATGCATTCATTGACATTAAGACTTGATCCACTTTTCTGAAATAGACACTTTTGGCTGTCATTTTAATTTATCAGTCTGTTGAATTAAGGTCATGATATAATGTACTTTAAATAAGCCACAATAGTTTGGTTGGCTCAATACTGCATTTACTTGCAGAGCAGTTATTCTCAATAGAATTTTTTTCACTAGGCCA
This sequence comes from Gouania willdenowi, assembly GCF_900634775.1. Lineage (NCBI taxonomy): Eukaryota > Metazoa > Chordata > Actinopteri > Blenniiformes > Gobiesocidae > Gouania > Gouania willdenowi. The sequence goes on along the minus strand of NC_041047.1, from coordinate 16,989,251 downwards.
GTTCTGGATAAAGGACAAGTCTGTATTCCTATGTGAAGGTACCCATCAGGGGAACAACTCATAAACATGTCATCTCTTCTCCAGGGAGAAAGCTGAGCAGCCGATAAGATACGCTAGACAAGAAACAAGTGGCCTGCATAATTTCCTTCACTGCAACTGACACCTTTTCCTTGTGTAGGCACAAGACTGGGCTTAAGTGTGATGGCTATGCATCATTATGCCTTGGAAATGGAGGGTGCAAAAGAGCATCCTCAGTGACTGGCTTACATCTGACAGTTGGCCTTGTTTTACATTAGTCACATCAATTCTGATCCCCTCTCTCCACTGAGGTGGAGATCAAGTGGCACAGACTTTAGTAACCAATGGAAAATAATTCATGAGTCAAATATTTTGATTTAAAAAAACAAAAAAAAACAAACAAAAGGACTAGCAAAACACAAGGAAGTCTCTGTAACAAAGTTTGAAACCACCACAGGAAGAATATTTTTCTTTCTTTGTATAAATGAGTATGGCTTTTTTTTATTTAACACTGCTAACAAAGTGACAATACATTTAATTTAGTACTTATATTATAGCTGTCAAAGTTAACATGTTTTAAAATTTCATGGACAAAAGACATTTAGGAAAAGGATTTGACAAAATGAAATACTTTGGTTGCATTTAAAGATTTTCTCTTCTATTGAAGTTGGATCCATTAATTTATTTTAGTTGACTGAAAGAGCTTTCAAATGGTTTAAATTTTCATCAGACACTCTCAAACCTTCTTTACATACACACAGAAGACATGGCTGTAAACACCTAATCCTTCCATTGATAGACATTGTTTTTGGCATTTCTTTAATATCAACTTGATAACTTGTTTGAATTGATATTATAATATAGTTTAAACACTCACTAGTCATTTTATTACATACACTTTAACTTCTTCTCATAAAATTAGCTAACCAGATCATAATGTGCCTCAGTGTACAGGACTTTGCTTTTAAAGACGCATGTGATTTGGCCAAGATTTGAAAAGAAGTGCCAAATTTGGCCCTCTAAATTCAAAATTGCAGACTTCCTGTTGGATTTAGGTTGTTAGTCTCAATTGCATTTGTGCTAGTCACGGTCCAATGCATATACCTACCAAATGCCATCCAGCTAGGTTGATCCAGTGAAAAGTTTTAAACTCTAGGTGGCCCAAAAGAGTCTTGAAATTGCATCAAAAATGACATGTTAAATTTTTCACCAAACTATACCATTGTGCCAAATTTCATGAAATTGCACCCCCGAGAAGGGCCTCAAAAGTCCAAAGTAAAGTGGCGGTAAAAGAAAAATTCTCACAGGAACAATAGGGCCTTTGCATCACATTTGATGCTTGGGCCCTAAAAATATGACAACAATTTGGAATTACATGGTTTTATGCAAAACAAATTGGTCACACAAAGTGATCTAATTTTCATTTGAGTCCCAATAAAACAAAACTTTTCTGCTTAAACTGCTACCTCACAAACAATAATGCATTTTAACATTTTAATTGCATGCAACATGTAAATATCCACAGTGCAGTCTGGAAGTCATATGTGAACCTCTCGGCTAATTACTTCTCCAAGATCTAAACAGAGTCAGAACGGAGTCAGCCAACCTGAGTCCAATCAATGTGACGAGATTGAAGGTGTTGCTTAGAGCTTGCCCTGCAATAGAAAACATATGCCAGTTTTATGTTTGCTGTTCTTAAGAAGCAATGCTTTATGTGCCTTAAACAAAAGAGCTCTCTAAAAGCCTTGAAGTTAAACAGGCCACGGTGAGACAGATTGTCTATAAAAGGCGCTGTTGCTGCTCTCCGTATGTGGCTATCCTGTTAGGATGACTGCAAGAGCACAGCGCAGAATGCTCAATGAGGTGAAGAAGAATCCTCGAGTGTGAGACCTACAGAAATCCTTTGCACATGCTAAACATAGCTGTTAACAAAACTATGATTTACAAAAAGCACCTAGATGTTCCACAGCAATACTGGCAAAATACTAAAAGTTGACTTTGGGAAGAACATACCAAGAATATTGCGGAATGGTCCAAAAGTCTTATTTATCGTTGTGCAGGTCTGAACTGTAACTACAGGGAACATTTTGTTGATGCTGTTTAGCAGCAATAACCTCAACCAGACATTTTAACCAAAGGTTCACGGTATTTGAAAATCCTACTTTGAATGTTATTTTGTGTTCAAGAGGAACACAACATAAAATAGTTGTTTATGAGGTATTACCAGAGGTGAAAGTAACTGATTACAAGTACTCGCGTTACTGCTATTAAGTTGTTTTTATGGGCACTCATACTTTTTGAAGTATATTTCTAAATCAGTAATTTTATTTGTACTTAAGTACATTTTAAAAGTAGCAAAGTAATTAGTTACATTTCTACACCCAACTGCGTAAATGTTTTTTTGTTTCAAAATAATCAATTGACATTATGAAATTACAAAAAATGAAATGACCAGACAAACATTAAATGCGTGACATCATAGCCGCCCAACTAGATTAAACGTAACGCACATCGCCAAAACAGCACTGAATGCCGGTTATTTGATTGGTTTTAGAGTTCATAAGTGTAGCTATACTTAGAGCATGAGAACATTTTTATTTTGAATTGAAATCATTGGTGCTATTTTGTTTTAAAAAATAAACATGGGGGGTGAAAGTAGTAACTTTGAGTACAATTTAATTCAGCTACTTTTTACTTGTACTTGAGTATTTTATGTATGACTTACTTGTACTTCCACTTAAGTAGAATCTATCAATACTCTTTACACTTCTGAGTATTACTTTAAGAAGACTTATTTTGTTGTTCAGTTATGGATCTGGTTCAGATCCCATTCTGTGACATATTTACACAGAAATCCAATTCTCAGTTTTTTCTGAATTGGTTTTTAGGGCGGCTCGTTGTAAATATCACATCAGCTAAGAACTGGAGACGGAGGCTACAGGTTGCACAGGCTCACAAGTTGAACATTTATAATTGTTAATTCCATAAATCTAATTTAGGTTACTGTAAAACGTGGGGTGCGGTTTGAGGAGCCAAAACATCTGCTGCATCTGTTTGTTGCTATTGTAGTAAAGTAAAAGTTTTCTTCAGCTTTAAGAAGCTAATAGAGTTCTTGGCCTATAAAACAAAACCAAATTTGTCAAAAGACCTAATATTAACCAAAATTAGAGTGGCTGATTTATTTAGCTGTACTTTAAGCTAATTTACCAACACACTTACTTATTCGTGCTGATTTAGAAGGACTTCAGCTTAGAATCCAAATTAATAAATGAAAGATCTAACAACTCCAGCCCTTATAATGGATCAAAGGCTGCTTAATTTTGTGCATTAATTACTGCCGAACTAATGAAATGGCCCGTCACTCTTCTCATAAACCAGTAAACAGAGAGGCAAAAGAAACTATGCTTCAGGCTTTAGCGTCATTATGTAAAGACACTATTAATCATCAGAGTCCCAAGATCCTCGCCATTTTATTTTCTCTCCTTCACTTGCCTAATGTTTACCATCAGCGAAAAGTTTTATTTATGAGTTTTGTCGTGAAGTTCTGTTTCACAAGAATCCATTCACTCATTCATGCAGTATGAGCATCGAATTAGCATCACATTACTTGCAATAATTAGGCCAATGAGGGCCAGATGTCGGGGTGTATGATAAATGTGTTGCAAAATGTCTGGCCTGGCTTTTAGGTTGCAATCACTTATTAATGTGATGTTTTACTATCAGCCATCAGCTGCTGAGTTCCGCTGAGTGTTGCGTTGGAGAGACTAAATCGATTCGACCTGCATTGTTGATTCACTACAGGCTGGTGCGTCACAAGTTATTGTCGGGAAATTGCCCATTTAACTGAGAATCGTCAAGGCAAGAAATGCCACATCATATATATGCATATGTTTTGTCAAAAGGAGAATTGTGAGAATATTGGGGTTAACATATTTACATTTTTTTGAAATAATTATGAAAGCTATACATTCTTAAAGTCTCTATCCTCCAGTAAAGAGACCTGGGATCACTCATACAGCATTCAAACTTTACAAGTTGTCACGTCCTCTCCATTAAGCCACGCGCATCTAACATCATCTGATGCTACACTTGACAGATGAGGATGAAATGAAGTGTGACAAATGCAGTTAGAGTGATCTCATTCAAAATGCATTTTCCAGATACGATTTATTTCAGTAATATATCACATCAAACTTCATAGCTTTTCATTTAGCAGGGTTGCATCTAATATTATAAACCACCAGCAATGACAGCCAAACATTTTGAAATTAATGACTGGGTTGGCAGATGTTTGGAATTTAATTTGCAAGAACATTTTAGGGATGGATTTTTCAAAGCTGTACTTTGTTCTGACTGATGACCTCTGTTTTATTAGTAGTGCTGTGTTGACAATAGTCACAAGTGAGGGAAATTTGATGGATCAATCTCGGACTGTTTGTCCAGAGTGCCTTTGGAAAGCTGGAAAACCTCCATTTTATCCCAATGGCGGCAAATTAATGTATTTGTGAATGCTAAGCTGGTTGAAATGTTTTTGATATAAGTAAAGTCAGTGCATCTCACAAGACCACAAGAGTCAAACTCATGGCCCGGGGCAAAAATCCAGCCCTTTGGAGGATCCAATTTGGCCCTCAGGAAAAAAGAAATAAATAATGACAGAAAATATGAATCAGTGTGTAAATTATAATACATTCATTTTATATAGCGCTTTTTTGGACACTCAGTCACTTTACAGAATTAATCTTAATGGTGGTAAGCTACTATTGTAGCCACAACAACCCTGGGGCAGACTGACAGAGGCGGGGCTGCCATAGTGCATCAACGGCCCCTCCGACCACCACCAACATACTACATTCATACGAGGCAATGTGGGTGAAGTGCCTTGCCCAAGGACGCAAATGACAGATACCACTGGGGTGACTGCCACCCCACGGTGGCACCTGGAATTCTCAGTGGTTTCCCATCAAACTACTAACCAGGCCCAGACCTGCTTAGCGTCAGAGATCTAACGAGATTGGGCAATGACAGGCTGGTATGGCCACCAATTAATAATAATAATAATAATATTTATTTGTTCAAATTAATATATAAAAATGATGCTGCATGATTGCATTTTTAATGTTAAACAGTTGAAAAAACTCAATTCTTACAAAATCCTTCAATTTTCCTTAAATTATGATGTAATATTTCCCTTGATTAAATAGAAAATGGTCACAAAATCTAGGTATTTTAAAGTCATCTAGTATTGCTTTGATATCTTGAAATATTTCCTACATATTTTGTATTTAATGTTTAAGTAGAAGTACAAACTAGGGCACAATAATATACTCTTTTTCCCAGCATACAATCTGTGGCCTACTTGAAAAAAAACTGCACCGAATTTGGCCCCTGAACTAAAATGAGTTTGACATCCCTGGTTTATAGTATAATAGTCAAGTTTTTATAGAAAAGTCAGTACATCTCAGTAGACATCTAAAAAGTGACAATGGTTTGCCTCCCTTTATAAGAATCTTTTCAGGGAGAAAGTATTCATGAATGCTTGGAATAAATATTTTCTCTTAGTAAGAGTTGATAGAAAGTTGCACGACCCAACAAATTTATTTGATTACGACAACCTTTATTTCTGAAATGCATTCAAATCAACATCACCACAACTTCACAGAATGATGCAACTCAAGGTCCCAATCTTCTAATTATGCAATATAAATGCAAATACCTTCCGTTGAAGTGACATTGCTGTCAGCAATATGTACTATTATCACTCTCAGTTGCAGTGGATGCTTCCAATAACCCGTGCGTTCTGGAGGACAGATATTGCTCTGCATATAGTCATGTGCGGCTGAAAAGAATCTCCCGAGCCGTTGAAGAAAAAGGAAATAAAGAAAGTAGGGGATTCAAAAGGTCACCTATTCTTTTTCAGCAGCTTACACTTAGCCTGTGTTGTGCTGCTTGGTGCATTGGTTTACAAATAAATTCCTCCCATAACTTTTTTTCCCATCTCAAGAGAAAACATGAAGGCTGGCACTTGAACTAGATTTATACAATGTAGAAATCTCTGCTTCGCCCTCTGAATGTCCTCACAGTGGTGAGCTGTGGTGCCTTCAGTGGACATTTAAAGAAGGATAAAACACTCATTTTGAGAAAATATCAATTCTCAGCCTACTGAGCAGTAGGGGTGTGAACCTCTGGTTACCTCACGATACGCAAGAACAAAGCTCACGATAACGATTATCGATATATTGGTCAGAAATCAAGCTACAATAATCTATGACATAACAAGAAAGAAAAAAAAAAAGGTTAAGTGAAAAAATATATTTTTTTATTTTATATCTCTGAAAGACAATAAATTGAAAAAGTGTCCTATGAACAGTGACACTATTTTAGTGCAACATTTCTGTAAATAAGTGTCAACATACCAATGTAAATGAATAAGTATCTCCAATAGTGCTTTTTGTAAAAAAAAAAAAAAAATAGGGTTTTTCTTACCAGTGACACCATTTTAGTGCAATATTCCAGTAAACAATATATTGGTTCCTTCAACAAACATTGACAAAATTTCTGAGAAGACCTACCTGCACATTTTAGTGAAAAAGCAGAAAAGGTTTTGAAAACAATTTTAAAAATTTTAAATAAAAAAATTATTCTTATTATTATTATTTATTTGTTTATTTTTTAAATTGATACTTAGCGCTAGCATATCTTTAATCAATTGTGCGAAAAAATATAGCAATATTTCGCCATATTGAGATATCGTCACACTCCTACTGAGCAGCAGTGGTTTTGGTCCTCCTGGTATGCTAACCTAACATTAGTAAAGCATGTTTATATCTGCTAAGATAGCCACCGATTGATTTTCAAGAGAAAGAAGAAATAAAACACAACCATTAATCTATTTAAACTCAAACATATTCAATCAAAGAGAAATGTAATGAAAGAAAAAAAAATAACCTCATGACTATATGATATTTGACTTTAGTGCCTGCTGGCCATCTAATGTTACTCATCCATCAGCTCCTGCTCCTGTGACTCCCCCAGCTCCAAACACAACTTTAAAGAAACATTAATAGATACTTAGCAACATTAAATGGGACCCAGGGTCATAGTATCTGAATGTTGGCAACAACAGGACTTTGAACAGATTTTTCATGGTTTTGAAAACATTTAATTAGTCTCCAGAGCTCTTTCAGTGTTCCTTCTCTTTGTTACATGATATTAGTCTGCTGAACAATAGAGCTTATCAACTGGAACAGAGAAAACTAATGAGCCGTCTTGAAAAAAAGGATGAAAATTGAGCTCAAGCTGGCAATAAGTTTCAACGAGTTATGGGGAAATATGATGTATTTTACAAACAGTAAGAAGAAGTAGCTTAAATGATGTCGGAATAGTTCCTTTGCAAGCAGTCGCTTAGTTTTGTGTTGCAATTCATGTTTTAATCGATGTGGATGAAAACAGACAAATGTGTCTTTGGCAGTTTTTGTTATTTGACGACTTGTGTAGAAACCTATAGGAACTGGTCTGCACAGTGGAGATCAGAAAATTAAAAGTACATTATTCCTCGACTGAAATGAATAGTTCTACCGGGTCTAGAAATTGCTTTAAAAAACATCTTGTTGATTGGATTGCTAATTGTTAGTGACATACAGTAATAACTGGTCTTCCCACTTCGCAACACACTACTGTGGATTCAAATATATATAATTAACTGGTCAACAAAAGCTACATGACTGCGTTATAGGCCAACACACACATTTAAGTGTTTTGACATAAATATAATTTTCTTTTTCTTTCATCATTTTTAGTAACAATTTGTTTTACACACAAACTTTAGTCATAATGCTAAAATCCATTGATTAAAATCTGTGAACCAGCATTATCCACCAAGAGCCAATACAAACTGCAGACCCTTTCCAAAAAATTTGAATATCATGGAAAAGTTGTTTAATTTCCATAATTCCATTTAAAAAGTTAAACGTTCATAGATTATAGATTCAGGGCCCACAATTTAAACGATTTCAAGTATTTATTTGTTTATTTTTACATAAATTGGGATTCCAGCTCATAAAACCCATCCCAGGAACAGAACGGAACATTGCACCCCAAATCATGACTGACTGGATATTTCACACTGGACCTCAAGCAGCTTGGGTTCTGTTCCTCACCCGTCTTCCTCCAAACCCTTGGACCTTGAATCCTGAATGAAAGGTACACTTTACTTTAATCACAAAAGAGACCTTGGACCATTGGACAACAGTCCAGTCCTTCTTCTCCTCTTTTTTTCTGCAAAAACTGAGAAATAAATTGTGATTTCTTCACAGTATTCTAATTTTTTTAAATCCTGTTTTCGTGGGTTTTATGAGCTGGAAGCCCAAATTATGTAAAAATAAACAAATATTTGAAATCATTTATATTGTGGGCCCTGAATCTATAATCTATGAAAGTTTTTCTAAATTTTTGGAAAGGTCTGTATGTGAATGTATTAGATCAAGTGTTGTTGATGAAAATGGAAAGTAATGAAATTAATGGAAAATGTTAGTTGATGAAATCATTGCAACAACAATGGTACCTTTTTGAGTTTTTTTATTTTGTTAAACTGGTTTAGAACTTAAAAACAAAAGAAAACAAGATGAGTCCACCTTGTACAGATCACCATTCTGCACGGGTGGAAAGAGTACAAAAAAAAAATTAAAAATAAAATAATCTACTTATGTAAAAGTACTGTTACTTTGATGAAATTTTACTTAAGTAGAAGAAAGGTACTGGTGTAAAACTACTCGAGTAAAAGTAAAAAGTAGATCACTTAAAATGTACTCAGAGTAAATGTTACTTAGTTGCTTTTAAATTTGCAGACATTTTCAGGTAACAGAACCATTCTTCAGGTGCCTCATTTATAAACAACGTTTAGGACTTAGTATGTGCGCACCTCCATGGCAGCTCTGACCCTGTTGTACGCACAAAATCATGAGAAACTCCACCCCCAACAGGAGAAGAATGAAATTAAAGACAACTCTGTGAAATTGCACAAAACTGCTGATCAATTGGCTGCAACACCTGTAGCTGTTCTAAAAGAGAACGCACACACAATGTGTAAAAACACACACTTATCAGGCACTGCTGGAGGACGAGGTGCACGGGAGACTCTGGAGGGAGAGGATCTATAGAGACCAGTGAGACCTATAGGCAGGACCCCCCGTGAGGATGAGATTCTGCGGAGCCCCCCGGCCTGCACTCACCAGTAAATACCCGGGGACTGATGAAAAAAAATGGTTTTACTTTAAATTAAATATTGTAATTTATGTAACGGAAACAGGCGTGGGACAAGCGTGCAGGATATATTTTACTCTGCAACGAAATCTATTTCCAATGTAGCGAAGTACTGTTACTTGAATCAAAATTGACTTAAGTAAAAGTAAAATTGCAGATTTTAAAATGTACTCAAAAAAGTAAAAGTACACAAAAAAGCTACTCAATTACAGTAACGAGAGTAAATGTATTTGTTACTTTCCACTTTTGTCATTCTGTCACAAAAACACTGAGGCAGTCCACCAGTTTAGAAACTCTAGTCACCTGAGCATAGACAACATGGACAGTGAATAGAAACCTCATTACTCAAGCTGAAGGGGAGAGAATAATGTAGTATGTGCTTGAACCACCCAGCCAACTATTAGCGGTACTTAAGCATATGTGTGGTTATATACCTGTAGTTGTAGGTGTGTGTGCACATACAATGTGTAAACGGAGTCATCGCGCATCAATTTTTTGTTGTCTTCGGTTTTTGCTGCGATGGATGTTGCACTTTTCTTTTGCGTTGCATTGTTGCCATGGAAATGGAAATTAAGTTTTGAATTGTGGTTGGCCTCAGCATTATATATATGCCAAAACAACCCATCATGAGAACAGTTTCTTCCCCCAGGCTGTCACTCTGACGAACGCTAAACAGTCAGAGTGTCAGACTTGTTGCTGTGAAATAACCCTGGACCTAAACTGTCACTGACTGTACATATATTTATATTATTTAATTTAAATGTTAAATCTGTGCACACTTTCAATGTAAATACTGGAAAAGATCATTTACCTCATGTTTATTTCATCATCCTTTTGCACTGCTCACCACTGCACTATCATCTTATTTAGTCTGTACATATTAGTCTTTAGTTAGTGTTTATATTTTTTTAGTTTATTATTATTTAACGTTAACATTGTACAGAAAGAGCACAGTCTGCCGAAGTCAAATTCCTTGTGTGTTATACATGTTCAATAAAGATGATTCTGATTTACTGACCTACAGTTTGAATGTGCCAATGTTTTTGTATGGAGTTTAAAAGAAAGGAACAATATGTTGTTCCCTACATCTTATTTTGATTATTAGTTTCAAAAGTGTGACATTGCAACAGTGTTCTGCATTCACGTCGCAGGTTGGCAAACCTACCAGAACCTGTCCTGTTAACGTAATGGTTCCATTATGTTGTATCACATTTTGCCCCAAGCATTGATAGGCTTGATAGTATTATTTCTAAATCATGGCAGAACATTCTGTATAAAAATCTTAAAGTTACAGTATATATATATATATATATATATATATATATATATATAAACTATGGTAAAACAAAACATCTCTTCAACCTGGACAAATGAACTAAAACAGTAAATATGTGCAACAAGCACAAACTATAGTTGTCCTATTGGTAATTACTCCAAAGCATGACTAGGCCATCTGTATATCATAATTTACTATACAATACATTTTATGACCAAAAAAAGAAAAAAGGAAGAAAGAAAGACATTGACAGCTTCCTTTTCCGTCTCATGTTTCTTCCTCTGGGCAGAAAAATGGGTAAAGTTTGGATGAACCCTTCACGTTGAAATGGAAACTTTTTCCTCAGCAGGCTATCGTGTCTCCATTAATACCAGGAGTTAATGACCGCTGTGCATAAGAGGTTTGCTCTGTTATCCACCAGATGCTGGATTTTTGGAATTCCCAAGATTCTAATGTGCACCAGAACAGCAGTTTTCCAGCTCAAGTCCCAGGCAGCATCTCATTAGCCATGGTCACTGATCGACTGTGACAGACATGAAACCTGACACACGCTCCAAACTTCCACTATACATCTAGTTTTCATAATGCCTCAGAAAAATGTTGATTGCATTTGTTATTATCTTTTTTTTTCTCTGTTGGCTTCAATATGTGTTTATTTCATTGTTCTGTTTATCCACCAAAAAGCTCCAATGTCTATCATCGTATTTTTCCCTTTGTGGAAGAATTTTTCTAAATCTGGCACAGATGAGTGGATTTCAAGTCAAGCCTCCTGTGGTAAAACTCAACAGCAGACTTACCACACTGTAGCTCAAAAATATTGTTTGTTCTGACTTTGTTCATCGGCCTTTGGAACACAAATGCACCCCACTATATCCTTTTTGAAGTCATGGTTAGTTTTGATTGAGTTATGAGATACATAAAAGTAGACATGCAAATCAAACATGCTTATTAAAGCACAGACGGCCAATAACAGGACTAAAATAAACAATTAAAGGACTTGTATTAGCTCAGGCTTTCTCGTTTGTTGCAAGGCAACCATAAATCTCACACACAGAAACTGGCTGGAGCGATTCATACTGGCACAAAAGCCAGCTATTATTCCTCTGCCAACTGGTCCTTGAGCACCACCGCGAGTGGACCACAGTGAAGGCTCCACTTTAACCCCTCTTTCCCTTTACCCCCTCAGCACTGACAGCTCTTACTTAACAAAGCCCACTCTCTTCCAAGCAGACCCAGTGATAATGAGGTTCTGCCCAGAAATACAGGCAACCAGGGAGCAAAGTCAACAGCTTGGAGCTGACCTCTTGAATGTGCTATAGCTTCCCCTAGTTCACCGAGATAGTAGCTGAATCTCATTGTGTGAGTGGATCCTCGCCTATGGGAATTGTCCATATCCAACACAGAATGGAAATTGTGCATAGGCTTAATGTGATAAACACATGTGTATTAATAAACCTGCAAACACTATCAACAGTGACGTGCAATCAGGGTAGGCAAGGTAGGCAGTGGATATCCAAGGGTGAATTGATATTTTGATTATTTATTTTAATTATAATATAATTATAAAATGTTTATTTTTCCATTTCTGATAGCCTACAGTACCTATAAATTTGAAAGTGTCAGCATTTTGCGCTTTGCATAGCCCAAATGACTAAACAGCGCTATTTCCTGGTACGGCAAAGACGCTGTACAGTCTTACTCTGCTGTAAGGCACGAAGAGGCCACACTCTCTCCCAAAAGCACATTGCTGCTCTGCCTCTGTTCCCATAGTGTGTTTTCATGTGTTTGTGCATGAGCAGTCAGTTCCCCAAGATGAAAACCATTTATGTAAAAAGGCAGCTCCCTATGCTGCCTTTGGTTGTAACCGCACGATGCTAAATGCTATACGTAAGTTCACAGTGCATTAGTGAATTAATATCACGTGGCCCCTGCTGCTTAGTGGGCGGGATAACACTACAGGCAGGATAATAGCACTAGATACGATAAAGAATTTTTTTTTTTGAGGAAAAAACAACAGCTTTTAAAAGATGGGAGACCAACACCTGAGCTACCAGACCTTAAGCAAAGGTAAGGTCAGAACATTGTTCGTATTTTTTTTACAGTGAATGGTAGGATTGGCTTTGTGGATGCGCCACACTGAGGCTGCTCTGAGTTGTTGTCGTCATTTTCTCTGTGTTTCCAACACAAACAGATGCGCTGTCGTGTCATGAGATATATCTTGTTGTGAGAGTATGGAGGCTATATAAATTAATTGTTTATGTTTTTTTAATGGTGTTTTACGATGTTCATTTTGTTAGATGGCTAAATGCTTGTTCATGTGGATCTCCCTGGGTTTTTTCTTTCTTATTATGAATTTTACATTTCGATAAGAGATGTCTGTTGTTAATTGTGCTAAACAAATAAAGCTCAATTGAATTGAATTAACACTTGCCAGTAGAAACATATGAAATCGTCATTGGTGTTGACATTGGTGGTCTTGATTTGCAACGCCCTGCCCACCCAACCCTAGTGCTCACGGCCCGTCACTGACTAGCAATCATACTGTATGGACGATGTAAACTGACTAAAAATATTTTCAGGAGCAGTTTTATTTGTTGATTTTTTTTGTGGTTTTGTATACCAGGAAATTAGTGATTTAAACAGCAGCTTTCACAATCTTAGTTCACACATATGTTGTTAACAATTCTGTTTTGGAGATATATTAACTTTGAACAAGACTTCATGCGGACCACATGAAAGTAGTCGAAAGCATTTAGCATTCCTGAGAGATCTGAGAAAGATATCAGCAATGCTGAGTTTTATTGGTGTTAACTTTTCCAAGGCCCGGGAGGACCTTTAACTTCATAACCTACACTAAATAAAAAAACACTTAGGCCACGCCCACTAAGCAAACAGAAGGCCGAGAAACACAGACAAATTACTACTAATAATTAAACACATACATCAGTTGATATCTTCTCACCAAGCTACTTGCCTATTGTAGATTGGCTCATCCCAGTCGTTTAGTGCACATTTTCGTCCCTGGTGTTCTTAGACAGCTCTCTGGTCTTGACCATGGTGGAAGGTCGGAGTCTGACTGATTTAAGGTGTGAACAGGTGTCTTTTATAAAGATAACGAGTTCAAACAGGTGCCATTAATACAGCTAATGAGTGGAGGATAGTAGAGCTTCTTAAAGAAGAAGTAACACGTCTGTGAGAGACAGAATTATTGCTTTTTTGTAGGTGCCAAATACCTATTTCACACAAGAATTCACAAATAAATTTTGTTAAAAGTCATACAATGTGATTTCCTGGATTTTTCCCCCACATTTTGTCTCTCTCAAAATGACAGACCTCTCTCATCTTTTTTAGTGGGACAACTTGCACAATCGGTGGCTGCCAAATGCTTTTTTTTTGCCCCACTGTATGTGTGTGTATCACAGAAAAAGAGAGAGTTGATTTAATGATAGATCCTACATTGCACATGAGCAGGTTCAAGTATTTTGATTAAAATGACTGTTGCAATTTCAGACTGGCAACGTTCTGTTTCTGGCCCTGGAGTGACTTAAAAGTGTCTGGATAATGGACATTTTTAGTGGACCCAATTCTACCCACTGGTGTCGCTCTGAACGTGGGTGAGAGGATGGTGGCCCGCTGGGTAACTGGTGTGCACAGCCATGTTGATGATGAGGTTAGAAAGACAGAAAGCAGCAGGACTAATACATCCTCCACATGAGCTCCAATAGAGATTCTGTCTATCAAACTGATCTGAGTGAGTGGGCGGGACTTCACTGTTGCACTAATGATGGCAAAAATGGATAGAAGATTTCTCCTCTTCTGGTACTGAGATTTCTTAGTAAACATGCATTGTTGAAATTGAAATGCAACGAATGGCAAACTTGATGGTCAGAGAGGCACAGTGATTGGTCATTGAGCCACAGGAGAGGGGCAATAGAACCAAAGGGGAGGGGCAAGAGAGCCACAAATGTAAAGTAACAAAGTACATACACTTTGTTACTGTGCTTTAGTAGTTTTTTCTGGTATCTTTACTTTACTTGAGTATTTATTTTGTTGGCGACTTTTAAATTTTACTCCTTACTTTTTTTAAACAAATATCTGTATTTACTCTTTACATTTTAAAAATGAGCTTGTTACTTTTAAGACCTTTGAAGGTAACGTCACGACGTAAAAAGACGAAAAATATAAGTAGTTTAAGCTATTTTCTGTTAGGCAGGTCCCTTAGTTTTATGGTTAATATTTTTAAGTTTTTAAAAAGGTCCAACTCAAAACTGCTCTAGGTTTATTTGAGCGTTTGCATTTTTTTTTTTTTTTTGTTAAAACATTTTATTTACTAATTTTATATTTAGTTTTCAACAACACGAAGCTGCTCTGGGTTTTACTGAGCATTAACACTTTTTTTTTTTTTTTCTTAACATATTTTCTTCACAAATTGTATTTATCATATGAGTGCTTGTTCATGTGGATTTGTTGGGTTTTTTTCTTATTCGCTTAAGAATTGTATCTTTTGATAGTGCTTTGAGATGACTATTGTTCTAACTTGCACTATATAAATAAAGTTGAATTGAATTGAATAAATTCTCCAGATTTAACTTGTTTCCGTGAACCAGTTTTCTACAAGTTCTTAAAAAAATAAAAGATGTGGAATTTGCTGGATTAAAATCCCTGTTTTATTATCAAAGGTACATTTGTTTTACTTTTTTTTTTTTAACTTTTTTTTAAATTTAGTAGCAAGTAATTTTACTCAAGTAAGTTACTCAACTTCAATACATATATATATATATATATATATATATATATATATATATATATATATATATATATATATATATATATATATATATACTTTTACTTGAGTACTAAAGACAAGTACTTTTGCCACCTCTGCATACCATATAAAATACAATATTCTACTGTTTTCAAAATCAGTTTGAGAATCACAGCACGTGATTGGTAATGATGAGTTTTACCACACACACAAGTTAAAATTTAAAAATAGGACAAAAGCAAGAGGCTGATCATTAATCTTGTAATAAAAAAAAAAAAAACAATTGGGGTCGGCAGTGAGAGCAAAACTTCTGGTGGTCGAATAATGCTGGCAAATCTGCTGCCACAACTTCTCCCCAGAATAATAATAATAAAAAAAAAAGTGTTATATTAAGTCAGGCTGTGCAATTATTACATAACTGTGGGGTTCATGATTCTCTGTAGCCTGCAGGCCTAGGGAGCACTCTGCTAATTTACTCCCTCTTGTCAGGAAAAAAGAGAAAAGTTACATAGTGCGGACTTTCTTCAAGCTTCCTGGTGTTCGGTAATGGTAGCATTACAAAGACCTGTGGTGCCTTTATTTTTTTCAAAATCCACGTTATATTATTGGAGCTGAACACCTACTTCAACAAAAGGTACTGACAGGTTTCTCTTTGCATGTTAGCGTGAGGAGGATTGTTTTCAGAGACGTTGCTGTTTAAACTGTGTCTTCACTTCCTTCTTTCAGGCAGATATCGAGCGACTCCGTAGAGACAATTAGGCCTTATTTACATTAAATGATCAGCCTTATGTTAATCTATTCTTGATTTACTCCATCAAAGGAACATACTACATGCTGTGACAATTAGGTCGTTTACACCATTTTGATACTAATTACAGAACGCAAATGTAAATACATCTCATCATCAGAGTATTCATTTGTACGTGTTGCAGATTTTTCATGATCTAACCGCTAAATGATCTAATGAATTATAAAAATGACGATGTAATTATATCAGCATGTTATGTATCATGTTAAAAGTAGCTCAACAGTCTTTACAACCCGAGAACGAAAAGTGATCATGATACAGATTTTAGTAAAAAATATTTGTTGTCAAATTTTAATTTGCAAAAGCTAACAAAGAGAACAGAAGCACATATAGTATTTTGTCCTTGGGGATATGTGACTTTTGAAGTCATTTTTACATTTGGTTTGATTTTGTTCTCTCAAGAATCTTTTCTTTTTTTGGTATTTTAGGTACTTACGTCATACTTTCTACATTTACTTCAAGTAACATTATTTTCCATTATGCGCGTATGAGCGCTTTATACCAGGAATTTCTGGTGATACTTGTCTTCACAATAAT
The DNA here is from genome assembly GCF_900634775.1 of Gouania willdenowi. NCBI lineage: Eukaryota > Metazoa > Chordata > Actinopteri > Blenniiformes > Gobiesocidae > Gouania > Gouania willdenowi. Next base: position 16,972,589 of record NC_041047.1, on the reverse strand, counting down.
AATGTGCGACATATAGGTCAATAAAGTGGACAGCCATCGCTTTGATTAAATATAGTCTTTGCATCACTGTTTATTTTTGGTTTACAAAATTTACATTTGTCAGTTTTCATCAACTTCAATTTTTTTCATTGACAAAAACAAAAAACTAAGCTAAAAAAAAAAAAAATGAAACAGTAAAATAAATGAAAGCTGTGGTAGTAATACGAAAGGAAGTGTGGAAATGTGTGTGATGTATTTGTTTGTTTGCGTGCTGACAAAGCAGTTCTGAAAATGGATGAATGGATGGATGGGTGGATAGATAGATAGATAGATAGATAGATAGATAGATAGATAGATAGATAGATAGATAGATAGATAGATAGATAGATAGATAGATAGATAGATAGATATTTGTGTGTGTACTGCCTGATGGAGCGACGACAGTGTGTATGATTGGTGCGTGCCGCTGCTGAGCTGTCACTACATGGAGTTGCTCTGTTTCTTGGACAAAGGTCTTCTCTGCCTTTTTTTTTTGCTGGCTCCGCCATGATATAAGTTTGAGAAAAGCTAATTTGTAGACAACTGTGTGCAGCCACGGGGCTGGTCATAAACTAGCATTAGATTGTTCTGGGCTGCCGTAAAGCAGCCAGAGACGGCAGAGAGAGATGAAAGACCCCCCAATCACCCCATAAACACTTGTATTACCCTCACAGTGACTATGAGAAGGATTTATAAAGGTAAAAAAGTTACGTAGTTCTGGTTTGATACCATCCAATATCAGGTTTGATAAATGGTAATTCATTTTTTAAAAACACTGTATATTCTTAAACTAAAAACTTAATGCCAATTAGTTGACTAAAACTAAACTATAACTGGAATAGTCCAGATGAAAAATTACTAAAACTGTCAAAATTAACACTGCTTTGTTCTATTCCTAATGTCGGTATTGGCTAGTATAAATAATGTGATGGAAAGCAAAACTAAACAGATATTTAGTGAAAGCATAATGTTCAACAGTTTCTTTTCTTGTTTTTTTTTTTTTTTTTAATATATATACAGTAGACCAAGCTTTTTTCCCTTGTCGGTTCCCTTGTATTAATAAAACCCAAATCAAATTCCAAGACCTTTGATTTTACAAAGATGTATGTTCAATGATATTTAGCTCTGTGAATAGAGAATAAAACAATCCCAGAACAAACAAGGCAGGAGGACAAAAAAAGAGTAAGTAAATGTTGATTACGCCAATAACAATTTTTGTTCTTTTTTTTTTTTTTTTTACTATACTGTGCATTATTATCAAGGCCTCCATTCAGAAACTCAAAACTGTCTGAAAAACTCTGTATTTTCTTGAATTGGGAAGCGCTCGGAGTGTGCTAAAACACTGTCCAGCATTTTACTGGAGACAATATCTTCTCCACAGTGGGAGGCAAGCTGGATGTATGTCGCCATCCTGAATGAATAATTTAATCCTCAAAGTGTACTTCAAAGCTGCTCACCAGGTGGTGAGTCTCCCAACAGCTGTCTCACAGCATAGCAGAAAAGCCAGAGATCGAGAGAAATGAATTCCTCCAAATGTTCAACAAAACTGTGTCCGGATGATAACATTGTGTTGGAGTACAATAATGCCTGCCAGCAGACGTCTTCTTTCCTTCCCTGCGCACTGAAACACTGCTCTGATGAGAAGGAAAACTTACATTTAAAGGGAAAAAGCGCCCAGCTGGAAACTTATCCTACCGCCATTTGGCAAAAAAGCTGGATGGCTTCTTTAGATCAACACAGCATTGTGCAGATTTAACCTGATCTTCTGATGTTGTCAGTCAGAAAGCATACTTGATACAAAGCCAGCTAGTCACTAGCTCTATTTACGTGGACATCTTTTTCATATCTCACATTAAGGCGAATTCCCCTGGACTCGATTAAATGTCAGCTTCAGAGACATTCTTTTTTCAATTGAAACCAAGCCACAATGAGTGGTGCTACAGCTGGCACAGCAAAGGACAAACAGGCCAACAACAGCCACATACTGATGGTATATCTGACACCCCTCCCCAGCCAAAATCCCAACACCGTTAGGAACGAATAATTTGTACCGAGAGCCACCATTGAAAAAATAGGACTGTCTTTGTTTTGACAGACTGAAGCGGGCACTCAAACTTTAGGCAAGACAGTACACACACACAAAAAAAGGCTAAATATAAACCTCATTATACTTCCTGTCATTGTGGTTTCATTGACACTTGAAGCATAAGGAAATGGCAGAGGTGCAGAGATGAACAAAAATATGTCAGATAGAAACATGAATGAACTTGACGGTATCTGACTGGAGCACCTACGTCAAAACATGACATGTATTTTCCTCAAGATGACAGTTCCCAACCTTTTTTCAATAAAGATATACAATTCAAGGTGTTTACAGGTTTGAAATTGTTTATGGTAGTATTTAGAGATTATTCGACTAAAGACGTACCTGCAGACTAAACACATAGTAACAGTGTTGGGCGGTAACGTTACTGCCCCAACGTGGCTTTTGACATTAACTAGTACTCTAATGCAATATTTTTTCAAGAAATAATGCAGTTACCGTTACAATATGGTGCGTTTGTCCATTACTTTGCTAGCTGCTTGTGTACTTCCTGTTACAGTGGCGCTACATATTTTTGTGGGATGCCGTGCCAACCTCCGTAAAACAGAAGAAGAAGAAGCATGTCTCTGTTTACATCACGTGCGCTAATCATGGCGAGTCAACGCAAGAGCAGGACGAGCATCTCAGAGTGGATATACGAGCATTATTTGACCAATCTGCCTCCAAAAGATACATGCATCGGTGAAGCTCTAAGCTAACGCTGCGTTAGTGCACGTGATGGAAGCCTCTGCACCAAAACAACAGGGAATGGATTTTAACGCACACAAATGACCCAATAAAATAATGCAATTCTTTTTCCAGTAACGCATTACTTTTTGATGTAAGTAATCAAAATAGTAACTTTTCTTCGGTAACTAGCACAATACTGCATAGTAATGAGGTACTCACGTTACTGTAATTGTGTTGTATTTATGGGTACTTGTACTTTTTTGAGTATATCTCTAAATCGGTCATTTTAAGTATGTTTTTAAGTACGTTTTAAAGGAGTGAAGTCATTTGTTAAATTTCTACACCCAACCGTTACTGACAAAATTTATTGTGTCAAACCTTTTCTTTTATACAGATTAATTTGTGGAAAATAAATTAAGCTCCATTTATGCAAGCTTTGGTTTCTTCCTTTTTAAGTTTATACATGAGACGTTTACTGTATGTAAGGGAACCGTGGCAAGATTTATAACCAAAAATAAATGTGTGGGGGTGAAAGTAACTAGTAACTTTTACTTTGAGTACTATTTCATTGAGCTACTTTTTACTTGTACTTGAGTATTTTATGTATGACAAACTTGTACTTTTACTTGAGTACAACTATGTCAGTACTCTTTACTCCTCTAGAAATACGTGGTCTGCCCTATAACCACACATGGACAGGCCCACAATTCCACCAGCTCTGATCAAGATAAAGGTAGAGTTATGGATAAAAAACATAAAGAAGATTATATTACTATCAAATCAATATTGATTATTATAATCCTAACACTTCTACTGTGTAAAAGCTATTAAAATGAGATTTGTGTGTAAAACAGGAGGGATAACAGACAAGAAAAGATATGTTAGTACGCGTGATGTGTAGAAGCAACTTCATGATGCACGGTGCCATTTTTCATTTCCATTGACTTATTAAAAATACTGTGGGAGGCAAATGATGGAGCTCCCCTGGAACTCACTACATCTTCCCACTTAACAGGGAGGCAGGAGCGCGCCAGGACCCTGCAGGCTGACAACACTCACCAAACAAATCATGGCAACACATCCACGGGCAGTCCAGAGTAAATTGTTGTATTCACCCCCAGGCAAGGGTCCCCCCTCAACAATTCAATAAGCGGAGACGCACTCCTACGCATCCTAACAGAAAACTAAGGATATGACAGCCCACAGAGCGCGCCGGTGCCAATTGAGGAAGGCTGTCGGTGTTTTGGGTCAGTGTGTTAATTGTTTTCAGCTCTGGAATAATTATTCTTCTGCTTCAATCATTGTATCAAATTCTGGTGAAAGATTTTAAGTAAATGATTGTCATCGGCCAATAAAAGTCACATTTTTACAAAGTGGAGTTCTGTCTTCAACAATGATGATGAACCTCAGTTTGTTGCAATTTGTGAGTCTTTGTATGCAGTAATACCAACTTACCTCTTATTAAATATCCAAAAGAAGCGTCCATTACAGGGTTGGGCTGAATTATAATTGTAATTACAAATTTGATCATCAATTAAAATTATGACACAATTATAATTTGAATTGTAATTGAAAAAAATATGTTGCTATTGTACTTGACTTTGTAATTGTAATTGGAATGGAAATTTAATTCAACACAAACCTGGGGACACATGTTACAGTTCTAAGGCTTACTCATACGTGGTTAACAATTTATTTATTTTTTTTAAAGTTTCATATCAAGTGTGCCTGTTAGTTCCTTTAAGGATTAAAAAGAAGAAAAAAAAGGCTCAGACGCCCACACCAAAAATAATAAAACTTGTATTTTCATTGATTAGGAAGCTGAACAAGGTAACTAAGGTATGAGAAACAAATTAATAGATAGATAATAGATCATATTTTTGAGTGTATTTTACAGCTGATTTAAGACATAGGTCAAACTGATCTGTTATCATAAGAGATGCTAACAGGAAGCTAACACAAGACGAAGGTTATGTTTTATGGGCTTATTTATTAGATGCTCAGTAATTGTAATGTAACTTTAGTAATTGAGAACGTTTTGTAATTGTAATTGATTTTCAGGGGGAGGATAATAATTGTAATTTTGATAGTAATTGGAAAAAATACTAGTCATTAATTGAGTTGTACTTTAACATGGATAATTGAAGACATGATTGTAATTGAAAAATGTAATTGACCCCAACCCTGGAATTGTATTCCAAAATTCCTAGAAAACTGAATTTTTTCAGTAATACAAAGACGGTTGGAAAAGCATGAGCTTGCATTTAAGGTACAACATCTTACTGCATTTTACTTACATTTTGATAAGAAAAATAAATAAAATAAGTTTGCTCAGAAGACGTCAAGGCTTGAAAATTATTATCTAAATTAAATCTTTCAATTAACAAAATAATGACATACTGTATAAAGTAACATATCACCCATACATTTGGAAAAAATATCACTATATTTGCACAAAATTAAAATATTCACTGTGAGTCTGTATATAATACTTCAATTAACAAATAATGTAAAAGAAAGTCCTGTTGAAGTCAGTTGTGCACGCTTGAGTTTTTTTGGGCATTATTAACATGACACGATTTCATTATATTTAGAGAAAACAGATAAAAAGACATTAAAATGAGGTGATAATCAGACTTGCCAGCATCATTTGATAACCAATTAGAGTAACACGCAATATTTCAGTCAGGGGGTTAAATGACTGTAATAAATTAAACAGAATGATAGAGAGGACACGCTAACAAGGATAACTGAAATATAATCAGCTTCAATATTTAGCCTATACTTCTCCTAAAGAAAAAAAACCAAAAAAAACTGTCAGGTGTTTTATTTAAATAAATACGTTTTATTTTTGACAAAAATTTACTTTCAGTTGTTGTCAGAACTAGGTAAGCTTTTGCGTCATCCTGCCCCTTCTCAAACTGAAGGATACATATGTACAATTAAAATTGCACCTATTTTTTTTTTTTTTTTTTTGCTGTAAAGAACATATGTATTCAACGTTTCAATAGTTTTTATTGTTTTGATGTTACTTCTGTCGTGAAGTTTGAGACAAGACAAAGAATAAAGAGAGAAAATGTAATAACATGTAGTCAATGAAAACATGAATAAAAACTATAATTAAAATTACATGGTAGGAAAAAAAACATACCTTTAGATCTTATACACTGCAGAAGCACCAGGGCTTTTTTAATTTTTTTAACTCAAACATTCAGCTCATGTTAATTCATAATGCAGAAATTCTTCAATGGATATCATTAATTTAACTTTTTTGGCTCAAGTACCCCCTTTTTTCTCTAACTTTTGAATCCAAGTACCCCCTTTGTCCAACTAGAACATTTTGGTCAGAATTCTTTAAAGCACAATGATGGAATACATGATTGATAACACGCATTGTAAAGATTCTCATTTTGCAAATAAGTGGAATGAAACAGTATTTAGGATTTTGATTTATTTCTATCGTTTTTATCATTTACTGTCATTTCCAGTATGGTGTGGAACCAAGGAACCAATTTACATTATAGAGTTTCATTATCTTCTAAAAAATAAAATAACTTAGTTAAAGTGCCACTGTGCATTACAAATAGCACCGTGGCACGTTAATAGTGTTGCTAGTAATATTAAGTATTTTTCTCTCCTCGTCTTTTTTTTGGTGTCATTTTGTGTATTTTGTTATTGTTTGTCTGTTCTTTTTTTATTATTATTTTTTTATTATTATATCAATATATTTGTTCTCTTATTCTGTGTGTTTCATTTTGTGTGTTGCTGGTTAATAGATTTTAGTATGATTATAATTTCAAACTAAAAAATAAAAACGTACACGTACCCTCCATTTGAGAAACACTGACATACAGCTACATTGGAGTTTATTAGTAACCTTAGAAATGACTTTTGCCTTTTTACACACACATTAAATAAACAAATAATTAAAAAAAAATAATAATTATAATAATATGTTATGAATAATATGTTCTGAAATGTAAAGCTCTGTTTGGATTTATACTTTCACATAAATAAATCAACATTTCCAGGTGTGTTTATTTTTCTCCTTTATCTCCCCTTTTTCCACACTTTGCTATTGAGAACCTCTTCCCCTCTTATAGACATGATCTGACAGGAAATCTTTGAGAGGCAGCGCAGTGTTAACTGTCCAGAGATTTCAACTGTCTGTTCTTGCTGGAGGAGAAGCTGAACGCTGGCCTCCTATTAGTCTAAACACACGAAGCCCCCCAATCCCCTGTATGCCCTTCTCTCTCTCTCTCTCTCTTTCTCTATTTCTCCTTCTGTTCTCTCTCTCTTTTTCTCTTTCTAGCTTCATCTTACTCTTTTCTTTTTTTTTTCACTACTCATCCAAGGCCTGGCGAGGGGGCTGACAGCTCTCAGCGTCCCAGCCTGTCAAGAAGGGCCTGTTTTTCAGCACCCTCCCTCTGGGACAAGAGGAAAACACACACACACACACACACACACACACACACACACACACACACACACACACACACACACACACACACACACACACACACACACACACACACACACACACACACGCTCTGTCTCTTCCATTCTCACACAAAAAAATATTGTTCCGATGCCCAATGAAATACACACACACACACACACAAACCTTTGACTGCTGCTCTTAGAGGATGTACCGCTTCTTGTCAGCATTTCTCCAAAATGTGCTGACATTTATGCATGCACTAATCAGGATCAAATGTAATACCCATACAGACGCTAATTTACTGGGCCTTCGGCTTCTCCACAACAGCCCTGACACAAATTTGTCTTTGTGAATTCCTCTTGTCAATCCACGTGGTTTGTCTAAAAAAATAAAAATAAAAAAAAATCTCCAATTATTAGCCACAATTTTGACAATGTGTGGTGCATCAGAAGAGCTGACAGATGTCCAATCAGAGTTTGAAACCATTCCTGGGAGAGTTTGAATGCTAGCTTGCAAAGGATGCTGCAGGTGCTTCCACAGCTGTATTCCCCAAGACCATCACACTATTCATACAAAGGAGCCAAAACTGCACATTGTAATTACTCGGCTTTCAGTTTTACACAGGATAGAAACAAAGATGTAAGATGTTTTATAGTCAAATATTCTTGAACAAGTTCTTATTTTAATCTATTTCTGATATGTGATGCTTCTTTTTGTGACAAAGAACAGTGGCTTAACAAAGCTAGAACAATAATGTGCTGTCGTTAGCTTTAAAGCCATAGGAAATTTTTTTATTTCATTTTTTTTTTTATAAAATATATCAAATATTTTACCATTTCAACATTTTATGTAAGCAATGTGTGAGTATTTACTTTATTTTTTTAAATAACCAAACAAGTTACACAATTAAAGTTATCACTTGATCATTGAATATTGAGTGATTTTATAGTCAACACAGCAAAGAATGTATGAAGTATTAATGTTAAAATAATTGTAATAAAAATGTGAAAAAAAAAAACAAATAAATGCTATTCAAATCAAAATATTGTTAAAAAATGTATCCATAATTACATCCCACATCAAAATATAATGTACCGGTAATAGGTTGTAGCAGATAAAGTATCATTGAATGAAAGAAATCAAATTAAAAATAAAGAAAATGCATTGATAAAGGTAATTTAAAATAATAATAATAATAATAATAATAATAATAATAATAATAATAATAATAATAATAATAATAATAATAATAATAACAACAAAGGTACGTGTATATCCAGTTATCAAACTCCAGATTCAGAGAATAAAGTCAGAATGCTCACAAGTTTTTTTTCTGAAGATACCAAAAAAACAGCTATTTAAAATTGTAGACATATCAATAAAATAAATACATAAATAAATAAAAGTGAAAGCATGGTTGAAATCTTTCACGTGACTACTCTCAAAACCTTTGCCAAGAATCCCTGCGTCAGTGACGTATTAAAAATATGTTCAAAATAGGTCCTCTCTGCTAAAATAGGAGTACTTATTATTGTCATTTCATGAATTGCACTAAATACTATTGGTGTACTTTCACATGCTACAGCAGATCCTCTTCCAGCTGGGCCCAATGCCACTCAGCGGGACAAGAAGTGCCTGTGTAGTGTCAGCCCTGGTCTCTCTCCTGCTTCAGGGTGAGAAACTTTGCACTATGCATATGCATGAATACTCCTCATCTCTCCCCAAAGGCAGCTATATCTCACCATTAGTCGCTTTCAAAAGTCTTCTGCGGCCCGCTGTATTGACTTCCAGAATAATTTCAGGCAATCCCAGACGTGATTTATGATGATGCACATTATCGATCACTTAAGGAGATATTTAGGTATTCAGAATAAAAAGTTATGTTCTCATTATGCTGATGGTGAGAGGCGCCAGGCCAAGGGGAGAGGAGGGGGAAGTCATGTACACTTTACCGGAGAGGTAATTAGCACGTCTGAGTAACTGGAGCGCTCCTCCTCTCTGCATTCCTGCTGTTCAGACCAAGCTGACTTGCTTTAGTGTTCGCCCAAATTGTTACTGTCGCCCCCACAGGTGGGAAACTCGCTCTCATCACCTTATCACCCCAGAGGATGTGAGACATGACAACATATATTAAACTGCGATCCTCGCAGCGTGCAGCTTGTGTCTTCATGAGATATTTTACTCTTTATAGAACCCAGGGGGAAGCACACAAATCCAATACAGCTTCTTAAAAGAAGCAAAGGCAAAGACATGCATACAAACAACAGGGATTTGGAGTGGTTTCTCTGCCAGAGGCAAGAAAAACAATGTGACATTGAAGCGCTCTGGGCAAATACGTCAACTCTTGCAATTCTATGCACTGCAATTGGAAGTAAAGGAATTAGTTTAAGGTGTGATGGCTTATGGTTCAACCATAGCAGTAATTAAAGGGATGCATTGACTATATCAAGCATGGGCACCTGGTGGCTCGAGGGCCACATGTGACCCTTGCTTTAATGTTGTGTGGCCCCCAAAGTAAGCGAACAAAATAAATCCAAAATAAGAGAAAAATGCACAAAATGACAACAAAAATGCACAAAATGATTCAAGAGACATGAAGAATGACAAAAACATTAAAATTACTCTTAAGAACAAATAGAAAGCAACAAAAACACACACAATTACTCCAGTAACACACAAAAGTACAATAAACATGCACACAATGTCTCCATAAAATATACATTACAAAAAAATACACAAAATGACAAATGCACAAAATGATTCAAGAGGCATGCAAAATTACAAACAAAAAACATAAAGATGATTCTTAAAAATAGACAAAAACACACAAAATGACTCCAGTAACACTCAAAACTACAATAAAATACACAAAATGACAACAAAAATGCACAAATTGATTCAAGAGACATGCAAAATGACAAAAAAAAAAAACATTAAAACGATTCTTAAAAACAGTCAAAAAGCAACAAAAACACACACAATTACTTCAGTAATACACAAAACTATACAATGAAAATGTCTCCAACAAAATACATTACAGAAAAATACACAAAATGACTACAAAAATGCACAAATTGACTTAAGAGACATGCAAAATGACAAAAAAAAAAAAAAAAACATTAAAATGATTCTTAAAAACAGAAAAAAAGCAACATAAACACACAAAATGACTCCAGTAACACAAAACAGCAATAAAAATTACACAAAACAACTCCAAAAACAAATCACTCCAAAAACACAAAACATTGACAAGAATGTACAAAAATGAAAGAAAAAAAAAATAATCAAAATGACCAGAAAAGACCAAAGGGACAAAATCATTCGGTGTGTCCTGTATTAAAGCTCAGATTTGTCATTTATTCTAAACTCTGACATGAATGTTGATAACGTGGCCTTTGGATCAGACAATTTAAGTTTTTGCAGCCCCGACTCTGATAAAAGTTGTCTGTGTCTAATACAGACAAAGCTACGTATGTTATAAACAATGTTGTATATTTTGTGGGGAAAATCTGTAATGTTACAAGTTATTAAAACTATCTTTCCTAATTAGTCACCTGTTTACGTTTGGACAAATCCAAATCTTAAGTGTGTGTAAAACTTTTTTGTACCAGACTTCATGCGTTTTGGCTTCAAACCAAGGAGGCCATTACCTTTGTTTGGTTCATGCTGATGTGAGACAGCAGACTTTGCTTGTGGTGAGGGGGAAAAAAAAATAACATGTGCAACACTTTCTAGAGCTGTTAATGTTTTATCTCATAATTCACAGGCCTTGTACCGGGGTATATGTCTTTGTGGGAAAGCCTTGGCTGGACTTGGTGGAACCAGCATCATTAGTGTCTGCCTCCCCGGGGTGGCATGTGTGGAAATTACTGCTCCAATCAATAAGCAAATTCCAAGTGTTGAAATATTTATCCAGACAGAGTTTCATCTTTGCGGTGGACTGTCTGAGCACTCTTCCTGCACCTTAAAGGGTTATTCTGAAAGCCATATATGGGCAAGAGTACACCTTGAAATCAATGGGCTGCCACTCACTGGCTGAGTGCTGAGTGCTACAAGAGTCCATTAATTTATTGTCAATACAAAGGGCGGAAACAGCGAAGGAAGCAAAACTCCCCTTAAGGTCTACTCAAAATAGTCTTGTCACAAGACTGGCCTTTCTAACTATGAAACAACACCCCTCAGCATATTGACTTTTGATACTGTTCCAGACTAGACAAACTATTTTCAAGTGAAGCAAAGCTACTCTGTCTGTCAGGAAGAAAAAAAAAGTTCTTCTTTAAAGTACATATAATGATGTGAGACTTGTTTTAGGGGTTTTAAAATCTGAAAAATGCAGCTGTTCAACATCAAAAAGCATCAAACTCTGTTCCCAGAAATAGAAAATGTGAGTAATTTAGCATGGCTGTTTCTCACAGTAGTGTTAATTCATCTAAATGTACGTGACAGTCAACACATTTATCATTTTAAGGACCTAAAATATCCCATTTTTCATTGGCCAATTGATATCGAAAGAACCATTCCACAGGCGAGACTTCCTGTAAACTCCAACACTTAGCTTGTTATCGTACTTTATCTTCCCACAGAGCATGTTACGGACGATTAAAAGCTCTATGTGATACTTGGGCTAACATCTCATTATAAGAGCGAGCCCATTTGTATTGCTTACCTCCATAGTTAGAGTCCACAAAGGATGACGAGCAACTTTTTCCTCTCAGTCTGAAGTATTCGTCTTGTAAATTTGCTCATTATAGAAAACAGGGGGGGTGAAAATGCCCTCATTTGTGACATTTTCAGGAGCCAGTGGTTTGCTGCAGAACATTGACTGAGAATGATTGTGCCCCCATGAGATATAACCCTGTAATATAATATCAGACTATTCATTTTATGCTTTTGATTGGGTACCATTATTTCCGCGGAATCCTAATTTGTATTTTGCTAAAAAAAATAAATAAATCAGTCAAAATGATGTTTTAACAATCCTCCAGAACAACTGAACTTTCAAAAGCCTTTGACCTACATCACCCCACTCTAAATGCATTCTACAAAACATCATTTCTCTCTTTTGGAAAACAATCAGTCATGATTACAATCACCCCCCACAAGCATGTCTCTATGCAATGCTGAAAGTCATCAGATTTATCTAAAGATATCATTTTAAGATTGCAGTAAACTTTGACACAGCAGCTCATTGTACCCCTACTGATAAGATGACGGTATGCGTTCAGTCATCCTGGAGCCGAGTCAAGCTGTCTTCTGGGTCCAAAGCACGGTACACCCCGTACAGGCTGCCACTGCAATGCAACGCTTACAACAAACAAAGGAACTTATATTATTTTGGCATATAGGACTTCTGCTTTACAGCAATAAAGCCTTGGGTTAGACTCTGGGATGGAAACTTTCTGCACATGATTTTTCTCCATGTGTTCATGTAAAAAACTAACTATTGTTAGAACCCTTTGAGTCTCTAAATCAGGAGTGTAAAACTCATTTTAGTTTAGGGGCCAAATACGGAGCAGATGGATGTTAAGTAGGTTGTCGATTATCGGCAGAGAAAAGCATTAATGTGTTCTAGTTGTCTGTTCTGTTCTCGTCTGGTCTGGTCTGTTTTGGTCTGTTCTGTTCTCGTCTGGTCTGGTCTGTTTTGGTCTGTTCTGTTCTCGTCTGGTCTAGTCTGTTTTGTTTTATAAAAAAAAACTAATAATCAAAAATTTAGTGTAGGTTTGATGACAGTTGTATGTGAAAATGACATTTTGTTTGTTACTTAATGCAAGAAAGTATTTTTTTAAAATGTGCTTTAGTTTACTCTTCCTTATATATATGATGTGTAAAGCATGGAAGGCACCAAGCAATGAGTGACAGATATCAGCTCATGTTTCCTTGATTTTGTAACCAATTTTTATTCAGTTTAGGGAATTTTTGTGGAATTATTTGAGTGAAGTGGTCGTTCTTTCAACAGTTTAAGTTAAAAAATGACTGCCATCATGTTGGCAAATATTGTGGAGTTTAATTGAATTTGTGTATTAGGAATTTTGAAGTGACTGAGATATCTAAATTATTTGGTAATTTACACAATGATTCATGTTTTCTCTGTCACTTCTACTTTCTCCTGCGAGCCACATTGGATGAGCTAAAGGGCCAGATTTGGCCCCTGGGCCTTGAGTTTGACACATGTGCGTTAAATCAAGGGTTCTCGACTGGTCTCACCCTGGGACCCACACTTTGTCATGGTCATTAAATCGCGACCCACTTTTTTTTCAGAATTCAACCAACCAAATGTAGTGAAAACACACATATTCTTTTTTAAAACAAAAATCTATGTATTTTACTTTGCAACATGCAGTTCACAGCATGCCTGTCGAAAGGAAAGTTTCTTTCAAAATAAAAGACAAGTCCAAAATGAGAGATGTTATTTTTATTTCTTCACATATATCCTTTACTCTACCAGTCAAAATAAGAAGATCGAGAAGAATATTAAATAAATGATGCTGGATGACACCCAGTCAAACCCCCAACACGCAAACTCAGTAATAAAATTCTTTACCAGTCCTCCCCTGAACAGACCCAGTGGATTATGCTGATAAGCTACAAGGGAGACAACAGCTTCAACACTTTTGGATATAATAAATTGTCAGTCTGCTATCAGTTTTAAAAAGCATCAAGGGAATACAAGAAGCTGATGACAAAGCTTGAGTGCACTTAAAGTGCAGCACCATCAGTGACACTTCTTTGTGTTTGTCCATGATCAGCTCTACTTCCTTTTAAATGAAAGGTCTACATTAATGACAGCATTACACTGGGTCTAGACATGGTGTTTAATTAACATTAACAGCATTGGAACAGTCATGTGTCCGTTCATGTCTGCTTAGCTTTTCGTGGTCGGAGAAGGGATGCCTCCATGTGTTTCGTGTTCTATTAGCAAGGATTTCTTTTGACTCCTGAGAGTTTAACAAGAGCAAGCAGCCATTGTGACTCTGGTCCAACAAAATTGAACAAAAGCACAACCTATGTGGAAAATATTTCAGAGCATGCCATTCTCTTATTAGGATTTGTATCAGGATGAGGTAAGAATTCCAGAAACATGCATGGAAAATAGGCTTTCTGTAGGGCAAGAGGAATGCATTTACAAAAGAAAGATGGCATCTGTAAGCAATTATCCATGCATTTTCTGACCATGACAGTATCTCTCTGCTGTACTCCTGCACAATACTACACTTATGTATGTATATTTTTTTCTAATCCATTTTTTATGTGTAAAATATAAGAACCACAAATGATAAACTCCCCTTTATCAATAAACACTGACTGTGTGTTTTTTACAGGACCTACCACAGATGCCTGGTTGCTGTGTGTGCTAACACATGCCTGCAAATATTCCACAGTCTGTTTTTTTTTTTTTTTTTTTTTTTTTTAATACAGCTGATATGGACACAGTTCAAGGAGCCCAGCTGCTTTAGTTCAAGTGTTTGATCACGGTTCACCTCATCATCGCTTCATTCGCATCAGGACATGGTGTATCCCTGCTTAGAAGCAGGATTGTCTGCATTTACATTCGTAAGTTACAAGGAAATGCAGAGCGTGTAATACATGTGATCGGGTTGCAGATGGAAATCTTTGGTCCAACAGCACTTTATCAAACTGTAATAACGTCTCCTTATGGATATTACTCAGACTCTTCAAAGCAAACATTGACTAAATGTCATCAGCTATTAAAAAGCACCGGTAATCTGAATGAAAAAAGAGGGTAAATCCTTTTCTTTCGTTCTTATTTTAGTTTATTATTATTATTATTATTGTTATTGTTATTGTTATTGTTATTGTTTTTATAATAATAATAATAATAATAATAATAATAATAATAATAATAATAATAATAATAATAATAATAATAATAATAATAATAATAATAAATCAATTTTATATAGTGCTTTTTTGGGACTCAAAACCGCTATACAGAATACAGACAAATAAAGGAAAAAAGAAATAACAATAAAAGTAAAAGAAATGTTAAGGAAAATTGTACATTCATATTTTTTTTCAAAAAGGCAGAAGCAAGAAAGCTTATAGGAGCCTACCCCATATTCTATTATCATTACAAACATACAAATAGCAACATCAAAATGATCTACACACACATATATATATATATATATATATATATATATATATATATATATATATATATATATATATATATATATATACATTATATTGGTGTTTATCATATAACATTCATATTAATTCCCAACTATTACAGAGTTACGTAGTTAAAAAAGAAATATGGTCTAATGTAATTTGCACATTTCTCCAAAACACTTCTTTTATCATGTTTTTTTTTTCAATTGCTCTAAACTAGCAGCACTTTATTTTGTTTTCATTTCATTTTGTTTGACTATTGTTTATTTCTAAATAATAATTCATTTCCTAAATAAGGCAAACATCAACAAAAAAAATAAAACTTGACTTGGTTTTAATCAGACTTTCTCCACTACCAAAGCTGAATAACATCCCTCATATATACGTGCATTATTGTTCAATTTACAGACGTGCAACAGCAGAGATGTTTCCTAAAAAAAAACTTCCAGAAGATGTGTAGTGCTCTCTGCGTCAAACCTCATGTGCAATAAACGTGAAATATTGGAGTGAAATAAGCTGAAAGCATGCTCCAGGAGAAAGACTTAGAGATGAAAACAAACCCAATTGCTCTGTCTGTCTGCTGTGAACGGAGGATTTGCTATTGAAATGTGAAGTAAACCCACAAGAGTAATTCCTTTGTAATAGACTGACAAACAGCTCCCTTTGCCTATAGTTGGTATGAGGACCCCTACCCCATTACCAGCGCCTCCACCCTACCCCTGCCACCCACTTTCACTTGCTGCAATCCTAGTGCGAAATTGAGAAATGGTGTGAACCTGCATGATATTTATTCACAGCTGAGCCCATTTTCTTGTATTGTTCAAAAAAAACAAAAACATTTTGGTGTTGCCGTTCCCTGTCTTTGAAACAAACATGGTTTTTTACATCCACACAAACTTCCAGCACTAAAAAAAAAACCTGTATTTTTAAAAAAGAATATCAATGTTGGGTTAGTATGGTTAAAATACGAGCCCAACAAAGCAAGACCACTCCCAGTTGTTTGTGCACTTCTACCAGATGACTCAATCTACTTTGACGTGGACACAGTATGTTCATTCTGCCTTTAACCTCTGTGCTATGTTTGGCAGATACTCACAGAGGGATCGAAAAAGCCATTCTATCTAATTGCAACGCTGAGCATTTTGATTACACTCTTGCCTTGAAAGCACAACACTGTAAAAGAACAATTGCTCCGAGAGCACCAAGCAGCAGGAGATGCAATTTCAGCCGCTTCTTAATGAGTGAACATATCAAAAGGTAAAAGGGAGGAATTTATACTTTAATTCCATTTTTTTGAAGCAATAAAACATGGGGTTGGCTAATTTATCGGTTTATTAAAGGAGAAACCAAACCCATCCCTGTTTCTAATGTCATTCTGTTTGAGGAATCCTTCCATCTGGGCCTATTTTATCCATATTTCTGAATTATTAACCTCAAAGATTTCCCACAGGGGTTGAATGATGTAATGGATTAATAAAATGACTATTATGCCCTCTCTGCAGCATCTTTGTCTCAGGGACATGCCTTTCACATTAAATTGAACCAGTATAGCTACATTCATAAAAAATCATATCGTTCAGCATCATATTGCATTACAACCACAAACCACATAAACTAGAATAGAGCTCTTAGACATTTCTCTTGGAAGATTAACAATTTTTAAAAGCTCAGAAATAGCAAAAAATGCAGATTAGATAGCTACAATTTTATTTTAACATATGCTACTAAACTGGCCATTCTGCATTTCAGCTGTTAGATTTTTTTTTTCATCCCCTGTGTGATATGCTTATATTTATGGAGCATATCTTGACTTTTAAAAATTCCTTTAGTGAATATATATTAATGCAGAACATACAGTAGGCCTATAGTGTTGGGGCACATTAGTTCATCATTTTTTTTATTTGTTAGTATTAGATTTATTTATTTATTTATTTATTTATTTATTTATTTATTTATTTATTTTTGTACGATGATAGATTTTTATTTTTTGATGTCGTGTGTGTGTGTGTGTGTGTCCATTTTTTTTCGGAATGTGTATCTTATTTATGGAATTTATGAAGCTTTTATTCTAACACAAGTTTGACATTCCAGCTTTAAAAAATTGCTTCAATGTTTGGTCATTTTCCTCTTCTTTTTACTTTTACCTTTATTTAACCAGGAGAGTCTCATTATATATAAAAGAGTATTTTTTTAATGTTGTTTTTTTTTTTTGCTTTTTTTTATAAATAGTTACAAAAAAAAAAGACAAATATCGATATGATTTGCATTTCACCACTAAGTTATATCATTGTTTGAATAGAAAATGAAGAGAAATGTTTTGGTTTTTTTTTTAAAGAAGAAGAAAATGGAAAAAAATATATTTTTTATGAAGATAAAGTTTGAGTTTTTTAGCTAGTTACATTTAACTGTCTTAGTTAATGATAAAAACATAATCAATTTGAAATTTGAAAGTCCCTTGAGATGCAACATCTCATTTTTGAGGAGGACCAAAAATATATAACATTTCATATACAGCAAATTACAAAACATAAAGCAACCAATACTGACAAAGAGACCATTTTGCTCACAACCCACAATCTCCCACCAACCCACATCTCTGGGTAAATATATACATCTACACGTAAGTGTTTTCAGTATATAGATCCACATACATCATACAACCAAATACAGCAGACTTGTACATACATGGCAAAATACATACATAATAATATGTAATAATTAAGATTGTTATCATATAAAGGTCTGAAGTGAGAGCCCAAATACCCCCAATCAGTGTTAATGCCTGAGCAACCAGTGTGCATCTAGTTGAGCCATGTATTGCATGATTTATACAGTTTGTATCCAGTCAGCAGGCAAGGAAAAAAACAACAAACCCTAAAGGTAAACAATGTTGATGCACCGGGACACACTCGTCATGATTAATGAAAGGAAGTCAGATCTGATGCAGATTAGAGCGGCAGAGGACAGCATCCTCTGTGAATGTTAATATCCCTTTAAGAGGTGTTCCCTCTCCTCCAACCATGCACAGTTCACCTAAGAAGGTCACAGAAAAAGCATCTAAATTTATGTGCTTCATTAATGGACTACAATGATAATTAAATCAAGTGCTTTTATTTTTTTTTTTTGTACATCTAGGTGTTCTACAGGATGACATCAGCTTCAAGGAACTTTACATTTTAAAAGGATATTGTTAGAGTTATTCCATAATACATGCTGCCACAGGGGAAGATATGTTTTGGATCACCATATAGTATGATACAATATAATTATAATGTATAAACACGGTATTATAATGTGTGAACAATAATTGCACAGTAAAATATCATGTTTGTACAATATAATTGTATTGTTTGTACAATGTACTGTCATGTTTGTACAATATAATTATATTGTTTGTACAATATACTGTCATGTTTGTAAGAAAACATGATCGTATATTGTACAAAAGTGACAGTGTATAAACATGATATTATATTGTACAAACAAAATAATTATATTGTACAAACGTGATATTATATTGTACAAACATATCATATTGTACAAACAATATAATATCACATTTTTACAATATAACATGTTTATATGAGCATGTTTGTTACAAACAGGATTGTATATTGTACAAATAATATACTTACAGTATATTGTACAAACAACATAATTGTTTTGTACAAACATTGTATTGTACAAAATATTAAATTGTACAAACAATAGGATTTCATGTTTGTACAATATAAGTATATTGTTAGTACAATATGTTGTTTGTACTATATAAATTCACGTTTGTACAATATACTGTAAGTATATTATTTACAATACAATATATGTTGTTTATTACAAATAAGAAAAACATAACATTTACATTGTTTTTTAATAAATCTTTCTGGATTTATTTGTAAACTTTTTTTTTTGTTCTTTTCATTTAGTTTTAAAAAAAATCTTTCCAAAAGCTGTAAATGAAGCTCCAAATCATGCTGTTAAGCAAAAAAAAAAAAAAACTTTATAAAGCCAAGCTCTTTGTTAGGCTAACAAGGAGCTGGCAGTGCTAACCCTGAACAATAGTGAAAGTGACCTTGACAGGTAGCACATACGGTATCACACCCTTACGATGATTGATCTGAGAAGATAGCAAGGTATAGGACTTATCCAGTCCTTTCACTTGTCACTGTTCATGAAGGAACGGAGGAAAAGAGGCGACTTCTGCTGCAGGGTATCACTGACAGAGTGAGTGTGTCTGAAAGATCGGTGAGGGAGATTAACAGCTCAGTCCATCTCTGTCACCGTGCAGCGCTAAACCTTGACACAGCTTAGAGGTATTACGAGGTCACTGAAGTAAATGACATGGCACAACTGGAGGATGCATGTATGGGTGCACCAGAGGAATATGAGGCAACAACGCTTTAATATTTCCTGCATAGCACTTTTTTTGAAAAGCATAATTTCCACCAAGTTTCTTATTAAAAGCAGAAATAACACACATCAACATCCCCCGCCAGATTGGTTCTCATTATAACTCACAATCTTTTCCTAAATGTCCTAAATCTAAGAACTTAAATGTATACATAACAAAATATTATCACATCAGAAAATAAAATTACTAACCATCTTCAACGGTTTCTATGAAAAGCTTTCCTCTTTAAAGATACCATGAAAATAGTAAAGAAAAACAGAACAAGGGCAATAACTCCGTAAAAAATAATTGCGCACTTCTCATTTTCAAACTCCATTAAGGTATTGATACCCTGAAGCCACACCACTGAATTTGGTATCTTATCTTTCACGTTTTTAAGAAAAGCTGTCCCCTTTGAAGATACCTTGAACAGAGTCAAAAAAACGAAACAGGGGCAATCACTCCGGAAAAAAAATTGCGTGCTTCTCATTTTCGAACTCCATCAAGGTATTGATACCCTGAAGCCACACACTGAATTTGGTTATCTTATCTTAAATGGTTTCTGAGAAAAACTGTCAAAGTAAAAAAAAAAAAATGGAACAAGGGCAATAACTCCGGAAAAAAATATTGTGCGCTTCTCATTTTCAAGCTCCATCAAGGTATTGATACCCTGAAGCCACACACCACATTTGGTTATCCTATCTTAAACAGTTTCCGAGAAAAGCTGTCCCCTTTAACTCGGGCGGACGGACGGACAGAGATCAAACCTATATCCCTCTTCCACTTTGTGATGGGGGATAATAATCTATACCTCCTCTCAGCCACAGACTTTGTGTTTCTTTACAGTATATTTGAGAGCTATAACATATTGGAGTCAGGCTACAATGTTGCAGCCAACTGTAATGGGAGAAACTCTACTGAAGAATCAATATTTCATTCAGGGGCAGAAAATTACATGATACATGTGATGCAAGCAGGGTTGGGATCAATTACAATTAGGTCTTCAATTACCCATGTTCAATTACTAAAAAACGTATCCTTCCTCTTGCATTACCTTTCTGGTAGCATCTCTTATGATAACAGGCCAGTTTTGACCCATATCTTAAATCAGCTGTAAAATACAATAAAAATATTATCAATCATCTGATTAGTTTCTCATCTCTTGGTCACCTTTCCAGGCTTTTCCTCAGAAAAAAAATCTAAAATGTTTCAATTTTTATGCCTTCTATATATAGTCCTACCTCCGAATTTTGGGTATTTTTTCATTTTTCATGCCTCAGTACATTTTCACCACAGTTTAAGTGTGCTCATTATATTTGAACTCTTTTTAGGGTCTTATGAAAGCATTATCTCATGTAATCAGTTTTCATACCAATTACAATTACAAAGTTACAATATTACAATAATAATGGACCCCAACCCTGGATGCAAGGGCAGTCATGTTTCTAAAATACAAAGGTGACAGTCAAGATAAGGTTTCAGGGCCTTCAGAGAGTCACAATACCCAAAGTGAAGTGTTGCTGCTGTGTTTGATGGAGCCGAGGAGTGGAACTTGAGAGCTGTGGAAGTTGTATTATGAGGGGTTTTACAGTGCCTACCTTGCTCAACTGTCTGGTTAATACTATCATCAAACAACTTTTCCTCCAAAGATGGACACATACAGCAGATCTGGTTGGAATCTCGTTGTCTGTTTTTGACAGAATGCTGTGAAAGTAAAAGCTAACAAAACTACCAAGCAGGTCTGTCTGCAGATGGCAGCCTGAGTGGTGTGTGTGTTGTGCATCTGCGTGGTGTGTGTGTGTGTGTGTTGTGAGAGAGAGAGAGTGAGCCTTTTATAAAAATGGACAAATTAAACCAAAGTCAAATTAAAAAGACAAGACGCTGTTTAGACAAACACATTTGAATTTAATAGCACTCTATTGTACATTTTTTTTTAAAGCAATACTACTCTCACCATGTCTATATTGTTTTGTTTTTGTTTATTTTGTTTTTTAACCAGTAGAATGTACATAACTTGCAGTGTTTATATTGTTTATATTACTCCTCCCCCCCAAGGACTACAGATGGAAATGAGCTTTTAAGATAAAAAATAATACATCAATTTTATATAGCGCTTTTTTTGGACACTCAAAGTGGCTTTGCAGATTTAAGGCATTATTCTTCCACTCCTCTCTTCGTGGTGGTAAGCTACTATTGTAGTCACAGCTGCCCTGGGGCAGACTGACTGAAGCGAGGCTGCCATAGTGCGCCATCGGCCCCTTCGGCCACCACAAACACTCACTCACACACTACATTCATACTAGGCAATGTGGGTGAAGTGCCTTCTCCAAGGACTCAGTGACAGATACCACTGTCCCCTACTGTTGCACCAACTACTAACCAGGCCCAGACCTACTTAGCTCCAGAGATCTAACGAGATCGGTCAATGACAGGCTGGTACAGCCAATTGAGATAATAATAACATTAAGTTTCTGGGAGAACTTCTCGATATCCTGCCCTCAACAGCTCTACTTCCTCCCTTGCCTCTGCCAATCTACATCTCTATGTTGTGCACAAGCATTGCAAAGTCCGAACTACAAAAACTACACATTTATTGTTAGAGTGCCACAACTTTTGATTAAAACATGTTTATTAGCTGTCCATGAGAAATGTCGCCCAAGTCCTGGTCCGTTCGGAATCATTTTAAAAGCGGCAAGTTCCTCCACCTTTGAAAAGCAGCTCCGAGATAAATCCTGTGGCAGTCTGGAAAATGATTATCCACAAGTTTTGTACCAGGACTTTTCTTTTCTTTTTTAGTAGAAGCGTTGGCAACACAGACTGTAAAACAGATGGATGTGACAAGCTCCTCCAAGCTCCCCCTGCTGACTGGCTGCTGTATAGGTCATAAACCCCGCCTCCTCAATGATAACGGATGGGATTTGGGTCAAACTGTGAAGTTAAAATACTCATCAATAATTTATTTCCAAACCTAAACTCTGCTGTGATCATTAGTTATTATCACCCTACATTGTGTTCAAATGCTAATTTTTCTGTGGTTTGTTTTAAATAAGTTATTTGAAATTGAACTACGGGATTTGACGTCATATATTACGATTGATTGACAGCCGATGATTGGGCAGTACGCTAACCAGGGCTCCTCCCCCGGACCCTACTGCACAGACTCTGGCTCCAAATGATGTCAAATTTGCAAGATGGAAGCGCCCCTAAGCGCCGTATTTTGGCTTCATGAATGTTGAGGGGGATTATGGAGGACATCACGTCCATCTTTTTTTACAATCTATGGTTGGTAATCGTGGGATGGGTAACTGGAGTTTCAGAGCGCTCCTCCATGACGCTACCTGTTTGTTGTTGTGACGGTGCACGTGCATTCACTTTGATTGACAGTGGCCCGCTCCAGGAAGTCAAAGCCTATTGGCTGGGCGAATGTGGCGCTTTCTTGCATTTGTATAGGGGTCTATAGGACGAAGGTAGAACATTAATGTATATGAATGACCACCAGCAGTAGACCATATAAAAGACTAGTTGGTATTTTTTTGCATTTAAAAAAAATGATACATAAACATAGATTTCTCAGAAACTTCGGATATCAGCTTTAATGTAGAGTCTCGTAAAAACATCAGAATCAGAATCAGATGTACTTTATTTATCCCAGGGGGAAATTTCTTGTGTTACAGCTGCTCAGAAAATTATTACAAATAAAAAGAATAAACACTAAACAAAGAAGACACATTACAGTAGTGGAAAATTTTATAAAATATAATAAAATAAATTAAATGATAATTATACAAATATACTATAAATATATACAACAATCAAAGCTGTGAGGTTACAAAGATGAATCGTACAGTTTGATTGTCACAGGCAGGAATGCTTTCCTTTGAGATCATCTCTGTTTTTATAACTTCATGTATAATAAATGTATGAATTAAACCAAAACAAAATAAATGATGCTGGTACACTTCATTGATTTAATCATGACTGTTATTTGGATGATTTTACATCATGTATCAGATAGAATGCAGTGGTGTATCAAAGGTTCTCTTAGAGTATATTTGTGGAGAACTGTCTTTTTGTCAAGATGATCCTGCATCTCAGTCAAAATAAAAGTTGTGAATGAGTATAAAGAGAGAAAAAAAAAAAAAAAAAACTGGTAAACTAAATTGGCCCGGATCATGTGGGGGTGTGTTTTTGTTTCGGTGAGAGAACAATTGAGTCTGGGCTCGCTCATGGTTCTTGGGCACACAGCGGGGGGATGGCAAAAAAAAAACATGAAAAATACACACTTGATACCATTTACAATATGAATAGTCTAAATACTGGAGATGGATTCTTCTACTGGCATTTACTACTAACATAACAGGTGGCCTGGAGCTGACCAGGACAAAGTTGTGAATATCAAACACAAATGTGTCACAAATGAGCTTTGGATGGTAAACTGTCCTCACTGCAGTCCAAAGACAGCACAGACTACAATTCAGTTTGACTGCAACTTAAAACTACTCCTGCAATAACTATTTTTGCAATTCTAGAATGCCTGCAAAATGCATCACGCAGCTGTGAAAAAAAAAAAAATTCTGTCTTTTTCTCTGCGTAGCAATTGTATATATTACCGCTAGGCTCTCTGCCTGCAGCAGCCCGGAAGATAACCAATGGTTCCCCTGAGGATGGAACTTATTACCTTCTTAAACTGTTGCCATAAATATCAACTTGATTTATACTCAGATTTACACCTGTGGAAACCAAAAAGCAATTAAAGGGGACGGACAACCCACTCGGCTAAGTGTCCATTACTCTGTGCATTCATCGAAAAGGGCAGAAATGGCAGAAATGCACTGTAAACTTTATGAGTCCAACAGACATGTGATCACTGTCATCTGTAACTGTAGATCTCCAGCTGTCATCTAACATTACACCTCCTCATACATTTACTGCTCTTGCTCTCTGTGACTTTACAGTATAGATGTGTTTGAATTTGTGAATGTCACATAGACAAATACAAGTACAAATACTCAACGTTATATTTACCCAAAATGTACTTTTTTTTTTTTTTTAAATTAGGATGTGTGTTGATGGTTCATAGTTATAGAACTAACAGAAAATATTTTTAGTGAGAGAAGGGAAATAGATTATGATTAGATTATGGAACTGCCTAAAGGATGAAAATAAACAAAGCCCCAACATAAACCAGTTTAAAATGTGTTTTAAGTCAGTATAAGAAAGAAGAGCAATGATTCTCCCTATAAGACAGCAATAATATATAATATATAATGGTATAAAATATATTAATAACATAACAAAATGTGTATATATATATATATACATATATATATATATATATATATATATATATATATATATATATATATATATATATATATATATATATATATATATATACTGTATATAAACCGCTACATTGGTACAAACTTTATTTATCAATTTATCATGTGCATGTCCCATAGAATTAAACCAAGGAAATTGCACACAGTATTTTATGAATACATACTTCCGGCGGGCACTAGACTAATTAATATTAACTCAAATATTGCCACACTATATTTAGTATTTAAAATGAAATTAATGAAATTTGTGTTGTAAATATTGAATAGTATATTGTTAATATTACGTATGTATGTGTGTATATGTGTGTACGTGTATGTGTACATAATTATTAATATATATTTTTTAGATATTATCTATTCTCGAGAGCCTTTTTTGTGATGGGGTAGGTGTGTATAAGTGTTTGCTTCAACCTGTACCCTATTCTGTTTTTTGGGGTTTTTTTTTTTTTCTTTTTTTCTGAAGACTGCCAAAATAAAATTCTAATTCAAATTCAATTACAAATTCAAACAGAACACAGTCAAATATTATTATTATCTTTTTCAAATGTGATATACATTTTCAATCTAAAAGGAAAAAAAAGTGCATAAACACGGATCACTGAAGAATAAAGAAATCAAACATAATGTCCTTTTAAAACGTTATTTTATTAGGTGCCCTGGTTGTGCATAGGACAGCTGTCTCGAGGCACACTACTACTATTTTTTCCCATACACGAGCCTTTATGTGTCTATTTGTATGCTGAATATTTTTGCTCTCTGCTCAGGAGGGCCAGCAGATATTTAGGAGACATATTTGCCATTACAAACAGTGCCTCAGGGAGACTAACTGAAGATAGGTACCCAGAAACAGGCCCAGCAACTGAAAGCACATTTGGTTTGATATTCCAGTTTGATAAATCCATGCAACATCCTGAGTAAAATTATTTCATATGCTGAGCCAACAGAAAGAAAGATATGCACCGCTCATAAGTTACCCCAGATGATTAGTTTATTACATCTATATTATGGGGCAGATTTAATATTATGATCGTGTTGGCACACAAATGAAATATTTACCAATGCAGTATTATTCAAGTTTCAGGCAATGTGTGTAAATACGCATATATACGGGAAAGCAAACCACATGCAGATCAAAATTTCTATTTGATATATACAGACATTTGTTAGTCATGTTATAAACCAGGGGTGCGCTTGGTTTAAATTCAGAGAGCCCCTCATTGTGAATACAATAAAGTGCATGCATGCATGCATCGTAGTTGTGAAAGTGAGAGAGACTTGCTGATCTGGAACACAATAATAAAGCAGATTCTTGACACTCAGAATGGGAATGACATAAAATATGGATGTGGCAGAATATGTTTCAGCTTTTTGTGTAGATGTCGATTTTAAATATGGAGTTTTACAAAGATTTTCGTGTTTTATTTGTTATATTTCACCTGTGTTGGCCTATCGCAGATGGAGAAACATTCCATAAATGTTGACGTTTTGAAGTCTTGTTGATGTGGACAAATATTTTTGATTTAGTTTTAGTCATTTTCTTTTGGCTAAAATGCAACTTCTTTTTAGTCAAAATCTTGTTATCAATACTATTTCAGTTACAGTCTATTGTTTTAGTCAAATAAGTCAGTTACACATATATTCAACTAGAATATAAACCATAAGTGTATCTATTAAAGATCCAATTACCATTTATCACCCTGATAATGGGTTAATGTTTGTAAAACAAACAGACAGATTTGATGTGATCAGTATGAGATCTGATTGGATTTCGTCCCATATGGCAAAATCATAGTTCTGTTTTTATTAGAAAACATCAATATATTTTGACAGCTTTCGATCACATGTATTGTTTTCTTAATTATTCACTTGATAAATGTAGTGAATGAAAACTGTCAATGAAATGAGCACCTTTATTAATTTACACTGAAATAATTAGTTTTCATTTGGTGTTTTGGGTATAGCACATAACTAAGTAGAAAAATCATTACCTTAAATAATGGGCTTTGTATGTTAATGAAAAAAAATTAACCACAATGAAGCTAATGATGCTAGCCGTTCATAGCTCTTTCGTCATTGTTCCCGTGTGGAATATAATGCACTGCATAATGTACTTCTGTTTGCCTGCCAGGAAATACACAGAAAGACGGTGGTGCACCTACTGTATGTTCTTGCGTACCATTGAGCAGCATTGGAAGATTTAACTAATTAAATAAGGCATGTATGGCGTTTGACCCATAGTACATAATTAAGTGCAGCACGTTCCCCTAAATTATCAGCTGCAGATGGAAGCCACATTTCATTGGTGCAGCTGCAGCGCAGTGGCTTCAGGTATTCAATCAGCTCGGAGGGAAGGACCTTTTCAGCAACTGTAGATGACATAATATGCAAGAATAACACAAAATCCATTTTACTCACACAAGACCCTCATGTAATTGCAGTCAGATTAGGGGAAAAAATGATGTAAAGGCAGCCCAACATTAATAATGTTTCTTTTGTCATTTAGGAGAGAATTATAACTGTGCTTCTCCGGATGAATAACAACAAGAAATTTTGGTGCATAAAGTCACTAATTTGCACTTCTTAAACAGTGTTTAAGGTCATAGTTTTCTTTTTTTTGCAATAAAAAAATGTTTGGTTTTACTTTTTTAATTTCAACATATGTGTAAAGAGGTGTAAAGAGTCCTGATAAATCCTACTTAAGTAGAAACTTGATTCAAATTGTACTCAAGTACAAGTAATTCATACATAAAATACTCAAATACAAGTGAAAAAGTAGCTCAATTATATAGTTCTTTAAGTTACTAGTTACTTTCACCACTCACGTTTTTTTTTTTTTTGGTAATAAATATTGTCATGGTTCCCTTGCATACAGTAAAATCTCATGTAGACCAAATCTTTTTCACAAAAGGCATCTGTATAAAAAAAAAGGTTTGTCAAAATGTACAATTATTTATTATGATTTCAATTCAAAAGGCTCGAAAAAATAACTACGTACATTTATAAACTCTAAAACTGAGAAAATACCCTCCATTCAACGCTGTTTTGGTGCCGTGCATGACGTTTAATCTGGTTGTTCAGTTATGATGTGATGCCAAACAGAAAAGATTGTTGTCTGGTCATTTTTGTAGTTTCACAATGTCAATCATTTACTCAGTAACGGTTGGGTGTAGAAATGTAACAAATGACTTTACTTACTTTAAAACGTACTTAAAGTACAAGTAAAATTACTGATTTAGAAATATACTCAAAAAAAAAAGTACAAGTACCCATAAAAGCACTACTTGTAATCAGTTACTTTCACTTCTGCATATAAATCATTTTCATATTTGCAGTGGAGTAAAATGTGACTTATTATTGAATCCCAGTCAATGTTTTCTACTATGTTTCCACTCACTTTATTCTTATCTTTATTTTTAAACATATTATAACCTTTTTCTTTGTATTAACAGCTTAGATCTGCAGTGCATAGATTCAGAAATATATTACAGACACAAGTTCAGATGCATTTGTAAATTCGCTGTATTAAGTTGAAGGTTTTGCAGATAACACCGGGGCTTTGTGATTTATAGAGATTCCTTTCAGGATGAGTGCAGTCTGTCAAGCTCAATGGCAATAGCCAAGTGTGTCACAGAGACATGTTGCGTAGACACGGTTTTACCACAGCAGGTGTCTGAGAAAACACTTTCAGTAAAGACCTCACGAGTGTATACCTGCCTCGACCAGCTGTCATTCCACACTAAATTGTTATCTATCATTGCTGTGAGAGCCTTTACCTTCTTCTTGAATCCAACAGCATCCACAAACAATACACTGTGAAAATGACAAAATTCACCCAGATGGAAGCATCCTTATGAGGGAGATAGGCCTATAGATAGTAGCAAGATGTTCTAACAAATATAAAGCTGCATGATGGCTCCATCTCTGACACTGAGGAGAAACTTTATTCCAGCAGAAGGATGACAAATATAAGGTGGGTGCAGTGTCAACTATAGAGCATAATGATGATGAATGAGTGATAACACATACTTGATATCAACAATTTCTGGTGACTCCAAAGACTTCTTTTTTTTTTGTCGAGAATTAGTTTTTTATCATGTTTTCAAATATATATATATATATATATATATATATATATATATATATATATATATATATATATATATATTTTTTTTTTTTTTTTTTTTTTTTAACTACATTTTAGTTGAAAGTGAAAGTATAAATTAGAGGTAGAATCATCCAAATATGCCAAGGTGCCAGAGCTTAAAGCATATTTGTGTGAAAAAGAGATCTGCACACTTGGATCAACGCAAGTAAAAAAAAAAAAATCCAAGCATTTGGTCAGAAGACCTTCATCAGGATAACAAAGTCAAATTATAGAAATACAGTAGTTTAGAATTGTGTGTTTAGCATTTAGCACATGAACAAGCTAAATAATAAACAAGCTAAATGCTTGTTCATGTGGATCTTGTTGGGTTCTTTTTTTCTTACAATGGACTTTATAGTTTGTTCAGCGCTTTGAGATGACTTTGTTGTATTTTGCGCTATATGAATAAAGTTGAATTGAATTGAATTAAAAATATATAATAATAATAATAATAATAATAATAATAATAATAATAATAATAATAATAATGAAAACTTTTCAAAAATCAATTTTAATTTAGTGAATTGACTGATTTAGTTGTTCCTGAATAGTTGTCTCTCTCTCTCTCTCTGACAATATATTTCTCTCTCTCTCTCTCTCTCTCTCTGACCCCCTGTAGTGCCATCGCGTACCCCCTTTTGAGAAGCACTACTTCAGACCATCCAGTTCTCCTTGCAGGAGAAAGTTAAAAAGACAGAAAAAACATAAAAACATAAATGACTGTATAAATTAGTAAATAATTCGTAGATATCTCAGCCCTTCAAAATACACACATTCAATAAAACGCCACAATATGTGATGGATCACAATTTTTCCATTTTATTTCATTAAAAAATAAAAAAATTGTCACAAAATCAAATATATTTAAATGAGAAAATCCTGCAAGTACTGATATAGGTCAAACGCCTGAATATTGTCAGTGCCTTACATCCTTTATGTATCATTTATACGTCATGTAAAGTGCAAACTTGGGGACATTAATGTTGAAAACGCTTGTTTTCCCACCTAAAATCTGCGGCCCACTTTAAATCAATCAAACTACTTATAGTATTTGGCCCCTGAAATAAAATGATTGTCCTGGGGTAAAGTTTAACATGTCTGCCTTAAAGAAAGAAGAGGTCAGACACCTCAGAATTTTCTGTATGTATTTCAAACATTACGTCCGTGCTTGCCTGGGTTTTCTCTGAGCATGTGCAACAGTGCAAGACTGCTGGGATGCTTTCAAGCCTGAGAAAATCCATCTGCTGTGTGCGAGTGTTGTTTTACATGGTTCTCAACTGACAGAATGTAGGACACATGCCATTAAAACAATACAGGGATTTGGCATTATCCTCCGACAGCTGCAAAATAGAAGTAAAATATGTTTTTTTTTGGTTTTTTTTTTCCCCTCCCTTCTAAATGTGTATCATTCAGTCACAAAAAGGGATTTTTATTATCATTTTAGGGCGACCATGGCCCAGGTGGTAGAGGCGGTTGTCTTCTAAGTAAGAGGTTGGGGGTTTGATCCCAGTCTATACTGGTTGAAGTGTCCTTGGGCAAGACACTGAACCCTAAAATGGCAGCTCAGTTCCATTGGTGTGTGAATGGGTGAATGAGCTGATATGGTAAAGAGCTTTGAGACTACTTCAGTGTGGGGATAGAGTGTTTTTATAAATCGAGTCCATTTACCATTTGTTTTGTAAAAAAAAAAAAAAAAAAAAAATTCCAAAAAAGTTTACAAATAGGGATTAATTAAATCGGATTTTTTAGGAATATAAAGAGCACATATACAGTAAATGTCCATTTGTTTGAATGTAATAATCAGGCTCAGCATGATGTGATAATATTGTCGTATTAAAGATGCAGTGGGTAATCATTTTTTTGTGCTTGATAATGTGGTGATTGTTAAAGTCAGCTGCAGCTAAAATGTGAATGTGCGTTGCCAGGTGCAGAAAAAAAGCCCACCCCATACTCTGCATCCATTGCTTTATTTTAGAAGGGGTGCTGATCATATGTTTCTCATGCAACCTTGTATTAAATAACGTAACATTTATTAATCACCATAGTGAAATTCTGCGCTGCATTTTACCCATGAATTGTAACTTTGATGGTATGCATGGTTTTGACCACATTTTTCATGCTTAAGAGCTACAAACGAGAAAATGAACGTCGACATATCTCTCTGAGGTGGCTTTTTTTTTTTTATTGCTATATCTAAATGTGTCCAAGTCCTACAAACTCAGAGAAAAGAGTAAAAAAAAAAAAAAAAAAAAAAAAAAAATGGCCATCAGGGAAGTGTGGGTAGAACCAGAAGAGACCGGAAGATGCAGGTGTTTGGCTGCTTTCTGCACAGCAGGTGCAGAGCGAGTGTGTGCATTTGTGCACACTCAAGCAAAAGGATAATGCTAGGCCGAAAAAAACGGTGAAAGAATTACTGACTACGCTCAGATAGAAAATGTTAAAAAATGACGAGGGACACCAGATGATTACCGCATTAAAGTCTTTTCCCCCAAGGTCCAAACACCTGCATGCTACCGCCATTGTTTTTAGCTCCACTGGCAACAACGCATATATGTATAAAGACGCCCCAGCACTCTCTCTGTCTCCCCTCACACAAATAGGTTTTCCACACATCGTTTAATTTAAATGGCCCATCGAACATAACAGGGAAAAACAGTAATTTAAACAAAAAAAGTCCTGGATGCTACATTGTTGCATCATATTTTAGTTTCTGTATAGGCCTCTGCTGAATAAATGTTTGCCCGTTTGCTCGACTACAAATGTCTCTTTAATTTGAATGAATTAGCCAACTAAACACATAAAAGGGCTCACATGAAAAAAAAAAAAAACAATGTTTTTTTTATGCTGTTTTAGGAGAAATTTTCCCTCTCTTGCTCTTGTAATTTAAAAACTATGTCTACAATTACATTTAAATAAATCTCAAAGCAAAGTACACAACTAAACAATATGAAATTGCCTAATTTATTAAATTATTATTATTATTATTATTATTATTATTATTATTATTATTATTATTATTATTATTATTATTATTATTATTATCTTGATAAAAACATTTAAACTAAATATGAATATAATGAAGTTAAAAATGTACAATAGATGTATATTTGAAAAGTACAGAAATGAAGTAGGAAAATTTAAATATCACAGATGTTGATGGTGCTTAATCATTTTGTTTGTTTTTGTTCTGTTTTTCTCAATGGCTCGATTGCAGTATTTATTTGTATTGTTAATTTAGTTTATTTCATTGGATTTTGCAGTTGTTAGTGATGAAGAACGTGGATCGGACTTGACAAGCCTAGGCTTCTGCCTATCCCTTGTCGAGCAAATCAAATTTGTATTATTTTGAATTTTCCTTATTTTTTTATTTCATAGAGATTTCTGTTGAGATTTTTGTATTTGTTTGTTTGAAATAAATTAATAAAATGCTATTTTTTTTTTTGTAATAAAAACAACAAAATATCCATTTTATACCGGACTGATTCCGGTTCTAATTCCAATGAGGAACCAATGGATGATTGAATTTGATGGTTGTGAAAAAAAGAAGAAGCTGCCGCCGTTTACATCCAACTGCTAAATAGAACAATGAAAACCTCTCCGCTATTGCATGGAGCTCCCGACAACATTAACAATAATCTGTACATTGTGTAACACTCAAAGTCAAAATAAAAATAAAAATAAAAAAACCTGAGAGGCCAGTTGAGAGATTCCAAAATGTGGAAATAATGTCCAATGAATAATTCATACATATTCAATGGGAACACAGTGGGATGCATGCTCAGTCCTGTTGATGTTCACCCTATAAATAGACTTTCTCTGCAGCTGAGCCCATTTAAACACCATGGATACACGCGGCTGTCCCATGGGAGAAAGGTGTCATTGGATCAAAACATGAGAAATAGTCGGTGGTTACCATGTAGCCTTCACCACGGTATCGAGCAGTAAACATCTGTGTCATTACGAGTGCGAGCTCCAGAGGACGAGGCCTGGGAAGAATCTGAGCAGGCAATTAGAACAACCTGAGGCCAGCTGCTCTCCATCCCTGCAGCGACGAGGCCTTCTTCTCGTGCAGATAATTACATAACAAAGACTGTCTTTAATCAGGTCTCGCCTGCCCCCATAACAACCACCCCCCTCCCGTTTTTATCGCCTTTATGCAGTCAGTGAAATGGACAAGGAATCTAAAATTCAATGAGAACCTGTTATATTGCATAACTTTAGTCAGGAAAGGCAGCTCTGTGTGTTCTATGTTGGTCAAATTACTTAGAAATAGTCATTATTAATTAGCGATTACTAATCCAAGGAAGTAACCCAGTGACTTTACTGATTACTTATTACAAAAGTAATTAGGTACTTTAATTACCACTTTGTATATTTAAGGTACATTTGATTTGAAATTGAAAATGTAATCAAATGAAACGGTCTCTTTTTAAACCTTGTTTTATTCAATTTTTTTTTTTTTTTTTAACACTTTCAGAATCAGAATCAGAATATATTTATTTAACCTCAAGGGGTAATTGGAATGGCAAAGAGCAACATATATAAAAAAAAACAAAAAAAACACTACTAACAATAATTATACACACGCAGAAAAAAGGAGCAAAACTACACAAAGAAAATGTGCAAATGAAAGATAAGGTGCAACAATAAAAAAAAAAGGCCAGCTGTGGTGAAAAAACACACATTGTATACTGTATACTTATTTATTTCTCATTCCACCAAATTTTACTTATTATTATTATTATTATTATTATTATTATTATTATTATTATTATTATTATTATTAACTTATATTTCTGACTTTCTCTGAGGTAGCTTGATGCCGTTTTTGGCCAGTATTTTTTCTATGATGGGTCGGAATGATCCGAGTCTACGGTGGAAATTGGAAACACGTCCTCGATAACAGTGACGAGCTTCATCAGTTCAGCAGCACCAACTCCTGTCAATCTTAAATTTCTTTTCACCTGTTTAGCAGGAGATGGGCCTTCAGAGTTTGGCTCAGTGGAAGTGGATGTTGTAGCAGCAGCGAGATC
Organism: Gouania willdenowi; assembly: GCF_900634775.1. Classification (NCBI taxonomy): domain Eukaryota; kingdom Metazoa; phylum Chordata; class Actinopteri; order Blenniiformes; family Gobiesocidae; genus Gouania; species Gouania willdenowi. Next base: position 16,938,318 of record NC_041047.1, on the reverse strand, counting down.
TAACTTCTAATGCTTTACTGCCAATCACTGGTTCCTAATGGTTTTTTTTTTTTGTATCCCCAACAAAACCTAATCAGTGTCAAAAAGGGAAAAAAAGCTTCTGGGAATATAATAAATTCATAAAGTGAAGGATAGAGTCACTCTGCAGACAGTGAACCTGGATTATTTAACTGTGAGTCATTAGTTCTAATTAATCTGTGTCATAAAGGGGTTTTTGAATAATTTTCTAAGTTAGTCACAGAAAGTATGCAAATCCCGCCATTGGTGTTTGGAGCGCTGCAGAAACTGACTTCACGCTTGCTTGATCTTAACGATTAGACAAAGGAAGAAAAACAAAACGCTGTATTTGTGATCTCATGTTTGCTAATTTACCACCTTAAAGGACACTGTGTAAAATCTGTATTTACTGATGTCTCTTTGTACATCAAATCTGCACAATTGGATTAGCAGTTTGATATAAAACATAAAACATAACACATTCACTTTGCACTCATTAGCCTTTCGCAAGACTGATGATTAATTACTGAACTACCCTAATCACGTGAATCCTGGGAAATAAAGTAAGTTAAACTCACTTCTGCTTGAGAAGCTACAAGATCAGAAGCACACATTCCTCTAACCCAGACATGGGCAACTGGTGGCCCGGGGGCCACATGCGGCCCTCGGTCTAATTTTATGCAGCCAGAGTAAACGTACAAAATGACAGAAAAATACACAAAACAAGAGAAAGATGACATTGAAAAATACAAAAAATTACAACATTGCAGAAAAATACAGTAAAAGACAAGATGGACACAGAAAATACTCACAAACTACTACGAAAATGAACAAAGTGACAATAGTAACGCAAAATTACTCCAAATAACACAAAATGACAACAACAAAAAATACAAAATTACAGAAAATGACAACAAAAACACAAATGAAAGCGCTCGTGCAGCGCAGACTTTCGAAAACGCCTAATTTCGTTCTTAGCCGTTTTGACATTTTGATAAAGGTCACAACCCGACATCAATTCACCAAATTTGAATGAAATTAAAACTTATTCAAACTGTATAGGAATTTTTCAAAGTCGTAAACGAGCTTTCCAATATAAATTTTCGGACCCGCATCCTTTATTGGTCAAATGTTGCATGTCATAGCCTTACATCATCCTCCAAAATGTTGAATAAATTGATGAAGATATGAGTTGTAGAAATTTTGCCCCATGCTACAGAAAGGGAATTTTGTGATATTTAATATTTTTTGTGACTTTAAAACTTGAACCTACCTTCACCAAAACTGAATGGTCTCAACTGTGCCCAAAAACCAATTAACAAAAAAAAAAATTGAAGTGAATTCGTCAAAAATTGAGGACACAAACAGACACACAAACAAACATGACGACCAATATACTTTTGAATCCCGTTTTCAAAATAAAAAATTACCCACAGTACTAAAAAACAAGCAAAACAACAACAGAAATACACAATACTGGAAACATACACAAAAGGACAAACAAAATGCAATCACAACAAGCAATACAACAACAAACATGCACAGAATGACAGAAAAACACAATTATTATAAAAACTATTTCTTCTTTCCCGTGTTAACTCTGACTGGTCATTATTCTGAAAGTTGATTTTGTGGCCCCCACTGTGAGAGAAGTTGCCCACCTCTCCTCTAATTTAAGAGACTCAACAATGCCTGAATAGTGAAAGTCTAGGTACAGTATATATTGTTTAACAATTGTTGTTAAACAAGCCCTGAAACTCTAGTATAGGTAGAAAAACATTCATCGTTAGATTGTTATTGCTTTGAACAGAATCAGGTTTGTTTAAAGCCAAAGAATGCATTTCATTCATCCCACACACTGACACAGGTTATTGTCCAGGTTATCGTCCACCCACATGGACAAGAGGGCAAAAACTTTCCTGCAAAATACAATTGAGTTAGTGAAGTTTCTCAAGAATAATAATAAATAAAAAAGCTTGAGGGAAATTCTTCAACATTTTAACTTCTTTGTCCTTTCTTTTTTCCCAGCTCATCAATGTCCATGCTGCCGACATTCGACTCTAACCCTTGAGATAAAAACCAGGAGAGGTTAAAAAAGAAATGTTACCAAAAAAGTTTGACTGTTGTTCACAGCTTTTTATAGGTCTCATTTCAATTCTTATTTCTCTATGACAGATATCCTCAGGAAAAGCCAGCGGGAGCTGCTCGTGGCATTGCTGACAAGGAAGAAAGTCTTTACATCATTTCTGAATGTTCATTTCACAATATGCAATATTATTGCTACTTAATTATTCAGAAAACCACAATCCAACTTCATCAGCACCAAAGCCAGATTTTTTTTTATTAACTGAATTCATAATTTCATTTTAAAAATGTATCTGGTCCAAGAGGCACCAGAATAAATATTACACATTAATGTGTGTTTGTTAACCACCTAAACCGCATGTGTCAAACTCATGGCCCGGGGGCCAAATCCGGCCCTTGGGATCATTCAATTCGGTCTGCAGGAGAAAGTAAAGATGGTGGAGAAAACATGAATCATTGTGAGCCCCAACAAATATTTTGAGTTTCATTCACACAGTTTTTCCAGTGCTTATAGCGCATGATTGCAGTCATTTTTAATGTTGAAACTCAAAATTCTTACAAAATCCTTACATTTTCCTCAAATTATGACATAGTATTTCCCTTAATTCTCTGGAAATTGGTCACAAAATCTAGGGAATTTAAAGTGAAGACCCTGTTGCTTGGAATTGCTTGGATATTGTTGGTTTCTTACGTATTTTGTAATTTATATGCAGGTAGAAATGCAAACTAGACACAACGATGTTGAAATTACTCATTTTCCTGCATAAAATCTGTGTCCCCACTTGACATGAAACTGCTCCGTATTTGGCCCCTGAACTAAAATGAGTTTGACACCCCTGACCTGAACAAAACGTTATGTTGAATTGAAGATTCATGTTCTTCAATGATTTTTTTTGTTTGTTTTTTTTAATTCAAAGAAAACATTACATTGTCAGTTGCAGTTCAAAGCACAAGTTTAGTTGGAGTCTAAATATTTTTAAAAGCATGATGGTTTTTTAAATTTGTACCTGCTGTGTATAAACATGTTCACACACAGCCTACATTGTGTCCGGATGGATCTATAGGACCGTCTCTGAGGGAAGTTTACAACTGATTTCCTCTTGGATCTCTTTCGTTCTTTTCGTCACAACAGGAGCCTTCCCACTCTTGTGCTGCCGAGCACAGCCATTCTAAGTTTAGGACCAAACATCCATCACAGTTAATGTTCTTAAAGAAACTCTGGGTTATCCTAATTATGGCAAACATGCGCTAGCACAATTTACTTGTTTAATCAAATTGTGCATTTTGTTTAATTAGCTGGATATGTGTGTGCGAATAGGGAGGGGAAGGATAGAGTTTTGGGACGAGTGAGAGACAGAAAGAGCCAGAGAGAGATGGAGTGAGAGAGATGGGTGCGCATGTTTAAGCACTTTTTGCCCGAGGACAAAGGGAATTAAAAAGAAAATTACAAAGCTATCGTACAATTTGCACTCAAAGCACAAAAAAATTTGGGACAATTCGCGACAAGTCTTGCAGAGAAAAAGGTGCAACTAAATCTGTTCTAAATTAGAAAAGCAAACACTCGACACAGCATTGTTAAAAGCATCACTCAGTTACTGCACTGCATGATACCATGTTTTTATTACATGTTTTTTGCATGTTCTGCAAACTCAAATAATCATGCATCCCAGGCTTGATCTCAGTGTCATCTGGGAAAAAAATAGTTGTCATTGAACGATCTGTTAACGCCATCATTTGTATTGAGTCCAGCTAATCAGCTGTCAGAGGTTAATTGCATTTCTCCTTTTCTTGTGGGTAATCCTCCGTGACTTTGTCGACTGTTTGCTTTTTACGGAGAAATTAAGCAAAATTAAATGTACGTTTGTGTGTGCATGAGGGTTCTCTGAAAATCTGCATTTGTGCACTATTTATTCCTTTCATTAGAATAATTACTATGGTCTCAGTATTTGATATTTAACTTCCTGAACTATTCTGATTAAACCATACAGTCTTTATTTTTTATTAAATGATGACGTGTTTGGAAAAAAAAAATAGATAATTTCTCTTTTTGTGCAAATGAAACTTTTTACATTGCAGAAACTTACACTAATATAAATTTGACCCTAAAGTGTTCCTGTACTAGTGATGCCTACGACACCAATTTACTTCAGTTTTCTTTCAAATAAAATAAAATAAAGAAAATAAGAAAGACATGCCGATTTATTACTAAAGTGCTTCCCTAAATTGTTGTATTTCAACAATGTAATTTCTTGAAATACAACAGATGATGAACAGCCATTTTGCCAGGATGTGATGTGGTAGCATTGATTCAGTGGCAGTTTTTTATATATTTATTTATTTATGTATGTGTCTTCTTTAATGTTGTTCTTGTTTTTTTGTTATATGAATCAACGCTGTGAGGACCATGGGTGCCTCAGTTGTGAGCTTTCCCCAAGTGGAAGATTGTCTTCTGTTCCCTCCACACTCTGCATCCTGCTCTTCACCTCTCCAATCCTGACTCCTCCAATCCAACCCACTACAATGTCAAATGAGATCAATTATGTCTCCCACCAGTCAATCGTTCCCAGCAACTGAACCACTATCAAACTCATTGATTGAGAACAAGGCTCAGCAGAAGGTGATCAACCCCTCACAACTGTTATCAGCCACATTGATTTGTTTTTTTTTTTTGTTTTTTTGGGCACTGCACTTTGAGTAGATAGAAAGACATCGTTGGCCAGAGTACAGTAGATAACACCTTCTGTTAAAAAGTAGCTTTGGATCCTTTTGATTGAACTGCGGAAAAAGTTTCTTTAAAAAAAAAAAAAGAGTTTAGTTTCTGTGGATTTTTTTTTTCCTTCAAAGACAAAATTGGTAAAACACCACATACTGAATCTTCACAACTTCTCAATTATAACAAAAACGCAATCAACCCCGAGGATATCACAGATAATGCTGATTTATTAACCTATTAACAATTTTTACTATTCCATTTATTTCAGACGGTTTTGAGATTGCAGAATGACTGCACACCAAAGCACAAAAATATTAATGATGGAAAAATCTGATGTGAAAAAATCTGAATAGCCCTCACAGAATCAACTCAATATACATCAACTATCACAAATGGAGAGCAGAGACTGTATCTTTTATTATGGTTCATGCCACACCACAAATGCTCTTGAAAAAAAATTGCCAAAATGTTGTCAGATACTGTTGACACTAGTGATGGGCGATTTGGACTAAAAAAATTATCCCGATAATTTCTGGTATTTATCACAATAATGATAAACATCACGATAAATAAAAAACTATAAATAAATTAAACAATTCCCAACTTTAAGGGTTAACAGGTTCCTTACAATCACAAATAAATGTGAATACATTAACAGTAGACACGTTTTTTTTTTTGTTTTTTTTGCACATATGCTATTCTTCCCCACCTTTTCTATTTCCTGTCTTGAGTCTCTCCTCCCTGCTCCCTTTCCCCTCCCCTTCCCCCTCCCCCTCCACTTAGGTGTAACACTGCTCTCCCTTTTTATACACTCCCTATAATAAAAGATTTCTTACCCTTCCTTAGGGAGGGTTGGTGATGGTCACAATTAAGCAATAAAATAAATCAATGTATTTTATTGCAATAACAAAATATGCATTGCTGTCTCATAATAATTGCACTTCCTGTGGTGTTGACCTTTGACAGCATGTGCAGACAAGAGAAAAAAACAAAAAAAAAACAGTAGACATTTAAAAAGGCTATAATAGCTGCTGACTCAAAGAGTTCATCAGCTGATATTTTATGGAACATATTAGTGCATGTGGGTCACTCTATTAGTGTTATTGTATGGAATTTATTTATTTCAGCACTTAAAATGAAATTTTCTAAAAAAAAATAAATTAAAAAAAATACATGAAAAACACAAATAACTTCATCAGTGTTTTTACTGTTGATGAATCTTGTTTATTTCATATTTGATGATGAGTTACATAAAGTTATTACGGTGGCTGGAAAGTGTCAGGTGAATGCATTTACAGAAATGAACACAAATGCAAAAAGGTCACAACACGAATGCAAAATGGCCACAACGGAAGTGTTTCCGACGGACCGGTATTACAGGCGGATGTTTTTAACCCACCAGAACAGTTAAGAACAATAAGAAGACATCGAAACGCGTATGAAAGTAAGTGAAAGTTGATTAGGATACTCTTATATTTTTCATATCAGGCTATCATATCATAATACCCGTCCAACTGTAATACCGGTCCGTCGGAAACACTTCCGTTGTGACCGGTTTGCATTTGTGTTCGTTTCTGTAAATGCATTCACCTGACACTTCCCAGCCACCGTAAGTTATGGTTAATAAATATCTCTGATTTCCTATATTTAAAACAGATCAAGCTGATGATTTAATCATTCAGTGTATTTTGGTGTAACTATCTCAATAGTTATATTAGTCTAATGGGACCAGCTTTGTCTGCGAACATGTGAGATATAATTATAAAATAGTGAATAGTGACATTAGTATTTATGCTAACATTTATTTCACACAACATGTGACATGTTAGCTTTTATTCTTCCATACAAGTGTTAAATCTGACCATAAACAAATCTATGGCTCTCTGTGGCTTTATGACAGTAAGACGTGATATTTTAATCTTTTTACTTGGTCTGTTCCTTATATGGAGTGGTTAGCGTTAGCTCTTAGTCCAGTCTGTGTGTCGGTAGGTTAGCTTAGCATAGTTAACTTTAGTTGAGTTTCCAGTTCATAATCGTTGCTCCAGGCTCATCTCTGCCCTCGTGTTTGTGGGAACTTTGGGTGAATCTGACGGAGGAACTTGGATTGGTTCACTTTGTTGGATGGTCATCTGGTTTTAACCAAGTAGCGGTCCATGATGTATCGCAGCACGGCAGCTTCAGGTTGCCATGACGAGCACCGCCGTCTGTGTGTGTGTGTGTGTGTGTGAGGGCTGAGGGGCGGGAGCGGCGGTGGTGCACACCGTGGAGGCTTCCCTGAGGAGCTTCCGTGAACAGCACTCTGCTGCAGAGAATAATAAGTTGTTGACAACAAACTTGGGGGCAATTTTGGCCAACAAGGTTTTTATGGGCATTCTTGGCTAAATTGAGGGACAAAAGGCCCATGGCCCTCGCTAATTTCCGACATGGGAATTTATTGTTTCTATTGTGGGATTACATATTCTTACCGATGAGAATGTTTCGCACATTCTTAGTTGCCACACTCTCTGATTTTCTACAAAAGGATAACTCCACACTAGACAATTAATTCATTTTTATTGATTTCACCTCTCCTAATTATTACAGCATGTCACATTTTTTTTAATTTCAGGAATCTATAAAAAAAAAAAAATTAATTTTATTTTTCAATCAAAGGCCACCAAATTCACCAATAGCAATAGTATGAATAACTTTATGTAATAATAATAGCATATATTATAATGTGTTCATTGTGTGATTCTGACAAGACATGGGCATTTCTAAAATAAACCTCAAGTCAACATGAACATTTGAAAATGAAGAGAACATAAGCACAGATGGTAGAGATAAAGGCAGCTTTTAAAGTATTTTTAAAACATACAAAGGAACGAGTGTGTTTTTAGTGCTATTATATAACCACCCTATTTGTGACTTGTAAGGAGATCACAGATACTGATTCAGTGAGTCATCAGTTCTGCTGAGAAATGTTTTACTGAAACAAAAGAAGTGTCGCAATTTTGCTAATTCAAGGCTATGCATGGTTATTAAAGTTTTATATATATCCAGTAGCATTCCAATGCATTTTGTCGTGTGCGTGTATTTTTTTTTTATTTCTAGATGGAATATGTATATATTTAAAATGTCTATTGTGGCCTTAACATATACCTGCAAGCACGTGTCCTCCCCCTCTACTCCCCCTTCTTTGAATGGTAACATTAAATAATGCACTCTGAGAATTGTCAACCTCGTCTTTCAAAACTACGTATAGATGTTTTCCTGCTAGGATCCATTATATTCTCTCCCTTGTATCATTGTGAAGTCAGAAAACAAATCTGTTGCCCTTGTTGGAGCTCAAGGACACATGGTACAGTGTGACCAGTGTTATCAAATTGACTGAAGACTAAACCCTGGGAGATACAGGCTACAACTGCCTTGAAACGTGCTTTATTCTTATTTTTGTATTTTAGCTGAAAGTAAATCTTTCCGTGAAGTGATAAGACCTCAAAAGTTTAGATAAGCGAAGCATATATTAGTAAATCTGAATCTGAATGTAGAAACATTCAAGAGGCCCCACATTCCAGCCGCCAAAAAACAATTTCTGGTTTTCACCATCTGTCTCATATTCAGGTAAAATGATTGATTGGCGAACACAGAATTTTAAGTCAACATTTAATCACATATCATGTGCCAAAGATGAACAGAATCTTTCGTGAAATAAATCGGTAAAAATTACAAGAAGGTTATCCGATGATTTAGCCGGCGTTTTGAAACTTGTGCTTTTCACCTGTTGGCCGTCGATTCGAGGCGACATCAAATACACGTTTTTGACCTGCTGTCTCGCGTTTTAAGCCAAAAAATTCAATAGAGCTCCATTTTATTTTTCTGACCCTTTGACTTTCAACTCAAGCCAACTGTGTCCGTCACATTTTTTTTAAATTGCTTTTTAGAAAAACCTACTCGCTGCCGTTTTCAGCTAAACACCAAGGTATGTGTGAGAGATGCTTTCGCAATTTTAGACTGGGTGACATTGGCAGTTATGCATCCGATTAAAGTGATCAAAGCAAGCTCATATGAGGGGACTGGAGGGACACATTTCAAATTAAAAAGAAACACTGCCAAAAAGTTGGATTATTTTTCCTTTTTAACATTTTTACACTCATGTTTGGTCAACTAAGAAAATTGAAACACTTTGTGTGTCTAAACCTGTTTTATAGGGGATTGATGAAGTCCCAGCTATTGTCCAAGTTTCAAACTAAAACATATTTGCTGTTAGGTAACCATGATAAAAAAAAAACATAAGTGCTGCCCAGAGCAGAATGAGATATTGTATTTTCTCTTGGTGAAACCTTGCACATTGAAATACTCACAGGGAAGCTTTATGACCTTTACTTAAGTCACCTGTATGTTGGCATAGTATGTCCTTCGCTGATGGAGCCTGAAGCTTAGAACCTTGGGCTAAAAATAATGGGGCTGCAAAGACACACTAAACACACTCGATTGAACTTTAGATGAATTCTTTAAGTTTCCTAACATTGGAAATATTAAATTAAAAAGGTCTCTTGAACTCTTTTAAAACACAGTCTGGAAATAATTGGTTAGCAATAATGATAAATTTGTCTCTCAGAAGGTATTATCCTAAATCCTACATGCAGTGTCTCCTAATACTCTGGTTTCTCCAATAGCTAGACCATCAATTGGAGATTTATTAGGGTCCATATGACAAAATCAATACATTGGGTGAAAGCTTCTTGCTATCACATTGTGGGGCAGCATTCAGCAATTGCGTCACATTTAAACTAAAACTGACAGCTTCTCAAGAAAATTCTAAAAGCTGGGATCTATATTTTTACTAAGACGTGGTTTCACGCACACTCTGGCGTAGTTGGCCAGACCATAACACGCCAGCTGAAGCTGCCTTCACAATGGCAGATGGACAGGGAAGGTCTTTAAGGCTGTAAAAATTGAAGACTAACAAAGTTTGTGATTATGAGGGCAGGGGTTGCCAACCATTTAGGGGACCTTTACCCTTAGGAAGTTAGAATAGAGTACGACACAATGCTTGTCACAGTGAGCAGATGTAGATGATTGTTGAAACCCAGGCCTTAATTTTCCTGAATGTCAGAAAAGGCTGGTTTCTAATGACTAACTCGCTACCACAAGCCACATTTCTATTTTTCTGGCATTTCTGTTCAGGACAGAAGTAAATAATTGCTTGGCCAAGGCCATTACGCATTGGAATTTGACAACCAATTAACTTTTTATCTTTCTGGCTGAGCAAATGGCGTACTATAATTTGAGATCTTACAGAGTCTGTGGAAACAACTTGCTGTGCCGAGCAGTCATTGTTGGCCAGACAGCCAGAGCTAGAGAAATTAGACTTGATGAACATAAATCAATGTTGCAATCCTAATTCAAGGTGTTCCTTTTACTGCTTTGATTATACTTTTAATTATGTTTATTTCATTAACATTAACAGTTGGAGAATTACTTCAGAAAAGTCTTCATTAAATTAAGATCACATTTTTGCACACAGACCACATTAGATTCTTGTATTGTCAAGGACAAATGTTTGACAAAAATAAAAAAAATAAAAATCAACTGAAAGTAATTATCTTGGCAATGTAAGTAGGCTTCAAATAACGTTAAAAAATCACCATTAAAATGCACATTGAAAAGCAGAAGGGCTGTTTGGAATGGAATAATGTCCCCCTTTTAAAGTTAATGAATTAAAGAAATCAGTGACTTTAGAGATAAGTGAGTTAGTGTGATGGCCACAATCTATCTTCACTGCTTCACTACACTTATTTACCAAATCTTAGCGTTTCTAAAAGGCCCAAACCAGAAAGCACATGTCGGCATGGGTTTTTTGGCAGCCGCGGTCATCAATCATCTCAACTGGATTCAAATACTCCAGAGGCCTGGACATTTGAAACGTTCCAGGGCAGAGCCTCACTGTTTCATTTGTACACGGGAGAGAGACCAGAGAGAGTGAATTCATGTTCTGTGACGACCTAGAGGTATAACAATTCTCTAAGAAATATCTACAGTTCTTTTTTTTTTGCTTGTTTTTTTTCCCGCTTCAATTAAATCAATGTTTTACAATACATGTAAGAAGCAGTGTAGGACTGTACTGGGCAAAAATAAAAGAAAATTGAGTTATTAATAAATAACCAAAACACCAGCACTGATATGAAATGTTTAAAAAGGTTTCTTAACAGAAGTAGCCTTTTGTCTCAATAATTCCATTTTAAATATATGTTAAAGTTTTGTTTATTCACACAGTTTTTCAGGAGTGAACTCATTGGGACACATTAATTCATATCACCTCTGAGGAAGACTGGCAGTTGACAGTCGAAACATGTCAGGAGATAAACATTTCCTGAAAAACCTTGTCTGAATAAACAAAACCTTAACATATAGCCTTTTGTCACCCTACTATTATTTCAACTGTGGTCTGATCAATCTCAATTATATTAAATATTCAGAAACAAGAATGTGGATTGGAAACTATCATTCAAGACAAAAAAAAAAAAAAAACAGACAGGCCATGTAAACCTATTTTTCATTTAAAGTGGTAGTTTGAGTGTCTGAATTAGGGTTCAAAAGCAAAACAAAGAATTTAACACAAATGCCTTAAAGCCAGTTATCATGTTGCCCTTTATAAAGAAAAATGAAAGAACCCGAAATAAAAAATTGCTGGCAGAATGTGCTGAGTCTGACCTTACAGTGATGAGTTTCCATTATTATTATTGTCCCTGGTGTCCTCACTGTAAAGATCGGGTGTTTCAGCTGTCATCACGCTGGTCAGCTTACAGTATGGGAATGAATCGCTCTGATGAGTGACCTTGATGACACCACAGTGTCCAGTGCACAACTTGAAAGAGCAACCTAATGCAGGGGGCAGCACTGCCTTATCAATGATCTATTGATCCATTTTGTGTGAACATGCTTCAGCCAAGAAAGCAGCCTGCCAGCACCTCTCCTCCCCACTGCTGACAGCACCACTTCTGCAGCACTTCTTCAAAAATGCATGGAAATTCATCTCCTTTTTATCTTTTACAGTTGATCAGGCTCCCCTCTATAAATCTTGCCCGACTTTTCTGTAACCATTCATTCAGGCGCCTCCCCAGAGCAGCGCTGGCAGGGGCCCCAGTCTTGCGGGATCAATCGTCATCACCAGACAGATGGCCCATGCTCTGTAATGGCAAACTTCTTAGCAGAGCCTTAAGCTTTCATCAATGAGCTCTTGACTGATGAAGACACTTATCATTCCAGGTTAGGTGACCATTAGCGTAGGATCATGTCATTTATCTCATTGTGACAATGTCTACATTTTCTTAAACGGTATCTTATCTAGACTTTACACTACAGAGAAGCCTATTTAAATAATAATAAAGAAAAGATGTATGATACAGTCTAAAATATGGACTGTATCATACATGTTTTGTTTTTAGTTTACTAACATGTCTTTGAAGAATAAGTTAATACATGTTTTGCTATTTTTTAAGTTATAGTGAGCTTTTTCCTTTTGAGAACCAATGGTAAAAAAAACATTAATTTGTATTTAATAAAAATTCCTGAATGCTGAACTTTTCAATTCAGTTGAAACATACCTCAACGGCACATTTGTTACTATGTTTTAACCAAGTGATGATGTGTTGTTGCAATAGTAATTCAGTGAAATGTTCCTACTACGTAATGAGAAGTAATTTTCATGCACATGCAAACTACAATTTCATGTTCTGACATATGTGTTAGTCCTTTCAAATGGCACGGGAAAGGTAATGTTTTCATTCTTTATAGTTTACAACATTGCTCCTGATTTTTTCTTATTTCTCTGCCTTTTCCTTCTTCTTATTATAGTACATTAAATTCTTAGAACACCAAAAAAAAAGAAAGAAAAACAGACAATAAAATGTCACAGAACCAGCACAGACACTGCATAGACCATTAAACCCCTTTTGCATCGTTGACAGAGTTTATAAACCTCTATTTAGTGTTTTTATTCTTGATTTCAAACTGTTTGGTGCTTTTAATGTTTTTATTATTGATTTTTCAAAATCCTGCAGCTTTATTCATGTATAGCACATTGAAATGGCCTTGTGCATGAAATATGCTATACATTTCCCTTGCCTTGCGTAGATTAAAAAGCTTAAGCATGAAATACCTTCAAAATACTATTTTTACCCTTTGTTTATACTTGCTCCACTGACTTCACTCTAATCTATGCAGAACATTTTTTTTTTTTTTTTTAAATCCCAGTATTTTGTATTTTGATGAATATTTGTCGGAGGAGTTAGGTCAGAAGGTCGCATTAGCTTTAGGTTTTTCTTGTAGCGCTGATTATTTTGCCAAATGTTGATCAAAGTGCAGGATGCGGTCTTAATCAGCTATGTTGTGGTTGTACTCAGCTATGATGAGTAAACTGGGCTGCACACAAGTTTAAATCATCATTCAAGTGAGTTTTTATCTGTCAAACATCCAAAACTCTCAGATGTATTTCTGGTTCTGGAAATGTTTGTGTCCATCAGCTTTAACACAGAATACATAGTGACTTACAATTCCATAGCATTAGAAAGGAAAGAATGCAGAATAGTTTGACTTTGAGGTTGTTACTCTCCGGCTCTGCTATAATCAAACAAGATTACAAAGAGAGTCAAACTTTGGTCATCAATGGCGATGGGCTAATTTTGGTCATTGACTGAGGAATAAATCAAGGTAGAGAAAGAAAACAACATGCCATTCTTGATCATTATTAAACTTTTGGCAGAAGTTCAAAGTGTTAGTCAGAACTGCGGCGTTTTCTTGATCACTGTGTGGTCTGCGTAGGCATGCCAGTGTTTACAGAGAGGGTTCTGATGAAATCCTTTGATTGCATGATGAGCATCCTTGTACTGTGCTGCCGCGTTAGCACTTCATGATACAAAACTCCAACATCAGAATATTCAAGTACCGGTAAAAGTACACATTTCAAGAACTGTCCTGAAAAATAGGTAATCAATTTAATGACGAAAACCAAACAAGCTGTGCTTAACCATATTGTTATGGACATCTATAATCACACTTCACTTGGAGTACAGTATACACTACCACACAAACACAGAGAGAACATACAAACTCACTGCAGAAAGACCAGAGCCAGAGTGTGTGAGTCAGTAATACTAAATGTCCTGGCACCAAACAGCTCAATAGTAATGATAATAATGTACAGGGAAACTTAATCAAGGGAATGAAACAGTCTAGTGATAATTGGAGGTGAGAGTCGATAGACCTGTGTGCAATAACACAAATCCAATGGACAGTAATGAAGAGAACGTAATGAGTTGGACCCCTGAATTAGTTTGAAATGTTTTAATCGGCTTTCACAAACTCCATCTGTTTTCCACACTTTCTTTCTTTTTGGTTTTTACTGACTTTTTTTTTTTTTACATTTGGTTACTAATGATCACTTCCAATCATTTTGTGTTCTTGTTTTAAGAGGCATAATATTCCGATCAAACTGCAAACTAATGTAAAGGAACAATGGCAAAACCCTTACTTTTGACCACAAGAACTTAGTGACACTAATGAACTGATCAGTCAACCTTAATTCTACAGTTTCAGCTTTTCTTCTATTCCCTTAAATGTGTAAAAGGACAAGTTTTAAATGTCAAAAGAAAAAGGTAGAGTAGTCTCTCGTTTATCACAGGGGTTACGTTCGAAAAATAACCCGCAATGGGCAAAATCCGCGAAGCAGTCAGCTTGTAAAACCCCTCACCACACACTTTATATACTTTTCTCAGACAGGAAGTAACATTTGTCTCTTGTTTAAACACTCTTAATGTTCAAACCTTCATAGATTTTAAAACATAAACCTGTTTTCAAACATACAGCACTTCATAGTCACACTGCTAGCGATCAGACATTGATGCCGAATGCATTCAGAGTCTTCAGACAATGACTTCATGTCAACACAGACACAGGTCTGTTCACCCGTTCAACCATGGAGTAGAAGCTGTGTGTGACCACCTGGAGCTGTATGACACGGCCTTTATAACCGGGACCGGACTAGGAAGGATTTGGCGTGGAGGAGAATCAGCGAGGAGGTGGTAGCAGCAGGTAAAAGTTCTCTCTGTGGTTTTCAACTTTGAAATTCTACACTGAGCTAGGCTAGCATTAGCCGCTAATCACACCATCTTTTTTCACTCGTGGTTTATGTTTACGATAGGAGAAAAAGGAGCACAGCTCCTCGCTTCAGTAGGCAGTGAAACTCACCGAGTTGGATGTGTCGCTGGTGGGTGAACGCAGCATTAGCTAATCAGGATGCAGAACACAATGCACGTTCATGCCCTGTAAAAAAATGCATCAAAATTGCACTGTAAAAAAAATCCGCAAAACACAGAGGTCGCGAAAGGTGAACCGCGTTATAGTGAGGGACTACTGTATATTACCAACAAGTGCAAAACACACCCTCTGGATAAAACACGTCATAAAGATATCGGAATGTTGCTCGATAGCTATTTTTGAGTCTCTAGATGTAGCTGTGAAATAAAAGAAAGAGAAATGAAAATCTAAAATTTTAATTAGAAACATACAGTACATGTATGATACAATATGTATTTCAGAAGAACTTTAATAGAATATCTTGTCATGATTACCTAAATCAACACATCAAAACAAGGCCCAGGTAGAAATGGTAGTGCCATTAACACGTATCATCATCAACAACAAAGTGATCATGAAATAATCCAAAATTATAACTGACAAACCTAAACTGAAAACCCAGCTGACGAAATCTTTCATATGCACACGGAAAAATAAGTTCCAATAGCCGAGGATGTACAGCAAAAGTGATTGAGCTTATGTCTATCTCAGCTGAATGGAAACTTCATGTGAATGCAATCAGAATTTCAATAAAGCCTTTCATTTGACAGATATGCAGTAAAGCAGACTTTTAAGATGATGTAATTATCTTGCTTAGGTTTGTGGTTACGGGTCAGTAACAAAAAGCAAAGTGTCACTTGTTCGTTTAGGACCATGTGGCCAAACACAGCAGTGACATGATATGGTTCAAGGTGTTTGTCTTATTAGAAATGATTTAAGTGACAAAATAGTTAGGAAGAGGCCCCCAAATGGAGTGAAATAGGTTGTAAAATGATTTTTAATTTTCAACTTAGACACTTCCAATTTGCAGTAGGACAGTTCAATGGCAACTAGACATTCTTTAATGCATGACTGATCCAATTCTCCAAATGGAATTTAAAGTGGTTCAGATGCCTGAATCCAGCACTCACTGTTTGCTAAAACAGACACACCAAGCAATACCTGGGCCTTTATGGGTGAATTCCTGATTAGCTCCTATCAACATTAATGATTCCCTCTGAAACATAATTTCAAGCCTTTGACAGAGTATGCACCAATCTTCAGCAATGTTATTAAGTGAATTGAAACAGAAACACACCACTTTGTGGTTTCTAATAGCAAATAGCAATGCCAGACATGTTTTGAGGGTCAACTGACTGGGTGGGCGAAGGATGGACGACAGGAGTCATTATTTTTTAAGCCACTGGATCTGAGCCCAGACTCTTTGAATTGGTGCCTACCAGGGGATTTTAAGGAGAAGAAATTCATCAAGGTCTTCACTTTTTATAACTTTTTATGCGACTCTCGACTTTATGATGAATGACGAGCCCACTTTTTATGGCCTACTCAGACCAGGCTATAATGTATCTTAGCATGACAACGTTCTCCCTGCATACAGATGTTGCTGGCTGGAATATAAAGCCCGGACATCAGCTCAGGCTTTTGACCTCGGAGATTACTTGGTCTGACAACTGCAAATTCCTAATACCATGTCCTAAGCCACAAGTGTGACGTGAAGTCATTAAAAGAGACCAACATTTTTTACTAGTTCTGGCATGCATATGACTCCCAGCATTCAGGCACATACTGTATATATATATATATATATATATATATATATATATATATATATATATATATATATAGATATATATACTGTATATATATATATATATATATTCCTCCATATGTGGGAGAGGCCATTTGCTGGGATTGCCTCAGGGCTCTTAGAACTGGAGCAGTGGTTTGAGCTTTGCTTTGCAGTCAGGAAAAGTTGGGGTCAAATCTGTTAATGATTGGCCCATTTTGCCCAACAAGGTGTGGAAGTGTCCCTGTGCCCCACAGCCCACACTCATCTATTTTTGAATGTAGTGTCCATCTGGCTGAAAAAGTACTTGCACCATGAATGTTCTTTTTTTTTCTTTTTTTAGGTAACTGGGTCACAAGATCAATTTTCTTGTCTTTAAACAGCTTAAACTTGTATTTTAATGAGTGATATAAGTCGCTTTTTAAAAAGTACACTACGGCAATAAAGATGGATATAAAATAAAGGTGCATTTTATCCCAAATTTTAAACATTATTAAACCATTTTGTTAAAAACAGTTTGTTAAAAATTATAATTTGTTTAATTAGTTAGTCATACTTTCTAAAGTAAGTTACTCATATTAAATAGAATAGAATAGTTGCAGCAACACCATAGAATAGCAAAAGTAAACAGTAACAACAAAAATAAATACCAACATTGGATAATTGTGCAAATTTACAACTGTTGGATGAAGGTAGGTGTGGATTAGACATTAACTTTGATTAAATTTAATCAGATTCATAGACAATATTAACAATAGGCATGCATAAATGCATTCTGATCAATTATTTTGTTGCTTTCACATAGATTCGACTTTTAGTTTAGAACTGGCTGTATTTCACATACCGGCTCAATACGATTGATGTCTGAACACAGAAATGAGAAAGTAACAGAACATGCCACACATGTGAATTAAAGGACGAAAACAGAACAAAAGTGTATAGTTGTATTAATTGATATTTGGCATCACATTAGTTTTCTTGCTTTAACATTGAAGAATGTTTTTAGTTTCTTCACTTTGCTTCTGTGTGTCACAGTCTCATAGCATATGATCATGTGACCTAAAGATAGCAGAGTCATTTCTACATGAACCAGTTAAAAGGCATGGCATGGTTTTCTTTGTGTGTAATAAAGGTGCTTTACTTGTCACCATTCAATTCAAGGTCTTGGTGGAGGATTGATCAAGCTGATGCAACGTTGCACAGAGCAGACACACACACTCTCTGGTGCTGGCCTTGAAGCCAGAAAAGTGATAAAGGAAGTTTATGACTTCCTGACAATGTTCCCAAAATCTATAAAAGATTTCTTTCTTTTTTGGAGACTTCCTGAAGTTGATGCATTTAAATGCAAGTTAATCATGTTAGCAATAATCACATTTGTTATCATGCTTTAATTCAAATTATGTGATTACTTCAGTTACTTGATATAAAATAAAGACATATTGTTGATCACTAACTTTGAAACTACATTTGATAAGCTGTGTTTTTCTTTTTTTTTTCTTTACCTGAATTAAACTCATCCCTCCATTTCCAAAGATAAGTTTTCAATGCAAAGCCTTTCTTCCAGGTAAACTGTAACGCAATATAATTAACTGCAAGTCTTTGATCTTCTTCTAACAAGGGATCATTCAGAGGGAAGAAACCTAAAAAAAAAAAACAGTCAAACAACACCAAATTTATGGATTCAGGTCTTTTCTCTTTCCCCCCCCAAATTTAGCACACCATCTTTTGCAGCTGCTGTTTCTTCTTTTAAAGCTGTACCTACTGTACTGTAGTAATGTACACATCTCAGTCCAGAGGCGTTTTTGTTATGATGTTTTGAAATAGCCAGTATGGCCTTGGATGGTTCTTAGCATTTCCATTGCGACACAGAACAGAAAATCACACATCTCTGCATTACTAGTGCTAAAGGAATGCCTGCTGCACACTGTTCCTTTCTCTTCTGTGTGGCGTATAGTATCTATTTGTCAGAGTATTAGGAGATTAGTCATGTTGGACCTTCCTTCCTTTGAGTGTTATCTGTGAATTATTGCCTGTGAAGGGCACTTTTACCAGCCATCAGAAAAAGAATCTTTCACGTTTGCATATTTCTTTTTACACACATTTTTTATGCTCAATGGGCCCACATGGGGAGTCTTTAGCTGGTCTCTACTCCCAAAACTCTGCCAGTAGAATCAAATCTAAAATGCTACATGATCGAATCAGGCTCACAAAAGGAAATATTTGCTTCTATTAGATTTTTTTTTTTGTTTTTTTTTTTTTTGGATTTTTTCCGTCAAACTTTGGAGAAAATGCAACTCATCCATGACTGAACTCCACTGGAGGAATTTTCATCTCTGCCTTTGGCCAGTTTCACGGGTCAAGGTGACTGAGCGTGACATGTGGAGGTAAGCTAATGCTGTTAAAAGTTAGTGATGCATTTTACCAAAGACGATGAAAAAGGCTCTGCGGATTTAGATCACTGTCGACAATATAGTATATTTGATTTGCTCAATTTCCCTGCTGTGAAAGTCCAAAGAGCAGGGTGTTTTCAGAATGTCAATGTTGTGTATCATGGCTATCATAATGCTCACATATCCATCTTCAGGACACTAAGGTCTTCTCAAAATCCTGTGCACACGCTGAAACGAGTGATTCTCAGAGATATCCGAGGATATTGCTTTTTTTTTTTTTCTCCCAACAGATGAGACTATTTATGACCAATATGTCATTTTTATTCCAATCTGTTTTCAACGAGCATAGACGACAGGTTCTGACATCTGTCAGCCCGAGCAGATATGTTCTGCTGACCAGCAAATGCTTCATATCGAGAGATAAAGATGTTGCTCCGTGGCACTTTATTAGCATCTTACAGCTGACAGGGTCACTCAGCAGATTAGGGACACATTTCAGAACTGATTTAAGCGTGGAACAGTTCCCCGTCATCAGATTCACACAGAAACGAAGCTTCAAATCTAGTGGTGAAAGGCCAATTAAGACCATTGTGTGCTGCATCAAATTGAATGCTCCTTATTTCATTAAACACTGTTTAAAGTAACAAAATAGACATATATAGCGGCAACGAGATACGTTCCTTGACGATAACATTTCCAGATCTGTTTGCAGTGGCAGCTGGCGAGTACTCATTGAGAACATTCACTTTTTTTTTTTTTACAAGGAGTTTCTATTGGGAGTGCTTTTGTGCAGAAGGAGACAGCTGTTCCTGGACACCCTGTGACACTCTCCGCAGCAATAGCTTGATTAGGGTTCTTCAACTCATTCTACAAGTGAGATTCAAGCAAGACTTTCATATCAAAATGTATTTAAAAAACAAAAACTATTAGAGTGTGTTGTAGTTTTGTGTTGACATAACTGTTGCATTGCCGCGGCTTAAGTTTGAATGTTATATTTGCACAATGCACTTTTTCTCTATATGTAGATCACTGCCACTTAAAATTGTTTCCTGAGCGTGCATCTATTTTACATAGCAACATAAACATGTTTTATTCAAATGATGAGCAATAAGAGCACGGGTGGAAGCCATAATCCCCTCAGTGCCAGCAGGCAGGCACGTACACAGATCCAGCCTTGCTGAGTAAATTGTCTTTTTTTTTTTTTCTAGCAGTAAACTGGCAAACACATACACTTAAACACACAAATGTGCCCACCAGGTTGACAAAAGGCGCACCATGGTGTTGTCAATAACAATGGCTCCCTATGGCTTATTTATTTTTCTATCAGCTTTAATCAAACTGTGTTGACAGTGACATCTGTGCTGAGCAATATTCAAACGCTGTTAAGGTTCAACTAAATGTTTGTTTTGTTTTGTGACATATGCTGGCGACGCATAATTAGGCAGTTGTGTTTAAAGACTTAATTTTAAGGATAGTTACAAATGTTTTCGAAATGACTTGTTTTGAACCTGAATATCAAACAAACAAACAAATGACCTTTGGACCAAAACTTCACAAATCCATATATTTCATATTGGATCATTGTGTGATTGCAAAAATACCTAAAAACTTTAAGTTAAATTGTGCTTTGTTGACTTCGAAACTTTGTATCAGTGAAAAGCAATGACATTGAACTCATCACAATTTTGGAATTAATCTTTATTTGTTTTTCATTAATGTTAGTTTTGGAAAAGTTTGTTTTCTTGAAAAAAAAGTAATACACACTAGGTAATAATTCATTTTTTGATCAAAAGTTTTATGGAAGTTCAAGAAAGTTTTAGACAGATCTACCTGAATAATTTCTTTTTTTGCATGTTCATGTCAAAAGTACTTAAAGATAGAACTTTTGCTATTAAAGATTCCAATAAACTGTAATATACTGATTCTGGAACAGTTTGAAAAAGTTTCTCTCATCTCTCATTATTGGCAAAATTTTATAAATTCATATCTCGGTTTGTTATTGACCATCCTTTATGAAATTTGAGGCAGTTATATCAGGTTGATTACTCAGTTAACCCCACTGAGTTTCATCTGGATCAGATCATGATTGTGCATTTTATTACAACTTAAAAAAAAAAAAAAATGGGGGTGCCCATAGATTTGGTTTGGACCAACTGTATCATTATTAATGAGGATACAAGTTTCTTCCAAGCCATTAAAGTGTGAATAATGATGGAACCATGATCAGGATCATTGATCAAAATATTTACAATATCTGGAAAAGAGGATATACTATGTTGTAAATTCTCTTTAAATGATTGTACATGTTTGACCAATGGAATTTTTCTTTTTAAATACGAACACAAGAACCAAATTAATCAAAATATTACACCTTTTAAAGGCACACCGCAGACTTTTTGACTATACAGAGTTGACCCATATGAGTAATTTTAAATGATTCCTCAGTATAAATGACAGTATCAATGCGCCGAGCGGAGCTTCCCTCTTGAAATATTGACTATGTAAGTTTGGAGAGACGGACCGTCTTTGGCCACGTCATGTGACCTGGAGAATGGCTGGAGTCATGTGACCACAGGTTCGGATATACTCATTGGGCTAAGGCTTTTGCTAGGATTTTTTTGCCTGTTCGACTCCTGGTCATGGCCGAGGCAAGCAAAAAGTTTAAAACTGCTTCTGAGGAGACTAAAAAGACACCGCCGAGACCCGGCCGCCTCAGCCGCCCAGCGCATGCCGGGTTGCCCATCCCCAGTCCGCCCCCGACGACCGGCGAAGGGGGCCGACAACGGCGGCGAGGCCAGGGAGTGGGGGGGAGCACCGGGCCTCCGGCGGCGGGGGGGAGGAGGGCGGTGGCAGCTTCTGCTCCTCCAGCCCAGCCCCGCTTCCCACCCCAGCCCGACCGACCCAGCCCTTAGAGCCAATTCTTATCCCGAAGTTACAGGTCAACTATTGTCTGCATACACAATCAAAAGACAAGGGAGGCTGGCCCGACTGACGGTTTGTTGATTTTTGCAACAGTGCTACAATGCTTGTGGCCTCTAGCGGCGCTTGACGTGAAAGTTACAGGACTTGCACCCCAAGTGGCCAAAAGTTACACAGTGTATCTTTAAATAACATCAATATGCCTGGTCTTTGGTTATCTTATTTCAAGACCGTCCGTTGTCTAAAACTTTCCCTCTTAACCCGGGTGATCTGAATGTCAAAGCTGTATTTATGAAGTCAAACTATCAAGGGCTTTTGATTTCTGTAAAACACTGAATAAAGGCTGTCCAATATTGATTTATGATTGACAAATGTATGAAAGTTTAACACAAAGACTCCAACCTTTTGCCCTCTGGGATAGCTGCTGCTTTTGGACAGCTGTATGATTGACTGCATCTCCACTGAGGAGCACATTTTTCCACTTTTCTGCCTGGCTCAACTGCCGGGTATGCTGTGAGGCGTTTGCCTGTCTTGAGAAGTGACGCTGGACCGGTGGGTAAATTTGTGTGTTCGTGTGTGTGTGTGTGTGTCTGTGTCCATACAGTTCTGTGTAGTATACGTGTATCACCCATGTCTACCTCTCTTACTTGCTGAATCATATCCATCCAAATTTGACAGCACGGGGGCAGACAGCCATGTTACAGAATTCTGATCATTTAAATGCTCTGAGGCCGGCTTGAATAGCAGAGGTGTTTAAAAAAGAAAGAAAAGACACATAGTGAGAAAGATGGAGAGCAGCCCTTCAAATGCCTTCATATCACATAAGGGACTGCCTGCCACGTTCCTGTGAAAATAATGCTCGCCTGTCAATCTTCCAAGAGCCAGCAAGATAGCCGCCAGTCCCATAGAGACCTATTGAGGTGTATACTTTGTTTCATCCGGGGCACGCCTCAAAGGAGTTTGGAAATGCTGCATTTGCGATTCGCCTTCAAAATAAGAGGCTGGATTTGGTAAAAGCCTTGAACTGCTGGGCTTCCACCCGCCAACAAAAGGACTTTAAACGTTTACACTGGCAAGAAGAAAGACTTAAAGTAAAGACTCTCAGGCCAAGTATTTTTCAAGTTTTGATAAAAATATCAATATATTAGAATACAGTGAAACACAGGTACTATAAACCTGACAAACTATTTCAGAGAAAGAAACAATTCAAACACGTGTTTGATTAGATATTATCACTGACCTGATCGCTTTACGTCCAATCCGAATGTATCTATAAAGCACCAAATATTACACAGTCATCTCATTGCACTTTTTATTTCGTTTTTAAAAATAGAAAGTGGGAAAGCCTGGAATAAACTAATCAAAACCATATATTTTTAATTTAATTCTACCATCATTTTGAGCCAAGAAGTTCCTGAATTAAGCATATACAGTAGCTACTTACTGATGATGAATTGACCAAAACATGGTTATAATATGCAATTTTGTTATGTTATCCCAGGAAAATAATCTCTGTTAACCCCACAACATTCTGATTGTATGGAGTTAGGTATCTTTGCAAAAAGAGAGAAAGAAATGACATTCTAAAGTCACCTTAATTGTAGTTTCAGATTACACAGCACCAATCCAAATGAAAAATAATGCCTGTTGGGAAATGAAATTTCCGCAGCAGAAGAATTGTTTTGTCAGCAAAGAGTAGAACTTGGAAGAGATTGTGTCCCTTTTATCCTATGAGCAGACTAAATTATTGAAATTCAAACAGTCGTCGTCTTCTTTTTCTTCTTCCATTGATGAAGGTGTTGGATGTTTTGCACTGTTTTCACAAGAATATTAAATCACAGTGGTGGCAGGGTTTCCAATGATAGGACAGGATGCTTCCCGATATTTTAATAAACATGTCTTGAAAAACAACAGCTGCAGCAATAAAAGCCTCTGCTTTAAAAAATAAAAATTGATAAGTTAATGTTCAAAAAGGAAAAGCCTGAGCTTATTATTCAAATTGTTCCTGTGAAATACATCAGCATCTCAATGACTTTATTTGCCCCCATTGTAGCTACACTATATGAGTATACTCTACTTCATTTATCTATATTATGTCTTTTTCATATTACTCAAAATGAGATTTCTTTCTTTTCTGTCTTAAAAACCTTCACATTTCATCGAGGTGATGAACAGTGACTGAAGAGACTTCAGGACATTTGCTATGGGTCAGTCAACCAAATACTACGCAGTATGTGACAGCTTCATAAAGCATTTTCGCATCATGCAGTGACGTTTTAATAATGATCACCAGGTATGCCGACACAATGAATGAAAGCTGTTAATGGAAGAACGACTGAATATTAGATTTATGAAGAAAGGTTTGTCATTTTTTGTCATAAGCAATTCCAACTGATTCATTGCCCAAATAGATAAACACCAAGAAGCCTCAGTGTGGATAGAAACTGGCACTATTATCACTAATATGATCTGTTTAGGACAAGATGTTGATTTATTATTATTTACTACTTAATCCCCTGGACTGGGTCACAAGGGTCTGCTGGGGTCCCTCCCAGCTGAATCTGAGTATAAGGCAAAAAGATAATCAACAAGACTCCAGGCTATTACTGCAATACTACAAGGAGAAGGTCAATAGCTAGGTTTCTATTACAGATTTTTGCAAAATAAAAGCAATATTTCTAAATGTTGACAAAGTATAATTGTATTTTGAAAGTGTTTCCATTGAAGGTCGTTTTGGGCAGGCGCCTCATAACTCCGAAGATGGAGGCTCCTAACCTCCTTTTAACACTCTGCATTCCTTTGTTGTTTGATGTCTAATGTGGTAGTAATGATAATAATGAAAGCACAATACTTCGAAATGTCCTGGTCTCCTCTTCTGTTTCCACGTACCGCGCCATGTTTTCTCGGAGAGAAGTGGTCATACTACCAGGTACCTCACATCATGTGACTATGTACGTCACGTTCCGTGATTTGTATTTGGGGAAAAAGTGTTTCCATAGCGCTTTTGCAACATATTTCAATATCAAAACGTCTGGAAATCCTCCTCATGAAAGCCGAAAAACCTTTTTGCAATATTTGAGTCTTTTTTCTAAATTTAAATTTCCTTTACCAGTTTTTATTTCGCTATTTAGATTTTGCGCATTTCCAAGGGTAATGAAAACGCAGCTCACGTCTTGCACACTATAAAGCTTTTTAGTCAATTTAGAGTCTCTAACAAGAGCATTCAGAGAAACCTCAAAAACCTTCGCCAAGCACTAAATATCCTCTTTGCTAGATATTCTTGAACTTTTCTTGCTTGGACTATGTCCACCAAACTGTACAATTAGAAAAAGGACAACAAACCTTTATTGATTTAGCTATAACATTGGCCAAAAGAGTGATTGCTTCCTCATGGAAGGACACCAAGTCTAAGGGAATGGTTTTCTGAACAGTCCTCGACACTGCCCTTAGAGAAAATTACATACATTGTAAGGGGTAAATAATCTCTTTTTGACCACATCTGGGCCCCCTACATCAACTATCTTGAGAATTCAGGAACGATACACCTGGCAGGAAAATCTAGGGATGAGTAGTTGTTCCTCAGTAGTTCCCACATTATAAGCACGATATTGACTGATGTAGAACTTTGAGGCTCTCCATTCAAGGACATCCATCTTTATATATATATATAATATAATGCATTTGTATTCTTTTCATTTTTGAATTTTATTTCTATTTTCTTTTTATTTATTATTTTATATTTTCATTATTATTATTACTTAGAATCTGCATGTGTGTATACGAGTATGGACACAAGAAATGTGTTATGTCTTTTGTTATTTGCAAGCTTGTTTGTGTCTGATATGTTGGTTGTGCACAGAATAAACAATTCTGTGTGTACAATTTGTATGTGTAAAACTGTTGTTCAAAAGCCAATAAAAATAATGTTGGAGAAAAAAAAAAAGTTTTTTAAGAAATGTATTTCCCTGTTATTAATGAAACAGTGTAAGTGTATGGGCACCCTTTCTGAAAAAAAAAAAAATCGCAATGAAATGCGCAATCTGGATCTGACCAAAGAGTCAATTTTCATGGAGATAAATCATTAACAAACTGACAATTTTTGAAATTTCACGAATAATGAGGGATAACGATTTTTTTTTTCTGTGTAGTCGTGATTCCCTCCAAAATCTAATAGAATCTTTAATGATGTAAAGGTTTATCTTCAAATATAAAATATTGTCAAGTACCGGTACTTTTTTGTAATCCTGCTGACTGTCAATTAAAAAAACAAATCAATAAATGAATAAATAAAGGCAGGTGAAACTACCACCTCCTTTGGCAGAAGTAATAAACCCAGATCTGACGCAGAAGCACTAACCATCACAGCAGCCAACTTTCAAGTTTAGGGCGCAGCCACACTTGCAATCTGTGCCTTTGCTGTGTCGAAGTAGGAATTTCATCCAGATGGCCTGCATTCACACTTCCCTCCAACACATACATCATCACGTTCATATATGACATAAGCATCATTGGACTTTTTCAGCAGAACAAGTCTGAAAACATGTCTCACACTTTAAAGACGGTTGGTCATTTTTCAAGACTTTTTTTTGGATCGATTTTAAGAACCATCAGCACTCGCAAATGATTTATTGCGGAGAGTTGCTTGCACAGTCGCATGTAATCACTATGTTTTGTACGTTAATGTGACGTAAGTGCGTCCATTTGCGACCACGCATGCCAAATGGACCACATCCAGAGAAGCCAGCCTTGCTCAAGAATCTACAATCAAACAAGCCAAATAATCTGGATTTTAGGTGTCAACTGTGAGTGCATGCACCCTTACAGCTGATTACTTTGACTGCATATAGATCCAAAAATTAAAGTACAAGGTTTTGCATCTTGTAAAAGTGCAGCCAAGAGACTGATGAATAATAAAATTGTGTTTCTGGCATGTTTTCAGAAATGCAAACAAAACCAAAAAAAACAGCACCAGAGTCATGTTATCATTTATGTATTCTGTCTACCTGGTTTTGTCTGTTAGGGCTTTATGTCGCTAAATCTTTGATGAGTGAGAAGCCTTGGAACAAAATACCTCACATCTGTTGCAAGTGAGTCACAGAGAAGACAGTTAAGACAGATAAACACTTGAAAAGTCGCCCCTGCTGGGTATTTGCTAATTTTTCTAACCAAGATCTTGTCCTTGAAAAGAATATAATTAAGCAGGGAACTAAGAAGCTCAATAAATTAATTTAAATTCTGTCAACACTGATAACTCCAAACCATATGTTTTAAATCTCAGCCCCAAAAATGATATCTAAACTCTTAGGTCTTCATTAACCTTGATCTTTAAGGTCAAGTTACAATGAGAACCCTACAGGAACAACACTGGTAAAATGGTAATAGTACAATGACTGAAGGGAGGTGAGATTACTCCAGCAGATACTTCTGTTGAAGGCAAACATCACCTTATTCCCCCCTTACTTTGTTGCACTTCGTCATTATGCAGGAGAGCAGCTGTGATGGTTAACTACACAGAGACTGGGTGAGAACCTGTGGTGACTCTGGCTAATGCAGGTTAAAGGAAATGACACTCAATTTCCCTTTTTTTTTTCCTCTGGGCTTTTGTTTTAACCTGATTCTGTTTTCATGACACTTTCTTGATTTGATAAGCAGATATACACTAAGCAGGTCAAAGATAACTGCACATTTGTGACCAATACATTTATGAGTACAGAAAAGTAAACCTCTTGTATTCACTCCGCAAGAGCAAGTTTAGTGATGCAACATTTGGATTTGTTGTGCAAGAGGTACACAGTAAATTAAGTTTACCAGACTTAATTACAATAAACCATAAGAACTAAATCAAAAGCAGGCCAGCGCCAACAAAAACAGCAAAAACAGGGAGCCACCAGAATTGAACCAACAGCCAGATTAGCTGACAGTGAATACTTAAATAGTCCATCCACTGGGTGACTGGCCAGGTGCTCCCAATCAGTCTAACGAGGCTCCACCCACCAGTCAGGTGCTCCCAATCAGTCTAACGAGGCTCCACCCACCAGTCAGGTGCTCCCAATCAGTCCAATGAGGCTCCACCCACCAGTCAGATATGTGAATATGACTTTATTTTTGTAACCTGTAAACTAATTTAACTTAAATGATGAACGTTTTTTCTTCTGTGCATGATCAGCAACTCTATACTGCACACAGTGTTGGGACATTACCATTTTTATTTTTTTTAAATTATATATTTTTTTAGCCTTTGTTTAGTCAGGAAAACCACAGTGAGAATAAAAATCTATTTTACAAGTGTGTACTGGCAGCAGTACATATTGTGCGAGTGAGCCGTACATATTTTCTAATTTATTTATACGAGAAAGTGCAAACTAGAGCACAATCATGATTAAGTTACTAATTTTCCTAGCCAAATACAGTGCACAGAAAAACAGGAGTAAACAGCATACATGCGTGTTTGGATGAGTACTGAAGGGGGCGTGTTCATGGGTGCGTCTGACAAGCTTGGAGTTTCTTAAAGAGACAGAGGCGAAATTGAAGCTTCATGGATTGTGTGCTACACAATCATTGCTGCATTTTCCCCAAAAATGTGGGTAGCATAGCTATTTGAGTATGCTATAGATTGGTACAATTTGCCTGAAAAAAACATGATTATCACCCCAACCTCTCGATCAGAAGATGACCCTCTACCACGGCCGCCCATAATAGTCTTAGTAAAAGTAACCAATGATCTCCCTTTTAGCCTCAGACAGAGGGTTGATCTCGGTTCTGGTGCTCTTAGTACAAACAGTCGGAACCGTAGTCATTGTTCTTCTGCGTAACGACTCATGGACTATATCAATAAAATAATAATATGGGCAACTTTACTGTCGATTGTATAATGCCTTAATGTATTATAAAATGCCAAGTTCATCAAGTTTAGATTAAATAAATAGGGAACAGACAGATAGAGACATAAATTAACACGGGAGCACCAAACAAATATGGACAAATTTGCTGCTTAGCTTTGTTTGGAACCAGTTGTGTTTTTGTCAGCTGTTGTCAGATAGTATTTCCTCTTTCTGCTTTTGATGGCTGTACACTCACACCAAATGCTCCATCTGTCACAGTAAACATGGAATATTTAGTTTACAAACCAGTGGGTGGCTACGCCACAGAGATGACATGGAGAGGTTTCATGCCAAGTACAGTGCATCGCTTAATTACGCTTCTTACTTTCCTTTTAATCCATGACCAGTATAAATGACCGTGAAGCGAGCCTTGCGAGTGCCCGTGAACTGATTGCGCTCTTTTAATCATTTTGTGATTCAGATTAGTACGTTCTCTTACAAGCTTTTCCAAATAGGTGACAAATGGTGTCGGCCACACAAAGACGCATCCAAAACAACAGGAGTGATGTCAACTTTTCCGAACAGATGAAATGAATTATTCGCAGTGGCTATGAGTAGACTCGTCATAGCATTGCACAATAGTGGAAAGAGCAGGGAGTTTAGCATGAAATAAATGACCTCAATTAGTGCTTATCTGCAGTATTTTAAGAACCGCAATTCTGCATGGCAGATTTAGAGCGATCATTGTCACTCACTGTGAGAGACTTTAACAAATGACATTATCTCCTCTCCACCAGTTAGTCATCATTTTTTGAGGGCTTACTTTTTATGTGTGTGTGTTTTTGTGTGTGTGTGTAAAAATGCAGACGTGCAACTAAAATGTGGTTGTTTTTTTTCTTAAATGAAACAGTGGAAGTCAGCATTTTCCTTCTCTGCGTCTTTTCTGAGGGTGTTGATTAAATGCAAAAGGTGTAAATATACAATCTTGAAAAAAAAACAAACAAACCAATATATATTCATGAAGTTAATTATAGGATGTGCTAAAATTACATCTTTTGACTATTACATCAATTGTCAAATGAGAAATAATTCTAAAAAAGTATATATACACATTGTAACTTCATCATTTATATAGATATAAAGAATTTTTTTTACCCCATTTAAGCAGGTTTCTGAAGCTGTTAAACAGCAACACAGAACGGTGTCTTGCGAACATGTTATTTTAATTATTTTTTTTTAGTCTTGGGAACATGTAGTGGGTTAAAAATAAAAGAATATATAGTAATTATTGTTTTTTTTTTTAAAAAAAATGGATATACTATAACCTATATGTTTTGCTAAGAATATAACCTGTTCATCACTGACATTAGACATTTATTGTGTTTGAAAAAATATACCATTATGCAGACAAAGGAATGTGTTCAGAAGTTGCCTAACAACTTAAACAATATTTATTGCATTTTTTTGCATTGTAAGGTATTTACTGCAACCACATATCTTTTTTACCTCTTACCTTAGGATGCTAAAATGAGCCTATAATCATAGTTTCTTTCATTTCAGGTAGGAAACAAAATGCTCTGATTGCATACTGATTTGCAATTGTGTGTTGCAATTGGTTGTGTTATATGTATTTCAACCAAAGAGGAGCTTGTAAACTAACTCGGGTCCAGAACAACAAACAAGACGAGCATCGCTGCACAATTACCCGTTTCATTATTCAGAGAAGCCGATATGTTGTTGATTAATGTCGGTAAGCGAGTATGTGTACAGAGGTGCTTGTTAATCTTCTATGTCATTTTTAATCAAGTGGACCTGTTGTTTTGTTTAGCCATTTAGTTTGTCTGCCAGCCGTGCACTTTTACACTGTTATCAGGTATTGATCTTGACGGAGGGAGAAAAATCTGCAGAGGGCCTGAATCTAGTCGACTGAAGTGTTTTATTTCTCCATCCACTTTCCTCTCTATATCACCTCTTATCTGTTTCCTCACTCAACTGTTCTCACACTTTCCCCTTCCTGCAGCATTCAGAGAGAAGCTGTGACTGTATACAGCAGTTTATCATGCAGTGGGGAGAGTGCGCACCTCTGTCAGCCGGGCCTGACCCAAGTGGATCTCTGCCACGATCGACCGAGTGACCCATTGTACTTTAAGAGAAAACAACATTTCCGCGGCAAAGTCCCTTAACAGTGAAAGGCGAAGCGGCAATGTGACTGACACCGGGTGACAAACACTTTGAACCCAGACAACAGGAAATTAATGCAGGCAGAGAAACTCAAGGCACAACCCATCTCATGCTGCACTCTTAAATTGACACGTCTATCCAGTTGACACATGTTGATGCTACAGCTGTGGCCTCGTCTTCACTTGTGATTCGCTACAATTGGTTGTCCTCCACCAATGCAGGCACACAGGCCACATAAAGACAGGCCTCACAGATAGCACTGCTGCCCTTTGAATATAAATGTAAGCAGTCTACTTTTTACAAAATAGCACAAATGTCAACATAGCGCCAGAAACTCTATAAGTGTAATGTAGAATCAACAATGGGCATTGTGTAATAAAATGACCTGAATAAAAGTCACTAATTTCAGGCTTTGTTGCAATCCAGTTTGAATGCCGGTGCTACGGTATCTGGTTTTACGCCCAAGGGTCCTTTAGATTTGTAAGTGCTTAATCTTGTTTGCCTACTGAACCAAGTGACTCTTTGTCAGAGACTCTTTGCACGGACTACTTGAAAATGCAGGCTTAAGGTGAAAACAGCCTTTGTCAACAATAGCACTGTTGTAGTGTGTACACCTGCTCGCAGCAAAACTTTTGCCCAACATAAATCATGGACTAAAGCTACCATCTGAAGCTTGGGTTACCATCAACAGAAGGTTGTTGTACCCAGAGCCGTTTTGAGAAAGAGTTACGACAACAGAAGTTCGAAATGCTGGAACATCACGTGATTCATGGAGACTCCAAATAGTTCCCGGAAGTTATTGGCGGGCAATTTAAATCCATTGATTCCGAGTAATTTGTCATCAATAACTGCATTGATTTACATAATTTATACAGTACACCGTCCTATGTATGTAAAAATTCATACAAGTTTATTTTCTTCCATTTCAGTAATCCCATGGTAAAGGCCTATGTAATCTTAATGATTTAATGTAATCTTTGACTTTCAGATAGGACAGATCAGAGCCCTTGAAAGAGCTCTGGGACAGACGAGGACAAAAGGAGTCTGACAGGTGACTATCAATGACCGTCAACTGACAGCACAACAGGTCAGCAGAGATTAGCATCAGCAGCATGATGCTGTTGCGTTGTTCAAGAAATCCATTTCAAATACATTGAATTTAATCTTTCTGTTTACAATTTGCATGCAACCCTTCCTTTCATAGCACTATGTATACATCAATACATAATATTTACAAATTCAGAATAACTTCACTATCTACTTTATGTTTTGCAAAAAGCAGAAATATATATTTGGCTTGCATGTGCAGAAATCTGAAAAAAGGACTCATTAAAAAACACGCCACATCTAGACTGGACACATTGAAAACATATTAATGTTTATACATGTATAAAAATAGACATTACTATGCACTTATGTACCAAGATGAATGGATTAAATAAATGTCTAACAAAGTCAGAAACATGAATAACTTGTCATGCAGTTTGTCTGTGCCTTTCATACAGTACCTGGTGTGTAGTCACTGTGTTGCTGTGCTGCATGAGGATGCTCCAATTGCTCCGAAAAAGGAGTAAAAATGTATGGCTTCCCAACCGAACCAGAGAGGAGAAAGAAATGGTTAGCCAAAGTCAGCAGGAACAATAAATCTGGATCATAACACTGAAAAAATATTTTAGGTGAACATATTTAAAGACTTCATTTGCACTTTTTCACAAATAACACAATTGAAAAACTTACTGTTTGATTAAAAAAAAAAAAAAAAAAAAAAATTAAATATGTAGCCTATGTGGGTAGATAAAACTGAGGTGTGTGTGTAGAGTAAATGCTGTGTATCTGCTAATGATCGCTTAATCTACTAGTTTAGCAGGAGATAATCCACTAACATGCTTTAATGCACACGTTAATGAGTTTAGATACGCTGATAATAATAATCATAATAATAATAATAATATCCAATATGATTATTTAAACGTCTTACCGTTCAAAAGTGCACCACAAACTATCTACTCCGCTGTAGCTCCATTGCCTTGCAATAGTCAACTGCTCGCTTCCAAGAACTATTGATGGTTCTATGAACCGCCATTGCTATAAAAAAAAAAAAAAAAAAAGGGTTCCATTGGTGTTCTTGCAACTCTCTCTACACGGCTCTGGTTGTACCTGTAGATCATTCTGTCACAATGATTAATATGTGTCTTATCAGTTTCCTTACTTGTTATCTGTCTGGTTATCTTCCCTCGCAGGTAGTTTATGGATACAGCCACGTTGTGAAGTCGTGATTACAAGTTGTCATTAAACCAACTAAATACTTACCATGAACTCCTCACACATTTCTACAGTACCCAAAGATTTTTCTGTAACACTTTACTTTAAGTTTTATACATAAGGCTGACAATACGCTGTCAATAGCATGAATAGGTGCCATGAAGGCTGTCACTAAGTGTTGCTCACTAAAATATGACACCTTTCGCTAAATTATGATACCTTTGGAGTTATGTTGGCATTGGTGGAGGGATCTAGTGGGGTTAGGGTTAATGTTAGGGGTTAGGGTAAAGAAGGGTTAGGTTAACTAAGAGTTAGGGTAACAAACAACACTTAATGACAGCCTTCATGACACTTTATTCATGCTAATGACAGGCGTCATGTCATAATAATGACCATGTAATGTCAGCCTTTATGTATAAAAGTTACATGACAGTACTAACTATAAAGCACCTAATATTAAATGATTCTTATCTTATGCCAGGATGCAAATTGATCTGTTTTGTTGTAATTGTACAACAAAATGAAAAGCTAAATGTGTCAGTGGGAAGGATTGACTCCAGCTGTTGTGTCCATGCACTGCACCACATTTAAATAACTATAATAACGCCTTCTTTAGTGGAAACCGGAGCACCTGGTGAAAACAAATAGGTCGACCACAAGAGCTTCATACGGCGAAGCAGAAGTGCGAACCACTAATGCACTGTAGCTGCCAATAGCCAGTACTAAAACACAATCACAGAAACACACAAATTTACTTCACTCAAGTTTTGGGATTTTTAGAGGAAGCCAGATTCCACTTGTAATCAGAAACAGAAGCGAAAAGATCTGGAATTCATCTGATCTCTGTGTTGTGCAGAGGTAATGCAAAGGTCTGACACACACACACCCACAAATGCACATGGAGAACGCTGTTTAAACACACATTCGATGTCAGTGATATCGACGATACTTAAGCTCTACTAGTGCTCAACTATGTAGTATACATGTAGTCAACTTTAGTTCACTAGTACACTTTACTAGTGAAGTAAAAAGTGTTACTAGTACTACAAGTAAGCTTTATATGCTAATGAGGGGGCGGGGAAAAACAAATTCAGGTTTACCATTGGTTTTCAAAAATATTACAACAATTAGGGTTCAGGATGTTGATATAATCCCTCCGACTTTGCATTAGGTCTTCAATAGTACTACTGGTGATTTTATTTTTTTTTGCTTTATTAGTAACACTAGTAGAATGAAAACTCCTAGTACTAATAGTGAGATTTTGATTCACACACACACACACACAGAGATCTAATTTCAGTGATCGGCTAGTCACAGCTGTAAGCTGTAACATCAAAGTGAGTCATATGCTGGCTCCTGGTTGATATCATCTTTAAGCTGAAAAGCCCCGGTGCACTCAAGACAAAACAACCGTTCCACATCTGTTTGAGCCTCCCTGGCCCAATTTGAAAACATTCAAACAGTAGTTGTGCATGGTGAGAATAATGTGAATCCCCAAAAAACAGATAGCAAAAACGAGCTTTTGCCATAATGATTGCAGAACACTGAGGGCTTAGGGATTGTCAGACAGACTGCAGTCTGACAATAAGATTATTTCCAGTTAGAATACAGGAAAGACTTGTACCATACATTAAGGATGAATTTAATCAATCAGGTGGCAGCTCCATCATATTCCATTACTCTCAGCATTATTGAAACGCATTCATATTAAAAAGTCTATTTCCAGGGCTTGTGCCAGAACCCATAATAGCCCCCATTCACAGAGCTGCGTATCAATACTGTGGTTATCACAAATAACATAAAAGCAATTTCCCCCATTATTAAAGGCAGAATGACTGGCCATCTGACATTACAGCTCTGATCATTCAAATCTATTTTTGATTGCTGCGGATATGACACTCCAGTTCAGTTATCATTAATTGCTTGTCCTCCTTTTTCAGACAACATAATACTTTTCCTCCTTCCTCTTTGCAACGTGATCCATTGAACATCAGACGTAATTTAAATGACCGAAAAGACATTTTATTGTCATCTGTGAGACACCAGACTTAAGAAGTTGAAAGAGGAAGCTCTAAAGGTCATGCTAGTAATTTAATCAGCTAAGAAACTTACAGTGAAAGGATCTCAATCTCCAAACTGGATTCATTGTGAGCTGCATGACAATTATCCCTGATGGTTATTCCTCTTCCAAAGCACTTTTTGAATAAACACTTGCAAACTTTACAAACTAGGTTTTGTTTTGTTTTTTCTTACATTCAACAGTGAAAATTATTAGAGGTTAACCAAATGGACTTGCATAACCAGAAATCCAGGCCTGATCATTGGGCTGGGTCTAGGTGCCCAGGGCTCTGTAAGTGTTGTTTGTTTCCAAAGTCCAAGATCTTGTTGATTTTTAACATTAGATTACATGCCAGTAGAGTATTGTACCCATTGGGTATAAAGTATTGTGAGGCTCACAGTTACAGTAAAATTAGTTCACAAATACGTAAAGTATTTTGAAATGTCCCCTGAACTAAGTTAATATACTGTATATACAGTAGTCCCTTGTTTATCGAGGGGGTTACGTTCTAAAAAATAACCCGCAATAGGCGAAATCTGCGAAGTAGTCAGCTGTATTTTTTACTACTATTTTACATTTTTAAGGCTGTAAAACCCGTCACCACACACAGGAAGTAACATTTCTCTCTTGTTTAAACACAAGTTCAAACCTTCATAGATTTTAAAACATAAACATGTTTCCAAACATACAGGACTTCAGAGTCACACTGCTAGTGATCAGACATTGATGCCGAATGCATTCAGAGTCTTTATAGACGATGACGTCAGGCCGTCAACACGGACACAGGTCTGTTCACCTGTTCAACCATGGAGTAGAAGCTGTGTGTGACCACCTGGAGCTGTATGACACGGCCTTTATAACCAGGACCGGACTAGGAAGGATTTGGCGTGGAGGAGAATCAGCGAGGAGGTGGTAGTAGCAGGTAAAAGTTCTCTCTGTAGCACTGAGCTAGGCTAGCATTAGCTGCTAATCACACCGGCTTTTTTCACTGGTGGTTTATGTTTGTGAGAGAAGAAAAAGGAGCACAGTTCCTCGCTTCAGCAGGCAGTGAAACTCACCCAGTTGGATGTGTCGCTGGTGGGTGAACGCAGCATTAGCCAATCAGGATGCAGAACACAATGCACCTTCATAGGCTGTAAAAAAAAATTGCATCCAAAATTGCACTGTAAAAAAAATCTGTGAAACACAGAGGCCGCAAAAGGTGAACCGCGATACAGCAAGGGACCACTGTATAGTCAAAAGAACTGTTGCTATCAATGAGCTACTCAGCTACAAATGCTATACATTTACATGGGCAGAATAATCTAAAGCGCTAGTTTATGAGTGAATTAAACAATTTCAAGTTCTTCTTCTTCTTCTTCTTGCTCTCCAATTATATGTAATTCTGCGAGTTCCCTCAATTGTATCCACAGCACAAATTATGTGTATTAGAATGAGTTAATGTGAGTAGCATCCAGGGCAGAATGTTCCCCACCTTAAACCCGAGGTTCCAAACCCCATGACCCGATTGGTCCTATAGAGAAAAATTCATCCAGTACTTCATACGTGGGTTCTATTTCTTCATTTGCTATGGTATGAAGTTCACAAAAATACAGCTTAATCTATATTTTGTAAAATAATACAACAAATAGGATGATGACAGGGGTATAAACGAATGTAAGATGTAAGTAATACCGCAGAGATTCCAGCTCAAAACAGAAAATAATATTCCTTGAGATGTATGCATGCACACAATATCTTAGATCCCGGGGGACAACTTGCCTGGGATTAGCATGGC
This sequence comes from Gouania willdenowi, assembly GCF_900634775.1. NCBI lineage: Eukaryota > Metazoa > Chordata > Actinopteri > Blenniiformes > Gobiesocidae > Gouania > Gouania willdenowi. The sequence continues at coordinate 16,901,209 of NC_041047.1, read as the reverse complement.
AAGATTCTACTGCAAAGGCGCCTCTGAATGTTAACAAGAAACCCCAATCCAACAGAGACCTTCATTATATATTTTTGTATCTTTCCTTGCACATACGCCATCGGTGAGGAAACTCCACATCAATATTCAACTGTGATGCACACCAATGTGCTGAAGGTTACAACTATTTTCTGTTGCTCAATTATGAAGAGAATACCTGAACATAAACATGTGAAGCAGCTTTGAATATAGATCACTTATGAGTTACCATTGATGTGTTACAGGATTTAAACACAAAATAACTTTTTTAACTGGTTGGAATTGACTTTTGAATGTTTTTATTGCTTTATATTTACTTTGAGAGGTGTCAATTTGTCTTTTTATCCAATTTTGTTTTCATGTTATTTTGCTAAGTGTTAAGTTTTTAGCAACAACATGAATCATATGTTGTTGGAACAGGTTTGTTGCATGCCCTGTGATAGATAAGGATAGGACATGCATGTATTGCAGTGCGTTGTTCAGTCAAACAGCTTTATGCCTATGTATTTTTTCTTTTCAATTAGAATGTATTTGAAACAAGGTCACAAGTTGTTTGAGTGTAAATAAGTTAGTTCTCCTCCACATACAATACAGTATATGAAGTATCCTTAAGGAGGTATTATATTTGCACAAACTCTTTCCCCTCTTGACAAATGATGATTAGATGTTGATGCTCTGTAAGAGAAGCAAGACAATGAAGTATTCTGTACGTAAACTATGGAAATCATGTTCATGAAGGGAAAAATGTAATTATTTTGCTCCTTAACTGTCCATATTTGGCAGTGTGGGGCCTCCAAAAGGTATCCCGTTTAGGGCCCCAAGATGTCTTGGGACCGCCATAGATGTGATTCAACCATGGATAAATGCAATATTTATATGTGAAACACGATTTTAAAAGTACTCGGATCGGGCCATGTGTGGTATCAACGAAAAGGTCTAGTCCCCCCAAGTCCGGAATAAAGTGTTCATTGTGTGAAAAATGAGGTATTAGCGGACAGGTCCCCCCCCCCCCCCCCCCCCCTGAGTCCGAGTAAGTGCTTGGTTTTCGGATAAAGTCTGAAATGGGCCCGCTGGAGACCCCGGAAAGTCGGTACGGCATATTTTATTTTGAAAATAATCCCCCCTCATTTCCGTTGTGACTTTTGTTGGTGTGTTGTGACTTTTGTTGGTGTCTTGTCTCGTCTGGTCCTGTCTTGTCCTGGGCCACCGTAGTCACAGTTTCAAACCTACTTGTTCAAAATAGAAGTATCTGTGCTGACCAACAACAAGGTAAAACTTAAAAAGGTTTGCCTAAAAACAATATGCATATTGTTAGAATGTTCTATAGAAATAAAGAGGGCATCATACATGATGCATTTAAGCAGATCCACTCCAAGGAATAGAGAAACTAGTTGGATGTGTGTACAGCTAGATTCAGTTTTTATTATAAGTCTTGATGAATAACTTCATACATGTATCCGCTGATCTCAGGGATTTAACTTCCTCGATCTCTTGTGTCTTGTTAGCTTGTTTTGTTCTTATTACAAGGGCTTTCACAGGTCTCACCTTCAAATTGTGTGGTAAGAATTAGCCATCCCTCCGTGATGTAAGTCAGTACTCAGTATCCTGGCAGGGATACGGAAATGATTCATTTTATCTTTTCTTTTTTCCTAAGCCAGACGCTCTCATCCCTTTTTCATTTGAAATCCTGCATCTAGTAATTTCATAATTATGGGAGGGGATTATAATGAAGGCAGCTGGAGCGGCAGGTTAATTGGATTTTTCACCTCAACGGGACCAGATCTAAGTCGCCCATGGGCAGGAAATCTGCACATTTGAAGTTGGGAACAGGACAAAAGAGGCTGGGGGAAGAAAAGTGTAAGCAGTTAAAGGGTCCCCTTTGACTTCAAGAGTTTGGGGAAGTTACTTTTGTGCTGCCAGTTACTGTTTTCAGCTTCAGAGATTTTCCTTTTGCATGTAAACAATCACTTTAATCCACAATGATGGCATCTTTAATTGGCAATCCTTTTCATTCTCAGGAGTTACTGCTACAGTCACTACTTACAACCCTTCCGGGGTTTAAGGAGAAACTACTTAAACTTTCTACAAACACATCAACATAGGCTTATAGCTCCATTAAAGCCATTCCACAAATTTAAAAAAAGAAACACCTCTCTGGGCTCAAGGCTAAGTACATTCTTGTGTTTGTAAAACTGGAGGTCAAACGAACCTACGGTATAGTAATAACCATCCAAATTTGAAGTTTAACGGAAAAAACAATACATTGAGTTATTTACATTTGGGTTTTTATTATACTAATAATTCAGTTTTTGCTAGATCAACAAGATCAATTTTGCACAAACAACCTGGAAGCAGAGGTGCATTTCTGCTGTTGGGGTCAAAATGTGGAATTCTTTACGTAGCGAGATAAAGAGCTGTTTTTTCAGTTTAAGAGTACAAAAAGAGACTCCTAATCAGGGTTGTGGTTATAATTGTAATTGTGTAATTGTTAATAATTACAATAATTATAATACATTTCATTTAAAAGCGCTTTTCTAGACACTCAAAGACACTTTACAGCTTAAAAACAAGAACAAGTACAGTGATTAAAGAAAATATGAATCAGAAAAAAGACACGAGTGAGTGGGTGGTTAAGCGTTAAAAGCCGAGTGAAACAGGTGAGTTTCACTCGGAGGTCGGTGCAGTGGATGTGACTTGGGAGGGAGTTCCAGAGGGTGGGGGCAATGACAGAGAAAGGTCTGTTCCCCCAGGTTTTGAGCTTGGTCCTGGGGACAGTGACGTAATTCTAATTGTAATTGTATTTGAAAAAAATATGTTGCTGTTATAATCACATAATTGAGTTGTAATTGAGTTCAGATAGTTGACTTTGTAATTGTAATTGGCCTGAAAACTAGTAGTTCAAATATGATGAGCGCACTTAAACTGGGGGTGAAAATGCAATAAGGTATAAATAGGAATATTTATAAATTAGGAAAAATGAGGAAAAACACCCAATTTACAGCGGTATGGCATAAAAATGGGGGAATAATGGGATTATTTATTTATTTCAAGTTCGGTAATTGAGAACATAATTGTACTTTGATGCAAAAAAGAAAATAATAATTTTAATTGCAATTGTAATTGTAAAGTGATCATAATCATAATTGAATTGTATTTGAACATGGATAATTGTAGTAGAAAAATGTAATTGACCCCAGCCGTCCTAATAAATATGAACATGCTGATTATTTTGTTTTCCTATTTTGGTACTGAGAGTAGGTGTGTACGTCCTTGAATTTGTTAATGCATTTTTTTCTTCTTCTAATAATGCTGTAATATCATAATCTCAGTTCGTGTAAACTGGGCAGACCAATTGTTTGAGGTTTTTATTGAGTAAGGGGCATGCATTATTAGAATTTTTCTTCTCCCTGCTCCTTTCTCGACATGGAATGTATAACGAGGTTGAATATTCCTTGTGAAAAAATTGTGATCTCTACCATGACAGAACGAACGGGAAAAAAAAGAAATATATCACAAATATGTTTAGTTTTCCCATGGGCTGTGCAGAGTTTTCGTTTCAGCCAAATCCTGGATTTAAAAACTCAGTCCAACCTTTGATCAAAAGCAAAGTTTGTTTCATGAACTTACATCATAACGGTATTTCACAGGTCCTGGTAATTATTCATGACATGACAGCCACAGCTAATACACATTACGATCGTCATCTGTTGTTCATTCCAATGCTGCAGAAAGTATCGTCTCTCCTCGTGAACCCTGCAGCGTTCAGCCCCTCAGCTCGTGTCCTGCTTCTCAATCAATGTTTGACAAAAGGTGAGTTTCTCCCAGAGCAAAGAAAATGAAGAATTAGGAGTTTCTTGCATAGCGAGACGGTCACACGCAAAGCAAGGGGGGGGGGGGGGGGGTATCCACATTCTTTGTCACGGACGGGCAGAGATCATATTTCCCTGCCCCTGATAATAAAAATAAACCTGCTTACCCACAAAGTTTATCCAGTCTGAGTTGGCGGTGTTAGAATAAACAAAGTAAAGTTAGAAAAATGAGGTGAAGGAAGGTTGACAATTTATTATCTAATGCTTAAAGCTGATATCCAGAGTTTCTGAGAAACGTCTCGATGTCCCGCCCTAAACAGCTCCACGTCCTCCCCCTGCCTCTGCCAATCTACCAGAAGCCACGCCTCTACTTTTCTGCACGCGCATCGCAGAACATAACAAGGTCACATTGATATAGGTCTATGGGTCAGCTAAGAGCCAAAACCATATTTACCTGTTTACTGTTGTGACACGGCCTTGTTTCTGTGCACAGTTCCACATTCACTTTGATTGACAGTCTCAAAAACATAAAGTCGAAGCCTATTGGCTGGGTGCACTCGGTGATCGTTTCCATTTGTATAGGGGTCAATAGGACGAAGGAGGGACTTATATACATTAATGTATATGAATGACCACCGGCAGTAGACCATAGTAAAGGCTGGGATACACTGTGATTTTAAGAGAGAGTTTAAGGTCAGCGGGTCCGTGGCACTGCTTCAACTGTGAGATACCCTCACAAGGAACGACTAGATTTCAAACATATTTGATTTCCTCAAGACCATACGATCCCTGATAGGGAGGTGTTGATCGCTTCTTGTGACCCCATATATACTACACGATGCCTGACACACGATCTAGCAAAGACTCGCACGATCCCACAAAATAAACGCACAAGTCGAAAATCGGCTCAAAATGGACCAAAAATCGCACAGTGTAGGCCTGCCTTAAAAGACTAGTTAGGTATTTTTTTCGCATTTCAAAAGAATCCTACATAAACTCCGGATATCAGCTTTAAGGAAAAAACTGCATCTGACATCAGTGAAATATAAGGTAGTGCTAAAAATGTCTGAGAAATTACAACTTTTATTTTTATTTGCTGGAACCAAAATAAAGATTAAAAACAATGAACAAATGCAGACTTATAGGTGACAACACAATAAAAAAAAAAAAAAAAAAAAAAAAAAAAAAAAAAAAAAAAAAAAAATGAAATGTCATTGTGATCCACTGCTGTAAAAAAAAAAAAAAAAAAGAAATGTGCAAGTGTTTCATTCTCAGCTGATTTCTTCCGCTTCGACGTATTTATTTACATATTTTTAATGTTTACTTCCACTGAAAAACCTGGAAGACAGCATTTACTTTCTGTTAAGTAATAAAAGAAAAACATACAAATACACAAATCTGTGTGGGGAGACTTGATAAGCCGTGGCTACATGTTTCCGGATGTAAAAGAGAATTTATATTAAAAAAAAAAAAAAAAAAAAAAAAAAAAAAAATCTTTTTATAATGCATGCAAATAGGTCTGCCATTTTAACAGACAACAATCACCCTAACCTCCTTCAAAACTGACATTCAAGAGGTCTGCACAAAAGATTATAAAAAGAACAGCTTTTTTTCTTCTACCATTTAAAACTGAGGATAATTGCATAAAATGTCACGTAATTGTTGAAAAAGTCACAACAACGTGTAGCCCACACAGCACTATGAGGAGCGACAAAGAGCATTTTTTTTTTTTTTTTTACGAACTTCGGAATTATTTCCTGCAATGCCAAATGATAAACAGTGCAATTCCAGCCACCCTGCTGCGAGCTGTCAGTCTCCTTCAGCTGGTGTTAGATTAAAAAGCTTCATGAATTAGCATTACCTGAGGCACAAAACTTCCCAGGCTGTTGGCTTCAGCAGCAGCAGACATTAATTAGAGCAAATACATGTCATCTGAAGGCTGTATTACATATAATACTATTCTGCGACGGCAGCCAAGTGTAACACTGACCCCTTGTTAAGTCCGGAGACATGTTCCAATTTCTCACAGAATTAAAGCTAACATTTACAAGATCTCTGGAGCACATGAACCTCTAAATGAGCCCGCAGTCTTTTGTTCATTCAATAATATACTAAGTGGACAATGCTTTGAACCAGTGTCATTTTTTTTTTTTTTTTAACCTTTATTAGTTTTACAACCACACAGAGGAACATTTACAATGCAACTTTTTTCCTACCTGAGTTTTTTATCTTTGAATCACATGGAAAGATTTGGCTTCTCTAACACATACGATGAAATGAGCTCTTTCTACTCTGCAGTGATTGAAGAAAAAGCAAATCCAGAATAGCAAAAAAACAAAAAAATAAAATTATCAATTACCCTTTCAATGTTGTGGGGACCTATTTCAACCTGAGTCAAAAGTCTTATTTTGTCCTTAGCAAAAATAATTAAGCGTGTTTTCTCTAATACGTCCAAAAACACAAACCATTAAAAAGCAACTGGCATTTGACAAAAAAACTCACATTTATTTTCATTTGTTAAACAAGTGTTGAAATTTACATCAGTCTTTAAAGTGATGCGCCCCCTTGGTAACATGTTTACATAAAAATTAAAATTAAAAATTAAAAATTTAAAAAATGAGCTACGGTACAGCATGTATACCAGTGCTGGAAAATATTCACACATTTCCCATTATTATTTTTTTTGGAAAGATTTTAATAAATAAAATTCTCAAACCCAAGCGGAAGAACTACATTTATGATAGAAATATTCTTTTGTGAAAAAAAAAAAAAAAATCAGCTTCATTTGAGTTACTAATGCCATGACCTGTCAAAATATCTATTTCAGAGTTACACACAAAAACATGTGCAATGCGTAAAATCACCTTAACAAGGTTTCTGCATTCCTGGTCTACTAAATGCCACTTTGGCATAAAAAAAATACAAATAAAAAATAAAATCAAGTTTGAATGGGCAAAATCCATAGAACTTATTATGCAAGAAACACTGTTCACAAGTGGAAAAAGTGATATTTCATCTTTGTAATTTGTTATCTCCTTTCTTTATGTTCAAACATACTACAAGTATTGGAACCATAAACACACTGTATATCACATGTGCAACCTCTACACAATAGTCTCTCAAATGTTAAACTTTGCGATTCAAAAGTTTCTTCATATTTACGGAAATCAATGATTTTTTTTATTTTTATTTTACATTGGCAATACTACAAAATATATTTCTTAGCCATTTTCCTTGACATCAGTGTCAAGAGACAGTTGAGAAAATATAAGGCCAGGGGCTTGATTGCTAGTGGTTATACAATCCAAACTTGATAAAGATTGTGGCGTTCCAGATTTACTGTTCCTTTTGTTCCACAGTCTGCTCAGGAACATTTCCCAAGAGTCTGAATCCTGGGTGTTGGTCTGTTGAAAAGCTAAACAGAAAACTCAACAAAAGAAAAATTCCAAAAAGGTTTCAAGTAGGAGTTGGGAGTGTATGTACAAGCTTTTAATGGGGGCCTTGCTGATTGAATGTACTTATTATTATTCATTTTTTTTTATTTTTTATTTTTATATACTTTTGTACCTTAAAATGTATTCAACAGCAGCAGCACATTTAAATACGTAGTTGGCTTGTCTCTTTAAATTGAAAATTAACTTTTGTATTCTATGTACAGACTGACAAAACCTCTGCACTGCCATTGGTGTGCTCCAAGTCTGTTGGTTTGGAAGGCAGAAAGAGTGGCATTTTTGTGGTAAAAGTGACATGGCAATGCAGACGAGTTTGTAAATGGCTAGGGTATGTGTCAGGGCTGCCAGACTGTCTTTAAAAAAAAACACAAAAAAAACAAAAACCAAATGTGTCCTTTCCATTCACAGGTGTGTGTTTCATGACGTCAGTTATGCAGAACGGCCGGCGGAGGTTTTCCCGGATGATTTCAGAACATTTAAAGGCTTGTCACTAACTGCATTTGTCCTTCTCGTACATCGCCTTCAGGGATGCACCCATCTTTACTAATGGGTATAATATAACCGTCACTGCTCCCTCTGCCTATCTGGTAATAGGCTTGAAGTTGGTGGCCAGACCCAAGGTTAGGCATGCTCTTGTAGTAAATGTCCTCGTTCTCGCTTCTCTTGGATGGGGACAGGTCCTCCACAACTTCAGGGCTGCTCTCGGGGAAAGGAGAGTCTTTGAGATTAGGCATACTAGTGTACAACGAGTCTCTGTTGGGGGACTGAAGATCGTCGTCTGGCTCGGTGGGGTTCAGCTGGCTGACCAAGGTGTCAACTCCCCCATCGGTTCTCACCTTTTTCTGCGGTGCGTACAGAAGCGAATGAGTCCGCTGGGGGATCAGCGGTGCCTCCAGCTCCTGCTGATGGTGGTGGTGGTGCAGCCCGAGGCCGACGGCATCGCCCACGTGGACCAAGGACGAAGCGTCGGCTACGATGGCGTCATCGTCGCTGCTGCTGCCACCGACAACTGTCACCTTGGGCGGAGCCCGCTCCGTGTGGTGGTGACGGTGGTACTGTGGTGGTGGCTGCTGCTGGTGGTGGTGGTGGTGGTGGGGTGGATGGTGTAAACTGGGGTGCTGCTGCTGTTGGTGGCTTTTGTTACAGGCACGCAGGTTGTTGTGTACTAACTCAGAGATGATCATTTTCTCAAAGGCAGCATCGTCCAGACTGAGGCCACAGTCTACTACCTGCACACTGTCGCCAAAGTCCCCATTGCGTAGTGAGTAGCTATTATTAAAGTTACCATTTAGCGGTAGAGTATCCATTGCACTTGTATCCCTCACCGCATGGGTCAGTGAGTGCCCTGGGAAGAAAGAAAGATGTGAAGGGACCTCACGTTAGTCAGTTTCAATCACTATGAAAAGAAGAAATTAGGTTTAATGCTGTTTAGGATGCAGTTTTTGAGTGGACCCAAGTCAAATTAAGCCATGCCATAAATTTGTTAGTGGGGCACAATTCATAAACATGCATTACTGTAATGGGAAATCATTTTACTTTCTCAAAATATACATTTAGCCTTTTCATCTTAAATACTGCCTTGAAATAAGCAGGGTATTTAAATCTGCCACAAACGTGACAAAGCGACGAGAATGATCCCAAACAACATTAAGACACAAACGAGAAAGCAGTTAACACCATCACAACACACCGGGCAAAAGTAGATGTTCACATGTATGATGCCACAAACGGGCGAGTTGCAACACTTAAGAGGTTTGCTAGCAACAAGTAGGTTGAATGTGCGGATGTGAACAAAAACAGAAATGGGGTAAAAAAAAAAATTCAAAAATGGCAGACAAAAAAAAAAAAAAAAAGGAAAAGCAATGATAACAAATTAACAGGGGCAGCCATCTTTGTTCTCACTACAAGGGGAGCCCAACAAGCAGCACTCCATCACCACCACACACAGCAGGTGAAAAGACTCACTTCGGACAACTCACATCATGTTTGTCTGCTCAGCCTATCTGGTCTAAGAGCAGCTGATGTACAAAAGAAAGTAAAATGATTTATTGTAACATGAAAAAATCGCTTAAAAGAATAACAAAATGTAAAGTAAAATTCTTAACTGCAACTTAGCAAGAGCAAGGGTTCAACAAAGGGAACGTAACAAAGCGATAAACCAGCTTTGACTTTAGGAATTGAATGCCATCGGATCATTTTAAATACTTTTTTTTTTTTCCTGGTACACTTGTTGTCCGTTAGCTGGAAGTCTGTGCACCCGAGGCTAGCAAAGGGTCAAAGCTAGCCCACAGTCCAGCACTTGGCATCAGTCACAGTAACAGTCCCCAGTGAGACCCCCAGTCACTAGCATAGCCGTGCACAAAAAACGCAGCCACTGCAGAGGTCAGATGCAGTCATGTTAGGAATTTCTTTAAGCATGGAGGTCATGGAAAACCACAGCACAAGGATAAATATTAGCTATGCCATGATTGAGAGAGCAGATAAAGGAAAATGTGCTTTGGGTTATCATGCCTCCTAGTAGAATAACATGTGAAAAAAAACTTTGGGATTATGTTGCAGTGCATGGTATGTATATACAGAGGGAGTGATGATTAAAGCATGAAGCATTGTGGTGTCTGAATTACCATCTCCACTGCGTAATAAATTATTTTTTAAACAAAACAGACTCATTTACAATATAATCTTCGTGGTATTTTTTTAATTTGTCACAAGTTGCCACGTTTACATTATGTTTTTTAATTATTATTCTGAATAAAATCATTTGGAATTAAAGTGTTCTGCTTCGTGTTTACATGGAAGTAGTAGGGCCGGGCAACTAATCGATTTATCGAATTTGAAGATAAGGCTTTTTCGTGTTCCGTCCTTGTGGGTTACCGTAGCGCGATATGTTGTTTACATGTGTTTGCCCTTTGAGTAGTCTATATGTGTGCCACACATATAGATGTGTATAGGCATGTTTCATTTTTTATTCGCACTATGCTGAGATGCTAAAGGAAGAGTTTATTATTATTATTATTATTATTATTATTGAATGACAGAGCCTCATTTACTTTTTATTTTGGGGTCGTTCTATGGATTTTAACATTTGAGGACAATCACAGCAATAAAGTTGCACTTTTGACAATATATCTGCAGTCATTTTTAAGTGCATTGGAAAAAAAAAAATCGGAAATCGAATCGAAACTCAAATTTGTTTTAAAAAAATCACATATTTTTCCCAGCCCTAGGAGTAGTAATTACAAATTGAGATTTACATGGATAGCAGGTTTATTCGGCTTTATTCAGTTCGGCTTTAGGTCTGGGGGTTGGGAAGGGTTCTGATTGGACAGGGGGAAAACGTGACGTATTCACGTCTACCGGGGAAAAAAACACAACAAACCTTTTATTGTCGGCTACAACATTGAAGACTGCACGAGAACTGTTTTCACTTTTATTTGTGATTTTGAAGCAGCAGCTAGACAATAACACACGGTTTCACTTTGGTCAGCTGAGAAGGAGAACGAGATAGAAACTAATCGCGGCTAAATAAGGCAAGTAAAACTCCAGAAAACAATAACTAGGAATATATATTTGCTTCCTGGTAAAGATAGTAGCTTTAACAACCAGTACAATGATAAACTTGGTGATATACAGCTGTGGATGCAGTACGGGGCCACATTTATGCCGCCTCCGGGTTTTAGTATCACCCATCCAGTGAAGCCTGTTCCGTTTGCCGAGGACCGTGTCAATGTCCGCATGTTTGTGCTTCCGTCCATCCACTCTTTTCATTATATCCATGTTTTTTAAGGCTCTTATTAAATAAATTGTCTCGGCTCGAGTCCAGGCGGCCATCTAAGATTATGTCGTCAACAGTGCGTCATCGCGACAAGCCGAGAATGCGCAGAACAACCGGAACGGACTTAAAGTGGAAATAAACGTTTACAAGATATAAATTATAGAATTATTTGATTCAGAATTAAAAAACGGAATAAACCAGCCACCTAATTTGGATTTAAATTTAATTTGGAATTACATTTGCATTTGGAATTAAGTGTTTACAAGGTCAGTTTAAAGAAGAATTAAAGCTCCCATGTAAACGTGGCCAGTGAGTGGTGCCTGTTTAAAGGCAAACCAATAATTATTCAAAAGCGCTGGAGGCGTAAACATATTTCAAAACTGCAGGGTGTTTGGGTGGAAAAGGGGAAAAGAAAAAAGAGCAATTATGAACAGCTGTGACCATGACATCCATGTGTGTGTCTTTGTTCAAAGAGGAAATTTAGTGTCCAGACAGGTGTTGTCTGGTGAAAGAGTGTGGGGCGCACCGCTAGGCACTGTAACTGCTGAATACCACATAAGAACGGACAAACAAGAAATCAATAACAAAAAAACTAAACAAGGAAAAAGGAAAGAAATCGGTTTGTCTTGCTTGCAAAAAAATAAATAAAAGTTGAACCAAAAAAAAATGGAACAAATATGGTTGAATTTATTTATTTATTTTTTTTAAAAAAAAAGATCAGATTAGAGGCAGATTTGGAGTAGATAAATACTTTTGTGAACCACTTGCTCACAGTGAGTGTGTGTGCGTGTGTGTGTGTGTGTATTAATGGTCTAAAGTAAACCAGTGACTGTGCCGGGGGTTTCGGTTGTTGTTTTTTTTTAATAAGCATGCTGTAAAAAATTTACATTTGATAGGCAAAGTTAAGTTTTACTCCCATACTTGTCTCTCTGTAGGTCACTAGAGGGAAGCACAAGGGAAAAACAGAGAACATGACAAAAGATGCCATTTCAGTATCAAAAAAATAAAAGCTCATATAATTGCAGGGCAGCCTTTTAGTGTTTAGATGCCATCTGATATGCCTTTGTGTTCATCACTATTAAAAAACTATTAAAAAAATGTATCCGTTTTAAACAAACTGCTGTAAAGCTTTGGGCAGAATATTTTAGTTTTTGTGCATATGTGAATGAACATATTTTTGAGCTACATAAAAACAACAAATCATCTTTATAGTGAAGTGGTTTACTTTACAAATAGATCACTAGACAGGAAATGTACGGCAGTGAAAAAATGTTTTGGAAAACACTAATTTTTACTATTTAAACTATCATAAACATAAAAAAAAAAAAGTCTTTCAAATTGCATAGTTTTGCCTCACAAACAAACAAATGCTAACGAATTATATGTTTTAACTAATAACAGGGTTGGGGTCAATTCAATTTTAAAATTCCAATTACGTTTTCAACTATCCATGTTCAATTACAACTCAATTACTATTAGGTTGAGCAGCCTATTTCCCCCAATTACAATTATTGTTTTACCTCTGGAATCAATTACAATTATTATTTTACCCCGGAATCAATTACAATTACATTCTCAATAACAAAAGTTCAATTACAATTAATCGCAATTACTGAGCCTTTAATAAAAAAAAATCTTATAGAAAATCACCTTCCTCTTGTGTTAGCATCTCTGATGATAACGTTTCAGTTTTGACCAGTTATGACTTACATCAGCTGTAAAATACATAAAAAAAGATTATATATATCATCTAATTTCTGTTCCGTGTCTTTGTTACCTTGTTAGGCTTCCTATTCAATGAAAATATTGGTATTATTATTTTTAATGCCTTTTTCTGTTTGTGTACCCCTAGATTTTTTTTTTTAATGGTAGAATGATCGTGGGTAAACTTGATATGAAACACATTTTATAATGGTTTACTACATACAGTAGGCCTATGTGTAAACCATAGAACTATAACACGGTTTCCCAGCTTTGTGTTTAATTACATTGTAAAATATCCATGCCAATTACAATTACAAAGTCAATTACCTGAACACAATTACGATTACAACAGCGATATATATTTTCAATTATAATTTCAATTATACTTAATTACCTATTACTATCATTACTCAATTACAATTATAATTGACCCCAACCTTGAGTACTAGTGGTTCCAAAATAACATAATACTCATGATAAGTAGCCTATTTTTGTTACAAAATTCAGCATTAATTTATTGGCTTTGAGTTCTAACTCTACTAATATAAATGGCACGCTGAACTTTTAAATAACTCTGCACTATATATTACATGATAAAACCTTTTCTCACTACTGAGGTATCTCCTTCCTGTGCTTGTGTCCTTTTCAGTTTGAATAGCGCACTAATGTGAATAGCAGAGGCTGCACCAAAGGCGTACCACAAACATTGCACCTGTGCTTAACATCCTGTGTGTTTTTGCACACACAGGGCACACATTAAATGCATGCAGTATTTTAGTCTATGCACACACACACACACACACACCCACAGTCTCACAAACATGTACACCCACACACCAAGTACTGTATGAAGCATTTGGATGACAGTGATTCAAAAAGGTACGGCAATACTGCGAGAATCCTGCTTTACCTTTGGCCTGCTGTACATTCAACTAAACAGACAGAGAGCGAGAGAGGGAGAGGAAGAGGAGACACACACGTGAAAGTATTAAGTAAGCACACCTGGCGAGTTAAAGACTGGAGCCGTCGGAGTGTTACATACGATTGTCTCAGCCAGTAAGGTGTTATAAGGGTTGTTAGTGCCTTGTGGTCGGAGCAGAGGGTTTGTTAGTAGATAGTTCCCGGTCATTCCTAGTGCAGCAAGACAGAACAGGAGCAGATGAGTTGGACGCTTAGAAAGAGTCACAGATAAAGAGATGGATAAAAATGAGCTGGAGGATGTGTGTTTTTATTTTGTAGTGTGATCTCATCAAGGAAAAAAAAAAAAAAAAGTGTAAGTTATCATCCATACGTACACGAGCCAAAAATACCCAACTTTTGGCTGGCCTTTGTCTTAAGGTCTTTGTGGGCCACATCTTTAATAGCCTCTTTATCCACTAAGCATTTTTCAGCCAACCATGCTCATTATTACATTGTCATCTGTCATATTTTTCATTATCGTGATGAACCATCACATTTATAAAAAAAAAAAAAAAAAAAAAAAAAAAAATTGGCCTCAGGCAAAGGTTTATCTGTTAACAAGGGGAAAAAAGTCCACTTTTACACAGTTATCATAAAACAATGGTGTATTTTTTTTTTTTGCAGTTTTTGCCTTACAAGTGTATCCTGTCTCTTATTGCAGCTTTGGGTGTGTGGTAAGGATCTGAAGTGTTTGCCACGGCTATTTATCACCTGGGTTAAATGCCATCCGTCATGTTGAGAAGTCTCCGGGGATGTTTTTAATGACAGGGAAGTGCTTCTAGGAGATAGAGCCCTCCTTCAGTGCACTGAAACACCAGGATAACTAGGCTACTACACCCTGGAGTGATCAATATCCCAAACCTTCACATTAACATCACCAAGAAACGGCACAGGTAAAGAAAAAAAAAAAAAAAAACCCCATCTATGAATTGTGCAGCTTTTTTTTGTACTTTTTAGTAGTGACAGCGAAGACAGAATGAGTAGGCACAGAGTGACAGCAACTGCTGCAGCAGCCAACAGAGGTTAGAGAAGGGAGGGAAGTTAAACTACCACAGTGTAAACCCTCTCCACACACACACACACACAAACCCCCCCTCCCTTCGCATGCATGGAAAACCATTTTTGAGGCAGCAGAAAGCCTAACAACATACTAAAGCGCTCCAGGTCAGCCAGAGTTGAACATCATCTTCTCATCGTCATATTTGTCCTCAAACTAAATAATGAATGATCGTTTTTTTCCCTCCCTCTCTTTCTCTCTCACTTGCGTACCCTCGTAAATCTCCTTGTAAAGAATCAGAGGTCACCTATGGCAGCCAACAAATAGCCTTTTACTGCGTTGCGTGTACACATTTTCAAAGAAATAAAACTTTATTACTCTCGTGTTTTTAGTTTTTAGCTATTTTTCCCCCCAGAGTCCAAGTGTGAGCTTTGAACAGCCAGCACGTTGAAAAAAAAAAAATGCCCCAATTGGAAACTGACATTATTACTACCAGCGTGACAGTGCAGTCACGGCGTATTTGAAGATGGATTTTTGTAATCCTTTGCGGGGCGAACAAGGAGACGACACTAACGGCCTGAATGTGCCAGCTCATTGTCTACACGACACAGATCTGACTTTTTGGAAGCTGAAGGCGTTTATTACAATTACCAGAGCCGTAATCCTACGATGGTGAGATCACTGGAACTTTGGGAAAGGTTTTTTTTTTTTTTTTTTTTAATCTGGATGATGAAATGTGTGGATCGTGTGTGCATGTGGAGAGGGATGGTGTGAACTGACCTTGGTTAAGGGTGGAGGTGCTGTTGATGTCACCTGAGATAAAGGAGGACTCAGATTGCTTTCTTACGGTGTCATTCCACATTCTCCTGATACGACTCTGTCAGGTCAACAAGGGACAGTCATTAGGACTCTGAACAAGTCCGCTCACCTTTCAGGTCAGTTTTCATTTATCGTCTAGGCACATAGCACATACTATATCACTCCCAGACGAGCCACTTATACGCACTTAGGCTTGGGCGTTACTATTGCTAATTTCCTTTGCATTAATCAAAGCTAATTTAATGGAAGTCACCTTTTGCACACTTTCGACTCCAGATTTTTTTTTTTTTAATATGGCTTGAAATAAAGTGTAAAACAGATTTCATAATTAGATTTTTTTTTTTAAAACAAGTTTCCTTAATATGTACTGTATTAGGATTTAATTAAAAAGGACAAGGAAATAGGTTTGCTTAAGAAATTTGTCTCCTTGCAGAAAACTGCGGCTGCATCGGTCCTTAAAGGGTACAGCTGTTTTTTTCTTGTGTGCACATAATGTTAGTTTGAGAAAAAAAGATAAAGCAAGTGTTTAAAAGGCAGCAGAACAGAGGAAAGGAGCTCATGCGGTACCAGTGGATGCTGCTCATGAAATACAGAATAAATGTGGAACATTTTCTGGGGCTAGAATGCTAAATAATGAGTTGCATACAGGGGTGGACTGGCCATCTGGCATAAAGGGCATCATCTCGGTGGATTGGTCGGTCCGGTCCACTACGTGTTTTCCTTTTTTTTTTTTTTTTTTTTACAAGCAAGTGGACACAGACGTGGTAACAGGTGGCTAAAAATGGTGCAAAAAACGTGGCAGGAAAAGAGTGAAAAGTGACTAAAATGGGTCAAAAGCATTCAAGAGTGGCTAAAAAATGGGTAAATAAAGAGGAATCAGGTGGTATGTAAAGAAAAAATGTAGCAAACAACAGTAAAAAAAGGGCAAAATGTGCCAAACAATAGTGAAAAGAGGCAAAAATGTGGATCAAAAAGAGGCAAAATGGAAAGGAGTGGTATTTATTGGGCAAAAGGTAGCTTATTTGGATGAAAAGTGGCTAAAAAAAAATGTAAAGAATTTCGATAATTGTCAAAAACAACTTCCAAAAATTGACAAAAAATAGGAAAAAAAGGGATATTTATTGGAAAAAGGTAGCTAAAGTCTGAATAAAGTGACAGAACTTGTTGAAAACGGGCAAAATTTCAAGATTCTCTGAGAAAATAATTAAAATTAAGACATAAAGAGCCACATGTTGAGCATCACTGAATTAATAACAGCTTCTACATGGTGTCTCGGATAATGTAGTGAACTGGACACAAAATGCCAGGGCTGAATTGTTGTCCCAGTCCACCCCTGGTTGGTTGTACAATATCACCTAAAATAAAAGTGACATTTGCTAACCACCTGTTTATCCTAATGGGCTTCAATATTAGAAATAAGCCAATGCTAGCTGGGTCTTGGTTGGTGCAGTGTGTGTGTGTGTGTCAGTGTTGCTGCTCTACCTGTGTACCAGAAGAATAGCGTGCGCTGGTCCGTGTAGTGGAAGTCTTTGCAGAACCGTGGGAGCTCTCGGTGGGAAGGCCTCCGCAGCAGTACGTGTGACGGAAGCACTTGCTGTACTCTTTGCGGACCTGCATGAGCAAACAGGAGTGTGTTTACATAGAGTGATGACTTTACATATGACTTAGCCACAAGCCTGAACCTGGCAGTGTTTGTTTTTTATATCAGCATGAGGCGCTCTGTGAATTCACTATGGAGGAGTTTAAGGTTTGGCCTTGAATACTAGAACTTATAAGCCTTTCACCTTGAGAGAAAAATCAACACATTTAAACACTGCAGATAACAAAGGACTTACTTTTTTCTGGAGAAGGCAGTGGAAAATGAAGATAAACATTCCCTGGAAGGTGTTGAAAATGGTGAAAAGGTATGCCATGACAATGGAGGCCTCGCTTATGAAAAAGAGCCCAAAGGACCAAGTGAGACCCAGTAGGCACAGCAAGGCAAAGGCTCCCATCACCCAGGATCTAAAGGAGAGAGGAACACACAAGAAAAAGACAAAAAAAGAAAATGAAAGATGAAAAGTTTAAAATAGAATCTTAAAGAAAACGACAAAAAACTCTATTTGTTTAAAATTACCAATAGAATCTGTTTTTGCACTCACACCTTCAAAGAGACGACTCTTCCACACCCCTTCCATCGTCCCACCCTGACTCCCTCTTCCCTGTTCCCTTCCCCCTCACATAAGTGTAACACTGCCTCTATTTTTACATTCTCTCTCTAATAAAGTTGTTCTTACCTTTCCTTAGAAAGGGCCGGTGATGGTCACATTTATGCAATAAAATACATTAATTTATTTAATTGCAATAATAAAATGTGCATTGCTGTAGCAAAAACATTGCACTACATATATAGTGTTAACCTTCGACAGCATGTGCAGAGTAGGTCGAAAAAAAAAAAAAAAATGCAAACTTAAAGAAAACAATAAGAACTTGAGAATCTGAACTAGAAAACAATTAAAACATGCTGTTTTTTTCTGTTTGCTGTGCAAAACTGCCCTCTCTTTTTACACTCTCCCTATAAGAACGTTTTTATTACCCTTTCTCGGGGAGGGCTGGTGATGGTTACAATTATGCAATAAAATAAATAAATTCATTTATTTAAATAGAATATAATCTGAAGTACAAAACAATTCCTGTTTCTATTCATCTTTATTTAAACATATACAATATTAACATATTTCTGGTTTTAGGAAGTTTAGAGATAATCTACAATAATAAAAAACATCAACAAAAATGACCTCCAAATAACCCACTGCTAATGCATACATATCCTCCTGTCCAATGCTATTAAGGGAGAGGAAATTCTGTTCAGTATGAACTTTTCCCCCCAAACAGCCTTAATAAGGACCACCTATTTTTATAACACAACCCGAAACAAACATCCACAACAACAACAACAACAACAACGGCAACGACACTGGTTCCACTGGCAGACACAGCGAGGGTGAGCGGTCACAAGGACAATGCAGTGGTAGCATTGGAGCTACAGACAGGGATAGAGACAAGGAAAAGAGAAAAGAGAGGAAAGGCGGAATGCAAGAGTAAAGGAGAACAGAAGGCATCATTTGTAAGCTGAAAGGGAGACTTCTGGGCAACATGTTCTTACTTGATAAATCGTTTATTATCTTCATAGCTAGCGAGCATGACAGGCAGGAAGAGAGAGACACAATTAGATCAGAGCGCACAACAGCGGGGGTTAGTCGGCATTTGAATGAGATAGGCATTTTTTAACTTTTTAGACTGGAAGCAGTAAAAGTAAGACCTGTTTTACTGTAAATACTTTTTTTTTTTTAAACCAAATTTTAAAACAAAGTATTCAATCTGAGGAGTATAAATAATTTACTTTACATCTTCTTGCCCAGTAGGCAATGATAGAATATTTGTAACAATATCTGACGTGCACAGTATGAGCTTACCCGGGCAAATCTGTATTATAGTAGCCGTCACAAACGCGATAATTACTGGTGTGGATAGCAGAACGGAGAGAAGAGGAGAATGAGAGGAGAGAAAAAAAAAGAGGGTATGTGTTAACTTTGCCTTTACAGGCAACATGCAGTGCAGACTGGCACAAACATCACAAAGAAAATGACCACACAGGAACCAACATTATAACACAACTATAGTAAAATAACATGAAAAATACATGAATAAATAAAAGAGCGGCGATATTTATGCCACCGTGTTTTATAAAACTTTCTTCTGTGTTTTTTTTGATAAGGGAAAAAACAACATTTGAAATACCAAGGACGTTTCAGTAAACTGTGTTTTATTTGTATTCCTGACTGCAGGTTTGCCATGTGTTTGTAAAGCTGAAGACTTCAACAAACACAAGATAAAAAACCTTTAAGACAATGTGCTGAATATGATGGAACAGGAAACGCTAAATAAATGAAACTAGCATGCTAGTAAACAGTATCATAAAGGTTAAACAAATAGAAAAAAAATAGGAATTCATATAAAATTATTAAGGGCATGCAGAAATAGGTTAGAGAAGAGGCAAGCACACACACACACACGCACGCACAAGCTGAACCCCAACTTGCAGGAATCAATATTTAAGCTTCTGCTTTATATTAAAACATTATGATCAACATGCAAATATTGCAGGTATTTTTTAATGTCGTATAATACCATGGTAACACGTTATAATAGTAACTAATCCCCAAGGTTTTGTCTGAAATGCATCTATGCTGGAAATTTAAAAAAATGCCTTGCTCATGGGCAGGGCTCCTGGATCTCTTAATACACGCCCAATCTTAACTATAAAATATCCAAAGAACAATATATTACTAACCTACTCAATTGTCTCAATCCAACCTACTTGCTACAAACTGCAGTAGACAAGTGTTTTGATAGGGGGGCGGGGCCAACAATGCTGGTTCGTGACTTACGAAACCACCAAAACGTCACAAACCACCATTCTCAGCCGACAGCAAAAAAATGATTAGTAATAGCCTGTTTTCAACCCATAAAGGCATTCACTCTTTCTTTTTAATTGTTTTACATTATACATCTTGTTCAGACATAAAACTTATGAAAACAACCTTTAAACAAGTTGCAAACACAAAGGTTCAGATGATATACTGCTGATGAAAAGAGGCAGAAAGGGTTCAGTAACACGCTTCACTTACTTTATGTTCTCTAGTCTGCTCGAGTCTGGTTTCAAGGTGGTGGAGTGCTTCACCATTTTGTACATTGTGATCACCAAAAAGATGAGGTTGAGCTGTCAAAACAGAATAATGGCGGTGTTATTACACAGATATGCATGACTCAAGAAATGGCAGACAGAGACAGAAATGGTTAACTTGTCTTCAAGTATTAAAAGAGGAGAGCCTTCAACTGTCTGCATGTCCAGAGCCTAATCCAATAAACATCTATCGCTCCTGGTAGTCTCAGTCGGGCCAACTGGCGCCAAATTTAGTGTCATTCTATATCAATAAGAGCATGGAAATGCATTAAAATCCATCACTGTTTAAAAAAAAACAGCCACACGGCAGCAGTCTGGCAACGTCAAAGAGGCTATAAAAAGTAGCAAGGGAAAGAAGAGAGCCTCTTGTTGTAAGAAACAGCTGCATATCATTTTAAACAGCGAAATGTTATTGTACAATATAGTACCGTATATAGTGAAACACTGAAAGGTATAACCAACGACAAAATACGCAAGGGAAACAGTATATTTCCTTTGATTGTAGTCTGTGGTAACATAAAAACAGAACACAGAGCAAGAGGGGCGCCTGCGTGTACAGGTTGGAATGTGTAAAATCAGGGGTGTCAAACTCCTTTAAGTTCAGGGCCACATACGAACCAGTGTGAGTTTTAAGTGGGCCATAGATTTTAAGTGGAAAAATTCAACATTAATGTGCCCTGGTTTGCACTTCCACGTATAAATGATCTATAAATGATTACGTAAATCTGAGTACATCAGTCCATGAAGGAACTTCACTTAAATTTCCCTGATTTGGGAAATTTTGTCAAAAAATTTCAGGAAAATGTGCCATATTTTGGAAAAATTTAAAGTTATTTCAACAATTTGAGATAAAAATTGACTACCGTCATGTGATATAAACACTAGAAAACTGAGCTATGTAAATAGTGTGGCGTTCAATTGCATTTTTGAATTTGGAAGGGCTGAGATATCGACAACTGGATTAGTTGGTCCTTTACATGTTTATTTTCCATCGTTTTTCCTTTCTCGAGCGGGCCGAATTTGATGCTCTAAAGGGCCGGATTTCACCCCCAGGTCTTGAGTTTGACACGTGTGTTAAATCATTAAGGAATCAGTGGCACGCGACTCTTTGACGTGACTTTCACATGTGTCTGCAGGAGATGTAGCAGTTTTTGTGCTGCAACAAAGGCATGCATACGTAATGTGAAAGAGTATATCTGTGGAAAGAAAAACTTAAACGTGTGCCACCAGTGGAGAAAACCAAGACATCAACAGATATGAAGTAGAAAAGCGACATCAGTGACAAAAACCTTCGTGTCGATGCTGAATTGAACTAAACCGAAGCTGCAAACATTATATTTACAGCACAAAACACTGTTAAATAAAAGTAACAAACAACCAGGCTGACATTCTCTTGGCTGTGCAGCGAACCGTTATCAAAAGACTGCTGCAAATCAATACATCACTTCTCCACATGCAATCAACTCATGGAGCTGCTCACAATGAGGGTTTAAAAAAAAAAAAAAAAAAATGAGAACAGCAAATAATAAAAAAAAAATATATAGAAAAACCAACAGGGACCGGAAAATGGCAAGGCCTTTTGATGTCACAGACTGAACAGCAACTGTGTTTTCTTTAGCAGCTCTCAGACATTTTCTTTTTGTGCGATACGGACGGTAAGGGTGAGGGTGAGGGATTGGTGAGGACTTTTCAAAAAATCTCTTCACACAGCCTGAAACGATGACATGGATCCAATGAGACAGAGGGAGCGGGCTACAGTACTTTAAAGTAACCTAGTAGCATGGCACATGTTCCCACCCCCACCGACATGCTTTTGCAGCCTTTCCCGGGGGGGGGGGGGGGTCCCTCTTTGCTAGAGCGGAGCTGCCATGCCTCCATCCTTCACTCTGTCTCTGAATCATCACTGCCAGTCATGCAGAAGCACCGTGCCACATTGGGACCGAGGAGAAAGCTTTTTTCGAAAGTGGATTGTGTGTGTACACACTGAACTCCAAATGAACTGCTGAGGATAAAATATTAAAGGTGCAGATGGACCTGTCCAGATGATAAGAACTCCTCGAGACGTGTCATGATCTAAGAAGCCTTGTGTTGGAGTTATCTCAAGCATACTAATGGCTCCCCCCACCAGTCATTACTTCCATGTTCCCCTTTCATGGAGCTAATACCTCCTGCGCTCAGAGACACGGCAATCTTTGCCTCAGAGCAAAGATCTAAATGCCTCCACCGCAGCTTGTGTTTTCAGTCGGTTGGGTAACGCTGGGACAGGAAAAAACATGACAATACTGGGTCAAAACCATTGGTACTTGGTGTGGGCAAGGCTTAGCTGCCATGAAGGGATTACACTATAAAATAATTATATTAAATGTTGATCTAAACTTGACAAAAATAGGATTAAACAGAAAGCTTTATTCATTAGTTTAGTTTATTTTTGAGTAGTTTGCATTCTTAACTTTTTTTTTTTTTTTTTTTACAACATTCCCAAATTCCCATAAAAGGAGTAGGCAATGCATTGCTGTCTTAAAAAAGATTGCACTTCTCGTAGTGTTGACCTCTGACAGCATGTGCCGACAAAAAAGAGAGAAAGAGAAAGAAAAAAAAAAGGAGTGGGCTGAAGTTATAAAGCTTATACTGTCTACGCCTACTCCGTAATCAATGTAATAAACATTTACAGTTCCCAATGACACAGCATAATACAGTCTGTATCCAAGATAAGAAACCATACTACAAACATATTGTTGAATAGGATGACCATACTTCTAAATTTACCCAGACATGTCCTCTTTTCACGTCTTGTCCGGTGATTTTTTACAAATTAATTAAATTGCCCAGGTTTCCCAGGGACCTTGAACGCATCTCGGGGCACGCGTTAATATAAAAGACCGTAACTCTGCTAATATTTGCTCTATATGAGAAATTCTACCAGTTTCTGAAAGCTAAGGAGCTGCTCTTTGAAATCAGTTGTGTCATTACTGTAATTTTACTCACACGTGACAGAATCATTAAAAGTGCTGATTTGTTTTGATTAAATCATCATATACGAGGACAAAAGAAAGAGGGAGAGATTAAAGTCGACCAAATAACGATGGATTTAATTGAAAAGGTTATTTATTGAAGTGCATATTTAATGATTATTTACTGTTCTGTAAGCCTTGAGTGTTTTGTTATTGTTTTAATATCTAGGAGGAGATATCTTTAAGAAGGTATAAGATCTTTTTCAAGAATAGATTGTTATATTGCATAATAAAGGTGACTGACTGAGTCACCACTGATTTCAGATTTTTTTAAAGTCTTGGTTATAAAGAGATACATTATTTTTTAAGCCTTATTGACAATAACAACTTATTTATTTATTATATTGTTAACAGAACTTTAAAACGCTCCTTAAATCCCACCTTTAATTACTTGCTTTTCCTTAACCTTTCTTTTACTTTTATTGTTATTTCTTAATATATATATATATATATATATATATATATATATATATATATATATATATATATTTCTATTTTTCTGTATTCTGTAAAGCAAGTTTGAGTCCTCAAAAAAGCGCTATATAAAATTGATTGATAGTATTATTATTATTAGATTCATGAAAACGTGGAGTACTTTGAATATGAGTTTGGCCCATATTTGGATTTCTTTTTTGGAAATCAAAACATGGTCACCCTACTGTTGGAGGTTGTCCAAACTTTCAGTCACCACGATCAAATATTTCCAGCAAGTTCATTTTGTCTTCTTTTTCTAAGTATATGTTTTGTTTTTTCAGACAATGTTTTTCAGGGCATTTTTTCTCCTGACATGTTTCGACTTTCAACTGCCAGTCTCTCATAAGAACTCGTAGGAATACATCAAAGCATTTCACCTCTGAGGAAGACTGGCAGTTGAGAATCGAAACATGTCAGGAGAGAAAAAAAAAAATCCTGAAAAACCTTGTCTGAATAAGCGAAACCTTAACGTATACGAGATAATAATGTAAATAAAGTATTCTGCCCTTGGACATTGATGCAACGACTGGGCTGGAGTGTGATTTGTAAACTCAACCCTTGGGTTAATGGATGCTACCTCCTGAGTTTTGACTCTTCTTTCTTTCTCCTCTGTGACTTTGCATGTTCTACTATTTTCTCTCATTGACAAGGACAAAGGCAATTTGTAGGAAAAAAAAAAAAAAAAAAAAAAAAAATCAGGGTCACAGATTGTGTGGACAAACCTTGCTCCAGCTCTCTACCCTGGGGCGGCCCTCCCTACAGTACTCCATCTCTTTGAGTCAATTGTTGCATATAATCAAAGGAATGCTTTGCTATTGCCAGAACCAGAGCACCCCCCCCCCCCACCCCAAAAAAAGTCATTCCTTCTACACATGATCTCAGCTACAATAAATCAGCTTCTCACAGGGTCAAGATCATATCGAGACGGTCATCACCGCCGGGATCCTGATCATTGTCTCCACAGCAGATATACTTTTCATGTACATCATTATGAGGATAACATTTGATTGGTAAACAATGAGGGTACGGTTAAAGAGAGAATAAATATATTCCTGTGTGGATCACAGAACACTTGCTGTAAAGGTAAGAAATGCAAGCTTGTTTGAAGACATTTTCAGCTGTGGAACTATGAGCTCTATGATTCAAAACATGTACAAAAGGAAGAAGAAAAAAATCAATGGGAACAACAAATGAGTGTCCTTCCTGCATTTACAGTGAACCGTCCCTCCTATCTCCTCTATTTTTAAATGCTACACCGAGTGGCAGTGGCTGTCTTTGAAAAGTCCAGTGAACGAACTCGTCTTTTATTTACTCCCTGTACCACACGGACAAAAAGGCAGTACATTGCTGTTACTTTAAGAGCATGCTCACAGACTTGTTGGAATTTGACATGGCTACCCATTTTCTCTTGTATATTATCCGGAGTCATTGTGCTGCTCAGCAGAGGTCACGGTGTCTCTAGACACTGTACCAACCATTAGGGCTGGATAATAAATACAGCGCTGAACAAATATCACCCATCCTCCCTGCTCAGCAGTGAGGCGAGTTCGCCGAACCTGCTCATCTTCTGGCGTGTATAAGGTCAAAGCGTTATATGGTTTTTGAAGGCCGTGAGGAGATATGTGAGCGAAACCACCTGCTATTTCCTTTTTTTCTCTCCTTGAGCTGTGAAGCAAGAGTCCCTAAGGTCTCATTGTCTGATGGAGCAGGAGATAATAATGTCATGACCAGTAAATAATTGCATGCCTCAATGGGGCATAAGTCAATATGATGATGTATGTCCTTCACCTTTGATGGTCCTTGGCCAAACAAAAAAGGCATTTTTGCATTTCTCCCTACTGACAGTGCCTATTGGCTATTTACAGACATACCAAAACACACACAAAGATGAGAGAAAACGAGTCACACACTCGCTGTATTATAAATAGTTTCCATTTCTATCATAAAATGTTTAACCTAGAGGGCATCCAGGGATGTCTGTAATGTGAGTCATTACATAATGTGTGAAGCGGTGCAAAGGTTACGAGTACATTACCAACTTCTGATCCTTGTCAGGTGGTGAGGGGCATACGAATTGCTGGATGCTTCAAAAATCTGTCCATGGCACTAAATTAACCTGTCATCACGAAGGAGACATGGCGCAGGAATCCTGCTGACTTTTTCCTTCGGTTCAACCCATCTCACTTCCTTTATCTCCTTTATCTCATCCTCTCCCTCCTTTCCTCACTCTGTCAGTCCTGACATTCAAAGGAAAATATAACAGCTTACCATGATGATAAAGGTGACGGGTCCGATAAAACTCCATATGAAATGATTATCCACACTTAGCCAGCACCTGTGACAAACACACCAACACACACACAAACATATTAACTTTCAACAACCCACATTAGTCACAAGACATTAATCCAATCAAACCACTGCTGTTAAAAGGCTAATAAACATGTTTACATTGTTGGTTACTAGGTCTAAATTTGTGATCTTTAAAATCTTCTCTTTATTTGTAGAACTGGTTTTTAAAATAGAGTTATTGCACGAGTCAACATTAACACAGCCGGATAAGGGAGACATAAGACCCCCAAGTCACCTCTCCTAATAGCTGAGTCTTCAATGAAATACGGCCATTAATCTATGTAAAAGGCTTTTTTCTACACTATGCTCATCTCCTTAAGAGAGCATTTGTAAACAAGAGGTCACAGGAGGGTCTTTGGCCTGAAAGGCATTAATGTAGCTGTTCCCCCACCTCTTGAAACAACCACAGTGTTGAGTCTGGCAGCCATCAAATGACATAAAAAATTCAACAGCTGCCCATTTTGACAAAAGAGGTTATGGTAGAGTCTTCAGAAGTAAGGTCGCAGGGCTGATAAGAAGATTTCTTTTAAAGATTTGACATAAACAGACGCAGCAGGAAAGCCCCCCAAAAACTCTAGAGGATCCCGAACGTGTGCTTAGCATTTCTAAGACTGCATTAGCAAAGCTGCACTTACGCTCTTTCTGTCCCATAGCTTTTGTAGTCGATGGCTGCGGAAACGCAGACGACGATAGCGGGGAAGAGGTAACCGCACACGTAGTAGTACTTCTTGCGGGAGTATTCACTCTCAAACACTTCCACAAGCATGAGATACAACTGGACGCCTTCAAGACACATCCAGGAGAAGGAAGCCAAGAAGAAGAAATGAAGGATTCCTGCGATGATGGCGCATCCAATCTGTGATGAAAGAATCAGAACCATTAGAAAATGTATTTTTATTGACATTGTTTAGTGTAAAATATTAGGCGTGTCCAAATCCAATATCGATCAGATATTAGCCTGAAAACAAAGATCGGATTCAAAATTTTCCAATTTTTTTTTTTTTTTTTTTCCAAATTCATTTTTTATTTATTTTATTTAATTGTAGGATACTGTAGATATTATGTTGAAGGTTAAAATGTATGTAACCAATTGGTTAATAATAAATGGGTCAGTTTATCTCATACCTACTGTCGCTGACTATTGTTCTCTGTTTGAGTAACATCACGTGATCAAGCCTTTTCTAACATTCCACACTACACAATAAGTCATTTCATTTTTTTCATTAACCCTCTGGGGTCTTAATACTGTCTTAATACAGTATGTCATGTGAAAGAAAATACTTCTCAGTCACATTTCGGAGGTTCTCCTGAAAATAAATGATACCAAACATGCATATATGAAATATGCTTATATGAAATATAAAGGTAAAATCAAATGCAGTGAAAAAACAGCAAAAACACCTCAGGCCCCAGAGGGTTAAAAAAAAAAAAGTATGTATGATCCATGCTGATATTGGATCAATATCGGTACGCAAGGCTGGAATATCGATATCATATCGGAAATGAAAACGTTATATCGGGACATCCTTATAAAATACCAACAAACAAGTTAAAATATTATTTTTTGTACAGCATCCATGTCTTCTTTTTCTCTCCATCACAGAAGAGCAAAAAAAAAAAAAAAACTACTTAAAACTTTTCAGTTACAGTTTTTAAATATGCAATCATTCTAAACACCATTTCATTGACATAAATGTCCTAAAATGCCATTTATATTCCAAGGTTAGATTTCAGTTTGTCATTTGATGGTAATTGTGAAAAATATTGTTATATTTCCAAGGACTGAAGAGACTAAGTCGGTAAAGCAAAATAAAAAAAATGATATTATACAGGCTCAGCCCTGGTGACTGTGGATCACTGTGGTAAAGGAAAAAGGACATTTCCTATTATTAATAGGGCTGTCCCACTCATGTCATATTGCAGACAATGAGGTAAGGTTGGAAACAAAAACGGTTTAAAATCTCATTTATTTCACTCCTAAAGACGTCGTTAGCTTTGAGGGGGGGAAAAGAGGCCAAGTCAGAGGGAATAAATCAAAAATGAAATCAATAAGGTAAAATCATTGCAGCTTACCTCAGGTTTCGTCATATCGATACCAATTAGGAATATTAACTCTGCAATAAAGAGATTAATGCACAAGTTCTTGTGGATGGTGTTGCGATCGCTCTGCAAGCCTCGGAAGAAGCAGAAGGTAAATATGCTGATGATGAGACAGACGAGGGACACCACAATGCCAACTCGTGTGATGACAGTCAGGAGATACTCATGTGGGCTTCCATTGGTCTAGGGAAGAAATAATAAAGACAACAAGGAAATTAAAACTCTTTTGATACTGAGGGAATCTCGGAATATTCTTAATTACAATCTTGTAAAAAAAAATGGCACCAAAATGTTTTTAGACAATGAACTAATGGTATGTGTTCATTAAACAGAATACAAACAATTGTTGGTGTAATATACTGTATATAATGCAATATGTACTGTATGTATGTATGGTCCTTTGTTTCGAATTTTTTATTTATTTTTTCTAGACGATCAAGCACTAATTGCCCAATTATGTTTACCATTTAAATGTATTAAATTATAATAGAAACTGCAAAAAAACAAAGATCTTAAATATTGGCCAATACTTCAAAGGTCACAATAAACAACAATACGTAGGTTCAGCAGAAAAAAAAAACAATTAGAGATGGAGCAAAAAAGGATAGAAGCGATCCCTGAAAATTGGTCTGAGTCTGTCACAACGTGGGTGAAAAAAAGAAGAAAAAAAAAAGAAACAAAACCTGAACTAAACTCGTGATAAGAATGTCTGGTTCTCCAAATAAAAAGCTCGTCCCACACAGAAGAATGTCAAGGTTTCATGTTAAGCCAAAATCTGAAGTGTGGGAATTTATTTTGCTTGTCTGTTTTCCTTCATTGCCTTTTATTTTGAAAGCATAACCTTCACACCATCCATTTTCCTAAACATGGACCTGCCATAAAACTGCAAATTCACAAAACAGCATAGAAGTAGAAAAACAAGCTGAAAGCTTCTCTGAGTAACCCCACACCACTCTGTGATGATTTATGTAGGTGACACACACAATATCCATGTAAACCCGGAGGAAGCTTAAGGTAAAAAAAAAAAAAAAAAAAAAAAAAAAAAATCACTTTGAAACTTTTGTTCTCCAAACAAGCTTATTGTTGTTTATTTTGTGCTAGCAAGTAGGGTCGGGCATCATTTGAATTTTAACGATTCCGATTCTCAATTTCGATTAATGTTCTGAACGATTCTCGATTCTGATTCTTTGAGTTGTGCAGGTGAACAGGTCACATATTTCACAGAAGATTTTTTTCATTTGAAAAAGCCTTTACACAGGCCATTTTTATTCATTCACTTAGTAGATAGTGGATGTGAAACTAAATGCAACAAACTTAAACCCTGGAGCAGTCATGTGACAAATCAATCAACAGTTCTTGTTGAGGAAAATTATTATTATTCTGGCAACTACGTCCTGCACGACCTAGTCACTCAAAGTTGAAAAATTAGATTTTTTTAAGCGACTTCAAGCAACAACTCCCACGGCCGTCACTGTCTGTAGTGTCGAGGCAGGAGCCCCTCCCTCCCGTTACAGTGAGACAGCTGCAGCAGAGGGCTGTACTACACTTCCTCAATTTACCGGGGAAAAATTAAAGCTGTTAACTTCTTGAATAAGCCTACATTCTGGGTGAACTCATCCTTTTAAACCGTAAAAGCGGTGCTGTCAATGATATGGCCGGAGAAGAAGTGATCAGCCCTCTCTCTCCCCTGTCAGCAGCTTCGCAGACACAAACACACACACACACACACACACACACACACACACACACACACACACAGTCTGTTCCCTGGTCGTCACATCACTGGAGCAATGAAGTGACCAAAAGCGCCACTGTATTAAAGTGACTTTTTTTGATTTTGCAAATTCGAGCAAAAAAAGAATATATATATATATATATATACAGTACATCTTTATTTTTTTAAAATTATTATTATTTATTTATTCTATTTTATTTTTTTCCCACCACAGTTTTTTCTGACTTTTTCGCATTCCGTCCTTGTGGGTTACCGTAGCGCGATGTGAGCCAGCCAACAGTGTTTGTCTGACTCACAATCACAAAAGCTGCTTAAATAGCCATGTGTTTTACTGTAATGTGCAGTTTTTTTGCTGAAAAAAATAACAAGAGCCGTTGTGTGGAGTCAGCGTGGACAGACACACCTCCTCATGAATATGCATGAGTAGTTTTAGAACTGCTCAGAAACTCACTTTTCAGAGGGCTAAAACTCTGGAAAACAGGCGAGTTTGGGAAAATGAACCCCAAACACTATGTTGTTGGGGTTCTTAGGACAAATGGAGATGAGTGAAAAATAGCATAATACTCGAGCTTTAACTTTTTTGAAGAAGTAGCAAAAAAACGTCAACACTAAGTTTACCGTGATTTCACGATGAGCCATGAGAATTGCAAAGTTGGTGAGATGACTGCATGAGCAGGTTGTGTGTGTTTTATTGGAGTCCAGGAGTTTGCAGCCTTGGGTGGACCAGTGGCCCATCATGCTTCTCTCTGAATAATTCCAGAAGGAGCAATTGGAGTTGAAGTAGTGCTCCATCTGCAGATAACAAGAGATATGGTTAATTGTCCAAATAATTGACTTCCTGAAATTGAAGCACATGTAGAACACAGAGGCCATTTATCCCCTACTGATACAAAGTATTTTTCTGCACTGATATGGATGGAGATTTTCCTCACTTCACATCTCTTATTAGAGCTCATCATATGTTGTATCTCAGTTGGCACATGCTTGCCAAATCAAGTGAAGCGTTGTTGGGTATGTAGGCCCTTGATAACAGTGAGGCGTAATTGTTTGAGGGCATGTCTTTGGAACGGAACAATTTCTCTGCTAAAGGATGGAGACAGTCACAGCCCTCTGGGAACTCTAGTGACAACTTTAAAAGATTAAAGGTAATTGGTGCTCCAGTAATTCCATGCTAGATTGTAGGGCTAATCTAGGAGTTAATTTCCCTCACCATAAAAGAAAATGGGTATCATTTATATCCCTATGTTGATTAAAGAATTAGTTTTCATTAAGAATTCACTTAGGTTGTGGAGACTCCTTTAATTTGATGTTTAATGACTTAAATAAACTGCCGACTGACCTAGCCAGACATTTAGAATTCAAATTGCAGATCTCTGTCTACTCTGGATGTTCCCTCCTGGTGTTTTTCAATATGACCCGCTAATATATTCTAGCAGGAAGACTCACATCAATGTGCTCCAGGGTAAAAATCACTGGCTCATTAATGAACACGCGGCTGGACTCCTTGTTGATTGAGGCTGCAATGATGTCTGAGTTGACAGCCACAGAAACGTTACGGCCATAACCTTCATTGGCCATTTTGATGGTGGCGTTTTCGGTGCTCAGGAACTGGCTCAAGTTTTTGTAGAGCACAAAAACCAGTTTGGCCACACCTGTAGAGGGCAAGAAGGAGAGTCAACATAAAAACATTTCAGCCTTTCTTTTGACAGAGGAAAACAGTTATGACTAATAAAAACAATGTGTAATAATCAATAACTTCATTAAAACTAAATTAGAATATCCAAGTATTGCATTAAATGAAGGATTAAAAGTTCAAATATGTATATCGCGATTTGGCGATATATTGCAATAATAAGTCACAAGATTCTAAATGCATTCATGTCAATTTTTTTTTTTTTATTAAAAAAAGTTTTTTCCATTGCAGGAGACAATGTTACTGCACAAAGAAGTGCGCTGAAACCTGGTCATATTGACCAGCTTGTGTTTTTTTTTCAATAAAAGTACTAACTTTCTGCATTTCTTTGTTGTTCTAGGCATATACGTACCTCAGTTAAGTTGTACTAAAGTCATGTTGCACTAAAGTCAAATTTGGTTTAAAAGCCACAGGCAGATTGTATGTTATTTTTTTATTTTAAGTTTTTGGCACATGGCATGTTAAAGCCAATGTTATGTTCTCATTCATGAAGGTGTACACATTTACAAATTAGTTGTTTCCTAAGTCATATATATATATATATATATCGCAATAATCACCTTATACTTTGATATTGGGATATATTGTATCGTATGAATCGTATCACCAGATGCCAGGCAATACACACCCCTAGTTCTAACTAATATCTCAATAATTAGAACTAATACACATAAAGATTATGCTGGGGTGCCTTCATCAACTATCTTGAGAACACAGGCACAATGCAGCTGTTGGTCCTCTGCAGAGCCCACATTACTCTATAATGCTCGATATAGACTGATGTAGAACTTTAAACCTCTCCATTCAAAGTCATTTATTTTTACATTATTTTTTTTTATTTCATTTTATTTTATTGTATTTTTTAAAATTGATTTCTGTATTATTATTTCTGTATATGTGTATATATATATATATATATATATATGGGTATGAACACAAGAAGTGTGTTATGTCCTATTTGTCTGTGTTTGATATGTTGGTTGTGCACAGAGATAAATAATTACGTGTATGTGTAAAACTGTTGTTCAAGAACAAAAAAAACCCAAAAACAACAACACAATAGCGTGCATTCATTATTACGGGTGCTACAGACTACTTTGCTACAATGGCTATTTCTGCCATGCCACTTGAGCTTACCATTGCGACTGTTAAGTTTCACCGTATTGGCTGACAGGTGGATTGAGATCCCACCCTTGCTGGATTGTGGGAACTTAAAATCTTGGACCTGACCATCAGTGCTGAGGACATACACATCCAGGACTGAACCCAGCAGACAGGAGTATAAGGAAGACAAAGAGAGCAATGTTTGTTAGGTATTACAATGAATATAATAATAATGACAAGTAATGATGAGTTTTTAAATATCGTAATATGATGATTAATACTAGATACCGAAAAGATCCCAACAAAACATAACACAGATCACACTACAATCCGTTATTGCGATTATTATTGTGCTTTCTAATCATAAATGTGCTAAACCTTACATATGAACATTCAGTAGTGTGAGCAATAAAAAATAAGACGGTATTGTTCATTTGAAGCCTGAACTAAGCTGAATAAAACAATACTGAGGGAGAAACAACTGGCTACACGCCTCTTTTATTGCACCACCAACTAAAGAAAAATAATATCAGGGAATGAGGCTGAGGACAAACTATGTAATTTTTCTGACTCTACAGCAGGCTAATGTTCACATTAATGTATAGACTTACAAGGTCTCGACGCATACATTTATAAAGTAAGCGTGAGCAATCAGAGAATCCAGTCTATTTAATTGTCTGGTATTCATCACTTTGTCAGTAAGCGACTCGTTTCACCTAATATGCGTTGTTTTTCCTCTTCCCTCGAGGTTTAAATGCTTATTATGAAAACAAAGTTGCTTTTTTATGAGCCGGCCTTGTTCTCTTATCACAGGAGTTATGCCTTCATTACGATATAAGTAATCAAATTTGCTGCGCTCGCATCCGTCTTAAGTAGTCGTCAGCTGCTTACCACATTCTCGGCTTACTTACTTATGTTGTCTGCAGGAACTTTAACAATCGCAGGCTCCATGAGGTTGTCGGCGAGAACAAAGGCCCCCTCCTCTAAAGTATCTAGTAACATGGTGGCTGCGTGGGTCTGTTCAGTGCTGTTCATGTCATGCCAGGACTTCAAGGCTTCTGGTCGCAGTAGATTATCTACTGTATCCACAATAGCCTGAGTCACATGCAAAAACACAAACAAACAGAAGCAATCACTTCAGAAGGTTGAAATAAAAAACATGCACGAGAATGAACTAAGGGAAAAACTCTCATCTGTATGAATTTAAAACAATATGAATGTAATGGATCACATGTGAAATAACTATTCTAATAGTACCGTCAGGGTTGGGGTCAATTCAAATTCAAATTTCAGTTACAGTTATGTTTTCAATTACCCATGTTCAAATACGATTACAGTGACCAGCATTTTTTTCCTCAAAAAGTCAATTACAATTAGGTTCTCAACTACTAAAGTTCAATTACAATTAATCACAATTACTGAGCCTGAAATAAATCACCTAATAAATATAGACGTTCCTCTTGTGTTAGCATCTCTTAAGATAACAGGTCCTAAATCACCTGTAAAACAAATATGTATCGTCTAATTTCGTTCCAATCTATTGGTTAGGCTTACTAATCAATGAAAATATAGATTTTAATAACTTTGGTGTCAGTATACGCATAGATTAATTTTTTTATAAAATGTCAGGAAAGCTTATTATATTTAGTATTACATTACTACATATGTGTAGAACTGTACATAGAACTGTAACATGGTTCCCCAGTTTTGCGCTAAAATAAAATGGACAATTTTTATAGAATTTTCATGGAAATTCTAATTACAAAGTCAATTATCTATACTCAATTACAATTGAAATATGATTATGACAGCAACAAACTTTTAAAATGACAATCCTAATTACGCTATCAATGTAATTAATTATCAATTACGTGATTACAATTATAATTTTTAAAGCTCTATCGTCTATTAAAGAGGAACCTTTGACAGGTGCTCAGAGGTGATGCTTGTCAGTGTCTTAAAAAAAAAAAAAGAAAAGTGAAATCAAGGCAGACACTTAAGGACACACTTTGACAGAAAGTGCAAATGTCAAAGTGGAAGGAGCGGAGAGACTTTTAATTATTTAAGGTGGGGACTTATTCAGCCTTTTGGAACGTGGCGTAAATTTCGACGGAGCAGACAATGTCACATAATTTCATTCACGATTTCTAAAGAAAATATCCGTCAGTGACGAATGGATCATTTCCCAATTATCGTTGCTCCCGCTCTTGTGGCTCAAAGGTGAGCGACAGAATATGACAGCTGATGAGCTCTGTCCCAAAATCAGTCCTTTACATCTGCACGAGCAAAGCACAAATATACTGTATGTGCAAGTTCAATTTCAAACCTACGTGGGACAATATTAGGGCTCCAATGAAATCAGGGAAATGAATCAAATGAATGAGCATATGCAAACTAAATCAATCTAATGTATCCTTTATTGTTTCCTTGGCATTAGTGTTTGCTAGTCTTACATATTTCTCATCTGAAGTCTGATGGATAAACAGTAGATGCATGATTCAGAAAATTCACCAATTTATTTGGGGAATAATCAAATTGATGTGTATAATCATGTAATGGAAACTAGCGACAGCTGGTGGATAACACCGTGGTGGTGTGTGTGTGTGTGTGTGTGTGTGTGTGTGTGTGTGGGGGGGGGTCTGGCTGATGTACGACACCGCTGGCTAATCTCCTAAAATTATGGATCTTTTCGTGCAAATAATGGTCGGAAAATGTTAGTGGGTAGTTGGATGTATGGTATGATCCTTTGCTTTTGAGTCTGCAAAACAATTAATTAGCTGATGAGCTAAATCGACTTAAATGCCTTCCAAAAAGAGGGATGTGGATTGAATAAGACAGTGGACGTGGGTGGACCCCCATGATATCTTTAATAATAGAGGGATAGAAACATTGGAAATGTATTACTGTGACATATCTACTCAGTAGAAGTAATTGTCAGAAAATATATTGTTTTGACCTAAACTGACATTAAAAACCAGAAATTTGTGCAAATATTAGCCTTTCAATTCAGAATCAAATGATTTAAAAAAAAAAAAAAAAACACCATTTGTCCTTGAGGAACAAGAGACACATTTTTTTTTTTTTTTTTTTTTATCCACATGCAATGAAAAGTCAGATGATGGTTCTGAGACATAGCGTGGATTAATAAATCTCATTTGCAATTGTGAATTCACGAGCGCAGCATACTGCAAAAAGCACATGTAAAAAAAAAAAAAAGCAGTAAACCCTTTATCAGATGAATAATGTAAGAACAGGATGTTTACTTCAGCTGTGTTGCAAGCATCCAGGCATGCAATCTCATGTAAATACAAAAGGGAGAAAATACGAAATGAATGGAAAAAAAAAAAAAGAAAACAACTGCCAATGCAAAGAGAGCAGGAATAAGAAAAAAAAACAGAGACAATATGTTGACAAAAAGCTGCTTCGCAATTTCCCAGTGACTTCAAATACAAGGTGTAAGAAACAAAACAAAAAATAAATAAAAACTGGAAGAAAAGTGCGTGTGCGTGACAGTGCAGAGGGTGCATGCTGCTGGTTTTTGGGCTGGGGCAAACACAGTGATAAGGGATTAGATGGGACAGCAGCGAGTGGAGTGGGCTTTAATACCTTCATGTATGCCCTGCATGTCCTTTCTCGTTTTTGAAGCTTTTTTTAAAATTAGGAAAGAAAAGAGAGCACATACATAAATCGATACACATAATTTGTACATGTATATATATATATATATTTTTTTTTTTATATATATGTGCCGTCTAAGCTTAGAAACTGATATCTAACCAGTTCTGGTTTGGTACTGCTCCTAAAAATACAACAACTACTTCAATGGTTACCTTGTTGAAGCTGCGTCCGGCTGAGTCCTTCTCGCTGGGTCTGAGCTCCTGCAGCTGTGCATCCAAGATGTCCACAAGTTGCTCCATTAGACGCACAGAGGAGCTGACGTCCCCAGCAAATATAGGGCCTTTGGTGTGCTTCGCTAACTCATTGGCCAAGTTAGCTGCGTTTTCACCGCTACGGAT
Source organism: Gouania willdenowi (assembly GCF_900634775.1). Taxonomy (NCBI): domain Eukaryota; kingdom Metazoa; phylum Chordata; class Actinopteri; order Blenniiformes; family Gobiesocidae; genus Gouania; species Gouania willdenowi. Next base: position 16,864,464 of record NC_041047.1, on the reverse strand, counting down.
CTGCACGAGTAAGGAGAAAATCACAATATTCACAACAATAAAAGAGGATGAACGTGGGAAGGCTCATATGAAGGTCTGTTTTTGGCATGAAATTACATTTTAAAAGAATCTTTGAAATGCCAGTGTTTCTTCCTTTAAGCGGGGGAAGTTGCTGTGCTGGCAGTTTTTTTTTTTTTTGTTTTTTTTCATCTGCGTTTATTCAAAAAAGGAATAAATAAAACCTGACGCAGAGACAGCATCAGAAAGAGCTCGGGTGTGCCAGCAAATGACAAAGCTACCAATTGTATAAAGGCGGTGCAATTAGTACATGATGATGGATGCATATGTAATCTTTGTGTCTCAGCAGAATTTTATTACTATGGTGTTGTTACTGGAGCTTTTAATCAGATTGTAGTGTACATTATTCAATTGTTGAATCCTGTGATTTTTTTTTATTTTCTGAATTGATTTGGTTTTTTTTTGCAAATGTTTAATCAGATGATAATCTGCAATAATTCTACTCCTCTGAAAACACAGCAAATACTACTACTGCTACTTTCCAGCTAATGTGACCCTGACTTGTTTTTCTAGTTTCTTTTTTTAACCAGAAGTCACCGATTCAAGTTGCTTTGCATGCAAAGGTATAAAAAGAACCCCTCAGTAATTTTGGTAAATGCATTCTACCTTGGGCGAAAAACAGTGAGAGCTACAGCTCAGACAAACCTTCTGGGCGACTTGGTTGACCCAGTGGGAGGTGCAGTTGCTGAGATCAGGGCCCTTTGGGTGCCAGTCCCCAGTAGAAAGGACACATAAATAAGACGCCGTGCCTTGCAGGAAAAACAAAAGCATGGGTGTCAAGTTCATTCAAACTTGTTTTTGCAATGAAATTGTTTACGCGACACATAAGACAACAACTTCTGCGGACAACGTTGCATCGAGGTTAAGCAAACAAATATGCACGGGAACAAAATTGGAAATATAAATATAACTGATCCAAAAAAATGCAGGGAAAACACAAGACAAACAAGAGAAAAGGCCTATTTTTGAAAATATTTTCAGTATAATTTACAGTTTTTTCCAGAAAATGGCAACAGTTACTTCTGTACAAATTAAAGTCTGAAAGAATGGGAAAGTGGTTTCACACAACCGAATGAAAAATGTCCCCGTGGAGGCTCCCTGGGAGACAGCTGAGCCCGCCAGTCTACAGCACTGAGGTTACACATTGCTTTATCATGTTTCCACTTAGAATGGCACAGCTAAATATGAACTCCATAACAGTTGTCACAGAATACACAACGCGGGGGCACTTTACAGATTAGACATTATGGCGTAAAAGAAATATCGGACAGATCACACAAAATCAGGAATGCTGTCTTGAGATGCTTTAGTTAGTGTTGGACACGGTGAGCACGTGAGGGGGGAGAGCTCTGTTTACCTCGGGTTCCCTTTGGGCAAGGTCGCTCCACCAGCATGCCTCTCTGTGTCTGAGGCCACATTATGTCTCTTTTTTCAGTGGCTTTGCAGAAACGCTCTGGCAAAGGAAAGGACTCCAGGGATGGAGGGGAAGTAGTCTGCGGGATTACAGGAGGTGGCTTGGGTGCCCCCCTGCTTCCTTCTTTGTGCCCAGCGGTGGTGGTAGTATTGAACACACCCCAGCGCACTGTGGTTGTCGTGGTGGTGGTAGTGGTCGTTTTCTGCAGCTGAGAAGTCGTGGTAACTTCTGATAGAGGCGGTGCTGGGGAGGGGAGGGGCAGACAGGGGAAGAGATTTAGGTTACGTTTGTTCATTGGTTACCATTTTTTCTGCTGTTTTATTCCCACTGGGAGAACTCCATCTGTCATGATGCACCAGCGTAAATAAAAATAATAAGCAAATGGTAGCTTGACCTGTGCAATTGGAGGTCAGCTCATTAATGGGGCACCCCTGCTAAGCGAGACGTTAAAAAATACACAAGCCATTTTTCAAAAGCTTGACCCCGGGTTAGACAAGATTCTTTGATGCACTTCTAAATCTTAACCCTGCCTCCTGTACGCTACATTTCTATGTTCTTCTCTCCAACAAGTTGAACACTGAAATGCTTATACATCAAAGTGCCCTGTTGTGTAAATTACTGCTAAGTGCTTTGTGCAACAAGCGTATTTGCTTTCCCGTTGACTATGGCTTATTTAAGGCACTCAGTCTGCAGCGAACAAGACAATAATTACAGCAACATCCTCTTGTCTGGCAATCATTTTTTGAACGGGAGATTTTTGTGGCATGGCTGATTAAATTTCACTGGAGCAACTCCGAAACTGTATGGGCAGCCACGGTGTATAAGAACATCCATTTTACAGTTGTTTCTCACTACATCTCACACTAGGTGTGCAGTAACTCATGCAACACTCCAGGCAAAAACAATACGTTTTGTCAGAAGTAAAAAATAGTGGAACCTCATTTAGCAAAAGGCCTGAAGAAAAAAAAGATACAGACAAGATTATTTTTTTTTAGGGGAATAAACAAAAGAAAGTCTGTAAATACATTCTAATAAAGTTTGACAAAAATTATATTTCAAGCAAGAAATATTGAGTAAGAGTCTATAAAAATGTGTGTTACATGTGCACATTTTGAAGAGATATGAAGAAAAAAAACAAACAAACATTCGTTTGGTTGAATTCGAAGGGACACATATAAGCCACATCAAATCAAAGGAACCCTGATTGGAATGCAATGTGCATACTGACTCTAATCACATTTGAGTACTTTGATTCCCTCCATTAAGCTGCCTGTCGAGCATGCAGAGAATGTGAAGAGGTGGTGTTGAGCACAGTCACTCTTAGGAGGAGAAGAAGAAGAAGAAAGAAAAAAAAAAAAACTCAGAAAAGAAAGTGTAAGGAGGCAGTAACTGAAGGAGGAAAACAAAGAGAGGCAGGGGAATTTAAGCCACAATCAGAGAAATGGCATATATTTCCTAAAACAACCGGACTAAACTCAATAAGCTTTTCGCCTTACGGTGAATTGAGAGACAGGTGAAAGTCGAATCCAGGCAGCAAACCCCCCCTAAAGTCCACTTTGCCATTGGATAATGAGTCTTGCTGATAGCAACCTCCACCTTCCCCAGCACGTACGCACACAACACTTTTACTATCACTGTCGGCGCGACGGTGTAGATGAGAGGCTTCAGCTGAAGTGAAATCGCCTTTGAGGTTTGGCTGCTACCTGGGGCGAATTAGACTCTACTGACCAGAGAAGATGACACTGTGTGCTCCCTCCTGTGGTGGGCTATGGAGCCTCATACACACAAACACAGTCATACATACAGGAAGGCAACATGTTTTGACACTGAGCTAAACTCAAGATTTTTTTTTTTTTTGGGGAGGGGGGGGCGTGCTAGCTTCACTGTCTGCCTCTTGTCACCCACCCCCCTCTTCTTCTTACCCGTGTCTTTTTACTCAACAGTCAAATTCAGGGCTGCACACACAGCCTGTCAAAGCTGTAGAAAGACAACCTCTTCTTAGTGTCCTTTCAGCACTACCATTTACCTGGCTGAGGGAAATGTCTCTGTTCTGCACCAGTACACTTTTATTGCTAGAACTTTTTTTTTCCCCCCATCTGGTTTAGAGGGTGTTCAAGTTAAAAGAAATCTGCAGAAACAAAACCACGCGATGCTTTAGTTTCATCCAAGGGAATGAATGTGTGGATGTGTGCACTTAATATATAATTATCTTTAAAACATGTAGGTCAAGTCTGTTTGGCCAACTTCCAGAAGATTCCAGAGAAACGCAGGGGCCCAGACCGCAGTAGGTTTCTCATTTCCAGAGTATGAAAGATGATAATGATAAGATCCGGGCCTCTATAGGTGGGGGGTGGGGGGAGGGGTGGTTGGAATCCAGACAGAAATAATATAAAAATGAATTGCAGTTCGGAAACATGATTTACGATAAAGGGCTCCCAACTACAGACTATAAATCACAAAGGCATCGGCTGTAATCCAAGCACATTCCTTTAGCATGTTGGCTAACAACTGTATCTTGTCTACAACTCTCATTGAACAGGGCAGCTTGTTATAGCACATGGGGAAGTTGGATTCAGTCATCTCGCTTCAACATTCATAAACAAAAAAGAAAAGAACCAAAGTATTTGAAGTCTCCGTCTGTTGTTTTCGTTGCTACCTTCCCCCCACAGCATAATTGCAGCAATAATTAATGTTAGAGTCAATTATTAGAAGACTATATCTCATACGTGTGCTCTCAAGAATGTTTCTTTCTATCACAAAGACATTGCCCAGTACAAGACAAGATCACTTTTGGAAAATATGGGAAAACACTTCCCGATCAAAAAGAAACCTTGCTTTTATTGTTTTAAATATGTCTGTTAGGATTGTACGAAATATAAAACGGCTGTATTAAAGAGAGTATTAAGGATGAGAATTACTCGGATGAGGAACTATTACATTAAAGAGTAAAAAAAAAATGTAATCCTTTCAGGAGGTTTCATGCCATGTTAATGACAAACTAATCCTATAACCTGAATACATTAGAAGCTTACTGTATGTGAATGTGGACTATATTTCCATGAGATTCTTGTGACTATTAAACAATGCCGACTCTCTGACCACCACTTCTTTTGTTTACATACCGTGTCAGCCCATAATCCTGCCAGCAATACGGTACAATAATCTTGTTACCTCTCTGCTTCGGCGTGGTTTAAAATAATCCAATGAATTAACCTTTCGGATTAAAATGGACGCCCCTTTCAGGTAGTCATTTCTTTACAGAAATGTCCAAGTGGATGAATTTAACTCTACACACTGTGAGCAATGGTTATTGATTTTTTTTTTTTGTAGAGCTGCAGCAGAATTTTCCAAAAGCCTTTCTGATTCATGACACGTACAGGGTTTTTTTCTGCCTTTCAGTATGGCTACGTTGGTCTGACACACCACTGAATACATTTTTTTTTTTAACAATCACTCTTTGATTATGACAAAAGGAACAGATCCCAGGTTTGGGCTATATTGGAAAACTAGGACAGGATCCTTGATTATTATGTCTTTGCTGCACTCAGCCGAAGGGTAAGCTTCAATTAGCTGTCATAGTCAAGTGTTTGGAGTGATATTCTCCAAAGCGCCGCCAATAGTCAGGAAAGACTTATTCATCATAACCTCTTTGTGCGTTTCGCCGCCTACACACAGTTGCACTTGAATGTATCACAGTGGTTCTGTTATTACCACTGGGGTTAGAGGTCTTGAATTGATGACAGACAATGAGCTGGGAATCCAGGAGAGGTGCATAGCTTGTTGAGTGTTGTCGGAGCATATGCACACGTGTAAGCACTCAAACACACACACACACACACACACACGTACAAGGTCTAGATGAGGCTATACCAGGAGTCCATATGCACGTTGAAATGACAAATGAAAGCTGACAGGATGCGTGTCTTTTATATTATGCATAATGGCCGCACTTTGAGTAGGCCCTGCGTGTTTGTTCATTAGGGTAATTTTTTTTACACATTATCGGGTGGTGTTTATCTGTGAGGGAGACAAGGAGGGTGAAGGGACATACATTGATCAACTGGTTAAGCTAATTTAGCACATTAAAAAGACAGTAGAATGATTGACTGTCCCTTCCCCTCCTCTGTCCAGGAGAATTCAAATGAACGCGTACATTTGCCTAAAAGATTTCAATGTTTTCATTACGTTTACAGCAGCCACACCAAAACTGGAACCTGGAACCCAAGGGGAAGACATCTCGTTTAAGCTAAAACAGTATTTTTTATTGTGAAAGCTAAGTTTAAACTAAATACTGCATGTTTTTTTTTTTTTTTAAGTTTAATAACTACTTGCAAGAGTCATGTGGTATTGTAGTGGTTAGCACATCTGCCTCACAGCAAGAAGGTCCGGTCTGGAGTTTAAATAAACCCTAGGGTCCATCCTGTGTGAAGTTTCCATGTTCTCCCCGTGCTTGTGTGAGTAATCCGGACTCCTCCCATTATCCAAAAACATGTACGTAAGGTTAATTAGCGTGTGCCCTTACAAGTGAATGGAATGAATGAATGAACTATTTCCAAATTAGGAGAATTAGCCAGAATAAAGAAGCCAGTGAGTGAAGCCTCTACATACACAATTTGAAGTTTGTTTCAGATTCCAGCATTTTTTTTTTTTTTATTGGCAAGGACAAATTAAGCTAAAGTTCATTAATAGTACAAATTGTCAGCTTCTGAATTATTTTTTAAAAAGCGAATAATAATAATATACATTTCACTGCGCTAAAGCAACTGAAAGACCTCATCTGTATTGCATGGCACCCTCCACCTTCTGTGAATACAGCCATACATCTAGGTTCATATGGAAATGAAGCCGTTGTTGAGATGAGACATGCAATGATTTATAATACATTTGTGATGCATCTTGATATCTGCCAATAACAACAATAATACACAAAGGAAATTGGATTACATATCTCTCGCTCCGCATTTGTCATAATGGAAGGAAACTTGGCACGTGTTTGCTTGTGCGCGAGCTGTAAATATCAGGAAAGCTGAGTGAAATTTCAAATAATTTCCCAGGAGTCACCTCCTTGTGAGGAGCGAACACTACACTTCCAGGTGAATTTAGGTGGATTATGTTATTGACTATCACGTTTTAATATTTTTTTTTTTGTCTTACTCCAAAAGTCGTAGATCACAAGGACACAGGGAGGCCCCTCCCACTCACGGCCAAGCAAACACTGCCATACGTGCAAACACATACACACATTTGTGTGTAATCCTTCACACACGAAATGACACCAAAGTATAGAGAACAGACATTGCAGCTGCCAGACTACTGCTTCATCCCTCCCTTTCCCCCCTGCTGCGTTCTGTACAAGACGTGCCTCAAATTTCAAGTATTAGCTCGAAATGTGCTGAGCATACAAATACACCCTGCTACACAGAAGACAAGAAAATGTCTTTTTTGAGTTGGTCTCATGAAAACATAAAATAATAACTGATGCAGACCCACATTTACAAAGAATGAAGAAATAATTACTCCAACGGTTACAGTATTCAAGCCTGTGCAACATAAATCTCCTCAAAGGCTCGTGTCAGGGAGTGACGGGGACCATTGTGATGTCTGAGTAGTAATTCTTTTAATACGCCTTGTTTCACAGTCAGACAGTAATCAAACAAGAGACTGTGTGTGAATCCCCTTGGCTATAAAGCACCCAGTGTAACTATAATCACATCCTTCCTCTCCCTTTCATGTAAAACAACTCTTTTTGACATTTTAAATAAGAAGCTCAGTTCGCTTTTGTTTAAATACTTGTGTTCCATTATTGGCGTTCATTGTGCACGCTACCTGCACAGCAAATTATCATAAAAAAACAAAACAATGATGCTATGAAGAACATTAGCTTGAGGTGCAAATGTTTTAATTAAGACTAATATTATAATAAATACAAATTAGGGCAGAGCGATTTTGCCTAAAAAAAAAATCCTCTGAAAATTTGAGTTTTGATTCGATTTTCGCTTATTTTTTTTCCAATGCACTTAAAAATGACTGCAGACATCAGATATATTGTCAAAAGTGCAACTTTATTGCTTTGATTGTCCTCAAGACTAAAAATCCATAGAATAATCCCAAAATAAAAAGTAAATGGTTCTGTCATTCAACAATTTCAAGCTTTAACCCAGGTTTAAGCAAAAGTGCAACAGCAACTTCACAGTAGCTTCGATTTTCTGATTAAGAAATCAGATAACTACATATTTTTTATAACATATAACTTTACAATTGGAAAAAAAATAATAAACTCTTCCCTTAGCGTCTCAGCATAGTGTGAATAAAAAATGAAACATGCCTATGGCACACATATAACCTACTCAAATGTAAACAAAGAGCGGGCTGGCTCACATCACGCTAAGGTAACCCACAAGGACGGAATGCGGAAAAGTCCGAAAAAACTGTGGTGGAAAAATAAATAAATAAATAAATAAAACTAAATGAAATGAAATAAAATAAAATAACAATTTTTTTAAACTCAAATTTGCAAAATAAAAATCATTTTTATCTACAAATTCGATAAATCAATTTTTTTTGCCCAGCCCTAATACAAATGTATTGTTATTGAAAGAAAAAAAAATACATGATTAAAAAATAGAATTAGTTTTAGTCTCGTTTGATTAAAATAAACTAATGTAAATTAAGAAGTGTATTTTAAAGTATTTTAAAATAAAGATGTACATGTTCTTACTTAAATACTAAAACCATATTCATTTCTGAGTCAGCTGGGGACACTTTAGCAATTCAAGGGTTAAGTATCACCACTCGAGTTTGCATGTTCTCCCATACTTGAGGCCTCAGATTTGACTTCCCACTCAGATTACATCTGATGACCTCATATCCCGTCATGTTACTTTTACACTCTCTTTCTCCTACTTCCGAAACAATGAATTATTTCTGTCTCGCCTTTAATTATTAATGTGGTTTTGAATCAATTTTGTCAGTTTATTTTAATCCATTGCTTTTGCATTTAGCGTGTGAGGTGCAAACATGCTATTAGTCAACACAAGTAGCACCGCAATGCAAACATTCAACTGTCTAGCAGCTTTAGCTACCTTGAAAAAAGACCAAAAATGATCGCTGAGATGAGCCATACTATCAGCCAATCAATATTATCGACCAATTTTAGCCATAAAATGTAATACCGGTATCGGATTTTCCACATACTGTATATTGACAAATCGATACGTGTTATTGTTTCAGACACCATATTAAAACAAACGAGACGTTTTCCTTTATTAAAGTTGAATTATTATCCCTTTTTTGCACTTATGATGGGAACTAGAGGAATACATCCAGTGGGGTATCATACTAAAAGTAGCAATAACCAGGTTTTTTTCCATGATGAGATATATTATGTGACCTAAAATAAGGTGTAGGAAGAGGTAGGCCTGGGCCGATAATCTATAAATCAATTAACCGGACGGTAAATAAAATGAACTCGGTAAGTTTGCCGGCCTCGGTTAATTGCCATATTCATGCGTATTTTGCGGCGCGCCAAACCATTTTATCTATTGCTTTGGTTGTGTGTGGTTTTGCATTTGAGGTGGGGTTTTTTTTCTTAACAGAGACAGGGTCTATTTTATTGTTTTTGTTTGTGATATTTATTAAAGTGCCATTTTTGGCGAACAGAGACTGAGAGTCCATTTTATTTTAACTGTTTGTTTTATTTGTTTAAAATATTAAATAAAAAAAAAATACTAATGAGAAATACAAGTTGTTGCATTTGAAAGGGTGTACTTGCATTTTTATGATATGTTATCATTACATTAGTGGTTAATTTGGTCTAAAAAAAAAATCGACAATAATATCATTTATCGGCAATAATTTGTGGGACAATATTTCGTCCAGCAAAATCTGTTATCGTCCCAGGCCTAGGAAGTTGGGGGTCTATATATATATATATATATATATATATATATATATATATTGGTATCTGTTAATATCGGAAACTGAACATTTTGCGTTAGACGATGTTGGCATATCGAACATAAATAGCAAATATTGCCCTTCACTAATCATCACCTCCAACCCAAAAAAAACCAGGTGTAACTTTATGCAACTTGCAATTTTTATGAGCTTCCAAAAATAATGATAAAACAGGTATAAAACATATAGAGGTACAAATTAATCCAAAGATTAAATTTCTAATAATCCAATGGAAAGACCAGAATAATTGGTTACACCATGTCATTTTCCATCTATTAACTCTATTAATACAGTGATATATATATATATATATATATATATATACTGTATAACCACTGTTACCAGCCCCTTCACCATTTGCTACTGGGCTGCAAAACAAAGAAGAACATTTGAAAGCATTATCTGCATTCTACATGTGTTACCAGGAGCGTAGTCAGTAGCCCTGTAGCCTCCTGTAGATTTGGTTAATATGAAAGGTGTCCAATGCAAGCTGTTCAATACATGCTACTGTAAAATAATTATGTTTTTAGTCCTGCACTCAGTTTGGTCAATAACAATTTTACAAAAAAGTTCAACCTAATCTTTAATGAGTGTGATTGATATCCTGGCCAAGTTCTTTGTGTGCCATTTTTCGAGGAAAGTCTGGGATTTACTTAAATCCTCTCATTTAGAGCGCACAACTCGCACTGAGCATTATTTAAGCTGTCTGACCAAGGCTTTGGACAGGCTTCAGGCTGGAAGGCAAACAGACACATTCCTTATGTGGAGCTACTGCCTAAAACAAGAATGAAAAAAAAAAAGCTTATTCTGTAGCACAGATAAGAAGGACTTAAAGAAAAGATGAAAGTCAGCTGGAACATAGAGGAACACTGGACACAATGGAGGGACAAAGGAAGACACAATGGAACCAAATTAAAAAAAAAGGGATCTGGGACTTGACAAAACGACAGCAAAACAAAAACAAAAAGGGAAATTTTCCACATCACTACCCTCTCCTTTCATAACACAATGTCCACTTGGGCAACTGACAGGGGGGCGATAGAAGAAGAGGAGTGTTGTTCACGCCAACAAACAAATTGGCTTCTTTTAACTCGCGCTGATCTTTCTGTTCCTCTACTGAGCCACTAGAGAAGAGATGTCTGCCATTTTACCTGGATGCCTGTAAAAGCCAAATGTTGATGGCGCTAGTCTTTCTTTCCCGCTATTCTTGTTTTCTTTCTAAATTGCGTTGAAGTTGACCATGTAAGCACTGCAGAAGACAGGAATGAATCATTGTACTACTTATTCTAGAACTGTATATTCATCATTTAAGAGGTAAGCTCTCTTGGGTGACTACTAATGCATACAAGTCACCAGCATCGGTCACAGCTGACCATTTTTGCATTGTAAAGCACTTTCAGAACACACAAACACCCAGACATTTTTGTTTTTTATGGCCACATGCAGCGTGTAGAAGCTAACTGGCACGTAGCTTTAATGGAGCCACATAGTTTGAAACAAATTGGGTCATATTCCGTCTTACAATCCCCACTTGTAAATGTATAATTTGCGGGTGCAGCACAGAAGGAAGCTGTATGTAAATGTATTGACATTTGAACAATTAAAGAGGCGGGCTTGATTTGTGTGGGTGCTAACCGCAGCGCTAAGGGGCTTATATACATCCGTAATTTAGCAGCAAGGGATAAATAAATAGTTTGGAAGGCTCACCTGTGTCCCATCAAAGCAACGTGGCTTTGTGCAGCCTTCTGGTGAAGGTTTCTTTAGATATGCTTAATGAATAGCTTGTGTTCAAGTTTCAGGGCATAGCATGAATAGAGAAATAGTCACATCATGTGTTTTTGTTGGGAAATACTTATCTAAGTCAATTTAATTACCTTTCTTACAAGATGTGACAAAGTAATAGCTCTTTTTTATGCGCTAGTATACACAAGAAGAAAAAAAATATGCATGTAGCCTTGATAAATGAGTGGATTATAGTGCTGCTGGTTAAAGCCAAAATTGGGGCTTACTGACCCATTTAATGTCCATTTCTAATAGAGCTGCTTGTTGGATGTGACCCCCATTCCCTCCATAATCCTACAAGAGATGATCTCGTCTCTACACGAGCAATATTTTTGGACTTGACAGGAGTCCAACTGTTTTTGCTTTAATTTGATAGTTTGACTTTGTATTATTCCATGACAAACAAACAGATGAGCTATCTGTGGACTTAAAAACTAAAAATAAACCAAGAATTTGTAACAAATATGTACAGAAGGAAATATGTTTTCGACATCACAGATGAATCCTCGTTACTTTGAAACGATACCGATTTTGCAGCCTTGAATATTAGCCGATACTGATTTCGATCCGATACGACATCAGCACGAATCATGCACACTTTTATTACTTATTTTGTAGTGTGGAATGTTAGAAAAGGCTTGATCAAGTGATGTCACTTGATCAAGCCTCCTGTTACAATAGTCAGTAACAGTAGGTATGAAAAAAAAAATGACCCATTTATTATTAACCAATTGGTTACATACATTTGAACCTCCAACATAATATCTACAGTATTTTACAATTGAAAAAATATAATAAAATATATATAGAAAATTTTAAAAATGCAGTCCGATAAAATGCGATATTCATTTTCTTGTTGATATCAAACCAATATCCAATATCAATATTGGGTCGGGACACTCCTAGTATCCACTGTACATAAAATAAAAAAAGAAAAATTTCATTTTTGAGGCTAAAAGGTGAAAAAAATGACCACATTTTGGGCTTTTTATGGTTAGATTAGCATCTGCTTTTTAGCAGAAAGAAGCTTGATTTCTCATGTGTTTACAACTTCTAAAGCGTTGAGCTATTGCCTCTCTGCTGTAGATTAAATGTAGCATACATGTAGGATACATGTTCTCTTCATTTAGCTCAGTGAAGGTGAAAGGGTTAATTGTCTGCAAACAGCGTTTTTCTGCATTTGCAGTAAAGCTATTACATTTACAAATGTGAAATGATTTGAGCATGAGCAAACCTGAGATGCTCCTTTCTGAGTTGCTTTATGTTTGTTTCTTTTTCTGCCAAAAGTGCATACCTTCAACTTTCGGCAGCACAAAAGCCTTCTAATAGCTTGTTGCAGTGCCTGCTTCACTAGGCACTGAAACAAGCATCAAGATGTCAGAGAGAAGGCGTCCAGTGACAGCAAGAAAAAATGCCATCATTTATGTGTCAACATCAGCTATGTGGGAGGACAATTTTATTGACATCTTGATGATCAACCTGGACCATTCTTCCCTTGCACTTATTGACTAAAGCTCGACATATATTATTCAGCAGTGAGCTCATGCCTTATCAAGGATGGCCATTGTCGACAAAATAACATATGTATACAGAACTTCAATGGAAAAAAAAATATGAAAAACTTTCACCTTGTTGATCATCTGCCAAACTGTGCCGAAAATCTGGGGAATTAACCTACAATATGTATTTCAAATGACAGCTGCATTTACTGCAAAGCAGGGAATGTTTTTGAAAGGGGATTTCTATGCAAACTTAAAAAGTCTGATGACATAAATTAAGTCACATGTAAATGTTGTGTTCCTGTAAGCGCAAAAATCCCACAAAACTAGGGGTGTTGAAAAAAAATGATTCGGGGATATATCGCGATATTACGTTGCACGATTCTCGGATTGATTCCAAATGCATCCATATCAATTTTTTTTTTTTTTTTTTCCTTTATTTAACCAGCAAAGTCTTTTCAACTGCAGGAGACATTGTAACTGCACAAAGAAGTGCACTGAAACCTGGGCATGTTGACCAGCTTGTGTTTTTTCAATAACATCTAAAAAGAAAGTACTAACTTTCTACATTTATTTGTTGTTCTAGGCATGTACCTCAGTTAAGTTGCACTAAAGTCAAAGTTGGTTTAAAAGCCACAAGGCAGATTGTATGTTATTTTTTTATTTTAAGTTGTTGGCACATGGCATGTTAAGGCCAATGTTTTAAGTGTAAAATATGCCAATAACATATTTCATAATGTTCTCATGAAGGTGTACACATTTACAGATTAGCCTTATACTGTGATATCGGGATATGTCGTATCGTATCGTATCGTGACCTATGTATTGGGATACAAATTGTATCACCAGATGCCAGGCAATACACACCCCTACACAAAACCTATTTTAAATCAAATTGTAGGATTTTACAATTAAATCCCAACATAAATAGTTTACAGCATTTTACATGGTCTCCGCTATTGCAGTGACTGTTAGACGTAGTAAAATCTGCTTGTTTTAAATGATTTTATATGTATAGAATTGTACATTTTTAAGAATCAAAAAACTTTTTAAATTGCTTTGCAGTTTTACTAATATACGGCAATGATTTATATAGCATAAACACCAAAGAACAAACAGTTTTTCTCTTCCGTGGAGGGAAAATGACACTTACTTGATGTTATACCTGCACTGCAGTCCATATCACTGTGTAGCTTGTCTAAACCTGGCGAGGCGAATGTTGTTTTACTAGATGAACCCAATTAAGCAGCGCTAACCCATGTCCTAATAATACCAGTGCGTACAAGCCAACACATTAATAAATATTGAGCTTTTTTGATATTTAGTGGAAAAGTGGCCTGACCTCTGTGGCTCATCACACTGTGCTAAGCATTACGTGGATTTAGGACTCGAGGTGTGGAGGGGATTAGGGTAATTACTGTTATTATATTCTCAATGAAGAAACTATCAAAGGAGCTAGGCTAGCCTATGCTCAACTCTTGACAACTAGATTAAAAACGTACACTGCTTTTGTGACCTCCAGTGTTTGATCTTTCATAAGGAAACAGGAATGTAAAGGTACATTTCTTTGTTTTTTTTTTTTTTTTTTTAGCTCATGGGGATCCAGATTTTGCACCTGGCCATACAGGTATAATTCCAAAGGTGAGAGTATGTCTCCCTAGCTCTGCTGCTGTTTTACTCCTTCTGCAAAAAAAGGGATATGCTAGCATGAATCCCTCGAGCCATAGCACCAGGGACTGAGGGAACGCCTGGATGGTAAACCTCCCCAAATCCCACAGATACTGATCCCTCATGATATGGTAACTGGCTTCGAGGTGTTGTTTACCACAAAGCCCGGCTCACTTCACCCTCGAGATGCTTTCCAACACTCTAAAGCGTCCAACACCATATCTGGCACATATTAGATTCTAAATTAAAAATCAGTCAACTGTGACACTTGATACATAGGGGAAAATAGCAAAGGAATATCAAAGAGCACGAAAATGACAATCTCAGCAAAGCAATTTAAAGTTATTGTGTGCAGATGAAGTTATTGGAGGTTTTGAGCACTTACCATGTGCTGGATCGGGAGGCCCAAACTCCAGGTTGTACCGCAGGATGTAAAAGTTATTCCATACATAGAGCTGGTTGTCTCGCGGATTATAATCCACTGATGCAATGTACTGGTACTGGTTGGGAAAGTGGAGATCAACATATTCCCCACGGTTCTGTTTGGTGTTGTAAATATAATCAATCATACTCTTGCTGACTTCGCTTTCATTATCTTCATAGGTAGAACGGACCACATACAGTACTCCACAGATCATGAAGGCATTTGAGGCTGAGCGCTTATCATAGGCCGTGTCCCAGGTAGCCTCAAATCTCAGTGTGTAGGGGTTTAACTGGCTGATTACGATCATGCCGTTGTTCTGCTCTGTGGCGTAGATCACCCACAGTCCATTTTCATCCACGGCCAGATCAATGTCTGTTTTACCTCCCCACTTGTAAGGAGACGTGTCATGATAGTTGGCGTTGTTGATAATTGCCTCGCCACTTTTGATTCGAGTCCGCAAGTCAAACTTAACAATGTTGCGCGTACGCTCCTTGTTGAAGAATACGGCCCCATCGTAGACCACAAATCCAGTCCCATCTACCCTGTGAGGCAGTTTGTAGGTGATGCTTTGCCGAGCGTTTTCAAAGTCATCCAGGGAGGTGTACTCAATTAGAGTATCTGTCCTATAGGGAGTCCATGGCATGAAGTAAATTTTGTCTGCTGCTTGTAGTGGGTCTTTGCACCAGGCACCAGCTTGTTGCTCCGCTTCAAACAGAACAGAAGGATCACCAACAGCTTTCAGAGTCCCGGGACAAAGAAAAACTAGTATTGGGAGAAGAGTAGAATGAGAAGACACACACTGGTTAAAAACTAAAATATATGACCATAACATTTAGTTCCATTAATCTCTCATCTTCATTTTTTTTTTTGTTTGGACAATAGAAGTCCAAATAAATCTTAATATGTGGCACAACTAACAGGTATAGCCAATGTTCACAAGCAAGCAATATAAGGATTTTGGTTTGGTGCATAGAAAGGAAAAAAGAAATAGATAGTGATATATATTAGGTAGTCTGAAACAAAACAGGGCTGGCCTCATAGACATTTACTGTAGAGTAGAACACAAATGAGGGGAAGCAATACAAAAACAGAACATAACCAAACAATTGGTCCTGTAAACAAAAAAAAAATATGCAGGCAGCTAAAGTCATTTGGCAAAAAAACGGGAAAGGTTATGGTAGAGCAGGATGTAGCAGGGTCCGCAAATTGTGTGTACTTTAGTGTGTTTACACTTTTTCTTCAGCAAATACCTGTGAGGTTTGTTGTTACAGAGTTGTGCAAATGTCATGACCATTAAAATCTTTAGATTTTTCCTTAAGGTCTGTTGGGGTGTTTTAGTTGTGTTCAGGTGGCGTAGGAATCGACAGGGAAACGAGCAGAAAATGTTCAGGTGGGAATAATGTGAAGAAACGAGAGCTATAGGAGTTGGAGAAAAGGGGCTGTAAAAAGCAATAGCTTGAAAAAAATGCCAACAGACAGTGTTAGCATGGCATGCTATGGAAAAGGGTTTGGAAGCCAGGCAATGTGAGTATCAAAGATACCCAGAAAAATGAGTAGAAGAGACTCCTATTTACTGTAGCCAAATACACCCCATTTTAACAGTTTGTGCTGCTAATGCCATCTTTTAAAAGGGTAGTCTTACATCCCTTATAGCGCTACTTGGCTGTTGACAGCGAAGTCAGGCGATATCGAAAGCAAAATTTGTAAAAAAATTTTAAAAGCCACTATGGGGAGAAATTGGGAGTTTACAATCAAATGCCACAAAACAAGGAGCTAGGGTTTGGATCGTGTCTGTTTATTTACCTTTTTGCTCCACTTCTATTTTAAGCGTTGGGAGAGAGGATGAAAAGGGTGCAAGGGGGAAGAGAAGAGATTAATAGGAGAAAAGTGTCATCTCTATGAACACATATGCAGAGACCTGTTATGAGACATGAACAAAACGGGTACTCCTATTAAAGCAGAGAAGCGGTGAGAGATGTAACACACAGCCATAAAGATTCTGCCATTGAAAGATTGTTAGTTCTTCACAGCAACATACAGTATATGGATCACCTCACATTTGTTGGTGGTCGATGGATTAGTTTTTTTAATTCTGTTTGAGGTATGTGAGGGTGGACAAGCATTGTAAGCAATTTGAATTTGATCCATTTTTGGAAAAATGTGCATGATAACTGAAAAAGAAAAAAACTATGCCTTTCTAATCCACCCACCACCATATGGGAAAAAAAAAGAAATATATATATATATATATTTTTTTTTTTTCCCCCAACTTTAAATAAGATAACACGCATAACAGGATCTGCAGTTTTCAAGAAACACATTAAAAACATGTCTTAATTTAGCATTTTCAAATATTCTGGTAACTATGAGCGCATTATTAGCAATACTTTCATTTTTGTCCAAATATGATATGAAAATACAACCCGTTTTAATGATCTGATATAGAAACAGGCTGTGAAATGTTCATGTAAAGTTAGCAGTTAGCATTTGGATGAAAAGAAGATTAAGATTGATTCTTTAAAGACTGTGTAAAGCAAATTCTGACATTTTTTTCAAAACATATTAAATAGGTCATAAATGTATTCCTTAAAAAAGTTACAAAGCCATTCAACCATTTATAATTGAATTATGGAGCTCGGCTTCAAAAACTGTTTCCAATTTCTGTGTTCAGGATTTAATGGCGGGTCAGAAATAAAATAGGAATAAAACATGTCCGCTGGTGCCACATTTCCCATGAAATGAGCAAGTTTATACACCGCAATTTTGTTTTTCGCCTCTAGCAGGTGCAAAATTTGCTTCCGGGAAGGAAACACATATTCCTACTTGGGCGGAGCAGACCTTTCTGCTAATATCTCATTTGGCCTGATCCGAGCACTAGGGATGTAACGATTAATCGTAAGGCAGTTAAAAATCGATTCACATCGATTCTCTGAAAATTGAATCGCAGTACTTTTTTTAAACAGCAGAGGGCGTTAAATATTGATCCTTCTCTTTGTCCAAATGCTGAGGCGGCGGGCGGAATCTGCTATTATTTTCTTTCTGGCCGCCTTCTACTCTTAAACAAGTTCATAAATGATTCATTACCCCTTTAGCACCGAAAGAATATCTGTAATATTACGTGAATATCTGTAAAAGTCACGTTTTTCTATTAGCTCTGTCTGCTAGCGCATCTCATCTCTTCTTCACTGCACAGAATAGCTGGATCCCAACCGACCACTGGGTTACCAGCGCCCTCTGCTAGTCCAAACAAATATCTGACGTAAATACAATGCAGACTGTTTTATACAGTTTTGTATTGTTTACTATAGAACCAGAATTTAAATTAATAGGCTTCTTCTTCATTTATATTATTCCTTTATTTATTTCATTCCAGATTTATTAGTTAAATTGCATTGTTTTGAATAGTTTATCAAGGGATTCTTTTGACAATGAAAAATAAAAGGAAAATAGTACAGTATTTTCTAGTTTTTTTCCCCAAAAAACATAAAGGAATATTTTTCAATCATCATTTGTCTACATTCCCATTTTGTAAAATAAATCGTGAGAGAATCGTATCGTGAACCCAGTATCGTGAATTGAATCGTATTGGGAGTTGAGTGAATCGTTACATCCCTATTGAGCACTTTTGGAAGCACTATCGACGCTGGAGCCGCTTTTACATTGTTCTCTCCCATAAACACAGTAAGGAGGGCGTGGTTCCAGCGCCTCTAACTGACACGCCCCCAGCATCTCAGAGCAGAAAGAAGTGCTTGTTTTTCCATGATTTTGAAACCTAACTTTATATACTTTCAAATTTGGCTCAGTGGTTATATGACACATGTTTCTGTGGTGTGACAAACTCTTAGGATACATTTATTTCTGCTTTACACAGACTTTAAACAAGTCAAACTTGGAAATTCTACTAAAGTGGAAGTAGATTGTAGTCATCAAGAAGTTTCCACAGACAGTTTGAGGCCAAGGCCAGGTTTTTTTTTTTTTTTTCAACTCTTTTGACAAATACACATTACTGAAAATCTCACATGAAAGACAGTTGTTGAGCATCAGATGCAAGCATTAAACTACATTAGTAAAAACATGCAAATGACATTTTTAACAAACAAATCTATTAATGTAAAACATTAAAATAAAAAAATAAAAAAATACAAAATTTATCAAGTCATACTGAAGACATTTTATGTGGACATTATTAACAAACTAAACACTGGTAAAAAAAAATAAAAAGGTCTGGATTAGCTTAGTGTGAATGAAAATTCCAGCTAACCAAAGACCTTAAAATCTAAAATAGTATTTCTCACTCTGTGTTGTGGTCTGTGGCCCTGCTGTAATTGACTTGTGTACTTGCTGAATAAACCTCTTGTTAGTGTGTCAAGACTTGTGAATTTTATTTTTACAGAAATTTAGAGCAGGGTAACAATGGTTTAAATTTTTTTCTTAAAAAATCAATAGTTGTGTTGTGATTGGCTCATTGCTTCCCCTTCCGCTCATCCTGGACAATCATTTTTGGAAAAAAAAACCCCACAATTGCCTATAAAATCGGTTGAACGGTTTAGATTTCCATTTTTGGTCGTGGCCAGTTGAAGAACAGTGTGAAAGTAAATTAACCAAATTAAGGTGTGACATTTTTCGACACTCCTCTGCCAATTAAAGCAAGTCCCGCAGGCTGTCCTGGTGTGAAAGCACATGTAGCCTTATTTAAATCTTGTGACTTGCCGTTCATTTTGTAAAGTGCATGATGGTCAATAAAATGTGCTAAACCGACGTTAATTATTCGCTTCACCTTTTTGTTTTAGCAGGGTTTCACAAACAAGCCTCATACGTAAGGAACGAGTCCATTTAGGAGGTCATATGACGAGTTATGCAATCACTTTTATCACCAGCTTTTTTAGTTTTTGCATTCTTAAATCAAAGAGGCTTTATGCTTAAAACACAACATCAAAAACTACTTTCAGAAGGTTCCTTCATATTGCGTTCAATCTGTGGAAAAAATGTAACTGTTAAAGCATTCTAAGAGATCACATGACATTAGGAAGCAAACAACTTAGAAGTTTACAGAAGCGGTGACAACCATATATGAAACAGTAGGCAGGCAAGTATAGAGACCGGACGAGAATCTGAAAAAAGAATGGAAAACACGGCTGAAGACCTGATGACGTTATTTGTAAAAGGAAAAATAGAAAAAAGTAATCAGTGTGATTAGTATTCAGTTAGTGCATGAAGAGAGCGAGTCATACAGTCGAGGTAGTATCCTGCAGATTGCACAGGAGAAGGGAAGAAAATTGGTCAAAATTTCTTTTGCAGAAAAACATGAAAACAAAAACGAGACATGTTCCAACCGACAATAACTACATAGTCCCTCCCCCGTCTTCAGCCTACCCTCTACCCATACCCTTCCAGTTATCACAGATCCTAATTAAGCTGTCATGATCTGAATGTTTTGTGTTAACAACCTGACACTTCATTCTGATATAAATGAATGTCTGCTTTCAAGTGCAGATTCATCATTGTGCTCCGGCGCAGAATGAAATCCAAGCATTGTACTAATGAAAGCGAGTGAGAGGAACCGAACAGAAACACTACACATTTATACTGTCTAATAATTGGTGTAGTGTCTATCGTAAGATCTTCTGAACATGTGTATGTTTAAAGGATAGGATTGTTTAGAACCATTACCATAAAACCTGCAACACTTTTCAGAATGTTGTTTTAATAAGAATTGCAAAGGCATTATATTCTGAGTCGTCCGTTTTGAGCAACTACTGGAGCAAATTCTGCGAATTGCTTCTTGCCAGGTGACGGCTCTACTTACAACCTTGGCAAGAAGATGAAAATTATGTTGTTAATGAAACCAATGAGTTACAAGAACCAAACTATGAATATAAAGGGATGAAAATTATAGAAATGCTAAATTATTTGTATGATGTTAGAACACCAATCAATCCACTTCTAGCTAGTAAATACGTAATGTGACAGATATTTGAATAGTTATTATAGACGTTGCTCAAAAGAATAGTCCAATTCTTGATCAGCTTAATGGGGATTTAAGACATGATTTTCCAAAACATCCACTTGAGTCTTGTATCCTTGCAAAGCTAAGACATGTTAAGCTTCAGGGCAGAGGAAATGTTTTTAATCACAAATCTTCAAACTTGGCATTTGGTTTATTACTTTTAAAAACTAGAAGAAGTCTTGAGTGCTTTACTATCCTACAATATATCTTTAAACTCTAGCAACTATTTCCTCTGGTGGTCTAAAGCTTTCTAAATCTCCCTCCATAATGATCTTTTTAGATAGACTGAATGAAATGATGTTGGGTCTACAGATTAGCATTGGGGGGGTTCAGAAAACATAGGATCAGTGTGAGGAGTAAAACAAAATGGGGGAATTATCTATTACATAAATTCTGTCACAACCACAGAAGGGTTTGAGTAGGAAAAGTCTGGGTCGGGACTGGAAGGGACTCGCTCAGACTGGGAGAACTCTATTGACTTACCAGGGCAGTTCCGATAGGATACTTTCTGTGTTCTTTGTCCTATTCCTGTTGGGCATGGACCTTAAGAAGCAAACAGATGGGGCTACAGACATGCATGTTGAGGTGAGGACCTTCCTGTCTGTGATTTTAAGTCATTAAAATACTTTACTGGGACCAAGAGATTTATACAGAAATGCACTTTTCACCACACAAGATTAGTTTTGTCTCTAGGCTGCCACATAAGGTGTTTACCGACTGACCACAATCTCCTCTGGAACATAGAACTTCTCCCAGAATTGTCTATGTACTGACCGGAGGAACCATGGCTGTAAATCTTGCCCATGGGAGTTTTTCAGGGCGTTGAACATCTGGGGCTTTAGCTTACTATTTAGAAAATGGAGGCTCTTATCTACCGCTACAAAGCTCAACCATTTAGACTATAAACAGGAGACTCTTACCTACCGCTACCAAGCTCAACTGTTCAGACAGACCATTTGGTCCAGGCACTCCTAGCCTTTTTTGCAGAGAACAAGGTTGAACGTGACCTGGCTTTCTTAATATGGAAGGATCACACAATAATAAATGTGTTCAAAAGGCAGTTGTCATTTTTACATTTAAACAGCTGCATGTCTAACTTGCTCAAAGACTAGAACAACAAATGTGTTCAGCCCCCAGCCTTGGCCAGAAACGTCCATTTATTCCAGAGATAGGTAACTTTTATCAAAGGGGGGTCCGCAAAAATGTGATTGTCTGATCCATAGGTCACATTATCAACATTTATGTTGGCATTTAGAATTATAACCAATCTGAGCTTTAATACAGGAAAAAACAATAAGTTTTGTCCTTTTGTGTTGGGTGTTTTTTGGGGTTTTTAGACATTTTGTGTGTTTTTGAATTCATTTTGCCCATTTTCCTGTCAATATGGTGAATTTTTATTGCCTTTAATGTGTGTTTTGAGTCATCATTTGTGTTTTTGTTAAATGTTTTTGTGTTATTGTTGTAATTTTGTGCCCTTTTCCGTCATTTAATGCAGTTTTGTTGGCATTTTGTGTGTCTTTGAAGTCCTTTTGTATATGTTGTTGTTTTTGTGGTCATTTTGTGTATAAGTGGCTGTTTAGTGTGTCCTTGTTGACATTTTGCAGTCATTTTCTGTGTTTCTTGAGTTTTGTGTGTTTATGTTGTTCTCTGTATAACTTCCAACTTCATGAATTACATTTTCGTTTTGGGGGCGGCACAAAATAAGACAGAGGGCCACATGTGGCCCCTGGGCTGCCAGTTGCCTATGTCTATTATTTAATCATATATTGTTTACAGTATTGTTAGCTGAAACTGCTTTAAGCATTTGATTACTTTAATAGCATGTTTTTCCCACTGCTGTTTCTTGCATCATTGTTTACATATACACAGTATTTCAGTGACTTCAGGTTGTGGTTGAAACGCAGACACAATCAGGCTGACGATTACTCTACACTTTAAGCTCAAAAACTGTAGGTTCGTAAGCAGCTATTGATAAATAAGAACCATAACAGTAATTGGATAGAATTGGATCCCAACACACAGACCGCTATAAGATTTGTGGTAATGCTAGAGGGCTTAAATTTAAGTTCTTATGAAAGTTCGGTGAGTAAAATAATCATAAAAAAAACACATTGCAAAATCAGAAGGAGCTTAGGGCAAATGCTGCAGAATACATCCTTGTTGGATGAGTTGGATTCCTCTCCCACAATTATGTCATTTTTAATTACAGGTCCTTAAAGCCTTAGAGAAGTTAACCTTTAGGTTGTGATGAGTTTCACCATCTAATGATGTAAGGGGTGGGGGGGGGGGGGGGGGCTTCAGCTTAGACCGTAACGTAGGTAATGAGCATTGTAGAGCACTTGACTATAAGTTCTGTGCTTTTTTTTGCTGATGATTTAGAATTGACACATCACATAAACATTATTTAGATTTATAATTTATCATATCATATCCTTCAATTATTCCGTAAGTAATTCATATTTCTGCCAATTTATCTTAGTCATTGTCATTATTCAGTTTGTAAAGGTTACAAGAGGGAATTTCCATCACAAATTGCAAATGTGCATGCATCTTAAAGGAAAAAGAGGGATTTTGTTACAAATACCTATTTATTGACTGCGTGGAGTTGTGGATTTCATTCATTATTTATTTACTATATAAGGCCTACACAAAATATCAACATCCCATGAAATTAAATATTACATTCCTGACTTAAAAGTGGAGATATTCTGCTACATAACAAAACAGCTGCACTTGTTTATGAATTTGTATCAGACCATTAGTATTGGCTGCTTGAAAAGACTTTTACACAAGACTAGAGTAAAGTAGTCTTTTGTTGCAGACTTCTTACTGCCCTTCCTGTTTTTTTTCCGACAGCTTTTACCCATGCTCGTCTAACCACGACAAACATAGTGAGCGCATCAATATATAGGGAAGTGCAAAGTGAAGACCAAAGGGTTTTTAAAAAGGTGTAATTTATAAAAGAAGAGTTCATGATGTGATACAGTTGGATGAGGGGACAGTAGATAGGGTGCTGCTGAAAGGTGTTGCAAATGAAGACACCGGTCGACGATGTAGGGAAAAATATAACAGATACATCTTTAGGTCCAGGACACACCAACTAATGCACGTGTGCAGCTCAAAAGCTTCTATATTTTGTACTAGTACCTAAATATGACATGTAAGGTTAATATGAGGTAAGTCATTCAATAGCTCTTCTGCTATCTGTCAGAAAAATGATCGACATGATTTTATATTTTGGTCAGACTTTGATAGTTTGGTACTTTGATTAGGACAATAAAGGTTAAGCATTTTAAACTTTGTTTTTGTACAATGTTTGTACAAACAATCATTCCCTTCCTGAAAATAATAAGGAATAATTTTTGGTAGATGGTGTGTCCGAGTCAAAACACAAAACACAGACCAAGGGTAAAAACACAGTAAGTGAAGATGTGAGGGTGGGGCAAAGGGATAAAGGAAAGGTTGTCAGTTTATGTCAGAAAGGCCTTACTTACTGTAGGGCACACACTCATACTGGACCTCAAGGTACTTGTAGGTCCCTGGGCAGGGGTCTGGAAAGACATCTGAACCTGTGATCACAATGCACTGGGTCCGATTGTTGCATCTGGAAAAAAAACAAAAAAAAAAACAAAAGGGTAAGAAACATTAATTGCTGTGCCCTAAAATATTGTTTGAGAGCTGTTTCAAACAAACTGCAAGTCTGAATTAACTGAATGCATGCGCGCTGTATGTCAGAGCAGTGTAAATAATTGACACAAACTCCTCTATTAAACGCAATCATGTTTCCAGACACAAAAATTGCTCAGCCAAAAAGGTAAGAGAAAAACACTCAGAGAAATGCACTGTAAACTACCGCTGTCATGGTTGACACTATAATTTTTCATTCAGTGCTAGTCTTTAGAACTGGTCATGTGAGAGCTGTAAACCAGGTCTTTTGTAGCTGTGCGAGTCCATGTACTTTTCTCAGAAGATTGGAAATGTGTATAAATTTGTACCAACGAGGGTAAAAAAACAAAAACACCAATAGCTTTGTAGCATTTTTCTCTTACCAATTTCAAATATTGCACATGAGAAACAGTAATTAGTAATGAATGAATCTGTGTACAATTAATTATTTGGTTATTCCATTTTAAAACCAAATCAAAATGACAAATAAACAGTTAGGGATGTTCCGATTCAATATCAATATCGGTCCGATATCAGCCTGAAAACAAATATCGGATTCAAATTTCCGATTTTTTTTTTTTTTGTTCCCAATTATTTTTTATTGATTTTTTTTAATTGTAGAATACTGTAGATATTAAGTTGAGGGTTAAAATTAATGTAACCAATTGTTAATAATAAATGGGTCCGTTTTTCTCATACCCCTCACATCACTTGATCACGCCTTTGATAACATTCCACACTACAAAATAAGTAATCTTTTTTTTTTTTTTAAATTTAAAAAAAGAAAAAAAGGAATAAAAGTATGTATGATTCATGCTGATATCGAATCAATATTGGTATTGGCCAATACGCAAGGCTGCAATATCGATATCATATCGGAAATGAAAAAGTTGTATCAGGACATCCCTATAAACTATGTGGTTATTTTGTTTTACTGACTTAAAACCAAAGCAGAAATACAGAAAAATCTTAAACCAGATAAGTAGAGTTTTTCTGTTTTAAAATTAAATGTTTCTGTTTGTGTGATATTTGGATATTTACGGGAAACTAGAACTAAATCTTCATGTTTTAAGCTCACCACACAGAGGGGACCCACAGATGGGGGCAAACTTTTACTCAAAAAACAGGAGCAACGCATAAGTCACATTAATGATGAACTGTTGAATAGAAACGTTATTAATACATAAATAAATAAAAACTAACAGTAGATGTTACTAAAAAGCATGCACATGATATGTGAATAAATGACCCAGAGGTGGTGTAATGAATCTACTGGTGCTCCTTGTTTCTTGTGATCAACTTCCGTGTGTGTTGACGGCTGCCGTTAGTGGCTAGTCGTATTATAACGTGCAAAATAAATGTTTTTACTGCCCTCAAAAAAGCTGTACATTTGTTTTTGCAAAAAGTGTCAAATGATAAAAGTTCTAACATCTATTATTGATCACACCAGCCTCACAGTCAACAGACACCAGTTTATTTGGATACTGTTTGGACCATAACACGCTCAATTTCCCTGTAAATATCAAAGTATAATAATAGAACAAGATTTAGTTCGGAAAAAAAAAAAAAAAAGCTGCTTATTTAGTTTAGTGGTTTAGTGGTTTCTGTATTTCTGTTTTGGTTCTTACGCAGTAAAACAAAATAACCACACTGTTTGTAATTTTGATTTGGTTTTAAAATGGAATAACCAAAGAACAAAGGGTACACAGATTTGTATTCGTGAAAAATCGTGATCCATGATATAAACAAAGATTAGAGGAAATACATAACGTCTGATGCATTGGGAAGTACAATGACAAAGGGACCCCATGTGAGGCCCTCACATTGTTGTAGGGTCTCTGAAATGTCCCAACTTATTGATTTAAACCTGCTCCTGCACTGAAAAGGGTTGCATGCTGAGTCGCCAGATGAGAAACTCAAAATGTCATCAAAGGTCTCATCAATGAGCAATCGGAAAATCCACAAAGCAACCACAACAAATGAGTAACCCATCAACCACCATAGTGATATTTCAGTCAAATATAAACTCTTGATAGACTTTGAAAAAGCTACACTGCCAACACATAGACAAGGCACATAAAAAGACTTGTCCTATTCAGTTTATTCTTCCCACTGTCGCTAAATGCTTGTTCATGTGGATCGTGTTGGGTTCTTTCTTTCTTACAATGGACTCTTATTTATTTTTTTTTGTTAAGCGCTTTGAGATGACTTGATTGTAATTTGCACTATATAAATAAAGTTGAATTTAATTTAATCTAATTTACCTAAACTCACTTTTTTAAATTGAATCTCCCCACAGCAGCAACATCACTGACATCTGTACAGCATCTGTACAGCACAGTATACAGCACAGCATAAACAACACCTATGGCAAGCTGTATAATGGCAGCTGAGCACTAAAACCATATAAACAACATCAATACCCCAAACAAGGTCTACTTTGCCACCAAGGAGACTAAAAATTACATTGGCGGTGTGAAAGTCCCGATCAATAACTCTTCTGCTGATATAGCAAAAAAAAAAAACAGAAGAGATAGTATTTGTTCCTTCTTATCACAGATCACTGCGCCTATTTACAGATCTTTGGAAAACATATTACTATGGCACTGCATTGGGGCATTGGGGTTTTTTTTCTCCTCCATTTTTGGCTGCAGAAGTCATCAATGCTGTGTCCAAATGTTAGTAATATAAAAGTCGGCTCAGTGGAAGACTTTTACTGTTGATAAGCAACGCAATGAAAGGATATTGGAGCAGGTGGGAGATTGCTGGTTTGGTTTCAAACTGGAAACAGTACCTTTGAGCAACGCATCATGAATTCAGAAAGCATGCAAATGAAAACACGTTTATTTATATCACAACAAAAATAGTCGTATTAAAGAGGGTCCAACCCCATTTCCCCCCTGCGTAAATACTTGTGTCTGCATCTATGAGGATCTAATGTAGCATTTTATTCCATTAATAATCTCCATGAGTAAAAACACACATAATACCAGCGTTTTGTGGCTGCTCTTCCTAATATACATTGGTGTTTTGAAATTACATGTGCCTCACACTGCTATCTTCATATGCTATACTTGCTTTCAGGGCTTGATTTTCATACATCTTCCGCACTTTCCATATTTTATATGGTCACTTTGATGATTCTGTCTGCTTTGCTCATGCATAAGCATATCGCGTACAAGCAATATAAATTATGGTGCTTTAGCTACCAGATTTTAGTGAGACTGGGGAAATGAACGCCTGGTTTATATTCGGCATATGAAACAGAATTATATCAGAAAACGCATTTCTGACACTAATGAGACACATACTTCTCATCATAAGGAAAACACATTGTGCAACAGTAAAAGCACCAATGAAATATCGTAACTCTCATGGAACAATGTTGACACATTAGTTGAAAGCTCTTTCTGATATATTACGCTAATTTTGGAGCAGTGGAGCAGAGGTGTTGTGATCTATGGAATTATCTGGCTCCGATTCCATCTCTTCTGCATTACCTCCCGAGGCCAATTGTAGCACTGTAATTATTTCTGTAACATCGTAATGATTATGCATACTTTTGACCCTTAATTTGAAAAGAATGATAAAGCTAAAAAATATGGAATAGTTTTTTTTTTTAGTTTTGCAGGACACAAGTGAAAAACACATTAAAAAACAGTACATGGAATAGAATACCGGTAATGTGACTTTTGGTCAAGTAAAATATGAAGCACAAGATTAATTAATATTTATCAACCTTATATGGGATGGTAATAAAGTTTCTAAAAACACAGAGACAAATTTGATCGTTGTTATCTGAACACTATTGTGTTCAGATAAAATAATAATAATAATAAAAAAAAATCAATATGGATGCATTCTGAATCAATCCGAGAATCATGCGACGCAATATTGCGATATATCACCTAATCAATTTTTTTCAACACCCCTAATAATCAATGTATACAATATTTACATTTGTATAAACATAAAATGCCAAACAGTGAATATTGCCCATATTAATATATATATATATATATATATATATACATTTAATATGGGCAATATTCAGTATTTGGCCTTTTTATTAAAAACTAATTATTTATTTATTTTTTATTTATTTTTAACTAACAATTAGGGACTTCTACTCAATTTAAAGGAAATAATATCTTAAAGGCTGTTAGTTGTATAACGTGCAATACTGCGATGCCTCTTCAGGTTTGTTATCATTTCAAGGTAATTTCTTTCAAATCAGATGTTTCTCATCTAGTGTTTGGCATTTTCCAGTAGAATGTCACTCATATAATGTCTCATTCATAGTCTTCCATGTGATCAGTGGAAGAGACCACATGAGCCATTTTACGTCCTTAAAACACTATCAGCTTACTTGCTATTGGACAACTTACCCGAAAGTCCCGCCTTCCAGGCCAAAAAGTCGTTTTGATTGGACACCTTGTCAACTAATTTGAAGCTTCATAAAACTAGCCTAGTTCTGAATGGATTTCATTCCAGATGAACGTCATAGCTTCGTTGTTGATCATTAACAAAAGTATCAATATATTTTGACGTAGTTTTAATTCACATGCACTGTTTTAAATCTAGTCAGTGTTTTTGTTTTAGTATTCTTGTGTGTAAGGGATACAAAGTCAAAAGATCAATTCAATCACTTTTCGTCTGAATGAGAATTATGACCTCTACAAATCCCTTATTGTTCCAGTAGAGTTTTCAGGAATTTGTAAATTAAATGCTCCTTGTATTTTTAAAAAGTCAAATAACTATACATTTCATTACAAGTCTTAATTTGTTAATTCAATTCAATTTTAAACATTTTTATCAAGCTTCAAACATAGCTTGATAGATAAAAAATATGTTTTTAAATTAGGGTAAAAATACAACAACAAAAAAAATCCACCTGCTATTTGAATGAAAACTAGTGCAGAATGGAAATTTTGCTACTTGATTGCTTCGTTTCTCTAACCAGCTTGTTAATCATACTGAAGTATTCCAAAAGTAATCCCATCACATCTGTGACCTTTCGGAGGAGCTAGAAGTCAGTACAATTACAGTGACTTGGAAAAGACTCCTTGGCTTTTAATGCAAATCTCTTTTAAAAATGAGCACTTCCAGCTGACAGCAGAAAGGGGTGCAATAAGACGCCAACAAGGTGTAACTGATGGCCCATGCATCCACGTGCAATTTAACCTTTTCCTCTACAATCGTAAAACATGTCAGATGGCTAATTGAACATGAAGATAATGTGCTAATTGAATAATAAATTGTCTTGGGTGAGGACTTTTCCACAAATTGTATTTTTAAAAGCATATATAGTAAAACAGTGTTAACAAATCCATATCAGATGCTGCTATGTGTAGCCCATCTTCTAAAGGTCACCTTTCAACTAGTTCCAATAATTTGTATAGTTTTTTCAAGTATCGTTATTTTAAATTTATCTATGAATCCTACATTCATAGTTAAATACATATTTAACTTCAGTATATAAATAATGGGTTACAAATTACAAGTTCAATGGCCAATTTCTGGGGGTGTCACAATCCTTTCCTTTTTAGCAACCACATCACCAAACATAATCCCATGGTGTGTTTAATGTGTAGTTTCATTACTTTAAAAAGTAATTAGAGAAAGCAAGTTATTACTGTTTGTTTAAAGTGTAGGTTTGCACAAAAATGTGATCATATTATTTGCTCAAACTTCAACGCGATGCAATCAATGTTGACAGCAAACATCCTATGTACTGATCACATTTATTTAAAGTCATTACCTGTAAAAAAATGGCAACAGTCAGGCTTTTTTCGTAGTATATTTTTCACTCTCAATTTTGTTTGCCGACTCATTTTTCAAGGTAGTCTCTGCGTAAAGCCTCTTAAAATGCTGTAAAAATTGCCTTTTTGGAGCATACAATAATGGAAATGTTAGTTTGATTAATCAATTAATCAGACATTATACCTCAATCTACCAAAGCCTATACATTGAGGGGCGAATTCACTAAAGGTTTAAAGGTATTAAAGCGTGTGCTAACGCTGCTGCTCTAATAAGCCGTACAAACCCTAGGGAATCAGGAATGTGTGGCTGCTGCACGTCGCAATGTGCCCTCAATTCACTTAGCGTGTTTCCATCTAATGAATATGTATAGTAGGCGGAGCTCACAAGGCGAGCAAAAAAATGGGAGGAGGACATGCAAATAGATTAATGCAAGGGACGCAATGCGATTCAATGCTGCCTCTGTTTTTCCCGTATAAATTTAGCACGGCTCACAACCAGGTGGTGACTGTCGAAGCTGTTTGCGCAGTGACGGCAGCAGTGATATTTGTGAGGAGCCGAGGCAGGGGAGAGGAAAGACGACAGAGGGAGGGCATTTTCAGACCTCGAGTTAATATATTTGGGATGAATTAATTCACAATTTTAAGAACGTGTTTAAAACTTTCCTGTTCCGTCTCCCCACTGTGGCTGGGGGGACACAGCCGAGATCCGCACTCTCCATAGCCGGAGGCTGCTTCTCCTCTGGGGATCACTCCCGTACACTTGTTAAAGATAGTATCGCGTAGGAAGAACAGGCCGTTTTGTTGTTGTAGAGCTGCACTTTATTATCTGGCTGCACTATAAACATAAGCTTGCTACCTGTCCCGATCGAATGTCGGGCCCGCACACACATCTCTTCTCCGCATGCACCCCCATCACTCACATCCACGCACATTTCCCCACTGCGGGATGAATAAAGAATCTATATATCTATGTCTTTGCTGTAATTCATCCATTTTTCAATATGCTTCCTCTAATTCTGCTGCTTCAAATGTATTTTTTTGCTTCACTCAGCTCTTCTTCACGCTCCATGTTCAGCATAACATGTACAAGACGCTCATTTAAATAGGGCGGTCTGCACCACTTCTGCACGTGCACTAATCATTGCTGCAATCTTAGTGAATTCCTCGCAGCAGATGAGGAAACTGTGTCACCAAAGAATTTAGGGAAGCAACTGGTTTAGCACCCTTTATTTCAGATATGAATCCGCCCGTGAGTGCTTATAGATTTGTACCTGCCTTGCCTAAGCACCTGCTGTGCATGGAGCAGATGATATTAGGAAACAGTAGAAAATACAATTGATTTGGTAGGAATGCATGGCCCTACTTCAGACATAGGCAACTGGCAGCCACATGCGGCCTTTAACCTAATTTAATGCGGCCCCCAAAGTAAATGTACAACATGACAGAAAAAGACACAAAATAAAAGCAAGAATACATTAAAAAAAAAAATAATTACAACATTGCAGGAAAATACAGTAAAATACAGAAGAAAAACAGAAAATACTCCAAAAACACACAAAATTACTCCAAAAATGAACAAAACGACAACAGTGATACACAAAATTACACAGAAAAATTTACAAGATTACAGAAAATGACAACAAAAGTACACAAAAAGACAAAGAAAAACACGATGAACCCACAGTACAAGCAAGCAAGCAAAACGACAACAGAAATAAACAAAAAATCACTCCAAAGAATGCAAAATGACAACACAAATACACAATATGATTCCAAAGAACATATATTTTACAAGAAAAATACACAAAAGGACAACGGAAATGCATAAAATGCCTGACAACAAACAAGACAACAACAAACAGAATACACATACACAGAATGACTGAAAAAAACACACAAAATTACTATTAATACTCTTCTTTGTTTCCTGTATCAACGCTAAGATCACTCATTCTTCTAAATGCTGACATAAATGTTGATAATGTGGCCGTCTGATAAAACAAACACATTTTTGTGGCCCTGCTGTAATAAAAGTTGCCTTCCTCTGCTCTACTGTTTCGCTCAAATATTGTGGTGTCACTTCTCTTCACACTGTGGGCTGCTAATGTGACCCACCAAGTGTCGACTGAAGGTTAAGATGCCTTAATTGTTGTGTGAGAGATGCCAATTCTTCTGAATTCCTCTCCTCTGAACACTCAAGAAGCACAGCATCCATTTGTAATTCAGAATACAAAAAAAAAAAAAAAAATGTCACAATGAAAACAATAACTGTGTAACTGGAGGAGAGAGAAAAAGATGTGAGTGAGAGGAGCACATTACAGAAAAAAAGGCCCAATCTACTTCCTGGTGCTCCCAGTTTGAATTTCAATCAAATTAGCATCTCTTAAACTCAAAGTGACCCGTCTAGCTCCATTTCATCTGAAATGCTGATTAGGTTCATGACACAATTATCAAGGCAGACATCTCTCTCAAGAGGCAAGCCTGTTGATAGCAGACAGGCCATTGAAGAATTAAATCATTTCCAGGGCCAAAGAGTCTCAGCTAAGGAAACAATCTGTTGTAAAGATGAACACACACACACGCATGCATGCAAAGTATAATCCCCTCATGTACCAGTATATTTAGACCAATTTCTCACTTGGTGGCCCAGTAATGTTTCAGGATGCAAGTCATTAGAAATTAACCATTAAACTTCCTGCATTCGGATTAAGGTCTTATCTAAGATTTAGGCCAGGCATCACAGAAATATGTGATTACTGTCATCTGTTTGTGTTTATGGTATATGTACCAAAGCTGCAAATAGTGCTCAACGGGGGGAGTCGAAGGCGCTTAAATGGCCAGCGTGAAGCCAGTCTGACTCATTTCCGCCCATCTCGTCTATTGATTTTCAAACCAGCAAAAGTATACGGCTATGCAGCTGATGTATACTGCAATAGGAACGTGATCGTCAGCTGGTGGAAATGTGACCTTTATGGGACAACCCGATGTGGGGGTTTTTATTGCAAAGACGAGGCAAAACAGGCACAGGCATCAAAAGAGCAGAATAATGCCATAGTGTGTTGGGATTCCCGGATGTGAATTTAATAAAGGACTTAAAGAATGAACACGAAAAAGGCTGGAAACAGCTCAGGTAAATGTGGAGGCGTGGGATGCAGCACATAATGAAGCGGCAGAGGAAAAAAGAAAAAAAAAAACACAAACTCAATAAATAGAGAGCATTTTACAAATGTTTTACACTAAAAGTGATTGTTTGTGCAAAGTGGGAATGATTGTTTAAATGTTGCAGTTTAGCATTTGACAGAGATAGGAGAAGTTGTTTAAATATATGTAGCTTGTTTTTTTCTTTAGGTTTTTTGTGATTATTATGAATTCAAATAATTATTATTAGCAAATTGTTTGGTTTATTCTGTAGTCTGCAAAGGTACAACTTATTATATGCATAGCACATTTGTTATAAGGCACATGTGTGAAACTCAAGGCCCGGGGGCCAAATCAGGCCCTTTAGAGTATCAAATCCAGCCCGCAGGGGAAAGTAAAAATGACAGAAAAAAACATGAATCATTGTGTAAATGACCAAATAATCTAGTTGTAGATGGACAAATTCAGCAATTTAAAGAAACTCCACTACATTTTTAGGGGCTTGCATGTTTCCTTTGTTTATACCACATGAATGCAATCATTTTTAATTTTAAATTGTGGATCTAGCACTGGGCAATATATTGAGATTCAAGATACATCAAGATTTCTATTGTGGCTATATAGAAAATTACAATATCGCCTATATCAAAATATATATATATATATTTTAATAGCTTATTT
The DNA here is from genome assembly GCF_900634775.1 of Gouania willdenowi. Classification (NCBI taxonomy): domain Eukaryota; kingdom Metazoa; phylum Chordata; class Actinopteri; order Blenniiformes; family Gobiesocidae; genus Gouania; species Gouania willdenowi. The sequence goes on along the minus strand of NC_041047.1, from coordinate 16,830,410 downwards.
TGTATTAAAATACTCATTTTAGGAGTCGCTGCTTTTGCTACTACTCAGAACAGCATGAAAAGCACAGTTAGATGGATTTCTGAGTGTGTCTAAACCCAGACCTTCCCCTAAACAAGCCACACTACAGAACTCACTCACACATGCTGTCCTTTTAGGAGAAAAAGCAAAAAGTGTCACATATTGTACAGGTATTTGTTAATAAATGTGCCTGTGTGGCAACTTTCATCAGCAAATTCAACCCAGAATTGTTTTGTCTGGTCTGACTTTTTTTGTATTAAAAATATTGAGATTTATATCGTATATCACCATTTTGCAAAAATATATTGAGAAATTAGATTTGGTATGGATGTCCCAATACAACTTTTTCATTTCCGATAAGATACCGATATTGCAGCCTTGCATATTGGCCGACACCGATCTTGATCCGATATCAGCATGAATCATACATACTTTTATTACCTTTTTTTTTTCCTTTAATAAAAAAAAAAAAAAAAAAAAAAAAATTATAATGACTTATTTTGTAGTGTGAAATGTAAGAAAAGGCTTGATCAAGTGACATCAATAACGGATCGGGACACCCCTAGTATCCACTGTACATTAAACAGAAAAAAAATTCATTTTTAGAGCTTAAAGGTTAAAAAAATGACCACATTTTTGGCTTTTTACGGTTAGATTAGCATTTGCTTTTTAGCAGAAAGAAGCTCGAAAGCAGTTTTGGTCCCTATCGCCCAGCCCTAGAAATAACTCTCAATTTGTGACAAAATCCATAATTTATTAAGTGAATTGAACTGATATTGAAAACCAGGGCACAATTATGTTAAAAATGCTCCCCCCTCCTCTATAATCTTGAGATCAAACTGGTCCATATTTGGCCCCTGAACTAAAATGAGTTTCACACCCCTAATATAAGGTCTGACACACTCTTAACTCTTGTGTAAAATGTATTCTCTCTTAGCTAGTAATAGATGACAAATAAATAGACCCGTGACTTTGGATACAATACATTTTGCACATCATCCTCATCTTTTTCACCGAGAGGCAGTTTCATGCCGCGTGAACTTTTGCACAGCCCTTAGAAACACCCGAGCCAAATCTGGAGCTTTATAAAATCTTAATTTGTGTTGCTTTAAATAAACACCAACAGTACAGTGCAGGAACAAGGCAATGTGCTGTCAGGCGGCAGCAATGCAGCTCCACAGAGAGCCTTGCAAGCAGTCCTGTCACTGATATAAATAGTGGAAGTTGCATCATATACAGTTAAAGAAAAATGTGTTTCATATCCATAAATATAAAAAAAAAAAAAAAGGTTGGAGAAAAAAACAAAAAGTGTTTCCTATTCAAGAAAATAAGTTATAGTTAATATCTTAAAATGGGAAAAAAACATTTTAGCGTTGATATAGTCCTGACAAATGGAAACAATCCCAGATCTGAGTCGTCATGGGCATGATAATATTATTTTTGTGATTATAGATAATGATGGTGAAGTCATCTGACTGATGAGTTTAATCTTCTCTGTTAGGAAGCGATCTGCGTTGATCACTTAAGTTTCATCAATGATATGTTGGAAAAGCCCATGATCCACAGGCACGACGGGAGCTAACCATGTTATGTTACTGAGATCAATAGTCCTGTTATTGAATACTTACAATGAAGCTCATTAGTCAAGGAGAAATCAATACATGCAAAAACACTTATTGATAGCATGAATGCTAATTTATCCTTTTTGTGGAAAAAACGATAAGTTAAAGGTGTGTCACCTGACTAGAGGTGGACTTAACGCCTTAAAGAATTAGGCAGGAGCAAAAAAAAAAATGAAAGATGTGTGATCATTAAAATCTGACAAAAAGAAAGAAAAAAACGAACCTCGGTGAATCTCATTATTATCAACAAATGAATTATTTTAATCTTTCCTGCCATTGCGTTTCACATCTGCTGGGAGTTGTCTTCATGAAACATTTCAGTACAGATTATCACCCACTTGAGTTGACTAATTGCTTGCAGCTGAATGTTCTAATTGAGCCACAACAGTCCTAGGGCTATTTTCATAAAAACCATTGTGCTCATGAATATAATATTCCAGCACGATAGAAAAACAACTCATCGTGCCAAAAGGATGCATCAAACTCAGCAAAGCCTCAATCCAATTCTCCACACTTTGGGGCCCACATCATTTACACATGTTTGTAAGTGAGCACAGAGACTAATGAGATTTTTGCCCAACTCACATAAACTTGTAGACCAAAGAAAATCATGGCAATACATATTTTGGCCTCATCAATTATATAATGACGTCTGCTCGACAGTAGAAAAAGGCAGTTCATGCGGCGGACTGTTCCATATTGGGGAAAAAGTGGGATTAACTTCAGCATTAAACCAGAGGACAGGCCGGATTTAAAGTGGTGAAGATGTCAGGAGCTCAGACCACATAGCAATAAAACAGAACGGTGCTTTTTTCTCTTTCTTTCCACCAGAATGATTAATTCTGGCAGTACGGACGTTCAATACATATGTTTTCTATTTCAGTTAGTAAATGTACACGGAATAAGAAATGACTAATTAGTCCCATATGCCATCTTGGGTAATTGTCAGACCATCCTTGAACGTATTTTCATGACAGTGGAATGCTTTAGCTTTCATGACATCACATATATTAGTATTTAAACCTATGCTTCCAATGGATTTGAATTAATTTATGTGCTCTTACATTTCCATGGTAATGTCTCCTGAGAGGTTTCGCATGAATAGAAAATACATGTGTATGGCGCTTAGAGGTCACCTGGTTTTGTGCAGTCTGACAACATCATCATAGGTGCTCTTTTGAGATATTTGGTAACACCAGGGTTGGGGTAAATGAGCCTTTTCACACTCTGGAAGTGCGCATGCGTGACCTGCGGGGGTCATATGTCAAGAGGTGTAAAAGTGTAAATAAGAAGCTGTTTGTGTTCTGCTCTGAGATTTTCAGCGGACTTTTTGTACGATAAAGGGAGGCCTAATCTATCTGACGTTCCAATATATTGCAAGTGCAACACTCAGACTGCAGTCACTCACTTAAACCAGCTTTCAATTAATATTTGCGCTCTTTTCAGGCTACCGGACTTTATATTTTGATAAGCACATTGAAATGACTTTGTTGCAATTTGCGCTATACAAATAAAGTTGCATTGAATTGAAAACGCCACGCACTTTGTTCTTCTTTTTGTTGTGTACACTAGTTAAAATCGCTACTCCTCTGTTATTCATGAACAAATCGGGCTGAAATTTGGTAGCTATAATCTATGGATGTGTACGCATCGACGCTTGGAGCACGATTTTTTATTTGTTTTTAATGGACGACGAGTCGCAAAAAATAATGTGCCTGGCATAATCTGTGGTTAGCTGAATGTGTCAATAAAATTGATGAAAATAAATTATATATTACAGTGCTATAAAGGGCACTGTTTTATTGGCTGCATTACAATAATTTAGCAATTTTCTAACGTATGCCGCACCCTATTGGCTGATGAGGGTGTCCTTCAGACAACTTGGCCAATCAGAATGGGCAGGTAGGCAGGCTGCTGTACAAGTTAAGTTGTAGGGAAATGTCCGCGTTTCAACTGATAAGTTTCCTTTACTACATGAAGTCTCCTCCTCACTGCCCCACGTCTACATATCAGTCCATTTAAAGCTTTTTATGGTCACTTTTTACTGGAGCCAGACTGATGCACCGCTTCGTCTGATCTTCTTACCGTGAACTACCGCGTAGCGATCACAGCGAGTCGGACTCTTGCGTCAGAATACGGATGCTATCTTCTGAACAAATCCAACGTGGTGACATGTTGTTATGCTACTATTACAAACTGGCAGACTTTTACTATAGACGAAGCGGAGATCAAAACATCCAGACTCTCACTCTCACTCTCTCTCAATTTTTCAAAATCACAATTATCATTTCCCCCTGAAAGTCAATTACAATTATGTTTTCAATTACAATTAATCACAATAACTGAACCTGAAATAAATAAGCCCATGAAACATAATCTTCCTCTTGGGTTAGCTTTCTATTAGCATGTCTTATGATAACATGTCAGCCGTAAAATACACTAAAACATATTATCTATCATCTAATTTGTTTCCATCTCTTAGTGACATTGTTAGGCTTCCTAATCAATCTTTAATTGTTGGTATTGATATTTTTGGTGTGGGTTTTCTGTCAAAAAATGGTAAAATGATCCTCAAAAGAAGTGACAGATAATGAGAAAACTTGTTCTGAAACCTATTTTAATAATAATTAACTATGTACAGTATGTGTGTAAGTAGGGCTGCACAAATAATCAAATTTGTGTAATAGTGTATTCATTCAGTTAGCCTTTGGTACAATTTAAATTGTTGGGTTAATTTTTAAATCATAATTTTTTGATTAAAATTGAATTTCAAAGATTAATTTTGCATTGTAAAAAGTACACATTGTTTGTTTTCCCTAATAAGATCAATAATTGTGATTATAATTGGGTTTAAAATATTGATCAAAATAATCGCGATTATCATTTTTGGCCAAAGTTGTCCAGCACTATGTGTAAGCCATGAAACTGTAACATGGTTCCCCAGGTTGGCGTTTAATTAAAATGTAATTGTAGTTTTTATATAATTTCCATGCCAATTACAATTACAAAGTCATTTATCTGATCCAATTACAATTACAACAGCAATATACTGTATTTTTAAAATACAATTGCAATTATAATTACACCATAATTGTAATTCATTACCAATTACGCAGTTAAAATTATAATTGGGCCCAGACTTTGGTTCACACCAAAATACATGTTTTAATATTTGCTTTCTTTGTAGAAGGAGAGTAGTTTTGTTTCTGTTCTGCTGGCAAAAGAAAGGCAAAAAACCTATTTCAAGTATCATCTGAACTGCAGCATCTGGCCCTTTCAGGATACTTATATGAGGAATGAGACCAGTGGTGGGGGGAGTAGAGTGAAGAGACTATTTGGGATTTGTTGTCCGGCCCCTGCTGGGCCCGTATTTTGGCTCCGTTGCACTGTTATTGCACAAGAAAGTCCAAGGGCACAGCATTACGCAGAGAGCAGGCAGGATGCAGCCTTTGGAGACGGACAATGTGAGTCACCTATCTGACTTTATCAAATGTTAGCGACAAATAAAAGCCCCTTGAATACAAGGGATCAACAGTTTTAACTTTTTTTTCCCTTTATTTCCCAAGGAGCCTGGGTAGAGCTGCTGACAGCCCCGTAACATCTAATACCGAACTCTGTTGTAGTCATATGTCATTCCATCCGGTGCACTTTGGCTCCCACGGTATCCCTGCGTGACAACTGCTCTCATGTACCATGTCTCATGTATACAGCTTTTCCTGGAGGAACTCTACAGTTGCATGTGCACTCACAGGTCAATATGGCTCTGTTGGTTTGTTTGTCCATGTTAAATCATACCGCCAGACACATTAGTGTCAGCAACAGACACATGGTTTTGAATTAGTGGCATCTTAGTTTTAAAGTCTTCATCAACCAGAACTACAGAAGACAACATGTTGCTAATGGCCTTTGTTCACAAAACCATTGAGGATGAAGTCAATTTTACAATGAAAATGGTAAATAAAATAGATTTGAATCTACAAAAACTAGAATTTGATGTAGGAGACAGCAGACTTTTTTTTGTATTTCACACTCAGTCATGATTGACAACAAACCCAAACCCGTAAGTAAATGTACTTAAAAAATCACAAGAGCTATGGTTTTAAATTTCACACTCAAACCAGAAGACAGCATGTACCAGTAACTGGCAGAAAATACTTGAGCCCAGTAAGACATGCCAGACGGCACCTTTTGATTATTTTCTAAACTTACTTGGATTCTGTTCAAGAGTTTCTTTCTTTGGAGCTCATTCGTATTCAAACTTTCTTTTTTTTTTTTTAAATATATATTTTTTTTTGTTCAGCTGACTTCAAAGGAAGGCGATAATGGTATATTTTGGTGTTAAAAAAAAAAACTACTTTAAAGCTGCTACCTGCACGATAATTTCATAGATCAGTGAGTCGAACATTATTTACTTCAAAAAGACGGAAAAAGGTCAAAATTGCTGCTCAAAAGTTTATTTCAGTCTTCACTGTAAACACTCTCTCATTGACTTTTTTTCTGAAAAGTCAAAACACTTTTACGGGACTCACATTCAACAACGAAATGTGCAAAACTTTTCAAAAAATGTTAATAAAATAGTGCTCGAGTGCCACTTTACTTTGGACCTTACCGTAAATGATTAGTTTTATGACTAACATTAGCATAAGTATCTGTTATAGCATTTTGGTGTACCAATCAAATCAGGGACAACATAATGACAACAGACCAATACCAGAAAACACCAAGCACGATATAATGAGTGGGAAATATTAAGATAGAAGGTGAACATTGTGTCCTCATAACGGATGTGCTTGGCAAGCACAAAAAGATAAGATAGTTTGACATGGGCCAAATTGTAATGGATTAGAAACTGAGTCAGGAACTTGTAACTTTTGTGAGCTATAACCAGTTTGCAGTGGTCAGTATCTTTCAGAGGGGTCCCAGTCATTGGTAGCCAAGGCTCTTAAAGCATAGGAGAGACAAATGTTGGCCAAAGACAAGGTGTTGTAGCTAAAAACTGTGGTCTAGTGGTTATATTAAAGGGCCTATGTTATGCTAAAACAACTTTTCTGTGCTATAAACATCATAAAAGTGCTATTTGGACTTCATACACATGCCCAAAGTGGTTTATTTTTTCATTGATTCCCTCAATCAATGAGGGTGATTTGCTCCTTTCTTACTACAGGGTGAGCCCAAACACCTCATTCCAATTTGATGACGAGTTCCCACTTTGATGACGAGGAAGCTCTCTGTCGTGATTGACATGTAAACAAACACGCCCACGCAGGTGAGCATTTCAGCTTCCTTCACGCAGTGCAATGTATGTATTTTCTACAGTCTATGTATGTACCGATGAACGCCCCGCCCCCACGCTTTGTCCCGTGTTTATAAAGCAGCATGAGCTCAGCTACGGAGTGGGTGGGAGGAGGGCGGGCCATCCTCTGGCCCTACATCACCCTGCGAGGAGGAGGAAGTCAGTGTCCCGTCTATAGACACGCCCACTCATGAATATGCATAAGTAGGCCGCAAATCAGCCCGATTGTGTAGAGTTGCTCAGAAAGTGACTTTTCAGAGGCTAAAACTCTGGAAAACAGGCGAGTTTGGGAAAATAAACCTCAAATACTATGTTTTTGGGGTTCTTAGAACAAATGGAGATGGGTGGAAAATAACATGACATGTGACTTTTAAGGACCTTTTAAGATCACAATGTTATGGTAGATTAATGGAATAATTTTACGCAAGTGTAGGATTTAGTTTTACAGAAAAACACAAGCAAACTAAATAAATAAATGAATAAATAAATAAATAAATAAATAAATAAATAAATAAATAAATAAATTTATCTGAGTGCAAGTCCTTCTGGTTGACCATTTTTAACAGTTAATCTAAAAGGCACGCCTGATGTTATTGGCAGTCATTATAAGCAGAAGATTACTTCCTGAAGAGCGAGAAGAGAAAAAGGCCATTTTGAAGTTGTGTTAAAGATAAACAAGCATCTTTGAAAAGGTTTTTGAAACGCTCGTTTGTGTCACACATTCTTGGAAAAGTTAATTTGTCTTTTGTTGAGTGAAACTGCTCCCATTGCATTGATTTGTTGTATTGATGCAGAGAGACCTCTCAAAGTTTGAATAGTTTCCAATTAGAAACTGTCAGGAAAAGGGACTGATATAGCCCCAATAATAAGGACAGCAATAAAAAAAATTTAAAAAAAGAAAAGAAATGTGAGTGGCCAACAGTGACCCAGAAGCAGGTAATCCCACCTGACTGTTTCCTGTCAGGTAGTCTTTAGGAGTCTAGAAAGGGCACAGAAATCTCATTTGGATTTGATGTTGTTTTTGACACTGCAGTTGTTACCTTTGTGACATAATCTTGAAGGCGTCTGGTAGATAGCAGTTGATGTTCTCCATTTGAAAAGGGTCGGCGTCGCAGATCTTGTCATCCGTTCGGCCATAGTTGGCACTTTCAATCATGATGACATCACTTCCTGGACACCGCAAATCGATTGGGTAGCCCTCACAAGACAGCTCTCTCCGCACTAAGCCAAATGGCAGGGCCGCTCGGCTAAACCCTGAGAGACAAGAGGAATAAATCAGTTTTAGTTCAAACAGAAGGTAGATGTGCATCTGCACTGACACTGAAAGACAAAGGACGCAAAACAACAAAGCTGAACGTAGACAAAGGAACACAATTTTTAATGTTTGTGCTTTATAGTGTACTGCAGATATAAATCACTGACTTTCAACACAGCAGAGGTAGGCAAATGTTATTACAGCGGGGCCACAAAACGGTGTTTGTTTGATCAGAAGGTCACATGATCAACATTCGTGTTAGCATTCAGAATAATGAGCGATCTGAGCAATAATCCAGGAAAAAAATATATTTATGGTAATTTTGTGCATTTCTGTAGTCCTTTAGTGTATTTTTCTTGGAAAATATATGTTTTTTGGAGTCATTGTGTTGTCATTTCGGAGTAATTTTTTGTGTATTTCTGTTATCGTTTTGCTTGTTTGTTAGTACTATGGGTTTGTGGAGTAATTTTTCGTGTTTTTCTTATCTTTTTGTGTATTACTGTTGTCATTTTGTTCATTTTTGGAGTAGTTTTGTGTGTTTTTCTCTTGTCTTGTACTGTATGTTTCTGCAATGTCGTCATTCTTTGTATTTTTTTTCATGTATTTTTGCTATTGTTTTGTGTATTTTTATGTCATTTTGTACAGTTACTTTGGGGGCCGCATAAAATTAGATCGAGGGCCGCATGTGACCCCCATGCCGCCTGTTGCCTATGTTTGCATCACAGCTCAAATGTCTGGCGCTTGTACTTTCTTGAGACCATCATGTTAAGCACACAACATAGAGGAATCAAAAATCAAACTGATAAATTAAGGATACAATAAATGAAAACCAAAAAAAAAATTCATGTCTTTGCTTTGTGTCAGTTTTGACTTTGTCACACTATTGCCCCATGTTTTATTTTGGTACGGGAACACTCTGTCATTTCAGAGTCCATCATGGGAGTAAACCGCAGGGGTAGCCGACTTGCAATGTTCATTTCTCGATACAGAATGAAGAGAGAACAGCAGAATGTCAAAATGAGACTCATCCAATTCACTTTACAGCACTGACAAACGGGGGGGGAGGGGGGGGATGCTCCACCGAGGCCAGGAATGGGTCTGTGTCTTTGTGAAGGAGTGTGTGAGGGTGGAAAAATAACATAAAAAACAACTGAGATCAATATTCAGAACTGCAAATGTCAAAAATGCTTGTAGATATATATAAATATATATATATATATACACAAGTACAAATACTTTGTTACTGTACTTGAGTAGTTTTTCTGGTATCTGTACTTTAATTGACTATACATTTTTTGGTGCTTTTTATTTTTACTCTTTACTTTTTCAATCAAATATCTGAACCTTCTACTGGAGGACACCAAAAAGGACACATCCCCATTCCAGAAACCTAGACAATAATGATTATTTTTTTAGGCTAAATTAAAAATGTTAGTGAAAAATGATGATTTTTTTTCTGTTCGGCAGAAAATGGTTAACATTTTCAAGTTCTTGGAAATGTTCAACTCAAAGCTGCTCTGGGTTTAATTGAGCTTTTGCATTTTTTTGTTTTTTGAAACATTTCCTTCACACATTCTATCTATAATGAGTGCTAAATTCTCTAGGTGTTCAAAGGTAAGAGATTTAACTTGTTTCCATGTACCAGTTATCTACAAGTTCTTAAAAATGTTCAACTCAAAGCTGCTCTGGGTTTAATTGAGCATTGGCACTTTTTTTTCTCGACAGAAGTTCTTAAAAAAAGAAGGCGTCTATTTGCTGTACAGACAACCCACGGTGCTATTGGTATCGGTTCCCGAAGTACAAGTACGCGTTCACACCGAATGCGTCTTCTGCGGCATCGGACGCATCTGCCGCACTAAATATTCCGCAGGTTTTGCAGGATCAAAAAATGTCCCCATTCGCTTCATATGTGCGTTTGAAGCGAAGCACTGCCCACCAGCGACACATCCAACTCAGTGAGTTTCACAGCCTGCTAAGGCTCCTTCTTCTCCTCTCGTAAACATAAACCACCAGTGAAAAAAGCTGGTGTGATTAGCGGCTAATGCTATCCTAGCTCAGTGCTACAGAGATAACTTTTACCTGCTACTACCATCTCCTCGCTGATTCTCCTCCACACCTAATCCTTCCCAGTCCGGTCTCGGTTATAAAGGTCGTGTCATACAGCTCTAGGTGACAGACGTCATCGTCAACAAAGACTGGCTTTCGTCATGCGAAACAGTCGCATGAGTTCAATATTATCAACTCTTGCGAAAATGCAAATGTGACGGAAAATCGGGAGCACGCTCACACGGCCAACGCTCTTGATGTGCAGATCGGACCGCACCATCGCACAGGAGAGATTTCTCCTCTGCGTCTATCCATTGACTTTGTATGTAATTTGGACGTATGGACATTTTGTGACGCATCTGGTGTGAATGCAGCATTAGGATTCGGTTTAGCTTATAATCCAATATCGCAACAATTTTTAGGGTTAGGGTTGGGGTTAGGTTTAGGGAAAGGTTTAGTCTTAATCACGTGACTTCAACTGGCCAAATAGGGGCGCTGCATATGAATAGAATGTTGGTATATTGATACAGCAACCGTACGGATAGCCACTGCCTAAAAATTTCCTGGTTCAAAAACCTGTCTCACATTTGTTTTACTTTATCACCTATAAGTACATTTAGTAGCATGTACTTTTTTACTTTGGCTCAAGTAAGTGAGCAACGTAAATACTTTTACTTTTACCAGAGTCATTTTTTATTCAAGCAACTATACTTTTACTTGAATACTGAAGACTTTTACCACCTCTGCACAAGTTATATAACATTAAAGGGACTACAATTTCTACTTTATACATTGAAGAGAACTGTAAGTGCTGTTGCTAATGACTAAAATTATCTTTCTTCCTGCATGTGTGTATTTGCTGTGATATTCTTTATTAGCAAATTACTTAACTTTGCATATCAAATTAACCAGGAACGGCTGGGCTCATTTATCTCTTTAAACTCTTCATCAATTCATTAATTAACAAAAGAATTATCTTTCTTCGACTGCATTTAATACTAACCTACAGTAGCATGGAATTAGCCTTGTGTATTGTGCACTTCACCAGAAAAAAAGGCTATTGCGGTTTTACACAAAGAAAGATAAATGTCGTTTTCTATTGCCTGATCCATTTAGTGTGCACCAATCAGGTGAAAGTCCAACTTTTAAGGTGCTTAGTGAAAAGCTTTTGATAAACAAAGGATATATTGTCTGAATGAGGGCAGCTGCCTTGGCCTCGAAAACCTCAATAAGACTTTGTTTTGGAGCATATGATCCACTAAGAAGGATCTTGAACTACGACTTCATTTTTTGCAGCTCTTTTTGCTCTGAAGTCTAAAAGATCTGCATTAGTAAAGGAACAATCTTTAGAGAATATGAGTGAAAAAATCAAAGGAAGAAAACTCAGCATCACAAGTTTCTGCATTTCATTGTAAAAAGACCAAAAATAATGGCACCGTAAAGTCCACTCTATAATTTGTCTTTTACTAGTAACGTACAAAACGTTATAAAGCACTGAAGCAGACAACTTTTTTCACAATGAAATTGAGTTAATATAGATCCCCGAGCGACACACGATATGCTCAAAGTGCATCTAAAAATACAATAAGTGTCATCAACATCATTATTTTTGTTTTATATTTATACCTGCTCAAATCTTGAAAATGACCACTGCCAGTGGACTTCAACCAAATGTGTCCCACAAACATTCGATGGATTAATTGGGTAACAGTTACAAATGGTTGGGTGACATACATTTACTTGCTCTGGCCTATTTTGTGGCTTGGAGTGAGTTGTTTTTTTTGACCATGTGCAAGACCTTGGAGTTTGATCTCCAAAGCCACTGGTGCTCTGTGCTCCAGGAGCCCTGCTAAAACACTTAAATCCCTCTGCACAAGCTTTGCAGCTCCCTGCTTCTGGTTTCATGATTTGGAGTCAGACCAGTCTGTTTGATTTAATGGGAAAACTGGCTGGAGCAATGAGGAGATAAATGCATGCTCTGGAATATTGTAAGCTACTACTGAAATACACTCGCCAGCATGCAGATGACAGGCTCTGTAATAGCGGAACATTTTAATGTTCAAATTTCAGGATCTTAGACAAAATTGGTCTCCTTGAAGTGTATTTTATTCACCACGTGGTTGAAAAAAAGCTTGCTTTGAGTATCAAAGACCAGAAATCCTGCTTGCAAAACAACCACCAAAAGCCTCTCTCGATTGATTAGGCCTGAGGCTGAGCTATTTTTTTTTTTTTTTTCACGATGGTGTCAGATGTTATTTTTGGTTCGTGTGGAGATGACGGACACTGATAAATCAATACACGAACACCCAATAGTCCCATAACAAATGTCAGTGTAATACAGTACATACGCCTCCATCTCCTTAGACTAATACCAGAGGTTTCCAACAAAGAGTCCATGACTCTTATGCTGCCTGCAGTCATATTATTTGGGAACTTTAAAAAGTATTGTGCTATTCTCTCCATCTTTGACATCAATCATAAAAAACATTAAATTGTGTGCTAATTTTTAAGAATTTTCAAGTAGCAGGCCTTAAAGTCCCTTTCATGGATGGCCCTTTACATGTGTGTAAAAAATACAAAATAAAACCATGAATCTTTCCACTATTGTAACATAGAAAATAGGAATAACCATGATTAGCAGTGTCACTAAAAGGTAATCACTCACTTTAATTTTCACATTAATGTTTGATAGTGAAAACATCAATTTTTACAGCTTGTTTGCTCAATTTTGCAATTGAAAATGAAATTTAAAAAAACATTATTTGTGTGTCTTTCATTCACATTTGTTTTTGGATTTGATATTCCAAAAAAACCTCAAATTTTTAATCTCTTGAAATTAGTAAAGAAGAATGTAACTATTGCACTAAATGCTGAAGAACCAATTTTTTTTTTTTTTTTTCGGCCATGTTCACTTTTATACATTGAATTAGCTGATGCAGTGTAATAATAATGGAGGTTCGTCTTTTGTGTTGTAACGCCACTGAAGCTGAGAAACTAAAGGACACTTAGTTGGAAATACATTAATCAATAACTAAATCACATGCTTACTGTCTTACTTAACTCAATAATTTGATTATTCAAATGAGCCAGAAAAGTAATAATGATTTTACTCAAGGCGTCATTAGCATAATTATTCAAGGAATGCTTGATGAAAATTACTAACCGTCTATATGGCAACAGCAGATCACATCAAGAACATCAAACTGTAGTAAACATTAAAAGACAGACTGGGTTTGTTATTGATGCATCTAGCTCCACCTACAATCGATTTTGATAAATTGGACAAGATGCAAAAATCATGTTTCAGGAACATGAATAGTTCTTGTTTGTTTAAATTAAAGTTGCTGCGCCGAGACAAAAATGAACCCTACTGATGTATGGATGTAAGAACTACTATTAAACTGCAGCTGAGAAGTTTTCAGTTATGTTCATAAAGCACTTTCAAAGTGTAGCAAAGCGAAGCCTGGCACTTTCCACTTCATATGCAGCTCACACTTCAGGCATCCGAAAATCTGCAACGGTATTTCTCTAGTTTTGATGTAGTTTCACTCTATGATAGCACATCCAAACCTTTAAAATAGTGGTACAGGAGTGTTTTTAAACCTAAACACACCCAGGTTTCACTCTTTGCTTTAATTAAACAGCAGGAAACCAATGATTAAAGGATAACTAGTGTAAAATATATTATAGAGAACCCCAATACACAAAGCCTTTGTAACAAATAGCCTGTCATTGGCAAGAGAATAACATTCCAGCTCTATTTAGTCATTACTGAATTGAGTAATCATTACACATATTACGTTACAGTTGTTGAGCTGAGACTTTGCTTTTCCTTTAACATTATAGTTACTCCATAAGACGATGTGGCAATATGTCAAAACTTAATATGCGAAGCAGCCATTTGTTTAAGTTTCTAAATCATTTGACATACTTTTATTACCTCCGCCAAGCGCAAAGCGCAGAAGCAATGTGCAAAGCGCAGAGTGGTAAGGTTATGTTTTACCCTTCATTTGTCTCTCTCTGTCAGTGTGTTAGCAAGATAACTTGAAAAGTTAACAACGGATTTAGATTACATTTTCAGGAAAATTGATAAATAGGACAAGGAACAGGTGATTCAATTTTGGTGATGTTCGGGCAACCAAAAGAAAAAAACATATATATATCCCATTTATTTTCAAATCCACACTGTGAAACTTCTTGTTGATGATGTCATAGGTGCTCTCAAAGTCAACAGCTCAATGTTGACAGGTAGTCGTGGAAAAAAATGCTTAATGTTGACAGGTAGTCATGGAAAAACTGCTCAATGTTGACAGGCATTCATGGTAACACAGCTCAATGTTGACAGGTAGTCATGGTAATCTTGAGTTTACCGTGTCACAGTGACCGGAGCGTGTGAGCTGAGCTTGAGGTGCTCGGCGGAGGTCTACGCTCTCTGAGTGCTTTTCTAGTAAATACTATTAAAAAGAAATAGCCATACAGCAGAGGGTAAAGGAATTCATATTTTCATGATTTAAAGCACATTAACACAGCAATTATCAATCTCCACTTAAATATTCCCTTGCTGTTTTATTTTCCGGGCATGTGTAACCCTTTGTAATAATAATAAAATTAGCTCCATGCAGAGCTTGCTGATAAAGAACAGTGAGAAACCGCTGTATGTAATATGGACCCATTATGCATCGTCTCTTTGGTGCTGTAACGTTTTAATTATTATTTTTTTTCCAACAGATGAGCCAAATCAATTGGAAAGTGACCATCTGGTAGGATATGAGTGTCACTGATGCAGAGGTAATGAACAAAATGTCTTCCTATTTCACAGAAATGAGGTGTCATTAGGATATTCTTCAGCCATGTAGAAACGATCTACTTTGTATAGACACAGGAAACCAGCCATCGCATGATAGAGCCCAATGGGACTTCCATCCAAAGACAGAGTGGATGAGCAGATAAAAAGGCAGGGATACAAGTTCCAAAATAGCTGAGTGTTACTCCACTGAAACTACTTTAAACTTCTTTTTTTTTACAACAATATGCTAATATTTCACTATGACCTTGGCCTGGTTACATTTACTAAAAACAATGGATAAACTGCTGTGTTTTGCACTATATTGTGTCCTGTTGGATTTTCGTAATATAAATCAGTGGTTCTAAAGCTTTTCAGCCCGTGACCCCCAAAATAAAGGTTTCGGAGACCCCCAAAGTCATGTGGAGACAGGGCCATCTATAAGGGGGAATAAAGGGGAGAGCTTTTTGTGGCCCATTTATAAAGTCAGCAAAATGATGGTCCATTGTTCAATGAACCTGTGATAACCACATTTATTTATTTATCTGAATATCAACTGTGATCCAGGAAGTTTGTTATTATTTACACCATAATATATAGTCATCTTAAAGATGTAAATTCTTGTTTTATTCTGAAATTTTAAAAAAAAAACAGAAATTGGTTAATAGTTGCAAATTAGAGTGGCCAAAAACGGGCAGGAAAAGTTGTAAAATGGGTTCAAAGTGTCAATATTGGCAGAAATGGGAAGAAGAATTAGTTTAAACTGGCAAATAATGGGAATGACAAATCGTGAATGTGGTTAAATTGGCAAAAATAAGCATGAAATATGGTACAAAAAAAAAAAAAGGTTAAACGTTATAATAATGAGTCAATAAATGTGACATTAGATGGGAAAAGTGGTGGAATGGGTTTATAAGTGTCGAAATGTCTTGAAAGTAGAAAAAATGTAAAGAAAATTCATTAAAATTTGATGAAGTGGCAGAAATGGGAGTAATGTAGTAAACATAGATTAAAAGGAGCAAAAATATGGCAAGAAAAAGTGAGGGATATAGGTTAGAATATGGCATGTTTGGTTTAGTTGCAGAAAAAGGGTAAAATGGCCTCAAAATGGTCAGAAAACTTTCTTAGTTTCTTGAAGGCATCTGGCGACATCCTCCCAGTGTCTCGCGACCACAAAAATTGGCTCCTGACCCCAAGGTTGAGAACCCCTGATATAAAATGTTTTTCTCCAGTTAGTCCAGGGCCGGCAGCGGTCCATCAAAAGGCCTTTTTAGCCCCTCGCACTCCCGTCATCGTACCCACCGGGTGCACAAAAGAAATCTCCAGATCATTTTGATGTAAAACCAGATAAATTTTTTTTTGCTGAGAGTCAATGGGAAGTGTGACGGAGACGCCGCTGATGCTTGTCGTCTGCCATTATTGCAGCCCTTTGATTTTTCTCGCTGCTCTGATGGAAGCTAAACAGCTGCCTTCTGAATAAGCTAGCGTCGCTGCTTGGGCCAGCTATTATTCTGTGCTCCAGTGCCAACAAGGTCGCTTGCTGGGGGGATTTGGGGTGAAAGAAAAGTGTGGCCTATGGCATCAGCTTGGAGCCACAGCTTGAGTCCTGGAGCTTCTGACCCCCACCCCTTTTCTTCCCATCTGTAGAACAAGCAAAGGAAGTCTGGGAAGAAAAATGAACCTCTCCCCACAGTGCTGATTCCATAATCCAGAAATATCCTGTACAACAGCATGTATTCTTAAAAAGTCAGGCTCACGTAGGGAAGGAAGAAGAAAGACAACATTGCATATATCCTGCAGACAGCCGGGTTTGCTACGGTGTCGAACAGTGATTTTCAAACTTTTTTGGCTCAACTACCCCTTTCTCTAACTTTTGAATGCAAGTACGGTGTACCCCCCTTTGTCCGACAAACACATTTTGCTCAGAATAGTAAAAAAAACAACTATAGAGTATAATGATGGAATGAATGAGTGATAACACACATTTTAAACAATCTAACATTGTAAATAAGTATTTAGGGGCCTCCTGCAAAGAGTTATTTATATTTATTTATATAATCCTGTTCTAACCAAGATCATTTTGTGTGTTTTCTGTGTCATTTTGTGTATTTTGTTGTCGTTTTTGTGTGTTGGTATTATTCTAATCATTCTCTCTAAGTCTGCATGCTTTTGATGTGGATGTTTCTCCATTATTTTTGTGTATTTTGTAATGATCGTGTGTATTTTTCTCTCATTTAGTGTGTCTTTGTTGTCGTTTTGTGTGTCGCTGCTAATAGTAGGTATTTTTCTCTCTTCGTGCGTGTGTTTTTGATGTCATTTTGTTGTTGTTTCTCTGTTCTTTTTATCACTCAGTATATTTTTCTCTTATTTTGTCTGTTTTTGTGAGTTGCTGGTCATATTTAGTATGATTCTAATTTTTAACTAAAAATAAATATCATAAATCCCCATATCGTCAATGCTTTCGGTTGTAATTTTCTACACTTTCTCTCTCAAGTACCCCCTGTAGTGCCGTCCCCTTTGAAAAACATTGGTGTAGAGTAAAAACTACACTTTCTTGACAGATATAAATATTATGTGTCATTTCTGCACAGTAATCTAAGACTGTGTCCTTTTTTCTCCACTTTGTGCATTGAATGCTGATGTAACTATTGTATATGGATAACAGCCAACCCAAGCGTCACATATGTAAAGCTCTATAATTCTGCCCCACACATCTGTAGACTATTGAACGCTGCGGTAGCTTCAACAACAGTATGCATCACAATGACTACCTCAGTGCATCTTGCCTCATATTCACGACAGAGATTATCCTCAGTGAAAAAAAGAAAAAAAAAAATGATATCCTTTTTTCATCAACTTCTTAGCGCATCACAAACAATGCCAGACGTGACGGGTGGGGAAAAAAGGGGAAGGCGGAGGGTGGGGGGGGGTCATGTCATGTTATGTAGAGTTGAAAATTGTGTGCTCAGTGTTCAGGCTTGGAAATCTACATGCTGGGAAAGAAGGAGAGGGAAAGAACAGAAAATGAAGGTTTGAGCCTCATTTGTATTCTCCACCATTCAGTTCACTCCAGTTCATTTACATCTCTGCTACTTCCATAGCAACAGCGGTGGGGGGGGGGGGGGTGGTTATTAGGAGCATCTTTGATAAAGGTACACAAGTAAAACCGAGCGCCTCCTTTAACTTTATTTCACCAAGGAAAACAAAGCCCTTTTCAAAACATCTAACCTAGCCTCTTTAAACAAGATATTTAGATATTTAGAGACTTCCTACTAGTGTGTTTCTCATCTTTAAATAGCACTTGTTGTCGCATAACTGTGCACAGAAAAAAAGTCCTGATCCTTTTAGTTGAATTTTTCTTTTTTCTTTTTTATTCATGTGAAAACCCTTCAAGAGACGAGCAATCAGGTAGCAAAATAGTTTTATATACCGGTAATACTTCTGTGTTGCCATGGCACACAATAAAAAAAAAACCAACATGACTTTAGCAGAAAAAAATCAGCTCAATCAAAGTATAACCTTTTGGCATAATTAAATTCTATTGGGTACATCAAGGCCTTTTTTTTTTCTATCACCCAATATCGAGTAATCTGCACATGGGTGATGTCATCGCTAGCATAGGGAAACAGTGTCTGATGCCAAACACAGTGTGGATAAATGGGTGTGTGTGTGTGTGTGTGTGTGTTTAAGAAAGAGAGTGAGTGCATTTTAGGTCACGCATAATTCAACAAAATGCTACAATGATCATCAAAGACTGCATATTAACTCGTAATTTTGAGGCACTGCTCAATGATAGCTATTAAAATTACATTTCTAGAATGACAGCATTAATGATTGCAATATATAATAACTCCTAAAGCAATACGGATTTCAAATGTAATGATTAACTTTTACTTTGAAAGCCCAACGTCCTTATCCTGTGTCCCAAAGAGATGTAAAATAAAGCAGCAGCCCAGTGCTTTTAAGTGACACAGTGACACATTCAGATCAGGAACTTTGATTATCCACATTTGTCAAACTTGTTTCCGACAGAACTTTTAGGGTTGGTTGTCTACGTATTTGTCAGGTCTGGTTTACATCATTTCTGCAGGTTCTATTATGAATATAAAAATGGAAATAAACACATTCTGTAGCCTGGACTTCTATCTCTGCTCCAGTGAAGCATTTGATGCCAACAATTCAATACAGAAGCATTTCCCAATGGGTGACCAGTGGCAGTACGTACAAATGAGAAGTGTCCGTCTGCTTGGTTAGCATTCCCATAGAGTACGTCGTCAAGCAGACCACCGCACTGGTTTGCTCCTCCCAAGACTCAGCTCTCATGTGTATGCATTTGTGTCATATTATTCAGCAAGTGCTTCCACTGACCCCCACCTGGCATCTGAATTCCCCGACCAGCTTGGTAGTCACGCCTTGATGACACAACGGCGGCTCCAACTGAATTCTTTTTTACAGCTCTTATTTAGACCATCAGGCATTTCACTTAAATCTGCTGTTCTCATTCAAGCAAAACAGAGAAACAATAGATAATTCTGTCTCATCTAAATAAAGTGTACAACCTAGGCTTGTTTTTGAACAGTCTTACGCCTCGCTCTCTTAGCATACTCTAAATCAGGGGTCTGCAACCTGTGGCTCTGGAGCCTCATGTGGCTCTTTGACTCTATTGCAATGGCTCCCTATAGCTTAAAGAAAATATTGAAATAAAGAGTTGTTATTTTCATACAGAGGCTATTAATGATTAATGACATTAACACCAAATAAAATCATGATATAAAAACGTGTGCAATAACTCAGCCACTTTCCTACTTCACCTCCTGCAACATCTACAGACCTGCACCTGCGTCCAATCTTAAGTTTGAAATCCCTGGTAAGATGACTAAACCAACAAAAATAGAAATTTTAATTGTGTGGGGGACAGATTTATTTAACCGCCATGTGCCGACTAAATATGTATGCTTGATATGTGGCCAGAAATGAGCAATTAGCATGTGTTGACCAAAATGATTATATGTGATCAAATTTAAGCTACTTTTTGCAGACTTTCAAATACATTAACTCAACTTATTTAATATTTTGTTCATGTAAACTGAGATGCGTAAAAAGTTGAAGATGCAAGATACTGTTTTGTTGTCATTTCTTGATGTTAATTTAATTTATTTTATTTATTTTAAACTGTTTTTAGGTTGTCATTTACATGATTGAAATAAAAAAATCAAATTAAATCAAACATTATTCTATATCACTTTAACTGTATATAATTGAATACACTGTATTGTCTTCATTGAGAAGGTATTTTTTTGGCTCCTTTGAGAGTAAAGGCTGCAGACCGCTGCTCTAAATTTCTCATTTAAGAAGGATTTATTAGACGATTTCATATCTATCAAGCCTGATTTCTGATTGATGGCTATTCCAAAAATATTATGTGACTTTAAAGCAGGAGATCTGTGTGTGTGGTAATATCAGCGCCCTTTACACAAACAACAGCACAGCTGTAAGGGTACTATAAAAGTTGACTTGCTTCAGTTTTAACAAACTTCAAAAGAAATGTCTCTGATTACTTGTTTTCTTCAGGCTGTCATTTCGTCAAGCGCGAGCCTTAAAAGCGGAGACTCAAGCCCTTGGCATGCATACGCACTCAGGGGTCATTACGACTCGCCAGGTCAAAAGCTTGGTCACACAGGGTCAGATTGTAGTGATCAGTCAGAGTGCAAATGACCAGGGCTGGTCTTTGTTAGGATCAACAACGGGAAGTAAACCAACATTTCATGACTTCAACAGTAAAAACAAGGAGTAGTAAGGAACCAACTTCATTATAGAGATAAGCGTTTTCTGAAATTATGTGGTGAAGTTGGCTTCACATGAAAGACAATAAAAAAGTTTTAAAAAGATGTATGTATATATTCGTGAAACCTGTAATTTTGACCAGCCATATACATGGAACGAGCTCTTAAAAGGTGTTGCTTCCTAAACTATGGTAGTATTTTCATCACCTTTCTTTTATAAGGACCGCCTCTGGACTAATAGCTGCTCTGATTCCAGACTGAAAGCAAGAGGACAAAAATAATTCTACTAAGGCTAACCAGGGCTTTCTCACATCTGACTTTTGAGAATAAACTGGAAAATTAGTGAAAGCGCTTGTTGAATATATTGAGTTCACCCTGCTGGCCAGCATTATCTCTGATCTATTTTTCTTGCAGGAGTTCAAAAATCATGTGCACACTCCTGAGTGAGCGTGTGGTTTAACAGTAAGTGCACAGTGAAAATCTAATTACCCAAAGACATCGTTTTTAACCCAGGGATCGCATTAGATGGTTAACTAAGGCTGAGATGATTTTTTTACTAGACGACACAATATAAAAACATTAAAGTAAACAAGTATTTTCACATTAATGAGTATCAACCTTTACGTGCTAAGATAAATCTGTATTCATTGAATGAAAGGCAACACGCTGTGATCCATGTGACCTGACGACTGGAGCCAAATCATCTTAAAATTCCACATTATTTCAAGAGCAAACAGGAAACAAAGCTACATTTGGCCCTTGACCAGCACAGCGGCTTCATTTGTCCTGCATCAGGTGTTCATGCTGGTTCCTGTTTAAAAAAAAAACCATCCACAGTGGATAATCAGAACAATTCTACTCATCCCTATCTTCCTTACAGACACACTTCATCCACAGTGGTTTGGTTGCACTCCTTGATGTCTACTACAAAGACTTCAAGTATTAAAAATAAATAAAAGAGAGAGAAGGTTATCAGAGGAGAAGCTTTAGGCTTTCCTGAGATATTCTCCTTTTTTGTTGCATGGTTAAAAGTTGCATTAAATTGTGCAGTTAATGTATTTCCATGCCACAGGCAACTATAGAACATGGTTACGAAGAAAGGAAAAACAAAAGTTGAGGCATGTCTCTGACAAATTGAAACCTGCTTATACAACAAAGCTCACATACTGATTGTCACATCTGCCATGGTCAGATCCGAGACAACCAACAAAGGCACAAAACAATAAACGCTCCGTGAACAATAAGGTTTTTTTTTGGTTATAGACCCCTGCTCTGAGAATAGAAGTCATTGTTGTTTACTCGTGTTCAAAATAGTGACTCGATGGGTTATCAGAATGTGTTCTAGAGATTGTTTAGGACTCACAGGATCTTCTACTTGGGCCAGAACAAAATAAGACAAAGCTTGACAATAAAATACAAGAAATCTAGCGACATGTGGGTGGATGACTAATCTTTGGTTCCTGCGATCCTACCCAACAAGTGTTTGTTGAGACTGTGAGAATGTCCATTATCCACAAAGATAAGCACTGAAAATGACAGAAGAGGGTTGGTTTCACACCGAGTCTGATCATGCTGACCAAATCTTCTGTCGAAAACACACCTAAAGCCTAATTTAAAGTCTGTGTTAAAGGTGAGGCAACATGATAACAAAGAGCCCTATTTTGTGTCAGAAATCAGACTTTAAGTTTTTCCTGCATCAAATCCTTGTTTATTTCTTTGACATTCAAAGAGGTGCGGAATTATAGATGACTAAAGTACATTGAATAAAAAGTGGAATCATGTGTTAATGCAGTATTACAAGATAAGAAAAAATCATGAGTTTTGAAAAAACACCTTTTAGATCAAATTTTCCAAGTATGAAGGATACCAAAAAAGAAAATATATCTGAATTTATTCAAAGAATAAATTATATAACAACACTACAATGCAAAACCTTCATGAAATACAACCTAGTGACCCGTGAGTGGCACATGGAGGACAAGAACCGGCGCTACAAAAGGCACCGTCTTTCCTGTTTGACATGCAGCATCAATGTCACAGCCAATATCCCAATGTGAGTTATATATGGTGACAAAATACATGAAATTAATGATGCTTCTCAAGGTTACGCCTGCATAAATAACCCTTAAGTAGAATGCTGATGCAAGCAAGCCAAACTGTCAGTCACCAAACAGGCCAAATGAGAAATGAACCTTGAGCAGATGAAGCCAATGACTGTTTGAAAGACTCCTTTCAACAACCCTCCGTTGCCAGGTGAGAGGAGAGCCTGTGTTTGGGTGGGTTGGGAGAGGGCAAAGATGTCAGCATTTTGTTATGCTCTTGCATGACAAACACCAACCTGGAGCCAGCTGTGACAAAGCCCTAATCCAGAAAATCCCTCCTTCCTTTGCTGAAAAGCCTAATGAGGATTTGAAGTACTCGGTAGGGAGGAGACCCGGGGGCTGTGGTTACACCTTGCCACTGCTTGCTCTCCTAGTTATTGTCTCCTTATCTCCTTACTGGCCAGGCCTGGCTGGCGATGAAAGAGACAAGACAGCATGGTGGGCTTTCGTACACAAGACCCCATTCCTGCGTGGCTCCACAGGAAGCCAGATTTCGTAGTCTGCCACAAACACAGGATGACATAAAGCAAGAGGTGGAAAGACGGTAGAAGTCATTGGAGAGACAACAAAAAAAGACAAATTCTGCCCTTGGGCCGAGACGGATTTGGTGTTGTTTCCAACATTAGGTAAATTGAATGCTATAAAAACGTAGCCAACAGGCAAACGGGCATGGTTTAAAATAATTACCTGAAAATAAATTTGTTTCTATATACAAATTAGCTGTGGGGCAACCTTTTTAAAGCGCTTGGACTACCAAATTAAACAGTCAGGTGCTAAAAAACTGGTAGACTTTCTTTCTGCATTGACAGTCGACTTCCACAAAAGATTAGTTACAGATACGGCATCTCTGTCTTCACAGAATGGCCAGATGATATCAGGTGTTATGTTAACTGATTAAATGTACCTATGTGATTATTTTTCTTCTTCTTTTCATTACAAGTATAAGTCTGTTCCAGTAAATATTAATAGGAGGATATTGTAAATAAAATAGGTGAATGTAAGTCCTGATGATGTGAATAGAAAGTTTAATGGTAAAAAAAAAAAAGACTAACCAGATCAAAAAGTTGGTGGAACAAAACTGGCAAGAGCTGAAATGTGTTCATTCAGGTTTTTGTCCATATTAGGCCCGAGGAAGGTTACTTTCAGTAATTTCATTTCAAAACAACGTCATTGTTTACTCCCTTTTGTTGACTTTGAGATGAAGGTTTCATGTCTATTTCTCTTTGTTCTCCTGTCACCCACTATAAAAGGTGAACTTTCCTGTTGCTCCTGTAAAATGTGGAAGTCTTGATTTTGGGTTTTGAGTAAAGACAATTGTGAGGTTTCATGGGGAATGGTAAGAAATTCGCTGAGATAGCCAGGGTTGGTTTGCCAATAGAAAGCAGATTTTATACATCAATGAAAATGGATGAATGTAATTAATGAAAGAGAATTCTTTTTAATATACACTACACTGAAACTAAATAAAGGAAAAATTATGAATTGATGGCAAACTGGGATGTCTCATAGGTATTTAACATTACGTATGATGCCAACTTTACCTAGGGCCCTATAAAGTGTGTGTTCGTGGACGGAATCGACCAATGAAAACGATTTACAAGGAAATGGACAAAATCGGCATGAAACCCCGTCACTGTGGGGCAAAGAAAGCCATCAGTTCCCGTTTAACTTTGCTGTGCCTGTAAAGCTCCACCCGTTTTTTGTGTAGCGCAGCGGCGCTCCGTGAGAACATGATCAGCTTTAATCATCTTCACCTGCTCAGTGTTTGAACTGTTGTGCCTGGCTAACTAAGAATAACTCAGTCCGTGTTGTGCTTTAGTTCTTTTTATTCCAGCCTTTTGTCCGTACCTCGTAGGTACACATTCACAGTCAGCAAGCTACCTCAAGTACAACCGTTTCAATGGGAACTTCTGGTTTACAAAATAAGTCAGTTGGAGCAACGTTATTAGAATGTTACATTCTAACAACATCTCATCAAAGCTACAGAAGATAGGATAATTTAAATTAGGTTCATTTAAACTAAACATCAAAACTTAATCATTAAACCTGCTCAGATTCAGTACATCATTGATCCCTGAGATAAAATTGGGTGACATTAATGTTGTTCTCATACATCTTTATGACATATAAATAATGAAAAAAGGGGCAGTCAGAATAATCCATGCAACTATAACTTATATCTACCTTTTAAATGTATCTTACTTTATTTTTGACATACATTTTCGTTTGAGTTTTTTTTAATTTATTGGTATTTATTTTGTTTCCCCACGAGTTAAAAAATTATATTTTCTTTAAAAAGAGAAAAATATTTGTAAAAAAAAAAAAAAAAAAAACAGAATTAAAAAAAAATTAAAGTGGAAAAAACAGAATTAGGGAAAAAATAGGGCCCTATTTACCCTAACCACCTCTTGACACAGAATTACTACTTAGCTCTGAAAGTCTTCCGTGCCATTATGTTAGGCAAAAACCTTTGATAAGCACACATGGCTGAGCCAAAGTGTCAATTGTTATTCCGTCACTGATACACACAAATCCTCTGAACCCTACCAGACTTGACTAAAATATTTTGGAAGTTGCCAGAACCAATTCAATCGTGTCTTGTAAGGGTAAATCATCACAGGTTGCACAAAATATTATTACTTCCTAAATTACAACCTCACCTCATTTCCAGGGGGTTGCTATGGTGACATTCACAGGGGAAACCAGTAAGGACAAAAGGAAATAAACCTGCTGCTTCAAAAAAGATCACCCTGCATGCCATAGGGCAAACTCATCTTTATGCAAAGTAATCTTCAATCGATAAACAGAAATAGACACAAGTCTGTGACTTCCAGGGCTATTGCACCTGCAATTTGTACAACATTTACTGTTCAAATGTTGGAGATATTGATTTTAACCTCAAACATATTGAAAAAGACAAAACCTAACATAATTTGTGACAGAAGGTATAATGAGTAATTTTGTGAAAATGGATAAGGTGACAGATCTTGTGTTCAAACACCTTTTTATGTTGTCAAAGTTTGTTTTTTAAAAAAACAAACCAAAAACAAACTTTAAGAAACTCAGATATGCATTCACAGTATTTCAAAGGACAAAAATATATAATAAAGCAACCATCCGCCTCATTGCGAGCACTGCTTGGTATGAATCAACAATCAGGCTTCTCAGAGGTTGTCTCCCCATCAGTAATGAGACATAAAGGTATTTCATCCAAAAGTTATTAAGGTGCAACTTTGGTAACACTCTGCATGCGGATTGTTCTCGCTCTACATCACAAAGTAAATGAAAGAATTTAAACACAATCCCAGTGGGGAATGTAGAAAAGAGCACAACCGCATCATCGACAATGCACACTGTGCTTTGTGTATATTGTGAGACATTAGTTAACACCCAACGATAAAACATCCTGCAGGTACGTATGGAAGAACTAAAACTCCTGATAATTACGTACAATATCTTATGACTAAACTAACCTACATTATTGCACAATAGCAATTGCTATTAAAACCAATTAAAGTAGCATCTTTGTTATGCATTTACCTTGTGTAGGAGAGCATAGCATGACTAATTCCATGTACCCTACATTTCGATACGGCATGCTGGTAATTAGAACAACAGCAGAAATCTGTTTCAGGAGCCGATGCGAGTGCAGGCTGTGGTTACGCAGCAACATAAGCAATTGGTTATGTAAAAAAGAAAAAAAAAAAAAGAAAAAAAAGTGTGAAGAATAAAAGAGAAGTGCTCGATGAAAACCTTTGAAGTGCAGCGAGGCAGCAGAGTGAACGCAGGCCAACACAGACACATTTGTCAAAGCTAATTTAATGAACAAAGTTCAATGTCACAATGTAAAATGAGAGAAACTTTTAATTTATACAGAGGTTAAAGACGAGCTGTCAAACGTTGCTTTGTTTAAGAATATGTCCTGAGAATAATGCAGGAAAAAAGGGGAAGAAACAAGCAAAGCCATTTACAGCATTGCCCTAACTCATTTAATTCAATTATAAAAATGCATTAAAAAGATATTAGGAGTAGATGCAGTTTAATGAGGCATGTTTACTTGAGGATATTGTTTGTAATGAACTGTTTCTGGGCTGATCTCTGTGACTGAAAGGGGAAACGTAAAGGGTTGAAGAGGGAGTAAAAGTTGTCCAAAGGGAGGAACATCTGAATGACAAATGTCAAGATGATGAATTTGATCATTACAGTGCTTATTTATTACAGCCGTAAAACTAATAATAATGGCTTTGTATTCAAGTGTAAGACTCCGGGACAAACTTAGAGACCCCTGACAACTTTCTTAAAATGACTACAACTCTGTGACATTCCATATATGGATCTACTTTGAACAATCCTAAGGGTTACACAGCTTTAGATCACAATCCTTTCTTTCCTTTTCGAAAATGGCCAATTGAATTCAACAAAGCGATCAATGAGCACCTGAGGCGCTGCATCAAGTATAAAAAAGCAACCTTCCTGATGCCTAAATAGATTTACTTGCATAAACACAGGTCACAACGTTTCTAACTTTGATCCTCGCCGAGTTTGAAAACTTTATATCCAAGAGCTGACATTTATAGAAATCATTACTTTAAGGAGGAACATTTAAGGTCAAACTGAGATATTTTTCTAAATAAACCAAGGTCTCAACAATCTTTACAATTCTGACATAAATATACCAATATATGTTACTTATTTAATGAAAATATCCTTTCTACTCTAATCAAGACTGCTGCATTACAGAGAAAACAGATGAGAAGAGCCAGTATATTTAGCTGTAGGCTCGAGTTTGAGCCGTTAGAAGAACTGATAAAAATATACTGGATCAACTTAAATTGCGCAACGAATATACCCAAATTTCTTTTACTCTCACTCCAGTCATTAAACATCTAAAGCAATTTAGTTTTAGTCTAGTATTTAAGCTGTAATACACAAAGGACACAATTTATGTGATGCATCTTTGACAAATAAAGCTTGGAATTACAAAAGCCAAGAGCGAATTAATCACAACTAAATGCTGCATGATTAAAAGGCATTTATGTTTTTTGACACATTTTTTTTAGATGCAAAAAAAAAGGTGTATGCCTGCCATGAGACAGGACACTTTAGTGAGGAATTTACAAACAGATCTATCTCTGATGCCACTGGGAACAACTGATGCTTTCAAGCAGAAAATCTCAGACAAATCACAATTTACGAACTAATGAGACCACTCAAGATTATCCCCCCATCGCCTGTGCCGACTGACTGCCAAGCTCAATGCACTCGGAGAAGCACATTTGACCTGAGTCGTCGTACTGTATATAGTTGAATAAGACAATAACGCAAAAAAAAAAAAAACAACAATATGACTGAGTGAACTTGACAAAACCCACACAATTAGAAGATACCAATAAATATATGTTTATACAGGGTTCCCATACTTTTTTCACAATTATTTATCAAAACTTTTCCAAAATATTTTACCAAATTTTTATGACTTAGTTCTGAACTGCCAAGATCTATTCAAGACCATTAGAGTGCAAAAATGAGCATGCCTTTCCAGTGTACTAGTGTAACAGAGGTCTGCGAGTGTGCCACGGTTAGTAGAAAAAAACTTCTATCATATAGCATCGTACAATAGCGCAATTGCCTTTGTCACCTATTTTGCGATATTTTTAAATAACGATGCACCAGCTATTAAATGTAACATTAAACAACAACTAAGCCCTACCATGTTTAATTAAAATATTATCAGATTACAATTTTAATTAACAGACACTTTTATCCAAAGTGATGTACAAAAAAGTGTTTTGAGGGACTTGCTTGATGTTCTATAGTACTAGCATAGGTTGGATTTTAAACATTAAAATAAAAATAAACTGGGCTATATTTCCAAAACGGTTCAATTATTCCATAAATTCCTGTGGAGACCCTGTTTATATACTGTGTCTGGTGAACCCAGAGGTAAAAGGACAAGTATCTTGTATGGTTACTTACCCTCTGTGGACTGGACATGGGCCAGAGTGATGAGAAACCAGCAGAAAGTCTGTAGTTTCCACAGTGAACATGCCATGGTGTCTGGTGTAAACGGTTGGTGTGCAGGTTTGCGTTGTGACTAACAGTCTCCGATTAGAAAAGTCAGAGCAAACGTGTCTCAGAGATGTTCATCATTGATCCTTTCACCTGTGGAGCAGATCAAAACAGACATTTACTTCAACTGTGAAATGTAGTCAGTGTACAGACTTCACACACTAATTCACCCTGTAACGCTCGAGTCACGGGACACTTTCGGCCGCGCATCCATTCCTCTGCCGAGATGTGAAAACGTTAAGCTTTAAAATGCTACAAAAAAAAAAGCCCAGAAGGTTAATAATCCTGAGAAAGGAAATCCCTTAATGGCAGCTAAATGCTAACCATTTCACTTGTAAGGGGGGGGGTAGAGGAGTGGGCCTGGGGAGGGTCCACCAGCACTGCCATCAAACAGAGATCTGTGCTGTTCACCTCCTCGTGATCAGTAAGTGAAGCTAACCTTATCCATGATGTGTCAAATTCAATTTTCAGTCTCTCCTGCAAGCCCTGTAAATTTACTTTTACTTGGAATGAAATCTGATGTTTTTCTAAACCATCCCATTGCACAAAAATGTATTTGAGGACAAAGACTTTGATCAATAGTGAAATGTATCTGTGTGATTGTTAGTTGTTGTTGGGTTTTTTTTTTTTTTTTTTTTTTTTCAAATTCCTTCTGTTGTGAAGCAGAAGCTTCCAGATCACTGACATTTCAATCTAGCCACAGTCTTGAAGAGTACAAAGTCTCTTAACTCTTCTGAAAACCAGAAAGTGCAGTGACTCAGCATTAGAACGCAGCAGCTAAAGTGGAATCAACCAAATAACTGAAAGCCAGATCAAACACTAAACTACTGCACAACAAAGGAACAGAAAATCAGTTGATAACCTTGAGAGAGCGCTCGCCGCGGAGCTTTCCTTCCTGGTTTGCATTAGGTTGTCCCTTGCCTTTGTTTTTTTTCCTGCATAATTTTGTCTTCATCCTTTTTTCCTGTCTGAGAAATCAATACAGAGCATGTTTTCGCTCGCAAAGGCAAATGAAGAAATTTATTTTTAATCAATATGGATGTTTTTCATTATACGTTTTCTGAAGTTTTAACAAACGATGAAGAAATACACAAAAAAAAAAAAAAAAAAAACTCTTGCCGAGTCAGACTTTTGATTGCATTTGAATTTGAATCAACTAATCAAATTTCACTTTTCCTGGTTCACAGGCAACACTGCAACACTTCATCTGACAAATTCTTTTGCGACTCCTCATACCCCCCCCCACCACCACCACATCCCATCCTCCAGGCCCGTGTCAAACAAACAAACACTCCACAGCAAATGGTCACTTGTCTTTGTTTTGAATGACCACAAACCTGCCTTATCACCGCGGCCCTTCCCCTCATGACCTCCTCCCTCTCAATTCACATCTCTCCCCACCAGAATTCCTTTCTCCCCACCTCATCCATACCTGTCTCTATAGTACCATTCTGAATGTTTGTTTTTGCTCTCTTTTGCCACAAAAGCAAATGGTCTCCTCCCTGTCATAGATACAGTGCTGGAGCGGTGTAGAGTGAAACTTAATGCCTACCTGCACGCCCAGGCATGCGTTTCACACTACTAACGGCTCCCTTTTGTCTGTATGTTTACACCGCCTGGCTAAGCTCAGTCCTCTCACTCCCTTGAACCATTAGCACATTCACCATGGGATATGGCATCACTCCAGCAACAAGGCACACAGGAACCCATTAGAAACTGCTATTTTTCTTCGTTTTTAGGGCATTCAAAAACAACACTCCATGTATTTTTCCGTGTCCAAAGCCTGCAATCGGTTGGTAAAAGTAAGAAAAACAAAAAAAAAAGTTAAGAGACAGACAGAGTGCCTGCATTTGGACACTGAAACCAGCTTCAGCACCATCCTCCAGTCCACACTGATGAAATTCCACAACCTGAGAGGACGTTGTACCGTGTGTCATAAATGAGAAATGTGGAACCAACAAAGTAATAATTAAACCTGCCACAATCAGCTCATGTATTGTGACATCTCCCCTCACCTGAGACCTTTAATTTCAGAGCCTTCTAAAGGAGGTTAACAGGAGCAGAACGCAAAGAGCCAAAGTGTATTGGGTTACAATGGAAAAATGTGCGGTCATGAGGCTCGACAATTGAAAGTTGATCACAGACACCAAAACATAGTCCAAATATCCTGGAATCCAACAAAACCCTAAGCCCTGTATTTTTTTTTTTTTTTTTTTATCTGACCATGTGGCACCAATTAAATTTATCAGGCAAGCTGCCTCATATAATAAGCCTAGATTTAAAGTCAATGCAGTATAATAAGACCTTAAGCTGATTGTCTCTGGTATAAAGCTGTATAATGAACATCGGGTTTAAGGATCTCTATTCATGTGGACAAACTCTTGGATCTTTCATGCAAAAACAATGACTTCTTGAATAGTTTTTTTTTTCATTTTAAACTGTGAATGATGAGATTTATTTATTCAATTTAGATTTCCTAAAAACGTGCACAACGACTAAACAATGACTTTCTAAGGAAAGCTTTCACGACTTCTCACAGGCTCAGGTTAGGTGGTCTATTTTTTTTTATTTTAGTTAATATCATATCCTTGTCACTCTTTCAACAAGAATAGTTCTATTTTGCATGCAGTGACCTCTGCTAGGTGTGCAGTCGTTTCAAATACACATAATTCCCATACAGAATAGTAGTCAGCTCATGCAAAGTGCAATTTCATAGGCTGACGTGAGGCTGACTTAGTCTACAGCCTCGGTGGAAGTGAAATAACCTGGACATGGTTTAATAATTTCAGTTATCGCTACACTGGCTGGGCAGAGAGAGTAAATGAATAATTAAAGCGCTTGTAAACACAATGATTTCCTCCACTCAGCTGATATTAACACTGGAGAAACTGTAATTACCTCATCCAAACATTATTCAAATTCATTGGACAGCGTTTTATCATCCTCTGTCAAACGGAATCCCCTTATTAATGCCAGAGGGTCTTAAGTCAAAGTAAAATATGTAATAAGATTATGTGAAAACACATATTACAATAACGTTAAAAACTTTTAAATATGAGATTTTATTGAAACTGCAAATAAACAAAATGTGTATTTATGCAAGGTCTATTTATTTATTTATTTAAAAAAAAAAAAAAACATAGTTAAAACTAAGCTCCGCCCACACGAAAAACCAGTGTTGCTACGTAAGCAGAATCACACACAAATCTCCAAAAAGAAATCAATCGGTATTTTTGTTCAGTGTTTTGACTGAACATTAGACCTGGGCAATATATCGAGATTCAAGATATATTGAGTTTTCTGTTTTAGCGATATAGAAAATTACAATATCGCCTACATCGATTTATTTTTATAGCTTATTTTGTATTAAAAACTTCACTACTTCTCAGAACAGCATGAAAAGCACAGTTGGATGGATTTCTGAGTGCATCCTAACCCGGACCTTCCCCTGAACAAGCCACACTACAAAACTCACTCACACGTGCTGTCTCTTATCGGAGAAAAAGCCAAAAGTGGCGCATATTGTGCAGCTGTTTGTTAATAAATGTGTCTGTGTGGCATTTTGAATCAGGAAATTTAACACAAAATTGTCTTACTGGTCAGACTTCATTGAGTTAAAAATATCAAGATTTATAACGTATATTGTGATTTGGAGAAAAAGTATTGAGATATGAATTTTGATCCCTTTTGGTGACATTTTTGTACACCTGTTTTAAATACTCTTTTTCCATATATGTAGAGGAACATCAATAGTGGTTCTAACATCAATCAAACAAAGTTCTCACAATGTTGAATATTCTTAATACCTTGTCATAAATTATAGTTAAAAGGTTCATCAGATCATAAAGACAAAAACAAGATGGTTTGAAATGCATGTTTAAGGTAACGGAGACCCTCAGCCTTGAAATAAATGCTGTACATGGATCTCTAGCACAGAGTGATCATGTGTGTTCTGTAAATCGATGATAACAGTCCCATACTTTAATACATGTTGTATCATGCTGTGAGTGTTAAACATGCTGGAACACCAAAGGCTAAGACTGGAGGAAGACCGTCTGACTACAGTTCTCCTCATTAAACGTGTGGAGGTCTCTCTTCTCAGCTGGGGGTTTCTCATCTCTACCTCGCCCGCTCTCTGCTTTGCAATGCTAACTGACAATGATCATAGCTCCTATGTTTGCTTAAATAACCCTACACTTGTGTGTGATCTCAACAAAAACCCCAGCAACTGGAACAATGCTTTTGTAGATTTAAAGTTGACGACAACAATAGTGCACATATGATAAAATGTATTCAAGTCAAACACATCAGCCTCAATGATCAAGGTAATGTTCCGTGATTGTTAAGCACAGATTGCTAAAATGTCAACAGGCATCACACTGTTTTGGCTAAATATGAAGATTGCAGACAGATGTTAAAGTACACTGAGAAATGGAGAAACCACAGGGGCACTGGCCCACAGGCTCTCAACATATGTTTTCTTGATATATTCACAATAAAACAGAACGGTTTATAGTCAACAACAGAGTGACAAAAATGTGAATTGTGGGAGCAGTTGGTCTTAAGAGGAAAAAAATAAAAGTCTTAGTAACTGGGAGGAAGGGGGTTATTAGAAGGGAGGGGAGGATGGGTGATTGAAAAGGACAGTTTGAAATTTAAATGCAGCCGGAGCCTGAAAACAAAAGGCAGATGTGAAAGAATGTTGGGCGTCTCAGACAAAGCTTCTGGTTGTCCCTCTTTAGCTGTTAGAGGGCCACAGGAGAATAGAAGAAGAGTTGGGCCGTTCTATAAAAATGAGGTCTGAGAGAAAGGAGGAAAGGGGGGCCCAGAATAAAGAACTGGAGTGGGGGAGGGGTACTCAAGTTACAATAAAAGACTGACAGCTTGCAAGTCTTGGTTGACCCTTGAATTAGCCCCTGAGCTTTCAACAAACCTCAAAAAAGAGTGGGGATGTTAATTGTCAAGGAACATCACAGGGATGCAAAGGAAGGGAAATGTAGGGCCACCGATTCACTGAAATGTAAATCAGAACCAACAGACCACCACATGTTGAAGCACATTTGGTTCTTATTGGGCTTTCCCAACAGCATTATCATACATGAAGTCATACATCTCATAGAACTACTCTTATCTATCTTTTTTTGGCGCACTTTAAGGAGAAAAAATGCAAAACACCCGCAGACAAAGAGCTCAGCCTGGGAATATTCAGGGGAAGTATTTTAACCAGGTTGTATGCTGACGATACCCAATTTTCAAGTATTGACCAAAACCAGAAAATTCACACACCATAGTGGTGAGATTGGATTGATGATTAGATGAGTCTACTGGGTCCGATATGGAACATGGGGGGGGGGTGATGAGGAGATGACCCTTCTGCTGAGGGAATGATTGAGAACAACATAAGGCCAGAAGACAACGAGCCAAGCACTGTGTGACTGCTGCGGCCCCAAACCTCAGGCCCCGACCCTGACAGGAGCTAAGCCAGTGAAATATCAGGTCAAACACGCTTGCCGCGCAACAGGACTTCTCAGCGGGAGGTGGTGGTGATTGGGGGGGGGGGGGGGGGGGGGGGCACTGAAAAGGAGAGGACGGTTGAAGGAGTACAGAAACAAAGCAGAGTACAGGGCTGTTTTTTTTTTTTTAGAAAGGAAATATCATCAGATAACATTGGGACATCTGGTTAGCAGAGATTTCTGAACAATCTCTTCACACTCCTTATATAGTTGCATTGTGAAGGATGAGATATCATCTTTCCATTTCATCACCCAGTGGCACATAAAAAACAACAGATATGTGTCCATCACAGTGTTGGGAACGAACGAACCAGTGGCCAGCAGCACTGTCACAGAAGCTGAACAGACAGGAGCGTTGCAGGAGAACCAGAGCGCGTGACAGAAGCATGGCGAGTGTCATGCTCGATGCTTTTAGAGTTTACAACCATTCGTCATTTTTACGAGCCACTCAATTAATCGATTAGAGCACTCCCCACTGGACAGGGTGCATGGCTAGGAAACAAAGCAATCATGAGTCAAACAATCCCTGGAACACTAAAGTAACACTAATACAATATACAATACAGGGGGGAAAAAGACAGAAATGCATTGTCAGAGGTGTAAAGAGTACTCGTATATAATACTCAAGTAGAAGTACTGTTTCTTGAATGAAATTGTACTCAAGTACAAGTAAGTCATACATAAAATACTCAAGTACAAGTACAAAGTAGCTCAATTAAATAGTACTCAAAGTAAACATTACTAGTTACTTTCACCACACCATGATTATTTTTGGTATTAAATCTTGCCACGGTTCCCATGCATACACTTAAACGTCTCATGTATAAACTTTAAAAGGAAAAGATTAATTCTTGCACAACTGGAACTATCACTAGCAGCAACTTTCCTCATGTTGGCCTGCAGGCTAACTTTGGCTTTGAGAGGGGCGGGGCCAAGGGGAGGAACGTGCATGTGCGTGGATTAAACAACTCAAAGTTAGTATTTATATGCGTGTGCCAAGCTTTGCTATTTGTAGATGTCCAAAATAGTGGGTTTGTTTTATTTAGCGAATAAAACATACAGTATGTGTAAAAAAAATAAAAATAAAATAATATATATATATATATATTATTTATTTATTTATTTTTTTTTTAAATAATTGTTTTTTTCTCGTTTATATTTTTTTAATTGATGGGTGTAAAAATCTAAATCATAATCAAATTTCGATTAAATTGAGCAGCCCCAATTGGAACTTAATTTATTTTCCACAAAGGCATCTGTATTAAAAGGTTTTTCCAAACTGTCAAATTATTTTTAAAATAAAATAACACCAATCAATTCAAAATTAAAAAAAAAGCTAAAAATTTAAGTAAATAAAAGTATAGTTATATTTACAAACTCTAAAACTGAGAAAATAACTGGCATTCAATGCTGTTTTGGCGCCGTGCAATACGTTTAGTTTAGTTGATTGGTCGGCTATGATAGTGATGCATTTAATTGTTGTATGGTCATTTAATTTTTTGTAGATTCACAATGTCTATTGAGCATTTTAAAGCAAAAAATAATAATGTATTCAGTAACGGTTTGGTTGAGAAATGTAACAAATTACTTTAATCCTTTTAAAACGTACTTAAATACAAGTAAAATCAACTGACTTATAAATATACTCCAAAAAGCACAAGTAACCATGAAAGCAATCCAATTACAGTAATGTGAGCACTTGTAATCCATTACTTTCACCTCTGCTCGTCAGTAATTATTTCTTTACATAAGATGATCAAAATATCAGGTCAATCTTCTCTACTATAACTATGTCTAGCCTTTATCAGCCCTTGCTTTAATATACTGTATATTAAATCCATATACACCCATAATCACATCAACAAAGACACAAAAATCCTATTAGTGAAAGAAGATCCTGATACCTATCCGTTCACATGGATTACAGTCGGATGATTTGCCACAGTGACAAAGTTTTATTACAGGTCCCATGCATTTTTGTTCTAATATCCATGTTTTACTGGGAAGTGAAGTGGATTATCGTGAATGAAATTTCAAAATGTCATTCCTACTCACTGATAGCACAAAACTATTTCTTTCAGGTCTGCTGAGATAAGAATGATTCGTCCAGGGCTGTTAAACGGTGTCTTTGCCAAACGCTCCTCCGCTTAGGAATTAATAGGCTGACATTAATACAGCAAGATAAATAGGCAGGTCAGGAATGGGAGCCTTGCCATTATATGGCCATCTCATGGTGATAGTACCTGCCAATCAAGTCCAATAAGTCCTTGACACGACATGGTTCACCTTGAAACACAGAATGCTTGCACAACATTGTAAGCTGCTACCTGTTAATAACACAATCTGACTCGTGTGTGTGCAAAAAAAAAAAAAAAAGCTTTGCAGGTTTATGGCCAGAAAGCCCATCAGTGCTCAATAAAAGACACATTCTGTTGGATCATTCAGTTTGCAGTGGGGATATTAGTCAAAACAAATACTGGAGTTTTATCATTTTATTTTTCCACAATCATCCTCTCAGTGCCAGCATGAGTTCATAATAATTGTTTCCATTAGGAAAAGAAAATACTGCAATTCAAATTCAATTAAAGGGGATTAAAACATGGAGAGAAAAAAATGTTCTACCAGGCACGACCGCCGGGATGAAACAAGGTGCCCTCCTCAGTCATGTTAGCGTGCCTCAGAATGTAACTCTAGTGACCATATTATTATCATTAAAAAAAAAAAATTAAAAAAAAGAATAAAGAGAACAAGGCTTGGAGATTTACTTTGTCAACTACATCAGCGTTGCTTTGTGTGTGGTACAACATACCCTCCCAAAAAAAAAACAAGAAAAACATGCTTGTCAGTGGAAAATAAACCAGGACCTTTTGGATGAGCAGGGCTTGGTTGTATTTTATGATTTTTATGTGCCGTATTTACTCAGATATGCACCAGTAAGCCGCTTCTGTGACCCTCTTTCCTCCACACACACCCTCCTTTAAAATGAGCGGCTGAACGGTTAAAACCCCCTCTTCATCCGTCTATTAAGGACCCCTCACCATCAATAATGCACTGTGATCGTGAGGCGTTATTAAACAGGATGATTAATTTTTAAGGTAGTGGGCAGCAACAAAAAACATGGTGGTAACGGAGAAGATGACTGGTGAGAAAAAAACACACTGAATGGATAACAAGCAAGCAGAAACACAAGCCTTTTGTCATATAGTATTGTAGGTATCACAAAACTAAAATATGTATAAAATGTAAAATGCATCGATGAGGGACTTTTTTTTATGAAATTGTGTCATGGCTAATTTTGAAAAACTCACATTTCTATTTTGTGAAAGTTGAATCTGGTTTTACTTGTTGAAATTAGTTTTTATATATTTATTGAGGCTGTATATGTTGTATACTGTTGGTAGAGACGGCTATAATTTTTATTTATGTTGTGAAAATTCATATAAAAATATTAAGTGTGTGTGTGTGTGTGTGTGTGTTGAAAATCTGTCTCCTGACTGTTTTCTGGATAATTACCATAGATAACTACGTTTTCTTAGTAAATTAGAGAGAAACACAAATACAAAGTGATTTGTTTTAATTTAAATGTATAGAAATCTTGAAAATGAGCCATTAGCTTTAGTAACTAGTACAAACAAAAACTTAATAAACTACTTTTTAGGAATATGTTTTAACTGTGAATACAAAAGGTATTTTTTATTTATTTAATTTTTTATTAAATATGTATTGGACATTTATTTCAGACACTTTACAAATATCATTGATCAATGCCCATGTGTGTCCATAATTATCTTTTTTTTTTTTTTCCGTTATGCCCTTTTATATGTGTGAGGGGAAAAAAAACTTGGCTCAATGTCCAATTGAGTCTATGACCATTAACTGAAAAAAGGAGATGGACAAATGTGCAAAAGCAATTTATTACATTATATGATGTGGATCCACGCTTGCCTCCTTCATCCCAGCATATTGTTAACCCAGTCTATCTATTTTCAATCTCAAGGATGACAGAAATGCCTTTGTCAGACAGGAGGAGCAGCATATGTCAAGCTAAAACAAGGTATAGCACTGTGCCTTGTCAGGAAGTGCAGACAAAAGAAGTGGGTGTAGCCATTCCTGAATGTAATCACTTGTCAGCCCTAAATCTCCCTTCAGTTCTGCCCTGACTGGTAATAGCGCTTGTTAAAGCAGATGAAGGTATATTCATTGCCCTGTAATTTCCAAAGATACTGAAAGAATATTTGAAGGAATTCTACTGCTGCTGCCCCCCCCCCACCCCCACAAAAAAATGAAAAAAATGTTGGACTGTGAGAAATAAAGTTGGCAACGTTGGGCCTTAAACCAGTAGCATGACAAAAACCTCAGTCATTTTGAGTTTTCAGGCAGCTCCATTAGATTTTCTTGAGCAGTTTCAGTGTCACTGCTCCACGGCCTCTCCCCACGTTTAGCTGGGGAAGTAGACGGAACAGTGTTTTTGGGGCTGAGCCTCCTCCACAGTGCTGCTCATTTACATGACATCAGCGCCGTGAGGGTGGATTGTGATGCAAACAAGCCCAGATTGGCTCATTTCCCCGCTCGATTTTAATAACTAAGGTGCTGTAGGTTCTCACTCCTGTCCGTTCACACTACAATGGATCAGCCTCTTTTACGACGGGAGACAGAGACGATTTTCTCAGAAAGAAATAGAAAAAAAAAAAAGTTTCATTAAAGCTGGAATGAGAGAAGGCATCGAGAAATCCATTTATATTCAGCAGTGAAATGGCTCAAATTTCAGCATTTCTTTTTTTCACATCAATCCATGACTAGTATTTTACTTGTATGAACGTAGATATATGTTTTGTCAGGTAAAAGACACCAGGCAGGTTTTCATTGTGCATTTGTGCTGCACGGCTGCTGTTAAACCCAATATGCACACACTAATTGAAGACAAAGCAAAGTAACACAACTTCGTAGGAGTTCTTGAACAACATCTATTTTCCCATTATACCCTCCAAACCTACAAAGCACCATAGATTTTACAGGAAACTACACTTAAAATAACACTGAAATGCTCATTTAAATTAAGAAAAGACAACATGCATGTATAATCTAGATCAGGGGTTCTCAACTGGGACCCACATTTTGCCAAAGTCATTAGATTGCGACCCACTTTATTTTTTTTTTTTAGAATTCAACCAACCAAATTTAGTTTTTTTTTTTTTTCTTCAAAATAGCAGAAAACACACATACTGTATTTTATATATCTTTTATCTATATCATCTATGTATTTACCTGTGCGACATATTTCACAGCATGCCTGTCAAAAGAAAGTTTCAAAATAAAAGACAAGTCCAACATGAAGGACATTAAGTATTTATTTATTTTTGACCAGCTGTCAGCGACCCACCCAGTACAGGTCCATGACCCACTTTTGGGTCTGATCTAGATATAACAACGATTCCATTTTCTATCACAGCAGCTTTTATATCAAGTTACAATGGTAACATATCCTTATTATTAATATTATTAAATGGGTTAGACGAGGTATAAAACAGGAATATGATAAAACACTGAATGTGTTGTGAACTTTGGAAAATAATCTAATTGCAATTTTTTTTTCCTCAATATTGCGATTGCGATTTAATATGTGGTTGTTCAAGGGCCTCTTGTCATGTTTTTTTCAATGAACACAAGCAATAAATCAATCTGTTTCACAATAAACAATTTCAGATTAATTCAAACTTTAAATAAAAATAAAAAAATACATTTTAAAGCACAGATTACAACAATAAAGCAAACAAAACTGTGGCTTTAACTCTTCCACGTATCTAACTAACTTCACGTTTCGTGAAACATGTAAACATGTGGACTGCACTTCATAAACACTCTCTGAACTTAACAGGACAGTCTATAAATAAATAAATTAAACAGATTTTAAAAAAAATAAATAAATAAAGCTTACCAATATCCAGTCAGTAACATCACACATATTAAAGTGCAGGAAAAGTAAGGAGAACTAATATGGTAGATCAGGTTTAGGTAAATCAAATCACTCCCAACGAAATTAAAATAAATACCAAAAAAAAAAAAATGCAGCCTTTGCAATTAGAAAATTGTGTTTTATGATATTGCGATAATATCGCAAATGCAATTCTTCATTCAGCCTTATTGTGAAGTATCAACAGACCATGATTGAGACTTGAAACAATTATAAAAAATTATGTAAATCTATCTTTGGCAAATGTTATCGACTCTGCCTCCCACAGTAAGAGAACAGATGCAGCAATCTGTGCTTTTGTACCTCGTGTATGTTTAATATAATAGATTTTTTTTTTTTATAATAACAATATGGTTGAACATTGAACAGGCTTTAAAAAAAAATACAACTGGTTCATTGGAAACTGGACCAATGTTGGGGAATTTAATACAAAAGAAAAACATTAAGATAAAACCCACTGTACTGACTATTTTTTTTTTCCCTCCCATCACGAGGCCCTCGTGTTTTG
This sequence comes from Gouania willdenowi, assembly GCF_900634775.1. NCBI lineage: Eukaryota > Metazoa > Chordata > Actinopteri > Blenniiformes > Gobiesocidae > Gouania > Gouania willdenowi. The sequence goes on along the minus strand of NC_041047.1, from coordinate 16,789,447 downwards.
AATACCAAAGGGATTCGGATTCTCAAACAAACTCCAAGAGGTTGGTCAAATGTATGCAATGCCAAATGATAGTGAAATGCAGTGCAGATCCCTCCTTTGAACCACAGCGACGCAGAATAGTATGGAGCCCAGATTTGAATCTGCCCGTGTCTGCAGAGGTAATCCACCCACTGAAGTGTAATTGCGACAGTTCTAAGTTATACAAAGTACTGACAGGCACATAGGACTCACTATGAATATGAAGTAAGTGTGATAACACAGTCCTGCAGTGAAAAAGGAAGGCAATACTTTGACGAGGGCTCTTATACTAGGGAAGGATATTCTCCTGTGAATACCAAGCGTCAACAGAAAGGTTGTTTCTGAATGTGGCGCTTCAATCAAAGTAATGTGGGGAGGAAAACTTGTGCGCATTTGATCTATTAAAAAAATTAAAATAAAAGAAGAAGCCACCAGAATGCATCAGAAAAGAAAAGAGAGAATCAAATCACATGAAATGAAATAAAGTTTCCTAATTGAACCTTCCAAATATGCTTGTGTCAACGTGCATCTCTCTAGAGTGAAAATGTTCTGGTAAATCTGCAAAAAGTGTAAAAGCTAGTCAGGTGTAAAATGATGCCTGTGAAGAAAATCTGTTTTTTTTTTACCACTTTTCCAACAAAAAGTTGAAAAGGTTTAAAATAATCATCTATACATGTTAAACAGCAATGTTTTTTTCTTTTGTTTTTTTTTTAATTTGCAGCTCAACACTGTATCAAAATAAAAAAAAAAAGTGAAAATTAAGTACAAACGTGCATACAATAGAAAATATATGTTTTTTTTACCACTTTTCCAACAAAAAGTTGAAAAGGTTTAAAATAATCATCTATACATATTAAACAGCAATGATTTTTTGTTTTGTTTTTTTTTTAATTTGCAGCTCAACACTGCATCAAAATAAAAAAGTGAAAATTAAGTACAAATGTGCATCCAATAGAATCAGAGAATATGACTTCAAAGAGAAATCTCCGTCTACAGAGATAATTAATATTCAGTAATGTCTTGTGAGCTGCCCCCCCTCCCCCCCCTCTCTGTCATCTGTCCATGATTTATTTTTAAAAAGCTTTAGCGACAATTAGCACTTTTGTGTTAGGGCTACAACTCCGTGATTCATTTATCCTACTGCGATTTGGTTTAATCTTCAATCAAATTTCAAATATAAAGGATGCACCTGTGAAAAAAACGGTGACTTTAGAAATGCAATTCTCACTGTCCTGGAGGCAGTGTGTGCACACCCCCTCCTGCAGCAACACTGCTTCCATTATGAACAGCAGCCCATAAGCCTTTTCAGGTGAGAGAATAAAAGACCCTTTTTTTTTCTCGCTTTTTTTTTTTGGCTCCGGCAGTAAAGTGGAAAGTGAGTAGGCGTTGCGGCGTCACAACATTCAGCATGGCACTCTGGTTGTTCAAGTGAGCTTTTGGAGTCTGCTGCTACATTTCACCACCAACGTTAAATTAAATGTTCCTCTCAAGCCGATCATTTGAAACCTATAGATGTTTTAAATTGAATATAAAACCTCAGCTGCACATGCATGATTGCATGGGTCTAAGCAACCAGAGACAACGTATTTAATCTATAGGTTTCGGCCTCTTTGAGCTGCAGTTCCTCGGCTGCCCCCAGGCCTGCTGATCCTACTTCTGATGGTAACGGCTGCAGGAGTCGCATCCTGTCAGCCCGCTGCACACTCACAACTAATCAGCCCATACTGATGATTACAAAAAAAAATGCAACCAGCTCTTTTTTCTTGCAAAAATGCATTGCTTTGAACCCCACCACCACCACCACTACTACTTTTTTTCCTATTTAAAATCCACATTTTCATCACCTCCTGCAGAAAAGCAATCATTACATATAGATTCCACTTGAATTCATATTTCCAGGTATACAGTAAATGTAGCACTTGGGAATTTGTGCAGCTTATTTAGAGTTTTGTGACGGGTCGTCAATGAACTTTACTACAATTGTACCACTTAGTAATTCTTGAAGATGAAAACATATGTTTAATCTGATACGACTAATTGACACAGTGGACAAAATAATAAATGAATATTGAATTTAATGTAATTCAATGAAAGGTATAAAAAAACATTAATTTATGAATTAAAATAGGGTTTTTTTCTATTTTAATGAATACATACATGTAGGTTTAGAGTCTAATCAAGATATAAACAAATAGAAAATGCAAGTTGTAATTAACAGGGACATCCCGATTTAAAATGTCTTACTTTAGGGCACATTTTTTTTTTTTTTGGCAAAAGAGGTTATGCTTAAATATGCTGATTTTAAAGTGCATATTTTATAACACAGCAGATGTAGGGGAATCTGCATTTTTTTCACACTTACCATCTTACCACTAAAATTGCTTGAAAAGAGGCTGAATTGCGACATTTCACAAACATGGCAGTGTAATGGCTAAAGCGGTCAGGCTATGTGTTATTTATAGCAGCCTACACACCAGCAGAGCACCGGGTTTAAAATAAATAAAATAAAGGCATGATGAACTATTGGTGTGGTTTGTATATGTATTTTTTTTTTCCTCTCTAAATGCCAAGATGATCAAATCAACACTGTGAAAGCACTGGGGTGTCAATACTGTACAACCCAAATTTCATTATAAAAACATGAATAATTTGAACTCTTTCTCCACATGCATGAGTGTGCACACGCACGCCTAAGATGTTATGATTAGCTCACCCCCACAGCAGTGTAGGAGGACTTTGGATCCAGGAGTCAGCAGTGAATGCCAGCACTGGCACAGCTGTACAAGCAAGGCTGTAAAGAGGAGTCACCGGCCACTGTCGCTCAATCTCTGCCTGTGTTAATCCCAACACTATCTGCATTCACATCCACCCCACTCCTCGCGTCCCTTCATTGCATTTCACACTCTTCGCTACCAATTTGGCACCAACATGGACATGTTGCATCACATCTTTTGGCTTGAAAAACCTTTGTTTCCTTCCAGGATGATAGCTGTTATCTTGGTACAATTGTTTAAATTATCTATTTCTTTTTAGCTATATTTGGGTTCGGTCTTGTCGCTGATGTATATAAATGGTGTGCAAAATGATCAGAAGTGTATTTGTGTATCTTCATAAGAGATCACAAGCTTCATGACCTTTATCATTAGCATTCGCAAACAGAAGCTGGTATGGGGTTTAACAGCTTTTAATGCCTCTGAATATCTTCTTAGCTGATCAGATCATCTTCTGAATCCTCAATGCACAAGTAGGACACGTGTGTGTGCGTGTGTGTGTGTGTGTGTGTGTGTGTGTGTGTGTGTGTGTGTGTGTGTGTGTGTGTGTGTGTGTGTGTGTGTGTGTGTGTGTGTGTGTGTGTGTAAAATCAGCACTATGAATCTGTTTTCAGCATTTATATAATTCAGAAGAGGGCAACTTGCTACAGGCTAGGGCTGAACAATTTTGGAAAATAATCTAATTGCAATTTAATATGCGATTATTTATTTCAAGGGCCTCTTGTCGTGTATTTTTCAATGAACACAAGCAATAAATCAATCTGTTTCATTATACACAATTTCAGATTTATTTAAACTTTAAATAAATGTAAAATTTTAATTTTTAAAGCACAGATTACAACAATAGAGCAAAAAAATCTGTGGCTTTACCTCTTCTACATACTGTATCTAACTAACTTCACGTTTCATTGAACATGTAAACTTGTGTACTGCACTTCTTAAACACTCTCTGAACTTAACAGGACAGTACAAGACTGGACAAGAAAATACATTTAAAAAAAATTAAAATTAAAAATTAAAAAAAAAAAAATTGCAGCCTTTGCGAGTAGAAAATCACGTTTTATGATATTGCGACAATATCGCAAATGCAATTAATCGTTCAGCCTTACTGCAAACTGCACTTTAGTGCTGCACGATTACGGCCAAAATGATAATCACGATTATTTTTTATCAATATTGTAATCCTGATTACAATCACAATAACTTATCATATTTTCGTATTTTGTTTTTATTACACTACTTTTAAACAAACAATATGCACAGTTTACAGTGCAAAATGAAGCTTCTAATAAGAATTATAATTAAAAAAAAAAATATTTGAAAATGATTTACCCATGAATTTAAAATGTGCCAAAGGCTAACTGAATGAATACACTATTACGGAGTTCAGAGCCCGTATTATAAACGTAAATACTGCAGACGATCAGGTTTATTTAATCACGGCAACCAAAATCGTGAACACGATTAAAATTGTATTAATTGTGCAGCCCTACTACACTTACAGCAAAGTGTAGCTGGACAAATGCACTGAGAATCCAAAGCTTAAGCATTGGCCATCTTTAACCCAAACACTTTTTTTTTCCCCCCGACAGAATTCATAACCATGCACCAGTCGTACTAAATCCTGGCCTTAGGGGGCAGATTTTTTTGGGGAGGTTTTAACATCTCTTTAAAGAGCTGACATTTTTGTCCTATGTTTCCAAATGTTTTCCCCCCAAGAAGCGTCTCTCCAGTTGACCCAAAGCAGAGAGGCCGACCATCGCCTCTGGCTTGTCACGAACAGAAGAGTGATGTGCTAACCAAGGGTGAGGCAGAGGAAGGCTCTGTCCTGAGACAGCAGCAGGTGCAGCTGTGACAGTTGCCGTGTTGTTGCATTGCCCCGCACTGTAGTCACGATGAGGTTCACAGATGGAGCCACTCAGTGCGCCTGTTTATTGGCCGGATGAAAACAATGCGTCTCTGTCATGAACAAACCCCTCTTAAGGCCATTTCAGTCGGGAAAAGGACAGAGAAAAAACGGATTCTGACAAACAAGGTCAATTCTGCTCTGCAGCAACATAATCAAAGAAACCCACCCTCCCCCCTTCCCCGCTCTGCCAATCAACAAAAACATTCAAACTGAACCAGACCACATGGAATATGAAGGTTGAGAATGGATTTGCAGGTTTTGTAATCATATAAACAATTATTATTATTATTATTGGAATTGTTATTACATTTTATTATCATTATTCCAATTATTATTACAATTATTATTATTATTATTATTCAATAATATTAATTAAAATATAATTGTATTATCATATTTGCAAATGTAAATTAAAACTTACTATTTTTTTTAAATGTATTTCCTAATTATTAGAATAAAACAACAAAACAAACGCATTACTTTTATTTTGAAATCATTGAAATGTGAATTGATGGAATTAGTTCCACTCCTCTTTGATCTTCACCAAGCTTTTCCCCCAAAAAATGTAAAATACTCCTGAGCCAACCAGTGTAGCTGCACTTCACACCCTGTACGCTTTAAAGCAGTGTTTCTCAAATGGGGGTACGTGTACCCCTAGGGGTACGCAATGGCATTACAGGGGGTACTTGAGAGAAAAGAGAGGGAGAGATAGTGGAAAATTATCAAAAAGTGTCAGTCTTGGTCCCACCCCAGGTGTTTTTTTATTTATTTTTTAAATTAAAACAACATACAATCTTAAAAAACTGTATTTCTATATTTTTATTTTGTAAAATATAAATCTAGTTAAACTAGAGTCTGAGCTCAAACATGATCAAGAACTATGATAATTAAAAAAAATGATCTCAAAATGTGGTCATAATCCAAAAGTGGTTGGGAACCATTGCACTAAATACTGTTTTTTTTTTTTACTCATTTAATTTGTGTTATCACTCATTCATTCCATCATTATGCTCATAGTTGTTTTTAAATAGTTTTCTAAGCAAATTGCTGCAGTTGAACAAGGGGGGGACTTGGATTCAGAATTAAGAGAAAGGGGGCACTTGGGCCAAAAAAAATGGTTGAGAACCAGTGCTGTAAAGCATGTATATGTTTCAGTATTTCTAATTTCAACAAAATATTCAAGTAATGGCACTATATTCCCATCGTGACCCTTTCTTTGAAGGGAACTTTTTCTTTAACTTGACTCTCAAAGTTAGTCCCATCAAAGTGAAGTCCAGCAGAGTGTTTTGTTGAGTCTCAGAGTATAGTGAAGATCAGAGATAATAATATGACTATTGTTTTCCTGTAAAGCACTGAGCAGTGTCTGTTCGTTCAATTACTGGAAGAAGCCTCAACAAGGGCGGTTAAATCATTTGCAGAGACATTATCTACGCACAGAGAAAGACAGTGAAAGAGTGGGAGGAGGCGGGAGGCAGACAGAGCCAGAGAGGAGAGAGAATTAGGAGCGCAGGCGTACAGGCCAGACTTTAGTTTGGAGAGGAAATAGAAACATTTTGGTGGACCACACATGGAGGGGGGTAGAGGGGGGGTTTGCAAAGATAAAAGAGGCACAATTCATGATTCACTGCAGGAAATTAACAGATTAATAGTTCCTTTAGTTTCAACGCCAAAACCAAAGTCAGGGATACATTTATGTGACGATAGAGATGTATGAAGTAATAAAATGTTCCCAAACTATGGACATCATGCGTTCCTTTCCAAGAACCTACTCATAACCCGTCCTTTGTCAGCGAATACATCCATTAAGACGTCAGTTTTTTTTTTGTTTTTTTTTTGGTTTTCGTCAGTTCTGGCTTTGGTGTCTTTGGCATGGCAGCAGTTGTACAGACAATTATTTTGTTGATTAGCTTATTTTCTTTTTTTTTTTTTTTTTTTTAGCAACTTACAATGCTTGTGATATTCCTCTGAAACTCCCAGGCCAGACGCTCTACTCCATCTGACTTGGCAGCGACACCAACGAGAACAAACGCTTTCACACTCACCGACTAAAGACTGTAGGAAATTAATTGTCTATCAGTGCTTCAAGCCACCAAATCAATCAACTAACAGAGTTGATGTACAGAATCAAAGCAGGTGTGATTACATTTGCATGAAAAACATGAGCTGTTATGTGTATCGGGAAAACTATCAACTGTAAAACTAGTCACCGTGCCACGTTTTGGCTTTGGATTCACAGTAGCTTCTTCTGGTCTCACTGTTTTTTTTTTTACACTTTGATTTTGTGTATGTTTTTACATTTAAATATAGAGACGCTTTTTACACTTTCTCCTAACAGCTTCAAATCGTCAACCACCTTATATATAAATGCAAAGCGACGCGCAAAGCAAGTATTGACTACCTATACATTATTTATGAATATTGAGGGTTTATTTTTTATTTATCTATTATTTAGGAATTGTCCTTTTAACTCAACTCTGATTTTTGAGAGGATCACAAGTTACCGTACTACTAGGAGTGATCATTTTTCACAATGACAGGCTCATATTGTACATCAGAATCACAAAGACTTTATTTATCCCAGGGGGAAATGACTTTAAATATTACTTTGAATTACAGTAAGATTGAATTCCAAGAAAAAAGAAAGTCTAAAATGGTGCCAAAAAAAAATACAAAAACAAAACTAAAATTTAAAAAATTAAAGTGGTGCCAGCAACACAACAGTGAAATTAAATGTAATCCTTGCTGACTGGTTTAGTCATTTTCACCAGAGATACCACATATTCCATGTAGGACTTAAATTATACTTAAAAATTGGACAAATTTTATGTGAAATAACCATTTAGTCACTATTGTGAAAAACAACAACATCCGTTAAGGAGGAAATATATTGGCAAGTACTTTTCATCGATTTTCGTAATTTTTTAATTTTTGCTAGAGATGCCACAGATTCCATGTAGGACTTAAAATTATATTTAAAATTAAAGAAAAAAAAATTATGTGAAATAACCGTTTAGTCACAATTGTCAAGGACAACAACATCCGTAAAGGAGGAAATATATTGGTGGGCATATGTACGCAGACGGTCCCTAAATACCAGGCCTGTCTTGCGGAGGAAAAAAAGAAGCTTTTAAGTGTGGAAGTGCTTCACTCTCCTATAATCCAGCCGAGACTTTTCTCCTTCCCCAAGCAGAGGTCCGCGTATCTCCCTCCTCTCCCAGTCAGGCCTTTCTCTCCACCACAATAACTGCTGTTTGCTTAGAGCCTCCATCGCCTCCCAGGTTTCCCTCTGTCACCGTTTTCCCAAATAGCGTTGCAGCTGTGCACAGATAAGGTCAAGTTCTGTTCGTGTGTGTGTGTGTGTGTACCAGACATACATCTAGTTACTTTTTTTCCCATATTTATTTATGCTCATTTTTAAAGATCATCCAAGTTTTTATCTTAAAGCTCATCGTATCTTTAAATCAACATGAATAAATCATTTTCCTTTTTTTTTTTTGTTGTTGCTAAACTAACAAAATATAAATATCCCCCAGATGGCTTTAGAGAAGACTAAAACACACACATATTGCAAACAGGAAACACCAGGCTCGTCAATGTGTGACACGATGGCTGCGATCAGAAACCAGGCCAGTGTGTTACATACACCCCGATCATTATACGACCTGACAACACAGACTTTACAACCAAGCTCTGCCCTTTGCACTTCCGTCTTTTTAATATACCTTTCAGGGAAGCAAACCGTGAAAGGAGATGCCAGATAAGCTCAGAAATCCTGCCACTTAACCAGTGCACGACAATCCAAAGTTTCCAAACGGGAGCAACCGGCTACTGCCTATGTTGTCTCTTGGTACCAGAGTTTGAATTAAAGCTCACATTCCTCCCACTGTCCCCCTTTGCCAAGTGACGCTCGGCTCGAAAATTATTTCGGCAAGCAGAAAGTTTCACCTGCCATTTCAGGGGGTACCAAACCCCCCCCCACCACCCCACGCTGCACCAGAGGCCTTTGGCAAGTGGAAACAAATGATTCACAAAATGGCAGAGAACACAGTGGGTGCACCACATTATACCGATTACCAATCGTAAAATAAAATCTGTCATGAAGAGTGGAGTGACCCTGGCACTCAAAAGGCTTGCACATAACAACACATTTGTCATAGTTTTCTTTTACAGCCTTGTTTATTCCCCTTTTCATTGCGAGCAGTTATTCGCACAGCGTGGCTCCGTGTAGGTGGTTAGCAACAGAAAAGGGCGCATCACAAAACACAAACCCGCAATTTATACGCCAAATAAGCAATGGGACGTAAATCTAAATGCTTTATTACTCCTTCAATCCACCTCGACTCACATCATGGTCTCCATCATTTCCTCTATTTTCCTACGGTGCAATTAACACATTTACTGAGTAACATTTGTCACATTGGTCCCTATTTAAAACCACACAGCTGCCCAGCAAACACAAGAGTGCTCCAGAAGGACAAAAGGACAAAAACAAATGCTACATTTTGGTGGTGTACACAGTGGATAAAAAGCACTTTATCATGTTTCACTGGAACACACAACCCATTGAGCCTCTAAACAACATTTAAAGCACTCCCAATTGACTCCAAATGCAAAAACAACAGGCTTGGGTCTACGCTCCAAAGACTGTGTGACATGAAAACAAAGTGAACAAATGATGCCAATGGTCAGCGTGCGCACGACCCTATTGAATTAGATCGATAACAAATTACCTTAATAAAGCTGGAGAGGAACTGCAAGGCTTGACGTTATAATGCAGCAATTTCTAGATGCTTTGAAAGATGCACAACAATCTCTCAAATGCACGTGTCAAAATATCAATAAATATTAGAAAGATCTCAGCGGCTGTTCTTCTAAGGAGAAACATCTCGGTAGAAAGCAATGGCGGTCACAAATTTGGACGTGTTCACACACCCATTCACTTGGACTTGCTTGGGGGCCAGTGACAGTATGATGTATTAAGATGGAGAAGAAGGGCGATTTGTAGCACGCGGTCTGCCTAAACCCTTTACTGAGGTGCACTGGGCTGTATTGATTTGTAGGTAGGGACGAACAAACGGGCAAAAAGAGGTCTATTCTGGTGTTCTGGTAGATCAGAAGCAGCTATGGGCTTTCTGAAATCAAGACAAACTACACTAAATCAAAGCCGATGATAGAAAATAGTTTTCTCGCAAAGGGATGAGAGGTGAAACATTGGTACAAGAACAATAAAGCCACGAACAGCGTTTGCAACTATAACTTACAGTAAAAGACGTAAACACATGCGTAAGTCCGGCTCCTCTAACAATTACTTCCCCCAAATCATGTCGGATTTATGATTCCCCTTAATGAAAGCCCTTTCTTTCTTTCTTTCTTCGTCTTCTTCACAGTACTAAGGCGAATCAAGTTCTCCTCACGACAGCCCAAATAACAAAATAGCTACGAGTGAGATTATGCTGCACACAGATGTGGATGGAGACCTGCTTCCATGAATGAGGAGAAAGAAAATGAGCCTTTCAGCTTCTCACTTCACACTTTCACTCTGAAGCCTTTCAGGCTGAGCCAAAAAAAAAAAACCAGTGGCAGAAAATACGACTCCTTCAATTGTATAAGAGCTCTGACCACTTTGATATGCTAATCCAGTGTTTCTAAACAGCTGTAATAGACTCATGAATTCATTCAAATGTTTTATTGAGAGGAGGGTGAGACTTGTAAAATACAGATTACAGAAGAAGAAGAAGTGGAGAAGGTCGTGGAGCCTGGTAAAGGAATGCATTCATCTATAATTCCTTATGAGTCAAATCAAACCTTCTTTAGACTTTCTTTGTTCTGGTTTCGCCTCATCTTTTAAACAGTGTTGGTCTCACAGCTGTGCACGGAGGCTTTAAGGCACGTTTGATTAAAGAGACCCAACTGAGTGTCCCATTTATTAGGTCACAGTATTTTGATCATGAGCAGCAATGACACATGATCTAAACATTGACTAATACATAACGCACGAGTCAGATTTCTGCTATATTTCCCCCTCATAGAGTCAGATCACAAGTTTAAAAAAGACGAAAGGGAGAACATGAGCATAGTGGGGCTGAATCTACTGATCGATGACTGGGGTTTGTTCTGCCATGCATCACCGGCACAGCGCACACACCGACCCGCGTGCGCGTCTACCGCTGCATGGCTGACAAGACACGTCCGCAACTGTGGACTTTTAAATAATAAATGTACAGTTAAAGGATCTCATTTTGATGCCACCACGCGAGAACTGCTTGGGGTAAATCCATTTGCTTACAATTCTTTTTCTTCTTCTTCTTCTTACTGTTTTTTTTTTACACTTTATATCTCTTTTTACTCTATTAAATCACAGGTTAGCTTTTTACACACCACTTTCATTTGTGTATTCTTCTTCTTCTTCTTTTTTTAACCCATTTTTTTTTTTTTTTTTTTTTTTAAATACTACTTTAATATAAATAGGCTAAAATATGCAGCACCAACTAGGTCACATGATTCCAACATAAATCCACTTTTCAAACAAAGATGTGACCAACCAACCAGCGCCACCCCAACCAACTCCACTCATAACTTTTTGGAGGCATAAATTATAATTAAATGGTTGCCTTACATGTTCTGGTTCACATCAATGCACGGCAGTGGTGCCCTTCCTCCCCCCCTCACCCCCTACTCTCCTTCACTCACTTTTTTTTTTCTCCTTCTAAATAGTTTCCATTCAGCCGAACAAATCGATCCACATCTGGTTATGTTTGGATTAACCACGTTTCAATTAAAACACGGGCACCCGCTGCATAGTTTGAATGACCCCCTCAAAAAAAAAAAAAAAAAAAAAAAAAAAAAAAGCATTCAGAGCTGTACTTTAATTCTATTTTAGTACTTATATTTGTCAACCTGATTTAAAAAATAAAATAAAATAAAATAAATAGGTGGTTTAAATATCCACATCATGGAAGTTGCGACAGATAATTAGAAGTTTCTGACTTCACTTCTGCCGTTAAACTTTTTTTTTTTTTAAATGTACGGGTTAAGTTAAGAAGTAAAAGTCGCTCTTACCGTTCAAGAAATGAAGACAGTCGAGGTTGAAATAAGTCGGACGAAGGAAAACTGGAGTATTGTGAGAGTATGGTTGGATGGGATCTCCTCAGCAGCGAAGAGCCCGCAGGTTTGGGACATGCTCCCCGAGTCTGGGACGCAGGCACTGGACCATCAGGCATCAGGTTCCCGGCTCAGCCCGAGCACTCTCCTACGCCGAGCGCACACTTCCATGGCACGCGACGTAGCCAGTGCGCGCGCTCCTCTTTTCCCTCATCAACACCTCATCTGAAACCCGGTGCTCCTGTGTGTGTGTGTGTGTGTGTTCGTGTGTGTGTGTGCGCCTTTCCGCAACAAAACAACAAGACAAGCCAAGGACCAAAAAGAATGACCCAAAGCGATACAACAAGAACAAAAAAAAAAAGCTGTTTTTCAGTGTCTCATCAAAGCCAGCTGGAGCTCTTCTACTGGAGGTGGAGGTGTCCTGGCTTTTTACGCGGAGTGTGGATAAGTTTCAGTGGGTTTCGCCTGTGGAGAAGATCCCGCTCTCAGTGTGGAGACACTTGGTGAAAGCAGCACGGAGCGGGTTTCCAGTCAAACAGCGCCAGTGCAATGCAGAGCAGGTCTGCTGTCTGCTGTCTGAGCCAGAGCTGCACCAAAACCAGGCATGGACTCCACTCCAACACTGGCCTGGAGTCTGCACCTGTGCAACAGATCCTCACGTCACCAACCACCACAGGCTTCACTCTCATCAGCATCACATCATGGATGACCTTGTGAAAGAAGGATTTTATAATGTTATTTTCATTTTTTTTTTTCTCCTTTTCTGCTTTTGTTATAAAATATAAGCCCTCGCTCTGTCATAGTAGGCAGTCACCCCATTCCACCAATGACAGAGGACTTATTCTACTGTAATTCTACCAACCATCAAAAGGAACATAGTAGTATTGAACCCCCCTTCCCATCACCACCACCCTAAGCATCCCCTCCTCCATTTACAAGTGTACACTGACCATAGCAGCAGCGGTCAAGCTATCCAAGCAGTTTCTCTGCTCCAGTAAGGAGATTTTTTTAAACTTGCAGTGCTTTTCTTTTACATGATGCTCATGCTTGTGAGAGCACTTGCTCCCACAATAATAATATGTATGCCCCGCCTCTACATATGCATATATCTGTATTCTTTATATATATATATATATATATTTTTATTTATTTATTTATTTATTTATTCTATTTTCTATTTATATTTATGTGTACCCTCCATTATTGAATTGTTTTATTTTTCATCTTCATTGCGCTATTTTTCAGTTGTCTTTTTTTGTATTCTGTGAGTTGCCCTCTGTTGTCTTTTTTTATTGCACTTTATCTTGAGCTGTAATGTATGAATGCAGATATAATGTTAGTACGACATGCTGTTAGGACGTTGAATGATGTTCTTCTGTTTTAGTTAATATTCAATAGGTTAAGGATTTTACTTGTTTTATTTATTTTATGAAGAACATTGTTTTAATTTTCTTGTCATTTTTGTTGGGACCCCAGGAAGAATAGTCTTCACCAGGGTAATGGGGACCCTAATAAACAATAAATGACAGTAAATTTCCCCACTGTTGGATCAATAAAACTACTCTATCTAATAATAATGATAGAAATAATAATAATGGCTTGGATTTATATAGTGCTACAGAAACCATTATTCATTCACACCAGTCAAACCGGTGGTGGTAAGCTACATTGTAGCCATAGCTGCCCTGAGGCATACTTACAGAAGCTGCCATTTCGCACCTCTGGCCCCTGTGACCACCACCAATATTAATGCACAATTCATACCCATTCATACAAGGCAATGTGGGCAAAGTGCCTTGCCCAGGATAGAGCGGGATTCAAACCCCTTACCCTTTGGTTATTGGATGTCCCTTTCTACCACTGACCCACAATCGCCCATACAATCCTCACATGCTGCATTGTATTAGCGAGGTGTAGTGTGTGTGCATATAGAACGTAGTAGATGACTCCAGTGCAACAAGGCACATCATTTCAAAGTGGTTTTACTTTGAAGCCAAGACCCCAAAAACTCATCTCTGCAAGCCAGAAAATCTTATTTTTTCCCCCCTCTTACATTTTATTCTCGAGGCTTCCACCCTTTTTAATCAGGTTCATCTAAAAATCAACAACACAGGCTAGCCACAACTGTTTTGTGTTTATTTCTGCATTTTTGTGAGGACTCGGAGCACGCTATGATCTGGTTTGGGAATTCCATCCAAAAAAACATCAGGAGTAGTGTCAGGATACACCTGGCTTCAATAAAAACTGTCTTTCACCCACTGTTGGGAAATTTGTGCAGTTGAGTCATGCTTGCCAGGTGAAGGTGAAGGCAAGAGAGGGGCAGACTTATGTTTTCATAAGCATAATTTTACATAATAATACCGCTGTTTTTGCAAGGGACAAAAAAGAGAAAACAGATGTAATAAAAGGTCACACAGCGACAGGCATCCATATCTGGAGAAATGTTTATTTATAAGCTCAGACTCAAAACACATGTAGTATCCTGGGTAGTAACAGTTTTAACTGTTATTTTTTGCATAAATTCATTTGAATATGTTTCCGCAGATTGTCAACAGAGGGCATAATACTTGTACTTATTTTCTTCTGAACAGCACTGTGCATGCAGGTTATTCAAGGATGGGAAACTCTATCACATCGGGGGCCACACATTTGGGATTTTATCTGATCCGAGGGTCACATCATCAACATTAATGTTAGCATTTAGAATAATGACCAATAAGAGCATTAATACAGGGGGGGGAAAGGGTTTTGTCTTTTTTGTCTTTGTCTGTGGATTTAATGTTCTGTCATTTTCTGTGTTTGTTGGAGTCATTATGTGTGTTTTTGTTATTTTTTGTGTTCTTGGTGTAATTGTGTGTATTTTTCTATCATTTTCTGCATTTTTTGTTGTCGATTTGTGCACTTTTGGGGCCACTTTCTGCATTTAATTTTTGTTTTCTGTATTTTCCTGCCATTTTGTGTACTTTTGTTAACAGTTTGTGTGTCTTTGGAGCTATTCTGTAATGTGCTGTTTTTTTGTTTGGTTAAGTGGTTGTTGTCTTTTTATGTTTTCTGAGTATTTTTTTTTGTATTTTGGAATCTTTGGTGTGTTTTGTGTAATATTACAATGTCTTGAATTACAATTTTTTGGAGATTTGCTTTGGGGGCTGCAAAAAATTAGACTGAGGGCCACATGTGGTCCCCGGGCTGCCAGTTGCCCCTGTCTAAAGCAATTCCTCTCACGAAGCTTAAAGGACATCATTTTGAGTCAGATAATAACTTCACATCTTTTGCTAATTTGAGGTGAACTTATTTGAGAATGGGCCCGGCTTGTATAGTCATTACTTTGACGAGACATGAGTCGCATATAAATAATCCATGTGTGACTGATGCAATAAACCGTCACAGTAATAAATTTAAAAAGGGGCACGGAATTACTAAGGATCACCTATCAAATCTTGAACAGACAAACATATAAAAACAAGGTTAAAATCTCCTTTTTTTCCGTCACAGATCACAAGTATGCGTGCGCTCTTCAAGGGATGCGTTTGAAACGCTGCATGCAGGTAAGTGCACTGTCTGACTTCATGTCTGTTGAAATTGAATGCAGATGCTTTAGACAGATCTCAGTCATCCATGGTGAGAGCAAACATGTCGCCTCATTTCCCATGTGGTTCCAAACTTGCCTCTTAACCTTCGATTGTTCCACTAACAATACTTATTGGGGTTTTTTTCCCCAAAATATTTGCTCTTGATTGACATCTCAGGCACACATGACCAGTCACAAGACTCCTGCTGACCCTTGACAAATCTGACTCCTTTCACTGCAAAAGACAAAAGCTTTTATTCTCAGAGCACAATTAACAAAGATGAGGTAAAATCAGTTACCAGTTGTTTGTTTCTAATATCTTTTTTTTGTTTGTTTTTTTTAATGTAGAAAGGTTTCACACACTCAACTGTTTCTAATTTTCTGCTCACTTAGGAAACAAAGTACCTTCAATGACGAGAGAAGCCATGAGGTCCGGCTGTAAATAGTTGGACACCCACAAAGCCCTGATCTGCTGCTCATTGGGATTAAATGAAGACACAGAAGAGGTAGAGATCAGCTAAATCCACAACAATCCTGAGATTAATTCAGGCCTTCAAGGACTCTTTAAAAAAAAAAAAAAAACTGTGTAAATGTGTCACTGACCAACAAATAATGAGATAATTTTAGCGTTTTGCGCACTTTATTAATTAACAAGAGCACTCAGGGAGGGCAAACCCTCGCCAAGCACAAATCTCCTCATCGCCAGATATTGGCAGTTTTCTTTTAAGGCCCGGAAGAAATGTCTATTCCTATTAATGATGATATAGTATAGGCCAAAATGTATGGGCACCCCCATTTTTCAAAAAATTGTGATGAAATGTGCAATCCACATCTGATCTGGATGAAAGTCGATGGGGTAATTGAGGAATCAACCCAACATAACTGAGTCAAATTTCATAAAGATTAGTCTATTACGTCTATTTTTTTGAAATGTTGCCAAGGATGAGATAGCCTATAGGGATTTTTTTTAATTCTTGAAACTGATCCAGAATCAGTAAATAATTGACCTGGATCTTCTTCCAAATTTAATGGAATCTTCTTTCTTTGGTTGAAATTTTGTCTAAACACTTTTGACGTAACCCTGCTAACAGACAAATAAAGTAATGTCATATTAGTTCAGTTGTTTCACCATGCAGCATGCTTGTTTTGGCACTAAAGCAAAGTTAATATGTTCTTCCTCCTGTCACAACTACAATGGCTAAACTAATGACTGACTTGATTGCTCTGAGCAAATACTGACTCATGAATCACCTCACGTTTTTTTTTTCCAAAAACAGGTTTTCTCCCCTTATTTCCTCTCAGCTCACGCAGATGAAAAGTTGGAAGGAGAACTTTAACTATTTGAAATGTGAACCAGTGATATTTCTTCCCATGCTTCATTTGTATGAATCTGTTCCAAATCAAGTGTAACTCCTCCTGACTACCTTGTAGTCTCTCATCTATTTTGTCGAGCTGGCTTCAGCGGTCTCCTTGGATGTCAAACTCTGGTAGTAGACTGGTAATCAAAGAAGACCTCACCTAACAGCAGAGGCTCGGTTAATATTTATGTAGCCAGGGGCAACCGTGCAGCGCAGAGTTTTTGACCTGGCTTCTCTAACACCTCCAGTAGCTGCCCTGTTCCTGCACTGCACTGTTCAGGAGAGACTTTATTTAAGGAAGCAGTCAATGTAAAAAGTGATTTAATGGTTAAAAAAAAGTTACACTTTGTTGACAGTGTTTTGTCACAGAGCAGGTTCTCTGTCGGTTGGAAAAACAAATCTCAATTTTCCTAATCTTGTAGGTGCAGACTATTGTTACTTTTTACTTTACTTGTACATTTTCAGATTTTTTTTTACTAATTACAAAACATTTTTGTGGAACATTTACTGTGACTTATACCTGTTCCCAAAGAGCAAGACTATGATAATCCAAATTAACAGCATTCTTTGTCTCGCTTTAAACCAGTGGTTCTCAAATGGGGGTATGTGTATCCGTAGGGGTACCTGATGGCGCTAAGGGGGTACCTGAGACAGAGAGAGGGGAACATTTACAAATTAAATCATTAGAAATATGGGGTTTTATAATGTTAATTTTTAGTAAAAAAATAATAATCATACTAAATATTACCAGCAACTCTCAAAACAACAAGAAAAACACACAAAATAAGAGAAAGATATACTCAATAATAAAAAGAACAGACAAACAACAACAACAAAAGACACTAAATGAGACAAAAAACACAACACACCTGCAACACACAAAGCAACATTAAAGACACACTTAATTAGAGAAAAATACACAAAATACAAAATACACAAAAAACAACAGAGAACCATACAAAACGACATAAGAAACAACCAAACAACACCAAAAACACACACACTGAGACCAAATAACCTAAATAATACCAACATCACACAACAATAACAACAAAAGCACACAAAATAAGAGAAAAATTTACTGAATAATAAAAAAGAACAAACAACAACACAATACACAAAATGACACCAAAACACACACAAAATGATGATAGAAATGATCTTGATAAGAATGTTGAAATGTTGGAGTTGGACAAAGGGGGTACTTGGATTCAGAAATAAGAGAAAAGGGGGTACTTGGGTCAAAAAGGTTTGAGAACCACTGCTTTACGCAAACATTGATTCCTGTCTAAATGTACATCAGCAGTTTGTGCAGACTTGGCACCACCAAGTAAAAATATTTGCAAGTCCCAATGAGTGATCTCATCCTCCTGCTCTAATTTCAGTCATTTAATCAGTCCATTAGGAGGAAAAAATGCAGCTATAGCCAACCTCCATCCTCCCCCCCCCCCGCCCTCTTTAAGGAGGGCTGGACTTATAATTGACCCAGCAGACAGGAAGCAATTAAAAACAAGTCAAACACATGAGGGCCTTTCAGATCAAAATTGGGGGAAAAAAGCAAGGTCCAGTGTTGGCACGTCGGGCTCTGCCTTGCACAACTGTCAAATAAGTTGATTTTTAAAAGACCACAGTTCATAAACAAATCATTTAAAAAGAAACAACTGTGTCCTATATCGTAAACATTAAAAAAATCTTAACACATCCCAACACTTTTCCGTGATCAGAAGCTTTTATTTGGCTACAAAATAGTGTTTAGGTTCTTAATGCAGGCTGGTTTAAAAACTACAGATACAGGTGAGGAATCTCTATTCAGATGGTTTGTATGAAACGTAGTCAAGTGAAAACAGATGTGCTTCACTCATGACCTATAAAAGAATGATATATGGTCACCAGCAATATGGTTCAGCAGAGGCCAGCAGTTCCAATTTGCTTCACTTTGTCGTTTGGTACTCTGTGTTGTGTAAACGTGGACACATTTTACAAAGCCAAGATTGAGGGTTTTGCTCTGTGAACCCTGCGGATGCTTGCTGCATTCTGAAGGGACTTGCTCGCAAAAACTCCCGTTATTTATCTTTGCTGCATTACTAAAACTAGAGGGGATTTGTTTTTTTAGAACATGGTAGTTTCTTTTACAATCATAATTCATCATGTTGATTTATTACACCTCCACACAAAGAGTACCTGTGATTTTTTTCACCAGATATTCTCAGGAAATCTATTTGCATCTTAATTATTTTGGCATCATGCGCTCTTAAATGGTGCTATATCGCAGCGGAACCTTGAGTTGGTGTTCAGGTCTTTTCTAATATATAGTCTGCACATTTTCATTGAAAGCACTTTCCTTATACTCACTTCTCCTTAATAACATGTATGTTAGAGGTGAATGGGGGGTTCAAATTGACCATACCCAGTAAGGTGTTAGTGATTGTCTGTCTATTTGTGTTAGCCATGTGATGGAACTGCTCTATTGCCTCTAAGAACCAAATTATTGGGAATAAAAGAAAGGATAGATGATGGATGGATGGATGGATGCTCTGTAAAAGACATTTATTCAGATTTTACATTGCCATTGTGACCTGAGTGTGGCTCTGTTGCCCAATGAGCCTGATCAGAATAGATGGATACTAGACATGGGTGATATTATTGGCCCACTGATATTATTGGCCTATATTTACCATAAAATGCAATATCAGTTGACATCAGGATCGGTTTTTCCACAGATATATCTATAAAAAAAGATATGTGCTGCTCTGCCTCAAGCCTCGTGTTGCTGAATTTATGATGTTACAGTGGTAAGTAGTGGTGGAAAATAATTCATTGTCATTGTCATTTTTTTCCTTCTTTTTTTCTTTTATCTTATTATTTTATTTATTATTATTTTTTTATTTCCTGTCAAAACCAGGAGTAGTGGAACGTACTCCCGCAACGTGGTCACACCAGCTAGAAATGACTTGTTAACCTCTATTCGATCTGTGAGCTGAAGCAGCGTCTTGCAATATGTTTTAGTAATTTTCACGCTGTAATATAGGTTGTTGTTCCCAGTTTTGTATATATCTCACTAGCTCACGGGCTAACAGCTAAGCTGACGCAAATTTGCAGGGTAGGAAAATTTGCATGGTAGGCAGGGTAGGCAGGGCCTACCCAAGGGTGAATTGATATTTTAATTATTTGTTTTAATTATAATATAATTATAAATTATTTATTTTTCCATTTCCGATAGCCTACAGTATATAACAAGCTGTTATAAACTATCGAACAAACATTATAAGCAGGGCTCTCAAGTTTCTCGCATTGTGCGTGAGACACATGCAATTCAATACACTCAAATGCTGACACGCCACACACTAACATAGAATATACATAAAAGACATTAGCAATCTATGAATGGATGAGACGGAGGCAGACCCATCAGCCAATCAGATGGAATGCAGTGAAACGCGTAGCAAGACGCAAATGCACAAAGAATGCGCTGCCCGCTACAGGCGGTGCACATAGAGGACAATGAGTTCTCGCAGAAGGAGAGAAAAGAGAGCTGTAATGTAAGCTTATGCGTATACTGTATTGATACAGTGATTGACAGCAGTCGATGTCTGATCAATCAGAGGTTGTTGAAACAAAACTCAGTGAAAAGAAACACCTGAAATGCTCCTCATTAGAAAGGATAAGAATATCTGACTCTTAAACTGGAGAAGAAAAAAAACATTTCAGAGGCCCTGAATAACATTTATTGAATGTGTTGTTAACTTAATCTGATTGTTTGAGAAATTTCTTGTCTGGACTTCTGCTGAAATTTCTCAATACATTATCAGGGCCATCAAACAGCAGCAGCATAAATGCTACTAACAGTTGATTCTGCTCTTTACCAGCACACTTATAAGCTGTTGAACAGGTTGTAAAAGGCACACATGCACGTCTAGTTCTGTTTGCCATCAGTTTGAAATTATTCCTATTTAGTATTTGTTGGATTTTTTTTAATCATACAGCCAAACAACTGTAACTATAATTACAGCACTAATACCAATGAGGGTTGTTAAGTTAAATGCATGTTGTTATACAGTCATTTTGTACGATGATACATTAGGCATGGGTTGAGTTCACATCCACACACGACAGAATAAATCTCACTCTGACCTGACATCAAAACTTGAGAGCCGTGGTTATAAGTTTAATGTTTGTTGTTCACTGCTGAATAGTTTTTTTTATTCTGTAGTGTTAGAGTTTCACAATAAACATAAAGACTCCTTGTTTGTTGTGGTGTACTTATAATTGTTTTAACTGCTTGGATAATTAGTCAGGATGATCGACTACTGAGGCCAAAAAGCTGTTGTGTGAGACAACATGTTAAAAACCAATATTGCATTTTTTTTTTCCATTACTGAAGTGGAATAAATATCTCCTATTTAGCACAGATGACATTTATTTGTGGAATTTATCCAGTGATGCGTCACAATCAAAGTAAGCGTAACCTGTTTTTTTCCATGGAAATATACTGTACGTATTTATACTGTGACCTAAAAATAACTTGGTGGGGAGGGGATTAGTGTATACATCGGTATCGGCTAATATAAAAATAATTTCTTTGGTGTTTTTTAGTGTCAGCAAAAAGCTAATATCGAACATTTCTATTGGATAACAATGAAAGATATTTGACACATTGTTTTTCCATAATGTTCACATATAAAGTGTGTTTCTACGTGCTTTATGATTTATTGTACACTTATATTGTATTATATTCCAATAATGCAAAAAATAAAAAAAAGATCAGCTGCGAAAGTAAAACCAAAATACTAGCAACAGAAGAAATTCACTTTCCATTGATTTTCATATTGACACAAATATGACCTTCCTGTCTCTGCAGAGAAGACATGTAAGACTAATAAGCATTGATGAGAGGAAAGAGTAGGTCAACAGGAAGACGACTGTGGTCCAAAAGTTTCTCTTCACCTGGACAGTCAATAAAAGAAATCAACTTATTTAGTGAACTGTGCAGGGGATAATCTGTTGGCGTTAATGCCGACTCGTATGAGTCCAAAATGCCTGCAATTGTTCTCTCTAATGAAGATGAAAACTCCCCTACACAGACAGAGAGACCTCACCAGTCCCTTTAGAGGTCAATAATCTTTTGAAATAATTGCCTGAAAATTTAAATGAGGCAAAATCTTGCTTAAGCGTTCATCACTGTGGTCGGTCATTCCTTCTCTCAATTTGGCATTCTGATTAATTTTGTTAATTTAAAAGTGACTGCTCCGCACTAGCATAAAGGAACACAATTAGAAGTTTTAAATACATATAGCTTATTTCCATAAAACATTTTCGTTTAAATACCGAAGCTGCTCATCGGGGCATTAAAATAAGACCAACTTCATGGTGACTAATGCTGCAACAACTCATTACCAGTCAACAACAATCCTGTTCCGTTTTCCAATTCAAAACTCTCACATCAGACTAAACAAATTGTTGTAAAAGGAAAAAATTCTCATTCAAACTTAAGGAAACACAGGTGTTTTGCATGTGTGCATGGCCACATGTAAATGCTTGAAGCACAAAAAGGCTTTTCTTTTTCATTGCACCCATCGCAGTCATCAGACATTAAGACAAATAGTCCATTGAAATGTTTTCTAGACAATCACAGAGTTTGCTTGATTAGCACTTTGTTTATTCTGGTACAGTGAAGAACAGATAAATCCAACGGGGAGAAAAGAAGGCAAAAAGAAGGTTAAATCCAATTTCTAAGGACAATGAACTAAATTATTCTGTCCCAATTTCTCAAGAGATCCTCTGTAATCATGACTAATTAATGTTTCATTGTAAAGTGGAGAAGGAAAACTATGGTAGTTGTGTCAGATGTTGTGAGTTTGCCAAATTAACTTCATTTCCAAACTTTTAACATTGTAAGTCTGCACACATGAAGGCGGTGGTAAGTGTAGCATGAATTATGGATGGACCAGAACTAGCAGATAAATATGAATGACTGTATCAAGAAAACTAAAAAACAGTAAAATCATCTCAAACTATCCAGAATACTTCTGTCTATACTTAAAGCTGTTGATGATGTTCTTCTTAAAATCAGATAAATGCATAGTGTAGGTTACATATATCAAAATTGAGCATAATTTGCTCGGAAAAGGTTAAAGCAGAGCGAAGTAACTTTTTCACCTTAATAAATACTTCTCATAGTCACTGTGAGGGTAATACAAGTGTTTATGGGGGGATTGTTGGGTATTTCATCTCTCCCTGCTGTCTCTGGCCAGAAAACAGCACTTGCAACTTTCCTCCGACCTGGTGGCAAGACGCACTGCTTTACGGCAGCCCAAATTCAAACAAATGCTAGATTATGACCAGCTCCGTGGCTGCACACGGTTGTCTACACATTCACTTTTCTCAAACTTATATCATGGCAGAGTCAGCAAAAAAAGACAGAGAAGATCTTTGAGGAACAGAGCAACTCCAAGCAGTGTCAGCTCAGCAGCAACGCAGCAATCACACACACTGTGCAGGCACGCACACACAATCGCAACCCAGCGCTCCATCAGGCAGCACACACACAAATATCCATGCATCTATCTATCCATCCATCCATTCATCCATCCACCCATCCATCCATTTTCAGAGTTGCTTTGTCAGCACACAAACAAACAAACACATCACACATTTCCACACTCCCTTTCGTATTACTCCCATATCATTCATTTATTTTACTTGTCTCTCTTCCTCATACTGTTCACATGGTCCCATGGGACTATATGTGTGAAAGCCACCTCAGTGTCACTGTTGTATTAGGATTTTTCAGTGATCGGTTGCTACTGTCTTGGAAGAGCAAAGGTGCGCATGTAGCTGTGGGGTGGGGCAGGCGACTGGGGTGTTTACGACAGTGACATAACCAAAAGGGACCTTTAGGGGGAGCGCTAAGCGCAAGTTACTTAGTTCTGCTTTAAATTTCCAACTAGAGATTTTCTCTCTCTTATTGTTGAAAAAGTTTCACGCACTACATTGTGGGATGTGGCGTACAGTAGACAGATGCATAGAAGTGTTTTTACTGCATTATTACTGTGATATCTTGTGTTTGCCCCAAAAACTCTGCCAAAGTCACTTCCCAGCACATTTCTAATGTTTTCACAGACTGAACATTGCGGAAAAACAATGAGAGAGGTTTATTGCGGGGCTTACACTGAAAGATCTTAATCCGGCCAAAATTGAATGTCTCGCAGAGTGATGTGATATCACGGGGAATACTGGGAACAAACTAGAACAAAAATGGTGTCAAGCCAATCACTGTCCTACTTCTCTGTCAAAGAAACACAAGAAATCATGGTAAAAATGAAGTAAAAACACTTCTTTGCATCAGTGTAATGGACTCAACATCCCACAATGCAATGTGCAAAACTTTTCTGACAATTTGGATAAGTGTTTACAGTGAAGATCAAACACAGTTTTGAAAAGAAATGTCAACCTTTTGTATCGTTTTTCGAACAACTTATCTTTAATTTATTGATCTCTCCAGCAGCTTTAAGTTTTGTATAGGCAATATTATAGGTTCACTCAAGCTCCAACACTGTCCCAAAAAATGCCAGGTGTCCAATGTGCAATACACCCAACATAGCTGAATAAAAGTTGATCATTGAATGTACAAAATTTTATTTACATTTGTAAAAATAGCAACAAAAAAAAAGAAAAAAGGAAATAAGGTTGTGTAAAATGTCAAAGTCTAAATGATGCTTAACATGCTTGAATCAACGTCATTTACACAGTCATGTTCACAAACAGTACATACGTACATAAACATCTTCAATCTTATAAAGAAAAACAAAGTGATAAAATGATAAAATGTTAAACTGAGCCAAAATCCAAATAGTAAATAGTTTCAAGAGAAGATGAAATACTCAGCAACTCAGTAAATCTGTCCAGTGTGGCAGTTTAAAGCAACCATTTCCACCATTTTCAAGTACCAACTAAAAAAAAAAGCTTAACCTTCTCTTTGATGACCTTTCTTTTGGAAATCCAACAAGAACTAATCGACTAATCCAAGACAGAATGGAGTGTGCTGCTACAGCAGGTCTGATAAATACTGTGGCTCAAGTCACTGAAAACAGTGAACGTCTATCTAGAGAATTTTGAAACAATTTTAAAGAAGATATATAGAATATACATATTCTTCAACCCACTCTTAAGGTTCTCTCTTGCTTTTGTAATCATAAGATATGTTACCAAACTCCCACATGGATTAGTCAGCACTAAACACCACACAACTGTGTGCACAATGGGTTCAATGAGGAGAAAAACTGAGCCTAATGTCAGGATGATCATCAGTGCCTCGAAGAAACAATAAATAGGGGTCAGTGTGATTAATGCATCAAATGTTCCATGGTAAAAAAAATGGAATGGTAAAATGAAGTTTTTGTAATGGATCCCATTCATATTTCAGATGATGGGATAGGCTTGCCATGTTTAACCTAACACACGGATGTTTGATTAACTGTGTTAATCATTTCCCATCTGCAGTGGGTTCTTGTCTCTGCCTTTTGATTAAATTTCAACTAGTCTTGCATTGTTCATTATGTGCACTTGTCAAATAATTGACTGCTCGCAGGCAAAAAAAAAGAGTCTGCGCCTTTCAATCTTGATGAAAAAGTGCTTTAATATTACTCTGTTCACCTTGCGTGACTTGTTCCGTTGTTGAGTAGAAAAGACGAACCTCTCCTACAGAACCTATAGATAGGGAAAAGATGATCACAAATCAGGCCTATAGGGTTTTAATCAAGCATTTACACCAAAGGTTTACATTCAGTGTCAAACACACAGATAGTAGTTGTACACACAAATGACACATGGTGGAAATATTCTTGGAACGCTGATGAGGGGAGTCAAACTGAGTGACTGAGTCAATACAAAATGACAGAAATAACTAGATGATTTGCATGTTCTTCAGATGCAAGTGAGGATGCAGGCGAGACAAGTTTCACAAGAAACCTTAACAGTCAGAACTACCCCTCAGAGTCAGTATAACCTCGTTATACCCATCAGGATCAGTATAATGCCACTGTTTGAGTGACAATAGGTTTGAATGGGAAGATTTGCCAATTAATCAATAACCGTTAAACTTACAAAAATACCAGGAGATGGCAAAGGTATCCATTCTGTACACTGGTGAATAAAATTTAACTAAATTTGAGGGACAAGTAGTAATAATAATAATCTCAAATTGCTTCAGAAAACAGGGGCAGAAAAAACTATTCAACAGATGAAAAAATAATAAAACCAACAGCGAATAAAATCAATAAAGCATAATTAGCAGAATGCTCTTGTTAAAAAAATAGGTTTTTAGGCCTTGTTTAAAAACAGCAATAGTCTGTGGGGCCCCGAGGTGATCAGGGAGGGCGTTCCACAGCCTCAGAGCAGCAGAACAAAAGGCCCGGTCACCCATTGTGCACAGCTTGGTTCTGGGGGTTTGAAGGGTGTTGGTGGTTGTAGAACGGAGGGTGCGTGAGGAGATCTGGAGAGTAGCTTGAGGTAGGCAGGGGCATATCATGCACTGATAGGTGTTCTATAATAATAATAATAATAATAATAATAAAGAACAGAACATTATTGTGAGGATGCTTTACATTCTCACTATGGATTACAAACAATGGCTTTAATCAATAGTAATATTGTTTTGGGTCCTTATTTTGCTGGAATGTGATAAACTCTAGCTGCCAATCTTCTTTTAGCTTTTGTCCATCACTGAATTCATTCACACACTAAATTTTTGTTAGCATGCATTTTAGATTAGATGGTAAGGCTGTGTTCTGGGACCTTTGTGCCATTCCAGCAGCTGCATGGAAAGCCCAAAGCAAAGGAAGCTCCCCTCGCTCTTCCATGAGCTACATGGAGAGGCATAAGCAGAGAGAGCGGTCAGAAGGACCACCTGGAACAGAAGCACAGATGCCAATAGAAGACACTTTTTAATTAGACAGAAGAGTAGGAGCTGGAGTGGGGGTGGGTTGCGAGGCGTTTGCATGCGAAGCGTGCAGAAGTAGGCGTGTTGCAGTTGTTTAAATACAGCGCAGTGACTAACTCTAACCAATGGCAAGCATGGAACATGGTCAAATTGGATGATTAACTGACTTTGGGGATGGCTATTGACAGCTGATGGGGCTGACTAGCTTGACTTCCGTGCCAGCCTGAACAATGCAATGCTTCATTTCATGAAAGACCTAAAAATGTTTGCAATAGAGCTGCATTCGAACCGACAACCCATCAGATATTACCCAAGCATTGAGCTTCACCTCATTTCACAAATGATAACATAATTATTTGAATGTGTGCTCATTTGCAGCATATATAAAAACATAGAATAATAGCCCACATATACAGCATGATTTAGACATATGCACTTTGATTATGATTAAAAATAGTTACGCTATCTACTTCCCATATACAATACACTACAGTCCTGGCTTTCTTTTTAATTACTTCACTGCACAACGGAAACAAAATCATAAAGCTGTCAGTGTAAGCATCACTGAGTCTTTGAAACCTGCAGCGATAATGATACCTGAATCAAATGACAGCGCCATGCTGTGTCATTCCTGGGGTTAAGGGTGTGCAAAGCCAAGTCATCTCTCATCATCTTTGTTAGTCACTTTTAATACACTCCTATTTGTCTAATCATTAAGTAAAAATAAACGCTGCCTTGTATGCAACAGCTTCCCAGGAACTCTTTACGGATAGAAACACACCATGCATGATTTGCCTTGTAACATAAATTAAACTCAATTGAAGTAAATGTGGGGGAAAAAAAGGGACATTTAGAAAAGCTCACAGCCATGTAAGCTTGTTATTAGCCACTATCATCACATTGGGCTAAAACATTTATTTGTGGGGAAAACCTTGTTTCCAGCTATTTCTTCAATGTGGAAGTCGAAGGAATTCACTTGCTGGTTTGCACAAAAAACCATTAAATGAGCTTTTAATATTATGGCTCCCCATTGTCACCATCTTATTTGCTGTCAAATCTGCAAGCCAGCCCGGATTTAATTAAACAACTTCTCCAAAATGTAATTTCAATAGCTATGGCAACATCCGAACACCACTTTGCTCGGCTGCACCGTTTCACAAAGAAAACTTGTGTTTTATTTTGTGGCATTAATATGTTGTTGGAAAAAAAAACAGCTAATAATTGCATCTTTGTTATTTACTTCATATTAAAGAAAGATCTGCAACTTTTTCATTTCAGGCCCTGTTAGCTCTTGGAATATGAACCAACGTTATAAAATGTTGTTTCGTCTCAGTTGTTTTGGTAAATATCTTTGCTGGGGCACACAGAGACATGACAGCAGATTAAATGGAGCCGTAATGAGAAAGATAAGAGGGTATACCATGTGTCTGCGTCTGAATGTGGGAGGCTCTCCTCCAAATTACCAGAGTGAACCTTCAGGTCACTGGTTTGTCATGGTAAACGTAAGCTGTTGAAAATGAGTTCAGGAGTTTTTCCCACTAGCCTCTCCGAGGTGGCAAAGGACCCAACCACCACTGCATTCTTCTGTGTCTTACCATTAAGACCCAGTGAATACTTTGGCGACAATGGTCATGTGGTCAAAGAGGAGGCGGCGGTGGAAGCAGCTCAGACTTGGGCAAAGGGTGAGGGTTCCAATAGACTCATTAAGTCACAGCTGTTGTGTAGAGAACAATGAAGCCAGGACACTTCCCCAGCCTCCCCAGTCCCCAAACATAGAAAACCTCAGCTGAAGATGTGTTGTTGAGTACAATTCACAAGGGCCCGGAGCAAGCATTGTGTCAAACTTTGTCTTTGAGAACTTGGTAAATATTTATGTGGATGTGTCCTAATTGAATTTCTTGTAACCTAAATAAGGAAACACGAAGGAGTTTTTTTTTTTTCTTTTTTGTTTTGGGTCATATGTCAATACATAGTGTTTTTATATTCATTTAAAAAAAAAAAAAAAGCCAAAAAACCAATGTAATCCTGTTAAATGCTATGTAAATGCGTTTTGAGTAAACACAACCACCCATAATGCTATAATTGTATAGTCTTTTCTTTTCTCCTTGTGCCATGAGATTCTCTAAGGCTAACTTTGCCTTTCATATCGCTACAAGCGTCATGCCTCGTGTCAACACAGTTGGAGATGGCTTGAAAACCAAAAGCCAGTGAACTCTATATTTCTAGGACTCAGAATGATAATACCACATCCTTCTCTGGACAAAACAGTCCCCTGCTGCTGCAGCCTTGGTACTGCAATGCCAACATTATGGCAGTAGATTGGATTAAGGAGATAGCTAACTGTGAGATGAAGCCCATGCTCACAACTAGTCCTATTTCTCATATAAATGGCACAATGGGCCTCAATGCCCAGCTTAATAGAGCGAAAACAACAGAAGCAAAGGTTCCTTTGTCTGCCAAATTACAAACTGTGACATCACCTGGTAGGGATCTTTTTTATATTTTGGTTTTTGTTGAAGTCATAGTGCCTGGAGAGTAACTAGTGGAGTAAGCCCCAGACTCATGTCATACTTCATTACTCTGCAAGTGGTTTCCTTCAAGAATGGACCTCTGGATTTGTTCTTTGTTTCCTTTTTCCTTTCCGCCCTGGAGTTGGCAGTGTTTGCTTTGGAGCTGACGGTTGACGTTTTAGGATTGCGGAAGTTGGCCCACCAGCAGTCATGAAACTTTAACCTGGAACAACAAAGCTCCTACACCACCACATTCATAGTACAGGCAATAATGACTTTTTTATTTTATTTTATTTTTTGGTACATTTGGTACAGAAAAGATGTGTGGTTGGTGAATGTGGTGTTAAAAGGATGACATCAAGAAATAACTTCTGAAGCTCAACTGCAAATCATGAAATCCAGAGTTCACACCCTGTCACATCAGTGAACGTGAGTAAAGAAACCCTCTCTCACGATGACAGGTGAGCTACTTCTACTTAAATATTTATTTGTGCTTGAGTGTCTGCATATATCTGCTTTTGCTTTTGGGTCATGGCCTATGTGAGATCATTGTTGCACATCTTTACCTGACACTGCTTCACCTAAGCCCTTTCTCACATTTTTTTAATAAGGCCCACCTGGATCCCATCACTGCAAGTATCCAGAGCAGTTTGTCGAGCGCAAAATGTAATTAAACTTTGTATTCTCTCATGGTGCTATCACAATAAAGTCTGGTCCTTGTGCGCCTGATTACTTTGTTGAAAAAATAAACCATTGTTTGTGTTTATCTTTTTGAATTAGCCAAAACTTACTTCAAAATTAAGTTGGATCTCTGAGGGTCTTTTTCTAATCATCACAAACCCTTGCAAACACATGAAGTCATGCTTCCTTACTCGCCATGTGGTGGAGCTTTTCTAAATCTCCACAAACTTGTAGTTTGTTTATGTTGAGGAGCAATATGATAAGACATCTCCGGGGAGCTGGGAATCAGCTGCCTTTTCGGTTAAGTGCAGTGTTGTGTGCTGCTTAAGCTGATATTGGACCATCTCAAATTTGCCCCCTCGGTGTCAGGAAAGCACACGCCCTCATCCACCCACTCTGCAAACTGCACCCCCCACACAGCTGTTTGCTTCCTCTGGGAGACTGCGAGGGCCAACTGTGCAGCCACTGAAATGAGCTGCTAATCCCAGTACAGGCTCTCAAGCATATTACAATGCGCCAAGCTACTGGCCCATCGGCCACTGTGTGAGGTGAGCACGATTAGTCTCCATGCAGCACGTGTGTGTGTGTGTGTGTGTGTTTAGGTATGTGTCAATCTGTCTAAGAGCCAGCTGCATGCAACTGTGTGTGTGTGTGCGTGAGAAGGTGAAAATGATTCTTGTTTCTGTCCTGCGTGACCTTGGTAATTGCTCCATATCCCAATGCCTCACTTTCTAAGCGTAGCTAATTGGTATTGTTGACAGAAAGCTACACGTTTCCAGCAAGTGTTCCAACATCTTCTATTTCCCTTTTGCTAGAGCTAATTTAATACGGTTGTTATGAAAGTGAAATGAAGATAAGTGTAAAGGGATGGATGGAGGGTCAAGACCCAAAGTTCTCTGGGGAGTGAGCATGCATAAAATGATCCCCTCATACTGATAAAGAAGTACTCAAGATCTCTCCTCTCTCTCTCTCTCTAGCTGTGTTTCCATTACAGATTTTTGCAAAATAAAAGCGATCTTTCTAAATATCGACAAAGTATAATTGCGCTTTGAACGTGTGTCCATTGAAGGTTGTTTTGGGCAGGGGCCACGCAACTCCTGTGAAATCTCATCCCGCAGAAAGACGGACGCTGAGAACCACGTTATAACACTCCATATTCCTTTGTTGTTTCAAGTCTAATGTGGCAGTAATAATTTTAAAGTATTATGCTGAAAAATGTCCCGGTTTGTTCTTCTGTCTCCACGTACCGTGTCATGTTTTCTTGGAGAAAAGTAGTCATGTGACCAGGTACCTGACGTCACGTGACCATGTACGTCACTCTTTGTGACCTGTATTTGCGGAAAAAAGTGTTCCCATAGCACTTTTGTGACACATTTTATTATTGAAACGCCTGAAATACCTCCTAATGAAAGTATAAAAACTTTTGAGTGATATTTTAATGTTTTTTTTTTACAAAATTCAGGTGTTTCCATTACCTTTTTATTGCGCTATTTAGATTTTGCGCATTTCCAAGGGTAATGGAAACGCAGCTTCTCTCTCTCTTTCTCCTCACAACCGTGATATGTTTGTACCCTTACTGCTCGGGCAAGAAAGTCGGAGCTTGGGGCGAGAGAGGTTTTTAGAGAGGCATAAATAACCCAATGCTGAAATAGTCATTTTAAAGAAATAGTGAGTCTGCTTGAATACTGATGGTCTTA
This sequence comes from Gouania willdenowi, assembly GCF_900634775.1. NCBI lineage: Eukaryota > Metazoa > Chordata > Actinopteri > Blenniiformes > Gobiesocidae > Gouania > Gouania willdenowi. The sequence goes on along the minus strand of NC_041047.1, from coordinate 16,757,897 downwards.
TGAGTTTGCATTTGATTGTTGTAAATGCAAAGGTGAAAGTTTGTTTGAATGGGTTAATGTTGTTATCATTGGTCTGTTGAAAAATCATGCATTTTTGAACAAGGAGAGCTGATGATGATTTCCAAATAAAAATTGAAATATTTATCAGTGTGTGCGTGTGTGTGTGTGTGTGTGTGTGCGTGTGTGTGTCAAATCTGATTGATAAGAGGTGCATTTGAGTGAAGGAGTGTGAGTAGCTTTTGTTTTTTTGTTTTTTTGGGTGAGCTGTTCTTCATCAACTTGCTTCAACAGACCCCAGTAGAGATTGGATGAACTATCCTGTAGCAGCAAGGTCATTTGTGCTGCTCCCAAAATAGGCCTGTGTTCTTTCAACATTTACCGTCAGCAAACTATTCAAAACATCTGCTCTTCTCTTCAAGCTTTAAATATCCACGTAAATGTCAGTGAGGAATCAACGTCTAAGTAATGTATTGATCATATTCTTCTTCAGTTCATCCTTATTACCAAATAACGAAAGGAATGTCCATGCCCTTTGTGTATTTATCCATCATTGTCATCATTATCTAAAGAAAAGTAAAAACCATGAGCTTTCTTATTGCATCTGTAGCATTTAGCCAAGATATTTCACCCAGAGATATTAAGTCTGTAAGGGTGCGTAGAAGAAGTTGCAAATATCATACAAATCAAAGTTAATAATAAGTGTTCAGAGAAAATAATCAGGAATGAACAAAAACCTAGTTGCAGGGTCTTGCATGTGCAGCTGAGTTAGGCGAGACAATTGTCTGTTTAATCAGCAATTACTCTAATGACAGTGTTGACATGTGATGTGGCGTAATGTTGGAGGGTATTTGCAAAGGGAGAGCTATGTGAGGGGAGGAGCTTCGCTGGAGGGAGGTCCGCTGCGAGCTCTGCCAGAGTCTCTGAGTGATGGCTTGTCAACGACGCACTACTGTTTCAGACAGAGTCATGGGTCAGGTGGCTCCAGCAGGCCCTTCTACCTCCGCATGATGTTTCACAGGTCACACCCGTCCAAACGACTCACACACTTTTCCACACTCCTCTACATCTGTGGCGCATTCCTTACATTTACCCATCTCGTCTTTGATTTTCACATCTATTTTTCATTTACAATCCCTGAGCTTAGGCGATTTACATTCACAAATATTTGATTTTGAACATGATAGTACCGCCAAAAGAACAGACATGGATACCGCAACTACAAGAGGCTTTTTCGTGCTTTGATGTTCTGCTTGAACACAATATGTTACATCAAACAGTTAAGCTCGAAAATCTGACGAAATGGGAGATCAATTTGCTTTTATTTGGATTTGGCATTATATGCATTAGCGTTAACACACAGGCATGTGTGCAAAGTCAGTCCAATTACTGAATGTAAAAAAAAAGAGCCCAGACGAATAATTCAAACATAACATTAATGTCACAACGATTTGTGATTGAATGATTTATTTGTGTCATGAACTTTGAGAATCAAGAATAGAGACATTTCTTTTTCTTATGTGAAATATTCTGTATTGAGAAAGCGAGGGTGCATTTTTTTGTCACTGTATTTTACGCACCCTCGCTTATGAGACCAGGCTTCATGACATCTCGACGAGAGTGTGAATAGTCAAAGCTCTTTTCCTTGCTTTGTGCTCATTGCATTACATCGGCTAAGCTCGCTGTGAGCTGTGCTGAATCTGCAAGGAAGTTAATGTGCGTCTCTCTTTTCAGAGTAACCCTACAAAGGTAAAAAATATTAATCATTTCTTTAAAAAAAAAAGACATCTGTAGCGGCAAGGTACTCAATCCAACATGATACATTTTTAGAGATAGCTTTAGTAAAGTCAATCCTGACTGAAAAAAGCAACAAAAAACTGATAAAAACAGTCCTTATAATGATTAGATACTTGGCATCAGAAATGTCTCGTCACCAGTGTTGGGAACATTATTTTAAAAAAGCAATTAGTTATAGTTACTCACTACTTGTTCCAAAAAGTAACTGAGTTAGTAAGTGAATTACTCTATAACAAAAGTAACTCATTACCAAGGAAAGTAACTAATTGTGTTACTGTTAAAAAAAAAAAGTTGCTATATGTCAAAGAATTCAGATTTTTTAGATGCATGTGTCGTTGTGAGGTGCTTCATTAAATTTGAGTTGCTTTCAACGGATGTCGACAAAGTCTTCTGTCCTAGATATAATGTACACTTCACATACACGTTCTTGCCTTTCACCACAATTAATTTAAAGTAGTGTTTGTATCGCCACCTTAAAAATGACAACTTTTCATTGGACTGCTCAACCCTCGCCATCTCTGCTGCTTCATCCAATCTGTAGTGGTTGTGTGTGTGGCGCGTGTGCTGGCACATGTGTAAAAACACTGGCTCTGATTGGCTACCATGAAACATGAAGCCGCCTTAGCCAATCACCTTGTTTTTAACCCACCTCCTCACTACAGCTGCGTATGAAGCCAGGGATGCTTTCTGATAAGAGTTTATTCAATCAATGCATGTAACGCTCCGCATTTAACGTTCAGTAACATTATTAGTTAAAGTAATTAGTTAGATTACCTTGTTACTGAAAAAAAAAAAAAAAAAAAACGATGTTACCTAACACTGTTATTTTAAACGCCGTTATTCCAAACACTGCTCATCACCACGTGAAAGTTGAAAAAGTCAAAATCCTTTTCTGCTGCAGCTGATGATGTTTCACTTGCACAGCATGCGTCCCTCTGTTGATGTGTAGGTGTATATGTATATGTCAGAAGGAAGGAAGATCTCATGCTGTTGTCAATTCCTGTCTGTTGTGATTGACCTAATTATGTTAAACCTGCATTAGATTGTGATACGTCTGAATCCGTTTGTCACCACTGCAAAACACACAGAGCCATGAGGCAGCAACTGAGGTAACATTTGTTTTTGTTTACTTGAAGGTCTTGACAGGCTCTCAGCACATAAGGTGTGTCGTAGCAGTTCATAAGTCCATGTATGTCAGATAAAAACAAAACATACTCAGTGGATTGTGCAGTATATTTTGTGCTACGGGGTCGCAGTAACAGGGCTCGTATCAGCGACATAGCAAAATGCTTGACTGGGCAACTTTGAAGCCTGGGGAAAGTCGAAAAGACAAAGGGAGAGCATTGGGAACAAAAAAAAAAAAAACAAGAAGCACAAATAAAAAGAAATATCTATTGGGAAATACAAGAGAGAGCATAGGTGAGAACTGAAATGGCACAAATACAATCAGAAAAGGAAGAGGGAAAACACACAGAGAAGAAAAAGCTTGAGTCACAAAATATCCTCCATGATGATGACATTTCAATTAAACAGGCTTTTGCAATGACAAGTAGCAAAATCTAAGTGGAAATCTGTCACCACAGGAAAGGTGGCAAACTGCCTCCACGAAGCAGTGAAACGAGAGATGGAGGACAGAAGAGTCGGGAGAACAAGAGTGCTGCATGAACGGCTGGACTTGGCCCTCGTATAGAGGCACGTGATGAACGTTATTGCATTAGCTTCTCACCAATTGCATAATGAACTCTCTATCAGACGAAACAAAAGTGCTACCACACCCCTGCAGCACAGGAAAAAGCTTGAAGGATGCGATCGGTCGGATTAACAATGAAGGAATCTTGAAGGGAGGCAGAGAGAGGTCTTTTGCCAGGAAGAGATAGGAAGATTCAGAGGCTTAGTGTTGTCAAATGTTTCATTCAGCCATGGCCATGACTACGGCCAAACAGATTAACCTGTTTACCAAAGGTTCTCATTTAAGAGATAAATCTTTAAATGTTGGATTTGGCAGAGGGAAGATGGGCAGCGTTCATGTCTCGCTTAGAGGGAGGGGGAATGGGGAATGATGTGGTGGGTTGGGGGTGGACATGATTTACACAAAAGAAACAGGGAGCTTGAAACAAAACTTCTCATTAAGTCTTGACCTGTCTGAAATAATGGCAGCTGTAAGTAGACAGTGATCAATACGACTCAGTAATCAGTATATTCCCTAGCTCTGGGTGAGGCAAGGATTCAGTTCACACTGAGCAGGTTGAACGGCTGGGGTAGATAGTGGGCTGTAGTGTAGTGTGGGTGGGTGGGAGAGGAGGGGGAGGTTGGAGTCTGTGCTCTTTGTTGTAGCTCAGTGGAATTCTGTGTTCCCTCCACTCCTTCCCTCTCCTTTTCACTTCTTTTGTTCTTGTCTATTACAGTGGGGTGGAGTGGGGGGTGTGGGAGCCTTCCCCTGGGTGTATTAGCATAATCATCGGCAAGATGTTCCAATCGGGCAGTTATAATTTTAATGACAAGTGGAAAAATAATAAATCACACAAATCACAAAAAAAAAAAAAGAAAAAAAAAAAGAGAGCCAAGTTATACATGTGACATAAAATAAACTACCTAATATCTGTCATGTAAAAATCTACATGGCTCAGTCCTGTGCCATTTGCTTTCCCCCACTGTTTCTGTCTCAGTCAACTTGTTTGAAAAAGGACCATGCCAACCATTCCACACCAATTCCAGTTAATGATGCTGCTCTTGGCAGGAAAGTAGTAAATGACTACCAAGAGACTTGTTTTATTTTCCAAAGATGAAGTGTATCGTACAAGCTTTCGTTTCTCACTCAAGAATTGATAACGACGAGATCCTATATGACCCAGTTTCTTGCTAATGAGAGGTCATCACAGATCGGCTTAAATGTCAGGGGGGGAAGCTGTCATTTCAGTTGGACAATTTTTCAGCGTTCCATGGACCTTATGGGACTGAACAGGTATTCCTGAAAAGTGTATGAGTTACGGACACAAAAGGACAAACTACTGTGGGACACATTTTAATGGTACCAATGGGACTTCGGTGTAAACACACACACAATATATAATATAATGTATTTATTGGAGATGACAACTGCATGTTGACAACACCTCAGTAGAGAATGAGTGACAGATGAATTGTTGAGATACTGTGTCCCTCGCTGACCATGAAAGTTTGGAATATTCAAAATGCAACTGTCATTTCTCTATTGACCCGTGGGCAATGAAGCACAGTTTTTTTTTAGAAATCCCATTGGCCAGCCCACTATCTTGTTTAAATCAATAACACATCGAGCTATCACAGCTGTAGAGTGAGTGACCCTCCAAATTGGAAGCCAGATGTCCTGCAAATTAAATCCAATCAATCCAATCAATGCTGAACACCAAATGTTGAGCAATGTTAATAAATTCACAGCAACTTAATCTTTTCTTTTTTTTTTTTAATACTGCTCTGGTTGTCAACCTGGCTCCTGCCGAGCACAAGATTGGTAGTGGGGAAGTTGGAGCATTCCAAGTCACTTCAAAAGTGCAAATCTGAAAATTAACATAGGTCTTGACATGTACTAGCAGGGAGTTGTCATAGAGGGCCATGAATATTCAAGCCTGTGACCCAGTTTGATACGCTCAAGCAGGACAGTGGGGTGCTGGCTAAAAATCCATTGAAATAAAGCCTACAACAAAAGTGTGGTATTATAATCGATGTGGGTGGGATTTAGCTTAATTACTCAGTCAACTGTTGAGTTGCTTCTGCACAAAAAAAAATGGATTTGTCTCCACTCTCATATTTTTGACAAACTAAAACAAAAAAAAGAAAGCAGCTAAAAAGGATTATCTTAATTTATTTATAAGTAAAACTACTAAACGCTCCAACCTGTCCCCCGCATAAGATTTGTGCAAGACAAAGTGTGAACACCCTTCCTCTGAATGATGAAGCAACACACTGAAGTACACAAATGAAAAGTGTTTCATTCTTGCTAGACCATAAGTTAATAAAAAATCCACTCTGTTGGCACCAGACTGTCTGACACAAACTCAAATTGATTCATAATTGAGTTTGTATAGATTTTTATCCAGCTTTTGCTGGTTACATTAGGGCTACACTAGTCTCATTTTGCAGTGAAGTGTAGAGCAAATGCAACCCCTGCTTCAGGCTTACTGTGCATCGCAATAACTTGCTTAAATAAAACTCGGTTTTGAAGGACAAGGCTGCATTTTTCTACTAAATGTGCTGCTACTGAGGGTCAATTTAGGTTCACCATTTTCCACTTAAGCAAGCTCCATTTAACCCTCAGGAATGGACACACATTTTGCATTGAAATGTTGAAATAAAAAGAACAAATCGGAAAACACAGGAATATATCTTTAGATTCAAACATTGTGTATCTTCTAAAGAGTACTACAGGACACCGACTAGCCATTTGGTTTAAGTTATTCAAACTTGGATGGGGTTTTCTGCTTTCTAATAATACTAATATGGGATTAGAGATTACATTCTTTAGTAAGTAATTTCTTGTGATCTTCACCAGAGAAGGAGGACAATGGTTAGTTTGACACCATTTTTGTTCAAGTTCCTAGTGAAATCACCTCACTTCACGAGACATTCAATTTCGGCTGGATTCTGAATCAATGAAACCAATGAAACCAAAGAAATCAAGGTAAGAATGAAGTAAAAACACTTCTTTGCATCTGTCTGTGTAACTCCACATTTAATTGTGCGAAACTTTACTGACAATGAGTGTTTTCAGTGGAGATGAAAACAAACCTTCAAGCGGCAATTACACCTTTTACATGTTTTTTGTTTTTTCTCAATCTAATTATCTTTGATTTATCAATCTGAGGCCTATACTATGGATTCACCTGATGAAAAGATTATTGTCTCCAGCATCTTTGATTGTTTACTTAGGGCTTCGTAATTAATTAATCAAAATGAATCACATTTTAAGTGCATAACAATATTTGCCCTAAAAAGCAATGCTTTTCAATCTAAATGGATTTTATTATTATTTTCGAATAATAAACACAGACAAAAATACAGTAAACGCAAACAATTTTAATGTCACAACTGTGGAAAAACAAATGAAAAATATCCCAGGCCAAAATTTTTACAAATCTAAGTAAAAGTGCCAAACTAGCCGGTTAACATGCAGGCTTCCTCATCTGAATCAGAGTCTGTAGACAAGGAAGAGAAAAGGAGACTTTTTTTTCCTTGCTGGCTCCTGTGTGGTGGTGGTATCTTTACGTTGTTCCTGCAGCAGAGCCTCAAGGCTGGTCAAAACCTTTTCTCGCTCTCCCCTTGAAAGACACTTTAAATCCTTAAAGTGTGGGTCGAGCACAGTAGCCATCTTGAGCTATTCACGGTTGAGTGTAGCAACACGTTGGGACAAGTCCTTTGTGAACGCAGTTTTGAATTTCCCCATGTAGGCTGTGTCCTCATTGGAGGTCTCCATGGTGTGTTAGAGGTGGCAGAGAGCAGGCAAAACCACTGAACATGAGACGTACAGTATGTCTCACCTCACAGATCTGCAGATGACAGTTCAGGAAAGACATTGTTAATCTACAAAACCACAGCCAATTATAGAGAAACAGTAACAATTAATCCCATTAGAAATAGTTTTTATTTACCTGCATGTCTCAAGGAGAGTTGCCAGCTTTTGGAGTTTTACCAGCTCTGATGGCATTAACATGACCAGCTTGTGCTTCTGTCTGTCTAAAGCCTACAGCCTCTTGATTCTTCAGTAGACGAGTGATCATTTGAAGCGTTGAATTCCATCTTGTGGAAACATCCTGTATAAGTGGCTCTCTTTCTTGCCCCGGTCTTGTTTGTTCCTGCTGTAGTTCCTCTGTATTAGCAGGGCTGTGTTTAAAGTCACCCACTATCTTGCAACATTTTGCAAATGTCTCACTAAACCCACAATCAGCAAGGCTAACAGTGATGGTTCTCTGTAAGATGTGAGCAACACAAGCCATGGGTTGAAAAAGTAAGTGTCTTACTGCAGCCATCATGTTCCGTTCACTCTCTGTTCCAATTGTGGCAACCTTTTGTTGAATTCCCCGATCCTCTGCCACAGAGAGAAACTGTTCAGCGCAGTTTTCAGCATAGTGTCTGGTGTTTGTCTTCTGCACAGTCAGGGCAAAAAGACTGTAGATGCCATGTCCCATCTGTGACATCAGCAATGTGCGCAGTGACACCGACAAAGGTCAAATTACTAACGGTGGGCCAATGACCCCCAGTCGGAGCCACGAGTTCAGCTTTCTGCAATGCATCAAATTTTACTTGCTTTTAAGTTTCATAAAGCTGTTGGATCTTGTTTGGAATAGATTTTCTGCACGGCAGCTGGAAAGTTGGATCACACGTTGCCATCTGTAGCACATTTTCTGTGAGTTTATTAGACGTTGACTTACTAATTTTGGTCCTGAAGCCAGTCATTTGGCCTCTTGTTTGTACTCGTACCGGTGCTGCTAGCGCTAGTAGCTCTGGTGGTTTCTGTGCTCGGTCCGACATGCTTTCCATTGAGATGGTATCGGAGGGTTGAATTGCTTCGGTGGTATGCAAACTCTTTTTTGCACAGTTTGCACAGAACCACGCTTTGATCAAGGCTACTGTCAGGTCGTTTCGTGAAATAAAAATGTCAGCACGCTTTCATGTCACGTATGCATCAGTGTAATCGGCATACTGGAGAAAACGTGCAATGACAAACAGTTCCGCGCTGTTTATGAAGCAAACTGTGATGAAATACTTTAAATTTTTGTAATGTGCTATTTGCTTGTACTTAATTATTTGTAGTTAACGCGTTAAAGTCCCACCCCTAATTATGACATCTCTTTTGCACTTGTTTGCTACACAAATGGCAAAGTTGCATCTGTGGTACACCAACTGGTGTAGACTCTAAACTGAAACAACAGTAGCATTCACCGTCGTGCTTTTTTCCTGGTGCCACCACATTGATTGTTATTACTGTCTCTCTTGGTGAGAGTATTTTGTGATTAGGAAGAGGGCAGGCCATTCATCAGACTGTGCTGTCCATTCAGTCCTCAATAGGGTAAAGTCATATAGGCCTCTCTCCAGCCCATGAGCTATGGTCAATCTTCTAGCAGACAGCCAACTCCCTTTGTGATGAAAAAAGACCACGTTTAGAATTTATGGCCGATTTCCACAGGCCCGAACATTTCCTGAGGGAAGACATAAAACACAAAGGAAAACTGACTGTGAGCATCTGTCTTTTATGGCTCGATGTACTGATAATGATGTTTGATTTTCCATTATGTTCCAATGAAGAGTGAGTGAAACCTAGACTCGTATTTTGAAGTCCTTACCCGATGCTGTCAATGCCCTTGTTTATAATGTAGCTTTTTTTCTACTAGTTCCAATGGGACAGAATTCTTTCACACAGACAGTCCCACCAGGGCCCGAGGTGCTCATTAGGTGTACCAAGTGAACAATATCATCATAATAAAAAGGATGTGCTGAATATTATTGGTATATGATGGTGTTGTTTTTCTTATGAGGAAAAACCCAAGATGGCCCAGAGCAGCTCATCGGTTGTAAATGCCAAGTCTGCTACCATCACTTACCCATCCTTTGTATATTAGGTATTTGAAGGATCATGTGCATATTTAAAAAAATATTATATGGGTTTTGCATTGACAGTGGAGCACTGTTATTTCATTCAGAGGAATCCCTCGTGGCGTATTTATTGGTTGTCCCTGGCAATACTGTGGAACATTAATAAAGCACACCAATGTTATTCAGCTCGTGAGATAATTAGGCAGCCAAGATCTTAGAAGATGCTACAAGGCATAAATTCTATTAATACACACTATAGTGGTTCAAGATCTACAGGGCCAAGATCTAAACTAAAGTGAGAGTGGCCAAGGTTTACAGCAGACTTAACGGAATAAGAATGAATAGACCATGTCATCAATTCAAGTTGAGGAAAAATGTTACTTTTTATTTGCTAACAGCGTCTGATTAAAAAAATCTTACCTCCCACAGTTTCCTTCCGATGAGCTCATTTGACATAATGTGAAATGACAAAAAAAAAAAAAAAGTCATGTCCTGTGTTGTTAAAATTTGCATGTAGTTGTAAAAATCTGTTCTGAGTGGAAGTATTCTTTCCAAGTATTGTTATCAGGGTTTTTATTTTTTAGTCACTCAATCTTGTAACAGATTTGGTCATCACTCCTTTGCTTGTAGTAAGTCTTATTGTAGCTTTTTGTCAATCAGAAACATGTTATTGGATTGTTTTTAGATAAAGAAACTAACTTTTATCTATAGTTAAATATTTACTTAGATTATTTATGTATGTCATAAAAGTCCTTGGGACGTCCTTATCAGTGTTGGGGACGTTACTTTGAAAAAGTAATTAGTTATAGTTACTCACTACTTGTTCCAAAAAGTAACTGAGTTAGTAAGTGAATTACTCTATAATAAAAGTAACTCATTATCAAGGAAAGTAACTAATTGCGTTATTGTTAAAAAAAAAGTTGCTATATGTCAAAGAATTCAGATTTTTTTAGATGCGTGTGTCGTTGTGAGGTGCTTCATTAAATTTGAGTTGCTTACAACGGTTGTCGACAAAGTCTTCTTGTCTTTGACCACAATTAATTTAAAGTAGTGTTTGTATCGCCACCTTAAAAATGACAACTTTTCATCGGACTGCTCCACGCTCGCCATCTCTGCTGCTTCATCCAATCTGTAGCGGTTGTGTGTGTGTGCTTGTGCTGAAAATGCCGCCGCCTTAGCCAATCGTAATCGCTCACCTTGTTTTTAACCCACCTCCTCACTTTAGCTGCGTATGAAGCCAGGGGTGCTTTTGGATCACAGTTTATTCAATCAGTGCATGTAATGCACCACCTTTAACGTTCAGTAACGTTTACAGCGTTGTAACGGCGTACAAAGTAATTGGTTAGATTACCTCGTTACTGAAAAAAAAAAAAACGCCATTACCTAACGCCGTTATTTTAAACACCGTTATTCCAAACACTGGTCCTTATAGCAGTAAATGTTACACTTTTAGAATACTAAATTATGATTTGTGGCCAAAATTATTGATCCGATAGTTGTCACTGTGTGTGTGGTCAGATATTGGATCACTCTTGTGATTGGAGAGAATTGACAGTCTGAGCTTGTTTCCAAGTTTTTTTCACTGAGCAGCATAATGGTTCTTAGCAAGACTATTCAGGAGATGGACAGTAGTGTCACAAATGGAAGCCCAGGAGGACTGAGCCACCAGCGCTGACTGTCTCCAACCACTCTGGTCATAATGACCTCACTGACAGAGAAGGGGAAGAGGTAGGATGCCGGACAGCACTTGGATTGCAGCAGTGCAGCTAAAGAATAACAGGATGGTGGATAAGTAGAGCCATGAGACATGGTGATGTGGTGCAGAGCTGCCTGTTTTGATTTCATCACCTAACTTTTTGTACTTTGCCACACAGACATTTGTCAGCATGCTGTGATTGAATAAGCAACTGCATTTCTCTTGGAGGAAGTTTCTTCAACCTAATCACAAATAGGATCAGCCATCCTCTGGTTCTAACAAATAACAGGAGCTGCTTTACTTGGAGAGATAAACAAAGACTGCCTACACAATGTTCACCAAACACAAACAGTTAGCTGGTTTTATGAATGCATCAATGAGTTGTATAAAGAAAGCTGCTGCCACGACCACAAAAATGCACTAAAAAAACTATTAATCAGTGGTCTGTGGTTGGAAATCAGAGGTGAAACTAAGTTTTGCTCTGCCTTGCATTAAAGGAGTAAACTGAGTCACAGCGGGTGTATAAACTCAAAAGCCTATCATTTGTAAAGTGGATACTTTAGAAAATAAATTTGATTGCTAATGATTGAGCATTTTGCCATGCATATTGATTGCTTGTCAGACAGTCAATGTCATGTCTTGTGTGTGACCCAATTCATCTTGCAGGTCACTTGATGTTGCTAGAAGTAACAAACTTCCCCTTGTTTTACCAAGATAAATAAATATTGTATCTGCTGTTTATATAGAAAATAACGTTGTTTTTTTAATTTTATTTCCACTAGCACTGTTATGTTCTGATGTTCATAATTTGAATGTCATAAATAAGGGGTTCGTAATGGTTTTGGCTCAGACAGTTCAGGTAGATATGCTGCTCATTGAGTTGTGCTATGTGCTAAGCTAAGAAAAACATGTTGTTGGTATGACGTTCCTTGTCAGTCTCAGCAAAAGACGACACATTCATCTGCAAATTGTGGAAAAAGACTTATTTTTCTTGTTTTAATGTCAAAATATGCTTTGATGCTTCATTTTGATACAGTTTGTGTGCAGCAGTTATTTACTGTAACTTTGATGGGCTCTTCCCTATATTGTTTGTTAAAGTATGGTAATAAATAGAGGCAAATGTCATTAACTAATGCATAACTACTGTTGTCATATTTCATATAAATATTTTACTGACCTTTATTCCAAATTAGAAAACAGACAAAATAATATAAATCAATAAATCAGTGGTTCTTAACCTGGGTTAGATCAAACCCCAGGGCGTTGTTGAGTCAGTCTAAAGGGGTTCGACAGACACACACAGTAAAAATGTGTTACAAAAAATAAATTTGCATGGTAAACCAGTTTATTCAAAAATAAATGACAACACTGTTAAATTTCATTTTTTGATATTAATTTATATGAATTTGGGGAACACTTTATTTGAAGTTTTATACATGAGGCTGACATTACACTGTCATTAGAATGAATGTGTTACCAAAATTTGAATTATAACCATTTTGATAAAAGCCCAGCCAATGTTTTGAAGAAATCATATTTTATTTATCCAATTACAAAGGGTTCAGTGAATGCAGTGATGAGGCTCGCAAGGTTCAATTCCCTCAATGAGGTTAAAAACCACTGAGAAAAAAAGCATTTTTTGTTTATAGATTATAATTGGAATCGATTAAGTTTCCCATTTTTTGATACAAACATTTTCCAACAATTTATTGATTTGATTTGAAAGTCCACGTTAGGGTTCTCTACATTTCGGCCATCACTGAGGAGCAGTGGGCAGTGATTTCTCACAGGAGATTCAAACCACTAACCCTGTGGTTACAACAGTTCTTTAATCATCAGACCATCACTGCCTATTTTACAACATTAATACTTAGTTTGTTGTCGAGTGTAACAATAAGAAGCAACATTCCCTCACAACAATGAGATGAGTTCATGTCTAATAACTCAAACGTGTCTGTTTCCCTGAGTGTGAGCACGGTTTCTGCAAACACTCTTATTTGCTTCCACAGCTCCAGTGCCAGCTTTTGAAACTTGCTCCAAAGACTGAAATATTAGGCCTATTCTGCTTGCAAACTTTCTTTAGATATAAGGTAAATAATTATGCTTCACAACCACACAAGAAGCATCTGATTGTGAGTAAAGGTGTAATCTAGCCCACTATTTTTTTTTTTTTTTGGTTAGTGCTTCACAAAAAAGATGTAAAGCATATTTAATATGACGATACTTTTGAATTTTCAAACAATGGTGGACTTCTACTCAGAGTATCTATTTAATATTCTGAGATCAGCAGGTAAAAAGACCATAACCAGACACTGGCTGCATCCTGACTCCCCCACAATTCACCAAAATGAAAATTTGAGGCCAAAGCCGAATAAAATATAAACGCTTGGCCGAATACCAAATATCAAATGCGGTTGTTAAGTTTTTCACTATTTTTTTAAATAGTGCATAAATAGCCTAGAATAAATTTTTTAGACATGTTTTTTTTAAAGAAAGTAAATGTCTATTGAATATTATGACTTTTTTTAAAAAATATTCCAGTAGTCTTTGCTTTTCATAAAAAGCAAAACAAAGTTTTTCATTTATATTAGGCCTTCAAATAAAACAAAACATGCATCCAAAAAAAAGCTAAAGTGCATTAAAGGGGAGGTATGATGAAAAACTCACTTCATAATGATTTTACTACAGTGATATACATTATTTTAGCCTCATTCAGAGGGACAAAGTTAAAATAAGTTCTGTTTCCTCCCTCCCTTGTTATTCCACATTTCGTAAAAAGTCCGCTTTAAACGGGCGAGTTGGATTTTGCCCGCGTTGGCAGGTGACGTCACCTAACACGCCTCCTAGAATGTGAGCTCCTCCCTCTCCAACTATCTTACAGCTAAAGCAGCACTGCAGTTTAATATAGAATATATATTATGCTTTATTGCCCTATATTTAAATGCAAACTGCACTACTGGACGCCCAAACTGCACTACTTTTGCTGCTGCCGATCGTGTTGGGAGTCACTGCTTGGAGCCACGGACCCATTGTTTACACACATCAGCTGTTAGCACTGCATGCTAATGCTACACCAGTCAGTGTAGTGTAACAAGGAAACAATGGGGATGTTTATGAATTTGTGGCTCACAGCGCGAACAATGGACTCAGTTGTGGAATTGGACAGTTTACGCGGTGGCAGACGACGGAGAGCAGTAAGGAGAGAGTCTGGCTGTGTTTGTGTGTGGAAAGGAGGAATTGCTGCTCCTGCAGCAATGCGCACACACTTTTCCGTCTCAAAATCACTGCATGTTGTTTGATTGCATCGTTGCGTCACACGCTATTATTCGGCCTTGCTTTTACCTCAAAATCGAAGGCCGAATGTAGCTACTTTTGCAATATGTGGCCAAATGTTCGGTGGCCGAACATTCGGTGCATCCCTAATTTATATCATGGAAAAAAAGATCACATTCCCCCTCCGATTACAAACAGAAAGGTTTACCAAGCTGTGTACATAACCTTTTGGATATTGGAAAATTATTTGTTGCTAAATTGTCTCTGCATCTATTTGTACTGTATATTACATGTGTACACACTCGTCGGTTATGTTTGTAAATAGTTATTAAAGTAAAAGTCTCAAAAATGAAAAAAAAAACAAGGGGAAGGGGTATACTGAGAGAAAAGTGTTTTGAGTAAGTCATGTCAGAGACATTTTATTTTACTGTTTCTTTTCTAATGTGCGTAAACATGACTGTTAATGTGTAAAATGCTTGTGAACCTCCCATAAATAAAGAAAATAAATACAATTCTTTAAAAAACGTGGATTCTGTTGTAGTCAAAGTGTTTTACAAGTGATATAATTGCAAATCACATTGAATATATTTGTTTTATTTGGTTTAGGCTAGATACGTACTGGCAAAACATTTCAGGAGAGAAGAGAACATTACAAAAGATCTTAACTCAACCACTGAGTGTTCTGTCCTAAACTTTTCGGGTGTAGAGCCAAACTTTCACAGTAAAAACTATATATTTCTAACAATCATACCATCTGATCTCTGATTGAGACAGATTGAGACATTCTTGGCCTCGAAACTATAGTGAATAACACTTGAAGTGTTTTTGTGACATTTCTCGAAAATAGAAGTTGATAAGTTTGCAGTGTCGTGATTGGCTGATGTACTTTGTCCCCAGCCTTCCTCCGGCATGTCTGGCAGCCAAAAAAGTGACTACTGTCTGCACCGGTGAAGTGGTGGAGTGACCACTTAAGACACAGGCAGAGCCAAAAAAAAAACGGATCTCCTATGAGAAGAATACATTGTCTGCTGTCTCTTGTCATGCAGTGGTGCTGATTCACTGATAAAGGTTGTGCCAAACTCCCTTCCTGTGACACTCCTGATTAGCCAGAAATCTTGAGGATGCCTTTTTAAGACTCCCTCCCCCAGTGAGGAAGTAAAGGGACCTTAACGATAATTGTGACAAGCTGCCGACCCCCGTGCTTAGGTCAGATTTCTTCAGGATAGGGGCCACTTCCTGACCAAAAACAAACTATTCAAGTAGAATCAAAACTGTTTCAACTCTGTTATACTATCAGATAAATCATTTAATCCCCTGAGACTTATTTAGTTATCAGCTTCCTTGGTAAGGCAAATCTCACAGATAAACTGCTGGGTTTGACTGCAAAGGAGGTCTTCTATTTTTGGTGTATTGTTTGAGAGCGCATGGTAAAAAGTGGTCAAGATAAAAAAAACAAAAAAAAACCCAGACAGTATTAACACCTTGGTGACCCAACAAAATGATAGATACAAACCAAAGTTTACTCATTAAAAAACCATGCCTTATGACAAAAAAACCAAAACAAAAACGATTATGTGGAGAGAATAACAAACGATACATCCTTGTTTGGCAAGAACAACGCGTATTCCAAGTAAGCTACTGAATAGCGAAGAAAAATGGTGGTCACCAATTGATGTAGCAGCAGCGCTCCCGCTGACACAAAATACGCAAATGCATTCCTGCCAAAAGCATGACATTAACTGATGATTTCCCTCTCCAATGGTTTGTTTAGGGTCCTAATGTATCTGAGCTGTGTCAACAGCTAGTTTCACATGTCAGCAGTGTTGTATATTTAGGCCTTTTTAGCCATTTGATTGATGGTCTTAATGAGTGATATACCAGGCTTGAATTTGTATAGTGTTTATTTCTAATCCTGAAACTATGAGATCTGCAGACCCATACACATCTGGAAGATTAAACTGTGTATACTACTTGAATAATGAGTCATTTTCAGCATAATTATCTTTTTTTCATGTTTTTTTTTTTGTTTTTGTTGGAAATCTTAAACTTCTTAAACAAATCAAGGTTGATTTTTTTTCCATACTCTATACATCACTCTATTGGAAAATAGTAACATTGAGTAATTACTGTAGAGTCAAAACCTGTAATTTCACTTTAGGCTCATGTTATGCATTAATTCTAAAAACTCTCGTTTGATTTGCTAGAAATCTAAATTTAGAAAAAAGACAAGATACAATTATTTGTCTACTTTTCATTCACTGCAGTTTATTTAATGGATTTGGTAAAAAAAAAAAAAAGAAACTTTTTTACTTGAAGAAGTTGAACCCAAAAAAGTTGTATTTTTTATGCAGTTTTGTATTGCTTTCTCAAACAACAGATGGATCCCCTTTCAAATGAGAGAAAAAAATAATAATAATAATCTAAAACTTGGCTATTTTGCTTGTGGCCAAAATAAATGCCATTACAAAGAATGCTGGCACTTCTTTGACCTAATTCGGAGCAGCTTCCCTCCACTTTTAGGGTTTACTGCTTGTCAGAACGTTGATGGATCACCCTTGACATCCTCCTCTTCCCATTTTTCACTGGCTTTTCTCCAACAGAAACCACAGACAGACATTGGATACAGTCTCGCAGATTCAAAATTATTTTGTGACCAAATTGCAGCGAAAAAGGAAATCCTTCTCAGGGTGTATTAATTAAGTGGATAATATTTGTCAAATTCAAAATATTTTTTAAATGTAATAACTATAGATTAAGCCATTAACTGGGGGGAAAATAGCAACATCAACTAGAATCTGGCTGTAACAGATGGCCTGATCCCCCTCCCACTAAGCTGTGATCTGACCACCATGGAATGAGTCCAGGATAATGAAAAAAAAATAAAGAAGACACTACAGCTACTTAAGGACTGTGGTGAGAGAATGTCGGCAACAACCTCCAAAGAACCCCAGAAGAAAAAAAGTAAAGGAAACCTAAGAGAATTGAAAACAAGGGGCTAAAATATTGATTTTCTCTTCCTTCTAGAAATTACAGGAGTCATTTTTTTATGTGAGCTGGTAATATTTACAAACAGCTAGGAAGTTGTGGGTCATGCCTTGGTTTTCATGCTTATGGTGTTTTCTTTGGGTACTCCAGATTGGAGTTTCCTCTCACAGTCTACAAATGTATATGTAGCCAGAGTAAATGGCAGTTATTATAGATGATTGCTTAAGAAAATGTTCACTGTCGAGAGAATTTGACCATGTATACTGCAGGCGAAAGAGGAAAAACAGTTATTTGTGGACTTAGTAGAGTATGCATGCTTCAAATGTAGTGAGCGCATGCACAAAGCCACCTCTTGAGTCTTATGTAAACATTGGAAGCAGAACAGATGGGTCTGAAATCAAAGGTCGTGCTGTCATATCACAAATGGACTTATGATGCTGACATATGCAGCAGCTCTTTAGAGCTTATGAGTCATGTTGTCTAAGGTGGCAGCTAAATGTTTGCCTTGTTTGTAATCTACAGTGCTTAGTGTCCTTAGGGAGGCACTACAAACAGTGTCTGAGCATATAAGCGCTAACCTCAGCCACACATGAAGCATTTTAACTGTAGCCATATGAAGGGCTAACAGCACCTGAAGATCCAACCTGAATAAAAATCACTTATGACACCAGATTCTGAAAGATTAAAGTCTACTTTCATCAGAAAAAAAAATAAATTCTTGTAGCTTGTTTAATTCTTCCGTAATCAGCAGTTGAATAGAGCAAGTTTTACACAAATTGCCAGTTCCTGAGCAAAAAGCTGAGAAAACAGGCTTTTTCTAAAAATAAATCTCTCAGTGACTTTAAAGCAATTATTTTTTTTGCTTTATTGAAAACTATAACATCTGAACATTGGTTTCCTTCTAAAAAAAATAACAACAACACTGGAACAAGACTTATGATGGCAAAATTATTATAATTTTGCTATTTGACTCACGTTTGACTCCCCCCGTCAATCACACAGACGTAACTTCCTCTTCCTCCCGACATGCAGAGATGACCCGTTTGGCCCGGTTTGTTGATGGTTTCATCTCATGATCGCAACATTATCGATAATCCACTCAGGTCCACACATGTTCTGTGTTAGTATGTGGTGCTGTGAGCTGCTGGATACGTCAAAATATCACTTCATAGCGCCATAATCTCTCTTGTCCCTGCTTCTCCCTCCTTAGCTAATGGTAGCATCAGTGGCTAATCTCACATCTAAAGGTGCACTGCTGCCACCTTCAGGGCACCAGTTGGTCACTACATCACACTACAGCTTAGATATTGATGAGGGACCTCCGCCAGGGTGTATTCTAGTGATCTCCATGATAAAACGCATTTGACGAGTTTTCTTGTCAATGGCACTGAGTGTTTGGATTTGAAATGACAAATTATCTCGTCAATGGCACAAGGAGTCACGAGGAAAACAGGGACCATGGGACAAAAACGCAGTAGCACGCGAGGAGGGTAACAATAGCTGAGTTTCCAAAAATAAAAAAATAAAGTATAATTGCGCTTCCATTGAAGGTTGTTGTGGGCAGGAGCCTCTTAGCTTTTGTGAAATCTCATCTCGCGAGACTTCGCTGCAGAAATTTGATGCTTCAAATCCCTAATGGGTGATTGACAATTTCAAATTAAGAATTAATTAAATACCATCAATCAAAATATGAACCTACCTATCTGAAACGCTGGTCTATGAGCAAGGCTATATATTGTGGTACGTAGGCAGCTATTTAGTAGTTTACTGGTTGAATGCTCAGGCCAGGTTTATTTGAAGGCCCTACAAGTCAAGATGGAAGTCATGAATGCCTTTAGGTATTACACAGACCACCCACAAATCCACCAGAATAAAGAAAATCTTATACCTAATGCAAAATTTCCTGAGAACTGGAACTTTGGTCTTGCCTTTACACAAAATTTAACCAAGGTATTGTCTATCTGTAGTAGGCTGCCACACAAAACCGACACAATACGAGGTAAAACATTAGCCGATAGCCCTGATTCGGTGTATCTACAATGTAGGATTCAACCTTCGTCAACATGTATTCTTAATCTCTTTTACAAGGTCATGCTATAATCTGCAAGAAAGAATGGATAGTAGAAACTCGCACCTAATCCGAGCACATTATGGTGTATTAGAAATAACTATTCAACAAATGTAGGGAATTACCTCTAAATAGCTACCTTCTATTGGGATTTGGTAAGCTTCCACATTGTGTTAACAGATATTATATTATAGCAGGAGTCAAAAATCACAGAGAATGTAAGAAGAAAAAAATGTAGCTAGAAAATGGCGAACTCTAATAAATATCTGATACGGATATGAAGACTCATTTCTATCTACAGAAACATCCCATTTAGTACTTCTATAGACTTCCATTATGAGGTGAAATAAAAACAGTTTATTGAAGGGCATCCTTTTTTTTCTTCTTTGATTTGCGCTTTATTTGCTTCAATGCTCACAATGTTTGGTCCTTATCTTTGATGGAGCTGCAGCTATTAGCGCTCTACATTAGTCTGAACTGGAGGGGCTCTACACAAAGACCCAGACACAAAATGGCTTTACAGTTGATAGTTTTGAGTGTTGTGCTTGTCCTTTAGGTGATTCCTCCCACAGTCCATTGACATTTAGCTTTGGTTTGCTGGAAACGAAAAGATGCCTGTAGGTGTGAAGGTGAACCTGTCTTCTCTGTGGGTTAGCAGTGTGATAGATTGGCAGGTGCTTTCCATGCATTATTATCTGGTGCGTGCTGAGATAAGATTCAACCTTACATAACCCCCAAAAAGGAGAAAAAAGATATGGTAAAAGTGATGGATGAGTTTGGACATAAAATTCTAAGTCACAGAAAGAGTGAGCGAGTCTTTATCCCAAAATGTTGAAACCAAAATTAAGTTGTCACTTGTGTCAATAATCATTGCTTTAAAGCTGTGATAGATGAGCAGGGGTGCAATGGAAAAGTGTGCAACTTTAATAAGTTGATCTAAAATAATCCAGCAAATTGTTTGATGCAAAATGCTACCACTGCCTTCAACGTTCATAGACTGTAAATAAATACACCTGCTAGTCTTTAAATGGCAATAGATAGAACAGAAAGGCTTGAAGGTGCTGTAAATTCTTTAACCCTTCTATTATCTTCACATATTACTAACACATTTTAAAATGTGTTCTCCTCTACATCACGTTCACTGTGAAAGAGCTGTTCCAAAACCTCACTGACAGTAAACTTTTTTCCGAGACGATCTTTTCAAGAGAGAGAGAGAGATAGCTAGCAGATTGCAATACACACAGAGCACAATGACAGAGCTTTTATGTTTGTTCCTCCCTTAGTTTGCATGCACTGCAAATGTCCACACACAGACAGACACGTTTTACACAATTAAAACAGATCACAAATGTGTGCAATATGCGTTCAGCCTATTTGAAAAATATCATGATAATTGTATGCCTAATCAATTGTACCATCATCTTAGGAAAAGTTATGAAAAAACCCAAAGTGAACTTATTTTTTGAATGAAAAACATTGAATGGGGTCACACTGACCCCAATGATAATAGGAGGCTTAAGTGACTTTTGTACAATTAGTGAAGATAAATATAATGTAGCTCACTAAAGCCTAAAAATACTGGACTAGAGCTTTGTTTGTGTAATTGGAAAGGCTATATCTGCATATTTACCTTTTGTTACAACAGCAAATTTGCTGCAGTTGAACATAGTCTTTAATGTAGGTAACAGATGGGCTGATGCTGTGTGCCTCGGCAGATGCTCCAAACATGGAGAGGAAAATCTGAAGCGTCTCTCAAAACAAGGCAGATAACACTGAGAAGAAGAAGAAGAAGAGAGAAAAAATATCTGCAATGTTGTGATTGTGTTGAATATTCATGAAAAGCAAACACAAACAGTTTGCTGGTAAATTTTCAACTCAGCCGTGATTTCGAATTTCAGTTTTTTGTTTTTTGCTCCATTTTTGTGGGGGAAACATATTCAATTCTTGTTTTTCTTAAAAATGAAAAATATGTTTATTTCGTGAGAACCTCTTTTAAATTATTTGGATTGTTAATTTATGCTGATTAACTGTTTTCCTCGTAATTATGCACAGTAATTTGGAACATCATTTTTTTTTCTTGAGATATTTTTTTAGTGGCAAACTTTAATTTGAACACATAACCCATAACACAGGTGACACAAGGGGGAAAACAGTGCATATTGCGCTTCTTCAGGTGGTGATATGACATGCTTTATATATGGAGGAAATAAAAGTAAAGTGATGGGTTGAAATGAGGGCAAAGCCTCTGGTGAACCTCCCATGATCGGAGCTCAGATGGTGAATTTTAGAACAAGGATAAAAGGTCTCAACAGGGGTCTGAGTGCACAGGAAACCATCTGCAGGTCTATCAAAAAATGGCAAAAAGAAATCTGCTGAGGTGGGCTCATCTACATTCCCCTGACACTGTGCGAGACCCGCAGAGAACTGGACAGGACATAAGAAGCTGTAAATGATTTTCTCAGCACCGCGGGACCTCAGGAGGAAATGACCAGATAGTTTGAGATAAAGGCAAAAGTGTTTCAAAAGCCTCAAGAGCCAAGATGAGGTGAATTACAATCTAAAGATAGTGTGGCAAGGGACAAAAGGGAATCAGAATGAAGCCAAGGACAGGAAATAACATTTCTTCATCATTTTGTTGTCATTTATGTGCAGCTAAATGACATGACCTGATGGTGAGGTCATTTATTTGCAAACTAATGTAGAAATAAATGAAGAGCATCGAATACCTGAGGAATAGTTTTTGACGCATGATTCTTTTCTGAAAACTGAAAAATCTATTCACTATATTCTGTCTATCAATATTTAACTTGGCTCACATATCTATTAGCTCTCTGGATATTGACAAAACTTGCACCCGACAGCCTCTATATTCTAACCTAACAAACCTAAATTGGAGAATTGCTGAATAAACGTTGCTTGTAATCATATACATATTTTATTCATGTAATGATACACAATTAAAGCCTATTCCTTCTATGTCAGCGATTCCACATGATTCAAAACGAGGGTCCAATAAATATTTGAAATATGGCTCTGAATTCAGGTTATTTCAGTTCAGGTGTTTCTTTTAATCCATACTTTCATACTAATACAGCACAATACATATAAGAAACATAACAATAAAACATGTATCAACAACCACACATAACAGAGTAAAATCATAAAACCAATTAAAAGCAGGGCCTATTAGTAAAGAAGGAAATTAAAATATACAAACTCAAAACCACATAAAATTATGCAGCCAACCTTTTCTCAGGAAAGACTCTACATTTGATATCTTTACAATGTGATTAAGGCATTGTCAGTGTCACTGTTACATAACTGAAACAGTAAGAATTAATATTCATACATTTTCTCACCCATCTGAAAAAGCTTTGTTACTTGTTCATGTTCAGTTGATTTTCGTTTGATTCTAATATTAGAAATAATTTACATCTTATATAGTTCCATGCAATTTCCTTCCTTTTTTTTTTTTTATCTCAAAGACAAGTGACATGTCACAACTTTAATTACGGTTTTCTTTGTTAGATGGTAGCTAGCAACACACATTTATAATTCCATTACATGTTTATAAGTTGGGGTGTTTGAACCTACGATCCCTGCACAGAAATTAAACCTTGGTAGCCAATCATCTATAGCAGGGGTCTGCAACCTGCGGCTCTGGAGCCTCATGTGGCTCTTTGACTCATTTGCAATGGCTCCCTATCGCATTAAAAAAAAAAATAATAAGAATTAATTGTTTTTTCTTACAGAAGGTATTGGTGACTAATGACATTAACTTCAAATAGAATTGTGATAAAACAATTTGTTAACCTAAAAATAAATCATATACGTTACCTCCTGAAACCTCTACAGACCATCAAGTTACCAGGTTTTAAATCCATGGTAAGATAACTAACACAAAGAATATTCTATATAGATTTTTTCTTTTTAAATTTAGTTTAATATCCAGGTGAGATTAGGCAAAATGGCTCCATTGAAAGTATAGGTTGCAGACCCCTGATCTATACCTATATGGACCCAGCTAAGACTATCCTAGCTGAGCAGGTGGGTTACAAATCGCATAGTTCTTCATGCTGTATGCACCCAGTATTTTCTCCAGTCCACAATAAATCCTGGCCCAACACTTGGGTCCTTTCTGTGTGTAGTTCTCACGTTTTCCCCCATACTTCCTCCCACCGTCCAAAAAACATGTATGTCAGGGTAAATGGTGACTTTAAATTGTTCACAGGAGTAAATTAGAGTGTGACTGGTTGTCTGTCTTTTTTTGAATGCCCTGTGAGGGACTGGCACCCTGTTAAGGGTGCAGGCTACCCCTGCCAAGCTCTGAGAGAATGCATTATTAGGCAAAGCCAAAATGCTAATATAAGGAAAACATAAAAAGATGCCCTAAATACCGAGTCACTGCTGCTAATTGACACAAGAGATTGTTCAGCCTGCAGATAGGAACACTAATGATACAAATGTAAAGGTACTCATATAGGATAACAAAAACTCTTATTTACATATGTATTACAGGCCCTTCACAGACACATTATAACAGACATGAGTTTTGGCTCAAACCCACAATCTTCCAAATGTGAGGCAGCGTTGCCACCCACTGCCCCAAAGAGCAACCCTTGAGACATAGACTATTTTGCAACTACACACATGGGTTCATTTGTAATAAACACAAGCTTGGGAAGCTTCCTGCTATAGACTTGTGTGTGTAACGTAGGTATAAACTTACAGCGATTTTGATTCGTTTTCTTCCGCATGCTGCTGTGCCCTGATGGCAGAGAGTTGTGTATTCACTACATTAGATGGTCGACAGTCACGGCAATGAAGAGTTTTCTTTAAAAACAAAGCCTAAAGGAGACATGAAGGAAATATGAACATGTCATTATCATGTTTGCTGTGTCACAGTATCCTGAACCGGTTGCAAGCCCGGCATTAACATCACAAGCAGGCTGTAGAAGAAAGAACACCTACAAAGACATTCTCAAAACACTGACCGGTGATCTGTGTGGACTCCCCACATGGCAGTGTTACTTTACTAGTGCAATGGATGACAAGAGGTGTCTCATCTTAGCGAACGCTGATTTAAAACTGATATTGTACATATAAGCCTTTTCACACTCTCGGAAAGGTGGAGAATACACAAAAATTGTCACGGTGTGGTGTGGGTGTGGACCCTAATGCAAGGAGAGATGGAGGAAGAACGCAGGCATAGCATTCTCGGAACCAATCCATGTTCATTCCAACAAAACTAAATTCCAAAAAGGCAGCGTGAAGAAACCAGGGAACAAAACGCAGCAGGACAAGAGGAGGGTAGACAATGACGTAAGACATTAACAAAGATCCAGCAAACACACTGTGGCCAAGCACTCAGCTAAATAGTGGAGGAGGCCTGATTGGGAATGGGCCACACCTGGGTGGAAACATGAGGGACCTAATCAGTCACCAACCAAGCACACAGACATCACTGGGGGGGTGGAGCCACAAGCAGGAATACCTGAAACACAGACAAGAGTTAAACACAGAAGGCCAGACTGAAACAGAATAAACAAAGACACAGAATAACTTAAAGAGGACCCCAAGGGCTAAATAACAGAAACCAACCTGACAAAAATATTTAGTCTCAGTGTGCTTCAGGTTTTTGTCAGGTTTTGTAGGTTCCAAATGCATCTTGGGGAACTCATCAGTCATCACCCTAATCCTACTAATAGTATATAATGGACAGTATATACTCTATGAGTTTGTAGTGTATAGTACGGAGTGTGCCATTTCAAACACAGCCATTGTCTTTATTTGTCTACATGAAACACTTGAAAGCTAAAGATGCTCCATGTCACTCAAACATTTTCATGCTCAAACAACCGTTTCAAATGATTCACATTTTACATCTATCTGTTTAGTGATGAATTCAACAATGGCCACAAAATTAATGAAGCAGTACAGTGAAGTCATTTATTTAAAGGAACAATAGGGAACTTCCAATACATTAATTCATTTGTATCACACAGCTGTGAGAGCATGAAGCCATAGTGAACAAAGCTGTTTTTCTTTTTCTTTTTTTTTTTTTAACTGTAAATAAAATGTATCTAAAGTGTTAATTTAGACTGTAATGGAATAATTATGTGTCTACAAAGTTTCCTCACAGTGTGTTTAAGTAACACTGGTTATCAAAGCTGGTTACATCTCCTAACATTCACACTGTGTGTATTTGCCTGAAGCACAAATTCCACTTATAATATGTAAAATAAATGTAACACAACGAAAACATTATATTTCCTCACTTTATCCTCTTGTTAAATCAGGCATAGGAATAAATGACACTCTTCTGTAACACAAGACATATACAAACGTGGAGATATGCACAAATAACATGACATGTATGGAAAAACGACTTAAGTTGCATCAGAAATGTACCTAATTAGGACAGCTGTTGTAATAATCTGTAGTTCCTTTTCCTTATTTTCCAACTGCCAACATTCAAAGTTAATGGAAGAGATGACGTCGAGCACTTGCTATTGCGAAAGGATCTATTCAATGAAACCCTTTTAAAGGGTTAAAAAAAAGAACATTCTTTCCACACTGATGACTGTGTTCATCTATGTAGAGTTTTTTCTCGTATGGGGTTGAGCTGGTGGTGATAATAGATTTCAGATTTTCATTTGAAGACAACTGACCTTGTATTTAAGGCAGTGGATTTGAGACATGCTAAGCTGCTGGTGGAAAGGAAGAAAATGTCAAGAATGACTCGTGTTTGATGAGGAATGAGCTGAAAAGTAAACCGAACAGAGGGAAAAATATTCCTCATGCACGACATTGCATTTTAATTAACTGCATTCTCAACCAGTGGGGGGATTATGATAGTCCATTTGTCTTGGCCAGGCCTTCACTGTTTGGGAGATATTCTGTCTGTGCGTCTGCACCATGCAAAGTTAAAAGCAATGCTGGCGACGGCTGCAAGTCATTTGTCTCTTCTAACAGTGGTTCACTCGACCTCAGCTTTAGTGAATGATACATTATTGCCATCACGTTGGCCTTGTTTAATTATGTCCTTGTAGGGGGTCTTATCTATCATCAGAAACTTTACCATGTCACATACTGTGTTTGACATAATACGTCAAAACACATTTCAACAATAAGCTAATAAACAGTGTGGTGTCTCGATAGCTAATCCATTGATACTGTAGTGTACATCTTATTCTGTCTATGGAATACATGTGTTTTTTTGGCAAATAGATGAAATATATTCTGATAGATGGCTATAAAGATCATCCTTTTCAATTTTTATGACTGATTTTGATTTAAACTGCCTTTTTTTTTACAGTCTTCAGAGTAGAATTGCACAAAGTACTCTTTGTGCAGCTTTATAACATGCACATTGACTTAAAGTCTCACACATTCAAAGAAAAGATATGGATTACACAGCAGACGTGACAGTAACTGATTACAAGTTACTGTAATTGTGTTGCTTTTATGGGTACTTGTACATTTTTGAGTATATTTCTGAATCAGTCATTTTACTTGTACTTAAGTACATTTTAAAAGAAGTAATTAGTTACATTTCTACACCCAATTGTTACTGAGTTGTTTTAAAATGGTTAACAGACATTGTGAAACTACAACAAATGAAATGACCAGACAACAACCAAATGCATCACATCATAGCCGACCAATGAGATTAAACTTAATGCACGGCACCAAACCAGCATTGAATCAAGGTTATTTTCTCAGTTTTAGAGTTCATAAATGTATCTATAGTTAAAGCCTGATATATATATATATTAATTGAATTAATTAATGTTATTTTATTCCAAAAAATATTGTACATTTTTGACAAACCTTTTATTTTATCCAGTTTCTATATGAGATGTTTACTGTATGCAAGGGAACCGTGGCAAGATTTATGACCAAAAATAGACATGTGGCGGTGGTCCAATATAATTCCGTTAATTAAGTTATTTGAGTTCAATCTTTCTCCACATGTTCCGGCTCCTTATCAGTTCTACAGCTAAATGAATAAATCTCATATTGTGATTTTAGAACAACTTACATTAAAGGCAGTACGGTTGCTGTATCAATATACCGACATTCTATCCCTATGCAGCGCCCCTATTTGGCCAGTTTAGGTCACGTGATAGGTCAGTCATTGGCCAGTTTAGGTCACGTGACTAAGACTAAACCTAATCCTAAACCTAACTCTAACCCTAACGCTAAAGAATTGTTGCGATATTGGGTTATAACCCTAACCCCAAGACGCTACGTACTTGCACTCTGGTAGCCGTATCAATAGCACCTGGGTTTGTCCGTACGGCAACCGTACAAATAGATACTTTCTATATTTAATGTATGAGCACTCTTTTGGAGGAGCTATTCAGTTGTCCAAAAAGCACAACTTTGATCTGTGCACAACAGTGAGTTAAAGCGTCCCAAGGACATAAAGGCAATGTATTAGAATGAAGGAGGATTCAAACATCAATCCTTCAAGTTATTGAATGACCTGCTCACTCTTTCCAGCCAAGTAACATGATTTAAGTTTCCCTAGGCTCCGACACTCAGGATACAAGACAGAATAAAATCCTGGAACTGTCTACTGATCAGTTAGAGATCTTTACAGACTGAAGGA
The DNA here is from genome assembly GCF_900634775.1 of Gouania willdenowi. Classification (NCBI taxonomy): domain Eukaryota; kingdom Metazoa; phylum Chordata; class Actinopteri; order Blenniiformes; family Gobiesocidae; genus Gouania; species Gouania willdenowi. The sequence goes on along the minus strand of NC_041047.1, from coordinate 16,729,898 downwards.
CCAAGTTTAAAAAAAAATGTATTTAAATGTTTCTTCTTTCAAACACTTTAAAACTGGCCAATGTAGAGAAAATGTTTCATTCATTCTTTTTTTTCATCTCCTATGCTCGTCTTGTTCGAGAATCTGTTTGACCATTTCCCAGCAGACATGATGTGCAAAGCGAACAGGAAACCAGTACTGTATGTCTGAGAGCTATAACACAGACAGATGATCACAAGCACAGACCTGTACACTACTAAGGCCAGTTTAAGGTTTATTGGTGTAGGACAACCAACCATGCACTACCCATACTCATTGAGTAGATCTGTTATCCCCGTGCAGCAACTTAAGGACATCTGATGGTTTTTAATAAACTTGTTACAAATCTGGTCTGACTTTATGACTAATAAGTAGTAGCTGCAGGACATTTTCTTCGCAGAACAAAAAGTAAAACACAAGAAACCAAACAAATGAAAGAAACATGGGTTTATTTAATTGTGCACACTCTGGGAGCTTGGTGTTTGCTCTAGTTTACATGATCCAAAGATCACATTGGCTATTTCTTATTTGTAAGCATTCCTCCTGCATACTGTATGCAGCTATTCAACAACTGCACTTAATGATTCCTTTTCTATCTTTTGTTTCTTAATAATGAATTCCATTCTGTGTTTCTTTGAGAATATATTTCTGAGCAGCCCAAATGCAACACATATGTCATAAAAACAAAGATGACTTAAAAAAAAAGAAAAGTGACTGATAGTTTGTCCTTATCTCTGTTCAGGAGTAAAATAAAGCTGCACTTGGAGTTCACCGTCTAACTCAATCTCTCCGTGGATGACTAATGTGTTGCTGGGATGGGAGCTTTGCAATGTGTGGTGAGATCTCCCAGGGCCTTTGTGGCTCTCACATGCTGGACATCTCCATTGAGACAGTAAAGAATAGGTGGTCACTAGGTATGAAAACAATGAAACAGATCTCAGGCTCCGGAACAATTGCTGGAGCTGTCACAGAGTGACAGAAACTGTAATTAATGATATTTTCTATTTTCACGGAAGAGAATGAGCATCTGACATGAGCGTTATTAATGAGTGCTGCCTTGTTGAAGGGGAATAATGGCAGTTTATTAGCAGTAAGACAAATTTGAAAGATCGACCTCCAACAAAAGGTTTAGACACATTGAAAAATGGGGACAATCTGCTCCGAAGATCTGATGGGAGGGAAATCTCAAATGCAACAAAAATGTCTGTATTGCAATCTCTCTTTTTCTTTTTCCTCTCAAACCTAGCAATAAAATAAACCTTTTCCACTATTTTGTCTCAATATTTTTTATCTTAAACGGGGCCAGTTATTAGCAAAGTGCAATTGAGAAAGATATTTATCAAACCCTCTATGTCTGTAATTAATCAACAAAAACTAGTGGACGAGTGCAGAAGTTTGCTTTGCTTCACTGGCAAAAGATTACATCACCCTATAGTGAGGGTTGTTATTATATATATATTTCTGATGTTTAATGTATTCATTACATCTGCTCATGGGACAAAATAATGTGTTTTTTTTTATATCACAGAGTCGGTTTGTAATGAGACCCTATTTGAAGAAACATGAGGGAGCTCATCTTTTTTATTTGTTTATTTAATTATTGAATATTCACCACTTTATGAATTCATTACAATAATTTGTGAAGGAGCTCATTCAATATAATAGACCAATAAAAGAAGTAAAAAACAAATTGGATGATAATTAACATATTTGAACTGGAAAAAACGATATATTATAATAAGGTGTAAACTGATAGATTTAGTCCAGGATGAGTTTTGCAGGCATTTTATGAGCAAGATTTCCTCAGATTCCAACACATTTGTGTGGTGTATTCTGGCAACGCTTCAACAGAAACTCTTTTCCTTTTCTCTCGACTGAGATTTAGCTTGCATGTGATAGGAGAGGCACATGCCGCTGAATAGAAGAATTTGATGATTCCCAGAAATGAACTGAGACCCCCTCCCCAAACCTATATTCAGTTCCTGTAATTGATTCTCATCCAGCAAGTTTGACTGTATTATGTTTGTTTGAAAAGTTAAAAGAATCCAGCTAATTTCTCCCCAACCAGGCAATACTTAACCACAGTAGAGTGGCCACTTCAAGCTTTGTTGATGTATCCAAGTGAGGCAGTGCAGCCCAGCTGCAAAAACTGATCAAAAGAGAGAAGGGGAATGTGATATCAGTATCAAGTGCCACAGTGAGTGACTCAGACAAAAACATTGCAAAAAAATCATCATTATTCAACACTTCCTTTACCCATGTTTGGAAGTGAATATATCTGTTTCTAAAGCAGCTGCGTGCATCCATAAATGGTATTGATTCATACTTTAACCAGCGTTATAAGGCTCTTCTCCTTTTTGCATCCTCTTATTGGTAATATGCTAATGACATCCGCTGTGATTAGCGATTTTCTTCTAATCTTTATTCCGTGGTGGTCTGAGCAATCACAGAGGTAGAGCTGTGAGATTTATTGCAGAGAGCTTCTTCTCTCTGCTCTTCCCGTCTTTCCCGATTTGATTTGATTTGAATAATAAACCCAAAAAATCGGATTCAAATGCCACTTTAGTGCCTAATGTGGTGATTCAGGAAACACTCACAAGGGAAGTTTATTCCCCCCTTCATGACCTAACTAAATAGGTGTTTAAAGAAGGAAGTTCCTGGTTCAGCACTAATGCTTTAAATGATCATTTCTGGGATTTGGAAGTGTTTAGACTACAGTGATTTAATTTGATTTTTCTCCAGCTTTTAGCACCTTTTATGTCATCACTAGCATCAAACAGGCAAATTAGATGCACAAACTGTAACAATAACATGTAAAAACACACCGATCTTTTAATGCAGAGATGGCAACTTCTATCAAATGTGACTGTCTGATCCGAGGGCCACATTATCAACATTTATTTTAGCATTTAGAATAATAACCAATGGGAGAATGAATACAGGAAGGAACAAAGGCTTTTTTCTTTGTAGTCCTTTTGTGTGGGTTTTCTTGGTTTTCTTGGTTTCTTTTAGTTTTTAGACCATTCTTGTCAATATTTTGTGTTTTTTTAGAGTCATTATGTGTGTTTGTGTTAGTGGTGTCTTTTTGTGTGTTTTTCTGTAATTGTGTGCCTTTCTATGCCATTTTGCTCAATTTTGTTGGCATTTTGTGTTGTTGAAGTCCTTTTGTACATGTTGTTGTTTTCTGTTTACATGGTGGTTTAGTGTGTGTGTCTCTTTGTTATCACTTTGTGTACTTTTGTTGACATTTTGTGCATTTTGCTGTGGTTTTCTGTGTTTCTGGAGTTTGTGTGTTATTAGGCTTCATATAATTTCCAATTCCTGAATTAAAATTTGGACTTGGGGGCCTTACATGTGGCCCCCGGGCTGCCAGTTTCCTTTGTCTGTATTAGAGCGTTGCAGTTCTGCAGGTTTTTCCGTCCGTAACCCCTAAACTGTGTTTTACACATGAATGGATTATTTGAATTTCCTTTTAACTTTTAGCAATGAAAAGAAAAAAAGGATTCAGCAGGAAATGATCCACACAGGCTGAAAGTCATTTAATACTCCTCCTTAGTATATTAGCAACACATAATTTTAAAGTTCACCCCCCAAAGCTCAGTACCGAAAGGAGGCCTAGTATTTATTCCAGTAATTCAAATATTTTCAAAAGTTTCTCTTGAAGTCCACCTGTCATAAAATGTCTTTGAATAGAGACACCACAGGGGGCAGTTACTGGTGTGAGTTTGCACTGAAATTCACCTGGAAGCCTTCTCTAATTGGCAGCCATCTCATTTGGCTTTGATACTGCACGCCTTAATCTGCATGAGCAGAGCAGGCCATTGTCTGGGGAGGAAATACAGGTGAGTAACAATCTAATCACCAAAGAGAGCGCGAGCATTGCTGCGGGAGAATACAGAAGTTCAACATAATGGCGTAAAGCAACTCTGAAATAGTGTCAATTACAGCGTGTGTATTCATAAAATACTGGACACCTATGCATTGCTTTATCTTAACTTGTCAGTAACGGCGTTATATAAAAAGGTAATGTGGGCAGTAAAATCCGACTCAAGACAGCGAGATCCAAAGACCCTCTAATTAAGAACACTATCTCAGCGACAACATGGGGAGTGATCTAATGGTGAGTGGTCATGCATGTTTTCACCTAGAGTGTGCTTTATCTAGCACTGCCTCGCAGCGGGGCCTCAGACAAACCTGTCTATTGCTTTACTGCTGAGATATAGACTTAAAAAAACAAAAAAAACACAGGCTCTAGCAAGCGGGTGAAGCACTGTTAGAAGTTGAGTGAAACAAATGGGCAAAGTGTGAATGCTTGGCTATAGAAACTCTACAGTATGAAGAATCGTGGGTTTGTTTTGGATTTTGATACAGATCTGCAACCGCGCATGGTGTGGCAATAGCCGTCCCGCTGTCGACAGAAACAGACCTCCTGCGTCTTATTGATTGAGCGAAGAGCACAGTCATGCTAACAATGCTGCACAGGGTTCACCCTGCCCTTGGCAGTTACCTGTGTCCTATCACAGGAACGCATGACATGATATGAGATGAGATGAACAGTTTTTTTGTGTTATAACCTCTTGAGGTACAATGTTAAAGGGGACTGAATCAAATCAAAACAATACATTTTCAAATAAAATAAGTCATAGAAAAGCATGTTACCTATCCACATTTAGTTACAACACATATGTGCATCTGTGCAACCCAAACGACAAAGAAAGCTCACCTAAAAGAAAGTTATTAGTAAACTTTACAAGTTGTAGGAATGAGAGTCAATTTAAAAGCTGTATATGCAATAAATAAAAAAATAAAATAAAATAAAAAAATCAATTTTAATAGTACGCTTGTGGAGGTCGACATGTTTGACTGTGATTACTCAAGGACGTATATACGTAAGGTAAGTGCAACATTAAATATCCATCTACTGTAATTGTCCTGATCTTTTTAACAATAATCTCATAATGTCCAAGGAACTGGAACTGGATAATAACTTAATTACTAAAATGATGGATTGAAATGTTTTTCCACAACAGTTTTCACCATAGAGATGCATAGGACCATCCATTTGTAGGCGATTATAATGTGAAGAGAACATGATATGTAAAAGGCGATGCCCACATATAGAGATATTAAGAATATTCAATGCTGAAAGTTGACAGAAATGACTCCATTGATAATTATTCTGACACAAATCAGTAACAAGCTATTATTTTTCAATTTTAGACCTGTCATCTAAAGTGCAATGAGTTTGTGTATACACACACACACACACACACGTACCCTATGAATATATATCTTGTGTTTTACAATACATTACAGCAATAGTAAAGTATGTACAAACTATACACTATGATGAGTACAATCTAAATAAGTTCACATATTGAATTATAGAGAAACCCGATATAAACAAGATATTGTCCCAATAAATATTCGAACTAATAAAGACATTCATACATTATGCAAAAACATAAGAAATGTCAAAATGAGCACAAATCCATGCAGCTTGAAGCAAATACAAGCTTTAAAGGATTTTTTTTTTTTTTGATTATTGATTGTTTGGTTGTTATTTAAATTAAATAGTTGCGGGGTATGGACGTGCTATTTGTTGAATGAAAAAAACAAATATTGCATGATTTTCTGTATGAGTGTTGTATATTGTATAGAGTAGATTTTTTATTCAGATAAAAATTGTGCTGGATTAGATAAGCTAATACTCCTTTTCACTCATCCAAACAACGATGCTTAAGAATTCAAAGATGCAAGTTAATATTTATTTCAATTTCTAGATGGTTGGTATTTAAATTTTTTTTAAAAAATTTGTTTTGAAGTTGTAATTTACTTGACTTAAAAAGAAATCAAACGGAAAAAATATATACTTTTTCTTTTTTTAATATGCAGCGCCAAATACAAGTCATTTCATGACACTCAAAATCAAATATAAAATAAGTAAGTTATTAAAATATACACATGATCCATGTAAGCAAGCATCAGCAACAATGGAGAGGAGAAACTCATTTTTAACAGGAAGAAACCTCCAGCAGAACCAGAGTCATGGGCATCTGCCAGACTGGAAGAGGAGAACACACATAATACACACAGATACTGAAGAACATCAAAGTATCACAAACTGGTGGTCCAATAAATTATTTTATAAAGCTAAAGGCACTGAGAGCTCCTTGCTTCAACAAGTAGAATGGTTTCCTGTAGATATTCATCCCACTTTGGATGCGAGTGAGTTTAAAAGTGATTTCTTTGGGCTTTGTCTGTTCTTCTTCTACCATAACTGTAATCATTTCAGAAAATCTATCAAACTCGAGGGACCCTCACTTACAAACTGTAACTGATTGACTGAGTTTACCGCAGTTGCATTGAGCATGTTGATTTATTGACCAACCGAATAGCAAATAGCAAATAAAGAACAGTGAGATGGAAGAAAGGTTCAGGATGACCATCTTATAAGAATTACTCCCTAGACAGGTTATCAACCTCCAGTCTATTCTACAGCCCACACTCTTAAATCCATAATATAATATACTTTAAATAAGCACCACCGTGTTGCATGTTTTGCAGAAGGTTAACTTTGTCAGACATCCGCGCAACATTGTATTGGTGTGTCATGACTCATCTGAGGGCTGAAAAATGGATTTAGTTAAGTGCAGGAAGTATTATGTTGAGCTCAGGGCAAAGTGTTCTGTTGAGTTATAGCAGTCGATTACCCATTGCTCTGGTCTGGGTCTACGTGGGGTATTTGTTTACACCAAAGGAAATGAAACCATTCCATTTAACTGCACTGATTATTGGTCTTCTTTGCCTTATTCCTTAATATATGTAAAATGTTTCCCACTGCTGGAACGGCTCCCCGCGCTTTAACCACAGCAGAAGGAGAAAAAGACGAAAATCCAGAGAAAAGGAAATAAAAAAGGTGTGCATTACATGAAGCATTGCAGAGAAACCCTGCTTCCCATTATGTCTTTACAACTGAGTGACTTTTTATGCAGAGGTGCTGATGCAATTAGTCGCTCCTCTCCTCAAAGTGTGCCGTTTCGTGCTTGGGTTTCAAAGAGTCAAAGAAACACTATCTTTCTCCAATTTCAGGGGATCTGTGCTTAATTTGGCCCTCCTTTATCTAATAGTCCTTCTTTTTTGAACGCCATGTGGTTTGCTGTCAGTAGAATCCAAATAATAGACCACAATGGTCAGCAGCAATGGGGCCCACAGACTGATGGCTTATCTACGATAGCGCCACTTTTTTTTTTTTTTTTTATGTCCAACTCTAACAAGTTTATTTGTGAGAATCCCCAGAGCAGCAGTGATCCTTATCTCTCTCTCGGGCTGAGAATACAAAAAAGTATCCGTGCTGCAAGCGACAGGAGAATTATAGGAACGAAAAAGCAGCTTTTTTTTTTTATTTAAACAATAGCAGTGTGTGCAGTGAAGCTTTCAAATTGAACACAGAAAACTGTTTTTTCCCAGCTTTATCTCGATCACTCAACAACAGAAAGCTCCACATTTGGGTTTTTTTTTTTTTTTTTTTTTTGCGTATTGGTGCTACCACCGTATCAGCATCATTCTCACTAGGAGTGGAAGCTTCATGGATGGAGAGAGGTTGACTTTAATTGCTGCTAAGTCTAGACGCTTTTTAATATATTCTGTTCATCAATGAGGGATATGGACTGTGTAAATACTTTCTGGATTTAGCATTTTAATATTCTTCTGATGTAAATCAATGTGTCATCCACAAAGTAAATACTGAATAACGATTATAAACTATTGTTCCGTGCGTCAGATATTTAAAAAAAAAAAACAAACAAAAAACAAATCCACATGTGCATGGAGGATATTCAGATAAAGAGCTTCCATTAAAACCACTTTGATAAAAAAAAAAAAAAAAAAGACTTTGACTTCTCCCACATTTGACGTCTCCTCTGAAATGGCAGTTCTGGAATAAATCTACAACCCCCTGTCTCCGGAGAATAAAGTTTTATCCACCCCTCACGCTAAGCGCAGATGCCTCATCCACCGGGCAGCTGGTGCACGCAATTTTCCCTTAATATTTCACATTAGCCTTTAGCGCTACATCATACCAGATGATTGCTTGTCTGTTATGGTATATTATGAGAAGTGTTCAGGGTTGCTAATGTGAGACGTCTCTGTTTACCAATTTGATGGATGGCCTCCTTGATAGGACCTGAGTTGTGTTCTAGGTTGTCACAGGAAAAAGATGACAGGTGGGACAGCTGTTAAAGATATCGACACTTTTGACCAGGACATAAAGACATTAATCACAGCATTGTGGGAGAGCGAGGGACTTCGGTTATTGAGGCACGAGTAGTGACAGGGAGGATACTCAGCATAATGGATCGTTCCGTGATCAAAAGTTATAAATATTACGGGACAAACCGAAACAAAGGCGATGCTGAAAGCTGTGAAGAACTCCAGCGACCCAAAGAACTTATAACATGATTAACTGTCACAAGAGATTAGAGGGCAGTAATAAAGATAAACAGGAGGTTGTTGTCATTGTAATATAATATTAAGTGATGGCAGGGAGCCAGAAGTCAGTGTCAGAATTTAAAAAAAAAGGAAACTAATGGCTTTTTTTTAGATCTTCAGTAAGTCACAGTATGTTGTGATGCCGATAAGATTCAAATGCACACAGTGTGTCTCTGAAAATGGAAATTAAGAATAAAGCTGCTACCTACCACCGCGATAATTCTTTTAAATCAGATAAAATCATAGTGTATGCTTCATATATCAATGAATCCAACATTATTTAGTCTTGTGTTGGCCTCAAAAACTCTGCCAAAGTTACTTCATAACATATTTCTGGTGTTTTTTCGGACTGAAAGTTGTGGCAAATCAATGGCAGATGTTTATTTTCTGGGTTAAATGGAATGATCCCAATCAAGCAGAAATGGATTGTGTCCCCACAGAGTGAGGTAATAATACCGGGAACAAACGAGAACAAAAATAGAGATAAAAAAAACAAAAACAAAAAACATTTAGACACTTTTATGCCTTCATTTTCAGAACTCCACATCCCACAATTGCAATGCACGAAGTAATTTCAACCTTTTGCTTGTATTTTGGAGTAAATAATGTTCAATTAATTGATCTATGAGGCATACAGTATGATTTGAGCTAATTAGAAATATTGTGGGTGGCAGCCAGGGTTGGGGTCAATTATATTTTTCCAATTACAATTACTGTACGTCTTCAATTATCCATGTTCAACAACTAAATTATGATTATTGTGACCAGTATTTTTTCCAAATACGATTAAAATTCTAATGATTATTTTTCCACTGAATGTCAATAACAGTTACGCTCTCATTACTAAAGTTAAAATTAAATTAATCACAATTACTGAGCCTTTCATAAATGAGCCCATAAGACATAACCTTCATCTTGTGTTAGCTTTCTGTTAGCATCTCTTATGATAACGGGTCATGTCTTAAATCTGCAGTAAAATACACTAAAAATATGATTAATCATCTAATTTGTTTCGCATCATGTTAGGCCTTTCTAATCCAATTTCTGCTCAGTACAGCCCTCAATTTCAAAATTTATTTAAAAAAAAAAAAAAAGAAAAAAGAAAAGGTAAAATGATAATTAAGAGAACTGAAATGAAATGGGAAAACTTGATATGAAATATATTTTAATGATTATTAACTATGTACAGGTATGTGTAAGCCATAGAACTGTACCAGGGTTCCACAAAAAGTCAATATCTGAAACTCTATTACAATTCAACTAACATTACAACAGCATCAACGTTTTTTTTGATTGGCGTTATGTTTGATAATTCCATTTCGCATTCCTGTTGATACTTTATTGATGCTGTGGTCCAAATACATCTGCAATATGGAGTCCATCTTCATTTGTTCACACTCCGTCTGTTCCTTGAGGTAATAAAATAAGGCTTTTTTCATAACTCCTACGTTAGGTGCCACCTTCTCAGTTTTCTCGCAGATTGACCAGACCAGCTGCCTGTCACTAGCCCTGGAGCTTAAGAAGCACAAAATAATATCTGTAGGCGATGGAGAGCGGAGAGCAATGATGCATGTGTTCCACTGTCTCTATCAATCTGCCATAACAGATGTATAGCAAAGTGATCGTAAAATCGACTTCAAGGTGTAAAAATGCGCGTTCACAGTTAAAATCGATTTGGACTTTAGATAATCCAGTGCAATGATGTAATGTAAAGTGCAAAAAAGGAACTTCCCCGCCTCATTGGCCAAAGTTAAGATGTTTTTTTTAACTTCGGGATTAGTTATTCCGAATTGAATCATTCGGAATTAAAGTGTTCTGCTTCGTGTTTACATGGAAATAGTAATTCCAGGACTGAGGTTTCCATGGAAAACCAGTTTATTCGACTTCAGATAATTCCGTTTGCGGTCTGGGAGTGGGAATGCTCTGATTGGACAGGGGGCAAACATGACGTATCACGTCTATCAGAAAAAACAACGCAACAAACCTTTTATTGTCGGCTGTAACACAGACGACCACACACGAGAACTGTTTTCACCTTTATTTTGATAGTAGTTTAGAAGCAGCAGCTCGACAATAACACACGGTTTCAGTTTGGATCACAGAGCAGAAAGGAGATAGAAGCTAATCATCGGTAAAAAGCCCAGTAAAACTCTGTAAAACAATAACCAGGAATAAATAGTTTCTCCCTAGTAAAGAGATCTAACAACAGGTAAAATGATAAACTGGTGATATTACAGCCTGTAAATGCAGTACAGGGACGCATTTACTCCGCCTCTGGGTCCTAGTGCCAGCTGGCTGGTGACGCCTGTTCCGTTTACCGAGGTCTGTGTGTGTTTAATAAGTCTGTGTGAAAGTCAGCAGGTTTATGCCTCCATCCATCCACTCTTTTCATTATATCCAGGTCTTTTAAGGCTCTTATTAGTTAGTCTCGGCTAATAAGTGGGGATGATTAAAACAAGTCAAAAAACAAGTCAAACTGATAATTTCTTGTAATATCTGTTATAAAAGTTTATCGACACCACAGTATTACATTATACATGCTCCTGTTTTAGCAGATACATTTGTGTTCTTGCAGTGGCGCGTTATCTTAAATGACTGGAAAATTGTCAGAAATTGAGGAAAATGTGAAAAAGTGAGATCACACAAAGACGGGTCATTATTGTGGCACTACAGGGGGTAGGGGTGGGTGGGTGTGGGGGGGCTTGTTAAACAACTGCTGTATTGTGTTCACATGATCTCAGGTGAAAACCAGCTTTTATCTTATTTCCAACAACTCAATGTATCCTATGTAGCGTGTGACTGGCTACCCATGGAGCTGACTTCTGCACAGCTTGGTATTCAATAGAAATCCCAGTTAGCATCAAAGTGTTACAGCAGCCAACACTCGACAACAAAACAAAGCAACACAAACAACTCTATGGCATCATCTTTACATTTACCCTGTAAAAAACTCCTTGTTTGTTTTCTGTTGTGAGTTGTTATATCTAAAAATAAAAATTCAATAGATTCCATCACAATGTTTGACATACTGTATAAATAACAACTGCCAGAGGGTAGATAAGGTGCAATATTGGAGAAATAAAATCAGAGATAAATAGCATTGCATTAATATTTCTCTAAATTGCATCAGCCATTAGTGTAGTTGTACATAATTTCCCAAAAATATGTCTCAAATGTTTTTTCAGCAAAGAATTAGGAAGAAATATGACATGTTCCTCGTATGACATACCAATTTGTAGGCCATGCATTCTTCTGTTTACTATAAATATGGGTTCATCTGTCAAATCCTGACACATGTACTGTGGTTTAACATGACAATCTTGCATTAAAACCAACTCCCACAGAGCCTATGATCCCTATATCAATCAAAGGCATTTTATTCAATAGAAATAAAATGTAAAAAAAAAATAAAATAAAATAAACTAATCTCTCAGAACAAGTAACAGTGCTCCGGTGCAGAATAATACAGAAGCTTAGCAGATGAAGAGAGATATAGAGAAAAAAAAATCTACACTGACAGCTGCTTTCTTCATGCTTCTCAATGTTGTAAAACTGTTACTCTCTGCACTGTACTGACACAACTGACCCTATTGTTCATGCTGTAATTAAAGAGACCACAGCTGAAGACATCAAGCCACATGGTCAAACTGGGGCTTTCCACACGTTCTCAGTTCACCATTCTCTGTAGATCTCTGACGAATGAAAGGATGAAAGCAAGGCTGGACTGGGACCAAAACATAGCCATGACATTTTTGGCCATAGTGGCCCACGCCCATACAATATGCAAAAGCACACAACATACAAGAAGATATATCTGCACATTATATTGTTTCAAAAAATCAAAACAAGGTGTAGCAGCCTATATGGAAAAGAGTAACCAATTAAAAGTTTCATATGCTGTTTCAATACTATAAAGACGCTTATGTTGGGAGAGCTGACCAGTGTCACAATTCCCATCTTTAATGGAAAGTGGAAGTCAAGGCAACACTGCTAGAGATGTATTTTTAGTGTTTAATGAAATATTCTGTTTATTCAAATACACAATTGTGACCACATTAAGACCATTTATCCATGTAAAATGATAATATAATATACAGATTTCTGTCTCTTTCTCACACACACCATGGTGACCGCCTCCAAACTAGCAAAGACAAGGTTGTAAAAAAAACTCTAGACTATTAATTATGCATGTAATGAGTTTGACTGAATACAGTGAGTCTTGTTATAATTTACTAAGTTGAACATTTGTATACTTTAGCCTAAAATTTCCCCAAATATTATTAAGGGAAGATGTGTCTCTAATAATCTTTAATAATACTGCAAGTGAATTAATTCAAACTGCTTTTCTTTTCTTTTTCTTACTCTTTTCTGTTTTAATTGATAATGATTATTATTACAAACATCCCAAAACATTTTTTATTGTTAATTCCACGAGCTATCATTATCTAGACAGTCCATACAGTTTTTCTGACTGCTTAGATTTTAGCTCTAAATATCCTTTCCCCTTATTTTTTTACACTTTCATCCAATTTTTGTTCTTTCTTTACCGTCTTTTTGCCATTTCTTTCAAATAATAAGTACCTTTTGTTTTCCAATAAATATACAGTTTCCTTTTTTTTCCCCTATATTTTGCCTCTTTTTGTTCCACATTTTTGCCTTTTTCAGAATCAGAATCAGAAGTACTTTATTTATCCCTGGGGGAAATTACTTGTGTTACAGCCACTCAGAAATTCTCTGGTATTCACTAATGACTTATTAGACACATTTGTTGCAGACTTCACATCCTTTAACACTTTAGGCAGTGGCTATCAATATATCCATATCCATAAACCAGCGTTCTATAGGTGCACCACGTGATCTAAACTGGTCAATGAGACCACCACGTGATCTAAACTGGTCAATGAGACGCTACACACTTCTACTTCCATTTGTATTAATACGTCAAATACGTTACGGACTAACTAACCCTAACCCTATCCTAACTGTAACCGTAACCTACATTTCGGACTAACTATCCCTAACCTAACCCTAACCTAACCGTAACCCAAACCGTAACCTACGTTACGGACTAACTAACCCTAACCCTATCCTAACCGTAACCGTAACCGTAACCTACATTACGGACTAACTATCCCTAACCTAACCTAACCTAACCGTAACCCTAACCTATGTTACGGACTAACTAACCCTAACCCTAACCCTAACCTACATTACGGACTAACTATCCCTAACCTAACCTAACCTAACCGTAACCCTAACCCAACCTACGTTACGGACTAAGTAACCCTAACCCTAACCATAACCATAACCTTAAACTAAGTTATGAACTAACTAACCCTAACCACACGAAATCTCTTGACTTCCGGTGAAGTCATCTTTTGTACAAACAGAATGCGTATTAGGATACATCTTACGTACTGGGAGACACTTCCAACACTTTTTGGAAGGAGTGATTTTGTGGCGCTTGTGATTGGCTGATTATTCATGGTGACTTACTTTGTTCCTTCCCCATGGGGAACGCTAAAATCTCAGTTACTAATCTTACAGAATGTGTAACTGTGTCCCATCCAGCTGCTCTTTAGGAAGGTAAACTCGCTGTCCTATTTTCCAAGGTATTTACACCAGTTCTTTGTTTTTTTTTTCACCGGTACGTCTTCTTACATACATTCATCTCTCCTCAGAGTTGTTTCCGGGTTTGGTCCAGCTGTCAGCACTAATCACGCTAGAACTGCCATCCAGGCCACAGCGTTCAGTTTGGAGAGGCAGAGGAATGTTTATTTATTTATTTATATTTTAATCATTACTCCATTCAAATGCAGAAAATTTACAAGAAAATACTAATACGGGACGATGGCGAAAAAGAGGGATAGAATACGTGAGTTTCCCGGCTAAACCTGGTTACTTGACAGGTATGGTCTGATGATGGGTCATGTCAAAACATTCATTAAAAAAAACGTAGCGCACCGGACCGGCCCACTTCGGGTCGACGCCCACCGGGCATTGCCCTGTATGCCAGATGGCCAGTCCATGCCTGGATGAGAGTGCTTATTGCATATTCACAAAGTAGATTTTCAGAACCGAAGACACATCAACTAATTTTCTATTTTAATCCTCATTTTTTTACACATCATTACACAAAATATGTATGCACTGAATAACTGTTTTGTTCATGTAACTGCATGTAATTGTTTTGCACTTGAAACAATGATGCTAAAAAAATTATTTCTTCCAATTTTTGAAATTACATTACATATTTCCCTTTTGAACTCACAATTTCTAATATAGAAAATCAAAACTTACCTATAGCACAAAAACGTTATGCATTCAAAGCTGTAATCTGTTCATACAAAAACCCTGATAAGGTGCACTAGCTTCAGCTTTTTTCTCATTGCTTATTTTTGAACAAAAAAAATAAATCATATTTACTAGATTTGACACATTCTTTGGTCATATATGTTCAAATAATTGAACACCTGTATCATGTCTGCTTTATAGTGTTGCTCAAATTTCACCATCTGCAATCATGGCCCTTTTTTTTGTCCAGAAGCCTCGCCTGAAGCACGTGGTAAATCGAGTAATTTCACAGGAACGAGAAAATCTAAAGATAGGCTTGCAACAATGTCCAGCGAGACATAGATTCACATTTACCCATCAGAGAGACTATTCGATACAAATCTTCTGTAGCTTTGAAAATTGAGACGGCATTTTGAAAATTCTCCACCTTCTGGTGACCAGATAATGACCGATCCAACTTCAAAACACTGTTATAATTAAAAGTCCCTGTGCAAAGGCAAAGCCACATTCCACAGGTGGCAATCTGATGAAGCGTGAGCATTCGCATGAACAGGTCGCATTTCAGCGCACTTTGATGTAGGAGCTATTCATTCATTGCCAATCATTCACCAATCCTTGATTCAATATCAGGTACACATTTGATATGTCTCATGAGTTTTATGAGGAATTAACAACACAGCGGACAAATAGTCAAGCGAGTTACTAAAGCAGATTTGTATTTACGTACTCATAGATTTATTAACATTTCATTGATTCAGCTATTTTGTATTTCATGTATATCTATTTTGGTAAACATATATTTATTTAATGTATATTCACCATGAGGTCAAGGGCTGAATAACTACCGGTGCATGTCTGACTGAATAAAGTCATGTACAGTATGTTCTAAAACAGGGGTGTCAAACTTATTTTAGTTCAGGGGCCAAATACAGACCAGTTTGGTATGAAGTGGGCCACATCTTTTAGGCAGGAAAAAGAGCAATTTCAATATTAATGTGCCCTAGTTTGCACCTCTAGGTATAAACATACATACAAATGAGGTATATAAGACAATATCCAAATATTTAGTCACCTTAAACTTGATATCATGAACAATTGTTATTTAATTTAGTAGAATAAGGAATAAGGAAATTTGCAGGATTTTGGAAAAAAATTAGTTTTTTTTAATCAATTTGAGTTTGAAAAATTATTGCCGTCATGTGAGATAAGCATTGGAAATTTATAAATGAGATATCTAAGATATCTATAATTGAATTATTTTGTAATTTACACAATAATACTTGTTTTTCTCTCATTTTTACTTTCTCCTGTGGGCCGAATTAGATGCTTAAAAAGGACGGATTTGGTCCCCCGGCTTTTAGTTTGACACGTGTTCTAAAAAAATCACCATTACCTCTTTCAACAATTGTTCAGCTATATTTCAGTTTTTCCCTACATTGTAACTGCTTTTGTTATTGGACAGCCTTGATGTTTATCAATAATGACACATTATTGATTTTTCCAGACATGATTTATTTCATTTTCCTTTGTGATTATTTCTTCTTTTAAAAAAGGAAAAAAGTATACATATATATATATATATATATATAAAATATAAGTATTTCTCTTACAAAGTGTTATTTACGTATACCAATTCAATTTAAATACAAAGTCTGGTTATGAGTTTAACCCAACAGGCTTTCTCTCTGAACAGGTTTCAGCTCTAAAAACAACTACTATGACGCCATTTATGGATTTATGAAATTGTAACATTTTGGCTTTTAAAGGTTGAACTGCCAACTGTGGGGGCATGTTGAAAATGACAGAGTGGTAAAGCTGGAGCATTTAAAAAAGAGCTGAAAATGGTCAAACTCAACCTTGGTCAGCATGGGCTTTTTTTTTTTTTTTTTTTTTTCAGGGAGAATAATTGCAACAAATCTTAGCGCCAATCAGCCAAACAGGTGTGTTTTGATACAAGTCTGAGCCAAACGCATTTGATAGGTGTGCATTAGTGGAGCTAAGTGCTGGTTGAGAGCTTTTTTTGATCCACATACACTTATGTCACATTGATGGAGTAAAACTACAGTTTTCAGCACATATTGGGTAGAAAACTGCATCAAACCTGTACTGTTTTCCAAAGTCGCTGCTTGTTGGACAAAAGACCTCTGTTTAAACCCAGACCCTGGCCTCCCAGAGGAGAGACTAACCTTTAGCTTTACTGACGGATTACCTCCAACTGCTCCAAAACATATACATCTTCTTAAAAAGAACATTAGGCAAAAAAAAAAGGGGGGGAAAGAAACACATTAGTTATTTAAATGAATTCAAGAATTTACTTGCTTAATTAACTTTAAAAAAAAAAAAAAATATATATATATATATATATATATATATATATTGGCTAATTTCATTTTGTAAATATAATGCAATTTTATCATTTTTGAATCACTATTATAATGTATAAAAAATGTGTTTACCCACACCCCAAAAAAAAAATAAAAAATAAATAAATAAATAAATAAAAAATGTGTTATTGACCAAAGGTCATCATTTTCCATCAGTGGAATTGGAATTCCAGAGATCATTACATCATGTGTTTGCCTGTGATTTCTTTCCTTTGTCTCTATGTTCTGTGTGAGCAGGTCCAGTGTGTACCCGGCAGTAAGTCAGTAACGTAGATTCTTCCGAGGGAAGCCTTTGCGTAATCAAGCTTAATAATTGATTTGAGGCTTTAATGTAAAGCTGTTAAACAGTTTCATAAGCGAGACATTTGGGGTTCTAAAGTTTTGTTGATGTTAATGTTAGGATGCTAGCTTGTGTTCAATTACTGAAAAGTACAGCTACAGCAAGCATATGTTAAAAGAATTACCTCCAAAAAAAGTTCAGAGTAAATTCACCTCATGAATAAAAAAGCTGAAGCTTCATTAATCAACTGCCTTCAAATCCACACATTTCTGTAAATGGAACGACGAACAGGTGGCACAAAGTCAAAATTACCTACAAACATTTTAAGAGGTGATCATTTGTAGTTTTTAATTCCCACAGTGTACAAAAGTGAACATCGGTGCCAAAATGTGTTGTGCTGACTTTCTATTAATCAAGCCGCTGTGGCTAGCAGCCAAACACTCCCAGATGCAAGAAACGGCTACAACCTGGGCACTATTTTTTTTGCCCGGTGAGTTTAGCCCATGCATCACTGTTTACAACCTAACACATCAATTGTAGCAGGGTGACAGAAAAATGAAAACAGGACAAAATGAACAGTGGGACTATACAGTTATAATGACGCACAGCATTCTTGTTGAGATAATCCTTCTGATAAAAGTATCTGTTTTTTCTGAGTAGATAAAATTAAGCTACTAATAAGATTCACTATTGCCTTGAGCAGGTATTACCAATTTTTCATATTATGACATATTGATTTCAGTATTTATTAATTTTTTTTAACCATCCATACATTCTCTGACCCGCTTCCTCCTTTATTCAGGGCCACGAGGGTCTATTGGTGTTGTTTATTTAGGTTTTTTCCCAATGTCAGCATTGGGCCTGTACTACAAAACTGAATAAATATATTCGGCATATCTCTCCGTCAGCAGGATTCATCTAACCAAACATTTTCTGTCACAGAAATGTTGCTGTTGTTCTTCGAATGACAATGACAATAAGTATTGATTGATTGATATATATCTGCTGTTGATATATATCAATCAATCAATACTTATTATCTGCTGTCCTGTACTATGAAGCTGGATATCAACACATTCACTAAAAACTAGTGATTTCAGCCTGGCTACGTGCACGTTTTAGTGAAATGGGTGGAGATTGCAGCGTCAGACCAATCACAAACACAAAGAAACTGTGTAGAGCAACTTACGTCACAATTGAGGAATAATTTTTTGAAAATATGAAGAATTAAAATCCATTATTCAGACCAAAAACAAGACTGTTGCTGCAGAAAAAGCAGGAAGAAAGGAACGCACTGCCGACACTGTTAATGCGTAAAAGTGTGAGATTATACATTATTAATCCATGGATTGATAAACCCAATAAATCCTGGAAGTTAGCGCGATCAGAGAAAATCCAGCTTCATAGTACAGGCTCATTTTGTCAAAAGTTAATATGCTCTGCAATTTTTTCAGACAGTTTGTGTTGTTCTTGCAAAAAAAAGTAAATAACATTTAATATTTTTGCTTGATTGACTTCACTTATTTCACTCTTTGATACATCTGAGTAAGTCTTCGAACATTTTATGTATGCAAATTATTCTTTCCCTAATGCTGCGTTCACACCAAACGTGTTTCGGGCGTCAAAATTGTGCCTCTTTCTTGTAGTTGGACGCTTGTGCTCGTTGAATCAGACGCTTGTCACCAGCGTCGAAGACGCTCTGGATGTACGTCCAAACAAGTTGGGGAGGGGCTTCTCTGTTTCCGGTGGTGTTCATACAATGGATGATATCGTGGTGATCAGTTACATCCATAATTCACCCAGTGACTGTGATATGGTGGGGAACATTGTGAAGGCGTTGTTTCCGGTCGGATGTATTTTGGTGTGACTCAGTGTGTGCACTGTGATGTTCATCGGCCAACTACAGGCGCTCTATTCCAGCAGAAGACAGCCTGTCCATCTGTCTCCGGTTATTGTTTTTTTCTCATTATTCTGAATACGTCGCGGTTGGAGAAAGCTCGCGATTGGTTGATATGCCACGATATGCCCCAAAAGTTCAACAATCCCAACTCCAGCGTCAGCCACGTTGGAGGCGCCGGACGCACGTCAAAAGCTTGAAATCTCAAAATGCGCAGCGTCCGCCGTGCGTAAAGCTTCAAAACGCAGCGCACAGGAGGCGCGGCACATGCAATCCTCACCCTATCACCCATTTTGCAAAAAAACCCCAAAATGCTTCACTGAATGAAAAAGAGATAAATCAGATTGTCGCAGTCTTAATCAAGTGCCAAAAAGGTTAACAATGCTGGAAGGAAAAAGGATCACAGACAACCTGAAGTAAGTGGTAGTGACAGCATATTTGTCGAGGCAAGGTTAAGAAATAATTCTCACAAAACCTGAACCTCCAAGTTCCAAGAATTTAGAACAGTGAATCCAGATCTCTCCAGGAGTGGACAGCCTGTCAAAATATCAGCAAGAGCAACGATAAAAATAATAATTCAGGTAAAAACACGGATTTGAAGACTTCTCTTGCTTCGCTGGGACATGTGTACGCATCAACAATGACAAGAAAACTGGTCTGATCACAAATCTGCCAAAAAGCACTTGGAAAATACCCTGAAGCTGTTACAGGAACTATACTGTGCATTGAAGATTTTTAAAAACAAAAGTCTTTGTTACTAACAAATACGCAGTTTTTCTTTTGGTAAGAAAGTGAATGAAATTTAAATGACGATTGACATAAACACGTAAACAACCTCTCCTGATTAGCTACATTCTGCAAAAAAAAAAGTATATTACAGTAACGGTAGTGTTACAAATTGTTTCATTTCCCTTTAGTACTGATGCAGTGGGAGAAAAACAGGCTGTTTTGGTGGCCTACAGGTGTTTTGTAACAGACATGGAGAGAAACAACACCCTAAAACATTTATTGTCAAAAGGAACATCTGTTTGCTGCAAGTGTCTTGTAAACTGTGACTGCCCGGATTAAGGAGCTTCTCCTCCCTGAAGTTCTGTCATCGCCCCTGGAGTAGAAGTGTTTTATATTACGACGCACGGCACATTTGTTCCTCATCATCCACCTTATCTCACACAACTCTGTGCCTCATTCTTTGGACCAAATAGTTCTAAACTTTTCAATTCATCAAAAACACACACGTTATTCCATGGTGGAAAAGTAAATCAGGTTTTTGGAAGTGCTTGATGTTAGTCTTAAGGTGTGGGCCATTGTGAATCTTCTAAAAAAGAAAATCCATCCACTCGTCCAGTCAATTTAGAGGTACCTAATCTGAGCCAGATTGCAGCAGACTGAGAGTCTCTGGGGAGGCTGCAAAACCTTCACTAGCACCGGCATGTAAGCGAATCAGTAAATGGGTCAATACACTGTGATTAGAGACCACATAAGATGGGAGGAGGTCCATTCACCATCATTGCTGAGGCTTTTATCACTTCTCGTGCAGTTCCAATGCACTTTACATTATCAGCCACATCCACTCATACACACATCAGTGTTCACAGCGCTGCACTGATCAACAGTTATGCTCCGTAGAGTTCAGTGTCTCACCAAAGGACACATTTAAACTTGGATAGGTATGGTCTTGAAATAAACTGGCCAACCTTTGGAGGATAATCCATCTCCTATGGTTGCATGATTAACCCATATCAAATCAAAAAATGATTCTTTATTGAGGGGGTTTTAAAAAGTCAAAATCGGAAAACTGATTTTTCCGTTTAATCAGGGTTATTTTTTTGTAAAGTCTATAAACACAGCGTGAACTCATTATTCTTTATTTTAAATATCGAGACAAAACAATGTAATTCTGTGACACAACAAACCATTGAAAAAAATACAACCCGTTTTAAAAATTATAATAATACACTATAATACATTTTAACACCTACAGGTATAGTGCAAATATCCTGAGGGAAAAACAAAAGCAATGGTGCAAAATCCGAAGCCAATGCAAAACAGTGCAATCAAAAGTTAAAATCAAATATAAAAGTTTTAGAGCAAAGACATTTCTACTTTCCTGTTTGGTTTTACTAGTCAGTAACAAAAAAACAAAAGAACACAATGTGCAAACAACACAATAGAATGATATAGAATAGAACAAGAATTAAAATAAAACAAATATAAATATGCATAAATATGGATAAATAAAGATTTTTTTATATTAATATTTAATTAAGAGAAAACATGTACAGTGGGGGGGGGGGGGGGGGGCAATGTGGGGCCCCTCCAGCAGATGACGCTTTAGGCGACCGCCTGGTTTGCCTGGCGGGAAGGCCGGCCCTGTGTTCAATCATGTGTAATCACGACACGAGTCTCTCCCTTTACAAACTGTTGAAAAACAAGTTTCAAATACACGTTTAATGTGATAGACCCCCGCTACAACCTCTTTTTTAAAATGTGAATTTTGTAAGGTTTTTTTTTTTGTGTGACTTTTTTTTTTTCTAATGCAAGGTTCTTTTTTTAAAAATGCTGAGGGATTCATTTTTGGTAAATCCCACAGTGGATTTAACATTCTTTGTTCAAGCTTTGCAGTTGCACTTTATTCCCAATATGGATATTTGTTTTCACTTTTTCAATTAAAAGAAAATACTTGCAATAATTGAATCCAGTGTCTTTATTTAAAGGGATAAAAAAAAAAAAAAAAAAAAAAAAATTCAAAATTTTCAAAGTAAAAAATTAGGATTTTGTTTTGAGCTAAAATCGTGCTGCCTTACCATCTCCTACCCAACAGTGGTCTGCGTCCTAGTTTTGATATTCTCCAACAGTTTTTAGTTTTATCGACGTTGATTTTCAGTGGAATTCAAGTCAGGACTTCAGCTACCCTTGAACTGCTCGTTTACAACTCTTTGCTCTGGGTTTTAGGGTCAATCTTCTCTTTGAAGGTCACACATTTATATTAGTTTGGTGGAAAAGGTTTTTATGAGGAAAAATCCCTGTACTTTGCTCCATTAAGCTTTCTATCATTCCTGACAAGTCTCCACCTCCAGCTGCTGAACAACAGTTCCGCTGAATGATGCTTGCATATCAAATCGACTGGATGTCTTTGAGGCGGGGGAACAACTTTTCGTTAACTTTTTTACATATTTAAATAAATTAGTTCATTCATCATTGGTAACAACAAGGAAAACAGCTTCCATCAGGGTTCTTGAGCCTGTTTAGCATGTTTCGACTGTCCATCAGCTCTCCTACCAGATAACTATTTTGTTTTTTTTTTTATTTAGGGAACTTTTCCACGTAGCATTCTTCTCTTCCTCTTCATATCCATTTCATTTCTTGGCTCTGTATTCAGGAACAACTAGTTTGACCTGTTGGCTTGGTCTTCATCTTCATATGTACAATCACCTGTGAGACTTCAGAAAGACAGATGTGTGCTATTCTCAATTGTTTCCAGTCAGCTCGACTTACCATTGATTGAGTCCAGAACGCCAGAGCCAAGACGAAGGAAGAAAAAACAACGTCTGAACACTTATGTTGATGTGGGGCTTCACATTTTTCTTTCTAATCAGTTTCCAAATGTAAATCGACTCTGTTTTCGCTATAGCGTTTCGGGATGTGTTGTTAGAATTGGTGACGGAAGGAGATTCAAACAAAAGTTCACAGACTATAAAATGCAAGACAAGTGAAGAGTTTTAACAATCAAAAGCAGAGCGCAGCCACTCGCAGTGTTAGACATTTTCATTTGACTATAACATCTGTGTTACTGTGTTGTTAATTGGTAAAAGGTAAATTGTCTTGAAAAGAACTTACTACTCCTTAGAGCAGTAAAGGGCCACTTTTATCAAAGTGGGGGCCACGGAAGTCTGATCCGAGGGCTAAATTTATTAACATTCATGCACATTAATGTTGATTCTGAGCATTAATACAGGAAAGAACAAAGGATTTGTGTGTTTTTGGAATCATTTTGTGTATTTTTTTTAGAATAAATCTGTGTGTTTTTGGAGTCATTATTTGTGTTTTTGTTGTTATTTTATGCGTTTTTGGAGCCTTTTTGTGTATTTTTATGTGTTTTGGAAGTATTTTGCTGTTTTACTATGTGTTTTACTGTCAGTGCTGTGTATATTTATTGTTTGGTTTATTTTTGGCTGCAATTTTGTATCATCCTATCATTTTAATGTATTTTGTTGTTGATTTGTGTGATTTTGTTAATGTTATATATATATATATATATATATATATATATATATATATATATATATATATATATATCTATTGTGTATGCATTTTTGTGTGTGTGTTTGTTGTTTTGTGCATTTTTTTTGGACCAATTTTGTGTATTTGTGTATTTTGGAAGTCATTTATGCATTTCTGTTGTCCTTTTGTTAGTTTGGAGTATTAGTATACATTTAATTTGGTGGGGGCTGCACAAAATTAGACTGAAGCCCATGGGTCATCAGTTGCCTATGTACATTATATATGTAAATGACTGCTTACTTACTTACTTGCAGTCTGAGGAAATTGGAGCCATTTCCACCATAAACAAACAGTTTGAGTTTACTGATAAAAGTACATTTGTTCCAACGAGATTAAACAAGATTATCTATAAAACAAAAAGGAGCGTTGCCGTGTGCTTTAAATAAAGCAATTGACATAAACACATGATTTAATCCACCTTAGTGTGTTCATTATTTAACATTATAGCTTTCCACAAATCTCTTTAAAACCTTCTTCTTAAGACCCAATCCCTCTTAGATGTGCCAAATTGTTTCTTTTTTTAAAGTTTCTGTAGGAGTGCAGTGACTGCGCCGCAGGTGCTAAGTGGAGGACAAAATTAGCTCCGTACTCAGACTTTCAGCAGGACTTGTTGTGCGAAGACATCTTAGAGATAGACATCTCTGATTGCATTACTCAAGTGAAATAATCTTCGCCAACAATTGTTCTGATACGAGAAGGACAATTAATAAGGCTCAGTGCCAACATAATCTCCAATGACTAATGATTCCTAATATCTACTAATTATACGTAGTTTGTCTTAACCACCAGTTACTCAAAAACAGCCAGATCGATCAAGAAAGTGTGACAACTTTCAACAATAAATAATATTAATTATAAATATAAATATATATATATAATAGTAAAATAGCAATGTCTCGACACAACTTTTTCATTTCCGATTTGATACCGATACAGCCTTGCGTATCGGCCGATATCAGCCTGAATCATACATACATACTTTTTTTGTTGTTGTTTTTTTTTTTTGTTTTTTTTTTTGTTTTTTTTTTTTTTTTTTTTTCTCTCTTTTCTTTAACAAAAATAATAATGACTTATTTTGTAGTGTGGGATGTTAGAAAAGGCTTGATCAAGTGATGTTACTCAAACAAAGAGCAATAGTAATTTATTATTAACCAATTGGTTACATACATTTTAACCTTCAACATAATGTCTACAGTACTCTACAAGTGAATAATAAAAAAATAGAAAATAAAAATGATGAAAAAATGAACAAATAAATAAAAAATAAATTTACTACTACCATTTACTAATTTCAAATAATCATTGGCTTCATCATAACATGCATTAGTAGAAATAAAAATCTACACTATTAGATTCCACTGCTATTTATTATGTGTACATTGTTGGATCAAACCAAAAGTCACATTTTTGCACAGCAAATCGACAGAATGTGCTGCCTTTTAAATCAGTATTTAATAGCAGCTGGTGCTGCTGCTGCAGGTTACAACTAGTCAAATGTGACAGAGTGCAATATTATCCCTCATATAAATAATATCAGCCCCAATTTCCAACAGCTACATCATGAGAGGATGATGTGTCTGAATTATTGATACATTCTCAAGGTTGAGTGCATCTTGCATTTTAAGGCACTCTGAATGCAAAGAAAAGGGTGTTATAGACAAGAAGCGCATTCAAGTCTGAAGCTCTACAATTACTGATATGTATAAGTATGTATAAGTACACTGGAGCTATACAAGGGTACCCTTGCAGGGGTGCAGAATGATAAAGAGATGCAGCTCTTGATGACCACATAGGGCCCGTGGATTGCAAAGAAAGACGCTTCTCACTGACGCCCATGTCTTCATATTCCTGTTAAATGTGTGAACGCTGCATCCCACCGACACGGAATGTGTTATAATTAGGTATGAGAAATGAAGCCATTATACTCAGATTATAATTATTCAAGCTACTTTGGAGTTTTACTATAGGATCTGAGCTCTCATGTGTATTTCTGTCATTTGGAGACATTAACATGCCATATACTGTATTTGTGCACTACTGAATGTATAGTTAAAAATCATGGACAGAGGCCTTTGTTGTACATATTTTAGCCTTTTTTTTTTCTTCTCTCTTCAGTAAATATCTCATTAAATTTGATTTGATTCACTGTACCAGGAATTTCAATTACGAGATCAAAACATCAAATTCAGGTCTTTTTATGATATAAAGTAGATCAGCTCATTCAGATCAGCTTTTTTTTTTTTTTGCATAACAGAAAAACTGTGTCACAATTTGCATTGTATATTTAGCACTTGGTAGCCAATTATTTCCCTCTGTTCACCCTGTAGACTTCCCGTTAGGTAGGAAAATAGGGAAGAAGTATGCTGAAATGCGAGAACCTCTTTCTTGAAAGTGACTCTTTATGTTGAACTTGCAACTACTCAAAGTTGCGAGAATAATGTGTCTGTGTTGTCAACCATATTAACAAAGTGAACAGTCCATTAAACAATGCCATTAACCAACGACTCATGCTAATGTCTTCGTTTAACTATCAATGACGCTTAGCTTACTGGTCTGAAAGGAAAATCTGTTTTCTGCATTATTAGTCCAAAATAGAAAAAGTCAGTGAGCACTTCCAATGTTGTTGTGACTCTTGTAAGGGTGAATTGAAATAATTCAAATGGCAAGGATGAGACATGTAGGTCTACTTCAGATTGTTTTTATTGATGTGTTTGTGAGTGTTTAGCACAGAGTCAATGAATTGGGTGTCTCTTTTATTTTGTATCCTGTGCAATATCCCATTTAGCATGCTCATCTAAATGCTAATGGGATGAAAGCGGTTGGAGAATCGCTCACTTTACCTGCTGCGGTAATTCACTGATTGCTAACTAACTGTAACTTTGTGGCAATTTAAATCCAACTTGAGACACTAAATCCTCACTTTAGCACTTTGTTTGTCCTCAGATAAGTCAACAATGATCAGCAATCTCCAGCACAGGCTTTGTCTGAATCCCTTCTTTTACTATCGCTGGATTAAACCGTCGTCTTTATTGCTCAAGTCCCCTTTAACAATTAATGGCTCACGTCCCACGATTACTAGTCTGTGGATATAAGAGCACAGAATTTAACATGACCTCTTTGTACTCAAGTAGCTTGTATGGGTACTTGTACTTTTTTGAGCATAGTAAAGTAAAGTAATTCATTAAATTTCTACACCCAACCGTTAATAAGTAAAATATTTTTTTTTTTGTGATCATAATTTTTTTTTTTTTATTATTTCCATTTCATTGTCTCTTCATAAACGTTTATAAATGTAGCAATACTTAGAGCATGAAACTTTTTTATTTTATTTTGAATTGAATTAGTAATGTAATTTTATTTAGAAAATAGGTCTATATTTTGACTAACCCTTTATTTTATACAGATGACTGTGGAAAATAAATTAAGCCAATTGTGCAAGATTTGGCCTCTTCCTTTTTATGTTTATACATGATATTTTTACTGTACGCAATGGAACCGTGGCAAGATTTATTACCAATGAGTACTATTTAAATAATCTAAAATCAATTACTTATAAATGTCTTTTTTTAAAGCTTTTAACTTATGGAACAAAATGCCTATGAACCTGAAAGACATGTCAACTTTACGTATATTTTAAAAAATCCTATTTTTTTTACAATATTAATGTATATATCATGTATTTTATTTTTTATGTATTTGTTGGTGTAATGATAATGTGTCTTGATGTACCTTTTTATGTAATGTTTTTGTATATTTTCAACTGTTTTTATTTTTTCTGTTCTTATATGTACTAGAATATTTTTTTTCATGGAACCCAGGAAAATTAGCAATGGGGATCCAATGAACAAATGACAAATAATTGAACTACTTTTTACTTTTTACAAATGACTTACTTGTACTTGAGTGCAATTTTAAATCAAGTAACAGTATTTTTTACTTGAGTAGGATACATCAGTGCTCTTTACGCCTCTATGCGGGTGTGTGACAATATGACAAAATAAATCGAGATATATATATTTTATAATGTTACATAAAGGGAGACCAACATTAAAATGATCGGAAAACTTTTTTGTTCACAAAAGAGTTGAAAACCAACTTCCATTCTCTGCGACTTTAGTTCCTGTGTGACAATTTCATTCAGTGGCTATATTAATCAGCCTCAGCCTGGAGGCCCAAACAGATGGCTTTGATAACTCGCTTAAAGCGATTCAAAACTCCACAGATAGCGCTACAGTAAACTAAACATTCATCTTTGGCTCCACTCGTTCCACTCACTCCCCGTGCAAACAGAGCCATTATACACATGGCTCGGAGGAGAGATTTCCTGTCACAAACAGCCTAAATCTGAGCCCTTGTCATCTATGTTTCCTAAACTAGTCAGGTGAAACTAATATTAAGTGGGCAGAGCTGGCACTAAGTAGTAAAAATCTGACATTCAACCCTTTTTTTTTCCTCCAAAAAACCATTAGTATTCAACTTGAACTACACACTGAGCTGTCAAAAGCGCTATAGTTACTTTAAAGACAAGTGTGATTTTGCTCCATAGAAAAAAAAAAATACAGGCTGTATTTTGATGAAGGAAAAAACCAACACAAATGCATTGCATCAATTAATGCTTTTTAAAATAACACAATTCATTTTGTATTAGCTCGACTTTTTTGTATTATCTGTATCATATTTGTATATTTGTGTTATTTTTTGTAAATATCTGTATCATATTTGTATATTACTATTATTATTATCTATCCTACTTTATTTTTTACTACTGTAATGTGTGTGTATCTGTATTTCACTTATTTATACACTTATTGAACACTTATTCTTTCTTTCTTCTTTGTTAAACATTTTTATTCTTTTATTTGTGATTTCTTTTTCTTAAGGCAATTTTCCCCTAGGATTATTAAAGGAATTCTGATTCTGATTTTTATATATATATTGAAAAAATTCCTTATCAGTCACTTCACAGACAGTTTTAATGCAATGGTTTGATCCACATGTTTCCAAAGACAACCATTACGTCCTCCCATCATTATGCAAATTGCGATTTTTAAAGAAAATGATTGTAGCTTCATAAAAGATACCTCAAGTCACTTCAATTTATGTGAGATTCAAATACATCTACAATCCTTTGGCTCTGGGAGCGTTATTTTCAGGTAGTCCCACATTCAACCATACAAATCTCTCTTGCATTTTTAATGAGAAGAGAACCGTACGCTGCACTTTGCTTGGATAATTGTGGAGTGATACACAAGTAATGAATGAGCAAACCCTAAAATTAAAACCAAGGTAAATCAAGGGAGCTTCAAACCACAGAATCACAGGTTTAAGACGAATCACTTAGACAGTGATGCGACTACATTTAGCTGGAATTAGAGCAGCTATAGACATGTCTCAGCCCAGAGGCGTTTAGCGTGCTTTAATGCTGCATGTTTTAACTGTTATGTCAACTTTTGGTATGTTTCTATGGATAATGCTGTTATCTGATAATCAATGTCAAACACAGTTGCGAGGTATTTCATTCTGAACATGCTTTTTTGAAACGTGTCGCAGTATAACAAACACTACGCAGGCCTTTGAATCACATATACGGAGTCATTTATATTACTATATAATGCTATAATAATTTGAACCTTCATCAAATGTTGTTTCTAAGTTGAAATTCTTTATTTAGTCATTTCATTGTCTTTTTCCCTGCATATCATTTTGCATAAAGTTAACAGTGATGTGTAACTGGGGGAGAAGTTGAGTTCTTCAAACAAAAATGGAAAAAAAAAAAAAACATATAAAAAAAAAAACAATTTTTTTTTTTTTTGTTCAAAAAGGAGCAGGAAGAAGTATAAACTTGTTCATTGGAACCCTGTTATCACCTGGTAACTCATATATAATAACACTGTAATTGTTATAGAATTGTACTGTATATTACCACTATCAATACATTACAACATTTCACTATCCATATATGGCAAGCCATTTAGGTAAATATTTATTGACTCTGGGAATTAATGGAATGAATGAAAAGTCTGAATATATATATATATATATATATATATATATATATATATATGTATATGTATATTACAAAGGACTTATATCCAAAATTGTCTGTTAAAATAGGGGCAACTTAAGTCAGTCCATTGTACCTCTATTTTAGCATTTCTTTAATCAAATCTTCTTTTATGATGGAAATAAAAAGTCAATGCTCACATTTCTATAGCCTATAAACATTCCTCATTTGAAATCATCTTTGCTCTTTTGTCCTCTGCCTTTGCATGAAGCATAAACCATGCGATCTGAAAACACTTCTATAAATCTGCTGAACTCAAACTGACCCTAAATGGTTGAGAAACACAGATTTAGGATGTTGGCTTTGATAAAAGACACCCTAAAAATTCTACAAGGAGAGAGTAATGATAAAATTAGCCGATAGCAGAAAATCAATACAGTGAAGCAGCCTCGGAGCAGAAGCATTCAATGCAGCCCTGCTGTCAGACTATAGAGGGAGATATGTATGCCAAGTTACCTCACAGCACATAGTTTAAAAATACAGCCCTGTAAAATATGATCTAATAATTATTGATTGTAGTATTTTCTGTGGCTGTCACACCTAATGTTAAAAACAAATGTGTGGCATTTCTCCTGGGTGTGTTTGCTGGAACGTGATAAAAGGAGCAAAATGTGCTCGGAAATAGAGAAGGAACAGTGGATGAGGCTATAGGGGCGCACCAATACACACAAAAAGCGACAAAAATCACAATCAGAACCTTTCTTTATCTCATGAATAAATATTATCACACCATCATTTGAAGACGGTCCGTGTGATCACACTTATTTATGAGAACAGAGGCTCTCCTCCACAAAGCAGCAGAAAATGCACTACAATTCCAACTCTTTGCTTTTCCAGTATACATACACATCTCCAGCATTTGTTTAAGATAGTGTGGTAACCATAATATCCCTTAGACAAACACAGTTAAAATGTTAAGACACCAGCGGAAGCACATGCAACTCGTTCAGGGAGCCAAAAGCCACAAGAGTGACTTTTCAAAGATTTTCTTGGTTTGACTTCCTTGATTACAAGTCAAACATTGGAGATCTGGCTCTGCTCCTTTATAAGCAAACCGCTTTTCCCCGTTCAACTTTAGAGCTGCTACCAAACACACACACACATTTCATGCGACTGCAGCTACATTCATGTTGTAAAACATATCATTTTCTGCTCGTGGCTGTAGCTGGAGCAATTGGGCCAGATTTCATATTAAGTTCAGACTATTTTTTTTTCACTCTCACAAAACATTTAGTGCTGTTTGACTGACCTTGCTAATAAATATGAGACCAGATTAGAAATTGCTTCATTGGAAATCTGAAAACTGGGCAGCCAGTGACTGGTGGGCAGATGGGTAGTGGATAAAGTCTTTTATTTTCCACCATTGAGCAGCTCCACACCTTGGATAATAAGAGCTATTTCAGTTCAGGGCCTAAAGAGGTTTATCAGTTCTTGTCAGCATGCCCTGCAGGGGTGAGGCCACAAATAACAAGCTAGTGGAAAAGGAAAGTGGCAGGAGAAGCCCAGGAGTCCCTGTTACCTTTGAATGACTGCCATGTGCAAATAAAAAATATAATAAATAAAAATAAAAAAACACTCATTTCAGTCTGTTCTTCAAGATTTAAAAAACACGACTGCTTCGAAGGAGATATTGAGATCAAGTGAAAGAAGATGCTCAGAAACACACATGGTCTACTAGAAATGTGTCAATTATAGCAGAACGTTAAGAAATATAGTTAAAATGAATTCAATGTTGGGGAAAAAACAACAACATTGTGCTTAAAACGTAATAATATTCTGTAACACTTTGTTTTTTTTCCATATGCTTTTACTGTCACTTTTTGAAGTACCAATCTAGTGCTCTGCTGAGGCAAAGATTTGGTTTGGAGGAAAGTAATTGTATATTTTTTTGTGAAGAAGAAACCACTCAACACCTCTTCTTCCATTGTACATTTTCACAAGCTCTATGGTCTTATTTTCATGACTGGCTCTCCACTAAAATCCCTCAAGTAAATAACATTTCAGAAAAGGATCTTATTTTTGGTTCTCAAACTCAAGTACCGCTTTCTCTTATTTCTGAATCCAAGTCCCTCCTTTGTCCGACTACAACATTTTGCTCTGAAAACTATTTAAAAACAACTTTAGAGCATAACGATGGAATGAACAAGCGATAACACACTCTTTAAAGAATCTCATTGTGTAAATAAGTGGGAAGAAACGGATCATGACACCATTTTGATGTCAAGAAGTTCTGGTTTCTGGAATCTGTTTCTAGAATCTGTTTCTGATCATGTTTGAGCTTTTACTGCATTTTAATTGAACTAGATTAGTGAAAGTATAGACATACGGTTGTTTAAGATTGTCATTTTATTTTTATTTAAATAAGTAAAATTTTAAAAATTCAAAAATATGTTTCAATTTTTCAGAAATTTGAGGCGACCCCACATGGGGTCCCGACCCCAAGGTTGAAGAACAATGATTTAGTGGCTCCTGGATAGATCCATTTCTATAGTTTCATCTCACTTTTCCTCTCTCACTCTTTCTCAAGTACCCCCTGTAGTGCCATCGAGTACCCCAAAGGGTACATGTACCCCCATTTGAAAAACACTGTTTTAATAAATAAATCACACCACGACTTCCTTATCAACAAAACTATCATACTTGGACGATTTTTAATACGCAAAATGCCTTTCACAACTCATTTCTACAATATTTTGTTTATATTAATTCTTTGTTATACATATTATATATATATATATATTGGTATATTAATTCTTTGGGGTTCAATACGTTTTTCTTCTCCACACTCCATTTCAAGCATCAGTGTATGTGATTATTATTGTGTTGCCTATACTTTTGTTTAGTTCTTGCCACATTATTTGCTTGAAATAAATGAAATTAAATGAAAAATTAAAAAAATAAATAAATAAAAAAAAACATTTAAAATCCCTTAAAATGCTAAAAGAAATAATAAAGAAAAAAACACTTCTAAACATGACTGAATAATTTTTATTATTAGAAAAAAAAAACATAGCCCCCTTTAAATCTGTATTCTACTGTACCATTGATTTATTCCCTTCAAAAGCCCTGATGTACTGTATGTATTATTTATTTTATATTTTTCTTTACTTGCGTGTTGCTGCTTTGTTTGTCTCTTTATTATGTTCCTCTGTGTAAAGATTGAACTTGTTTTCAAAGTTTTGACTTTAATATGCTATAAATATTGTACTATTGATCATTGTATATGACATTTAAGTGCATTGTTTGTACATTATCTCAATCTTCAAGTTGTTGTGTTTTTTGTCATTTTAGTAGTTCTTAGAGAGTAAAGTCATGCAGAAATCAAAATTAGGCTAAAATATGATTTATTTAGTTATGCAATAAGATTATTGAGATAAAATGAGCTCAATGTAGTACACAGAGGCCATCTAGTTTCTCATCTACTTATTTCTGGAGGGAAAACCCCCAGTTTTTTTTTGTTTGAAGGCAAACAAATCATGTTATTGTTGGCTTTTGGTTATTCAACAGGCCTCCGACCTGCCAACATGTGATAATAAAAATGTAACCATACACTCTGAATGATACCTCTGGAGTTGCAGTCAGAATAATAGAGCATGTTGTTAAAAAAAATAAAAAAATAAAAAAAATAGCTTTCCACCATACACCATTGGCTTGGCCAGATTTGAAACTTTACTGCACTAAAAAAACATTAACACTGACAATTTTCCCTTAAATAATTGTCAGCTTTCATGTCGATGGGATTCAGTGATATTTGATGAGCACTTGGGGATGTTCGAGGCTTATTGGTGTTGTATTTTCACGCTTTCTATGAAGCGCTATTGTGTATCGCAGGGGCTGGTGTAAAATGTATGTATAAAAATATCTGCAGATGTGGAAACGATTGAGACAAAAATATTAGCGAAATACACAATAGACAGATTTTAACAATGTCCACTTAGCCTAACCTCAAGAGTAAATGACTTTTTTTTTTTTTTGGCAAAAAATATAAAAAAAGAGGGATTAACAAGCACCATCTGAGAAATTGAACTTGAATTTTAAACTATGTTTTAAACTATGTATACTTTTTTTTTCTGATTTTGAGAAACTGTTGGAGGCACAGTCGTGAGAGCTCTTCCACAGTTTGCCTTATGTTTGCTGGAATAAATTGGTACCATATGGTGTGATGACAGGATCACTCAATCTTCTGTGTACCTGAACACCACATTAATCATTTTTTGGGGAATATTTTCTTCCTTTCATCACACAGGAATTTCTAAATAGCCCCTGCTTTTACTTCCCTCACACATGTAGTGAATTTACATACACATACTACATACGCTGCCCTTGTTAGGAGTCAGAGCGTTTGACCGAGTTCAAGCGGCAGAGAAAAACTAAACATTATAAGGTCAGGTGGCAGGTGAGAAATGCTACTCCACATCTTGACTGATTTTCTTTATAATGTAATGCAGAGGAAGGCCTACCAATGAATATATATATTCTACGTAAGATCAGCTTACCCATCCAGCAAAATATGGTTGAAAAGCTATTGAAAAGATGTCTATGACGAACGTCTAAACAACTTAAAAATTTGGTCGAAAAGTGAAATGTGAAAAACTGTTGTTTTCTGTTCGTTGAAAAAAACGTCTTTATTAAGACGTCCCATTATAGTCTAAATATGGTTGAAAAGTGAAAGGTGAAAAGATGTAGTACTATGCACTCAAGATGAATTTTGTAAGAATTTTATTAATTAATTAAGTGTTACATATTACCTTCTCGAAATTTAATAACTGTGGGAACATTTGTAGTCAACTTGTACCAAGATCATTGATTGAAGTTGTTACAATACCTTTTCTTCTTATTTTTTTTGGCTTATTTGGTCCAAATTGGCCAAAATAAAAGGATTAAAACTGTTCAGCTACTCACCCCAAATGAGAAGTCATATTTCCAATTACTATTATTGGATTACACTTGAACCAAATGTGCTAAATCCAATGACAACTAAATTTCAACGACTATATTGGGGCAACATTTGGACCAATTTTGACGGTAAAAGCCCCCCTAAATTCAACGGCTAAATAAGGGCTAAAATTGGACTACGTTGGACGGTCCAACAATAACCTAAATTTAACGACTATATTGGGGCAACATTTGGAACAATTTTGACAGTAAAAATACCCAATTTCAACAACTAAATAAGGGCTAAAATGGGACTACGTTGGATGGTCGAATAATAACCTAAATTCAATGACTATATTGGGGCTAAATTTGGACCAATTTTGACAATAAGAAAACCCCAATAACTTCAACTACTAAATAAGGGCTAAAATTGGACTACGTTGGACGGTCCAATAATAACCTAAATTTAACGACTATATTGGGGATGAATTTGGACCAATTGTGACGGTAAAACCCCCCTAGTTTCGACGACTAAATAAGGGCTAAAATGGGACTACGTTGGACGGTCCAATAACCTAAAATTTCCACAATCTGTAACTAGTGATCTCACAAGATTGAAATTCTGCCAACAATTTACATGAATGGCATCAAAAAGAAAGAAGGAGTAAAAAAAAAAAAACAAAAAAACAAGAACTTTAGTTTCTTGCCTTCTTCATGATAACATTTCCACGTACATGTGATGAGTGAGAAAATAAATCCTTTAACACTAAGGAGACACACAAAGCTCTTTTCACTAATTCAAGTGAACAGTTTTCAGTCAGAGAAAGGTAAACACAGAAAGACGATAAGTGAGTAAGGGGTGAAGTGGCCCAGAGGTGAAAGAATAGAAAGAGAAAGAAAAGGTTGGAGAAAGAAAAGGACAATAGGGATCGGTCTTCATAACAATGTCCACTTGATGAATCAGACGTGTCTTATATGTTGGCCTCCACAGCCGAGGAATTTGCATTGATTATTTCCCCCTCAACAGATACATTTAAATCAATGTGGCACAGTGCAGCCAGAAAAGTGTGAGAAAATGTGTGAGGAGACACACGGTGAAGCTGTAAACCTTGGTCAGACAGGAGGAGCCACAGCTCCCCCTTCATGCCAAATGGATGAGATCAGGACTAAAAGGACAGCATCATATCTGCCTTGAAATCTCCTCGCTGCACCCGTGATAACTTCTTAGAGCGAGTCTATCTACATTATTCTATTCATAGATTGATTTTTTATTATTTTTTTTTCATGTATTTGTTTTACACAAATGTGCCACACAGTGTTTCCCTTTATTAGTCAAAAAAAAAAAGTGAAAAGCTTCACGTTTTGCAGTTTTTCTATTGATACTTTTCTTCTTCTTCTTTTTTTGTTCAGAAACCTGAATCACTAGATCCATCTGTGTGTCAGTGTGCGTCTCATAGTGATTTTGGATTTTTCCAAAGTTATATCTGGGTCAGTCAAAATCCAATTTAAGTAATGTAACGTAACACTAAAGGAACTGCTTCAATCTGCGAGGATTGAAGTGTTAGGTTATAAGTATTCTTGTCAGAATGAGATTTACTGAGAGAAGTAAGAAAAGAAACTCTTGTAAGGCAGCTGGTTTCCTTTATTCTCAATAATAGAGTATTGGCACAAGGTCGAGGGCAGTGTTTTTCAACCTTGGGGTCGGGCCCCCGTGAGGTGTCATCTGGAATTAAAAGGGGGTCGCCTGAAATGTCTAGTAATTGATTTAAAAATAGATAAATAAATTAAAAAAAAACTTTGGTAAAAACTTATTAAGATTCTTTTTTTTTTTTTCAATTACTGATATATCAAATAACTGTATTCTATACTTACATTTTATTAAATATAAATCTAGTTCAAATAAAATGCAGTGTAAAAACATCTGAGGTGGAGCACTTGTCACTTTGTGTACTAATCCCACTTAAACAAACAGGATCAAAAACTAATTCTAGAAAAAGAAAAGTCTCTGGTGTCGCCACACATTTGTGATATCAAAATAAGGGTTACGACCCCAAAAAGGTTTAGAACCTCAAGTCAAGGGTAACCTGTCCCAACCAGATCACCATCACAGATTCAAAACATCTTTGAAATACTTCTAGAAATACTATTTCTGATGTGAAAGGGCTTGATGAACACATAAATATTCTTTGTATGGAAACAAATGGGCTATTTAATGATAATTTCTGTTCTAATATAATATTAAAGACAAACTAAAAATCAATATTGAGGTTCAAGGTTTTTTTTTTACAGTTAATCCATGCTAATTTTCTCACTTATAACTTTATTACACAATTGCAATGCATTATTGAATGCATATTTATTTATTTATTCTTTTTATTTAGGTAGGGACAGTACATATCAATGAACATTCAACAAATGTAAATATGTCAGATTATAGCCATTCCCATCTGTTGCCCTTATATTGAATTTATTGAATGTATGTTGTAAAAATAGTAATATAAGATATTTTGTGTGTGTGTGTGTGTGTGTGTGTGTGTGTGATATTATCTATAGAACCTTGTTTTGTTGGGATGGGGTAGGTATAAAAGCTTTGCTTCAACCTACACCCTTTCGACTGATGAATTAGATAACTGAGTGTTTTTTTTATTTCGGTTTTGTTTTTCTGAAGACTGCCAAAATAAATTAAATTAAAAAAAAATCTAATTCAGATTGCAATTCAGTGAATTCTGCCCCAAGCCCATCATTGCATGGCCTCCCCTCCTCACCCAGTTGTCCAACAACTGTCCAGTAACACGTCCACTTTTCACCAAAAATTGAAGAATTCATAATTTATCCTTTTCATTCAGTTTTTGCTCTTACACAACCACTCTGCTTGCACTGGATCATACTTGCTTCATCCCAGGTTTTACACTTCACTTTGAAAAAAAAAAAAAAGTTGCACAGTGCCCCCTGAATTAGATGTTTGAAGGCAGCACGTGTGCAGAATACACCTTAAAGAGAAACTGTTACTGTAAGCTTACTGTTTAAGAGAAATGAATACGAAAAGAAAAGAATATAAATGTCTCAAGTATAAGATTTTACCCAGATTCAAGAGCTGTGGGGAGTAAATAATGAATAACAAACTACAATTGGAAAGCATCTATGTAACACACACATGCACACATACGCCAGCACTCCCAACTCCCCTTTTTTTCTCTCTGTCTCTCTCATTCCCCACCTCATTGATAATTTCTCCTGGAGCTTCAGCTTCTCGCTGTGAGATCAAAGTGGCTGTCACACACTGCCAGTGCAGGATGGTTCAGGAGCAGCTCCTCACAATATATTATTCCTCCATGGATGAGGATGATGATGATGAAAGAGTGTATATGCTGGGGTTTTGCGATGACGCTGTTACGAGGCAAATGCAGTGGGGAGCTGAGAGTTTGGATACCCTGGCATGGGATTGGTTCGCGGCACAGAGAAGACTTGCGAATGATTTGGGGGTAAACCATCCTCCAAAATGATGGCTGGGCCAATCATTGCAGCGCTGGGAAATTGATCTCCTATTAATGTTGTGATAGATGCACATAGAATGTAATGTAGTTAGATTTTCATGCCACGAAGCACATACTTGAAATTAGGATTCGTCTGCTTACAGAGGCCCATTTAGAACAAATGTTGACAATGGTTTGTTTTCAGCATTTGTCAAAAACAACAGATAAACACAGCAATGACAGAAGTTTGCTCACCAACAGATTTGGTATTTTTTTGTTTTTTTTCTCCTCGGACGCACACACACGTACGCCAACACACACATACGTGGTTTCCCTCTGTTTCCTGACTGTCTCCCCCCTCTATGAAAGGCACATCTTAAGTCTGACTAAGGCGTACACTCCTCTCTCCCTGAGGGTGCAGCGGCAGCGGTGCAGAAAAAGTGAACTGCCGAGGACCCCACTGTTTAGCAAACACTCCTACTGAGGGGAGGAATTAATTATTCAGAGCCAAGGACCACGGCAGCTCCATTTGATTGAACCACCTGCTTCTGCATCCTATCATGTGAGGGGTCACTAACGGTACGCATTACTGTACGGTATTCTGACCAAACAGTTCAATTAAAAAGACCAAATAGTTGTAACCACTGTGTCACTGGAGTAAGATCGTGGTGTTACTAAAACATGTGTGAAAGGCTTGAAGGATAAATACAGCTGGTATGATCGAGTTTTTGTTTTATGGTAATTATCTGAAGGTGTTATTTATTCATTTATCTTTTTAGGAATTAAATAACAGGTCAGTAGAGTGAAAACGGATTGCACCTGAGGCAGTTCTAGTTCAAATTCAGCAAACAATATTGCATTGCTTTCTCTTCTTGGGTTAGTAATTTAGCCATTTACATATTTGAACAGCTAAGGGCCAAAAATGGACTTCAAATCAAACTAATAAGGCAATTCTAATCTTCTGCAAATTGGCCTTTACAGGAATGAGGTCTAATGTTTCAGACTTAGCAAACACAATAAAGAAGTCTTTGGTAAAAAATTAGCCGAAGCTGGTGAAAGTTTTGTCCCCAAGTCCCCACGGTATCATGTACACAGAGAAAAGCATCATCTGCATAATCCGATCACATTTCACTGAAAAAAGGACTTTTTTTTTTTCTTTTTTCACTCATGGTGTAAAGCCTGATTTTCATCGAGTTTTTTCCCTCCATTACGAGCCCACAATGCCTACTTCACGGAACAGATCATGAACATTCAGTTGCTGTGCGACCAAATTCAGCTACAGGATCTTCAGGGTTTATGGAGTAAATCTGCTGTTAAAGTGGAATAGTGCCGGGGCCTGCTGGCATCCTAGTTTGTTGGTGTAGGTTATAATCTCCCAAAAAAACTGAAGACAAGGCCCAGCAGGGCAGAAGATGGAGGCTGGAAAGCAAATTTGACAACCATGCAACAAGGGTGGGGGTGTTTGAGGGGGGTCACATGCGCTCACTATTGGTGCGGCTGGGATTCACACACGCAGCCTAGCAATACTATTGGCCATGCTCAATGCTCTGTCAGCCAATCACGTGTCACCCAGCTCAACCATTCCATAGAAACCAGGCCTGCACCAGTAATGACATCGAGTACAACTCAATTGAGCTCCAGTGTTCTCCCAGTAACCCGACCGCAGCGCACAGTAGGATTTTCCAAAGGTCATGAAGAATTAGGATAAAGTGGGACGAATACACACGAAAACCAAAGTACGTCAACATCATTTTATAAAAGATATGACCGTGTAAATTCATAATTCACCCATGAATCATCAGGGAAAATATATAAAATATCGCCATCTTATACATTCAATTCAATTCAACTTTATTTATAGAGCGCAAAATACAACAAAGTCATCTCAAAACGCTTAACAAAATATAAAGTTCATAGTAAGAAAGAAAGAACCCAACAAGATCCACATGAACAAGCATTTAGTGACAGTGGGAAGAAAAAACTCCAGTAGAACCAGGTTCAGAGGTGGCAGCCATCTGCTTGACTGGTTCACTGTTAATTAGATATTAAGAACTTGATCTTATAGGAGCATTACGTCTAAATTGCCATTCATGGAAAGTAAATGTGTCTTTTCATCAATGATTTCTTGCAGATGGCTCATCTATTTCTCATAGTTGCTGGGTATAACTTAAGAGTCATGGCCAAATGAAGATGAACCTACTTCTGTTGTTCCAAATACTCTACAGATAGGAGTTATGCCATTTTGGTGGAACACTACATTTAATAAAAATATACATATTATAATAACAAAAAATACATTTGCTTATTGATACTGTAAAATGTGGATAAGTGTCCTGATCATGCAAAGAACAATACCTTAGTATAAAAAATTAAAGGATTTTATGTAAGTATAATGAAAAGGAGTATGTGACTAAATGAAACTGTGCAGGTTTAAAAAAATACAGGTTGAGTATCAACATAGAAATTCATAGATTCGGCTCAATTGCAAAGTATTACATTCTTTCACTAAAGCTGAAGTGATACAGTTCTTCTTCACAGATGGATGCACAGCCGTTAAAGGGGCACAAGAGAAAATTTATTCAAGATGGCCCAGGTATTATTTGTAATAGCGAGTGCAGCCTTATCAACTTTGAAGGCGGGAAAACTACCCCGAGCTGAGGAAATATGAAAGCTCCTCTTCCTGATAGCACAAGCATTTCATCACATTTCACACCAGAATATACTGTACTGTTAGCTACTCACCATTCTCCACCAAATCAAACACCAACCAGAATGTAACACCCTGACTCTGCTTGACTGTCACACACTCCAGAGCTGTGCCTGTGGCAGCCACGCGAACCTCTACGAGGCAAAACAGCAACACAATATTTCCACTCATAACACAAGCGAAGATCTCAGGAGCAATAAACTGATTTTGAGAGCTCTCATCAATCTTTAATTCTTCCTTAGGCTCTGAAAGCCCCAGTGCAGAGCAAAAAAAACCTGCCAGCAAAAACCAGAACAAGGCCAGATTCTACTACATTCCAGTTTCAAGAAAAAAAGATGGAGAAAGCTTGGGTAGAGTTTCCGTGTTGATTCTTTTATTCCTTCTCAGAAATTTCAGCAGTTGACTGCTGTAAAATGTGCCCTACAATTTATGAATAACGAAGAGGTTTTTCAGTCATTTATCACATAAAATAAAATTCAATATATTATTATCACTGATGGGAAAGGATTAGAAAACATCCAAGCAGATCAATAGTTCCTGTTCTTAAAAAGAAATGACATTTGCAAGTGAAGAAGAGGGACTACTTGAAAGGAGTTTAAAGAAATCTACTGCCTGGTGTTCAAACGCTGTTGGCACTCTTTCCCATGCATTCAAAAGTGAAGGACACATCCTTAACTGGTACCACTGAGAACAATCTGAATTACTCTCTGTGTTATCATTTCAAAGTGCCAAACACAGCAGCTCCTTCAAACCGGTGAGATTTTGCCAAATGGATGTGACAATTCTCTCTACCGTAGATCAGCGAAACCAAGGAACCTTGCTGAGTCTACAGCAAAATGATCAAAAATTCATCTGGGCTTCAAAAATATTGAGTGCCCAGGGAAGAGTGTGGTCTCTCCCTTGAGTTTGAACTAATATGTGTCTATTCTGAGTGTTACAGTGCACCCTGTAATTTGACCTAAGTACTGTTAGCTGACGGGCTCAGGTTTGTTGTATTCTCTACAGTTAGAATTCACTGATTGTAGGAAAAATGTTGAATTTTATATGAAAAATAGATAAATTATACAATAATGTATGTCTAAAAAGGTCACATATCTGCTTCCAGGGAAGGTTTTTACAGTTGTAAGTATTTATGATTTAATTGTATTTATTTTTTTCCTTGAGCGTGGATTCCTCTTAAAAGAAATACAACACGCTGTGTGGAATCTTTGGCACTGCCACCAAGACTTCCAACATCAAGGACAAGAGCCTAGAGAATATGGCAGGAGCCTAACCAGCATTGTTGTACAAAGAAAGATTTCACTGTTTACTTTTATTATTTGACAACATTTATTTTCTGGGGTAAAGCCAATCTATCTAGATAGCGACTTGCCCCTAAATGGCTCAGCGCCCTGATTGGGGTTTGCTTCATAAAGATATTATAAGTGGAGAGGCCACAGTGGGAGGGGGGCCTACACGAGTTCGGCTGGTGCAGAAGCAAAGCAGGTGGCTAAGTTGATGACAATGAACAGACAGCATTGGTGGCCTAATTTCTTCATGTCGAACAACACCATATGGCTCCTCCGCTCTCCTCCACCTATTTAGAGTCTGCATCCACATAGGCATGCAGGTATTACTGTCTTCACAATTAATTAAAGTGAGGAGAAAACAGGATGCACTAACATCTTCTGTATACGCTGTGAAAAAAATCTACTATCAAGCAGAAAAGCAGATCCCCTCAGGTATTTTTTATGCACATTGAGTGACGTGACCTTGAAAACAGTGTAGTTTCAATAGAAAACACGTTTTCTTTGCAAGACACTCACTAGAGTTCTGCATTAAACAGACACAAGGCCCCACTGCTGTAGAGCACTTCAATAGAAAAATGGAATAACTTAAATAATCTCAAGTTATGATGGATTCCTACAATGTCTAGAAAACTCTCCTTACCAAAGTTCCACACATTCAACTTAATTTCTGTTTTTTTTTTAAAGTCGTGTATTAGAAAAAAGTTAACATAACATGTAGACCCTGTTGACCTTCAACGAGAAGTCCATCTTTGTGGTTCTGTAATTTTATTG
The DNA here is from genome assembly GCF_900634775.1 of Gouania willdenowi. Classification (NCBI taxonomy): domain Eukaryota; kingdom Metazoa; phylum Chordata; class Actinopteri; order Blenniiformes; family Gobiesocidae; genus Gouania; species Gouania willdenowi. The sequence goes on along the minus strand of NC_041047.1, from coordinate 16,687,075 downwards.
ATAACCCCTATAATAATTTCAAAATGACTGTCACCTTAATAATGAAAAATAACAATGTCAAAAATTCCACAATGGATCCCTAAAACGATCCTAAAAATGTTTTTCTCCTAAAATGACGCTTTAAACCATTTTGTCAGCGTACTGGTAAGAGATGCTGAAGGATATGACCATTATCAGTTGAACATATTCATAACCATGTGACTCATGACAGTGATTGCTGACACGCATTCCCTCAAAGCTAAGGTGGTGACAGGTAACAGGCTAAACTAAGCGCACATTGGAGTCAGGCCAATCACTGAAGTGGCAGCCAAAGAATATGGCGACATATGATGCATGCAGTCCAAAAAAGTGCAACACATTATTTATTATGGTTTCTATCTAACGTAACATTTTTCAAATGCAATAAAAGACTATCCTGATTTTTCCATGTATCATATATTTAAATACATATTTAAAGTCACAATATGCCTGCATCTAGAACTTGTCAATTATTCCAAAGTAGTTTTATTTGATCAGCGATGGCATAAATAAAATAATTTGCAAATGAAATATGGGTCGAGATTAAAACACAGTAGACGTTGTAATATTTATTATCACATTTATTCCAGCTAATTTGAGTTCCATTTATGTCAACCCTCTCGGATCATTCCCAGGTCTCACCTTGACACTCAACTAAGACTGCAGTCAAAAGCAGAAAGTTTTCAGTGAGAAAATGGAGAAGGGCTTGTGTCACCCCCATGGGTTCACAGCAAAACCATTCAGCAGGGGACGAATAAAGCAGAAAATGGGTTTGTGCACCATACAATAGCATGCAGATAACTAGAAGGACAAGTATTGAAAATATCCTATTGGGACAAGTTTTGAAGAAATGCTTCAGTTCTCCGAGGCAGCTGAATGCTAGTTCTTAATAGCACACTAGCGGGGGTCACCATTAAGTGACAAAACAATATCAGTGGGGAAACGTTTGCATCACGGCGTAGAAATATGCAAGTTGTCAGGCATAGAGAGCCTCGCCTTTTCAGTGTGACAGCAATCCCTTTAGGTGTGAGGAGAGCGCAGTTCAGTGGCGCAGGGGACAGCAAGAGATTTGGTGGTGGGGGACTGCGGAAGTTGCATGCAGTGAGGTGTGTGTCAGGGCACAAGAGACAAAGCAATGATTACACACAATGAGTAGAGCACTGTGCATGCTGACACTAATGCAGTCCAAGGGGAGACACAAGGTAGAGCACTTGTGACAACTGTGAGAGGGTGTCACTCCTGTGAAAGACGGCATTATGGCTACCAAAAAACGATTTTTTTTTTTTTCCTTTCCAACCTCAACACCACCAAAGTTCAGAAAACTACAGAAAACATTTAATTAAAAACAAAAAGTTCCTTTCAGAAATCTGCCATTAAAAATGACATGAAATTATTACAGTTCAAAAAAACAAAAAACAGTTTCTTTTAACACAAGAGCGCTTTTCTGTAGCGGAAAGTGGAGTAGTCAGTATTTCTGCATGCAGAGACTTAAGCACTGTCTTTTTTGCAGTTTGCATGTTCTCCCCAGTTTGTGGGTTATGTCTGTGATAAAAATTTGATATGGGTCATTCCATGTCATTTCACAAATTTCCAGTGTTAGGAGCGTTACTTTAAAAAAGTAATTAGTTGCAGTTACTCACTACTTGTTCCAAAAAGTAACTGAGTTAGTAATTGAATTACTCTATAATAAAAGTAACTCATTATCAAGGAAAGTAACTATTTGGGTTACTGTTTAAAAAAAAGTTGCTATAATGTCAAAGAATTCAGATTTTTTAGATGCGTGCGTCGTTGTGAGGTGCTTCATTAAATTTGAGTTGCTTACAACGGATGTGGACTAAGTCTTCGCTTAATTTAAAGTAGTGTTTGTATCGCCACCTTAAAAAATGCCAACTTTTCATCGGACTGCTCCACGCTCGCCATCTCTGCTGCGTCATCAAATCTGTAGTGATTGTGTGTGTGGCGCGTGTGCTGGCACATGTATTAAAAACACAGGCTCTGATTGGCTACCATGAAACATGCTGCCGCCTTAGCCAATCATAATCGCTCACCTTGTTTTTAACCCACTTCCTCACTTCCTCGCTTTTGGATCACAGTTTATTCAATCAATGCATGTAACGTTCAGTCACGTTAACGGCATAAGTAATTTATTAAATTACCCCATTACTGAAAAAAAACCAAAAAAAAACCTAACACCGTTATTTTGGCACACGCACTTCAGTCTAAAACAATTCTGAAATGTTTATCAATTGTTTTAAATATTTTTCAAGAGTCAATAGGTACATTTTTAGTTTGATCGGATAAGATATGGCCAATTTTTCTTCCATTTTCAACTTCTAATATCTCAGGAGCCACATCACATAGGAACCTGAAATTTGGTCAACGAATAGAGCGTCACATACTCTCATAATTAGTATGGAGGTTACTCTTTCTTGGGATTTAAAACATTTTTTTTTTTAATTTATGCAACTTCTTCTTTATATTTTTGAACCCAAACTTCACCACTCGCAGATATTGAAAATCATTGTAGCTTGCCTGTGTTTATAATCATTTGTTGTTTATTTGTTTTTCACTGGTAACAAAAATGTATATGGAATGATCCATACATAAAATATCCATCAACTAATTTATAAACCTTTAACAACAAAAAAAAAGTCTCTACCCCTATACAGGTGTAAACTACTAATCACTAACCAGTTATCACTGGTAATCCTAGAGGTACACGAGGGGGACATGGAAACATTTATCAAAATATTCAACATAAGACATTTAAAGAGTGAGTTTTATATTAGAAAATATATTTTCATGAATGACAAATTGAAGTATGACTTTTTGAAGACTTACCAAAACCTACAGACCAAAACCACAAATGGCCAAAACATCATAAATGTATGAATAAATGACTTAAATCTGTAATTAGTGCCTCATTAGGTACAGGTTGAAGGTTAAGGTGAGCCTGCTGATGCATAAAATCTCACAACAAAAACCAAGAGGAATATTAGGGGACAAAACACAAACGCGAAGTCGTAGGATGGACATGACACAAGACTAAAAAACAGGAACAATTTAAAAAAAAAAAAAAACATGTAAAAAGTGTAATCTCATAGGATTCACCAGTGTACAGCAACTTAATCCTTTCAAGAAGGTTGTTCAGAGAACATACTGTATACCTTTAGCAGACAGACTAATATTAAAGCAATGCGTCAAGTAAGAGATCATTGATTAAATGGCATTGCTCAGAGAGAGGAGATCAATGTCAGCTATCACTCAAGGTAAGGCTTTAATAAAAACATATTTCATAAAACTGAAACCGTGAAAAAAAACTAAATTTGACAAAAGGAACAACAGAGAGGACAAATGAATAAGTTAACAACTTTTTATGGCGATAAGTTACACACGAGTTGGTCACTTGAGTCCATTTCAAAGAGCTTGTTTTTATATAATTTCACCACAGTGGTGTGAATTTTGAAAGACATCAATAGAAAAATAAATAATAATAATAAATAAAAAATACCAAAAGAATTCCTAGATTACAGAAACTATTCATGTAAAATTTTGAAGTACTGGTTTTATATTTAAAGGAAAAACTTTGAAGTTACAAACCATTGCATCACAATGATTTTCTATAAACAAAGTTGAAGGTTTTTTTTTTTTAAAGAATATAAAAAGCTGGTTTAAACTGTGTGATCAAGAGATATGTTTCTTTAAACATGACCAACTGCCACAGAATGTGTGATCACGGATTCTAACGATCCATGTGACAACCATTTTGAACAGGTTTAGTTACATTATCCATTGGACAATATTACTTTGTGAAAGAGATTCGGGAGAAAAGGGATCGCTAGGATTGCTAGGATCATTATGTGTAATTGTCTTCCTTGACTGCACATTTTATTTTTAATATGAAAGCCAGCAAAATCAGGAAAAAAATAACCCTATCCCTAGAAGGTTTCTGACAACCCCAGTAGTTAAGGACCATTGCTTCACAGCATCTAATTAAAGATGATTACACATGAAGCATCATTATTGATTTAACTCTGTATACTTGTGTGAGTTCCTCTGGCCCAGCTTCCATTTCTCCATGACAGATGGGGTTCCTGATGTGTTCCTGTATCTCACTTAAGGGATGTGCTTAGGTGCCTTGCGTTAAAACAACACCTGGTTTCCTTTCTCGCTCTTTCTCCGTGTGTGAATGTGAAAAAAGACACACCAATGAAATTATGTCATTTCAGCATCAAATAAAAATAATGAAGTTTACATCTGGTTGGCCTTAAAGCCCAACAGCCCAGAGCTCAGTTTTCAGTAGAGTTTTTAGTAGATTGTAATTGTAATGTTAAACAAAAGCACCAAGCTGAGAGGTTTTTTTTTTTATTTCACTGTATGAATGTGAAGTTACTGTTTGATTACAGAATTTAGACAAGATTTGCACCACCTAGAGATGTCATTTAGACTCCCTGGAAGTCCACATACTGGGGCCTATATCAGTACGGCTAATGTTGAGTTCAATACAACTCAGACATTTCAAAGTCTGAACTTCCAATCTCCATCTTCAAGGTGTTCCAGACGCTAATATCTCTAAAACAGGGTTGACCCAGAGAGTATTTACAATAAAGACATCAATGTTTGTGTGATTGGTGGAATTCCAAAGCAATTTTCAAAAATCCTGAGTTCCGATTTGCAGCAATTCTGCGTCTTGAGGTTTTGCTCCTTTTTCACACCATTTGCACACCTCAACGCTAAATTGCGGCAGCGATTTTAGCCTGACTGCATCCCATACAAAGCCCCTATAAGTCAAAGGCAGGTAAACAGTTCATAATACTCATGGAAAAAGCTTTAGTGCCTGGTAAAAAGGGCTAAAACCATTTTCAAGCCAATTTCTACCAAACAAGACAAATTCAAGGATTTGTTTTAGGTGGAACACTAATGAATATATACTCCTAGTGCATAACTTGTCAACCTAGTGCTTTTTCTTTTTTTTTTTTGTTATCGCTAAGTCAACAACTGTAAGTAGTTTATGAAAAGGAAACAGATAAGAAAAATATCAACCCAATGACTGTTCCACTGTAGTAGCAGCACTGTATCTTAATGACAAATCTAAGATGATAAGTCAAAGCGCTCCTTATCATTCCAAAGTTTCAGACACTTTTATGCAACAAAAAAAAGCACAAAACAGATAGTGAATAAATGAGACCAGAATCTAATTATTCTCACTTTGCAGCCATTTTAGGACATAGACACCTAAGGATTTTGCTGAACTTTTAAAAAAAATAATTAATAATTCCTCAGAGTTTATGATAATAACTGTTTATCTAGAACAATATTCTCATCCTCCGGGACTAAAATAAATCACTCCTGATGATTTATACAGCAAAAAAAAAAGGAGACATCTCACATTTTACTCACTAAAATCTACCTATAGGTTACAGAATTATCCATTCCTAAAGGAAAGTTTAATCTATTTACTCACACTGTCATACATTAAGCCCAAAGGCAACAATGTCAAACGGAAAAGAATTACCTCAGCAAATGACAGATGATTCCTATGGAAACATAATGATATTCTTTACTTTAAACACAAAGCTTGAAGAAAGGACTGGACCTCCCTGAGTGCCAGTCAAGGTGTCACTGTAAGCTCCTCTCTCTTATGACTCCTGACTGAGAGACACTTTGGGGAAAATCAACAAAGGAGAACTCTTCATCATCTTGGCAGGCAGGTCTCTTCACAAATTACCTTTTCCCCTCCATCCGTCACACAGGGGAGTTTACCTGCATGTGTAGCACATTGCTCAGCTATTCACTCCCTTTGTATCGCCCTTTTCTACACCTCATCTTAAAAAAAGTACTGCTTCATTATGTCTTGAGTGAATGTCACAAATGCTGTGGATTTTAAATAAGGTGGGAGAGAGTGTTAGCTGACACACATTTCCAGCTGACACAGGGGACAAAACTGAACGCGGATTTGTTCCAAAACTGTTACAATGCACAACGAGCAATATTGTAGCCTCCTTAATGAGCATCTTAAATATTCCTCCGAACCAGTGATTGACCGAAGCATGAGGTCATTATAGAAGTGGTGCTCGAAGCAGCTGTTGAAAGGGGCACAGGTTTCATTCCTTTCGTTTCCATTTGCACTTGAAAGCAAGAACTGTCAGTCTGCTGCCAGGTTGTTCTGCACCTCATTCACGTCCTGCATTCCATGATTAAGCCAACGTGAAACACTAATAAGCAGCAAGCATCACCCGATGGACTTGCCTAATTGGGTCAATCAAAGATCATCTACAGAGACTTGCAGCAGGGAGAGAGTGAGGTTTTGCAGTATACCATTGGTTCTGCATATCCGCACAGACCCTCTGTAAATTAACAGGCAGCGGATTGTGGACTCGGTGATGAGGAGCCACTGATTGAAAGTGTCTCCTGATAGCCCGGCGGTGACAATGCATATTTCATTGGCTCTCTTTAGATCTGACATCTCCTTAAGCAATCCCTCTCATTCTGTGCTCGGAGAAAAGGAATGGTTTAGTTAAAATGTGTGAAAGGCACTGGTATATTCGCAACCCCCCCTCCACTGGTGAAGTCCCATAAGACTTGTGATGCTGGAGCTTCTTGGCCAGTGCTTTGAATGCTGATGGACCGAGTGTGGAGGCGTGCAGCTGCCGCTTGGGCAGCACAGTGCACGGGGACGCATTTGTTTCTCATTAGGATTTATCTGGCCTCTTGAAAGATGAAATGTTGCGTCACAATTTCAACAATTTTATTTTAAGGCCTTCCCTGCCATTTACAGATGACCTCAGAGAAATCCTATCAAAGCACCCGAGGAAAGAAGCCTGTTGTAAGTGCAAGATTAATATAAGATGACACGAAGTCACTGCTTTGGGATTTAAATAGGTGAGACTTATGGGTGAAGGCAGGCATACACTGTGCAATTTTTGGCCCATTTTGAGCCCATTTTTGAATCGTGCGACTATTTTGGGGACCGGGATGAGTCTCTGCTAAATCGCATGTTGTGCATTGTGTAGTATACATGGGGTCACGAGAAGCGATCAACACCTCACGACCAGCTTCTGATCAGCAATCGTATGGTCGTAAGGAAAACAAATGTTTGAAATCCAGTCGCTCCTCGTGAGGGTATCTCACAGTTGAAGCAGTGCCATGGACCGGCTTACCTTAAACTCTCACACTGAGCATGCACAAACACCGTAGGACCTAGGATTGACGGATTATACTGCCCACGTCTGTCAAGCCAGTTCCTGGATCCTCAAATCGCCATGTTTTCTTTTTGCTAGTGTCTCTCCACTTTTGGGTTCTTCTTTTTCATCTGTTTTAATGGCGACGCTTCGGAGTTCTTCTTCTTCTTCTAATTTGTACGTCGCATTTCCGGAAAACGGGACCACGACATGTCGTGTATGAACGTACAGTCAGATTGTGTCAGAGTGTTGGTGTGTGATAACATGTATTGTGAGCTGCGCAGTGTATCCCAGCCTTTACAGAGTTAAGTTATCCTCGATAAACAAGGACGACAGTATCACACGTCATGACCAAATATACATTTTAAGTTTTATTCCATTTGAGAATTTGATATAGAAACACTTAAAAAACTTCAGCCAAGAAATCAAAGAGTCAATCAATAGTTGATGGTTTTAAAACATAGTCATTCCCTTCAGTTATTCAATCTCCAATCGCTAATTTATTTACAAACTAATGTTAGGTAAAGCTGTGCTTTAGAAGAGAATAATACATTAAAAAAGCTGTGCAATTGCCTTCAAACTCAACTACACCTTCAACGCACCTTTTAAAACAAGATAATACTACAAACGTTTTTGGTAGCTGTTTGGCCGAACCTGAAAGCGAGTCATTACAATCTGTGATGAGCAAAAACTGTGAAATAAAACGCTCAGATATTGCATCCACCTCGCTCTAAGTTTGGAAACATTGAGAAACTTAAGGTACTGGTGTCATCGGTAAGAGAAATGACAACACAGATGGTCTCTCTGTCCACAGGGGAAACATCACACAGACTGTACTATGTTTAAATATAGCACAAGTGATTATATTGGAGAAGTGGAAAGCAATTAATTACTCCAGCACTGTATGTGGGAAACACGTTTCCATGCTATACAAAGTGTTTATGGAGAGCTTGAAAATAGGTGAAGCTGTTTCCCAGTGGACCTAATTTGATGACAATTATGTTCACACTAAAATATAGCTGAGAATCAAGTTTGTCATCTAAATTTAGCAACAGGATTAACACATATACTGATTATGATACAAAACTGAAAGCTCTGAAGGGCTGAGCTCATGTTTGAAAGTGATGTCTCTCTAATTTTTTCTGTATTTTTAACATGATGGTACTGGCATCGTTTTATCATCAGTCAGAGGTGTACATTTATTATAACTTAGGGTAGCGACACATGCAAAGAGAGAAAAGTACAGTTTGCTAATACATTATTTACAATGGACATGCCCATTTCAGATGCAAGAAGTAGAGTATACATTCAGATGTAAATATGTGCACTAAACCCTTACAGAACCCTCAGATGCAAGTCGCTTTTTCTCTTCATTCTCCTTCCCACCGTCTGACAATTACATAATCAATGGAACAAAGAAAAGTGACTCATTGGGAAGGTTTTAGATACATTTAGCTGATTTTCTTTTTTCTTTTTATATGAATCTTCGGATCGAAAGGTCATGAATTGATATGTGTATTTTTTCTTTTCTTCTGTTATTAAACACCATAGAAAGTTCTGTTCTTGTAAGTGTTGTAGTATTTTAATGTAAAACATTTGTTATTAATACATTCCTAAAGATGTACACACATAAAAAAAAAACACTGCCTCCATGAAAAGAACTTGTTACAGATGCTTCACACTGTACTAAACACGGCTTAAAGAACAATGGACTCTGCTTGGACAAACATTACAGGTAACTAACAGTGTGCTTTGAATGGATTGAGCTGTTGTGACATCTCGATCGCCAAAAGGCCTTTAAATTTTTAACTGAACCTTTTTGTACTCACGTGCAGTAACAAAATCATGACTTATTCAACATGAGAAAGTTGTTTTAACTCCTTTTTATTTTCTTTCTTTTTATTTTGGCTGGGTCTGGCAATTGCCTAGAAAGCGTGTCATTTTTTTTTACTTTGCTTCCCATAAAAAAAACATTTCTGCACACAGAAGCATGGCTAACAGGTAATCTATCTGATTAAGGCTAGGGAGGGGCACCACTGTAAAATATTAAACAGCTTCCATAACCTCTGTTTCACCCTTCAGTGTACAAGCTTTTTGAAAAAGACACACTCTGCAGAGAGAATGCAGTCAATCTGAGTAAGCTCTTCAGCTATTTCATTTACTGACCTTCAATGCAATATTTTTGACATTGAACAATCAAATCAGAGCTGTGAGTATACTACATTATCATAAATATGTAAAACCACACAAGAACTGCTGAGCAGGAAATGGCAAGACAATGACAAGATTTAAGTAGTTTATATTAACAATGACATCAGCTAACTGTGGCTTGTGAGACCCTTTTATTCAACGCACCAATCAGTGACCACCACACTGATCAGGATTTTTTTTCATTGCATTAAAGCTTTGGCATTCAATGGTCAAGGAGGAAATTTAACCAGTGATGGACTGATAGTTCTAGGAAAGCCTTCACTACTAACCTGAACACATTCAGAAATAGGGAATCTAATTCATTTGATCGTTTGATCGTAAATTACTTCACAATTTTCTTTTGGCTGTTCTGCTTTGTGGATATTTCTAAAGGAGATTCCTCCAATCTTTTGTTTAGCTCTCATCTCTTGCCAGGCATAGAAATACTGTATCCGCCCAAGGCGTGAAGAAGTGGGTTATTGTAGGATGAAATCAACTACAAGGAGCCTGTTGCTTTAACCAATCACATTTCAAGAAAGCATATCAGTGCCTGCATGCATCGGAAAAATCAGCCAAGTCTCGGCAAGTCTCACGCCCTCAGATTGGCAATTTAGAGGGTGTACCTCAACGTGCAAGCTCTATAACCAGCCCTGTTTCTGAAACGGATAGCCAGGATCCAGGGACAGGCCTTCCATGGGGACACCTGCTTCCCCTGCAATCAGATTGGCCACCACCAACTGATCTTAAACAATACTTAAGAGACACGTGGTCAGCTTTGCAGTTCAATATCAAAAATATGCACTTTTCGTCATGTTTGTGGACGCTTTGTCATTGTAGAGTGATAATGAAAAGGAGAAAGGGAGATATCAAAGATTTACTCATTAAGTAAACACAAACTCAGAGCAGCTCAGTAGGCTGAGTCAGCCTGAATGCATGCGGCACTCATGAACCGCCAGGTCAAAATACATATACGAGGGGACGTTTTTCCAAATTTAGTAGTATGTGTTGTTCTGCAGGATTTTAAGTTGCTCAGTAAACTTAATTACCTACTTTCATTTATTTACTTATTTAATTTTGGGGTGTGGAGTGCAAGAGAGCCAGCCAGGGCAATCATAGATTGAAAGTCTCTTTTTCAGTACATAATGTTCAGCTCTGAACAGTTAAAGCAGAACTAAGTAACTTGCGCTTAGCGCTCCCCTTAAAGGTACCTTTTGGTTATTGGTTGTCGTAAAAACTCTGCTTCCCCAGTCGCCTGCCCCACCCCACAGCTACATACGCATTTTTGCTCTCCCAAGACGGTAGCAACCATCACTGAAAAATCCCAGTGACACTAAGGGTGCTTTTACACACATGGTTCCATGTGACCATGTGAACAGTATGAGGAAGAGAGACAAGTAAAATAAATGAATGATGTGGGCATAATATGGAAGGGAGTGTGGAAATGTGTGTTTGTTTGTGTGCTGACAAAGCGACTCTGAAAATGGATGGATGGATGGATATTTGTGTGTGTGCTGCCTGACAGAGCGCAAGGTTGCGAGTGTGTGTGCGTTCCTGTTGCCGCGACAACAGTGTGTTTATATTGGGCTTCCGTAAAGCAGTACGTCTTGCCACCGGGTTGGAGGCAGGGATAGTTGTAAGTGTGGTTTTTTGGCCAAAGACAGCAGTTTGTGATGAAAGACCCCCCAATCACCCCATAAAGACTTATTATATTACCCTCATAGGGACAACGAGAAGCATTTATTAAGGTGAAAAAGTTACTTAGTTCTGCTTTAACATTTACAGTAGGTGTCGTAATAGTTTTATGAAGAATAAACATCACTCAAACTCAGAGTCCAATTGTGAATAATAACAGCAATATCCCATACTTTTAATAAGAATATACAATAATGTTTTTCACTGTGAGAATTTATGGTTTATGCTTATTCTGCTCAACAGTTCTTGCTAACTACAGAGTTGAGGTGTATTGATAATCAAAAATTGTAATAAGTATAATCATTATTGCAATACATGATGTAACCATTGACAACACTGTAAAGGCTACTGTTGGTGAGCTTAGTGATGGCACATATGTGGCATATGTTGATGAAAATATTGTATAAGCAAAAAGAAAAGTCCAATGTTGACAGTGAGAAATGAATGTACCGGTAGTTATTAGCCTACAAATGAAAGATGAAGACAAAAATAAACTGTGGAACTGTACAGTTTAAATCAATTGTTTCCAACAGAGGTTGTTGGCAGAGATCATTTTCAAACTCAAGGTTTGCAACCTTTTTGTGACTTGTAAAACTTTTCAGCTGCACATTTTCATATTGTCTATTATTGAGATGTTAAGTAATCTTTCTCTACATTTTGAGGACCACTGACCTCGCAGAGAATGAAGGATGAAACTGTTTTGTGCATGAATTTTAAGCTTGTCTTACACAATGCAATAATCAATGTAACATTATAGAAGCCTTGACATTTATTTCCATATGAACCCAAGGCATCTTCTACGCCTGTGTTGGTATTGCCTTGAAAATGACATGCATTTTTATTTCAGGCATTTCGACGAGTTTTACTTGAGCTAAAAGTAGGATGGTCAAATAAAAATATAGCACCTAGGTTAAAAAAGAAAATAGTATGTGTCTTTTCAACAGTGTAAAAACTGTATTCATTATACTTGGCGATTGTACTTACTTCACATAAAATGTTCATAGATGGGCTCATCCATCCACAGCCAGGATAAAACTACAGTTACTCTATACAGCCCATACTGCAGTTGACCCAAGATGCAGCAGCAATAATATAATATATACAAGCAGAATAGAGCATATTTAGCCAGTATTGTCCTCTCTTCACTGGCTTCCTGTATATTCTAGAATATAATTCTCCTGTTAACAAACAAAGCTCCATCTTACCTTTTAGACCTATTAGTGTCATATTTTTTTTTTTTTTGAAATAAATGCTCCCAGATTGCTGGTTTCCTATCTGGTGCACTCAGCAGTTCCTAACTTTTATACCAGATTATTTGAAATGTTGATGCTTTACTCCCAGTGGCTCATAACCTTATTGGAAGTACTGAACCATGCAGCCTTCATCAGTGCATTCACTGAACCTTTCTTAATTGGAAAAAAAAGAAAATATGATTTTTCTTAAAACATAGGTATATACTGTATGGGTTGGCTGGGTGGATTTTTTTTGCTTTGTTTAAAAAGCTTTTAAAGTTTTATAGATTTATATTTCAAATTAAAATGTCACATTGTTTTCATAATGTACTGTAGCTTTGATTAAAATAGTTTATCTTGGAAATCTATTTTGTGTAACACTTTTACTGTGTGTCTTGGCCCCTGCTGAACTGCTGAGAGTCTGAACTTTCTCTTCTTCTCTTTCTCTCTTCCTTTCTTTCTCGGTATCTTGGCATAGAAGCTGACAGTGTTTGATACTCCTCCTGTCCGCTAACCCCCAACCAGTCCTGCAGATGGCTGCAGATAGTGGGTTTCTTCCTGTTTAAAGCAAATTTTTCCTATTCCATTGTTGCTGATGGAATGTTCATGTGGGAATGTGGGTTTTTCCCATTAAAACATGTCTTCATTCTTTATTAAAAAAGTGCCAAGAAGATTACTTTGTTGTGTTGGGTGCAATGTAAATAAATAAATGACTTTAATTCATATTGTGGCTGAAAACATTGGTGTTTTATTATTTCCAGTTGCAGATCAGTCAATTCCAGGGGCCACTTTACATCTGGAAAAGGAGGAGCGATCTTGTTGTGGTTCACAGAGATCAGAAGTTAGTGTTTGACCACTTACAAGCGGGTCGCTTGTAAGAAGATAAATGGAGAAATCTGGCATCAGCAGGTCATGTTTAATAAGCATTCATGATTAATGTCTTTGAAGAAGAATCACCTCGGGGACTCTTTAAGCCGATCAGGAAGCCACACTGTGATATGATGAATGCTCACTTCTGAGTGAGAATGCAAACTCTGACTCCTCTAGCATATGGGAGACCTCCTAGCATGTCTAATTGCTGTGAAACAAAAAGAAGACCCTGTTGATCTAAAATTGTCCATAAATGTTGGACTTCATACTGATCTTTTACATTGCTGGTGAAAGTGTGACAATATTTAACACAATAATAAATGCTGCATACTTAGTTTTTATTTATTTATTTTTATTTATAAAAATAAAAGTTTCAAAAAAAGAAAAACTGTTAATTAAAAAAAAAAAAAATGCATATATTAAATGACTATGTTTTGGAACAAATTGACCAAGGACTAATGTCTTAACTTATTGCTCAGCTAAAAAAAAAAAAAAAAAAATTAGATAAAAATCAAAAAGGTCCTTTAAAGTTGATTTGCTCCTCATGTCCCAAAAGTGTCTGCAAGTAAAGGTTGAGTAAAACCCATAATTCTGACAGTTTACCTAAAAAATCCCAGACATCCTCACGATCTGTCAAGCTGTCAAGTAACAGATGACAAGAAGCCCAGAACAAAAAGACATTGGCAAAACTTTCTGAAAAACACAGTCCGACCACTTCAAGAGTCTGACAGGAATGTGAGCGAAAAGCTCAGAAAACAAACAGAGGGTTTAAGTTCTGCGACCAGATTTTATCATTTATTATTATTATGTTAGAAATAGTCTCTTTTTCTCTAAGTAAAATTATTTTGAGGAACTGGGCACAAAAAGAGTGATTTCAAACTATTTTTGTTTTGTTGCATTTATGGTTGTTCAATAAGTGTAAAAATCTATATTACAGTGATAAAACTTTTAATAAAAAGTCGCTGCATATTTTGACTCATTGCCATGCTGATTATTAGAGTTTAAAGTTAAATTATTTGGCGACCTGTCCAGGATGTACCTCAGAGATCACGTTGTAATTCCAACTTGCAAATTATGCTCTTTACAACTTTTTTCTAACTATTGGAACCGCAAAAATATTTAGTCCATGCTGACAGAAAGAACAATTAGCATTTCACACTGAGTACACTGAAGGTTAACTTACATAAATGCTCAGACCCTGCATGCTTTCTTTACCATAATGTTGTTTTAGACTATTGGGTTAAACCAATATTTTGTTTTATTTCTTTCCCATTTCTGCACTTGTCATCTTAGGCTACAATGATATATATATATATATATCATATTGCATAATTGTGTCACCAGTACTTCCCTAAAGAATGGTATGGTAAACATTAGAAAGTTTCATCTCTTAATGCTAAACACACTTAACACGAGCTTCATCTTTTAGTCTTTCACAATAAAAGGCTCTTGTTGATTACACTAACACTTAACCACTAACAAAGTATTGTAGAAAGTCGGTAACTTCACATTTGCACCATTGAGATCAACTTGTCATCTTATTAATTGTTAGACTAATTACATTTTGGGGTATTTTTGCATTGTGTTGTTTTGTCAGTATTTTCTGTAGTCTATGTTTTGACATTATGTCCCTCTGAGAAATCGAAAATTTTGTCTGAACAAGGCTACTTCAATGAAAAAAAAAAGAAAAAAAAAGCTGGTATTGCTTTTTATGAACAGCAGCTTCCTGATGGCAAAGAAAACCTCTGAAATATATGTCTTTCTCTTGTGCTCTCTCGTCTTTATACATTCCTATTACTCAAAATACCTCCTGTTGGCTCTGAGGGCAGGCGATCTTTGACTACCTTCACGTTGGCGATTTCCCCGCACAGGAAAGAATGGCATGACATTTAGCAGGGCTGCAAGGCGGTAATACATTTTTTTCTTAAATAGCGGGGCTAGAATATGCAAGGCTGAAAAGACCCACGCTGGGCCCCACTGGGACTCCTTCACACTCGCCCGCTAAGCTCATTCAGTAATTACAGCCATGGAGGCAAACTGATTCAGACAAGATGTAAAGCACTGACAGAATTTTCTGGTGAACCACTTTCTTTTCCTGATGTAAATTAAAATTATACCTGCAGCTCCATGCTTACCAATAAGCAATAACATAATAAAAAAAAAATTATTAAAAAATTATTAAAATCAAAATTTAAAGTGACATGCACATACCAAGCAATGCTCGGGAACTGAAGAGGCCAGGGATGGGGTCAATTAAATGTTAGGCTTCCTAATCAATGGAAATAATGGTATTAAAGGTCCAGTATAATGCTATTTTTCACCCATCTCCATACGAGTCGTCCCACCCGCCCAACCAAGCTCCAGTATCCCTTATATTTTAAGATAGGTGTACAAGAAATCTAAAAAAAACCACATGTCAACCACTTACTAAATACAATTATGTGATTAGAATCTGGTAGGTCGACCTTTATGAACATTAAAATGCTGTGAACATTCCTACTAGGGCTGATTGATATGGACCAAAACTCATATCTCAATATTTATTCTCAAAATGGTGATATATGATATAAATCTAGATAATTTTATCAAATAAAGTCTGACCAGAAAGACAATTCTGGGTTAAATTTGCCACAAAACGGCACACATGGACATTTATTAACAAACAGCTGCACAATATGAGCACTCTAGTATCTAACTTAGTATGAGTATCTAACTGAGCTTTACATGTTGTTCTGAGAAGTAAAAGCAGCGACTCCTAAAACCAGTATTTTGATACATAATAAGCTATTATATATATATTGATATATGAAATATTATAGCTTTCTATATCGCCAAAATAGAAAACTCGATACATCTTGAATCTCGATATATCGCCCAGCCCTAATTCCTAAATTATAAAACAGCCTAAATAAAAACATAAATGTGTATATGAAGCACGTGTGTTTATTTAATATACTTACAGTTCATATACAAGTCAACACGTTGCATATTTACTGTTAATTTCACGTTGCTTGTCTTTAAATTAGAGATTAACATTTTATTTTCATTATATATTGTATTATAATTTCTCATGCTCTCTCGTGTGGTTCTCTGGTATTCACTAATGACTTATTAGACACATTTGTTGCAGATTTTACATTTTTTAACACTTTTTTAAAGCAGTGTATATTTGTGGCGCATGTGATTGGCTGATTGTTCATGGTGACTTACGTGGTTCCTTCCGCTGTGGTAGACGCTAAAATATCAGTTATTAATCTTACAGAACGTGTAACTGTGTCCCATCCTGCTGCTCTTTAGGAAGATAAACTCTCTGTCACATTTTACAACGTATTTACACCAGTTCTTAGCTTTTTTCGCCGGAACGTCTTCATCTATCTCTGTTCTGAGTTATTTCCGGGTTTGGTGCCGCTGTCAGCACTAATCTCGCGAGAGCTGCCACCAAGCCAGGCCATTTCAGGTGGCAGTTCTGGCGAGGCTAGTGACGCCGTTCAGTTCAGTAAGGCATCTTTTAATTATTATTACATTAAAATACGGGATATTTATGGGATAATAATAATACAGGAAGATGGCGGGAAAGAGAGTTAAAATACGTGAGTTTCCCTGCCAAAACGTGATACTTGACAGGTATGAACTTATAGGCATGAAATTAAGGTCAATAATTTCAATCGGGGCCAAAAATGTAGCTTTTAAAATGTGGACATTACCAAGTTAAAAGTAGGTAAAGTGACAATTGCAAAATGTGATAATAATAGAAATGAACATTTGACATGTGAAAATATATTTATTGAATAGATGAAAATTAGTTTTAAAAAAAGAAACAAAGAACAAGTGTAGAAATGAAGCAGTTTTAGTCGTCTGGCTCGCTGATGGGGTCTGTTCCCGGGTCCAAGTGTGGTGTTAGAGATGCTTGATTTGTTTCTGTGTGGGTATAAAACACATGTTTTAGGTTACAATAAGGTTACATTGTGTAATATTTGGGAATGTGTGTTTGTGGTAGAAAGAAACACCAGTACTTACCCAGATCAGGGGGAATTCTCAGTGTACTGAAGTAAAAGTTCTTCATGCCATCGTCACTGTAGAGAGTGATGATGTTTCACAGTGATGATGTCTTAAGTTCAAGCTGGGAAGTAACACAATTTTCAAGGGGGCACCATTGAGTTACTTTTCCATGTCCAATTCCCCCAAAATATCCATTTTTTCGCCAGTTCTAATATGCGTTCACATTTTCATGAGTTATTGAACGTGTTTAGGTCCCCAAAAATGCCATCACTTTTTTATAAGAAAAATAATAATAATAACGAGGTACATTACAATAGGGTCCTAAACTCAATTACAATTTAAGTTAATTAAAATTACAATTGCAATTATAATGATGCTCTAATAATTGTAATTATTTATCAACTGTGCAATTTCAATTATAATTGACACCAACCCTGAAAGGGGGTGTCAAAAAATGTATTTAAAACATTATATTTAAATGTTTTCCTGCAAACCACTTAGCTGTAAACAACTACTCTGCAATGTCTTATACTGAACTACACGCTCACAAATATGTATTTACATCAACAGACGTTTGTGAGTGATATTATTGTTAGAATACGACCATTGGGAACAGTAACCTCTAGATCAAAGGCCATATATCCTGCTTTTAATTGGATGTCTTCCCAAAGTGCTTTGAGAATGGTCCTTTCTGCATTACAAAAGAAAAAAAGAGAGAAAAAAAATATATGTGGATACCACTACCCTCTAATTATCCCCATATACAGATCCAGAACACCACTATAGTGTCATTATGGTAAAGCATGAAACTATCACTTAAAGGGAACTAACAGTAGATGCTTTTATGGTCCAGCCTGTCAGTCAGCCAGTTAATTTTGTTTAAGCCATTTCAAATATTGGAGACATCCAAAACACTGTCTCTGTGAGGTAGAACTGAAGCAGTCATAATCAGAAAAAAGAAAAATGGTGGATTTTTTTTTATCATCATGGAAATCAATCATTTTGACTGACATTGATATTACTATACTTTACATTACATTAGTTTGAAAAACCACATTATTTCTCCACACTTTATCTCTTAGCCCCATCAAGTCCACTGACAGATTACTTTTCAGAACAAACAATTATTGACATACGGGCGACATTTGCAGGAAAATGAATAAAAAAAACCGTATCCAGGGATCATCTACATTAGGTTTGGAGGAAAAAAAGACATTGAAATAACTTCTACCCACTTCCACCATTGACACTGATCCTGTGCTGACAAACACAAACCTATCAAGTTCATTCACCAAAGGTGTTGTTCATGTAAGGTTATCCACTTAATGGACTGGTGTAGTGTTTCAGGTTCCCGTTGTTGCGGAGGTTGGAGGCCCTTAAAAGCCAACCAAAGGCCAGTCGTATAGCATGGATCAAATGAATCGGACCTTGAGCTTTTTCAGAACAGTCAAGAGGTTGACGAGTTTTGTAAAACATCATTAATGTAAGTGCTACACACATTAGTAAAGTTTTGATTCATATTGCAGATGTTGACCCCAGTGGACAAATTTGCATGAACATAGAGACTTCACAATGTATTTAAGCAGGTGCATTATCATAAAAAGTGATATTACTAAGCTGAGTACGATGCAATGATATTTGAACCTAAAACAAAATACTCTATGGGTGATTAAATATGCAAGCTATTATGTTCACTTTTCCTGTTTGGTTTATTAAGATTGCTCTTGGGTTCTATTCATGTCACTAGTGGTCACTGGTTCGAATCACTGTGGGATTTTAAGCAAGACTCTTAACTCTAGCTGCTTGTGGTGCGATAAAATAGTCTGCTAAATAAAATTGTAATCTTGTAACGTAATTTCAATCATAAGTTGACGGTTGCGGGGACTGCCTTGGCCCAAGATGCAGGACTCATTCTGGTCAATCTGCTCTCTCCGTAAAAAGGAGCAAAACTGTGGAACTCTCTAGCCACACATCTAAAATTAGAAACCAGTGGCAATGCTTTCAACAATGGACTCAAAAAATGGCTAAAACAAAACAAGTGTTCACATTGATAGTTTTACCTGGTTTCTCGCTTACCCTTGTTGCCTCTGCCCTATAACTAATGACTGTTTTTAACTTTGAATATTGCTTTTTCTTTTTGTAATGTTTTGTGAAGTGCATATTTCCTCCTTACTTTCTTATTATTTCTGTTACCTTTAACTTTTTTAAAAGCCTCCTGTTGACAGATGTTTTAAATGTGCACATGTGCTAACACTCAAAACAATCAATCTGGGTAACTAATGTAATTGTGATGTCCATATTAGTGTTGTAGTAGTCGAGACCGGTCTTGAGACCAAATTTTAAAGGTCTCGGTCTTGTCTCGGACTCGAAGCATTTTGACTCGGTCTTGTCTTGGACTCGGGCTGCCCGGACTCGGGATTTTTAAACTTTTTAAAAATGTGATAATAACAAGGAGAAGAACGTACGGTGGCTGGGAAGTGTCAGGTGAATGCATTTACAGAAACGAACACAAATGCAAACAGGTCACAACACAAATGCAAACCGGCCACAACGGAAGTGTTTGTAAAAGCACAGCAAAGATAAAACACACTGCGGTGTGTAGGTGACCAGACATGTTATTTCCTGGCAGAAATACTTTTAAACACTTGCTGTACATTCAGCTGACATAAAAATCTTGAATTTCGATTATGTAGAATAATTGTGAATTTATCAGTAGCAGTAGTAGTTTTAATATTTTAGTTAATTTTTTGCAGGCACCTTTTTCCTCCGTCAAATGTATTGAAAAGAAACTAAAACTAAAGAGAGAATGTTATTTAACTGTCGAACCTTGTCATAATTTTATTTATTTATGTATATTTTTAAATGAAAAAAAAAATAAAAAACATGTTTATGGTCTTGGTCTTGGTACATTCCGGTCTCGGGCAAGTCTTGGTCTCGGACAGTGTGGTCTTGAACACAACACTAGTCCATATATCAAATAAAGGGAATATTAATTGTTGGTAAAAGTTGTGGCTCTATTTTTTTGGTTAGGTTTTGATTTCACTTTTCATTCATTAAATAATTAGCATTACTGGGTCTTTTTTTTTTTTTCCTGTTGTCTGTGTATTCACTCCATGTCTTGTCAGTATGATGTGTGAGATATTGAATAGTCTGTTTCCACTAAGATGGTTTCCATCACCTAATTATCTTCCCCCATACGTAAAGAGTGGCTAAGCACTGCCTGAGTGTTGGTTCATTGTGCACATTTAGCCTCTTCACACTCAGTCTGTCAACTGTGGTAAGTAGGTTAGGTTTATTCAGTCATTTTAAGTCTTTTAGTATTTATGTCAGGTTCTGTTTAGTTTTAGTTGTTCTCAGTCCTTGTGGTCCTTTTTCTGAGTCTGTTTATTGTAGATTCCTGTGTTAACTCTTGTCTCTGTGCTATTCTTGCTCGTGTCTCCACCTCCCAGTGATGTCAGTGTGTTTGGGTTGTGAGTGATTAGCTGCCTCATGTTTTGCACCCAGGTGTAGCTCGTTCCCAATCAAGCCTCGCTCACTCTTTAGCTGAGTGTTTGGATACAGAGTTTCCATTGCACTTGGAAATGCTTAAACTATAAATAGTGCAGCAAAAACTGGTAATGGAAACACCTGAATTTTGAAAAAAAAACACTCATATCTCTAAAAAGTTTTTTTACGCTTTCATGAGAAGGTTTTTCAGCCGTTTCAATATTGAAATGTGTCGAAAAAAGGGCTATGGAAACACTTTTACTGCAAATACACGTCACAGAACGTGACGTACGTGGTCTCTGAGAAAATATGGCGAGGTACTTTTTTTTATTTGCATTTAAAGAACTTTATTAAAGTTGTTCTAAAATATGTCATTGCATGTCTGATCAGAATCAGAAAAGTTTATTTTGCCAAGTACAGTTTTATTAAACAGCACAGGGTATTTGACTCGGTAGTCGGTGTGCAGAACAGAAAATAACAAAACACAACTAACAGTAATAATAATGATGATAGGTATAAAGGATGAAGAATAAATACAGGATAGTTAGAGGATCAGGATAAAGGATAAATTATTTCTTTTATTTATTTATTTTTTTTCCGAAGACAAAAAATAAAATTAAAAAAAATACATATATATATATATATACAGTGATGCAGGTAATATTGAGTGCAGTTTACAATAAAAACAAGACAAAATAGTGCGCACCAACACACCATGCCGTCTGCGGTGCCATCTTAATTTTACAACCATTGTCATTGTTGTGAGTTTTCAAGAAGAATTGTGATTTCATCATTTTTTTTCAATAAAGGTTACTTGTTATTTTTTTTTTTACTTAACATTTTTTTTTAATTTAATTTAAGTTAAGACCATTGTGAGACGTGTAGTTTTACATTACTGATGGTGTGCTGTTACATTAATCACACTATAAAATATGGTCCTCCTCTATTTTGAGGTGAAATGCAATTCAAACCTTCTTAGATCCTAAATAAAAACACTGTGCACCACTAAAATTAGCTAGCTGTAGAATCAGATACTGTTGTTGGCTAACATAATGATTGACAGAGTCAGATTTGGATTCTTTCAAAAATATCTCACAACATTATGAAGAACGAAACTGCAGCATTAGATCAACTTTCAAAAACACATGCAAATTTGATGGACTTTAATGATTAATGTGGAGATAAATGGAATGTCATAAATGAAGAAATGTGGAGCAGAATAGAGTCATTTTAGTGATTACGACTTGAGCCGGTTGGGAAGATTTTAATCAAGTCACAGCCTTCGAAACTGGATGCAGAACAGATAACATAAAGTGATTAAAAAAAAAAATAAAATCAAACTGCAGCTGAATATTCATCCTTTACTCCAAAAGCAAAACTATAAAAAAAATAATGAATAAATAAAATGAGCTAATATATCTAACTGTGTTGTAAATGCTACAAATCCCAGTATCGTGTAGCCAGGTAGAGGACAACCAACCAGCAGTTAAAAAAATAAGTTTCAAAGCAGTAATTTTGGCAGAGGGTAGACTGAGAAATAGAAGTCAACATTTCCACAAACGGTGAAGTAATTTCAATGAATTTGAAATCATGTAAAGCGGATATAAAAAAAAAAAAAAACCATGCACAATAGTAACAGAGTATTTTTTTTTTTTTTTTGTATGACGCATTGGACTGCAGATGGTGTAAAAGAAGCCCTCTGATCCTACCATGACCAAAGCCAATAAACATGTTTTCCTCACAACAAAGCAACCGCTCGCTATCGCAAATGTGTAAACTGAGGCCCACTCAACAGCCAGGGGTGAAAGAAACACTACATCTTCTGAATTCAAAGCAGTTTGATGTTGAATGAATAAACATGCGAGAAACAGATCAGTTCAAACCTGGTTTATAACAATCACATGTGACAGCTTCTTGTGTATATTAGTTTTAATAGTTTTAGGAGAGGACCGTGCAGTGCACCCATTTATAAGCTTGTCTTACTTATCAGTCATGTCATTTTGCAAAGTGCTGAAGTTTATTCCGGATAACGCAACATCAGCGGCAGAGCCATAAACATCTTCCCAGAATCTGCACAAACATCTTCACACATTAGCCACATGAGCTGTTGAATATCAATCAGTCTTGATTTGTAGAAGTTTCAGAATATAAATAAAAATAAAACAAGAGCACAGAGAGTGCAAACCCAGACCAAACGCTAAGATATCCTGTTTTTCAGATATTCAATTACACTATCTGGATCAGTGGTCCACGCTGTGAAAGCTGGTAAAGAAATGTCTATCGCAATTAACAATGATACAGTAGGTCATATCTGTTTCCTGTTTTGGGGCCAAACGCAATGTTGTCACTAGCCTAGCTAGAACTGCCAGTGGCCTGGGTGGCATATATATATATATATATATATATATACACAGAAAATAAAATATGCAATGAATGGCTATTTTAGATTTATTGTACACTTGTCTTAAAATCTAAGCGATACTGGAGCTTGGATGGGGAGGTGGGACGGCTCATAGCAGGCGCCAGAAAATGTTCCATATTGTCAAATCCAAAATGTGACAAGTCTGCAGTGGGTCCAAATGTTATGGGTATGTCCAATTTTTTGAAAAATCACAATGATGAAATATGCAACCTGGATCCGATCTGGATGATACTCAGTGGTGTAATTGAAGAACCAACATGACATAACTCAGTCCAATTTCAAAAAGATCCGTCAATTGCAGACCGAGATAAAATTATGACACAAAGATTTTTTCAAGCTGATCCATAATCAGTATTTATGTGTACACCCGCCAAAACTTAGTAGAATCTTCCGTTGCATAAGGTTTATCTTTGGTTTAAAAAGTATTTTAAATACTGTTGATCCTGCTAACAAACAAATGAAAGTGCTCGTTCAGCGCAGATTTTCGAAAACACCCAATTTTGCATGTGTCAAAAGCTGCAGATGGCATGACAAACACTTGAACTTTCATTGTAGGAAACTCTTCTCAAACCAGATTTGACAGCCATTAATCCACAGCTGACAGTAGAAATGACTTTCAAAGGTAGTGGACATTCAACATGGATGTTTAAGTCTCAAACCTGGATCCAGATCTTGACCAAACTGTATCTTGTGATAGAATTTATTGGAATGAAGATATTCTGGCAGTATCTACAAACTTCAACCTGCTGCCAAATCCACATTCTGGATTGGATCCATACAAAACTTGACATTTAAATAGAGGTCACAACCCGACATCAATCCACCAAATTTGAATGAAATCAAAACTCATTTTACCTGTATAGGAATTTTTGAAAATCGTAAATGGGCTTTTCAATATTAATTAAAAAAAAATTGCTGAGTCAGCATTCTGGATCGGATTCGAATCATGTTTGGTCAGATTTTGCATGTCATAGTCTTACATCTTCCTGCAAAATCTTGAACGAGTCAATGAAGATTTGACGTAGGTATGAATTTGAGAAATGTTTTGCTCAATGCTAAAAAATAGGGAATTTAGCAACTTTTTATATTTTTTGTGACCTTGATCTTGAACCAACCTTCACCAAAATTGAATGGTCTCATTTGTGCCCCAAAACCAATTCACACGAAAAAATTTAAGTGGATTCGTCAAAAATTGAGGACGCTATTGTGTACACAGACAGACAAGCAAACACAAAAACATGACGACCAATGTACTTTCGAAAACCGTTTCCGAAAGTAACAAATAGTTAAGTAAATAAATACATGCCTGTGAAAATATTCTTTCGCACAGGTTAAAAACACTTTTAGTCACACCCTGTTGTCATTGCGGACAAGCATCTCCTCTGTAGTGATCCCTGAGATCACTACGTGCGCCCAGTACATGACAAAACCTTGTCTGCAGTGGTATTATTTCAGAGCATGGAGGATGGTGACAAGACGTTTAATATTGATATTAACCTAACCACTATGAACGAGTGTATGATAGTGTACCATGTTTTTCCTGCAGTCTGTGCCTTCTCCTCTCCTTGTTCATGTGAATATTGTTGGGTTCTTTCTTTCTTACTATGACTCTTATTTTGTTAAGCGCTTTAAGATGACTTTGTTGTATTCTGCGCTATATAAATAAAAGTGAATTGAAATTGAATTGAATTAAATACAAAGTTCAGTTTAGATCTCGGAACTTTGACATCACTGGCAGATTGTACGAGTTATACTGGCTTTAACAAGATTTCTGAGTTGATAATTTCATCTGGTTTGGTCAAGTTTGATGAAATTATCAAAACCCCAGAGGACCTTATTAGCAGAAAAGGTTACATACACAACAAGATATTTTTCTCACACTGTACATTGATGATTCCTTGTGATTTAATATTAAAGAGCAACCGTCCACTCATAAGGGGTTTCAATTGTGACAGCTTGATTTAGGTTTAACATTGATTCACCCGTTGGCCTGTTGTACATCACCCTGGGATCACATTAATGAGAGGCCCCGTCTGCTTACACACAAAGAAAAGAAAAAGACAAAAGCTGACCCGACGTACTTCCATGAAAGCACAGAAGCAAAGAGCATATGCAAACATGCAGCAGTGTACCTAATGAGAAGTAAGTGCATGTCACAGAATAAAATGCCTCCTTGAACAAATTGCTATTCTTGTCACGTCACGCTTCTTGTACTGTACAGCAGTGCAGAGCAGAGCGGCAGGCTGCACGGGGTGTCCTACTTTCATAAATGAGATGGAGCTCATACACTTGCAAAGAAACCACTTGCCTCAGAGTGTCTGTCTGAGCTAAACCTCCTCATGCAACTACACAACATAATGTCACAGTGACTTCACTTATTAACAAGGGTATTGCAGCATTCATGAGGCAGAAGTAAGTCCAAAATTAAAGTGTGAGGGCAGTATTTCTGTTTTGCCTTCAGCGCCTGCTTTCTCATATTTGCTTTTTGCTTCCTTTAGGCGCATTCCCTAAAAATTAGGCTTGGTATAGATTTTGCAGTGTAGTGCAGTTGGTGGACACACGGTGCAACATGTGCTACCAAAAGAGATTAGTCATATATTATATGATATATATAAAATATATTTAAAAAAATGCAAGGTTGATTATTTATGAAATGTAATCAAAATTAAATCATTGAAGGAATTGGGAAAAATATGTCATGTTGTGACATGTTAAAATCTCAACATTTCCTGCCTTTTTAACCCTCCTATTGTCCTCACATATTTACCCTTGGGTCAATCTGACCCCATGGATATTTGCCTCCAGAAATATTTTTTCAGATCATTGTTGACCACGTTTTTGTGTCAAGCATTTTGTTCATTTGTTGAATACATAAATAACTCCTTAATAATGAAACCAAGCTAAAACAGCCTGGGGTCAAATTGACCCCAGAGCAGCTCCAATGTATCTGGTAGCCCTTCAGACTATACTAGTACCCCTGCACGGCAAGCCAGCACAACATTAAGCATTTCTCCTCAAACTGCAGCTGGTAGGCAGATACTACGGCTAATATACATGCTAACGTTAGCATTAGTGGTAACATGTCTGTGTATTAAGCAGATCTGGAAAACATCAGCAGTGCAGGACGGATGCTCCGTTAGCGGGGGAAGACCGCTGTTGTGCCAAAATCTGTGACCTGAAAAAATCTGTGACCGGAGGTGGCGAGAGTTCCAACCCCTGCGGTTTCTCGGTGTACATTTACTCCCCCTTAAACATGTTTGTAATTCTTCTCCAGTCTGCATTTTCTTCACCCACCAGAGCGTCATGTTTAAGGGGGAGTAAATAGCTCCTGAATAGCTATGAAGAGGTATAGCCCTCTTCTTCTCTACCGCCAAGAAGCCACAGCGGTCACAGATGTTTTGGGGTCACAGACTGTGGCACAACACTGGTTTCGGTAAAGGAAGCCGAAGCTACTGTAAAAACAGCCCAAACAAAGTCGAAACGCCCGGCTCTGAGGAAGCCTTGGGGCTTAACAGTTACCGTAGACTCACGGTAGGCAAAGCAGCAGTGTTCCTGGGTTTACTTAGCTTCTATAGCAATACCTCTTTGTAGCTATTACGGAGCTATTTACTCCCCCTTAAACATGATGCTCCGGTGGGTGAAGTAAATACAGACTGGAGAATAATTACAAACGTATTTAAGGGGAAGTAAATGTCTACCGAGAAGCTGCAGGGGTCGGAACTGTCGCCATTTGCAGTCACAGATTTTTTGGGGTCACAGATTTTGGCACAACACCGGCACTCGGCTGCCACTCGGCTCAGCTTTGGGTCTTGGTTACATCACCAACTAGTCAACGTTGACTCGACTAGTATGCACATAAAGTCGACCTTTAAAATTATGTTGTCGTTCCGCCCCTACTATACAGTACCTATAAAGTAGCTCACAGGTTGGTAACCCCTGGATTATATTATGACTATGCTTCAGGGTAGAAGGTGTTTGACAGCACAGGCATGGTCCGGTGCAGATTACAGACACAATGCTAATTTTTGATGTGCATTAGCATGTATTTTTTTAAACATCTGTGTTTTCAACACACAGAGGGCTGGTGACAGTGCACGGCGCAGTGATTCCACCTGTAGCTAAGCGGCAGATGTCGGCCTAAAGTTTCATAGCAAAGCCTCACCTGTAAGCTGATGTTCAAAGATCACGTTTTCTCTCACTCATTTTTCACGATCAAAAGGTGGCACAAGCACAATCTACACCTCTGTGAACTCAGTGTAACACCGAGAACACCCTACTGAGCTGTTTCCTTCATTAGAGTGCATTTGCTGAGCTAAAAAGATACATTGATGTCAATAATCAAGAGCAGAGTGGGCGGGGACCGTCTCCAACAGGGTTGTCAAATTTATTTTAGTTCAGGGGCCAAATACACTTAAAAAAATATTGACTTTGCTACCAATTATTGTTTCATTTAGAGTACATTTGTGGAATTGTTTGTGAGAAATTGCATAATGTGTGGCCAAAATTGAGAGTTCTTTCCACAATTTGCAAATAAAAACTACTGCATTCATGTGATATGAACAAAGGAAAAATGCAAGCCCCTAAAAATATTGTGCAGTTTTATTAAATTGGTGAATGTGAGATATCTACAACTGAATTATTTGTAAATTTACACAATAATTCATGTTTTCTCTGTTATTTTTACTTTCCCCTGCGGGCCGGATTTGGCCCTCGTGCTTTGAGTTTGACACAGATGGTCTACAAAGTGCAACATTAAAAGGAAATAAAACAAAAATATCAATAACTTCATTGTCTTTAAAATCTATGTTGCTCTAAAAATGATGTTTTAAAAGTCATGCTGATCATACCACAACAACTTTTCTTGGAATAAATACTTTTTGGAAATATTTATTTGTAAATAATCATCACTGTTGTAATTTTTAGTAATACATTTTTACAAAAAATACCTCTTTTATACCTTTAAAACTACAGCGCACCCTTTTGATTATGTTAAAATAATGTTAATTGTATACACTAGATCCACTGACATTTATCAACAAATACAAGTCTATAAGAAAAAAAAACTTTGAAAAGATTATTCATACTGAAAAACAACCTTTGTAGTAAAATTATATTGACTTAAAAAGTTGTAAGTGGTGATGATGAGTTTTGGGGTGTGCTTTAATGGATATTTAATGTACTCGCAGTTATTTACAAATGAAAAGTAATCTAATGTAAAGCGACAACATTCTGATGTTAACTCTGTTCCACAACAGATTTAATGGTGATGTTTTTATCTTGAGTATAGTTTGTTGTATGTGCAAAATTCCTGTGTTTTTCCACTTCCAGAGCTCCTGTAGGATATCTATTGCTCGTTGGTGAACCCAACACCTAAAGTATTACAGTCATTAGGGACACTGCTGCGGTGCAATCCCACACTATCCTCAGGGTGACCATTTGGGAATTTCAGGAGCCAAGCAAAGCTGTAAAAACTGAAATCCTATATTTGTTAAGATATTGACTTCAGTCGGATTCAAATGGCTTTGTGGAAGAGTTTTCTGCTGACAATAACGAACCATTTTTACAGTTGAGCCGCACAGAAATTTGTTGTTATGTTTGTTTGACTGGTTTATGGACTCCATTTCATGTTATTGCTCCATTCCAAAGACATTTTGTTTGGAGACTTTATGGCCCACTAAACAAACAATCATTTAAATTCAATTAAGACTCTGAAACTGCACACAGCTAACAACACTTCTTTAAAAGGTTTGCTTTCGTTCAGTACTGACCTACGCGCAATGACTACATTTAGCACCTTATATACCCTATAGTGCTTGTGACAACAGATAAAAATCTTTGGTCTATTTAAAGTGAATAAAACAGAATCATTAGCGCAAAGCTCAGCATAATGAGAAATAAACAATTATAGGATGTTCCCACTTCTGTGCTCAACAGAGCATTTCATAATGAGCAATCAGGGCTCCTTGCATTATAATAGGTGCTGTGCTCAAATTACGGTAATTCAAATATAGTTTTCTTTGATCGATCTTTCACACTTAAATAAATCTAGAATAAGACTAAATTCAAACACAGGAAGGACGGCAAAAAAAAAAAAAAAACTAGGACTAAAAGTAATGAAATTTACAATAAACACTCTGGAGCAAAGACTTCAATTATAAGGAGTTTATTACATTGCATGCTCATTTTGAGGGAGAGGCAAAATATTGTGAAGAGGCAGGTCATGGTGTTAAATGAGTTCATCAGAAGAATCTGGAGGCAAAGACAAAAGACAAAAGTAGGAGTAATTCCATTCGTCTGAACCATCAACAAAATTGGTTCAATCAAACACTTTTTTAATCTAGTGAACTAACATTAGCCAGAAACTAAGAAGAATTAAACTGACAAAAAATAGGAATAACTCTTCTTTATGTTTTTGTCAAAAATCAAAAAGCCAAGACAAATATAAAAAGAAAAAAAAAATATTCAAATGAATTTCAATGTGAAATACAAAGCTTGTACAAAGAGTTTCAATGGCCCGATGAGATGGGGTATGAGTTGGCTCATTTCATTTCGACGCATCATTTACTTTAACAGCTCTGACTAACCATTCATTCATTCATCTTCCGAGTCGCTTATTTCTGTTCAAGGTCGCTGCGGTCTGCTGATACCCATGTCCATCTCTCAATGAATGCGAGGCAGGGGTAAAGCCCTGGACAGGGAACCAGTCCATCACAGTCTGATTAAACAAAAAGCTTTAAATCATTTAAAATAGCAAAGGTTTTAACTCATCCAGTGTTTTTAAGCAGTTTGGGAAGCAAAGGACCTTTAAATTCTCTCTTACCTTTTTAAGTACTTTACAATACAAGTTGGCTTAGTGGGGTTCCCTAAGGCAGAGTCCAAAGGGTCTGCATTTTTTCCTTTGAGGAGATTATTTGTGTAAGTATATGGCCATTATTGTTTGTCTTACTCATTGGAGGACTATTTAGTTACTTTAGCAGACATAACGCACAGTGAAGAAACCGACATTCAAAGAAACTCTAGCTAATTCTTTTTAGGACCACGACAAAATTCAACATGCTTTCAACATCAACAAAAAAGTTGATTATTAATAGAGAAATTGGGAAAAAAAAATATTGGTATCTGATACAGATTAAAAACATTTACAAACCATTAGATATGCAAAAAGAAAATGGGAATTTGTGGATGAGCTTTCTAAAAATGATCCATCAGTTTGAAGAAATAAGTTTCTGATGACTTTAAGGCTTTCGTACGCAACATATAAACATTTATAGATGGGTTTTCAAATTAACAATAGTACTGAAAGTTTTCCCAAGTATGTTGACTTTTGTAAATGAAATAGAAATTTAAATTTAAATAGAAAATAGGCAGAACTAATAGAGGCAGTGCTTCCCAGGAATATTTAAGTTCCATAAATTTATGCAGGAATGAAATTTGACTTTCACCTTGAACGCCCTCTTCACGGGGTAATTTCTTTGTCGCTCACTGTGCCTCTGATCCAACAACATCATTATCACACATCCGCTGTCTTGTCCTCATTATTGCTTATGTTTTCATACTGTCTTCAAAACGCTAATTACAAAAACAAAACTGTTAGTGCTATTTTCTGTAAAACTTGGTGTCCTGTCTCTAACCATTTTGAAGAACCTTGATGGGTTTGTTGAGCTATTGTCAATAATTAATGACTGTTTTTCAGTTACTTGATTGTCATAGCCACCTAATATAAATAGTTATATAGAGTTATTAAATATTTACTGGAGTGTTGGTCTGAAGGTGATTAACTCCAAAGCCATGTGTACATAGACGCATGTGTCCTTGTCCAGGCAGAGTACAGAGAAAGACAACTTTTCAGAACTGAAGACTGTTGACTTGTTATCAGACATTCAGACCTCAGGACAGGACGGCGAGCAGGGAAGTGTTGGGGTCGTGGTGTGATAAGGGGTTATCACCAGCAAAGTGAAGACAATGCAGAATCTGTCTCTGACATTTCCGGTAGTCGGGACAGCTGGCAGACTTTAAAATGATTGTGTATCTGTGTCGTAGTGAGTCTTACTGGTCTTCTTGTAAACTGCACTACTGGGGCATTACACGCAAACTAAACATAGCCAACTCCAAGATCAACAATGCATATATGACATATCTAACAAGAGCTCATAGAGATTACAAACTTACGCCAAGTCCCAAATATTATCTTTGCAGGATATTCAGTTATCTGGATCAGAGGTCCTTGGTATCATGATTATTAACACTTTAAAGGTTTGGAAGAAATGTAGTTCACCATTAATAACAATACAGTGGGTGAAAAAAGTATGGGCACCTGCATTTTTTGGGAGAAATTGCGATGAAATACGCAATTCAGATCGGATCTGGATGAAACTCATTGGTGTAACTGAGGAACTTGGTGTTAAATTTCTGAAAGATTAGTCAATTACAAACCTGGGAAGGACATTTAGACATTTCGATTTATTGATCCGCATTGCCTCCAAGGTGTAATGGAACCTTCCGAGGTTTAAGGTCTATCTTTAGTTAAAATGTTGTCAAAATCCGTTAAATTGCTTTTGACGTAATCCTGCTTATAGACCAACAAACAAACTAATAAATAAACCATGTGGAAATATTACCTCTTTGGTGGGCATAATGATCAAGTACTGTATGTGTGCACATACTCAAGCATTTTATGAATGTTGTTTGAACCAGTGGTTCATTTTGCCATGGTCATTAAATCGCGACCCACTTTTTTTTTTTTGGAATTCAACCAACCAAATTTAATTTTTCAAAAATTGCTGTTGAAAACACACATATATAATGAATGAATCTATATATTTTCTTGCATAACATGCATTTCACAGCCTGCCTGTCAAAAAAAAAAGTTTTTTTCAAAATAAAAGACAAGTCCAACATTAGAGACATTAAGTATTTCTTTTTTAATTTTTGACCAGCTGTCCACGACCCACCCAGTACAGGTCCGCGACCCACTTTTGGGTCCCGACCCACAAGTTGAGAATCGCTGGTTTAAGCCATTTGTGTTTAAGGAATAAAAACTCTAACTAAAAGCTAAACTCTCCAAACAGCAACTCATGTAAAATGTATTTAAAAACAATTTCTGTTTCACTTTAGTTTTTTGGGTGTTTAAAAAAAACAAACATTTCCTTCAAATGACATTAGGTTGAGCTTGTATTGACTCTATCCATTGCAATTTAAATATTGTTTAACCTTTGAAGACACTTCAACATTTCACTCAAAAAGCCTCCCAGACATCAAAACTACATTGAATAAAATGTGTAAAAATATTTTCCCTAAATTTTTACACTCGTCTTCCTTTTAGGAGCATGTGCTGCCATCACAAGTTGCATTGTGGGAGTTAGGCCTGTATTAGCATATCAGCTACACAGATTAACATATATTAACATACATTATAGTGGAATTAATCATGGCATGTTGTAGAAACTTGGAAAGGCATCTGAAAACACACTGTTCTGAAGTCAGTATGAGACAGAGTGCTCACTGTTCTTACATAGTAATCCCAAATACGTTCATACGCTGTGTACATGAGTGTCCTATGATATCTGAGCTCTTGTATGGAGATAATTCATTGATTTTTTTTAATCTTCCTGTTTAGTAATTTACAGATCATGTGAGGACCAGCTTTACTCATGAGAGGATTTATGTGGTGTGTATTTTTATACGAAGTGAGTTTTTATTGACGGACGATGCAACTCGACTCTAAAAATATCTGTTAGTTGTTTTCTATGAAATGAATTATTACTAACAATGAAATATTTCATTCCATCTTCATTTACTGCATACAGTTGCTTTTTTTTGTCCTTTTTAAATTAACATAATGGCAGGCACATATTGTGCTCTGGAAATTCAAATGTGAGGTCATGTGAAATATTTTTTATTAATGAGAAAAATGATTGGATATTGTATATATTTTATAGCAGGGTTTTGGTTTCAAGCAGGCTGCTTCTGTTACTGTACACCTTAGGCATGCAGCCAGTCCGCTGCAGTGGTAACACAAACAGTCATCGTCAGCCACATATTCACTCATATGGCCAAATTGGAGAAAACATGTACTGACACTGAATTCTAAAGAGGAAACAAGATATCAAAATATTAAAATATAACAAGATGTATCAATGAGGGGACGTGTGGTATCACAAAGGGAGGTCGGATTTAAAAAAAATCCACAAAATTTACCAGAGGTGAAAGTAATAAATAGTAATAGATTACTTAGTACTCACGTTGCTGTAATTGAGTAGCTTTTATGGGTAATTTTATTTGTACTTAAGTACGTTTTGAAATGAGTAAAGTAATTCATTACATTTCTATACCCAACCATTACTGAGTAAATTATTATTTTTTGTGAGAATGTTTTTATTTCCGCTTCATGGCACATTGAACCTAATCCATATGTTCTTTTTCCTGCCATTTCTGCTCAACTCCCAGCCACTTTATTGGGTTATATTTGGTATGGCACTGTTAGAGTTCATAAATGTAGCTACATACTGTACTTAGCCTGAGAATGTTTTAAAATTTTAAATTGAATTAACTGGTGTTATTTTCATTTTTTCATTTAATTTTTTTAAAGAATTGTACATTTTGACAAACCTTTTCTTTTATACAGATGCCTTTGTGGAAAATATATTAAGTTCCAATTGTGCAAGATTAAATGTTTACTGTATGCAAGGGAACCGTGGCAACATTTATCACCAAAAATAAATGAGTAACTTTTACTTTGAGTACTATTTAATTGAGCTACTTTTTACTTGTACTTGAATATTTTCTGTATGACTTCCTTGTACTTGAGTACAATTTCAATCTAGTAGTACTTCTACTTGAGTAGGATATGTCAGTACTCTTTACACCTCTGCAATTTATTACACACCAGATAGTTATGGTTTGCTTTTATTTATTTTTTTATTCCTATTGAGCTGAAAAAGTCATAACCAGAGTAACTTTTTAAGTATGAAGACTTGAAGAGAAATAAAAGCATTTCCAAATGCTATTTAATTTTAAATTTTTTGGTCTTTTTCCTTCTCAAAACTGTGAGCGCTTCGCTTTTGCATGATCCTTGTATAAAATACAGTAGCTATATCATTGAGTGCCAGGAATCTTTTGATGTGTTATAAATAAAAACGTGGGTTTAGGACGTGTGACAAGTTTGTTTTGTGATTGTGAAGCTTTCTGTGATCCTTTGCACTGACACTTTTCATGTGTCCTCAGAAAAGTGCGCGCTCTGATTGGCTGCTTTTAGAGGTCTAAGACAGACTTGGGTTTTTGCCACCTGCAATAAGTTAAAAAACGCTGATAATAGCACATTTACAGATGACTGCCCACAGTTTTGACTCTTGAGTTTGACTTTGAAAAAGCCGTGCTTTGGATTGTCAGACAGATGGCACTGCCACTCTAATTTTCTAGTCTAATTTATTTGAATAATAAAGTGCATTTTTTAGGACAACATTGAATAAAATTGAGTGAAAAAAACCAAAAAAAAAACAACCACAAACAAGGTAATACCTGGCTTTCAGAAATGCAGATGTATTATTATTGTTTCGTCAAATGAATTGAAAAGAGGCATAAAAAAAACATGTTAATTTATTTATTTTCCTCCCTGTCCCTTGAGGGTGGGTGATAAATGCTCTAATCACATATTTAATATAAATAACACATCAATCAACTTAAAGTCTTCCTGCAACCTCCAATGGTTCCTTCACCAAGGTGGTGCACATTTACAAAATGAGTTCATGAATAAAGCGATGGAGTATCCAAGTGTGGAGGACGGGGTGGATTCAACTATCACATCAAATGTCACTGATTCCTTTCTCAGCTTTTGGACATGGCTACATTAATGGTTTGCTATCTCGTTGGAACACTCAGCTGGGCTCCTATCTGGGTACGAGCACAAATTGTGCCTTGGGCACAGGTATTGCACGCAATGTGACAGTGCTTTTAAAGATGAACCCTGAGCAGATAGCACCATTCCTTCCAATACTCATCATTAACTCCTAACTGCCAGGCATCTTGTCATCGCCCTTGTTGAAGCGGCGCCATATCATCGGTGGTGTAACTCAGGTCCTGACCGCCTGTTCCACTCAGTTAAGAAATATACGAATAGTTTCCCATTGAACGCCACTTAAACAGTCCACAAAAGTGTCTCTAAAATTGTAACGTAATAAAAGTGTCGCCCACAAAACCACAGTGCAAGTGATTATTGTCATTTGAGTGAGAATGTTGGGAGAAAAAAAAAGGCACAGAGCAACACAAGATGGACAGCTTCTTACTTATGCTAAATCAGGGTAAGGGGCTGACAACTTGAATTATATGGTGATTACACCCAACCAGTGTGGCTCTGTGGACCTGCTGACATCAACACAATAAACATGACCCATCACACACCCAGCTATTTGCCAGTCAAAAGTGAGAATAATATAATGGGAAAAAAAAAAAAACAAGTCTCTTTCTACTTCCCTCCGAAGTCCTTAATGTAGGGAAACCATGCAGTTAAGCTTTTCTCTTCATTTCGTTTAAATCGGTCAACCTACTTTCAGGCACAGGAACAACAATCAACAGTGAGTGCAAGATATTCTTTTAACCAACGTAGCATTTAAATGATGAGTGTGCATCAGTCAAAACAACTGTTGTTTTTGCGTTTCATCTTTTTTCTTATTTACAGGGAATGTGTTTTTTCAAATGAATGGATGTGAGACTGGTGTACTAAATAATGCAAGCGCACTTACATGAGTGTCAGTCAGCGTGAATCTGATCACATCATAAAGCCATGAAAAAGATGGAAAATGTACTTTTACTTTTACACCTTGGCACACACGAAATAATAACAGAAAAAAACACAGACACTAGACCTGAGAGCAAATGAATCTTGAGTTTCTCATTGTTTTTTTTTTTTTCTTCGTAAATCAGTGTTTTTCTTAGTGCTTGGCTACAGGATAGACCAGACATGGGGCCGCCTAGGGCCCGCAATCAAATTTTGAGCAGCCCCCAAAGTAAATGCAAAAAATGACTTAAAAAACCATACAAAATTACAGAAATATACCCATTATTATGAGACAACATAAATACACAAAATGGCTTCAAAAACACACAAAACTTCAACAAAACCAAAAAAAAACCCTCAAAATTATAGAATGTTTACAAAATTACAAAACGCTACAAAAACATAGAAAACAAATACACAAAAAATTCCTCCAAAATTGCTAAATAACAAAAATACACAAATTGTCACAGAACACGCAAAACAACAACTAAAAAAAATGAGATGAAAATATGCAAAATGACTTCAAAAACATGTAAAGCGACAGTAGAAATGCAAAAGACAACAACAGAAAGTGCAAAATGAGGGAAAAATACATAAAAACAGATGAAGTGACAACACAAAGTCAGTGTTCTTCCCTGTGATTGGCCAGTCACCTCTGAGATACACTATAGCATTCAGTTCACTGAGTACGACCGCACCTTGCACAACCTGCTACCCTTTCGCATAGTGCAGAAGACAAGCCGTCTGAAGCTGATGTTCAATCCACATTTTAAACACACTGACAAGCACTTTGTCTAAATACATTGAATGACAGCGTCGACTGATACCTACTAAATAATTCACATACCATCTGGGTATAACGGCGGTTTAAAGGTCATTAATTTTTAGTAATTGATAGCCTGAAGAACCATGTCTCGGACTACTCGTCAGGTAAATCCAAAGCAGTATTACAAACCTGTTTCTTTCCTTTTTATCTAATATTTTCAATAAAAAAAACAATCATAAACCAATCTATACAAAACAAAACTATTTCAAATTCACTTTCGGGGAAACAAATGTCAACAACCTTGCATATACAGTACGTGTGCGTAGAACATATGTTTAAAATGTAGCGCTAACGTAAGCCTGCTGTCTAATCTTTTTTTAATCGACATAAAAACTATGAAAAACAGTGGTCTTATACTAGCAAGAGTTGCACGTCATTGCATAAGCCGGAAGTACCATTTCTTTTCCTCCAAGTAAAAACAGATATTTTTATTTTAATATCCAGATCCAGATTGAGAAAAGGAACAGCTAATCAGAAGCATAAAGAAAATAACAAAATCCATCTGAAGAAACATTCTTTTTGGGGGCGGGGTTTAGCTCTTCAGGAGCCGCTGCAGGTCCCAACCAGAAGAAAGCTATTAGAGATGTACCTCGTACAAGATGGCTAATGTATTATTAATATCATATTCAGACATTTTAGCAACTGAACATTTTCCTTGGAAATTTGAAGCAGCAGTATAAGTAATATTCTGTAAATACTAAATATCAAATATACTTGTTTTGCTGCAGGTTTGTCATTTTATGATGAATGAATGAATGAATGAATGAATGAATGAATGAATGACGACTTCTCTAAAATAATGCTGTAACTAATTTACCTCCAAGGAGGTAACGTTTTTATTGATTTGTGTGTTTGTGTCTTTGCAGGATTAGGTCAAAAGTGCTCAACAGATTTTGACAAAATTTTAACCAATCATGGAAGATTCTATAACATTTTGCAGGTGGTCCAAAAACATATACTGATACAAAATTTGAAAAATCCTTATCCCGGTATACCATCTGCAAAACTTAAAAAATATTGGTTAGTTATATTGGGTTGGTTCCTCAATTACCCAACCAATTTTAATTCAGGTCAAATTCGAAATTTGCATTTTAGTAAGATTTTCAAAGAAAAAAAAAAAATGGTTGTGCTCATATCTACCTACTGTATCATTATTAATGGAGCTAGAAATGTCTTCCAGGCCTTTAAAATGTAAATGATCATGGTACCATAGTCAGTATCACTGATCCACAATTACTGCCAATATCTGGCAAAGAGGAAATTAGGCGCCTAGTGGAGTTTGGCACTTTCTGAGTGTTCTTGTTACGCATTCAACCAACCCAACCTGTCCAAAATGTGTCTAAAATACGGCTCTCGGCAAAGAGTTTTTCATATTCACATTAAATGCAATAGATATTATATGAGGTGTTATTGAAAAACTCTCCAGGAAACACTTTGTCATCACACAATGCTTAAAGTCCCATCAGTCACATTGATTTAAGAACATTTTAGTATTATTTTGACACTGTGAAATTGTTTTATGTACTGCTGCCAGGGCACACTTGTAAAACAGATTATTAATCTCAAAGTGGTTCTCCTGACGAAATAAAAGCTAATGAAATCAGCCTGTTGTGAAAATGGGAATGTCCAGTACTGAAGTGAGGCTTTGATGCTCGTACTAGAGCAGCAGATGAACACTTAAATCTCAGACCAGTCTAAATATCAAATCAATAATTAAGATTCATCAGTATCAGTAAATAAGTTGAATAAAAGGCCAATTGTAAAATGTCAAACGGAAAACCAAATTCTCTACACTTTTAACACCAAACAATATTACTGAATTAGTAAAGGAGGAACTGAAGTCTGTAATTCTAAAACACACCACAAAAACATGACATTTAGATGATGGTTCCCACATGTACTGTTTGACAGGACACAAGATGGCAAAGGCGGTATCTCCTTTGCTCCAAGAGGTCACATAGGAAGGATGAAGCACTAATCTGACACTCACCCCAACATGGCGAGGCAAATTAAAGCAAACTGGGGGCTTAAGATAACTTTGCTATCCACCAGTGACCTCAAATGTGAAGACATTTCATGGACCACTGTGTTCCCTGAACCAAATCCTTCTCACTGCTTGGAGACGTCGCCCTTTCTTAAACCCAAGAACAGCCGATATATTCATCTGGTGTTGTCTTTTATTGTTTGGGGAGCAATGCATTGCAAAGTGATGATTGATTGGTTGGTATAGGGTTTTTAATTTTTTAATATTCGATCTGTTTAAAAAAGTGTGCATGTATCTCGATGGGGGTGATTGTATAAAGAGTACTGATGTATCCCACTCAAGTAGAATTACTGTTACTTGATTGAAATTGTACTCAAGCATAAGTACAAGTAAGTCATCCATCAAATACTCAAGTACAAGTAAAAAGTAACTCAATTAAATAGTACTCAAAGTCAAAGTTACGAGTTACTTTCACCCCCCATGTTTATTTTTGGTAATAAATCATGTCACGGTTCCCTTGCATACAGTAAACATCTTATGTATAAACTTGAAAAAGGAAGAGAGCAAAACTTGCACGATTGAAACTTAATTTATTTTCCACAAATGCTTCTGTATAAAATAAAAGGTTTGTCAAAAATGTTGAATTATTTTTAAAATAAAATAACACCAATTTATTTAGTTCAGAAATCAATGACATTCCCACAATCTATAGCTATATTATGAACTCTAAAACTGAGAAAATAACCTTCATTCAATGCTGTTTTGGTGCCATTCATTACATTTAATCTGATTGGTCGGTTATGATGTGATGCGTTTGATTGTTGTCTGGTCATTTCATTTTTTTAATTTTTTTATTAGTTTCACAATGTCCGTTAATCAATTTAAAACAAATATATATATACATATATATAATTTACTCAGTAATGGTCTGATGTAGAAATGTAATTAATCACTTTACTTATTTTAAAAAGTTTTAAGTACAAGTAAAATGACTGATTTTGAAATATATCCAAAGTATCCATAAAATCTGTTACTTTCACCTCTGGTAAAGAGTGAAATAATGTTAAAATGTCCTCACATCATATAGAAAACATCCATGCCCTAAAGGCTATACATTATTAAAAGAAATCTCACTTCTTCAGTTGGAGTTTTTGCACAGGGATGAGTTCTCTTACATAAAATGGACATCTGCTCCCACTATCCAACGGTTTATGGAAACACTCAGATCTGGAGCAACAAATCAGACTCTGTGAAAGGCTCTGGTTAGAGGGATAAATCATGCCGCTGCAGCCCAAGAGACAATATTATCAGGAAGGTTTGTGGTTTCATTGATTTCAAGACTGCTATCATCCCCATCTGATGTAGTGGTCTGACAGTATGAGGCTCCACAGTCTGTGGGTGAGCGCTGCTGTACAGAGCGAGGGCAAGTTCTGAGGCAACTTCAGCATTACACCATCGGTTTAGGGAATTTAAAGGGTCATTTCATTTAACCGCTTACAACAAAATCCCCTCTGCTCATAGCCAAAAGATTTATTTTTCTCACAGCGTAAATGTAAGTATAAAACCATGCCTAAAATTTGCCAGCAATTTATATGTTCATTTTCACTCTTTTTTTTTGAAGGCATCCTTCTATACATCCTAATTATTATTGGTCATAAATGTGCGTACATTTCTAGGTTGACTTTAGCTGAGCATAAATACAATTTAAATGCATCCACAATTAAGATGTGAACAGTCTGTTATGGAATAAAAAAAAAAAAATGGATCAACAAATGAATACAGTTTAACAATATTACAATTCTAAAATAAAATAAAAATATTATCTGTTTATTGCTACTTATTTAGAAGAATGCAACAAAAAAAGCCATCGTCCTAATGGTTGTGTTACACCTGCAAAAACTCAATAATAATGTGGATAGATTACGTTTTAAATAATTAAAAACAAAAATTTAAACACTTATTTACAACATTATTTGTGGAAAAATGTTGATAAAGGTATTAATTGAACATGTGATTTTAAATTATCTGATTAATGGCTGATAAAGAAGAGTTTCTATAACAATTGGCTTAGTGAATCCAGACAAAAAGAAATAACTTTCTTTAAAAAATAAAAATAAAATAAAAAATACTGCTGACATTAAAATGTA
Organism: Gouania willdenowi; assembly: GCF_900634775.1. Classification (NCBI taxonomy): domain Eukaryota; kingdom Metazoa; phylum Chordata; class Actinopteri; order Blenniiformes; family Gobiesocidae; genus Gouania; species Gouania willdenowi. The sequence goes on along the minus strand of NC_041047.1, from coordinate 16,646,256 downwards.
TTACAAAAATACTAATATATAATAATATATATATATATATATATATATATATATAAATACACACATTTCATTGTCCTCCTTAATACCACATTAATCATGTGTGTATCTTGGTTCATATTTAGTTCAATAAATATGTCACAGAGGCCCTCAGAACCTAAATGCCTCTCTATGATTTGAGAGTTTATAATAAATTAACAATATGTCTTCCAGCTTCAAAATAAACATGAGGAATTAATCAGTAGTATGTTTGTGGATATATATATATATTTATATGGAGCTGGCAACAAAGCATGGTGCATCGAGCAGCGTCGAGGATTGGTGTCCTCTGGCATTGTTCGTCACTACTCGTACTGTTTCTCATTGGTGCAAAGACAAGAAAAAAAAAGGTGCTTTCCTGCATGGCAACAGAAAAAAAACCCAAAACTGAAACAAGCAATAAGAATCCAGCTTTATCGAATTTATTTAAAATGACAATTTTCTTAAGATATGAAGTTTATTCTCTAAAAAAAATTATATTTTGTTACCGATGCATTGTTTTGCAATCACATTTTTAAATAAAAAATGTAATTAGGGAAACACTTAAGTAATAAAAATCTATTATTTTCCTCATAATTCAGAGGATCGCTTCACGAAAGGAAAATAAATCTCGTTAGATTACCAATAAAAGATGTGTAAAAGGCATAAAATAGCAGTGTCAGACAATGAAAAGCAATGATAATGGGTGCACATCTTTTCATTCACATGCACGCTCACAACTTCAGGCACCGTCACACAGAGCACGGCTCAGACCAGCCCTGGCATCTGGTCTACATTTTATCCACCCACTGAAAGCCATTGCTAGCAGCTCTTCACTAACAATGAGCTTCCCTAACTAAAAGCAGTCTTCTCTCCTGGTCACAAAATCATCAGTCAACAGCAAACAAAAAAAAAAAAACAATCAATAGCATCTGCTGCAATAACATAGAGAGGAAGTGCCTCCAATTTATCTTGATATTGGGATTTGATAGCCTTACCTGCAGTGGAGTGCTTTGCCCAGTGTTGAAGCTGTAAGTGTCTAGTGCATTGGGGCAAAGGGGGGAGATCTCTGGTTCACTTGTTGTTTGTCGGGGATGGGATAGTTTTGCCGTGTGGCTGGAAGCGACACTCCTAAGGGCCCACTGTGAATAGAGGTCAGGATAATAGACACAGTCACACAACAAAGACTGATAATCCTGTCTCGCCCCACAGCTCCCATGTTGCAATCAGACATTTTAAAGGCAGTTAAGTTGCAGCGAGGGGCGGCTGAATGAACTGCGGTTGGAAAAGACTCCCAAGCTCCCATTATGGACAGTAACCGGTGTCAATTCACAGCAATTAGACCACTCAGATGTGTCAGTAGACAGGCTTCAAATTAATAAATAAATAACAGCGACCGCAAGTGCTCGCTGATATAGCCTTTTGAGTCATTTGAGTCTCCCAGTGGTCTTTTTTAGAGCAGAACACTTAGTCCTTCAAAAAAGTGACTAGGTGTATTGCCTCCTCTCGTCTATGTGACCTTTTAGTGAAAATTGTCCTTGGTGAGCAAGTTTCTGCAATCTGCCAACCAATCTGCCCACTATGGCCATTAGAAACATTTATTTCAAAGTATAACCAAGCTATCATTAGCTGAAACTACAAGGCTCAACAAAACAGGAGGACAACAAAGTACAAGGAACAAGGCCACTCATAAGGCAATGGGCACAAGCCATAAATAGGAGGTTGTTTTGTAGTTATTCTTAATAAGTGACGGGTCCAGATCCATGCTTCACCTGTTTCATATTGGAATCTGGTGAAGTGCTGGGTCAGGGCTGTTGGCTTCAGCCTTGGAGTAAATAAGAGTAAAGAGAAGCCTGTTCTAAGAAGAAAAATCATCACAGTCTGAGGGTAAAAAACATAAGAAATACCTCACAGTGGGTGTCAGTATTTATTTCTACATAAGTCCAGTGATATTAACATCATGGTGGAGCATGAACCAAAATGAATAGTAAACAAAACAAAACAAAACAAAAAGACAAATAAAACATATTTATATTCGACTGAAATCTCTACAAATGTTTTGTTATAAGAGCAAATATTTAGATTCTAAACATTTGTTTCCATTTGTATCTGGGCTTTTTCTTTTTTTACCATTCAAAGAAGAAGGAAAAAAAAAGAAAAAAAAAAAGCATGAGACCATGTGACCCGGAGCACCCAATCAGGAGAAGAGCTACACTTCGGCGTGAGGGGGCGGCCATTGCTTTGTTAGCCAGCTTTGACTGAACACCTCACCTATTCAACAATGCATAAATAATGCTCCCACTGCCTTTTATCTGCTGTGGGTGATAACTTCACAACCATGGACACGTTCCACTCATTCAGGAGCCTCTGGCATTTGTATAACTACACGTCGAAGTGCATTGGCCTCACTGAAAGCTACTGACGAGGAAGATGTGAACAAAAGACAGAGCTGAGAAAAAACTTCAATAGGTTTACTCTCTGCAGTAAACTGTTGGTGAGAAAAGGGTTGTAATTTTTGCACATGATTTATTTTTTTGTTTTATATTTTATTTGGAGTTTACAAGTCAAGAGAAAAGCTATATATTGTATAATCATAATATCAACTGCAGTCTGCTCGTGTGCAGCGTGAAACACATTGGTGCTTTGTCCATGAACTACAGTATGTTGACAAGCTTGCAGTAACTTGGACAATGACATTCATTGGGCCAAAAGAGTATGCATTTCAAAATGTGAGGTACAAAAGAAAAAAAAAAGCCATAATTGGTACAGTAGCCTGGGTTATTTATTGATTATTAAACACATATCGGTCAGTACAAGCCTGATGTTTAAGTGAAGCAGAATCTACCAGGAAACCAAGATACGTAAAGTCTGTCCGGAGAGCACCGGGAAGGTCAAAGGAAGGAAAAATATCTCTATGATAGAAGAAGAAGAAGAAGAAGAAGAAGAAGAAGAAGAAGAAGGCTAAAACCCCCTATTACCAAACTGCTATGCGAAGTAAAGTGTCACCATGTAATATTAAGCATATTAGGAATGTAAAATACATCTGCTTCTTTCTCCTATTACAGATTCACATTTGACATTAATAGCCTAACCTTATTCAGACAGAAAATAGCTGAATTAATCCCCAGTTGGGATTTTTATTACAATATAATATACACAATATTTTTTAACACACTCTCTCTTTTTTTTTTTTTTTTTTTCTTGCATTTATTGATACAAATATTAAAATCAGATTTCTTTTCTCAGTAGATAATCCTCTATAGGTATCTGCATATAGACTGAATTATCTATAAGAACTTTTATTTAATTTGAAGCTGTAAAAATGTTAACCCTGGGAACTTATTAGCAGAGCTTCCTTGTGGGAAAACTTCCGGGAAAAAGGGGAAAATGAAGCACTATTTCTGAACTGGCTTTAATGCCATGAGCATCCCCTACTGGTAAAGACACACTTCAAACATGCGATCCCTAATGAAACCCACCAATGAAGCCTTATACTAATTAATACGCAACCTGGCATGAATAACAAATATTCATGTTCATTCTAACATAAGAATCCCATTTTTTTACGCTGCCGAGCAGTCTAATGAAGGCACATACATAAAACATATGTGTTCCGTGTAATGTATGCAGATTTAAAATATGATGGAATTTAACTCAGTTTTTACATTTCAATCTTTAATTCATTTTGTATTTATTTTTTCTGAGGCTGAAAATAATTACTCTTGACTAAAGAACAACATATTCTAGCTATGTGGCTTTCAGCAATGCAATCATATTTTCTTTTTCACAGAACACAGTGAGCAGGTAATTGTTCTTCATTCTTTATTCTTCATTCTTCAATGTCCAATGTCTTCTCATCAACATTATCAGTAACATCTAAACACACCAACTCATAAAGACCACCATGAAAATCTAGCATATGCCATCCATAATATTGCCAACCAGTTTCACAAATACATGCATTTAATTTAGTCATTTATTTTATTTTATTTTATTTTTTATTTTTTTACAGGCGTGATGGAAACAAGTTTTGCTTTTGTTACTAATATATTTTTTTCTTTTGTTGTAGTTATTTGCTGTGGTGGTGTTGTATTTGTGTTATGAATCCCCCTAGGTCTGACATAAATAAATAAATAAATAAATAAATTGTGTTCACTAAATGTTTACGATGAAAGATTTGACATTTATTTGCCTTTACCGGTCCCAATAATTTTTGCTTGTACAGAAAATGTATTTCACAATTTATTCTTATTTAATTTAATCTTAGGTAATTTCTATTGAATTAAAAACCCTTAGTTGTGAGGCTCAAAATATGTAATGCTGTAAAAAAAAAAAAAATACAATACAATATATATTACATTAAATAAAACTAAAAATTGTATTTTAAAGGTAAATGATAAAAAGAAAATATTGCTCATGCCAAATAAAAGGCAACACATTTGAATTTAAAGCAGTTAACAAGACCTTGCTCTATAATAAACCCTGGACTGCAGAATAAACTGTGGCCCTTAACATCTCATTTAACCTCAATTCTTGTCAGCTTTGTCTTTAAACTAGAATGCTGTGCCAATGAATAACCACCATGTGGGTTCAATAATTACTCATTGTCCACCGATACATGGACACTGCAGTAATCTTTAGGTCTCCTGAGTGAGGAAATATAGATATTTGTAAAAGCATTGAAGGGATTAGACAGGGTCTTCTACCTCCTGCGGTACATGACTCGAGTCATGCTGAGATCACCAGGAGATCTGTGCACGTCTGTTAAACACGTGCTGTATTATTCTGATATGACCCAAACAAAGTCATCAGCATGACACCAACATAGGGGGTGTGCAGTCTGCGGCTGGCTTTTCTGCACCTTTAGCTAAAAAAATAATAATTAGTATCAGATAAATTGAATAAAAGAATTTAAGAGAAACATACTTTGAAGATACATTCATCCTCCCCTAATAACAATTATTTGCTATCGCAATGATAGTCCTTGAATAACTGGAAACATGTTGCTAATAATAAAATAAAAAAGAATATAATGTAAAATAAAATGTTAAAGAAGAAAGAAAATATGATCATAATCATAATTAAGAGCTGGGTAAAAGGGGAAAAACATGTTATGATCTTAAAATAAAATACTGATTCGAATCATTGTTAAATTTGTTGAAACATTTAAAAACTTTGCAAATAATTACCATTTTTTGTCTGCTTATTATCATTTCATTTTGAATAAAATATAACGTAAATAAGAAAAATAGATCAAAAATGAATTAAAATGTAAACAACCACAGAGACAAATCTCTAAAATATTAAAAGCAAAAAATGTATATTATAATGTTTACTTAATGTTTTTTTTTCATCCATCATTTATGTCATAGAAAACAAATGAATTATTTAGGATTTAATTATGAAGTAATGCAATTCTATGTAAAATAATAATAATAATAATAATAATAATAATAATAATAATAATAATAATAATAATAATAATAATTTTTACAGAAAATAAAAAGTATATAAATCAGTGTACATTATTATTTTCTCTACAGACAGTGTACTATAGGGTTTCTTCACCTGCATACATACACCCTGCACAGACAGAGCCTCACGACAAACTGGATCCTAATAAAAATAAAAAAAAAGATACACTCATATATAACGTTTAGCAATCAGCAAACACCAAAATTACCATTCAATAATGCACTCACATTATTCCCTTCATCAGAATATTTAGCTTTTTAAAATCTTCTCTTGATCGCTGTTACTCTAGAACATGGAGACCACTTCTAAATGTCATAATAAATACATCAGCAGAAACTCAACGGCCTCTTTCAGCACTAAAACCATTATTTATTGATCAAATTAAATCTCATGGACGAAGAAAATCAGGCACAAATTAATACGCACAACTTCAAATGAAGTTCTCAGGCAAAATTGAATTTCAAATAGGAGCTGTAATTAAGTTATTAAAGAATGTCATTACGAATATTCATTTTTTGAATCGCATCCATTAACTATGTCCTCTAAATTCATTTATGAATGACCTTGGAATTTGAAACAGTGGCTGTGTTTATGATTTAAATGAGGTTCTTTTCTTTATACTTCTCACTCTCAGCCATGGTTTTAAACATTTATATTATTTCACTGGTAAGATGTTGTTGCTTGGTTTTTGTTACTTACATAAGTACAGGTACTGTATCTTTGTGTTAGGACAGTTAGTGACCACAAATTTAAAGAACGAATGATCTAATTTACTTGTTTTATTTCAGTTGTACAGTATATAGGGGGCAAACATATGTTCAGTGTGTCAAACTCACGAGCTAAACTAAAACATATGAAATAATAATGTCATTTTAACTTGAGTTAATTTCTTCTTGCTGTTTTAAAAAGTAAAGTGTCTATTTGTACGGTTGCTGTACAAACAACCCCCGATGCTGTTGGTACGGTTACCAAAGTACAAGTACGTGGCGTCTTAGGGTTAGGTTTAGGTTTAGGTTTAGGATTAGGTTTAGGTTTAGGATTAGGTTATAACTTAATATCACAACACATTTTAGGGTTGGGGTTCGGTTAAGGATTAGGTTTAGGATTAGGTTTAGGTTTAGGATTAGGGTTAGGTTATAACTTAATATCACAACACATTTTAGGGTTGGGGTTAGGTTTAGGATTAGGGTTAGGGTTAGGTTATAACCCAATATCACAACACATTTTAGGGTTGGGGTTCGGTTTAGGATTAGGGTTAGGTTATAACTTAATATCACAACACATTTTAGGGTTGGGGTTCGGTTAAGGATTAGGTTTAGGATTAGGATTAGGGTTAGGGTTAGGGTTAGGTTATAACCCAATATCACAACACATTTTAGGGTTGGGGTTCGGTTAAGGATTAGGGTTAGGGTTAGGTTTAGGGTTAGGTTATAACCCAATATCACAACACATTTTAGGGTTGGGGTTCGGTTAAGGATTAGGGTTAGGGTTAGGGTTAGGTTATAACCCAATATCACAACACATTTTAGGGTTGGGGTTCGGTTAAGGATTAGGTTTAGGATTAGGGTTAGGGTTAGGGTTAGGGTTAGGTTATAACCCAATATCACAACACATTTTAGGGTTGGGGTTCGGTTAAGGATTAGGGTTAGGGTTAGGTTTAGGGTTAGGTTATAACCCAATATCACAACACATTTTAGGTTTAGGATTAGGTTTAGGATTAGGTTTAGGATTAGGTTTAGGATTAGGTTTAGGATTAGGTTTAGGATTAGGTTTAGGATTAGGTTTAGGTTATAACCCAATATCACAACACATTTTAGGGTTGAGGCTAGGTGTAGGATTAGGTTTAGGGTTAGGTTATAACCCAATATCACAACACATTTTAGGGTTGGGGTTAGGTTTAGGATTAGGGTTAGGGTTTGGGTTAGGTTATAACCCAATATCACAACACATTTTAGGGTTGAGGCTAGGTGTAGGATTAGGTTTAGGGTTAGGTTATAACACAATATCACAACACATTTTAGGGTTGAGGCTAGGTGTAGGATTAGGTTTAGGGTATAACCCAATATCATAACAGGGTTAGGGGTAGGGTTAGGGTTAGGTTTTAGAATTAGGTTTAGATTTAGGTTTAGGGCTAGGTTAGTGTTAGGTTTAGGGTTTAGTCTTAGTCACGCGACCTAACTTGACCAATGACTGATCAGTCCCGTGACTTAAACTGCCTAAATAGGGGCGCTGCGTACGGATAGAATGTCGGTATATTAATAAGACAACCGCCTTTAAAAAACACTATTCATACTAATGTCACGTCTGTCCACACACTCAAACCAAATGGTGGCAATAAAAGAGAATAATAGTGAGGAAACACATTTTTGTCAGGCCTATTTATTGTGCTCCTTAATAAACCTGTACAGCTATTAACCTCCACCAACATCATTCTGAGTTCATACTGAATGAAGCCAAAAGTGTCTTGTCTTGCATAACACTTTCTACTCAAAATGAATGGGCACCTTTATGAGAAAAGACGTACTGTTGTTAATGATTTTATAAGCAGGGAGCCCACCTGACATCCTGTTTTCTATTACTGTTACTTATTCAATTTGCTAGGCACACTGCAGGTGACCCAACCTATAAAAGGGCACTCTAAATTAAATTATCAGAGTCTCCTTGAAATTTTATAAATTCAAAATTGGCCACACAGAGGGATCTCATACCAGAAACTAATGGCTTCACCTTTAGCTTTGCATAAATCAATTGCACCAAAGGTCAGAATTCATCATGCTTGCACACATCAATGCAGTTTTTAACATCATAACATACACTCATTTCAGAGGTGTAAATAACAGGTGGATGGATGGATGGATGGATGGATGGATGGATGGATGGATGGATGGATGGATGGATGGATGGATGGATGGCAGAGGTGAAAGTAACCGATTACAAGTACTCACGTTACTGTAATTGAGTTGCGTTTATGTGACAAATACATTTCCAAATTAGTAATTTTACTTGTACTTAAGTAAGTTTTAAAATAAGTTCAGTAATTTCTTTCATTTCTACACCCAAACAATTACTGAGTAAATTCTCTATATATTTGTTGTTTTAAAATTATCATCAGACATAGTGAAAATACAAATAAATTAAATGACCAGACAACAATCAAATGCATCACATCATAGTCGACCAACCACGACGTCAAAACAGCATTGACAAATGTAGCCATAGTTAGAGCCTGATAAAGTTTTTACTTTGAATTATATTCCGTGGTGTTATTTTCTTTAAAATGGAATTTTAAATTTTAACAAACCTTTTTATTTTATACAGATGCCTTTGAGGAAAATAAATTAAGTTCCAATTTTGCAATATTTTGTTTCTTCATTTTTAAGTGTATACAGTTTTATTACCAAAAATAAACATGGGGTGAAAGTAACCAGTAAATTTGACTTTGAGTACGATTTAATTGAGCCACTTTTTACTTACTTGAGTATTTTACTTGTACTTAAGAACAATTTCAATCAAGTAACAGTATTTCTATTTGAGTAGGATATAATGGTACTCTTTACACCTCTGATGGATGAATGGATGGATAGATGGATGGATTTGACATATGCTTTACATCAAATCACAACAACCAAGTTAATTAGAAAAATCTTTTGTATAAGCAAAAAACAAAAAACAAAAAAATAAATAAATAAAAGTTGTAATGGTGACGTTTAATGCAAAGCCATGCCCCCCCCCCTCCTTCACTTCTCCCCCTTTGTCCCTGCTAGAGCACACGCCTCGTCCCACTGTCATTTTGTTCCAGTGAATAACCTAACAAGGGGTCTGCGGTCGCAGGGGAAAAGGGAGCCCAATCAGTCCCACTTGTTGCATCTGAAAACATGGAAATTTTTAGACTTCAATGTTTGGGCAAAATGTAAAACATCTTGGAGTAAAGACGACATGGAATATGGATAGGAGCATTCAGCTGTGTTCAATTTCAGTCAGGACAAAATGCGTATGTGAAGCAGTCAACGGTGGAGGAAATTCATTGGCCAATTGTTTCCGATCTTTTGGAGAAAACGCTGCAGAACAAAGAAAATGTTTCATAGCTACCACTGCACAGACCCTTCATCTGAATGAAATAGGAAACAACAGTATGTCATTTTTTACAATTTTCACTCTTTTTTATTGAGGAAAAAGCGCCGGGAAACAGTTTCAGATCATTTCTACGGGTCTTTTCAACTTGCCAATTAAATTTTGCTAAGGGAATGGCAACACTTGCCTTACAAGTTGCTGGTTTCATGTTTTAGAAAACCCATGTGACCACCAATAAATGTTTCCCCAACAGAACCAGAAGATGAAAAATATCACTAACTGAAGCTAATAGATCACACTGCAAAGTCTATCAACATAAAAAAAAACTACCTCTATCAATTTGTAGAGATTTCAAACAACAAATTACCAAGCTTTTAGATATATTTGATAATACTCACGTTACAACTGAAGTTCAAGTTTGTATTTTAGGTTTTTCTCCCAAAAGGACAGAATTTTCCTCTTTCAAATACAGATTTTTACATTGTTGGTAAGTCGCTCAACCTTGGTCAGGTCTTTGACACTCATCATCACAAATCTGCTTGACTGTTATTTTTTTATGACTTAATGCATCACTTTGAACGATGAATCGAGTTAGGTGGATGTAAGGCTATCTAATAAGAGGCTTGGACTAAACTCAGACTACAGAAATCAACAGTAGGATAACACAAGCTAATCTCCAAAGGAGCTAAAGGCTGCTGTCAAGTGCTCATTTCTTGATGTGCTCATTTTTTATCACTTAATTATCCCCATCAACACAACAGATGTCGGGCTCATCTCAAATTGTATCATTTAATTAAAGTTTTTTTCTGCTGCCGTTAAATAACTACTACACTAGAAATAGCCTATATAAGTAAGTAAGTAAGTAAAAGTTTATTTATATACCACCTTTCAAGAGCAGAGACGTCACAATCAGAGAAATAAATGCAAAATACAGACAGATCAGATAAAAGGCAAATCCGAACAGATTCCAAGTTTTAGGGGCCACAACCTCAAAGGCAATGTCACCTTTGGTTTTTAACCTTGTGTGAGGAACAACTAGCAGACCCTGGTCAGAGGACCTCCGGGACCTGCATAAGGCCTCAGCAGCTCAGTAACATAAGCTGGAGCTTGACCATGCAAGGCTGTAAACACAATACTGAGAACCTTGTACTGGATACGAAAAGTGACGGGGAGCCACTGTAAAGACTTCAGAATAGGTGTCACATGAGACCGTCCGGATAATCCAGTTTAACAGCAGCATTATGGACCACTTGTAGGCAGTTTACAGACGTGACACCAAGACATGTAAACATTGAATTACAATAAACAACCCTTGATGAGACAAAAGCATGGACAATCATCTCCAGCTCACCTCTGGATACAACAGATCTGAGTTTCCATAATTGACTGTTTAGTTAGTTAGAGAGTTGGTTAGTTAGTTCTGTACATTTCATTGTTTCATTGGCAGAGCCACAATTTTCATTGGGATGACCATCATCTGTTTACATGGGGGAACTCTTTACTCGTGGTGCTGTATTTACAGTAACTACTTCGCTGTGGGAAACCTGAGATTCCAACGTAATGCTAAAAGTTTGGCAGCAAAGAAATTTCAGTAACTCAGTTTTCTTAACCCCTCCCTCTTAACCCTTTCATGCATGAATTATGAGATCCTTAGTCAATATTTTTCCCTGTATGTTTTTATTACTCTATAGGGCAGGCATATATATATAAAAAAAAAAAATGCAATAGAAAAACTTTCAGGGACCCATTTTTCATGGAGTTACGGAGACATCATTTAAAGGTAGGGTAGGTAATTTCCTCCAGGTACACTTTTTAAGGTTTTGGCTGAAAATGTCTTTGTGTTCTGACAGAAATTTAGATCTTATGTGCTCTGAATAAGGAACGAAGAAAATCCATTCTTTGTAGCAGCTGTAAAAACTTTGACCAACGGCGGAAGACGGTTCGTATTTTTATTAACCATTACGTCTCCCTGTCTCCCTGCTCGTTTTCAACACGTTACGTGCACTAGCAGACCCTGGACGTTTTTTTAACATATATAATGACACAGTTCAGTGTTTTCCTACCGATGTATGTGACATGAGACGACTTTGTTTCTACACAGTACAAGCGATGAGCTTCTGGAGCACCGGCACTCGTGCATGTGAGTGAGGGGTGTAGCTTTAGAGGGAGCGCAGAGGGGAGGCGCCGGTAAAAAAAGTAGAGCACTCGAAGATATTACTTTTAAAATCCTGCTAGTTTTCGAAATTACATACCCTGCCTTTAAGTAGACACCATGTGTTTGAGTCTTGTAACATGTAACTTGTTCGTGATTAAAATAATAAGGGAAAACATTTTTTTTATGCTGCCAATCTGATGTTTTCTCCCATTTTAACATATTCTAACACTTTTCAAAGCAATACTTAAATGTTAAACTTGGCGCCAAGCCTATGAACTGCAGACAAGCACATTCATGATTTTAAATATCTGATGTATGACTCAGATTTGTAATGCTTGGGGCCTCTTTTGGTTAAATCTTTTCAATCTGTCAAGTTGTCTACTTTTGCATGGTTTCTAGTTCAAGTTTTGTTAACTTTGATGTCTTTGTGCTTCCAGGTATTCTGCTCGTGTGCTTGTTGCTGTTGAGTGATTTGGCTCCCTCCTGTTTGACACTCGGGTGTGTTGCATTACCAATCAAGCCTCCTCACTATTGACCTGTTGAGTGTTTGGACAGAGAACTGTTGCTGTTTCATTTTGTCAGGAATCGTGGTCGAGATAAGACCCAGTCACAGAAACGGAGGCTGCAGGCAGGAGTAACGTTGGTGGTACCAGTCCATTTTATTGGCAGAATCAGGGTAATAAAGAAGAAGGTGAACCAAAACCAAAACCAGAATGACAAGAAAGGGGTGGGGACACACCAAAGTATTTGAACAGGAGAGACAATGTGAAATGACAACAAAGCATGGAACAACCATTCTGTGTCCAAACACTCAGCTCAATACTGAGGAGGCTTGATTGGTAATGCGGCACACCTGAGTGGAAACAGAAGGGAATCGGATCACTCACAGGTGGGGACACAAGCAGGGTTACCTGGAAGCACAAAGATACAAAAGTTAAAACATGAACGAGGAATCAAAACTACAGAAGTAAATAAAAAATAAATACAGATCCTGACAAGATGGTTTATGCTCCACTATTCTGTCACAAGCTTCATTTGAACTCGACAAATGATAAAGATACTAATTTTTATTCACTTTATGGATATAGTATGCTAATATTATTGGTTTTGTTTTTCAAAACGGTTTACTAAATTTTTTTTACACATATAAAATGATCTACACTAATAAGTGTCATTGGAGATTTCAAATGTATCAAGAAAAGCAAAGTTATAGAACTGGCCTGAATTGCATTGTTATGCATGGTGTCCAGTTTAGTGGACACAAGGTTTGCTCCAAATTTCTCCCATTATAATACAAATATACAGAAAATTTAACAATTGTAATGATTCTTAAATGTTACTTGATGCCAGCATATTTTAATTTCTTCAGCGGTGCCCTGTTAGAGAAAGATTTATATGAATTTCCTGAGGTACTTGGTATTTTTGGCTCTCTGTCTGCACCTTCATTTTGAGTAAGTGTTTGGGATAATCCATAAGTGTCCATTGTGTTGGTTGATATGCATCTACAACAACAAAACCCATGCATATAAAAAATAAAGTCTGGATGGATAGAAGTGTTTTTCCTCATTTTTACAATAGCTGGGTTTCCATTATACATTTTTGCAAAATAAGTGATGTTTCTAAATGTCGACAAAGTATAATTGCGCATTGAACGTGTTTCTATTGAAGATTGTTTTGGGCAGGAGCCTTGAACTCCTGTGAAATCTCATTCCGCAAGACTTCGCTGCAGGAAAACGGACGCTCCAAACCTCCTTATAACACTCTGTATTCCTTTGTTGTTTCACGTCTAATGAGGCAATAATAATTTATAATAATCATGTTTTCTCGAAGATAAGTGGTCATGTGACCATGTACGTTACGTTCTGTGACGTGTATTTCATTATCAAAAACATCTGAAATTCCTCCTCATGAAAGTGTAAAAACATTTTAGTGATATTTAAGTGTTTTTCTGAAATTCAGGTGTTTTCATTGCGCTGTTTAGATTTTGCGCATTTCTGAGGGTCATGGAAACACAGCTAGCATCAAATCACAACGAAGCATAACGAAGCATGGAGGAACCATTCTGTGTCCAAACACTCAGCTCAATACTGAGGGGGCTTGATTGGAAATGCAGCACACCTGAGTGGAAACATGATGGAGTCTGATCACTCACAGGTGGAGACACAAGCAGGGTTACCTGGAAGCACAAAGACACAAGAATGAACAAAACATGAACGAGCATGTGATAGGTCTTCCTATCACATGCTACATTTGAACTCTACAAATGATAAAAAAAAAAAAAAATGTTCTTCACTTTATAGAGATAGTATGCAAATAATATTGTTTCTTAAATTGTGTTTACAAATATAAAATGATTTATACTAATAAGTGTCATTGGAGATTTCAAATTTACCAAGAAAAGCAAAGTTATAGAACTGGCCTGAATTGCATTGTGATGCATGGCGTCCAGTTTAGTGGACACATGTTTTTCTATCTTTAGTGGTGCCCTGATATGGAAACATTTACATGGATTTCCTGAGGTACTTTCCATTTTTTGGCTGTCTGTCGGCCATCTTGATTTTGAGTATGTATTTGGGATCATCCATAAGTGTCCACTGAGTTGGATGATATGCATCTACAACAACAAAACCCATGCATATACAAAATAAAGTTCCATAAATGGATGAATAGAAGTGTTTTTCCTTCATTCTTACCATGATTTATTGTGTTTGCCCCCAAAAACTCTGCCAAATTCACTTACCAAAACATTTCTGGCATTTTCACAAACAGAAAGTTGAGGCAAAACAATGGTGGATGTTTATTTTTGGGCCAAAATTGAGTGTCTAGAGGAATGCGGTGGTATTGCAGGGAATACCATAGAAACACAAGAAATCATGACGAGAATGAATGAAAAAACACTACGGGACTCCATATCCCACAATGCAATGCACGTTTACTGTGGAGATGATACCAAACTTTCAAGTGTCATTTTTGACCTTTTACATCTTTTTTTTGTTTTTTGTTTTTTCAAGCAAATGTTCTTTGATTTATTGATCAATGACTCCGAGACTAGATCTACAGTATCTGATTAGAAAAGTTGTCTTCCCAAGAACTTCAAGTTTGGCCAAAAAAATCTCAATGATTTGGGAGTAAATAGCATATGTAGATTCTAGTTGCCTTCATATTCGACTTCACTTTTTGTCTACTGATCATGAATAAACTCCAGGCTCGTGTTACTATGGAATTGTCTATGAAGGGTTACATACACAGCCTTGATGAGACATTTTGATATTGCTTAAATGGTGATTATTACAGTGTGTTTAAAACAAACACTCAAACACACACATGAACCTACGCAACCTCCAAAATAAAGTAGAAATTTCCATATTTATACGTGAGGGATGAAAAAGAGGAAACATTTACACTTGGCCGCCTCCACAGTTGAACAGATCTTTTCTCTTAAGGGTCTTTTTTTTTTTCTTTTACAATGTCATTGTGAAAGCAAGCAAGCTCCTGGGGGTTTTTTACCAAATTCTGACTAAAAGAGAAATTTCCTGCAACAGAAAAGCAATGGAGGAAGGGTGCAATCATTCAGGTTTGTTCGAGGCACCATCACTTCCTTCCTCACCGTGAGGAGAGTGTCAGAGTGAGACATTCAAACATGGATTCCTCCAAACCCTTTCCCAGGACAGTAATGTGAATCACTTCTAATGGTGTCATTCAAAGCAGCTGCCTTTCTCAGCAATAAACTGAATGCCTTGCCTAAGCAATTCAAACCGCCTCCACAGATCACTGTACAGTCAACAAAGAACTTATCTTCCACGGGGAACTATTCATCAATGAATGTGTTTGTGTGCCAAAAAGTAGAGAGTTGTTTGAAAAGACCCCAGTCACACCTGAATGGATGTTCCTTCCCTTGGACTAACCTTGTTCTTTCAGATCTCAGTTCACCAGTTTTGCAGCTGTCGTTCCAGTGAAACTTTACCTTGAGCTAGATATTTTGAAGAAGAATCTAATGCAAAAACTATACTTTTCGGCGTTTATAACAAGTACATGTTGCTTTTACTTTGGAGAAACACAATTTGAGTCAAGTGTGGGTTGTTATCTCAATATACCACCTAGTCTCATTTCCCCTCGTGGAGAATAGGGTCATTCATCTGTGACATGCGTCAAAGAACCAAACATGGTGACCTTATCACTTATTTTCAAAGGCACACTGAAATAATGCTGCTACAACACAAAGGGCTGCACATTTGTGTTTGTACAGTTTGTTATTCAGTGAGTTCAAGTTTGATGAATAACTCATGTTTACGGGAGGGTTAGGAGAACATTTGCATCATTTGTCGTAATTAGGGAGTCATTTATTTATTTTAAGTATCATTTTTTAACCTCTTTTTTGATGAAACCCCAACAGTAATCTATGTTTAATGTCCATCTATTGTCCGTTATAAAAGCTGAGGTTTCAATGTCTGTGTTCTCGGGCTGTAAATGTGCAGTTGAACAACAGATTTCAGGAAATTGGTTGGTAAACAGAAGATGATCTGTTGAATACAGACACCTCTGGAATGTGTGTGACTTTGTGCTGTCCTTTCAGGAAGGGAGGGGGGGTTGTCCTTCTGTAGAATCAGTGGCTGTTGTTTTGGCCTATGTTTATACAGCCTACTATGACTGTTCAAGAGAGAACAATAGTGCAAAAGCTTCTGAAAAAACAACGGACCAAAGGTAAACAACACGCCAAAAAAATAAAATGTCTGCATATAAAGAATAATTGATTTGTATTTGGTAAATATTTAAGTCAAAATTCTTAAAGGATTGCTGTGTGGTTGCTAACATAACATGCAGGGTGTGTGTGTGTGTGTGTTTTTTTTTTTAGAGCAGATTAAAAATCTGGACAGGAAGGGCCAGGTTTAGGGAAACAGGAAGACTGATGCAAGGAAATGGACGACGTCACCAGCCAGCCCACCACAGTCTGAGCTGAAAGTAAAAATCTGAAGATTTGAGCCAGTATGAAGTCTTTACTGAGGTCCCCAATGAAACTTGTACTTTTAACAGGTATGTCAGCTTCTTTTTGTATCATACCATGCAAATGTCTTCAGGTGAGGGATGTGACGATTATTCTTCTGAAGGGGCTTCTAAATTACTGGTACCCAATGTGGGAAAATGATGGTGTAGATTGAAATATTGAATAGTTTTTTCATTGTAAACAATATCTGATGGTTTTAATTGCAAACGAATGGTTTTCGGCAATGTTTGATACATGGACATTAGTGGAGAGCTCTCACTATTCCTGGTTGGTAATGGTGAGCGAGCTTGAATATATTTTTTTATTTTATCTCACTTTTAGACAATTTAACTGTCCAAACTGAAGTCTGGCAGCGCAACCAAAGGGTTTGGAATATAGTATAAATGCCCTATTATCGGTCAAACATAAAGTCTTGTGTTTTCACAGCATGGCTCTCGAGTCTGTTGGACCCATGCAGTCTCTTTGACATTTGTGGCTCTTGTCACCAACATGCAACATGTAAGGCCTTGAACGGATCAAAAGAAGCCTGCTTCTGTAACCATGGCTATACCGGGGATGGAACGACTTTTTGCAATGGTGAATACAAATACTTGACCCCTATTTTTATTTACACTACTGTATATGTACAAGATGTTGCCGTTCTGCTGTGTTCATGCGGTGTGTGTATTTGTACCTGGAATTCAAGCTTTAGGAACCAATTGTTGTGTCTATCTGCTCACGACTATAACATGTTTCCCATCAGAACAAATAGCTATAACCAACATGATTTTCTCACTTGAATTTTAATGTTACAACTAGAACCTCTTTCATTTCTAATTGGATATTTGGAATGTATTACCTAAAAGGTAAACTTTATTGAATTAGGAGAATAAAATGTAGTTTGTTGAAGTACTAAATGCTTCTTTTTTTAAGAACTAAAATCTATCATTTGAAAATGTAGCAATATATTTAAATACACATATGTCATACTGTATATTCCTGCATTTGTTTCAACTTCTATATATTTGTAAACTGCCAAAGGTAAAGTAAGTGTGAGCTGGAGTAATGCTGTATAGTTTAATATTCATATCAGGAAAGTAATTACTATTAGTTAGTAATTAGTAATTAGTTAGAGTGATAATTAGCTTCTTCAGGAAAGAAGCCTCTGACTTCAATTTTAGGACTATTTATGCTGCCTGTTGGTCATTGATTTAGCGTAACTTTTACTCTTGTTTTTATACTGTTTTAGCTTAACATTTATTATGGTTTTATACTGTTTTAGCTTAACATTTATTATGGTTTTATACTGTTTTAGCTTAACATTTGTTATGGTTTTATACAGTGTTTTAGCTTAACTTTTGTTATGGTTTTATACTGTTTTAGCTTAACTTTTGTTATGGTTTTATACTGTTTTAGCTTAACTTTTATTATGGTTTTATACTGTTTTAGCTTAACTTTTATTATGGTTTTATACTGTTTTAGCTTAACTTTTATTATGGTTTTATACTGTTTTAGCTTAACTTTTATTATGGTTTTATACTGTTTTAGCTTAACTTTTGTTATGGTTTTATACTGTTTTAGCTTAACTTTTATTGTTTTTTTATTGTTTTAGCTTAACTTTTATTATGGTTTTATACTGTTTTAGCTTAACTTTTATTATGGTTTTATACTGTTTTAGCTTAACTTTTATTATGGTTTTATATTATGCATTGTAAAGTGACCTTGGGTGACCTGAAATGTGCTGGTTTTCAAACAAAATATATTATTATTATTATTATTATTATTATTATTATTATTATTATTATTATTATTATTATTATTATTATTATTACTTTTAATGTTTTTGGGAATCTTCAGTGGATACTGAATCAATGTGATCACAATGACCGCACAGTTTTCACTGCTTTGGATGAAATGTAAACTGGTGAAATGAACATGACTAAGATATTTTAATCAAACATCACTTTTATAGATTTAATAGTAATAAAGTTTTATTTGTTTTAGAGAAACTAAGGACAATATTCAACAACAAAAATGCTGCAGATTGATGCATTGTAGCAGGGTTAGCTTAACAACCATTGTGCATTTTACTTCCATATTGTGTTCATTTGACATAATGAAAATGTGAGTTCTGGACTTCAATGAAAAAGCTGGAGATGAGGGTGAATCATAGACCCAGAGGGGATGTGTTTGTGCTCACTTGTCCTGCGTGTCATGAAGGTATTTCCTCTTCCAACATTTGAAGTCCCTCATCAGAGCAGAGGATTTCCTTTACCACTCGGTTTTTACTGCCAAAGGTGCAGAGAATAGGAGGAGTAGAGTTTTCCAAAACAGGAGTTTTTGTTTTGGTAAACCGGAGGTGGAGCTGGAAGGTTTATTGGAAAATCAAGCTGGAAAAACAAGAGAGGACATCTGTCAAAATCAAGATAATATTCTGTACCTAGAATTGAATGAATCCAGTAAATACAGACAGACAAACAAACAAACACTAGGGTAATCAAAACTCAAGACAACACATAGTTATTTCATGTCAGTGTGAAATTCTAATTGTTGAAATATGGACTGCAAACATTGATGAGTTTTAAAAAGAGTTAAAAAACAAAAAAAACAAAAACAAAATAGGTTTTGAATACTGGTACTTTAGGATTTACAATTAGACAATTCAGCCATAAAAATATTCATCTTCAGCCTTTGGTGTTTTAATACAAAAAAAACATGAAATACAAAAGTAAAGCTACTGAAAAATATTTTCAAAGACATACACATTCTTTGACCAACACTATACTAATAAAAAAGTTCAGTGTCTTTAAATTTAATTAATTCAAAAGTTCAATTTCCCATGTGAACCTGTGCACAAAATAAACTTGTAAAGTCAATTATGAAAAACACGCACTTTGAAGAAAATAACTAAATTATCCCTAACCGACTGCCAGACGAGGGAATAGACAACACTGCATTAATAAACCTCCTGTGAAATACAACAACAGCTCTTCTTTTTACTTAATTTATTTTTTTAAGACAAATTTATTCATTAAAAGCGAGTCTGAATTTCACTTTTAAGTCTCAAATCTTGAATTGAGAACCCGTGCTTTAAACCTTTACTTTCTTGGCAGATGTATTAACATGTATACTATGGTTAATGTCAATCATTTTCCTCATGCAAACTTCTTGAAACACTAAAGTCATGTCTAATATTTCTAATGTTGCTCCACGTTTGGCTGGTATAGAGAACACACACACTTGTTTGGTTGGGTCATTTTATATTAAAGATTAGCAGCCAAGGAGTGAGGAAATGATAGGATTGAATAAAAACTCAGTCAGCCAACCTGCAGCTCACAAAGAAAGTGTGGTTTTGAAAGGAAACCTTTTAAATGTTGCTTTCCTCCACTTCTCTCTCCAACACTGCTAACCCCAGTTTTAAGTTTCTGCAGCAACATGAGTTTGTTAAGATACATCCATCCAATAATCCTCACACCATGTTCCCTGGTTTGGGTCCTGGGGCGATGGACCGTTTCCCAGTTAACTTAGGGTACAAAGCCAAGTAGATACACACACACACACACACACACACACACACGCACACGCACACACACAGTCAAATTAGATATTTTGATTAATTTAGCAGAAACATTTTAGGAACGTAAGAAGTAGGAAAAGTAAAATAACAATTTAAAATCTAAGTCATAAATATGGAAGCCTGTTTCCGCCACTAAAAGATACAAAAAATTACTATGGCAAGTCATAATTATGAGAAACAGTGATAATTATGAGATAGAAAGTCACAATTATGAGATAGAAAGTGATAAATATGAAATAGAAAGTGATAATTAGGAGATAGAAAGTCACAATTATGAGATAGAAAGTGATAATTATGAGATATAAATTCACAATTATGAGTTAGAAAGTGATAATTATTAGATAGAAAGGGATAATTATGAGAAACAAAGTGATAATTATGAGATAGAAATTCACAATTTTGAGATAGAAAGTGATAATTATGAGATAGAAATTCACAATTATGAGATAGAAAGTGATAATTATGAGATATAAATTCACAATAATGAGATAGAAAGTGATACTTATGAGATAGAACGTGATAATTATAAGATTTAAATTCACAATAATGAGATAGAAAGTGATAATTATGAGATAGAAAGTCATAACTATGAGAAAATTATTTTTAATGTAAAATTGCAAGAAAACACAAAAATGTGATGTAATCATTTTGCAATGAAGATGTATGTATGTAATTCTACTATTTTCTACACTATGTAAAAAAAATGTAAAAAAAAAAAAGTGAATGTAACCATGTCAGAAATAAACTGAATAAATAAATACATAAATAAAATAAAAATGTGTGGAATTCTAACTGAATAAACAGCCAAAATATGAGTTTTGAATAGATTATTACTCAAAGTGTCATTAAGAATGGTAAGAGTCAGTGTTAGTAGACTGCTGCAAATGCTCAGTTTGTATGATAAAAAGTATGACTTTACTAACTCATAATTATGACTTTCCATGGTGATGTCTATCAGAATACTGGAGAAAAAACAATCATACATACTGGGAGACAACAAGCACTGGGACTGAAGCCTCTGCCCTTGACACAGCAACATAACCTCAACCTCATTACTAAGCAACATGAAAATATACAATATAAAACCATGTCCATATACTCAGCTCTCTCCCTTCACCACAGCAGCCCAGTCCAGCACCTGCATACTTCCCATTGCCTCCCCCCCAGTCTGCCACCAATCTCACAATCACACTTCTCATGAAAGAACAAGACATCCAGTCACAAAAAATGGGCTTACCTCAAACTCTGTGTAGCTTTAATAAAAGCACAAGCACCAATAAATATTCTTCAAAAATGTTTAAAAAAAAACAAAAAAAAAAAAACAACACATCACAATCATGGATTTTGCAAGGATGACATCACTGAGCGGTTTTGCTGATCACTTTTAATATCCACTTGTAAAGTCTCCTAGCAACAGTACCTTCATTTAAACCCTAGGTTCCCAAAGTGGGGTACGGGTACCCCAAGCGGTACGTAAATTGACATGGGGGTACGTTAATCAAAATTAAAAACAGCATGACAACATTGGAAACTAGAATATAAATAGAGCAGCCGTCAGCAGCCTCCATGCATTGCCACAAATTACACACTGACCCTATGTAAGTGGTGACATAAAACTCAAAAAATCTCATCAAAAAAAGTGTAAACATGAGAGTAGCGACGTTGCTGTGTGCTAACCAAACGTGCTCGATGCCCTTTGTCACCGCGTAATTGTATGAACGTGGATTTTTAGCTTTGACAAACAAGAAAATAAAATATAGAACAGGATTTTAGGTCAATTATTTGAGACTTGGACTCATATTGCAGAGTTCTTCTGTGCATCCTCTCAACCTTCTCCTTAAAGCTGTAGTGAGTTGTATTTCACCGATGAATATGTGTTAATAAACTGGTATATGTTCAATCAACAAATATTTGGTAGATAACTTTTTTCCAAAAAAAAAAAAAAGATTATTTCTCACTGAAAATGCTCGTAGGTGAATTATTTAAATACATGTAATAATTCAGAATAAGATGTTTTCTTATGTGCTTACAAAATATGATCATTATTCATTTCATATATATAATATTCCTTAACAGGATAGGCAAACTTCAGAGAGAAATTTCACTGTCGGGATACATTATTATGTTTTTTTAAGTGTGCAGGAGTAGGGGTACATAAGACTTCACGTTAAATGTCTGAAGGGGGTAGGGGACTGTGAAAAGTTTGAGAACCACTGATTTAAACTGATTTATAAGTGGATTGCTGCACAATCCTGAAAAGCAATGTCTCTTTCTATTTAAAAACGCTCACACCATTCTACTATAGCCCTGACTCAAATAGTTGCTAGAAAACTTTACTTTTCCTGTTTGTTTTTGCAACTTTTGCGATCATCCTTCCTGGGTCTAGTCGACTCTGGCCAAATCGAAACTCAGTGAAATTAACACACGCTAATTTTCTTCTTCTTCGTTTTTTTTTTTTTTTTTTTTTTTTTCAAATGAACGTAGGTAGACGGTTTTAAACCTATTTCATTTTTCATTACTGTTTTCAGTTCACTGATTTTCAATTTTCTCTCCGCAGATGACAACGAGTGCCAGAATGTGACTAATATCTGTGGGGAGCTGAGCAACTGCACCAACACAGCTGGCAGCTACTACTGCACATGTGTCTCTGGCTACACATCCACTGGACTAACACAGTTCCAACCCAACGATGGCACCGAATGCATTGGTAGAGTACGAGTTATTATTAAGTTAGGAATGAAAAAGTTCACACAAAATAACCAAACACACACACAGGTATACCTGTTAAAGGTGTGTAAGCTATGAAAAAAGAGTGTAAGTGTAAACAAGAATAATTGTGTTTGTAGTTGTTTTTGTTTTTTTTCTCCTAACCTTTCTCTTCTTTCCATCTGCTGCTGCAATGGGAACTACTTTACGTTTCCTTTTCTTTTTCCTTTTGCACTCAAAGGTCACCAAAAGCAGATGCCACATAGTGTTTGATACAAATTCAAGCATGTGTAGCTGATTTCAATACTCTGATTTATAAATATTTACACGTGAGACATCGTCGACGTAGGGTTTATTTCTGAATGTGCTACACACACGACGGTGTCAAATTCCGTGAACAAATAGAAAAAGCACAAAGTATGAAGTATGAAAAGACATAGATGCATACTAAATAGATATGGTTTAAAAAAACAAAAAACAAAAAAAAACTACAGATTACTCAGAAGGAAAGACAATTACTAAGATGTGTTCAATGTGTGTAAACATTTTTCCAAAGTCAAAGAGACGTATCATTGTGTTGATCTTTCAGTGCAGCTCAACTCTTCATTTGCATTTTCCAGATATCGACGAATGCCTTTTGGGCCAGGTGTGTGGGTCCAACTCCCACTGCCATAATTTAAAAGGATCTTTCTATTGCACATGTCAGCGTGATTACGTCTCCTCTTCAGGCTCTAAGCACTTTCATCCTGAGAGTGGAGTAAAATGTAAAGGTCAGTGTGAGAATGGAGAGGCACACCTGCCCAACACACTACAATGACAGTCAAGGACACGTACATTTTTTTTTTGATCTTTGCTCTGTCAGAAATGATGCCGCACGTTCTCGAGTGAGAAGTTGAGTTTCACAATACTTCAAATATATGATGGAATTATTTTCTGCATTTTTTTTATTTATTTATTTTGCAAATTTGGTTACAAACTGTTCAGGTTTTTAAAAACTGACTGATCCCATTAAATCCATTCAGATTAATAAGAAATTGTTTTCTTCCAGAACATCCCCAGAAAAACTGCCATGACAACATGAGATGCATGACACAGGCTGTCAACAAAACACTCCAATCTGTAAGTACACTTTCTCGGAAATTAGCCAAATCAGGTGGAAATAGATGGGGTGACACTGCCCTCTGTTGGAAATAATGGGTACTACATAAAATGAAAGCTGAAGCTGAGTTGTTTTATATATATATATATATATATAATTTTTTTTTTTTTTTTTTTTATTTATATATGATACATAATGTATCATTTAACATAAAAGAGGAAAAATACAGTCCTATCCAACTGAATACTCACAAATAATGTGAATTACATTATGCTATGCTTGGAGCGGGAAATACTGCCATGTTGTCAAGATTCAATTTATTGTACGATATTTCTTTTTTTTTTTTTTTTTTCAATCGGCCTATGTATTTCTCTTTTTATTTTTTTATTTTTTTTACAATGATTCAGGGTTGGGGTGAATTACAATTTTCAGATTGTACACTTACATTTTCAATTATCCACATCAAATTACAATTAAATTACGATTACAGTGACCAACCTTTTTTCCAAATACAATTAAACTACAATTATTTTTTTTCTTTAACACTCCAGAAGACCGAGATGGAAAAAACAACAACTGTGGTGGTCATTTGCTGTCATTGTCATGACGATGTCATGGCAATGACATTGACAGTTAATGATTTTATTGAACTGTAAGAAATGTAAGAAAAAAGTACTTAATTAAAAAAAAAACATAACATAACATAAATGAAACACCCTGTTGATGTTAAGGAGCAACTACATTCACAAAAGTCATAAAATACAATACCCTTGATTTATTCTGTGATCTGTTTGAAACTTTTTTTTTTTTTCTCTCAGCTGAACAACATTACAGAGCCTCAAAGTCTCCTGAAAGAAATAGCCAAACAGACATCTGGAGAGCTCACATCAGTGGAAGTGATCGCATATGTCGAGGCTTTAAGTCGATCAACAACAACTCAGGCTGCTGGAGAAAAGGATTACAATGTCCAACCATCCGACATCAACTCCACCCTTACAGTAATCATCTGCCTTTACGTTTTTTTAAAAAAAAAAAAAATATTCATTAACATCCTAATGTTAGCCTGAAATGCTGGTTGATTTGTCTGTGTATGAAATAACTGTACCATGAGGAACATACAGTTTACTGTTTAGGACTCAAGCATTGTCCAACTATTCACCCATTGACTCTGCAGACAGCAGCATAACTGTATCCACCAATAAATGACACACCAAATATGAACATTTCGATAACACATTATTGTTGTTGTTGTTGTATGACACCTGTCATTAGCATGAATAAGGTGTCACGAAGACTGCCATTAAGTGTTGTTTGCTAAATTACGACACCTTTGGAGCTATAAAGAAATGTAAAGAATATATAATATATATACTGTATATAAAGAAATGACCTAATAAATGCCAACATAGCTCCAAAGGTGTCATTATTTTCTTCATGACAGCTTATTCATGCTAATGACAGGTGTCATGTCATAATAATGACAGCGTGATGTCAGCCTTATGTATAATACTTCAAGTAAAGTGTTACCATCAGTCATTAACACCTTCAACATACAGTATAAACACTTTCAACAAAGACCAAAAAAAAAAAAAAATGGTTTTACCAACTTAATTCAATTGTTTCCATTGGTAAAAACCTGAATGAGTTCAGTTCTTTGAAATGATGCTAATAAACGAGATTAAAACAATTGATTTAATTAACATGAATTTACTCATCTCATTGTTCTCAAAGCAATGTTTTGCTTTTGTCTAACTTAAAATGAACGCAAGTCAACTTAAAGTTTTTAGTTTTTTCAACTCAATAGTAAGGGCCTTGCTCAATGACACACGGTGGGGTTACAAGTTCACTTCCACTCCGCTTCTAACCTGATACTGTAGTTTGATGAAAATTACTTTTTAATTAACTGTAAAATGACATTCTAGTTTGCTTAATAATTAAAATTCCAATTTTAAGTTGGCAGAACTTAAAACGAAACATAAAATCGGATTTTTTTAAATTTTTTCTAGAGATTTTTCAAGAGAAATTCTCGATAAGTAATGACATCACACTTAATCCCAAGAAACCTACTTGACGCAGGATCACTCAAATGAGAACAGCAGGTTGTAGATAACCTTCACTGAAGCAGAAATCTGAACAAAAGTCACTCAGAACTATGAGTTACTTGAACAACTGTGGCAGAAAACAAGATGAAGTACAGACGTGCATGGCATGGCATGGCTTTCATTTTGAAACCTCCATCCTTTCTCAACAGAAATTAGTCGGCGCTGTAAACAATCTGGTGGAGAAGGATGAAATGGTGGCTTGGAGCAGAATGAGCGAGGAGCGCCGTGAACACACCATCACCAAGCTGCTGCACACTGTTGAAGAAAGCGCTTTGTCACTGGTGAACAATTATAAAACTCCAACCCAACTGGAAATCACAGCCTCGGACATGGGTCAGACTGGCATAAGACCACACAGCTTTTGTTCAAATGTTAGTGATATTACCTTTAAAACTGTGTTCAAACACACTTTGGTTTTTTTCCTGTCAACCACAGAACTGAAAATCTACACGTTTGATGCTCAGCAAACCAAACCCAAACTGTCCGTGTCCCTGGGAGGAGATCACATAAACCTCACACCAAAGCTCCAACCACAGGAGGACACAAATGGTATTAATCACCATACAATTAGTCTATTCTAGAATTATAGTAGCTAAACTGTTAGCCTTCCTATTATCCTTGGGGTCAGTTTGACCACATTTAATGTTTATCATTCAAAAAATAATAGTTGACTTCATTTTTTTGCTTCATATTTCATGACTTTTCCTACTTTGATGCCTATTATCTCAATGGTTAAGTGTGTGTTGCAGTTTGATCAGAAGTTTGACTTTCTTTTTATATTTTCTCTGTCCATCCATCAGGAAGTGTGTCGGTAGTTTTTGTGCGATACGACAGCATCAGTGGCATGCTGAAGCCCAGCAGTGACCCGGGTGTCACGGACTACTCACGTTACGCAGGAACAGGGGAAATCACCGTCAACTCCCAAGTCGTAGCAGCCGCCATCAAACCTGCTGATGTTTACAGACTTGACCATGTCACCTTTACTCTGAGACACACAGAGGTAATGAAGCAGTGCATTCTCAAACACACAATGTCTTTGTTTTAGTACAACAACAAAAAATGTGCCATGCTGCAGGGTCCAGCTGAAGGAATTTTTTCTTTCTCTTTGCTACTTTCAAGTCTTTGATCAACTACGGTAATAGAGTTGTTTGGGTTTCTCCTCTAGTTTTCTGTTGTGATTCAAGTCATTATTGTGTTTCCCTTCCATTGTGACAAATACCCTTCCTTATTACCAGATCGATTCTGACTTGATAATAACACGAGCTTCCATTAAAGGCAAAACACATGTAAAGAACTGAATTTTCTGAGGACCAGATGTTTTTCCAAGGGTTGTTGCATGTTCGCCTCAAGCTTAAAATAGTTTTCTTCATTTTTTTTTTTTTCCCTAAACGCATAATATTTAACACTCTGCAATTATAATAAAAAAAGAACCAAACTGAATATCATCTTTTTTTCATTCCTATGTTGAAAACTTTACCACTGAAGACATAAAGTAATCACCATCCACAGCTAACCGAGCCTTTGTTCCTCCTTTTGTCACCTAAAGCCCATTGACACCAAAGCTGATGTGACAAAGTGTGCCTTCTGGGAGTATGAGGTGGACAGCCTGCAGGGACACTGGGCCACTCATGGCTGTAAGACAGTCCACGTCACCAGCAACACCACGTCCTGTTCCTGTAACCACCTCACCCACTTTGCTATCCTCATGTCATCTGGGCGAGCCAATGTAAGTCACCAACGACACACAATATGGTTCCATGTTCTATTTATTTATTTATTTGCTGTGTGCATTTCTTCAGTGTAGGATATGTGATGAAAATATGTGTTATTATAATGGTGTGTTATAAGTGTACGTTACTTAAACAACAGGGTTTTTTTCATAATGTAAAATGATTTATTATTTTGTATAATATTATGTGATAGGCATATGATAAGCAGAACAGAGCAGGTATTTAACCTTTTTTGTAAATAAAACAAATAAAGAGTATTGTTGTACATTTTGACATTAGCTAATTTCATTAGCTTTTTTTTTTAAATAAACATTGAAATGAAAATAAATAAATACATTTTAAAATTGTACAAGCTTTTTATTGTAACACTTTACTTGTAGTATACATAAGGCTGACATTACTATGTCATTATTATGACATGACACCTGTCACTAGCATGAATAAGGTGTCATTAAGGCCGTCATTAAGTGTCATTAGTAACCCTAACCCTAACCCCACCTAACCCGAAAAATGCCAAGATGTCATAATTTAGCAAAAGGTGTCATAATGGCAGCCTTTTATGACACTTTATTAATGCTAATGACAGATAATGACAGCGTAATGTCAGCCTTGTATTAAACTTTAAGTAAAGTGTTACCAATTTCACTTTGTATGATTTTTTAGGTATTAAAAATGCAAGGACATAATATTATATTTTAGTTGTGGTGATTTACAGTAGGTTTTATATATATATAATTTTTTCTGTTAAAACTGAAACATTTTCAGGTGAACAAAACCTGGAGGCAAGGTGACTCGAAGCACACGATGACTCAAAGAGACTTCCACCCTCTAGTTTTTCGACTCACTTGACAATTGTTACCACAAGATAGGAAACTTTCCTCCAGCCCACAAATACTTTATCTATAGGCCGGAGGACATTTGTGCAACTTTGAAGTCAGCGCACTCACAAAAACTTAAAAACTGCAAGGAAATACGGCAAAAAGAAAGTATAATAACTATTAAAATATGAATCACTGACCAAAAGAGTTAATAGTCTTTCTGAAATATACATTTGGATACAAGGACAAGCTAACATGGATATACAAGGTCACACTGGAATCTATTCCTGTGACATGGGAAGTAATTTAAAGGTGAAACCCTGAGGTTACCATGAGACTGAGAATGAAACACCTCTCATTCTATACTTCCCCCCCCCAGCTGGTGGCCCACTATACCATCCTCACCCGCATCACACAGCTGGGGATGATCATCTCCCTCATCTGTTTGTCAATGTGCATCTTCACCTTCTGGTTCTTCAGTGAGATTCAAAGCACGAGAACCACCATCCACAAGAACCTCTGCTGCAGCCTCTTCATGGCTGAGTTCATCTTCCTGGTTGGGATCAACATGAACACGCATAAGGTGCACAAAACAAGATCTATGCCTCTCAGGAGGACATACTGTATGATAGATGTGCTAAAGTGATTGCATTTCCTTAAAGATGCTATCCGGAGTTTTTGAGATGAAATGTCTCGATGTCCCGCCCTCAACAGCTCTACTTCCTGATACATAAACATAGATTTCTCAGTAACTCCAGATATCAGCTTTAAAGCCTGAACCAAATAACCACCAATGCACATTTATAGCTTGAAAAATAAAAGAAAGTTAAATGAAAGTTTCCCTTTTTTCCCTCTCACCTCTCCCGCTGCCTGCAGCTTTTCTGCTCTGTGATTGCAGGGCTGCTGCACTATTTCTTCCTCGCAGCCTTTGCCTGGATGTGCATCGAGGGCATCCATCTGTATTTAATCGTGGTTGGTGTTATCTACAACAAAGGCTTTCTGCATCGTAACTTTTATATCTTCGGTTATGGAAGCCCCGCGGTGGTGGTAACCATTTCAGCCACACTGGGATCAAAATATTATGGCACCGACAAGGCGTAAGTTCAACCTGCTCAGCGAGCCTTTTCAAAAGACATTTTGTGGTAAATTTGCCCACAATGGTGTTTAAACAAAGTCATAATTCATGACTTGACAATTTTGTTCGAGTTTGTTTCACCACTGCCCAACTTGATACACCAGAGAGGAAGACAGAGGATGCTGAGCAACTCCATGATTGCTTGGCGTTATTTGAACTGTTAGTTGGTTAAGCAGGTTGTTAACATGGACAAACGAAGAAGAGGAAAAGTTCAAATCAAAGTCGTAAAAGTTTCTCATGCTGGGATTCTATATATGCATTTAAAATAAAGAAACTAAATGTACCAGTACTTTTATTTTAGTTAAATTTATCCCTTTTTTTGTTAAACGTAATGCTTTTGTCATATTAAACAGTGTACGCTTAAATGATACTTACACAAAAAACCATTACACAATATAATGTAAATGGAACCTAAAATGTACTCAATTTATAAATAATTACTATAAATCCTTAGTTTGAAATGTATTTTTACTGGAAAGATATGTATGTATGTATGTATGTTTTTATTACTTTCGAAAATGAAAATGGTTTTCGGTATGTTGGCCAGTTTGTTTGCGTGTGTGTGTTTTTGTGTTTGTCTGTTTGTGTACACAATAACTTGAAAAGTTATTTACGGATTTTGATACAACTTTCAGGAAACGTTGATAATGGGTCAAGGAACAGCTGATTAAATTTTGGTGATGTTCTGGCTACCAAAAGAAAATATATATACATATATATCCCATTTATTTCCCATCCACACTGTGGAACTTCTGATGATGTCATCAACAGTGATGTCATCAGTGTACATCGTGTACACAAACAGACACACACACACAAACAGACTGACCGCTTTTGTTTTGTAACAGTGTCTCCGTGGAGACGTACGGATCCGATCGGCCGTTTGCAAAAGTCTGCGCAAAACGAGCGCGAGTTAATATATTTATTAATTTGTAAACACACATTTTTACATATAGATATATAAAGTTTCTTTTTTTTTTTTTTTAGTATACATTTTTCGCTCATGAAAAATTCATTAAAAAAAGACGAGAATGTTATTTGTGAATTGCAGCAGAAAATATCATAGTTGTGTAAATAGCAAGTACGCAGTCAGTGTTGCCAGATAAATCTGATGATTTCTCACTCATTTTTATTGTGATTCAGTTTGCTATAATTATCAACAATTTCCTTTGTGTTTATGCGCACCCAAAATTGCCAACAGAATGTGGATGAGACAAAAAAAAGTCATATAAATCTGTGCAACAGCACACGTTTAGGGACAGTCAGAGTTTGCATGTTCTCCCTGGTTGTGTGAGGTGTGTGCTAATAATAAACTCATTGTATTCAAGGTGTTGGCTGAGCACAGAAAACCACTTCATCTGGAGCTTCATTGGGCCTGCGTGTCTCATCATCTTGGTAAATTTACTAACATATAATCACATGGACACATTGATTTCCTCCTTAATGTTGATGTGATTGTGTTTGTTGTCCATTATTCCCACTAAAGGTTAATCTCTTGGCCTTTGGAGTAATAATCTTCAAGGTGTACCGGCACACTGCTGTGAAAAAGCCTGAAATCAGCCACTATGAAAACATCAGGTCGGGATATGTTTTCTCTCATTTGAGCTGTTGAAAAAGAGAATTATTGACATGATGTGTAGTTGGTGGGGTTCATAACATGTGATATCCTGTCCAGGTCGTGTGCTCGTGGTGCCATGGCCTTGCTGTTTGTGCTGGGTGCCACGTGGACATTTGGGGTGCTGCACATCCTCAATGAAACCACCCTCACTGCCTATTTGTTCACCATCGCCAACACCTTTCAAGGAATGTTTATCTTCATCTTCCTCTGTGTGATGTCCAGAAAGGTACATTTTCATCTTTGAAATTCCAAACTACATTATATGATATGATATGATATTATATTATATTATATTATATTATATTATATTATATTATATTATATTATATTATATTATATTATATCAGAGCTTCTCAACCTTTTTTGGGTCATGGCCCCATTTTTATAACAAAAATGTCTGGCAAAAAAAATAAAAAAAATAAAACAAAATGAAATGAAATAAAAATAAATGTCTGGCGACCCCAGAGACATTTTTCTCTTCTCATGTTTATTAAAGTGTGTTACAAATACAGAGTAAACAGGATTAGTGCACAAAGGGATAAGTTTGCTACCTTATACCTTTGACATTTTCATATACTGCATTTTATTTGACCTACATTCATATTTGAGAAAGTTTGAATATACAGTAGGATACAGTTATTTGATGTGTATTGTGTGAAGTGTATTTAAAAAAGAATATATATGTATTTAGACATTTCAGGTGACCCCAAGATTGAAAAACACTGTATTCTATTCTATTGTATTCTATTATTAAATGCAGATCTTATTTATCTTCCATTTCTTTGCAGATTCAGGAGGAGTACTACAGACTATTCAAAAATGTGCCGTGTTGCTTTGAATGCCTACGATAAATGAGCACTATAATAACTGACTCTACAGCTCTACATTTTCTCCTGTTTCCAGTTTTAATACATCAGCCATCACACATAGCATTTGTAGCTTTTTTAAAGGTTGTGTTCTCCTTTCAGATGGCTTCATTTAAACATTGTGTGGCCCCTTCATATTTAAAACAATCAATAACAACAATAAATCTCTTATTACTATCTCAGATGGACTGCAAGTCCTGATTGTCTCTAATGGTAAAAAAAGGGGAAAAAAAACACATATTGCATATTCTGTTGGTGATTTTACATCTTTGCATTTCAGCTCAATTCAGTCATTTGTCTCTTTCTGTGTTTGTAATCAATTTGTAAATTATTAAAATGAATGTAATAAAGCAATCTTGATTACTGCAACCTATGGATTTTATGTTTGGGTAATCTTATGATATTATTATTGATCATCTCTATTAAGCACAACATTCAGTGTAAAACATGTGTGGAGGACCAATGGCGCCCTCTCTTGGACTGAGGAGGAGTTGTTTCTCCATGCACATGTTTGTTATGCTGATTCATTATGGATTGATTCCTTATCACCAGTGGGTCTCTGCTGCTGTGTTGCTTAATCTGGTAAAATAGTGTGCTGAGGGTCATCCTGTGGACCAAAGTCATTTAATCACAGGCTGTTTGTAATCTCTGCCCTGTATTTAAATGTGTGTCTCCATGAATTTCAATGAATAAAATGGTAAATTATGGTAAATTAGACTAACCTTCCAACAATGGCCCAGGTCTAACTATTTAATCCAGGTTGTAACTATATTATTAACAATATTCACTATTACCTTTAAAACTAGTGTTAAAAAAACTAAGAAACAGTCAGTGTTTCCAACAATAAATAGAACATGTTTTTAGAGGTTAACAGTCTCAGAATGAGACTAGTAAATATCTACATATTGAAAATATACAACATAGTAAATTCAGGATTACAATATTTATTACACTGTCAAAAAATACAATAAAAATAATAACACAAAATCTAAATAATGCTATTATTTGTATTCATGTTAATGTGAGACACTTTTCTAGTTGGAGACAGACATACTGTATATATTCAGACTTTCATATATACAGTATATTTAAACTTCTCTTATATTTATTCAGACTTATATCAATTCAAACTTCCATATAGATATATAGACTTTCATAATTATGTTCAAACTTTTCCTATATATATTCATACTGTATTATATATATTCAGACTTTCAATTAATTCCTATATATTTCTAGAGCCAATAAATAGAAATTAAATACAAGACTCTGGAAGGAAAAGTTTAAATATACAATATATACATGTATGGGGAAAAAAGTTTATATATATATATATATATATATATATATATATATATATATATATATATATATATATATATATACATATATATATATGTATATATATAGACAAATTTCCATCTTCAACCAGAAAAGTGTCTGTATTCACATGAAAATAAATACACAGGTTTTGTTTTTTCCAGTTAATATTACAAAATACTAAGCCATAGTCCAACGGTCAGCACTGGTACTTCAGCGCAAAGAGATTGTTGTTTGAAGTTGCGCTGATATTATTTAACTCTTAGATGCCTGCATGGAAACACACTTTCAGTGACATGAACGCACACACACTGACTTGAGTTTGCCAATGTTTGCAGGAGCACAACAACCAGTTCAAGGTGCTTGGATGATAAAACATCACCCAGTGAGTAAACAGGTGTAGAAAAGTGAAGTGTGAGAAAACATCAGCACCATAAAGCAGGAATAGAGACTCTCTGATGCCATCACAGCCAATTCTTATTAGGATGAAGTTTTTTTGTTTTTTCTTCTAAAAGATTGAACCTTAACAAATGTTATCCGCCATAAGGGGCCTCTGAGGTTCACATGCAGCAGTTTCAATCTCTAAACTCAAATACATTCCTTTTTTTAAAAGAAAAATTGAATTAAAAAGTCCAAAAATCCACTATTCTTCTGATTTCCTAATAAGAAATGATATATACTCTTTGAAAAAACAACTTTAAGAACTGATGCCAAACATGTAAATGGTTTGGTCTGGATTCCAACTGAAAAAGCCTAAAGCAACCTTTTAATGTTTATTAAGCTGTTTTATTTTAGAAACGTTCATAAATACTTCTAGGATTACAGTTGTTGTTGTTTTCGTTTGTATTTTTCTGTACCCAAATCTCTGACAGTCCAGCGATTAAATTTGAAAAGCTTCCATGCCTTAAGGGGTTTCGTTTGAAGCTAATGTTAGACGCTAACATTGGCTCTGTTTAGTGTGATTTTTCTCAAACGGTGACCTCGGCTGCTGTTGCCAGGGTCATTTCAGATATTGTCTGTGTCACTCTGACAGCGCAGAGGCAGGTCAGCATGGTTATACCTCAGATATGTTTGCTTTTTCCTCTGTAAATTGTCCAAAATAAACAACTACACGCCCCACCAGGCTGGATGGGGGATGAAAACCATACATATATATAGAGAGGAAAACAGCTCTGTGGCCTTACTCCTGACTTACCATGAGGGGTCTTCTGCTGTGTTGCCTTGTGGCCCTGGCTAGTAAGATTTTTAATCTCTATATCCATCATATTGTGACTGAAAAAACAATATAGAGTGTAAACCAATACTAGATTTGAATGAGTAAACATTTATAAAGCTATACTCACTCAATAACTTAATTTAAGATGCTTTTTGACATTGTTTGTTGACTAATGACAATTAAAATTCATTTTAAGTTTATTTAATGCCACTGTTATTGTACTGTTGTCTACATTAAACCCTAATCATTTGACTTTTTTTCATTTTCAGCATGCCAAAGGGGTCATTATGGTGAGTCCATTAATTCTAGTTCTACATTTCACAATGTGAGTACAGCTCTTATGTTCTTTTAAATGAAGACTAAGCCATTGTACAATTTTTCACTTCCAGATCTCAGCTTTAATCCCAAGAAAACCTACGAGTACAGATATGAGGGAATGGTCAATTTTGGGCTCGGAGCACCAAATCTTGTGGAGTCTGGATTGAAAATGATGTGTAAGATCAAGATCAACGGTGTTTCCCCACAAACATTTGTCCTTCAGGTAAGAATGGAAACAGCCCAATGACTGTTGTTTTGTTAACTGGCTGTGATAAGTCCTGATTACTTGTTGTTTCCGATGTCTCACACCAAAAAACCTTTTGACATGTAACTATGGTTGGTTGTATTTCATTTGATATAAAAAAAAAAAAACAAAAAAAATGAATAATAATAAAGAAAATGATCGTCAATGAACTAACCCATACAGACGTCTCACACTAGCACAGGAATAAATAACCTTAAAGCAATACGAATATTTTTGTTGCAATAACCTGAAGAATCTTTTCTTCCTCAAAGATTTCAGATTTGAACTTTGAGGAGTTCAACGGATTACCAAAGAACGACACCTTTAATTCCTCTGCAAAGCTGACTCAGCGTATTGCTGCCCAGCTCATGAAACCCTTCTTGTTCGACTACATTCGTGGGCATGTCAGTGACATCCGTGCGTCTGGTGACGTTTCTGACACTATTGTCAACATTGTCAGGGGTGTCCTGGATTTCCTCCACTTCACTGTGAAAACCACACAGAGGGTCTATGAGCTGGAAGAGGTAAATCATCACTGAAACTGGTCTCTTTACAGCTTTATTTCTGAACGTTATCTATACCAGTGGTTCTCAAACTTTTTTGGCTCAAGTCCCGCCTTTCTCTTACTTTTAAATCCAAGTACCCCTTTTGTCTGACTACTACATTTTGCTAATAATACTAAGAAAAAACAACTATAGAGCATAATAATGGAATGAATGAGTGATAACACACATTTCCAATAATCTAATTTTGTAAATAAGTGGAATGAAACAGTATTTAGTGCCTCTTGAATAGACTTGTTTCTATAGTTTTTTATAATTTACAGTCATCTCCCTGATGTTGGACCAACACTTACCCTTATATTTTCAGTTCATGTTCCAATCAAGGTAATTTTTAAACATTTAAAAAAACCCATATTTTAATGCTTTTATTTGTTAATTTTCCTCTTTCTCTCTCTCAAGTACCCCTGTAGAGCCATCGAGTACCCCCGTTTGAGAAACACTGATCTATGGCATGCTTTATTAATCTTCTAGGTTGGAATCCATGGCATGTGTCACAGTCAGTATGCTACTGAAGAAAATGTGGACACAAAGGAACTGACTATCACCCAGGTTGTGGATGTGGATAACTGCAGGGAGAAGGCAGCACAGTTCAAGGGAATGGCCACTGCTGTGCCTGACAAGTTCTCCAGACAGGTTTGTGTGCCCTGTCGTGGATGGACTCACTGAATTCTTTATTTTTGGAATCAAAAAGACCAAACTTAGATATATCTCTGCCTTTCTGCAACCCAGAGAGGAGCATCAGTCATATCCACACTGAGATATGTTTACTCAGTCAAACCAACAGCAGAAGGAGGTCTCATCACCAAAGCCCAAGGCTTAGAGCGACAGCACTTCAGTCCATTCAATGTGAAAGGAGGCAATTTCAAGATGCAAGCGAAGTAAGAGAAGGAAAATATCTTCTCATTTACTAAGCCCGCTCGCAACACAAACTCAAAGACTTTAAATAACTTTTTCCTGCAGGAAGGAACTGGTGCTGCTGAGTGTGACTGACACAAGCCGAGCCATCACATACGGGCCGATGGAAAGCAGAGGCAACATTGTTTACAAGTTCTTCAACTCAGAGGCTCACGTGCCCATCATGATGCAAGACCTGCAAGAGCCAATACCAAAGGTAACAGTAACTGACTGATGAAACTGATATACGTAGAACTCAAGGGAATCCATCCACCATCCGACGTTGAATTGTTTCTTTTTGTTTATTAATTGTTCTCATCTTTACTCTGCGTTTATCTCTGCAGGCTATTGAACTGATCAGGCGTTTGGCTCAGGTCAATTCCTACCAGATTGACAGTACAACAACAGAAGAAACCATAAAGCTGTATCAGCTTTTGCGAATGATCCCTTATGAAGGACTGCAGACTATGTGGGTAGAGTTTTCAGGAAACAATGAGCTCAGGTAAGCGTTTGATAAGAAAACAATACACTGTAGACAACAAACTTGTTATCCTCTTCACTAAAATATGATGTTTTCATACCAGCAATTGTCCAAAATAGATGTTTCTTTAGCATAGGATGTGTTGTCCTGAAAAATACAAACAGTTAACCAAATAACAGTTATTTTACAAGATACTCTCACCTGTAATGGCACATCATAGTAAAAAACAATAAAAGTAATACCTGCAATACCACATGTGCACAATGTATTTAGACAGTTTCAAACAGCATGTTTAATTATCTCATTCGACAGCCTAAATTAGAAAGACGTCTAAAAAGTATAGTTAATGTTAGTTATTGTACGTAAACCTTCCTTGGTAAAAGTGTCTCTACCTAAACCATTGATGATATTTAAAATGTTGTACTTTTTCTTGCAAAACAACCAACCCAGAACATTTCTGATTGGCTGCAACAGTGGTAACAACCAATATAATCAATGAAATTATCAGATTTTTCTAAGACTGGACAGTCTGATGTTTAATGATCAATGCTGTTTTAAAAGCTTCTAAAGTAAATATATACAGTATACATATAGATAATGCATGATACTGCTTTATGTATTATTCAATTCACCTTGAAAAGTCGAGTAGATTTATAGCAACTTTATATAGACTTCTTTTTAGAAAATCTATTTTTGCTGATAGCACATTAGTTAAAGCTATAAGTGAAATCCATCACAGATGACCTCTTAGTCTCAGTTTTATGGCATGTAGAAAAAAAAAAAAAAAAGGTTCTATGTTATATCCAAAAATCGGATCTACTGCAGCTATTTTACTAATTGAAAAAAATCCTTACACTTTGTTAAGGACAGATTTATTCTGCCACATTGGCACTGATGAATGATTTATTATCACAGATGGGGTGATGACAGATAGATGATGACTAAGAAACTGCGTTCTTCCATCATTAAAATTCACACCATGCTTTTCATATTTCACATTTTTTCCTCTTATCATCTGTGATTAATTTGATGGACAGCCCTTTCTAGCCAATATAATCGTGGTTTGAATAACTCTCCTTCATTCTCTTCCTGTTCATTAGGCGTTGGTTTTTAGACATGATTGTTGAGATCAATGACGCCAGAGTCCTGAAATTCCTGGAAGCTCGGTTTAAGGCAAGGGATCTTAGCACAAATGAAGCTCTGCAAACTCTTTTGCTGGTCTTTGATCACCTCCAGGCTCTTCCTGAACTGGTCGAGAATGCTAAAGTGAGTTATAATTACGAGATGGAGAAATGTGAGCAGACTGAGTAATGGTATAACTGGAAACTGGTAAATTACTCTCTGTGCCCTTTAAAGGCATTCCTTGACATGCCCTTCACCAGATCTAATGTCCTCTTGAGGCAAACTGTGGTGCTGTCTTATGGTTCTCTGGTGTACAAGTACTGTGCAAACTACACAACGTGCCCAGTTCCAGCTGTTCAGGTAATCCCTTTAAAGAAAAAGAAAATGTCATTTTACTAAGGTTGAAGCTGCTATCCATGATTCTTTTTTATTAGATAAAATCATAGTGTAAGCCATAGTGTATAGATCAATGAATCGAACATCATTTACTTGCACTTGAAATTGTGGGATGTGGAGTCCTGTAGACAGATTTCTAGATTTCATAGTGACTTCCTGTCACATTTCTGGTGTTTTCACAGACTGAAAGTTGTGCCAAAGCAATGGCAAAAGTTTATTTTCAGGTTTACACAGAAATATCCAAATCTCGCCAAAATTAAAAGTCTCGCAGAGTAAGGTGATATCACGGGGAATACCGGCAATAAACTCGAACAATTATGGTATCAAGAATCACTGTTTTCCTTATTTGGTGAAGAAACACAACAATTCATAGTAAGAATGAAGTAGAAACACGTTTATGTATCCGTCTACAGGAGTTCACATCCCACAATGCAATGTGCATAACCTTTCCAAGAATGTCAATTTAGTGTTTGCAGTGGAGATCAAAACAAACTTTTGACAATCTTTTTTCTTTCTTTTTAGGTAAATGATGCTAATACTATGAAGTATACACTACAATTTCATCTAATATAAACTAATGTTGGTAGCAGCTTTAAGTAATGTTTATTGTCAATGCAAAACCTCCTTTAAGTCAATCAGCATTATCAAAGCATCATAAGCTCATGTCTGTTTTCCTCATTCTAGCCACTGCTAGACTTAGCAACAGAGAGTCTCAGACAAAGCAATGCACCAGACATGGTCCTTGCTCTAAAAGCTCTTGGAAACGCAGGACATCCAGCAAGTATTAAAACCATCATTCGTTTCCTCCCTGGAGTGTCTGCCACCCCTGTGGACCTGCCGCCACGTGTGCTGAGCGCCGCAGTGCAGTCCATGAGGCTGATAGCTGCCAGAGATCCCCACAGTGTAAGAACACAAAGTGGCAGTTTGCTCTTACATGGGTTAAACCTCCAAATGTGAGCGTTGACCTAAACTTCTCACCATGTTGCGTTTTGTGTGTTCGCAGGTTCAAGACATCACCCTGAATCTGTTCCTGCAAAAGGAACTTCCCACTGAGATTCGAATGCTGGCCTTCATGATTCTGTTTGAATCCAATCCATCAATGGCTCTCGTATCAACGGTGACTGCACATCTCCTGCAAGAACATGACCTCCATGTTGCTAGTTTTGCATACACTTACTTGGAAAATGTAGCTAAATCCAAAACACCAGAGAATTATCAAATGTGAGTATTACAATTCAAAGTGTTATATTTCTTTGTATGTGTTTTGTAAAAGCTAATTATTCTTTTATTTATTTATTCTTTACTAGCTCTACGGCCGGCAGCTTAGCATTGAAACTCCTTGCTCCCAAATTTGGCCGTCTGAGCTATTCCTACAGCAGGGCAGGACGCATGGACTGGTTTGATGGTGCATTTACTCAACCTCTTTCTAAAATCTGTTGTAACTTTTTTCGAGCAATTTTTGAAAGCACATTCAATCTTTTTTTAAGTAACACAATGCAGACTTAATGTGGGGCAGTATTGGCCAGCAATTAGCATTTACATTGATCTACTGTTTAAACAAAACACACAGATAAAACTCTAATTACACAATGTTTTATTGAGATCAAGTCAACATTTATTATTTCCCAACTGCAGATAACTACCTCATTGGAACAGCGGTAGAAGTCTTGATGCTAAAGAGTGCAACTAGCTTCTTTCCCACTGAGATGATGACAAAAAGTAAATTCTATGTCATTGGTCGTATCCTGCAGCTAATGGAGGTACAGTGTCTGACGTTATAACTGGCAATGAGTTCAACACATATTATTAACACATTTTGGTAATTTGTGGATTACAGTTCGGTATTCGTGCTGATGGCCTTAAGGAATTGTTTGGCACCACAATTCCTGGATTTAACGGAGACTATAGCTTCAATGATTTCCTGGCTATTTTCAAATCGGTGAGAATTGCATACACAATGCATTTATTCGGTATTCAGTACGTAAGTCTTTACGTACAATACTCCAAGGTAAAACTACCAAATTAATTCAAATGCATGTCTTCTTGATGTGTTTTTTTGTCAACCGTAGCTTCAAAACTGGGAAGTTATGCCCAATGATAGGCCAGTCATTTCAGCGTACACTCGTACCTCAGGACAGGAGTGGTTCTTTGCTGATGTCAACAAAGACTTAATCCGCAATATCATCATGGTGAGAGTAAAAAATGGATTAAACCCCTTTTTTTAAAAAAAAAAAAAAAAAAAAAAAACGCCCTCACATAACAGTTTTTCATGCTTTTCTAACTTTGAATTCACTGAAACATGTCACGGCCTATTGGTAACCCACAGGCGGTCCATCCTGCTGAGGACAGCAAAAGTCCACTGTGGGCTGCAGTTGAGGGTTTGCAGAAAGGATTTTCCTGGCATTGGACCAAGCCATTCCTGATCTTTGAGGCTCGGTACTTCCAAGCTACCACTCTTGGTCTTCCCCTGGAGATAAGCAAATATTATCAAACGGTCAATGGAATCACTGTCAACGGTAAGAAGCATTGTCTATCACTTACTCTCCATTACGGTTGTCCCCTTCAGGGACAGAAAATCAGACAATTCTACATTAAAACCTATATTTGATTAACTAAAATATTTCTGTGGTATATTTTTATAGCTAAAGCTACTATCAATCCACCTCTG
This sequence comes from Gouania willdenowi, assembly GCF_900634775.1. Taxonomy (NCBI): domain Eukaryota; kingdom Metazoa; phylum Chordata; class Actinopteri; order Blenniiformes; family Gobiesocidae; genus Gouania; species Gouania willdenowi. The sequence goes on along the minus strand of NC_041047.1, from coordinate 16,604,686 downwards.
AATGGGAAACTTACACAGCTCTTGCATTCTGACATTTCCGTGGAGTCTGATGGTTTCATTGGGTAATCAATGTTATCACATTTTCCTTATATTCCTTAAATTGTAATTACATAGCACTCAATTTTATTGAAATGTTTTGCCGGAATTTTTCTTTAGCTTCACAAAGGATTTCTGGGTTTTCTACGGAATAAACACAGAGTTGTTCCAGTGTGGCTCAGAGTTTAAGAGCAAAATGCCTCTGTCCATCCCTTATAAGGTCACTGCCAAGCTCAACATGAGGGAAAAGAAATTTGAACTTGACATCCCGGCTTTGAAAAAGGAGATTGAAATCTTGTCTGTCAGGTATGTTACACATGTCTTACATCAGACAGAAAAATGGCACTCAGTGGCTTTGTAAACAAGTAGACATGACACTGCAAATTAGAGCATCTTTAGTTGAACCAGCTTTCAATTTGAATGATAAAATAGAAATTCAGTTCTTCATCCTCACCTTGAAGCCAGTGTCATAGTTTCATGATAGTGTCCTTTCTTATCTTTTACAGCTCTAATGTCTATGCAGTCACGAGGAACATTGAAGAGCTAGCCTTAGCTAGGCTCACACCAATGATCCCTGACTCGTTTTTCACCAATGATGAAATCGTCACAGGGGTTCCACCTGTGGCGAGGGCTGAGCCAGGCAAGGTGAAGCCACATCTCTGAAAGTCCATATAAAAAAGGAATTATGTGACAATAGAATCAATATTTCATGACTTCTATCAAATCTCCTACAGGTTCAAAACAAATGGCATCCAAAGAGCAAACTGCGAGTGGAGAGTAACACCTATGGAGTGGGTGTGAGTATAGAGTCTGAGCTGAAGAGACTGTATTATCATGAGGAGTACCCCTTGTACTATTTCTTGGGATACACCCACATGGCTCTCAAAATAACCCCAGGTATACACAACTAATATTTATAAATGTATTTACATTATTCCTTTGTTTCTTTGACACATGACAGATAGGTGTGTGGTCTTGCAAATTTAAGTATTACTTGGTTGTTGATTCGTTATTTTGTTTTTGTTTTTATATTTGGTTTGTTAAATTGCTGAGGCTAGCAGTAGACATGATTACAGAATGTATTTACATTTTTTATTCATTGCTAGTTCTTACATGTTGTAACCTAATTGACTGTAAAACAAACCAAAAAAAAAGAAAAGAATTAATTGAAAGAATATGAATGCAAATGGTTTCCTTAAAGGTGCAGTCCGTAACTCTCAGATCCCTCTCTCCCCCTGCCTCCCGCTGCTCTCTTGCCCTGCCTCCACACAGTGTAAAAAAGATGGCACTCCAGCCCGGGAAAGGGGCGGGGCCTGTGAGGAAAAGGCTGTCAGACAGCCCATCAAACACAATCCTGGCTCTGATTGGTTCTGTTTGCTCGGTCGCAGTGCATTCTGGCATTCTGCCAAAGGCTGCTGGAGCAGTAGAGTTTTATTCACACAAACTACTAGTTTCATGTAAATCTATCCTTATATAGTGACAGCTTTAGCAAATATGACAAAAAGTTACTTTTATAAGAGTTGCAGACTGCACCTTTAATTCCTTGTGTAATGTGGTGTTGTGTCAATGCTTGTAACTTTCTTCTTCTAACTAGCCTGTCCACCTTTTTCAGCCCAGGCAGGCAAAAGCCTGGACAGAATCCACTTTGAGATCAATGCCGGGGCAAGCAAACAACCCCTGAGTATGCATCAAATGCTGGCCACTCTGAAACAAATGTCCCAGGTATGTTTTTGGCCGTCTTCACTCAGTTTTATAGCAGTAGCTGCTCTGCTGCTTCTACCGCTCAGTGTTCTCTCTGAATGCTGTTTACAGGAAGCAATGAAGAAACTTTCCTCTGATCCAGCCTCAGCTGCAGGGAAGGTTCATGGCGTCTCAATGGACGTACGTAATGCATGCATGCCGCTACACAACCTATTTTCAAATTTTACATTATTTGTATGCACTTAGCGCATTCAACTTAGTTACTTTACTTTACTTTAAACTCACCGAAACAAGGTTGACTTATGTTTCTCATTTTTTGTTGTCGACACTAATATCAAACTATGCAATGTCATGCACACGGCCCATTTATGCTGCAACAGGTCGCAAAAAAGAAAAGATAAAGATGAAATGATCATTATGGGGCTGCACAGCAAATCTTTTAGAACTTTGAACTTATGAAACAAATTGCCTAGGGACCTGATTCAAGACATGTGAACTTTACGCATATTTAAAAAACCTTTAAAATTGTAATGTAATGTAATGTATATATCATGTATTTTTTTATGTATTTGTTGGTGTAATAAATTGGTTGGTGTCTTGATGTACCTTTTTATGTAATGTTTGTGTATATTTTGAACATTCTTTAATTTTTCTGTTCTTAAATGTACTAGAATATTTTTATATGGACCCCAGGACGATTAGCAACCACTACGGTGCAAGCTAATGGGCATCCAATGAACAAATAGACAAATAAACTAGCCTATAAGGTCAAATATTTATAGACTGTGTCGCCAGTTTTGTAGTTAAAAGAAGATTTTTTAAAAAAATAATTCAAAACATTAAAAATGATAATTAAAGGCAATATGTTTGATGGCAATATGGTTAATTTAAAAATCTCTGTGCCGTGTGTTTTACATCTTTGTCTTCGGTTATTTAATTATAATCACGACAACTTCACTTTTGTGTTGCTGTCATAATCTACGTTCTTCGATAACAGTGTTCTATATATCTCATCTCTCAGGGCTTGAGTTCAACACCTGAACCAGTTGTCGGTGTCAAAGTCTATGCCATGAGCTCTACCCAGAAGCCTGAGGGATATGATGCATCTGTGTATCACACAGCTGAGGCAGGCGCTATCAGTGCTCAGCTGATCGTATCCCAGGTTGCAGATGAAACCAACTGGAAGATGTGTGTGGACACCAGTGTTGACCGTCAAGCTGTGGCAAAGGTATGCTCAATAAAACATATCAGAGTTCTGAAAATGAGTCTGAACTGCATATAAGTTTGGAAATTACTCTCAACGTTTGGATTATTTGTTTTCTCCATTCATCTGTTCTTTATTTATCTATGGAAGGCCTTTGATTTGCACGTACATAACTAATGCAAACTACATCATCATCAAAACTTTCATCTACTTTCTTTTCCCTGGTCTTTTTTCAGTTACTCTATAACCTATACTGGCTTATGTAGTGTTAAAGGTAGCACTGATCCAGGGACAAGGACAATCTAAACTGAGCTGGCGTAATAAGATAGTATTTATCATATGTTACATTCATCTAAGTAGAACTACAGTATTCTTTTGTGTTTTTCTTATGTTAAATTACAGTACATCATTTTTTACATTTTCATATATTATATTTTTGCTTTCTGATTCTTGTAAATATCTATATTATATTTGTATGTTTGTATTATTATTATTATTATTATTATTTTTATTTGTATATTATTGTTTTTTTTACTGTAATGGTTGCACTATTATTTTATCTTTATTTTATTAGCAGTCTTTTACTCAATCATGTATGTTTTTTTTTCTTTTTTTTTTCTTTCATTGTTTAGCGTTTATCATTTTCATTTGTATTATGTCTCGAGCGTCTGTGACACCTGGGATAAATAAAAGTACTTCTGATGCTTGCATGACTTTTAAGCAAAACGTGACGACGTCTGAGGTCATTAATACTCTAACCCGCAGTGTGCACCATCTTTTCCAGCCTTTTCAGACATCTTTTAAAAGTAAAATGTCAACAAGTACACGTTAACAATAGTTCTAACCTTTGTTCTTCTTTGCTGCTTTCAGGCCCATATCAGATGGGGATCTGAATGCCAGTCCTATGAAATGTCAATAATCACTGCCCCTGCAGTTCTGCCTAGTATGAGACCAGCACTCACAACCAAAGTGCACTGGCCCAAGATCCCAGACTCCTTGGTAGATATTGGCAGGAGGTGAGTCAAGCCAAACCTTTGAGAAACACTTCCTATTTACAGCAATGACAAATACTAATTTCATTTTCTTTTTTTTTTATGTTTTGCTTTTTGCAGATTTGAAAGCTACATCCCAGGTATGGCTCTGTTTCTGGGCTTCTCAGAGCAGCAGGAGAAAAATGCCAGCCAGGAGGTCTCCGCATCCATAGGAGCGTCTGCTGCAGACAGCATTGATGTGATGATCAAACTGCCAGAGGTTTGAAGCACAATCATGACTCCTTGCATTGCAAGAGACAGTTCAATAAGAAAAAATGTGTCTTTCTTCTTGTGTCATTATCAGTACACCATCTACCGCCAGGCCATTCCATTTCCGGTGCAGTCCATCATTTACCGGGAGCAGAACATCAGAAATTCAACAACTGAAGAAATTGGACGAGCATGAAACAAAATGAGCAACCAAAAGCTATTTCATCGAGCTTAATTGGATGTTCAGTGTAATCTGTGTTTTCATGTAATTTTGTTTCGAATGCATTCACTCTCGTTTGCGGTCGTCTTGAAGTGGTTTCTTTTGACAAGAAAACAAAAGAGAGGCAGAGTTGATTTGGTTTGCTGTGACTGAGTGAAATGCTTTTGTGTTGCAGAAAGGCAGAAAAAAGGCTGTAATTCTTCTTAATGCATTAGAAATCTATCTAATGGCTGCAGTTTGTGAACATTGAACAACTAAGAAAAGTCATGGAAAAGAAAGTTTGATTCCTGCTAGAAATAAAATAAAAAATATCCACTGATATGTGTGTCTTTATTAAACTGTTTTTATATGTTCATTGTCCAACACTATAGGAAACAGTAGTCAGTTCGATATTTCCCCCATTTATGGACAAGTTAAGATTTAATGTATTTGTTGAAATATGAACTAAAAGCATAATTTCAAAGTAAAGGCATTTAATGTCAGTAAACAACAAGGAGTAAGTTTAAGAAGTCATAGATTTCTCCTCCAAATTACATTTTATATACATACCGTATAGTCATATTTCTAATATTTGCTGTGAAATATACAGTATGTCCCGGTTTTTCTAGAAATGAAGACGTTATTGGAAAAGAAATACTCAGCAATTCTAAAAATACTAGAAATAGAAAAACTTTGTATTACTATTGACATAAATACACTAGTAGTGGAGTGGTTTTTTAAAGAATCTGTACTCCAACCGTATAGGACTGGGGACCAATAAACCCAGTAATAACAAACACAAATCACCATATTCTTCCTCCCGGTTACAAGTTGATTTCATACTGAAACCAACAAACAGAAAACAGATACTGGATTTAAAGAAACTAGTTACTAATCATTTAAATTAGGGGCTTTTGTTTCAAATCAACTTTTTGTCTCTAAAAACTGTTTTCAGCCTTTTTTTTATTGTTTAGTGGAATAAATCCATAACAATTTTAGGCGACTGAATCTGAAAAGGTTTTAGTGAACTCATGTTAGCTATATTTACATTTATCAACTTACAAAAGGGAAGATCCACCAAGCCCCAAGTCTACCAAGTCGGACTTCCTTCACACAGTTACTATATATCCCACATTCCAAATGGGAGAATAACCACTACATCCTATTTAACAATGGACTGTCTCCATTACTCCTGTCTCTGCTTTCACACTGCAATACTTATTAGACCAGATGGTGTCGAGGTGAAATGATATACAATTTCATTAAATACTGAAAAAAAGCGGAATTATATTTCACGTCTGTGTATCCTGCAGGATATCTATATTGTGTATGTATGGACAGCTGTGCACACATACAGATGTGCACTGAATCCTGATAATAAATATCAGGACAGTCTGACCTTGTGTTGACATCAGTTGATGTTGGACTGGTTGCAAAGCGTCTGAAAATAACTGACCTCTGGTCATTAAGTGGGAATGAAGTGGCCATCGCCTCTTTTAACGGCTGATCACTATAATTACAGCAGGCAGTCTGTCAGGCCAGCTGAAAGTCATCTTAGGCTCGTGTTTATCATCACGGCATTGGACGCTTTTGTTAAACTGTAGCTGTTGCTTTACTATGTGTGCATGGAAGAAAAAAAAGCACTACGTTTGTTTTAATCACATACACTATCACAGCCCATTGATGCGCAACGTAAATACCAATACAGGCATTTTCTGTTTGGAACTTTAACTGACCTCTATTACTATTTTCTTTCACAGTCCACAATCTATGTTTTTGTTTGTTCCGACTACAATTATTGCTCTTAAAAACCTGCTGAATCATTCTGAGGTGTTCCATACACAGACACAACAATGCCCATGTCCAGAACACCTTTTTCAAACACTAGTGGTTAATGATCTACAGGGTAGTATGGTAACTTGTCATATTTGCAAGATATAATCATTTCTAAAACTTCTGCCAACAATAAGCATTGTTCTATGATTTCTAACCCTATTGGCCTAAGAAACTGGGCGACAAAATGAGTGTGGAGTCTGTGGACTGAGAACCTTGAACTTTGGTAAATAATGCTGAGTAATGGCTCATTTTTATCCTTTAAGCCAGGGGTGTCAAACTCATTTTAGTTCAGGGGCCAAATATGGAGCAGTTTGATCTGAAGTGGGCCACAGGTTTTTTAAAGGGACCCTCCACTGTATTTATAAAAGTGGCCTAAAACCTTTGAAATGTCCTTATTAGAAGATCTATGGAAATTTGTTTTATTAACTTTTAAAACTGGGACTACTTTACACTGTGTCATTGATGACATGAATCGCCCCTTTCAGCCCATTGAGTTCTATGTAACTTTGACTGAAAAATCTGCTAAATGATCCTGAATTATATATATATATATATATATATATATATATATATATATATTTGGTATTTTCATATTTTGATCAAACTAATTCATTGTTTGAAATACATTTATTAATGGTTTTATTTGTGATCCTTGACTTCTCTTTCTTCATTAGAACTTACATGGAAGTGCAAGCCAGGTGTAGACATTCAGCCCAATCAAACAGAACCATGTGGCCCAGAGGGAGGGGAGTTTTAGGAGTAGAAAGATGTAAGTAAAATGGTACAGTATCAACAATACACAATGATACTAATAATAAATAAAGATCTATCTTTGTTAAATGTTTTTGTTGAATTTGTAAATATTTATTGTGGGTGTTGAAATGGGCTAAATGTGGAACTCACCCACTCATGGACTAATAATGGGTTAGTCCGTTATGTATTTAGGGGCTGTAAATGTGATTTTGTGTTGATTTTTTTTTTTTTTTTTTTTTTCAATGGATGATCCGAGGGGCCAAATGTGGCCCCCGGGCCATGAGTTTGACACCATTTAGTGAACTCTTGATGTTGCCATATTGTTTGGGAGAATATTTAATGTTTAGGGATCCATGTTTGAAAAAGATGCATTTATTGTCAAACAGAAATGGGGTCTGAACCATCAGTCAGAATAACTGTGGGCAGGTTTTGATTGTACAATTATTGGAAAACATAACTTCATTGTATTTCTATTTGAAATAAGACATTTGTGTGAGATTCATTGTGTTAGGGAACATTTTCATGTGACACGGTGCTGTAGTGTGAGCACTAGAGGACAGTGTTTACCCAAGATTAAAATACTTGGCAGAGAGCAGAAACCCTGGATCCAGTATTTGTTCAGCTTACACAGAAAAATAGGCAGTGGGTGTTGACATTTTCAGGGTGAATGAATATACATCGAGATACTTTTGGAATAAAAGAGAGATTCCACCTTTCCATTCAAATTCCACCTTTGAAAAAATTTAGTCCTCGACAAGCTGTTATGTTCTACGACTATAACAAACAGGGTTATGACTGAGCAATTAGCGCACACGTGGCAAACTCAAGGCCTGGGGGCCAAATGCGGCCATTTCGAGGATCCGATTCGACCCACAACAAAAAGCAAAAAAAGTCAGAAACAATGAATCATTGTGTAAATGACCAACTACCAACTAATTCAGTTGTAGATATCTCCAAATTAACACACAAACTCAATGAAACTCCACAATATTATATTTTTATCTCAAATTGTTAAAATAACAAATTTTCCCAAATCATGCCATTTTATTCAAATTATTCCACAGAATTTTCACAAATTTCACACAAAACGTTCATAAAATCAACAAATTGAAAGTGAAGACCCTGCAGGGACTGATATTTGTCACTTATTGCTTTTCAGTGCAGTATAATTTTATTCATACATGGATGTGCAAACTAGAGCACAATTACGGATGGGTATGAGTCTCGCCATTGACCCCATTATTCGAGTAACATTCCGTTACTGTGCAAGCACTGCTTATGGCTACAAAACTTGAACTCATATAGCGTTACATGTGTGACCCAGCTTTTTTGTTTTCACCTAACTGAATATACTAGGTAGGAAAATAATAAGTATGACTTCTCAGGCCACGGTTTCAGCAAAAACAACTGTTTTACGGCAGCTACGGCAACTCTCAAGGAACAAAAACAAAGCAGCTCTTATTGTGTATGCTCTGGATCCCCGGCACAAGCGCCTCCATTTTCTGGAGCCAGCCATGCGTGTGGACGTCCGAGAGAGACTCACTGAACTTTATGACAGCCACCCAGAACAGCCCAGAGAGAGACAGTGTTCTGCCCCAGACAGACGGACATCGCCCAGCATCCTCCCAATTCACAAGCGCCGCAGGCGGGAATGTGTTGTTGGCTCAGTTCTTCAAGGAGCCATGTATCCTACCCAACCAAAACCCGCTGCAGTGGTGGCAAAACAACAAGACCAGGTACTGTAAACTCAGTGTGTTGGCGAAACAATACCTTAGTGTACCTGCTACCTCCGTACCAGCCGAAAGAGTATTCTCAATGCGGGCCTCGTTTTTAAATCACCTCCGCACTCGGTCATCGCAAACACGTTGATATGCTTATCTTTTTAAACAAGAATTAGTAAAGTCACTTCATGTCTGTCCCGTGTCTACCATAAAACTAAATATACAGATGGTTATTTTATGTTGTTGTCAGTAGCCTAAGTTTTAACGTCTTCCTACTTCCTTTCAATGTATTATTTTAATTTAATTGTATTTTCTTTTCTTTTTATTAGTGTTTTTTTTTTTTAATCAGAGTTATGATTTTGTACATAACATGCTCGAAATAAAGAATCAAACAAACAAACTTGTTTGCTATTAAGCTGCAGCCCGTTTATATTAATGTAGGCTATTCAAATTATAAAGTTGAGCAGCTCATCATTCTGTGACATTATTTATTTTTTTTGCCAAGGGAAACTGCAGTCTTAAAAACAGTATTTTAGTTGATTAGCCTACTATTTATTTATTTTAAAGATGAATGTTGTATGATTTAGCCCAGTTTTTGACATGACAGGAATGGTAAACAAAACAGAAATTGAAATGGCTGTTATGGTTGTTAAATAAATGCATTTGAAATTGAAATCTATGTTGTTGGCTATTTATTTATATTTATGTTTAAATATTGGATGTTTACATCATTTTACAGGAATAAGGTTTACAATTTAGGTCCGTGAGCTCCGTGTCCGAGGGACCCTTTGTTTTGTTTATGGTTAAAATAAATAAATAAATCTGCAAGTACTCGAGTACTCGCTCATTAGGTAATTCCAGTAATCGAGTGCAGGGGGTTACTGTAAATTCCCATTCCTAAGCACAATAATGATTAAATTACGAACTTAAAATAAACTCAGGGATGTCAAGAAGCGTAGGCGGCGGGCGGAATCGCCTACTACTCTCTTTCTGACCGCCTTCTACTCTTAAAGCTGCAGTTCATAGAATTCTCTCTCCGCTCCGTTTTGAAACCTAAACCAAAACTGAACCTCCCTTACGGTATATTTTCTGAACTCTCAGAGATTTTTTTCTCAATATACACGAGTGACAAATGTATGGACTTTATCTTGTGTTGTTGGAGATTTTTCTGGTGTTTTAGAGACTCTAACATGAACGCACGTATCACTCTAGTTTCTGTCGGGAGCAGCGCGGCTGATGCCATCAACTCGTCCCCGCCACAGAGCTCACAGAGGCGGCTGTGATCCCTGCTGACTGAGCGGACTGACAACCATCACTCCGCTTCCAGACTATAGAATGAATTTACCTTGAATAAGCTTATCTTTGTTTACACACGTCTGTTATCACTCTCTCTCTGACACCAGTGTGTGTGTGGGGGGCGGACCCTGCACAGTCACCGGGATCCATGGGGACACAAAGCGATCCGTTCCTGCTCAGTATGTTTGTGGCTTTAAACTATTGCTTCTCCTCCTCAGTCAGCCTTTTTCCTCTGGATTTGTTGTGTAACTGCTGTGTCTAACGCTGTTTTGGAGACTTTTGCTGGGACGTCCATCATTACACTTTTACTACCGAGGGTACCTGAACGGCTATCGACTTCAGTCGAGCAACCAACAGTAATGCCAAAAACAGCTCATGGAGCACACATGTTTGTAGAATATCTCTGATTGGCTGAAGTCCAGTGTCACGCTCCTGGATTTATAAATGTCATTTTACAGAGCCAGAAGGAGAATAGCTTCACTGTCCCCTCAGAACACTTTTGATTACAATATGCTCAAAGATTTAAAGCTTTAAACATGTTCATAAATGATTCCTTACCCCTTTGGCACCAAAAGAATATCTGTAATTTTACTTGAATATCTGTAAAAGTCAGGTTTTTCTATTAGCTCTATTCTTTGTCATCAATATCATGGATAGCAGATTTCAACTTGTGAATGCGTCATGCAAACAAAAACGAGGTGAGAAAATACATCCTATTAAGAAAAGTGCTACAAAACAAACAGATGAAAAGCCACAATTACACTATTATAATGCACCAAAAGCCACCATACAGCATCATTTTCGCTCAATTCTCCAGGGGGGCATGCCCCCCGACTCCCCTAGGTGTCGCGCGTCATCGGCGCAACTCGACGCAAGTTTTAGCCTTCCACTGTTTTTTTTAAGCCTACTATTTTTTTTTTCTGGACATCTCTGTAAACTGCTTTAAATTTGGCCCCTGAAATAAAATGAGTTTGACACGCCTGATTCAGGGTTCTAGCAAAGTTTTGTACATGGGTATTAAAGATTTTAGGTTCAAGGCATTCACTGGCTGCACTGGAGAGCAATGCATTTTTGGCCTTTTTTTATCACCAAAGGGAGCGTCTTTGTCTGAAGTGAAGAGGAACATTCATGCATGATTAATCAGTTAATTTAAACCAGCTATAAACTGTTATATTTCACAAGTTTGCTTAATATTAAAAAAAAATATATTTGCGTATATGCAAACGGCCAACACAGGATAGGATTTCATGTGACAATGTGAGAGGGCGAGACTTACGGTACATCACTGACATTATCGCTAACATTATCAAGTACGCACACCTTGTCACAGATGCTTCACAGCACCTCCAGAGGGCTTAGCATGTGACATAACTCCTGCTGGCACTCCTCTCACATCATCTCACCCATAATTTTACCATCACAGTCTCCAAATGAGCCTCATTTTTCCAGACATTATCAAGAAATCTGGAGCCATGTTTTCAGGGGAACACTTAAAAGCTAATTTATTTTGAGGCATAGCTCCTAAAATGCACAGCAGTACAATGTCTCTTAATGGCAACATTATCATCATCTGAAGACTTTATGAGGAGAATAATAAAACATGTTACACTGCTGCATCAGTATTATTGTATTATATGCAGCGCCGTAATATGCAGTGCAGTAGAAAGAGTGGATAGGTTTTTATTTTTAAAGCAGCAATGAATTCAGATTTTTGGATAAAGTACAAACTCAGGGAAACTTCCTTTGTTAAAATGATAATTAAAAAATATATTAGAGCAACATCCTGATCCTTCTGGGTCACCATGTGAATTGTTTTTTGTTTCTATCGCTAAATGAAAGCTTGGTGTCACAAGTAGAGACCAAATACAATTGAGTGAATAGTGGGTAAGTCTAATATTAAAAATGTCAGCAAGTTATTTTTAAATAATATGTTAGGGTTTCATTTATTCAGACAACTGTTCTTCAGGAAATCCACTTTGATCTCCTGACATGTTTCGATTGTCTTCTTAAAAGGATCCTCGACTGTTTTTACAAATGTGGCCTAAAACCTTTGAAATGTCCAATGCCTAACAAAATGCATTATTTTTGCACCACATTCATTGTATTAACTTTTGAAAATAGGACTACTTTACCTTTTAAGAGCCTGTGCGCCGTCATGTTGAAATGACGTCAATTGCCCCGTCCAGCCCATTGAGTTCTATAGGAGGTGAAGCATTTTTAGGGCAACCCAAAGCAGCAAACGCTGTAATTTTGACTGAAAAAGCTCCTAAATGATCCTGAATGCTTAATCTCTTATAGAACTCAATTGACTGAAAGTGATGATTTGCGTCATCAATGACGTCAACATGGCGGCGCAAAGGCTATCAAACGGTAAAGCAGTCCTATTTTTTAAAAGTTAATAATATTAATATGGTTAGGCATAGATCTTCTAATAAGGACATTTCAAAGATTTTAGGCCACATTTGTAAAAACAGTGGAGGATCCCTTTCAGCGGTGTCAGCTAATAATTTCAGCAAGTTCTTTTTGAATAATATGTTAAGGTTTCATTTATTCAGACAACTGTTCTTCAGGAAATGTACTTTGATCTCCTGACTTGTTTTGACTATCCACTGCCAGACTTCTTCAGAGGCATCTGCTAATCGCTTTGATGTTCCCTTGACTTCCCCGTAGTAATTTCAGCAAGTTCCTTTTGTCTTCTTTTTGAATAATATGTTAAGGTTTCATTTATTCAGACAACTGTTCTTCAGGAAATGTACTTTGATCTCCTGACTTGTTTTGACTATCTACTGCCAGACTTCTTCAGAGGCGTCTGCTAATCGTTTTGATGTTTCTTTGTCTTCCCCGTAATAATTTCAGCAAGTTCCTTTTGTCTTCTTTTTCAATAATATGTTAAGGTTTCATTTATTCAGACACTGTAACTGTCCGTCAGAGTAAATTTCTTGAAGAACAGATGTCTGAATAAATGAAACCTTTACATATTAAGTAGAATATTTTTAAGACCTTTAACATCTGCTTGTGTTTGCTACACATGAAACAGAATCCCAAGATTCAATGTTGGTCTTTTGGATGAACAGAAAAAGCTAATGTCGAGCATGCGTGTTATCCTGAGAGTTAGAAAACGATTGACTACTAAAAATAACATCATCTGTTGTCCCACAAAATAATGCAAAATCCTTAGGTTTAAAATGTTGTGTTGAGCTGTGTTCTTGAATGTGGACCTGCTGTGTCCAACTTACTCAGTCTATTGATCACGTCAACATGCAGCTCTACAGACAGACTGATAACAAGTCTTTCCACAAGATCTGAGATGAATCATCAAAAACATGTAGCTGTGGCTCTGCTGAGACCCCAGCAAAACAACTCTGACTCTGACTATCTATTTATACATCGACTTATCCATTTACAGGAAGACAGGGTCCAGTGAAGAATAAACCCTGTCCAGTCTATGAATACACACTATTGGTATTTGCACAAAATCTGTTTTATCAAGAAATTTTAAACTGCAATGATTGTAATTGGTAGAGCGAAAGTTTACGACCCAAAAGCTCTAATAAATGCTCGGTGGGGTCGTGTTTATTTTGCTTCAATCCGACTTTATTTCCCAATTGTTCATTGTTTCCAAATTACTTTCTTCAGTTTGTTTTTTGTAGAGAAGTGTTATTATGATGGTGTCTATTCTGCCTTGGAGAGAGAAAACTGGCGATGCAGTATAAAACAATCAACGTTGTTTTGAGCTGAAGGCTCAAAACACAGACACTCTGAACTGCTGCAGTCTAGAACAGCTTATACATAAATATGAAAATATACTCATTTTTTATTTTTATGCCCTAAATATATGTAAACAGTCTCAGATAAGTTAATTTGTATTAACATTACGCAAGGCGTCACCTGTGCCTATCTGCCCAGTGGATACCTAATTATCAATGAAAACATCCCACAAAAGTGAAATGTGTTTTCCTTTAAACAAATTTAATGAATAAATTCATGAAACATTGTTTAATTTTTTGAAACCCTAGAAAATAGCTCCAAGTGCCTTTGTCCTTGAAAATCCTTCAACCCCCCCTATTATCCTTGGGGTCAATTTGACCCCATTTAATGTTTATCATTCAAAAAATAATAGTATTTCATTACTTTTCCTAGTTTGATGGATACATTTGATGAAGCAGAAAATTATCATGTTTTTCATTTTTCTTTTTTTTTTTTTTTTCAATGTGCTGAACACATATTGCAATCACTGATGTTCATCTGCGGTCGATTTGAACCAACAACCCCTGTTTTAGCTGTGTAAAACTTGTCTTTCTGTCAGCTCTTTTACAGTGAAAGTGACGCAGAGGAGGCTTTGTCTGAGACAGAGGACTTTATAGTGAATAACCCCAAATATGTTACACAAGAAGCAAATAAATATGTTTAATAGAGGAAAAAGGGGTCACAACATCAACTAAAATGATTCAGTGGTTGAGAGTCATGACCCAACCAGCAAAATATGGTTGAAAAGACACTGAAAAGACGACTTCGCCACAAGTTTAAACAACGTCAATATTGGGTAGAAAATGAAAGGTATATGTTTGCAGGCTTTTATGTTTGAAGTTAATACAATACCTTTTCTTCTTATTTTTGGGCTAATTTAGTACAAATTAGACCAAATTAAATGATTAAAATTGTTGAGCAACTATGAGAAGTCATTTTTCCAATGACTGTTTTTGGGCCGAACTTGGACCAAATCTGATAAATCTGGACCAAGCTGGACAGTCCAATAACAATCCAATTTCAACAACTACTGTATATTGTGAAAACATTTTGACCTAGTTGGACGGCCCAAGAGCAACTCCATTTCTAGAACTATAATTGGGCTAAAATTGGACCAAGTTGGACGATCCAATGACAGCTACAATCCAACGACTATATTGAGGCTAAATTTTGACCAATTTTGATGGTAAAAAACAAAATAAGGGCTAAAATTGGATTACGTTGAACGGTCCAATAATAACTGAATTTCAACAAGTATATTGGGGCAAAATTTGAACCCATCTTGACAATCCAACATCCCCAATTTCAACAACTATTTGGGTTAAATCGAGGCTAAAACGAGCTAGCCGAGAAAAAAAAAAAAAAAAACGTTTGTATGATGTTGGGTGTTTGCTGGATAATGTCCACCCAAAATCTGCAAAGATTGGGATGAAAGATTTTCAAGATCACAAACTCTAAAACTGAAAGTATGGCCTGATGGTGGCGCTATAGAACCGGTCAAGGTTTCATTATCAAGGGTTTATTCATGTATTCAACAACTAAACAAAAGCACCTGACACAAAAACTATTTTCTTAAAAATCATTTTCTGGAGGCAAATATCTCTGAATTCAGATTGACCCCAACTGTAATATGTGGGATAATAGGAGGGAAATATAAGTTTTAAAAAAGTCCTTGACAATCAAAGTGAAGTCGATCACATTATAGTATTCCTCAACAGAAACTTTTTATAACCACTAATAAACACAAACACATTGTGGCTCATGCAGTGACTAGAAACATTAACAGAACGCTCACCATAATTTCAGTGGTAATGTTGTCAAGGCATAACGAAAGTAAAGCAGCGAAAAACTAAAGTTATGTGTGTAAGGACGAGATTGCATGACTCATGTTAGGACGCAGAAACTTTGATGACAACAATCATTCTCACAGTGTTCGGAGCTGCCCTCGACTGATTGCATCAATTATCCGTCTGGAGGACAATTTTTTATCAAGCATTACCACTTTCGGCAGTTTTGTTTCCATCATCAGTTGTCAACTTTATTCCTTTTTTTTTAAAAAAGATATACTACTGACAGGAAAACCATTTTCTTCTCTTATTTCCTCAGAAAATGAAGGATATCCAATTAGAGTTCGAATAATTAGTTAGAAGTGAACTGTAATATTTAATTTAAACTACTGCTCAGGCAGAATAATTACTTCAAATCATCACTATCAACAGGTAGCAGCATTAATACCCTTGGTGAGAACACGAGTCCATGCTGAAAGACTTATTATTGGTATTTTTCATATCTTATTTAAATGCTGTATTGGAACATTGTTTTGAAAACATATATTATATATTACTATTATTATGTATATATATATATGAGTTTTGTACAGGGAGGCTCTATGTTAATTAAAATCAAATGACATATGCTGCCAATTTCCACATTGAAGCCCAAAGCTCACACACAGTGTACATTTTTAAAATCAGCTTCTGGTACTAAAAGTCACTTTTTGGTTTTTAAATGCAGAGAGAAAATTTTTTGTCATGGCAGGTTCAAACTGTGCTATTTTTTCGTGAAATAAACTAGCCATTTAAAAATACTTGTTGATATTTGTGGTGGCTTGGAGAAACACTGATGTCACAGTGGTTTCACCCGAGGGGGGGGGGGGGCACTGTTATTCTGAGGGGCGTGCACTTGTGGAGCTGTGTTTTCTATTTTTACTTCATATGAAAATTTGATGTCTTCCTGTGCAGATCAGTGTCATTCTGCCGCTCCATCCATTTGACCTAAAAAAAATTCACACATCCACAGCAATACAGAGCAAACATACTTTGGATCATTCCAATGCATCATTTTGGAGAGCATCCTAATATCCTCCTTCCTGGAAAGATTATTGGACCACAACTTTTTTTCTGAAGAACAGAACATTTTGAGAAACTTTCACACAAAAAAAAAAAAAAAAAAAGAGATGCACGACCCCAGTGCCTCTCACTCATCTGAAACAGTGACGCTACCAAGTGATCCTCGGTAACTAAGCAGCAGCAGGGCCGATGAGTCTGACCATGAAAGAGCAGCAGTGAAGTAGCTAAAAGCTTTTAGCAGCCAAAAATGCTGCAATCCTTCATGTGCAGCCGTATAGGCTTTGAGTCCATCGCCAAGAAAGGCCACTGAAGAATGGTTACCACGGCAACCTCACAGTTTATCAAGGTCTATAGGCAGCCAGAGAGGAGAGTGATGACACACACATGCACGCACACACACACACACACACACACAGCTTGAATAATGCACTTTAAAAGGCACCAAAATCGAAGATAAATGTGCCACATTATAAGATGTAATGAATCTCATTTGTTTTATGTTTTTCTAATGTTTTTAAATGTGTTATTGGGTATAATCTAATGAATAAATCAACTGCCAAATCCCCTATCCTTGGGTATATTTTGTACACCTCTTAACATTACCTGAAGTAAAAAAGAAAAAGAAAAAAAACTTTCTTTGCACAAAAAAAAATACATAAATAAATAAATAAATAAAAACACTCCTCCTGGGACCTTGACAACAAGGTTGGCTCCAGCCACACCTTGAATCTCATAAATCAGACTGCACACTCTGCTTTCACATCCCCTCCATCATCAATAATAGTGCCCTGAGAACTATATCTTATTTCGTTTTGCTTTTGAGTTTCTTAGCTTCAAGCTGATGTAATGAGATGTTATCATAAAAAGCAGAGAACTGAGACCTGATAATAAAAAAAAAGCACTACAGTTTGTTTTCAAAGGTTATTTAAATACAGTTTTTTTTTTTTTTTTTTTTTTTACAGAATTCATTGTTGAGTTGACTAAACATTTCGTTTCTTTCATCACAGAGGTCTAAGTGTATTTTAAACATCTCAATTTGCTGAGAAATATTACTGTTTTTACAGCACATGAGAAGATAAGAGTAAGGGAGCATTACAGATAAGATTGATTGTTACAGGGATGTATTTATTGCATTTAATACCTGATTCTGAAGAACAAAGACAGGGGCTAACTCAGTGACGCTCTGAAGGAGTTTGTGATTAGCTGATTGTCCGTGAAACAGCTCTGCTCCCTTTGCTAATGACTTCCTTATCGAGCCCATAACAGACTCTACTGAAACGTTTAGCTCATTTCCCCTCACATAAATAGCTCATTAGCTAGTTAGCCTTATAGCCAATGTTCCCCTTTGGAAATCCACAGGCACAGAAATGCCTGTGATGTGTAAGCTATGAGAGTTGAAAAGATTGCTTCTCAAGAAAGCTTGATTTATGTTTTAGCCTAGCTTGTGACAAATAGCGCTATAATTAGGTGGACCAGACGTCCTGATTTATACGGTACAGTCTCGGTTTTTAGAGTTATGTCCGTAGGCGCAGTTTGCAGGGATCAACTGTGGTCAACAGTTTTTATTTAGGTTTTCCCAAATTTATTAAAAAAAAAATTAATAATAATAAAATTTACATAATATACAAATATTTTAAGTGCCAAAAACACAGTGACTAGGAAATGATAAAAATGGCGATATAAAATTCAAAGGTTCACAAAATAAAATCAATTAAAGTTTAAGGACATTTGACACTCCTGCTTCTCGTAGGAGCTTAGAGCTTTGTTTACAACATGGTAGACTTTTTTTTTTTTTTGCTGAACCCCCTGGCAAGAATCTCAAACTCCGCCTATGATTACGTCTCGTGTCGTGGTCGATGTCCCCCCAAACCATTGATTTGTCTCAGTTTTTCATAAGTTCAATCCCGTTTGTCCCATTTATTAAGAAATTAACGTCTGTTGTCACTAAAAGAAAACACCCTGAAAGCGCATTTTGCTTAAAAACGCGATCTCTGTGGACTATGAGCTGTCAATCACAGCAGTTACCATGGTAGCGCTTGCAATATAAACCAATTAAAAACATTTAAAGTCTTCCACGGGTTTGCAACTTGATGCTGATTGGTCGATGGCATTGCCAATATTACTCGTTCACTTCCTCTCATGCTTTTTCCTTCAACATGCCACTATAAATTTGGTTCAGCCGTTGCAATACTACATTTCATTCAAAAGAAAATAAAAAAAAATCATTTATGTGACCTTTTTCCATTACAAATAAAAGCACGTGTAAATAGTTTCCTTTGAAAATCTGTTGTCTTCTGTGGTTGAATTACTGTCCCGGTTTTGAGTTTTAAAAATCTGGCTACCCTACCTAATAAGCTTATTGGTTTGACAGAGAATACTAAATGCAGTAAAATTATATACATGATACAGCATGTTTGTTCTTTGAAAAAGTAAAAAAAAAAAAATTTAAAAAACAAGAAACTGCAGTCAACTCGATCGGTCATAGTGCTGACAAATATTTTAAATAGAAATTCAAATGTCACCATGCAAACTATTTATTTCAGTTCGTACTAAACATGTTGGGCACCCTAAAAGATGTGTAGCATTTTACAGCAGGTCTTCTGTCAGCCTCACTCTCATTAAAGCAGAAAGATGAACGTAGCAGCAGATTAAAACTGAGCAGAGCAACATGGCAAGTCTGGTTCCACTGACTCAGATTAAAATAGGTTTAATCTTTAAAAGACACCTAAATTAATCAGTTGAAACAAACTGAAAATAAAAATCAATCAGCAGCACAAATAAAACAATGTTCTTTAAAGACAGACCTTGCAAATTTACAGATGACTCGAGCGCAATCTGGCACTACGCAGTGCCAAGGCTGATTTAGCATGGTTAGCAAAAACTGCCAACAAGCTACATTTCTCACCTTTCTAATATATTAAAATGTGACAGAGCCAGCCAAGTCATGTGAATGCCATGAGTTTATCCTCAATCGCAATCAAATTCAGAGTACAGCTCACTAATTATTAGCTATTACATTGCAGGGATAATGTTTTATCAGAGCATTTTTTTTTTTTTTTTACAAATCTTCTGCAAGTTTTGGATGCATTGTGTTGATGTTGCTTCTGACGGTGGCGTTACTGGCAGAATAAATGATAAAACCCTGCGAGTACTTGATCTTAGCTATTTTTCTTGTCATTGAATTAATTTAAACTCATATGTCGGTTCACAAATCCAAAGATCATGATAAAACTGGTAGGTGAAGAAAGGCATTGCTGCTAGAGTCATTCATGATTTGCCAGTTTACCTACCGTAGCATACGTGTATTTGGACAGTAGGTGATGACATGTTAAAGGGGTACTAATATGAAAAAATCACTTTATAATGGTTTTGCTATAGTGATATGCATTCCTTTAACCTCATTCAGAGGGCCAAAGTTGAAAAAGTTCTGTTTCCTCCCTCTTTAGTTATTCCACATTTTGTAAAAAGTCAGCTCCAAACGGGCGAGTTGAATTTTTCCCTGCTTATGAGTCATAAGGCGGAAACTCCTCCTCCTGACAATCCTGGCTCCTCCTTCCCTACATAAGAATGTGAGCTCCTCCCTCTCAAACTACCTCACAGGCAAAACAAACATAAAGGCAGGTTGATGTTACAGTTAATATCTTTATGTTATGTTGAATGATAATCAGAAGTGCAGCGTGAAAGTGACTTTTCACAGGATTAAAACTCCAGAAAACAGTCCAGTTGGGAAAATAAACCTCAAATACTATGTTGTAGGGGTTCTTAAACAATGGGAGATGGGTGAAAAATAGCTTAATACTGGACCTTTAAGGCCAACGCAAAATCCAAATTAATATTCCAGCCAATGTGGTTGGCCTCTGTCCTTAAAAGTTAAAACACACAGACCTTTGGCTTTAGATATAAACTACAGTTTTGTTTTGATTTTTATACCTTAAATTATTTTTTTACCCATCATTTCAATATCTGAGTGTTAATATATTTGTAGATTCCAAAATTTAGGAATTAAGAAAATATTTCCACAAAGGGGAGCAAATAGTGAGCAAATACTACTTAACATCAACAAGACATGTGGCAGTACAGTTGAAGATACAGCATGATAGGTTTTAAAAATTAGAGTCCATAAACCAATGTTAAAAAGGCATCTTGATGACAGTTTATTAACTTAAGAATCACAGACTTGTTTGTGTTGAGTTAAAAAAAAAAAACTTTGTTTTTGCTGTTTTTTGATTGCAGTAGATGAATGGCTTTTGAGTTTTTCGGTTATGCAAAGAAATCATGAAAGTATATTGTTATTTATATAAACTAGCACAAGCTTTGCTTTGTTAGGATTAAATGCATTTTTTTTTAATGTAATGTATATTATCAAAATACAACCAAATGTAACAATCAGAAAAAAAAACATTCCATGTTTATAAGGTTTCACTTCATATGCCAGCAGACAAAATAAGCCCATGCAAACAAAGACATTTGTTTGGATCAGAGCATTTGTTTGGATTGGAGTTGATTGACTTCCTGGCAAAGAGACAAATGAATGATGCCAAAAACCATCTTTCAGCTTTGGAGCAAAATTACAGGATCAAATAAAAGTTTCACCTTACTGACATACAGCATAGAGGCAACATGGTGAATTAGAATAAACAAATGCACGCAAAGCATAAAGATATCTGGTAACAATGGCTGGAAAAATATAATCTTAGTGTGAATTCATCTTTGGATTAATGGTTTGTTACTAATAGACCTTGTGGAGAGAGAGGCCTCCTCTCTTCCTGTTGTATTTATGTTGCCTTTGGGCAAACATAAAATGCACAAACTGAATCCTGTATGATCTCATGAGTATTATAAATGTGGATGCCGTCTGTTTACCCTCTAATCTAAACATCTCTTGAACTGCATCCATGTCGGGGTTTAGGCTTTTAGAATTTGCATTACTGTCATCATAATTTAATACATGTGCTGTTTGGGTGGCATGTAGATGGAGTTGTTGTTTGCACTTTATTTATTACTTCTCTCGGTTGCATCGTGATGAAGTGAAGAGTGAAATGAAATGAGCACACACATTTTCACACCTCCGCTCATTCTGCTTTGGTGCTTGTGTAGAAAAGCAATCATGATATAGTTACAGTCTCAAGTTCTCTATAAAAAGTCAGAATATTGATATTCCGGATCCCTTGAAGATAACACTCTCATTATGTATCGTGTTTCTTTACAATATATGGACTCTACACAGCTCATAAAACCCTACTTGGTTTGATAAATTCTAGAGTGCTCAAACTATTTGATGGGAGAGTTGTAGTGGTGATATGCTGTGTATATATATATATATATATATACAGTCGCGTGGAAAAAGTGTTTGCCCCGTCCTGATTTCTTACTTTTTGACACGTTTTCCACACTTAAATGTTTCAGATCATCAAACAAATTCAAACATTGGTCAAAGATAACACAAGTAAACACAAAATACAGTTATTAAATGAAAGGTTTTATTAATGAGGAAGAAAAAAATCCAAAGCTCATGTGAAAAAGTTATTGCCCCCCAGCTCCTGTTAAAATATTACTGTGGTTGATCACGTCTGAGTTCAATTTCTGTAGCCACACCCAAGGTTGATTACTGCACACCTGTTCTCAATCTAGAAATCACTTAAATAGGACCTACCTGGCAAAGTGAAGTAGACCAAAAGATCCTCAAAATCTATAGACATCATGTCGAGATCCAAAGACGTTCAGGAACAAATGAGAAAAAAAGTACTGGAAATCTATCAGTCTGGAAAATCTTATAAAGCCATTTCTAAAGCTTTGGGACTTCAGCAAACCACAATGAAAGCCATTATCTCCAAATGGCGAAAACACAGAACAGTAGTGAACTTTCCCAGGAGGGGCCTGCCGACCAAAATTACCCCAAGAGCGCAGCAGCTACCCACCCTAGAGGTGACAAAAGACCCCACAACAAGATCTAAAGAATAGATAAGATCAGTGTTCATGACTCCACCATAAGAAAGAGACCGGCAAAAATAGCCTGCATGGCAAAGTTCCAAGACAAAAACCACTGCTAAGCAAAAAGAAGATTAAGGCTCATCTCATTTTTGCCAGAAAACATCTTGATGATCCCCAAGGCTTTTGGGAAAATATTGTGTGGACTGACGAAACAAAAGCTGAACTCTTTGGAAGGTCTGTGTCCCATTACATCTGGTGCAAATGTAACCCCGCATTTCAGAAAAAGAACCATATACCATCATATCAACATTAAAATATGGTGGTGGCAGTGTGATGGTCTGGGGCTGTTTAGCTGCTTCGGGACCTGGAAGACTTGCTGTGATAAATGGAAGCAAAAAAGTCCAGAAGGACAATGTCAGGCCATCTGCTCATGACCTCAAGCTGAAGCGAACTTGGGTTCGACAGCAGGACAATGATCCAAAACGCACCAGCAAGTCCATCTCTGAATGGCTAAAGAAAAACAAAAGGAAGACTTTGGAGTGGCCTACTCAAAGTCCTGACCTCAATCCTTTTGAGATGCTGTGGCATGACCTTGAAAAGGCGGTTCATGCTCGAAAACTCTCCATTGTGGCTGAATTACAATAATTCTGCAAAGATGAGTGGGCCAAGATTCCTCCACTGTGTCGTAAAAGACTCATTGCAAGTTATTGCAAATGCTTGATTGCAGTAGTTGCTGCCAAGGGGGCCCAACAAGTTATTATGTTTAGGGGGCAAACACTTTTTCACACAGGGCCGTGTGGCAATGGATTTTTTTCTTCCTCATTAATAAAACCCTTCATTTAATAACTGCATATTCTGTTTACTTGTCTTATCTTTGACTAATGTTTAAATTTGTTTGATGATCTGAAGCATTTACGAGTGGAAAACATGCAAAAAATTCAGGAAGGGGTCAAACACTTTTTCACACCATTGTGTATGCCTGCCAGCCGGCACCTAAAAATCTCCATGGGGCATGTTGGATCTAAGAAGAAGTTAACTCTGGAGAAAAACAGGGTTAGAATTTTGTAGTTCACTTTATTGTACTACTTGCAAGAGCATCCCTCAACAAGGTGAGCTAAACTATTAACTCTGATTTTTCAGAGGAATAAGAAAGAATCAAGAGTGTATATTCATCCCAAATGAAGAGGTGACTAAAGGACTTCTCAATTCTATCTCTTTTTAACATCTTCACATGGTTTGAGCAAGGGTTCCCAAACTCAGCAGTGCCGCGGCCCACTTAAAAATCTGACAGTCCTACAAGGCTCAACCAATACTGACTCTCATTTTTTTGTTTTTTAGATTCAGATTTTTTTTCTGTGAATATTAATTTAGGAGAAAAATACGTAGTATTTCCAAATGCTAATTTTAGATAAATTAATCTTTAATAAACAGAAAAATATATCATTTAAGTCTAAAAGCTTACAAAAGCACCTAGTTTTATTTTAAGTTCAACTTATTCATTCTTGGAACAAAAATATGAACAAAATTCTAGAAGATATGAACATTTAAACTTTAGAGAAAATAAATTATTCCATCCCCCGCTTTCACGCAGTCTGAAGGAAGTCATAACGCAAATGTTGGATAAGAACAATTATTTAACAGTCACTTTTGTCAAAGGAAGTCCAGCTAACAATTATTTTTTAAGAACTTGGTTGTACGTGTCATTTCATTTGCTCATTTAATGAGAAGGATGGTGCTGCATCGTGGCTGTCAATGTCCCAATGTCCGGCTGAATGGAGGGTCAATTTTGGGCAAAGATCTGACCCCACGTTGAACTGAAAATCCAGTTTCACATAGATAGGTGGTTGTAAATAGTACGAGAAGCCTGAGGGCTTTGTTGGCAAGATCTGTGTATTCCGCGTAAACGCGCATCCAAAAAGACGCCAGGTGTGTCTCCGCAAAGACTAGTTTCAATGAGCTATCACACAAGAATTCCACAAGGCTGTCCTGCTCTCTGGAGGTAAGTCCTGCGATGGTCTCCTTATTGTGGGTAACAAACTGGTTCTGAATCCAGTTGTGCTGCTTGACGAGTGCTGATGCGCACTGATGGAGATTGCCACAGCGCTGGGGATCTGCTGCTCCTCGGTGCGTAAAAAGTCACTGAGACTATCGAAGGATTTGTAGTTGTTTTGTGCTACCCTCCAATCCCACAGCTCAAACGTTCTTATCGAAGCCTCAATCTTATTCTGGACTTGAAAAACGGTCACTGCTTTCCCCTGGAGTGACAGATTTAGTCCATTTAAATACTTAAAAATATCAACCAAATGTAGAAAGCCGTGCAAAGTCACAAAATCGACTTTACCACACAAAAGCCAGCGGACGTCAGTGTGCAAGAGAAGCTGACGGTGTTTGCTTCCCATATCTGTGCACAAAATCCACTACAAAAATTCACTGTTTTTACAGCTTCATCCAAAACCCTCTTCAGATTTGCTGGCATAGTCTTTGTGGCCAGAGCCTTACGGTGAATGCTGCAGTGGACAGGTGTAATCAGCGGAGCACTTTTCAACTCCACTCAGTCTTCCCACCATGGCTCTGGCTCCATCCGTGCTCAGTCCCACACATTTTCTCCATTCGATTTCGTTTGCAACCATAAATTCATTTATGGGTTAGGTGTACGGCTTCCCCCATAGTGTTTGATCGTAAAGGCTTGCAAAACAGAAAGTCTTTGTGTATTTGTCCATTGTGTTCGTTTCTGACAAAGCGCAAGCAAATTTGCCAAGGTTGCAATGTCAGTTGATTCATCAATTTGCAGAGCAAAAAAACTACTTGTTCTGATTCGGTCGAGTAGTTGTCTTAACACATATTGAGCCATGTTGTCGCGCTTCACTGTGGTATCAGACAATGAAATCATATTCAGTTTTTCTGCTGCTTTATCGATAATCATCACATTGACCATTTCCTTTGCAGCAGGTAAAATGAGGTCCTCTCCTAAGGTGTGAGGTTTTCCAGTCTGTGCAATTAATTTAGCCACTTTGTAAGATGCCTTCACAGCTCTGGCATATTCGCCTCTCGTCACACATGTTGTTTCAAAGGCTTTTTTGAGTCAAATATTCTTGTAATTCGGTCCATGACTGTTACTTAATTTCCGCCGTCCATGTGCACCTTTATTTTTTTAACAAGTTCCGGCCTGTTTTTAGTGACCTGTGAAATTACTAACAGTAGTTAAAGCGTCTGTATATAATTCTGAGTCATGTCCTGCGTTAAATAATGTATAACTTTAAATAATTCAATTAAAATAATATTTTACTATGAAATTCTTATATTTTGTGGATGAACCCTTGCGGCCCCGTTGCAGCGGACCCCACTTTGGGTGAGACTGGGTTAGAGTATTACTTAAGGTTTTAAAATGGCCAAAAGAATGAGAGCATCAGGTGAATTGACAGCAAAAATGTGAGCAAGTATAAAATAACTAAAGCAACACAAAAATATCTAATAAATCCACCAAAAAGGCTAATGGTATAATATGGAACTCCATCTGAACTAATGAGTTTGACTCTTTGTTGTTAGACACATGGCAGCACTGGTCATAAATTGAGTTCAAATATGACAAAAGCTGCCTGTCAGCAGCAGACACACTAGAAGTCACAAAAACATACTATTTATAGAGCCTTGCTGGGCTTTAAATAGTGTTGATCACAAATTGTCTGACAAAGATTGCACAACACAGAGGTGTTGTTTTCCCATAAAGACAGAAAGACTTGATGTTTTTTTTTCCTCAAAAATGTCATTCTGTCATTGAAGGAGCTCTGTAGCTTTGGGCTTGATGTTTAACAATTTGACAAATACAATGATCGGTGAGTTAAATGTTAATTTGTTGACAGTAGCATGATGATCAATGAATAATTCATTTGTGCCACATTTTTGTTGCTGTAAACTTAAAGTATCACTGTGATAGATAGATAGTTAGACAGATAGATTTATTTCAGACTTGGGGTCCATAAAAACCATACAAACAAACAAACACATAGAATAGAATAGAATCCTTTTCTTGTCATTGCACAAAGTACAATGATATTGCACATGCCCCACCCAAAAACATTCAAGAACACTTCAAAGAGTCAAGCCAAACAGACAGTTATCATAAAAACAACATAAATATAGGAATAGTCAACCATAGTTAGAGAGTGGGGTTCAGATTCAGCATCTTGCAATGTAGCTAAAGCATGAAAGTACACAGAGGGGTTAAGAAACTGCAGTTTTAAATAAAATCCTAAAATCTAAGTTGTTACTTCACAGTATAAAATTTGGAATGTTCTTATAAAGTTAGTTCTTCACAAGTGCTGCACGTGATAAGCATTGATCCGTATAAAGAGTGTAATTTATTTTTATACAGAGGTCAAGTTCTCTGTAAAGTAATGGAAAAAGATAACCTCTTAAGTCAACCCATAAATTTAATCAGGAGCAGTTATCTGTTTAGCTGGAGGTTCAGAAACCCCTGGGTATTTTGTGTTTACGTCTTACTGTTGACCTCGACTGCCCAGAAGTTACTTGCTCTCAATGAATGAAGCTGATGCAGGGTAAGTGCTGAAAATTATTTGCATAACATGAATTATTTCAAATATGTGTTTGTAGAGTGCTTTTTGTGATTTTTGTTGTGCACGTATTTGTCTGCAGTTTTCTTTTGCCTCTTTCTGTGTGTGCTCACCACGCCTTGGTTGGTTGCAAATTAGAAAATCTCGCTGTACACTGCTGATCTATAGAGATGATTTTAAAAGAGTTCCTTACTTTGATCTAATGTTTTCATCATGATGCAACATGGAAATTTCTGTGCAACCTCTCAGATCTCAATAGATTTCAGAGGAGGAAGCGCTTGAAGCTAGAAAAATAAAAGGGTGGTTATTTAATCCCATTTCTGGCTTACCCTGTGATTGTATTGAGAATTAAGATGCTTCACCGTGGGGTGCAAAGTTGATGCGCACATTAAGTTACATCAAAATTAAAGCAACAAAAAGCTGAAACCAAGCAGAATTTAGATTTATATGTTTACATCCATCAACGGATCAACACTACTCTTTTCTATAATTGTAGAGGTCTTGTGCACACCATTGTTGCTTTGGTGACACAAGAAACATCTTAAATCAAACATGACAACGTTGTTTTTCCTGGCGTTTTAATCGTAACTTGTTACCCTCCAGATCCAGAATCTCACCTTTCCTCACCCTCTGCTTGAAAGGAGCTGGAGTGAAATTGTATGTTGCTCTTGTCCTTCAGTGAACACCCGGGAGGCTCAATGTTTAGAGGATAAAAGACTGGTGAAAATGGATTAATTACCACGGTCACTTTCCACTGGCAGCCCAGGGGACTCACCGTAGGTATGAAATATTCACCTTGTCTCCCACCGCTCCTTCCATCTGCCATGCCATACCTACAGTTTACAGTCAGCACACTGAAGCTCCTTGAGCCCGTGGGGCATCGGGACAAATTTGAAATACCTGGCTTGGCACAGGATGTGAGGAAACTCATGGAGCAAAAACAAAGGTGAGGGTTAGAGGTTACACCAGGAGAGAGTGTGGTTGAAATGGTTTGACAACAGCTTTGAAGCCCAGCGGTTCGTCCGAGTGTTTGCTGCTCCTTGTGAAAGCACCGCAGGGTTTGCTATATCTTTGGCAGCAACCTCCCTATCAGAGAGAGGATGTCATTGTAGCAGTGCATGTCCTCTTTTCTCCCTGTGGCTTGTCTTTCACACAGCTGGGTTTGCTTCCCCTTGCAAAGACATGACCCCTCCTTGCTTCTGGTTTTTACAGAGGTTTACTTTATGTTTCTGTAATGGATATTCTTAATGGATTTTCAAAAAGGCCACAGTGTGTCCTTATTGGCACTGACCTGAATCGAGAGAGAAGCACCTGACAATGTGACCAATGCTGTCAGAAGTGTGCACGTCATGGCCTTTTCTAGCTCAGCAACCGAAGAAATTCTTTGAAACCAACCCTTGGATGACTTTGCAAATCCTTACGCTGTAACAGTTATGAAGAAATCATTTAAATATGCTCGGGACAATGATTTGTTATCAGATAAAGACAGTGTAGGCTGCATAATTTAGTGAATTAAAGAACATTTACTTAAAAAAAGATGTTGGAGGTTGAAATTGCCGTTCCAAAGTTAGTTTTGATCACCATCGTAAACACTCTCTTATTGACTTTGTTGTAAAAGTTTCCTGCAATGCATTGTGGGATGTGGAGTCCCAAAGTCGAGTGTTTTTACTTATTCTAGCCTCAATTTCTTGAGTTTTTCTGCCAGACAATATTCATGTTCTATTTTGTTCCCGGTGATATCACCTCACTCCGCCAGACATTCAATTTTTGCCAGATTCTGGTCTTTCCGTGTATCCCCAAAATAATCATCAACCCTTGTTTTGCCACAACTTTCAGTCAGTAAAAACACCAAATGTGTTGGGAAGTGACTTTGGCAGAGTTTTGGGGGCAAACACAAGAAAACCAAAAAGTGAGAAATAAAAACATTTCTATGGACTTCACATTGGCTCTGGCTGTGATTTTTGCTGTGGCTCGAGATGGAATTTAGAGTAGAAAAGGAATATCAACTGAGGGCATGCAAACAACATGGCAAACCAACAAAGGTCATCATTTGATGCTTTACTTTAATAGGCAGAGCAGTTGCAGACAGAGAGAGAAAAATTATCGATTGCTGTTGAGGAGAGAAGGAGAGTGGAACTCATGACAATAGTAAGTTTTTTGGTGATCCCTGGAATTATAAATTAAATATTAAGTACTAATAGCAACAAAAAAAAACATTTCAGAATCAGAATCAGAATCAGAAATGTTTTATTTGCCATGTACAGTTTTGAGGACAGTACAAGGAATTTGACTTGGTGGTTGGTGCACAAAACAAGCAACAAAAAGAAATAAAAGAAATAAAAACAAAACAACAAAGAACAACCCAGCAACAATAATAATAATAATAATGATAAATATAAAGGATGAGGGATAAATAAAGGATAGATAGAGAATAAAGGATAAATAGGATAAATATAAATATATATATACAGTGCAGCATGGTATCAAGCTGGTGGAGGTGGTGATCGGGTGGGGGGGGGGGGGTTCAGTGGGTGACTTGGGGTGTGTTCATGTGGATGGTGGCAGAGGGAAAGAAGCTGTTTTTGTGTCTGGAGGTTCTGGTCCTGATGGACCGAAACCTCCTACCAGAAGGGAGAGATTGAAACAGTTTATGACCGGGGTGGGAGGGGTCGGCCACAATCTTTCCTGCACGCCTCAAAATCCTGGCGGCGTACAGGTCCTGGAGGGAGGGCAGATTGCAGCCGATGACCTTCTCTGCAGAGTGGATGATACGCTGCAGTCTGGCCTTGTCCTTGGCCGTAGCTGCAGCGTACCAGATGGTGATGGAGGAGCAGAGGATGGACTGGATGATGGAGCTGTAGAAGTTCACCATCATCTTTGTTGGCAGACTGAACTTCTTCAGCTGCCGCAGAAAGTACATCCTCTGCTGAGCTTTTTTGATAAGGGAGCTGATGTTCAGCTCCCACTTGAGGTCCTGAGTGATGATGGTCCCCAGGAAGCAGAAGTACTCTACAGAGCTCACTGTAGAGTCTCCCAGGGTGAGGGGGGTGAGGGGGGCTGGGTTCTTCCTGAAGTCTGCTATCATCTCCACTGTCTTTAAAGCATTGAGCTCCAAGTTGTTCTGGCTGCACCAGGACACCAGCCGGTCTGTCTCCCACCTGTAGTCAGACTCGTCTCCATCAGCGATGAGACCGATGATGGTCGTGTCATCTGCAAACTTCAGGAGTTTGACCGACTGGTGAGAGGAGGTGCAGCTGTTGGTGTACAGGGAGAAGAGCAGAGGAGAAAGAACACAGCCCTGAGGAGATCCAGTGCTGATGGTCCGGGGAGCAGAGATGGTTTTTCCCAGCTTCACGTGCTGCTTCCTGTCAGACAGGAAGTCTGTGATCCACCTGCAGGTGGAGTCTGGCACGTTCAGCTGGGAAAGCTTGTCCTGAAGGAGAGCTGGGATTATTGTATTAAAAGCAGAGCTGAAGTCCACAAACAGGATCCTGGCGTAGGAGCCTGGGGAGTCCAGGTGCTGGAGGATGAAGTGGAGAGCCAGGTTTACAGCATCGTCTACGGACCTGTTGGATCTATAGGCAAACTGCAGGGGGTCCAGGTGGGGGTTGGTGATGTCCTTGATGTGGGAGAGCATGAGGCGTTCAAAGGACTTCATGACCACAGATGTCAGAGCGATGGGTCTGTAGTCATTAAGTCCTGTGATCCTCAGCTTTTTAGGGACAGGAACGAGGTGGTGGAGGCCTTAAAACAGGCTGGTACGGTGCATGTCTCCAGTGAGGTGTTAAAAATGTCTGTGAACACTGGAGACAGCTGATCAGCACAGTGCTTTAAGGTAGAAGGAGAGACAGAGTCCGGTCCACAAGCCTTACGGGGGTTTTGTCTCCTGAAAAGTCTATTCACATCTCTCTCTTTGATGGAGAAAGGTGTCTCTGTAGGAGGGGGGGAGGAGGGGGGGAAGATAGGGGAGAGAGCCTCTGTAGGCAGCTGGGGTGAAACTGTAGCTTTGAAGTGGGGGGTGAAGGTGTTGGAGTGAGGCTGGTCAGAGGTGTGAGGGGGGTTGGAGTCAGGTCTGTCCCATTGTCTGTCAAATCTACAATAGAAGTTATTCAGACTGTTGGCCAGGCAGAGGTCATTAGCAGCAGCAGCTCATTTTACATGATGTAAGAAAAATGCACTAGATTGAAATGTTGTTACTTGTTGTTATTTCACATGGTTTATAGTAACTGATAGAAGAACCACTTTCACTCATGTATAAAAGAGCAAAAGGTCAAAACACACCTTTGGGAATGCAAACTGTTTACTGCCACTACTGAAGCGTAACACTATTAAGCTCCAACAGGCATAACACTCATTATCATTTTCTGCTGAGAGAAGCAAAAAAATTACCTTAATGTACTTTATGGCCATCCGTTTATATGCACAGCCTGAAACACAGTGACGTGCCGTGAGCACTAGGGTTGGGTAGGCAGGGTGTTGCAAATCGAGACCACCAATGTCAACACAAATGACAATTTCATAAGTTTTGGCTGGATAGTGTTAATCTAACAAAACCAACATTGTAAAACACCATTAAAGAAACATAAACAATTATTTAATATAGCCTCCATACTCTCCCAACAAGATATATCTCATGACACGGCAGCGCATCCGTTGTTTGTGTTGGAAACACAGAAACACGGAGAAAATGCCAACAACAACAACTCAGAATGGCCTAGGTGAGGAGCATCCACAAAGCCAATCCTTCCTTTTGTACCATTCACTGTGAAAAATACGAACAATTTTCAGACCTTCCCTTTGCTGAAGGTCTGGTAGCTCAGGTGTTGGTCTCCCATCTTTTAAAAGCTGTCGTTTTTCCTCAAAAGAAAGTTTCTTTATCATCTCTAGCGCTGTCATCCTGCCTGTAGTGTTATCCCGCCCACTAGCTAGAAAACGTATCAGCGGTGGCCACATTGAATCAATTCACTAATGCACTGTGAAATTACGTACAGCATTTAGCTTAGCAGGGTTACGTCCAAAGGTAGCGTAGAGAGCTGCCTTTGGACGTAAATGATTTTCATCTTGGGGAACTGACAGCGCATGCGCAAAACACATAAAAATACGTTATGGGACCAGAGGCAGAGCAGCTTTTGGAAGGGGGTGTGGCCTCCTCCTGCCTTACAGCGGAGTGAGACTTGTGTTTAGTAATTTGGGCTATGAAACGCACAAATTGCTGACACTTTTAAACGTATTGGTACTGTAGGCTATCGGAAATTGAAAAATAAATCATGTATAATTATATTATAATCAAAACAAATAATCAAAATATCAATTCACCCTTATGTAGGCACTGCCTACCTTGCCTACCCTGACAGCACGTCACTGGTGAAACATGTATAAGTGCGTCTGTGAAATTGTTGTTTTTAACTCTCAAAAAACTGTAACTTTTGTTAAAAAATCAATGTCATCTCTGCAGTGAGTTTCTGCAGTTCTCAGCAGAAGCAACACCAGATACGATTCTGCATCAAATTTTCCTCTTTTTTGTGCAAGTGTTAAAATAAAGCCTTTGGGTAGACCTTGTCGATCAAGCAGTTTGTTGCCCTCCTTGCAGGCAGGATTCAACTCTAACACACTCTGCTCTGTTTGTGACACCCTGCCAAAGCCTTTGGATCACTGGGCCATCATGTTACAGACAGACACCGCAGGTCACACTGTCAAACAAAAATCCAACAAAAGTCTTACAAAAATAGCACAACCCCATGCATTTCACTTTAATTTGAAGTTGCAAACATGGCCACACTGTCCTTCAATAAGGCTTAAATACAAAATTAAATAATCTAATATTCTTGCTATCATTTAGAAAAATGTATTCATATTCAATTGTCGCTTATTTTTAAAAGAGACCTGTTTTGGATGAATGTCTTTTTTTTATACAGTAGATGTTACGGCTTGTGCCGTATTGTGTTTTCTGTGTTGGGAGTGTGAGAGCTCTCCCACAATTTAACATCTTTCCTCCATCAACAGGTCAGCAGAGATTGGCCAATACAGAGGAAGCTGATTGGTTCTCCCCAGAAGTGGCACTACAAAAGAACTGTCAACACTGGAAGCAGATGGAGAGCATTAGTGGTTGTGTTGGCTTCCACTTGTTTGCTGGCCTTATTTTGTCTATCTGGCTTTGTATATATTGTGCATTTTCACTGGTTATCTAGCATTTTCAGTTCTATATTAGTGTGTGGTTTACCTGGTTTGTCCAGTGTTATCAGTTTAGTACTAGTGTGTGTTTATCTGGTTTATCCAGCATTTTCAGTTCTATAATAGTGTGTGTTTACCTGGTTTATCCAGCATTTTCAGTTCTATATTAGTGTGTTTACCTGGTTTATCCATTGTTTTCAGTCTATATTAGTGTGTGTTTTACCTGGTTTATCCAGCATTTTAAGTTCTGTCATTGTATTTGGTTTATCTGGTGTACTGCGTGCTTTAAGTTAGAGCTGTATCTGAAACTATTGTTTTATTTGTAAAGAAGCCGTAGGAGTGAGCTGCCATTTTTGTTCCCTTTTTCTAGCGTTTTTATATTGCACTAGAAGTTTGGACAGTTTAAGTCACACAGACTCATAATATTGCAAAAGAGATTCCCAGAAAGAATCCATACAAACTGACACTTTCACACTGTACGGGGTTCAATATGTTCACATTTAACAGTTCAAGACGGGACAAAATTGTTTACATTTAATTACATTTTATCCGTCCACTCTTTTCTCTGCAGAGACAGTAGGTTGTGCGTCGTGGAGCTAATGACTCGAGCTGCTTGATAAATTAACCTCTGACAGACATCAGACTTCACAGTGATGTCCAACTATTTTCATACTATGTCCAACGTAAAGCCACAGTTTGATCCACTACAGAGTAAATATTAAGTGAAACAAGATGTCATATGGGGAAGTTGGAGAAATGTGCATGAGAAGATGGACCAGAAACTGTTCTCAAACATATTTAAATGAGGCTCAGCTTTAGTTTGGACTCGCTCACACCAGCTCTATAAGGCATTCAACATTTTTTATTTAAAACTGCCTATTGTGTAGGAAGCCAATGGTTCTGTTTCACTGCAAACATTTTTGTATCCTCTGTATTAAAGCAAGATGCTCTGTGGGGTTATTTACCCAAAACTCCAGCGCTACGCATTCGGTCATGCTTTAGTATCGATGACAGATGTTGACTGATGCGCTGATGATTTTTGAATGCAAACAAATGTTAATCTATCCTTAATATGAGGGGAAAAAGGAAGGATTTTAACTGTGACTCGGACAGAAGAATGCGGCCGATCCTCACACTGCAACTTACGCGCAGTGGGCGTGTCAGGAACCTGGGCCGAAGAATATGCGTAGGAAAGAAGCGCAAAAAAGTGCTAAAGTCCAGACCAGAGAATAGGGCTCCTAGTTATTAAAGGTGTCATATTATACTGATTTCATATATTTCACATAGGTCTCAGAAGCCCAAAAAAAAAGCATTTGAAATGTATTGCCCCATCTGTCTTCCTAAATTTCAGCGGTCTTAAAAGTTGCTCTAATTAGTTCTCCTAAGAACATGTTGTATCTGAAAGTATTTCCATGTATGCAAATGAGCTGTGTCTGGCCACTCCCACTTCATGTCCCGCTTGAGGAGAGGAGTGTTCATATATCTTATGTTGAATTTCTCCTGATTATATTTGCTCTGGAAACACTGGAAACACATGTTTGCAGCAGTAACTGAGCAGTGTTAGCTTCTGTGTTAACGTTACACTGATGTTTTAACAGCCAGCAGCTTATTATGCTATTTCGGCTTATGTAGTAAAGGAAACACAAAATGATATGAACTTACATCTTCCACATTTATGTTAGTATGGCATGTGCTTTATCCAGAGTCTTTGAGCTAAGCTTGCAAATAGTGAGGGTGAGCTCACCTCCCTGCAGGGGCGAAGGGAGGATCAGTAGGAGGAGTTATTCCTCTTATGACATCACAAATGGAGCAACTCACAACATACCTCCCTGAGCGCACATTTCACAAAATGTGGAGCAAACAATGGATAGAGGAATCATACATTTTCACTTTTGGAGCATCATAATGAAGTTATGTTGATACTACTGTTAGAAAACCATTAAAAAGTGAAATTTGTATAATATGGGACCTTTAACTTATCTTCCTAATTGATTACGTTTGCTTGATGATGCCATTTAAATTAAAATTACACTATAAAGTTTGATCTTTGAAGTTTAACGTGCACTCCATGATATTTCTTGCTCACTATCTCTCAACAAACCCAGACTATGCTTTTATTACACACTTATCGGTACAAATTTGATTTACCTCACCTGCTGCAACAACATGACCCTCCACCCACAGCTAATCTCCAGTCTGCAATGGTCTGAAGCAGCTGTGGGAAGCCATTAAAAGATAGCATTAATTTATTCATATTACCACGGCTAATTAAAATGCCATGTAAAAGTCCCAACTTTTATTGTGATATTAGTGGATGTCCTTACTATGTTAATGAAAATTATATTTCTGATCATTTAGTAACATATTGCCGGAACAAAGTATTATTAGATGAATGAGATGGAAATTTGGATTTATTCATCTTTGAGTCTCAAGTAATTAAATGCAAACATGTGAGCTGTCCTTGATGTGTGTGTTTTTTTTACACCAATTATATTACAGTATTTAAATAAGTCAATTACTGAAGAGAAATGACAGATTCACCATTCTTTTCAAAACATTAATAAAATGATCACATTGGTGTCAATAAAGTCCATTTATATTGAGCACTTTAAGTAAGAGTTTTGCAGTTTTTCTTCTAATAAACCTTGTAATGTCAACAAATGCTGATATTTCTACTTGTACTGAAAACAGATGATCTCTTACATAGGAAATTAGGTGAGAAAATGCAGAATGATGTTTAAGTGGTGAGCACTACTCTCTGTGCATGTGCGGGTTTTCTCTGGTTAACCTGTTTTCCAGTAAAATTAAAAAAAAAACACTTTTTTAAGATTAACTTGAGTGTCTTATTTGGAAAAAAAATGGTATATAGTTTTGTGAATGTGATCTTTGCTTTCTGTGTGTTACTTTTGTAACAGATTGGTGTCCTGTGTAGGGTGTCCCCGACCTTGCAGCTAATTTTATTTGTGCTAAGCTGCAGCATGTGGCGGAAATGCTAAACGAACAATTTATCGGGTCTCCTCTGTCGCTCACTCCATAATATGATGTTTTCAAAATGATATTGTGCATCTGTTCTTTCTGGTTTTGGAAGTCGTTTTTGAAGTCTTTCTCAGAGTGCAACAAAAAACTTTTAAAATGTAATGGTAGGATGTGTCCCCAAAGTTAAAAAAAAAATAAATAAATAAATATTTGTAGAAATAAGCCTCTGAAGACCAGACAATAGTTAAAGTTTCTAGGGTGCTTTCAGCAAAACAAATTGATTCAGTCGTTTGAGGGAAATGCCAGTTCACCATTACACTTATTTGCTCTGTGCTCCAAACAAAACAAAGTGAAATTCTATGTAGACCAGTGTTATTTAACCACTGCACGGTGCTTGTGCCATGAAAGGAGGTTCTGAACTGTCCAATTATACTCAGTTGGTCAAAATATGGTTTGGGAGTTGTTCATACAATTATTTTTATTTGAACGTTGGCAGCACTTTGTACAATTGTAGTGAATACTCATCCGTGTCGGTAAAAACAGCGAGAGGCAGAAAAAGACTGGAATGTGGTGTAATTTAATTATGTTGATGTTCTGCCACTGGACTTTTCAGAGAGGGTTGTGCCTCACAAAGACTTGATAATCACCGATGTGAAATATATACAGGTATTTTTTGTCACTCATTTCAAAAGTATAACCCATATATTATATACAGTGTACTCGTCACACATAAAGTGAAATTTTTCAAGCCTTTATCTCTTGAAATGTTGATGGTTAAGGCTTACGGTATCTCAGAAAATTAGTATGTTACATAAGATCTATAATTTAAAAAACTATATTTTACACATAAATGTCAGGCTTCTGAAAAGTATGTTCATTTTCCTACATTTAGTAGTTGGTTGGGCCTCCTTTTGCATGAATTACTGTATCAATGCAGTGCAGCGATCAACCTGCATAGAATAGTTTACATTTGAGGAGGAAACTATTGCTCCTTCTTTAGAGGTTCCTGTTGAGTCTGAGAGAAAAAGCACTTCAGCTAAAAATATCCCATCGGTAAATGTGATGTGGGAGGGAGGTACAGCTTCACAGTGACAAGGAGATAAAAGCTGTTTCTACAATGCTAACTTTATTGTTGACATGCCTATCCTCCTCACGTCAACCTTACAGAGATCAACCATTTTTAGTGTTATAGAGTTGTCAAAATGTGTAGTGCTTACAGCAGAAGCTTGTAAATGCCTCGGTGCCAGATGATTTCAAAGCACACTCACCTTTTCATGCTACCATGGCCACAAATAAAACCCTCTCCCATACTTTTTCCATCTATGGCAGCGTTAAAATAGAGCTTTCCGCTCTCATGCCCTGTTGGTCAAGAAAAAAAGGGTTTGTTTTGAGAGACAGGGTCATGTGCAGCTTAATATCTCTTCCGGTTAAACAGGAATCAAGAAGAATGTTTTAAACCCTTTAAACACTGCGTAAATAAATAGTCTGTAGCAACAGTGTCCTCTCCGCATTAACATGGCAACACAGTCTGACACTCATCACGCTGGAAGTCAGAAAAAATCAAACAAGTTTGATTAAAATGTCCTCAGCTTTCGACTTGTGGCTAACCCAGAAAACATGCTGCACATCTCAGTCACTCTCCCGACTCTGTGCTTTGTTCTCCCTCTTCCATATAGCTAACCTCAGCAGCACTGCAAATACAGCATTATTATATTATTTATGAGGGCTGGCCTTCTGGGACACAACTCAGGCAGGAATACCAATTGAGCTCCCTTGGCATCCTGCTCCTTCCCCTGCGTTCTGGGCTAAGCACTTACACTTTCTGCTCCCTGGGTAGAGCATAATCTTTAAACTGGGTTTCTGTGGGTGTTATTTATTTGATATTTAAGTAGGCACAACGCAAAGACCACCTTCCAACTTCACAGCCTTAAAGCTGCAGTATGTAGAATTAGTAAGACATTAATGGGAACAACCATGCTCCCCCTCCCCTTCCTGTTTCAAATCCACTGTCATCCTTGTGAATGTGCACGACTGTAGAACTTTGTTGCTAAATCTGGAGACTTTCCAACTCCTCTTACCGACTGTATCTGTGTGCACGCTTGTTAAAATGGAGAGTCCGAGAGCGGAGTGCTTTCATACCGGACATTCCTTTCCGTTTCAGGACGGAGGTGGACATAGAAGTGTGGGTGTGTGCGCCCCACCTGCGCTGTCTACACCTGGGAGTCTAACTTCGCTCCGGAGGCTGAAGCAGCAACGTTTATTTTGCCAATCATTCAAAACGGCATACAGCTTTTTATCGATCTGCTCCGGTCACAGACGCTACCTCACTCCGCACATGTTCGAGCGACTACGGCATTCATTCACAGTTAAAGGGCCACGCCTCCCAGTCACAAGACTGAGTTTAGGTCCCGAAATATTGTACCATTTGATTTTCTGCAAATTTGTATCAGGTAGTACCAAAGGAATTTGTTGGTACCTAAAGAAACCAACCTGATTCATATGATTGAATTGGTGATTGTTTTTTTTAACTCACTGATCAGTGATCGGCCCAAAAATCCTGATCGTGTAAAGGCTAGTAGTTACTGCCCTCACCTGAAGGTCAGAGCAGAGTGGAGACCCACACCACTCCACATCCAGACTACAAAAGACTTATGAATGTATCCTCCATCTTGGATAAGCTTGTCCAAGGTTTACATGCAATTTATTCCATCTCTTATCATGATCCCTCTGACACCAGTATGTGGCGCGGACTCTGCGTTGTCGCGGACTTTTTGAGTCCGTTCGGAATCCGTTCCGACCCGAGTATGTTGGGACCTTCAGACTGTTGCTTCTCCATGTCCTTTTTTTTGACCTGCTTTGCCGTGTCAGCTGTTGTGCCCAACGCCACGATGGAGACCTTTTCTGCCAAAACGACTGCCATTGCACCTTCAATATGACAGGGCATGAACGCAAATCGACTTTTGTTGACTCACCAATAGCAATAACCAAAAACAGCTCATAGAGCACTTGGTTTGTGAACACTACTTGTTTTGTAAAGCCTAAATACAGAGCCACGAGAAGGAGCAGAGGTCCAGTGTCCTATTAGTATGGATTTTGGACATAATAAATGCTTAATAATATTCTGAAAGGTCATAATGGATTTTTGACATACTGCAGCTTTAAACATGAAACTTAAACATAAATCCTCCAAACTCAAAAATCCTCTTCCATCTTCTAACAGTTTGTGATTAGTTTCTGTTAATACAAGGATTTGATTAATGCTTCTTAGTTCCACTGTAGCTCCTAGGTGCCACCATGGGAATATAATGTGTTGTCTGTTTGTGGCTGCAGACAATCCACCAATCTGTTCACTCAGATGCGACACCCTCATCTTTCCTCAGTGTTTGGATTGAGAGATTTCATTTTTAGCAGAAAATCATTATTACCAGAAAGCAATTGGCAATATGTCCCAGAAACTGATGCCTTTACTGGTAACTTTATCCCCGTGATTTTATTTCAGAATTCATGCTTTTCAGTAGAATGGCAGAGATGATGCCAATATGTCTTATTTTCCATCAAGTCTCAGGTGTAGCATGCAGTAATGCCTCCTAGGCATGAGTCAGTGGAACCGCAAAATAATTTTTGATGACTGATCATTGCCCTAAAACCGTTTGATAGTGACTTAATTAAGTTGCCTGAAAATCAAAACGATAAAATATTTCACATTGAATATCTCTCTGTCTCAAATGAATAAATGTGCCCGACTGAAATTTAATAAAGTAAGGTGCTAAAAGAGAAAGGTGAAACAACACTTTAAAGACTCAATTATTCTCCCTCCTGTTTTATAGACTCGCCCTAATAATGTTTCAATGTAGGTTGTATACAAGCCACTCAGGGTGGATAAATGTATTGCCAACAAATCACAAAAACTGCCTCATACTCAACATTTCCTATTACTGTCCTTCACCACAAGCACTGAGAACCAAAAGGTTGGTGGGTAGGGAGTGTCATCTCAGCATCACACTGGCCCCATAACAGCATGTCTCCTTCCATGCCTCATTCATTCACTTTATCACCTCATTAGATGAAAGTGAAGGCATGAAGGGGAAGCCTTGTCACCCTGAGACAGAACGGAAGGGACAGCACTCTTCATTTTCTCCTCCCATGGCTCTGCTGTCCTCACTCGGTCGGCTATTGATGTGGGAAAGGAGCAACAGTTGGCTGGGGAGTTACAACTGTCTTCATCGGGTGACGTGCTGCACTCATGGTGGCAACAATCAGGTTTGTGAGATAAATGAGAGCAGGATGTCGAGGCCGAAAGACACAGGCAATGTGTTTTGTATGTTCCTATGGAATTTGTTTGCAAAGAGGCTCTTCATTTAAAGGTTGAATTGAACAGAATACCAAAGTAGCAGTTGAGGTTATTAATACTAGTATTGGACAGAGTCCTTGAACTTTTTTTTGGTAACTTGAAGTAGATGACACACTCCAGTACAGTAGGTATGTAAGTATGCACCTATTCAAGCTGGTTGCAACACTCCATTAACAAAGAAACTACAACAGTCTTTGCAGCGATGCATGGAAAGAGTACTCAGTAAAGTAAAATGTGCGTTAATCGTAGAGACTGAGTAAAGAAAATCTATTTTCTCTTTCATTTTAGTTATATTTGAAATACATTTGACAAACAAAAAGAAGGTGTCTGCATCGTGGCAAATTTGTTTAGCTAATTTCTTGCAAAAAAAAAAATCAAACTCTTGGGTAACACTACTTAACACTACAGATAATGATATTACGCTATCATTATCTGTCATTAGCATGAATGAGGTGTCATTAAGCGGTCATTAAGTGTCATTCGCTACAATATGTCACCTTTGGAGCTATGTTGGCATTTTTTGGGTTAGGTGGAGGGATCTAGTGGGGTTAGGGTTAGGGTTAGGGTTAGGTGTTAGGGGTTAGGGGTTAGGTAGGGTTTGGGGTTAGGTTTTTGCAGGTGTCTGACACTTAAAGCATTTGAAAAGATTTCCAAGGAGGCAGAACAAGCAGTGAGCTAATGCTAAATGTGTTAAGTCAAATTACAATAGTAATAAATCAGGAACAGTTCTAAGTGTTTCTCTTTATTAGCACATTAATGAAGATGAACAAGAGTAGATAAGTGCTGGTTTCAACTGATCTGGTTGGAAAAATCACAACTCCGGCCAGTTAAAAAAAAACATTAGTCTAATTTATTATGTTAATTCCTCTTAAATGTCCATAGAAAATGGATGGATGGATCTTAAATGCTATTGGAAAAATTAGGGAATCAATCAATTTACTTTTGCTCCAAAATGACCTTGTTCTCATGAGATATGGATGTATTCTGTATTTGTCATGGTTTTTTTTATCAATCTTGAAACGTATACTCCTTTGATAAATGTCTTTGTTTGGTAAAAGAAAATACTGTAGCTCTGCTGTAAAGCAAGATAGGATAAAGAATATCAGGAGAACATCTGTCAAACACACACACAAACACACATCGAACAAGAAAGAAGAAGCGAGACCAACACCAGAGATCTTAGAGATTTGGTTTCATATGGTGTAAAACTCAGGTTTGTATGTCGTGTTTATCTGTGACAAATACAATCCTGTCATCTCATGAAGGTTGGAGTACAATCCAAGTTCTACTATTGCTGCAAAGCAAACACATTTATAACCATTATGATTTGTAATTGTAGTTTTAACATTATTAGATGCTAAATCTCAATTGTTTATCATCACACTCAGTATTTACTGGATATTGATTCCTCTGACATTGTCCTGAATCAGTTCATCACCCATTATTGTGCTGCAGCTATATTAGTGTAAAGCTCCAGTACAATTTTCCTGTGTGATGCAGGCTTGGTTTGAGGTACTTTTTATCCCTCATTGTAAAGTCGCTCTAATGAGTGGATATGAAGATTAATGTTGATCTGTAAACTTTATGAAACCTTCGGATTTATTTAGTAATTGATACAGGGAATGTAAATATTCTGCTAAAGGTTGTTTTGTTTAACCTTCCTCCTGTGTTAGCTTTCTGTTATCATCTCTGATGGTAACGGGTCGGTTTTGATCCATGTATTGAATCAGCTATAAAAGACACTAAAAACAATAAGCTATCATCCAAATTGCTTTTCATCTTTTTGTTACCTTAAAATTCCTTATCCATGAAAATGTTGGCTTTAACACTTTTTGTGGGCCTCTGGGCCTTTATTTGTCAGTATACCTCTCAATTTCCATATTTTTTTTTTTTTTTTAACGTCAAAATGAACTTCAAGAGAATCATATTAATAAATAAAAGGTTGTTGTGTTACCTGACTATTAATGAAGGGTATTGAACACATCTCTTCAATCAATTTGTTTTATTTATTTTTTCATTTTAATATTAATAACTATAGTAACATCTATGGTGTTACGGGTCAATTTCAACCCATATATATTTACATCAAGAAAAAGGCAAACAAGTAAAAAAAATGAAAAGCAAAACAGGTTATGACACAATTTATAGATTTGCCAGGTCAAAAAAACAACAACCGATGCGTGCGTGCGTGTGTTCTTTGCAGAGACAGTTCTTGCAGTTGAAACTCAATACGTGTGTCATTTTACAATTTGATGATTTTTTTTTTTGTTTTTCATTTTGTTGAAATAGAGGTTCCTGACAAAGTCTAAAAGCCTTAATGCAATAAAAAAAAATGTATGTGACCCTTTTATGCATTTAAAAACTAAAAACAGGTAGGTGCTGACCCTAACACAAGACGACGGTTAAGACTATTGGTTTGTCTCTAAGTCACTGCACTCCAAAAAAAAAAAACTGCAAAGGGACTTTTTGATTATGCATGAATGACGTAAACATATACCAAGGCTTTCCTCTTGATTTAAAGCCTTCTCAATTGAGATGACTAACACTGGTTGACATTTCACAATTTTATTCATAGGCCTCAATGCAGTCATGCTCTGACTTAGTGCTCTTTGCTGCATTAAACCACTGTTTTGAAAGTGCCTTCCCCTGAATTCATTTTGCGAGCTATATTTCAATGTTAAAGCCAGACTTAAAGTGTCAGTGTGCACTGCGCAGATTATTAGTTGTTTATTGATGTGTCACTCGTCAAAAACACAACCGTATGAATCCTTAAAAAGCAATAGAGCTCTAGAATTGTGGCGACAGAATGCTTAAAACTCATAAATTGTCAAAAGCTCCAGCGCAACTTCTTTAGAAGCAATTACTCTGAAGCATAACTTGATTTGGAAGATGAAGCTGTTGAATAATTCATTATGGTAGTCATGTTAGGGGTGCATGGAGAGGATAATTATTCTGCTCTTTTTCTCTCTCTCTCTTTTTTTCTGTTTTTTTAAGTTCACAGATTTTCTTTTTGGATCATAAATACAACACGTTAAAGGTTAATCAGAGGGCATTTTACAATGCTGTTTGTATTCCTGCTCTTTGTGTTAATAGTTTTGGCAATTAGTTTTTTCATTCCCCTTCTTCTTCCTACCTTTATTATATCCATGTAATTTAATCTAGTTTATCTTGCTAATTTTCACTGACAAGCAATTAAGATGTTTCATTTACCTAAAACAAAGCTGCTGGCGTGCTCTGCTGTGATTGTTAAAATAAGTTCAGCGAACATAATGTGGGCAACACAATCACTGCAGCTAATGAAAGTGAATTTATTTACCAGTGTGCAGCCACAGAGGCGGATTATTGGACTCAGATAGCAAGAGAACCTTTAAGTTAAAAATGACACCAGGTAGCAGTGCCTCCAAGCATCAATTCTACAAAATGTTCATTTTATTGGTCGGACCACTTGGAACAGCAGCTCCCTGGTTGGTGCTCTAGCCTCAAGGCAAGATCTGTCCCAACTTTGAACCATCATCAACCAAAAGGAGTTTGGTGTTTGCTTTGAGATTTTGAGGATATTTCTCTTGGGACTACAGTATGTGTCCCACGTTTACACACAAAACTGTTTGTGATGATGAGATGTCAGATGCTAAATTGTTGTCATAAAAGTAGTAGTGAGAGATAGTGATGAGAGCAGCTCTAGACCAAGGGTTCTTAACCTTGGCGCCCCAAGACACTGGAAGGGGGTCGCCAGATGCCTCCAAGAAAACTTTTCTTAAGACTTTTTGCTTATTTTTCCCTTTTATACAAACAGTTGTTCTTCTTGGAATATGTTGCCCTCTACAATCAGAGAGAGTCTCTTGTATTCCTCATTTAAGAGTTAACTCAGAACGTCAGGTAACCCTAACCCTGTTGAGTCACAAAATATACAATTATTATGATCGTTCTTACATTTGGTTTGTTGTAGTTTACACCTGTAAATTAATCAGGTGATGAAATCAGGCCATGTAAAAAGAAGAAGCCATCAATTTTTCATTTCTTAGTTTTTAGTAGTTGATGGAATTATTCATTTATTTTGATATAGCTGTCATTCACAGACATTTGTAGTTTCTGAAAACTCTTAAGTCAACAAAACAGGACAGGATTCTTCCACTCTAGTTTTGTATGCAAACATAGGCTATCTGTAACTTTGAATATGTTTATATGGTACATTTATTTAGTGGTATGGGCTGCAATTCTGGCAATCATTCGGCAACCATTGTCTGGATAAAACTAAATATGCTTAGTTGTAAATGTAAAAACAATAGAAAAAAAAAACAAAACATAA
The DNA here is from genome assembly GCF_900634775.1 of Gouania willdenowi. NCBI lineage: Eukaryota > Metazoa > Chordata > Actinopteri > Blenniiformes > Gobiesocidae > Gouania > Gouania willdenowi. Next base: position 16,559,797 of record NC_041047.1, on the reverse strand, counting down.
ATGGATTAAAAAAAATAACCAAAAAAACAAAAACGTCTTATCTCTAGGTATATCATTCTTCCTCCTGAGCAGTACCATCTGTCAATACCAAATTGGCAGTTTGTGTACTATTTAAAAAGTTGAAACCCTGTTATTTAAAAAGAATTAGAAATGTATGTTTTGAGTATATTCTGATTGATTTTGATTTTTATCTTATTTTCTGTTTGGTTTTTGATTGTCAATGTTGTGTATTGTGTTTTTATCTCTTTTTTAAAAAAATAAATAATTAAAAACACCACAAAAAGTCACATATTTAAATATGTAGTATTAAAATATTTAACAAACGTTGTATGGAAGTGACGTAGTGAGGTAGTATCAATGATAACTGATTTCTTTATGCCGGGCTCTGCTTTTATGAAGTTTTTTAGGTTATAAACATTGATTTTGATCTTGCAGAGGGTCAAGCATTCAGCACAAGGGAAATATATACAGTGTATCAGTGGTCGTGTATTTTAATGTGTGATACAGTTTATGAAATTCAAATTAAGTCTGATAAAATGATGATGACCCCCGCGACCCTGATAAACGGGAATAAGCGGGTATGAAGATGGATGGATGGATGGAAAATGATGATGACACGAGTCGTCAATTTTAACACTTTAAATGAAGTTAAAAATGATTTAAAATTACAGATATCAGCACCTAGAAAATATCAATAAAATGTTTCTGGACTTGGAAATGAATTTGCAGGAGATGAAAATAGGGTGAAAAAAGTGCAAAATGGTTGTAACATTTAATAAATCTTCATTTTCACCAGGAAAACTGAAGCAGAGAAAAAGGACAAACACAGACTTCTTGAAGGGACAAATGAAGGACATTTTTATTGAATGATGTTGTTATTGAGTCCCATTACGGCTTATTGGTGACAGGGATGTGTTCCAACAGCAACTATGGACTCATTTTCAGATTAAAAGCTGCTTGCTTGAAAATGAATGAGGCTGACTTTGAACTGGTTAAACTTTGATGATATTTGTGAAATGCCAAACGTGTGTGTCTCCTGAATGGAAGCTGTGTCCATGAATGTTAATGGTGTCTGAGCTGAAAGTGATTATCTAATTAGTGTGGCATTCAGAAAATATCAAAATCATTACAATCCTAGTGGCGCTCTTCCTTTTGCAAATTGGTGAATTATCTCAAAATTGATTTTTTCCTAGATTTCATCGAATCGGAAGTGAAAAAGTTGTATTGGGACACCCCCAGTTTCAATCATGCTCGGTAAAACTTAAAGGAAAATCCAAATCCACCAAGAAAACTTGCACAACATGAAAACTCTAAGTCACTAGTGCTTTGAACTGAATGGTGAGTGGGAATGAAAGCACACCTTATGAAACCAACCAACATCAGTACAGTTTTGCTAATAAGTGAACAAACATTAAGTTAATGCTATTTCTGCATGAATACTCAACAATCAACAAAAAGAAATAACAAAACAGGACCAATGAGGTGTAAGCTGCTGAAGCCTTAACTTACTGCACAAACACTTTTCAAATTAATATTTTTGCAAGAATTCTTTAGATTTATAGAAATAATAAAATAACCATAATTAAATACATATTCATCTTACTGTATGTATCCAAAATTTAGCACCAAAAGTACAAGCAAAACATGGTGAATACATAGTTCTGATATTTTAAAGCACATTCATGTATTTCATTTTTGGGGTTTTTTTCTACGTTAATTTAATACATTTATGCCAAAGTCATCATTCTGGATTAAGAAGAGAATAAATCTGACTTTTTTTTATTTCTAACATGCACACATACCTTCTTAAGTGCTATTTGGTACAATTTGTTTCAGGATTTGGGGGTTTTTCTGATTGTGACCAGAATTTCATGGAGTTGCATCACCAACATCATTTTGTCTAATATTCATATATTGAGCTGCATGTCAAAAAACACGTAACAGAGTTAATCTCAATCACATCATTGATGCACAGCCCTAATTTATTCTGAGAGATCATGGATTAGCGATCTAATCTGCTAAATCACATGCAAACCCAAATGGGGCGATTAGTGTGCCGCATTTCCTCAACTTCTCTGTGCCAGCGTTTTTTTTTTTTTGTTTTTTTGTTTTTATTTCTGTTTCACTGACATAATTCCCCTCACAGTCACATGTCCATGTTTTCACACAAACTACCTCCCAAATGTGTGGATGCAACAATGTTATTTGTTGTTGAGTGGCAAGCCACATAGAGTAGAAACGTCCCAGAGGAAACAGAGAGCATTTCATTTCACACTGACACATTCACCTCTATCCTCTGCATCCTACTGAGGGTTGCCACAGCTGTCAGCCACCGGAAATGAAAAGTAGATCACAAGCTTTGGGCAGAATCGAAAATAATGTGAAAACTACATTTGTAATCCCAAACCAGGGTAAAAATAAATAAATAAATAAAATAAACAACAACATGAGTCTTAACCAATTGGTAAACTTGAATGATGTTGTATTTCAACGCCACCCTTTCTTCAAAATGGTCTGAGGAATTGTAAGGCCATCAAGGAAGGGGTAAACACATTTGCAAACACTATAGGAATAGCACTATAATGGCCTGTCTCACTCCTGTTGTACTTAATCAAAAGGGGTGAAATCTGCATGGTAGCTTTGGTTGTCTTTGTCCAAGTCAGGGGTCAGCGTTACAATAAAGCTCGCCGGTGGAGGGTGGGGGGAGGGGGTGTTCGTTTGGCTGGTAGCGGGCAAATAAATTGGATTTTATATGCTTGCCGTGAATATACCACTCCCCCAATCTGGACACCGCTCTCTGCACTTCTTAAGAGCATTCATGATACCCTCAGGCTTTTCATCTCCAGCAAAGCTTTGCCATATCACTTCTCATTATTTCTGGCGGAATCTTCCAATCTAACCAATTCAAAGTAATCTGCGACACAACCCTTCTTCTCCCGAGCTTGAAATTCTAAGGCACGGCAGGCCTTCAAAGACATACATACGGTTGCCAGGGATATTTATTGCCACATCTTTTCCATTTTTTTTATCCCCCTCAATATTTACATTTTTGGTTAATTAGTTCAGGGTAGCAGATACAGTTGGCAGGGTGGGGGTCAATCACATTTTTCAATTACAATTATTATTACGATAACCAGCATTTTTTCCAATTACAAATAAATTACTATTATTTTGTTTCCCCTGAAAGTCAATTACAATTATGTTCTCAGTTACAATTAATCACAATTTCTGAGCCTGAAATAAATAACCTAATAAAAATTAACCTTCCTCTTGTGTGTTAGCTTTCTGTTAGCATCTTTTATAATAATGGGTCCTAAATCAGCTGTAAAATACACTAAAAACAATTATCTATCATCTAATTTCTTTCCTATCTCTTGGTTAAATTGTTAGGCTTCCTAATCAATGAAAATATAGGTTTTAATATTTTTGGTGGGGGCGACTGAGCCTATTTTGTGTCAGTGTATATCTTGATTTATATATATTTTTTTAAATGGTAAAATGTGGAAATGTTTATATGGAACATATTTTAACTGCATATGTGTAGAATTGTACATAGAACTGAAACATGGTTCCCCAGTTGTGTAAAATTCTAATTGACAATTTCTATAGGATTTTCATGGCAATTACAATTACAGTGAATTATCTAAACTCAATTACTATTTCATTACGATTACGACAGCAACAGATTTTTACATTTACAATTACAATTACGCCATAATTGTAATTAATTATCAATAACGTGATTACAATTATAATTTACCCCAACCTTGACAGTTGGACAGACATGGGCAACTGACGGCCCGGGGGCCACATGTGCTAGTTTTGTGTGGCCCCCAAAACAAAACCCGAAAGATTGTATCTGAAGAAGTTGGAAGGAATATAAAGCCCAACATAATACGCAAAATAACTTCCAAAACACACAAATCGACAGGAAAAAAAAAAAAAAATACACAATGACTCATGAAACACAAAATGACAACAAAGACAGAACCACTTAAACAAACAAAATGACTACGAAAACTACACACACATTACAGAATAGCTCCAAAGACACACAAAGTGTTAAAAAAAAAAAAAAATACAGGAAAATGCAGAAAATAAGAACAAAAATACAGAAAGTGACCCCAAAAACGCACAAATGGACAAAATAAATACAACAAGAACACAGAAATAACAAAAACACACAAAATGACTACAAACTGAGAAAACAATAAAACTACAAAGACTAAAAAAGACAAGCCCCCTCCCCAGTATTAACGCTCAGATCAGCCATTATTCTAAAAGCTGACATAAAAGTCTATAATGTGGCCCCTCGGATCAGACACATTCACGTTTTTGTGGCCCCCGCTGTGATAGAGTTGCTCATCCCTGCAATAGAATAAAAAAATTTTCCTGCAAAAAAAAAAGGTATTTTTTAACAATACATTGTATTTGCAGTTTGTTCCCTCTGCTTATTTTGCCATAAACAGCCTCTCTTGTAAAGACAATTAACTCGTATTTTAATGATACACATCAACTTTATGGTTTCCCATTCCAATTAAAAAGAAAGCTAAAACAAATATCTTTAATGATGTGCACAAAGCTGCTAATAAGCAGCCATGCTGATGTCCTATTTTGAATGCATGAGGCAGCTCAGGTAGTTAGAACAGAAGCTCTGGGTAATCCATTTGTCTCTGCCAGAAGGTCAGACGGATTAAATTGTCCTATGAAGATCTCACTTTTTCATGACACTTGTTTTTGGGAAGCTTCAACTAAAGTCCCTGAATGACGCCATTACAGTTTGAGCCTAGAGGTCATATTGTTTTTGTACTGTAACCTGTGTCTTTTGAAGAAATGGTTAAATAAGGATGCCAAACTCCCCATTGTGCTTATTGTCAACACGACTGAAGGCAAAGTTGTACTTTGTGGATGTGAAAAGCAATAACATAGGACGATGTTTAAGAGTGAATTAAGGAGAGAAAATAAGAGTTTAAGTGTTTTTTGTTTTTTCTGTGTTTAAATCAGTCATTGCGAGGAACGAAGGCAGATTACAAACATAAACACGGAGGTTAAATGAAATAAAGCCTTTGATGACTGATGATGGGAATGTTGATAAAGTCAATGATAGATGCACAGAAGCACCACTTTTTATTCAAACAGTGCCTGTATCTGCAGGCATTGAATTGCTTTTTTATCCCTTGTCTGACAAATACTCCAGTTCCGGCTAGTGAGGGAGAAACAGCGAAATTTTGTTTGTTTGTATTCTTGACTACCAACGTAAACAAAGCAAACTCAATGATGCTGTATCACTACACATCATCAACCCATGATGGCGGATCAAAGAGTCTTTAAAGCTCATCTGTAAAAGACACTGAAATGAATATGGTGCATAATACTGTATAGGGAACATATCTTCTAATGAGTACATTTAGAAGCTTTTGGCCCAAAAAACAAGTGGAGGCTCGCTTTAATATAACAAAGAGTTACCCCTCAAATAGCACTTAGTTTTAGTTTGTTATTTGAACCATAAAGCTAAAAACCAGAAGGCTCAATAATAGGTGATTTTCTTGAATGACTGATTGTTGTTTAAAATCACTTGAAAGGTCATAATTATTAGGGCATTATGATAAATCCCAAACAAATTGAATGTATCCGTGACATTTAAGGTATGCCAGTGGTGACATAAATTATGAACTAGTGTGGTATTTTACAGTATATTGCCAAGTTTTTCCAAAGCAATCACAACAAACAAAAACTTTTTAATCAGCAATATAAAATTCAATTCAATAATTAACCCAAGACGTATGCAAGACAAGGGTTTCAGCTGTCAAATTCCTTGTGTCAAACCACTCTTGAACAGGAGACAGCGTCAGAAGCGTCTCGCCTGGGCTAAAGACAAAAAGGACTGGACTGCTGCTGAGTGGTCCAAAGTTATGTTCTCTGATGAAAGTATTTAGCATTTCCGTTGGAAAACAAGGTCCCAGAGTCTGGAGTTAGAGAGGAGAGGCACAGAATCCATTTCACAGTTTCCACAGTGATGGTTTGGGGTGCCATGTTATGTGCTGGTGTTGGTCCACTGTGTTTCCTTAGGTCCAAGGTCAACGCAGCCGTCTACCAGGAAGTTTTAGAGAACCTCATGCTTCCTGCTGCTGACCAACTTTATGGAGATGCAGATTTCATTTTCCGACAGGACTTGGCACCTGCACACAGTGCCAAAGCTACCAGTACCTGGTTTAAGGACCATGGTATCCCTGTTCTTGATTGGCCAGCAAACTCGCCTGACCTTAACTCCATAGAAAATCTATGGGGTATTGTGAAGAGGAAGATGTGAGACGCCAGACCCAACAATGCAGAAGAGCTGAAGACCACTATCAGAGCAACCTGGGCTCTCATAACACCTGAGCAGTGCCACAGACTGATCAACTCCATGCCACGCTGCATTGCTGCAGTAATTCAGGCAAAAGGAGCCCCTCTAAGTATTGAGTAGATTCATACTTTTCAGTTGGCCAACATTTCTAGATTTTTTTTTTTTGTATCGGTCTTCAGTAATATTCTAATTTTCTGAAATACTGAATTCAGTATTTTTATTAGTTGTCAGTTATAATCATCAAAATTAAAAGAAATAAACAATGGAAATATATCAGCCTGTGTGTAATGAATTAATATAATATACAAGTTTCACTTTTTGAAGGGAATTACTGAAATAAATTAAGTTTTTCATGATATTTTAATTATATGACCAGCACCTGTGTATATATATATATATATATATATATATATATATATGTTGCATTATGAAAAATAAATAAATATATATATATATATATATATATATATATATATATATATATATATATATATACGTATATTTTTTAAATATCCATATTTGGCACCAGTATATCGATAACATACGGCAAGACTAAATATCGTAATATTTTGGTCATGCAACACAAGTGATGCACATTGGCTAAAAAATGTCAATACTAAAAACAGAGATGTTCATCCTACATGACAGGGAAATCAGTTTGATAAAAAAGATTCATAAAGTTGTTATATGTTATGACTTGGCTCATTCTGAGGCACATTCTGGAATATTACAGTGAAACATTCACTCAAGTGAGTTCTTCAATAGGACTGGTGCCTTATTTTAACTGGAGACTGAGTCAGATTGATAGCTGGTTGTGCAAAGAAATTAGTAAAAAATTTACAACAGTTTCACCAAAACCCCACTCAGCATTTTCCGGCAAAATTAACCACAGTGTGTACAATTATAACTCTTTCATGAAAACTATAAATGAAATAGCTTTTAATTACCAGTTTGTCGCTGGCAGATTCTTCAGTCAAAGTTCCATTAAGGCAATAAGTTTTGTGTTGAGCATGATGGCAAGTGCAAGAAAGTTTTAGTGATTAAATTGTCATTGTCAGCCTTCAGTGTGATCCATGAACTACAGTTATTACAAAATGTGTAAGATAAAAATTGATTTGGCGAGATTTCACTGGGCAATTATCGTATCGATCCAAAAAATGCCCAATACAATTTTTACTGCCCACTTTTTCTTAAGAACTAAACAGAATCAGAATCTGTTGTAGAAGCAAAAGTTAAACTTTTTTTAGTTTTTTTTTTTTTTTTAGTGTAATTTGATAAACATGCCACTTGTTTTTTTTTATATTGGTACTTGAATTGCAGTTAGTTACCATGTACTTGTTCTTGCAAGTTTAAAAAAATGGAATGAAATAAATTGTATTTCATTCTATTTTATACTTGTAAAGGTGATATTGCGATATATCGGAATGTATATCGTCTTGTTTCGTACCAGTTAAGCGTACATGTTAAGCGACCGAAACACCCAATGAAGTTGTAGGGGTGGCGCCCTGTGATATCTACTAAATTTCACCCCACCCAAGAGTACCCCAATTGTTGTGCTGAATATTTAGGGATTTTTTTAACAACCAATCCTATTAAGAATCGTATCGTGACGTGCAAATCGTGAGTCGTATCGTCAGATTCATGGAAATGCACACCCCTAGTTATTACAGTTCATACATGTGTATGTTGTATGCCATTATTAGGTATATCAATCCCATTGTATGTGACTTATTGACAATGTCAAATCAACTAATTGTTAGTGGTTAATTTGAAGCTTTCAGTCCACAGATGATAGGAAGGAGGGGCTAAAGTGGCTATTTTGTGAATATAAGTAATGTTGCAATGGATTAAACCAACATGATATGATTATTAGGGTTTTTTTTTTTTTGTTTGAAAGGTTGTGTGCTCAGATTAAAAACTGAAAAGGGAACTATGAGGATAGTAAAAAGTGTTTTATTCACATTTTCTTTCTGAAAAACAAGTAACGACTGTGAAGGACCCTGCATGTGATATTAACACTGTCTCAAGGCTCAACACGCTCTCGTCAAAGAGTTCCTGTTTGGAGCCGACAGTGTCACTGAAGGTGACTGAAATGTTTGGCTCCTCTCATGCTCATAGGCAGTAAGTAGTCTGCATGTTTTAGTAAATGGAGACGATTAATGGAAAATGGGGAGTTAAATTGTCTTTATATGCATTGGATGCACACCTTCTTCCGCTGCAATGTTATTTGAGGATGTGAAGGAAAGATATGTAGAGATGTGAAATATGGACTATTATTACAGTCAACTTCTCATATTTCCCAGAATGGTCCAACTTCCTGTATGATAAATAAATCAAATAAATAAAATGCTTTTAGGCAGTTAAAAAGATGTTCTAGGCTTTGATTTAGGCACTACACTACATTAAATAATAGAAAACTTGACTGCTGTTAACTAAAAACACATCTTGATGAGGTAATCTGACATTTGTTTGAAAATCAAGCCTAACCACATTGTAAACTATTTAGGAAAGAACTGCCATGATTGTTACCGTAATTTGCCAATCAGGAAGATTGTATAGACAGTTGCACTCCCACAGTGTCCATTCTTTCATTTCTAAATGGCAACATATCATAATTAGGACATTATACAAATGATTAAACAGATGTGAATGCTCTTATTTGGTGTAGAGAAGTTAAATTCTTCATTCTATTTGATTCTTGACGTCTATACTTGTACCTTCCACGCAGTAAAATAATCATTGATTGTAGTTAAGCTGTTTTTTGAGGGCTTGAAATTAAAGACAAATCATTCATGATTAAGTGGTGTCTTCATGTATCAGGATAATTTCTATAGTTTTACATTATGACATTATTTAGTCTTAGTCCAGATTCTCCCAATGACACAGTATGAGACCAAGGTGTGTTCTACCCTAACACCAGGTTGTAGAACAGAAATGGGTGACTTTTATCTCAGTGGGGCCACAAACATGTAATTGTCTGATCTTTCATCAACATTCATGTCAGCATTTAGAATAAGGCGGTGGCTATCCGTACGGTTGCCGTATCAATATACCCACATTCTGTCCGTACCAGCAGCCCTCATTGGCCTGTTTAGGTCACGTGGTAGGTCAGTCATTGGCCAGTTTGCGTCATGTGTTAGGTCAGTCATTGGCCAGTTTAGGTCACATGATAAGTCAGTCATTGGCCTGTTTAGGTCACGTGGTAGGTCAGTCATTGGCCAGTTTGTGTCATGTGTTAGGTCAGTCATTGGCCAGTTTAGGTCACGTGGTAGGTCAGTCATTGGCCAGTTTAGGTCACATGATAGGTCAGTCATTGGCCAGTTTAGGTCACATGACTAAGACTAAACCTAACCGTAAACCTAAACCTAACCCTAAAAATTGTTGCAATATACAGTTATAACCTAACCCTAACCCTAAACCTAACCCTAAGACGCTACGTACGCATACTTCGGTAAACGTACCAACAGCACTGGGGGTTGTCCGTACAGCAACTGCATGAATAGACAAACTGAGAATAATAACCAATCTGGGCATTAATGTAGGAACAAACTAAATTTTGTTGTTTGGTATTTTAGGTTTTTTGGTGACATTTTGTACAATTTACCTCTAATTTGTGTCTTTTGGTTGCATTGTATATTTTTGTAGTCATTTTGAGTATTTTCGTTATCATATTGTGTTTTTGTAGAGACTACAAGTGTTTTTTGTGTGATTTTAGATTTTGTAGAATTGTAGTCATCTTGTGCAGTTTTTGGAGTAAAATGGTGTATTCTTGCTGTTGTTTTGTCTGTATTCATGACATTTTGTGTTTTTTTTGGGTTTACATTTGAGGCCACACAAAATTTTTGCATATTTATTCCTGGATTACGTAAATTGGTTTTAGAGTTACAATGTCTTGGAAAAACCACGGTTTTAGATTAAAAAAAAATGTATCCTCGGCTCATCCAGTGTCATTTAACATTGAGAATCTGATCTCCACTTTCATGATCAAAAGTTTGAAAGGCAAAAAGAAGGATAATAATGGATTTTAGACGGAGTTGACATTTAAAAATAGAAGCCAGGATCAGATGCTTGACAACTTGTTTGCTTTATTGGTTCCTTCAGGTGCATCTTGGCACAGTCAGATATAGAAATAAAAAATAAAAAACTTTATGAAAACTCATATTTAAAAGACACTTCAAAAAACAAAAAAATGATTGGTTTGGTTGTATAAACTCTCCGTTGGCTTCCTATGTCTCATTATTCTGTAGCCTAAAGCATTCTGAAGACACTCTGCATCGTGCCAACTGGGCCCTCAACTGTTTTCGACAGCTTCATCTCATTTGAGCGTAAGAACAAGACACAATGGTAAAGATACATACAGCATCTTGGAGATACATGTTCACACCACGCTTTGCAAAAATGAACTTTTCACCCGGTCCTACTTTATTGGCATGAGTGGCTGTGCTGGAAATCCAAGAGAACATTCAGTTGTCATTGTTAAGGCTAAATTAGTGCTATGTTGCTTGTCTTCATTTTATATCTAATGACCCATAAGGGAGAGCTTTTGGAGCAAGCCAGCATGTATAAAATGTGGTCGGTGCTATCTGAAAGCACAAATCAGGGATGACTCATGAGTGTTGTACGTTTTTACTCACAAGGCCATGTGGGGAAGGCAAAGAAAAGAGAGGCTCAGAATAAATCCCTGCTGGAGGGCTACATGCAGTAAATCAAACTCCATGGCTCATTCAAAATGAATTTTGCACTCTATATCTTGCTTGTTAATATGAATTTGAACTCTGGAAGAATAACAAACTTTTCAATCTAATCATTTTTGCTCAAATCAGTGACATGTTGTTGAACTAAGCCATTTCTGTAATTTCGTACCTGAAGAACTGGATGTAAAACTCTCAAGCCCTGCTGTGTCTGTCTGTCTGTCTGTGAAAGCTAAATGTCACAGCTGCTGCCAAATGCTTATGGCTAATTTGCTGTAATTCTCTACCACTCAGGTCATTTCCTATATCAGCCTACAAATAGCTTTAAGTGTAACTCAAAAGGTTACCATTGCATTTTTGCACAGCAGGTGTACTTTAATTGTTGCAATAAGTTGGCGCATTTGAAAAATCGTCGCCACTTTCAACAATTACATGGACACAAGAAGTATGTGACGCACAGCAGTGTAACTTACCAGAAGATGCCAATAAGTTATTATTTTATTATTATTAATAAATTATTATTATTATTATTTTAAGTGAGATTGTGTTTTCTCTGTCTATCTTTGATGAAGTGGTGATTCGCTTAGATTCAATTAAATTCAACTTTATCTATATAGTGCAAATTACAACAATTGTCATCTCGAAGTGCTATTAAAATGTAAAATTCTTAAGGAAAAAATAAATAAAAAATACCCAACACAGCCTTTTATGGATGGGATATTTGTAGATCCATAACAAAGAATAAGGATACTTTGAAAATAAAAGAAAGGATAGAAGGTTTATTTATTTTCATTTATTTTCTTTGAAAACAAATCAATGATTAGTTGATTAGAAATTGTTTCCACATTAAGCTCAACTATTATCTGATCATAAAGGCAAGATTTGCAGAAGGAAATCAAAGATTACATATTGAAATTTCTTGTTTGAATTCATACAAAATACATTATGAAGTGTCTTTATATGTCGTTCTGTTCTGCAAATTCAGGCTGCATAATGAAACTATTAAGCTCTACAATGTCAGCTACAATATAATTGGACACTCTTTTCTATTGGATGTCAACCATTATCTTAAGGAAATAATTAAAAAACAAAAAAAAAACTTTTGATGAGCCGTATCAAGCACATAATAGTGTTTGCTTAAAGGCTCCATAATGCAACCCTCTATCAAGGACTGAATAAACACATTTTTAAAAATGAATAAAGAAATGTAGCTGTTAAAAAAAAACAAAACAAAAAAAAAACATTTGCAGTATAAATTATGAGAGCTCAGACATCAGATTAATAATTCCAGAGGTTATTGCAACAGCTACATTATTACAGGTGTTCATTGTAATTATAGCTTGCATGCATTAAAAGGAACATTTTTAAGGTTATGGTACTCAGATAAATGATAATAATAAATACATAGAAGTCCCCCATGTGAGTCACACTGATGGAATTATAACCACTATTAACAGTAGAGGGAGCTTTGGTTATGCAAATTACAAGTGTGTTGATGAAAATATGAACATTTCACTCCTCATCTTGTACTGCTGCTCATCATGGACCATCAGTTGTTGACTCATTATCAGGAAACACTCTCTGTAGCCTCTAAAACAGCCTCGCCTTCATATCATTGCAACAAACTAATTATCACTTGAAGTACATAAAAAACAAAACAAATATGAAGAGACAACTCTAAGGGCATATAAGGATAACAGCTGTCTTTCTAAAAGCAAAAGCGAGGCATTTCAGTAGAGAAAAACTGCCACAAACTTTGTGGGTTCCACAGTTGCACACCCTGTTTCATTCCACTGGATTAGCTTTAAGACTGAGTATTTCGATAACATCACAAACTCCAATCCTGCCTCTGTGGTGTGTAAGATAGGGTTTCAAGATAAAATTCCGCAAAATTACTGTATATTGATCCCCTTGGCCAAATTAGATGAAAAGTTTTCCTGATAACATTTCATGACGAGGAAACTTTTTATATTTTCTATGCTCAAAAACAGCAAAAATAAATATCAAATAATAAACAGGTTGTGACAGTTGCGGCAGCATAAATAAAACAAAACTAAACAACAGAAGATGAACACAAAGTAATAAGGATTACTCTTTCATTGGGTCAACATCTGTTCCATGCAGAAATGACTAGACTGGAATTAATCCTCGAATGATTTGAGAAAAATCTTCAACCGACGAAAGGCTAAGCGCAGCCATCTTTAACACTCTTCAGGATGACTGCTTGGTTTTCTGCTTTCACAAGCCTGGTAAATGCTTGAATTATTGGCACTTCATGTGTCAATGGGCCCCATGTGGACCTGCCACCTCAGAGAAATGTATGTCATTTCCATGGATACTGCCTCACAGCCTACTAAGCAATATGTAGGCTAAGTCTAAAGGCTTAGGGCAGCATAATGCAGGGGGATACGGCTCTAAAGCAAACTTTCTAATTCCCCCGTCTGAGTGAGAGTATATGCATGTTGGGGTTTGCATCTTAATGAAAAATCCCTGTAATATTGCTAGAAACTTCTTTGGGGACTTGTAATTGCCTTTATTATATTTGCTGCATTTCTTTCCAGATGGAGAAATAGAAACTGCACCTAATTAATTATGCACGATTATGTAGTTTGGTATGTAGTCATTGAGGAAAGTCCATAATATCCACATAAACAACATAAAATCAAAGGTCCCCATTGAAACAATTATTTGATCCATATCAAGGAGCTTTCCTTTTTGTTATGGGCAACGCATTTTTCAAAGCTTTTTTTTTTCTATTTTACAAGCACATCAAAAAGCAAACTAAACAGCTTGGTTATTAATTAAAGGCAGATGTGTTGGAAACAAATATATAAAACACAATATACATTTTAAATTGGAGTAAAACGATAACATATTGAGAATACCACACCAGCGTCAAACCCAGGATCTTTAATCTTTGAGGGGGCGGACCACTATTCCACTGTGCTGCCTAACAGAACGATTGTAATGTATTTCTTTTAAATGTGAAACTAACCTCTAACATACAAACACATTAAAAGCAGTGTTCATTTTGACAGCAATTTTCTTAGTTTTAGTCAAAATGTCATCATGACTATTTCAGTTTAAGTCTAGCTTTAGTCAACTAAATGACATTAGGATTTTGGTCGACAAACTTTGCTCTATGTCGTCGACTAAAATATACAGCATTAGAGTTTATGCATTTTGTTTATAAATAAACTAAGACCACATGACCACATGCATTCTGATTAGATTTCGTCCCATGTGACAAAATAATTGTTTCGTTCTAGTTATTGTCACTTGAAAAAATTTAGTCAACGAAACCTATGCTCCAAATTTTTAGTGAACAAATAAACACTGATGTTTTCTCATGAATAAGTTCACACTGTTTGCTAGCTATTGTACGTAAGTCAGGGATTATATTATATTCAGTGAAATAAAGTGATGAAAATGGGTACTACTGTAAAACTGAAGTTGGTAAGTTTGAAAAGAGTTGCGGAATAAACACAATGAGCCACAGATGCAGGTATAGGATCTGGGTCAATGGTGTAAAATATGAACGGTGCAATTGGTGCAGCTACAGCGGGGCCTATAGATGCCGTCAGGGGCCCATTAATTGCCGCAGGCCTGTTTCAGTGGACAGAATAGCTTTGGATGGGTTGGTGAGGTAACGCTGATTGGAATGGTATTGGAGGGGGACCTTGATAGCTTTCCTGTCAGTCATGATGAGTCGCAACGACGTGATGTTAGTGGATGAAAGTTGACGACAAGTATCATCATGTTTAGCAAGCCCAAACAAAAAAGTGTTTCGCAAAAGGACAGTTAGCGCCCCACTTGAGGATAGCACCAGCTTGCCATCCAGTTCCATAAATAAAGCGGCATCGATGCTACTCTACGTCCAGCTTCTCTGAGTGGCCAGAAGTTGAGTTCCCCGCCACCGCAGTCGAAGAGGTTGGAGTCAGCAGACTTGGCCGACTCTGCTAGATGAGTGTGTGGTCTGTAACGTTAGCCTACAGGGTGACAGTAGCTGTGAGTTTATGTCCAAGTATGCACTTGTGTTTAGGGCAAGGGTGGTGGTGCAACAAAATTATTTGTGCCGGGGCTTAGCACTGTGATACTACGCTACTGATCTGGGTGACAGTGCTATGGACCCTAAATGCTCAGTAGGGCAGAGCTTACAGATGTTGGACACTAAGCTAAAAAAATAATAATATGGGTTTGATTTTACCTAGAGCTGGGTGATTTATCAGCAGGGTTTCAACATTAAAGGCACACTGTATAACTTTTGGCCACGCTAGACCTGTAACTTTCACATCAAGCACCCCTAGAGGCCACAAGCGCCGCAGCACTGTAGCAAAAATCAACAAACAGTCAGTCGGGCCAGCCTCCCTTGTTTTTTGAGGATTGGCTCTAAGGGCTGGGTCAGTCGGGCTGGGCTCGCGCCGTGGCTGGAGGAGCAGTGTCGGTGGCGTTCCCCCCTACTCCCTGGCCTCGCCGCCGTCGTCAGCCCACTTTGCCGGGGGTCGACGGGGCGGACGGGCAACCCGGCAGGCGCGGGGCAGTATCCGGTGCCGGGCGGAAGGCGGGTCGGTAGAGGGGGCCGGGTCTCGGCGGCGTCTTTTTAGCCTTCTCAGAAGCAGTTTTAAACTTTTTGCTTGCCTCGGCCATGACCAGCAGTCGAACAGGCAGAAAATACGAGCAAAAGCCTTCGCCCAATGAGTATATCCGAGCCTGTGGTCACGTGATTCGAGTAAAGTGATCCGTTCTCCAGGCCTTCTCCAGGTCACATGACCTGGCCAAAGACGGTCCGTCCGTCCAAACTTACATAGTCGGTATTTCAAGAGGGAAGCCCCGCTCGGAGGATTGATACTGTCAAGTGCTGTATATTGGCCTGAGGAATCATTTAAAATAACTCATAAGGGTCAACTCTTTAGTTGACCCATATGAGTTAGTTTAGCTACCTGAAACTATAATTCACAGATTTTTGTCACATTATGGTGTCTCATTTTTCCCTTTCTTAATAAAAAAAAAGAAGCAAAAATATTTATTGCTGTCATAAAACTTGCAGAAAAAAAGCAATGATAGTCTTTTAGCTGCCTCGTGGTCTGACTAATACCTCCAGGTATGTTAACCAGTGGCTGAAAAAAAAATGATTGCAACAGTCACAGTAATTCCAGTGGCTTTGATCATTTTTAGCATAAAAATGGATTCTAATAATCTTACCTTAAGGTAGGGAACCTGCTAACAACGATAACTTACATTTCAGCAGCGTACTCTGGAGCAAAATGACAAAACTTAACAAAACTCACAAACAACATGCATCACGTTAAAACAACAAAATACATGAGATTATGAGTAATACACAGATAAATGGATACACAGATGCAGTGCCACCATTACCCAGGTAGATTTTAAGTGTCATTCTTTTTGCAAGGCATCTCCTTTTCCCACACCTGTCCATCACACTCATATCACACATCAGCAGAGCGAGGTACAATCTCTGAAGACATCAAGATAAAAAGATAAATAGATATTGCTCACAACTATTGCCATTGCAAAACACATCATCACTAGTTCATTCAGTGCCAACATGTTATTTTCAATGCCAGAGTTCTTTTTTCAGTTGCACTTCTTTTTTCAGTGTCAACATTTAATTTTTAGTGCCAAATAATAATGATACAAATCTGCCTCCATAGTACCAGATAGTTTCCCCTAACTTCTATTATGTCTTGTCACATCCATGAAAAAAGTTTATTTCATGGATGTGACAAGACATAATATTTAGGAATGGTTTACAGCAAATAATTTAAGTGTAAGGTCTCTCTAATGTGGCACAATGGCTGGTGTAAAGTCTAAAACTCTAAATAATAACTAGGGGTGTGTATTGCCTGGCATCTGGCGATACAATTCGTATCCCGATACATAGGTCACGATACGATGCAATACGATATATCCCGATATTAAAGTATGAGGCGATTATTGCGATTTTTATATATATATATATATATATATATATATATATATATATATATATGACTTAAGAAACAACTAATCTGTAAATGTGTACACCTTCATCAGAACATTATGTATGAAATATATTTTATTGGCACTTTTTACACTCAAAACATTGGCTTTAACATGCCATGTGCCAACAACTTAAATATCCATCCATCCATTTTCTTACCCGCTTATTCCTGTTTTGACAGGGTCGCGGGGGTCTGCCGGTGCCAATCTCCGGCTCTCATAGGGCGCTTGGCGGGGGTACACCCTGGACAGGGCGCCAGTCCATCACAGACAACTTAAATAAAAAAAAAAAAACATACAATCTGCCTGTGGCTTTTAAACCAACTTTGACTTTAGTGCAACATGACTTTCGTACAACTTAACTCAGGTATATGCCTAGAACAACAAATACATGCAGTAAGTGAATACTTTCTTTTTAGTTTTTAATGAAAAAACACAAGATGGTCAACATGCCCTGGTTTCAGTGCCCTTCTTTGTGCAGTTACAATGTCTCCTGCAGTGGAAAAGACATTCCTGGTCAAATAAAGGTAAAAAAAAATCGATATGGATGCATTTAGAATCGATCCGAGAATCGTGCAATGTAATATCGCAATATATCACCGAATCAATTTTAATAGTAACTAAACCCTGAGATTTTGGTTGAAGTACACTAGGCTGGGAATTCAAAAAATGCCTTGATTATGGGCGGGGCTCCTGGAGCAGTTAAGACACACCCAGTCTATTCTATAAAATCTCAGAAGAACACTCGATGCAATGCTAGCTACCTACTGTACTGATTACACACTATACTGTACATCTCTATTGGAAGTTCTCTCAATCGAACCGACTCACTACAGATTGCAGTCGACAGGGGCTAGTTTTCATTGGAAGGGCGGGGCCAACAGTGCTAGGTTGTGACACCAATACATCACAAACCACCA